>NC_044040.1:185473465-186673465 GCF_901765095.1 Microcaecilia unicolor | reverse complement strand
ACCAGAATTGCACACAATACTCAAGGTGCAGTCTCGCCATTCAGCGATACGGAGGCAGTATGACACTCACTGTTGTATTCTCTATTCTTTTCCTAATACTCTGTTTGCTTTTTTGGCCATTGTCGCACACTGAGCAGAAGATTTTAATGCATTGTCCACAATTGGCACCTAAATCCTTTTCCTGCATGGTGATGCCTAATGTCGAACCTAGCATCATGAACTGGAAACACCAGATGAGGAACGAAATGTTCTGCAGTGCAGAAAGCAGTCCAAAGACGACCAAAAACACATGACTAATACGATAAAAATGCTTTATTTGTGCCACTATGTTAAATGTTGTGACGTGGACTCTTGAATGAGAGAGATAGTTGCTGTGTTTCTATCAGCCCTGTGAGCTGCGATTGTTGCTGCTTTCGTTGGATTTTAACTCTATTGCGTGTATCTGCCCTTTGGGACCACAATAGCTGTTTTACCCCTGACCCTGCCTCTAGTGAGGTGAAATGTGGCCACATCAGTGGAGTAGCCACAGGTGGGCCTGGGTGGGCTGTGGCCCACCCACTTAGGGTGCAGGCCCACCCCACAGTAGCATATGGTAATGAAAATGCTGCTCTCCACAATACTGGCACCTTCGCATGCTCAGTTTTCAGCGCACGCCTGCTGCAGACTACCAAGGTGGAGACTGGAAAGAAGCATTTTCCCACCAGCTGAGATATTTTTTTTGATATTGGGGTGGGGAAGAGAACATTTGGTGCCCACCCACTTCTTGCCTAGGCCCACCCAAAATCTGCTGTCTGGCTACGCCCCTGGGCTACGTCGGAACATTTTACAGAGTGGCACAAATAAACCCTTTTAATCATATTAGACGTGTGCTCTGCTCTTCTTTGGACTGAAGCTAGCATCATGTCGATATAATTTGGGTTATTCCTTCCAATCTGCATCACTTTGCACTTGTCCGCATTAAATTTCATCTGCCATTTGGATGCCCAGTCTACCAGCGTCCCAAGGTCCTCCTGCAATTTCTTATAGAGATTTCCCATTCATTAGTTCCCCATCAGCTGCTCTTGCTTTCCCAGGCCTACAGTAGTAATGCAGGGCGAGAAGCACGTTATGACCTGGAGAAACTGAGAAGCATGTGGAGGACAATAAAGGCCTTGTGGGAAGAAGTGAAATGTTATACAGCTGATCCCATGGGAAACGCTGCAGCCCATTCACACTGGGTTCAGAAAAGATGCTCTTTCAAAAAACCCAATCTTTAATCCTTCCCTTTCAACTGCAAAAGCAAGAACTTCATGAGTTAAAGCATTTCAGCACTGACTAGTTCTCTGCAATAATTGGCGGGGTATGATGCAGTGTGGGGGTGGGGGGGGGTTCTTCAGAAGAAGCCTAAAACATAGTACACAGAACTATTCATCATCATAAACATATTTCCGTAATACATTATTTGTAGCATTTATACTCCGCTCTTTCCCTCTTGATAGCAGGTTCAGTGCGGCTTACGATGTATGATACCAAGTATCACAGAGATAATACAATTGTATAGGGTAGGACACAGGAAGAGATGTGGGGGGGGGGGGGGTAGTGAGGTAAGGGTAGTGTTAGTGGTGTGGATTGGGTTTGTGAAATTAAGTTCGGTCATTTGGATTGGCTTGTTTGAAGAGGTAAGTTTTTTTTATAATATGAAAAAAGTTTTTCCCATTCTGCGCGTAATAGAGAAATTCTCAAAAAACACGCACTCAGTGTTTATTAATTTCTTTTTTTTTATTTTTAATTATTATTCATTTTATATTACATTTATGTCCTATACATAAATGGGGAAAAAAAGAGAAAATATCAATTAAAACAAACATTAAGGAAAAATATCATCTTTGTTAGTCCACAATTGGGGGATCCAAGATCAGGAAAACAATCTCGAAGAAAATAAGAAAAACACAGAATGGTTAATCTTACAATTCATATTTTCTGAGGGAGGAAGGTTAATCGGTAATTGCAGCCAGTACAGTGGTAACTTAAAGGAAGTTGCTGCAGAGGATTCTTCATCTGTTCTTTTAACTCCACAAACTCTTGTAATTTCCTGGGCTCAACAAATAAGTAATCAGGAAATAAAACACAAGGGAATCGCTCTAGGAAGGTCTCACCTAGGGCAATGATTCTTGGCTTAAAAGCCAAGAGTTCACACCTCCTAGTCTGCGATTCCCTTGATATGTCAGGAAATATATTTATCTTTGAACCCAAAAAAAACTATCAGCCATATGTCGGAAATACAATTTCAAAAGATTGTTCCTATCTAAATCAAAGGCAAAAGTCACTAATAATATAACTCTATGTAAAGGGTATTTTAGGAAAATGTATCTTTCTCAAGTTATTTTTCGTAGAGAAACCATTTCCGAAATCAAAGTCTGTATTTTTTTATCCTGGACTTCCACTTTGTTAGATAAGTACTGATATAATCACATATTTATTCCTAAAAAATATTTGACATCTGAAGAAGAGAGTTATTCACACTCTGCAGCACTTCCCATAGTGCGTCCATTGTGACATTGTTTGGCTTCACCAGGTCCAATTTCTCCACAGAAACTGCTCCAGATATCTTCGGGGGGAAGAGCTCACTTTCCAATCCCCCAGTTGGTTTATTATCCGGAGTCAATGCTGCGCCAGGACCTCCTTGGATCGTGTGAAAATCCTAACCCACTTCGGGCATTTCCACTGTCGACCTCCATAGCGAAGCGTTACTGTTTCCTGGTCTTGGAGAGGTCATGCCAACAGGGGGATTCAAAGTCACTCCCTCTCCACTGAGATTCGGCAATAAAGCCTTGCTGTTCCCCGAAGCAGGAACCGATATCCCCGACGTTATGACCCCGAATCTCTCCAAACTAGACTGAGAAGTGGTGGGAACCCCAGCCGTGTTCGAGGAGGACAACACCATGACTTTGCCTTTCTTCTTCCCCATTCTCTGGGGAGCGCGCCTACTTCTTCAGGTATTCTGGTGTAAAATGGGAACTCAACTAACGTACATCCTCCCTCGGCACCATCTTGGATCCTCCAGTTTGGGACACTCTTTGTCTGGTTTCTCCTTAGAGGCCTGTCTGATATGGGTAACCCTTCAGCATAGCCCTCTGAGTCATTGAAACACGGAAGCCCCTCCACCACTTACAAGGTGGTGTCCCTTCTGAGGGGTGTTTATTAATTTCTTGCACGTTGCCAATCTGTCTCAGCTTTTGCTTTGAAAGTTGCATGCTTTGCAGTACAGGTTTTTTTAATAAAAAAAAAGAAAAGAAGGGGACATGACACAGAAAATGTAGCCCCAATTCATAATGAATTAGTGTGCATGTATTAATTTTAAAACTGGGAAATATGTGATATAATTCAAAAGGAAAAATAAAGTCAGCAAAATACAAAAGTAAACCACAGTGAGTTTTCACCTTTGATGCCGGTATGGGAGATGATACGACTAACTGAGAAGGTTTCAGGGAAGCAGATGTAATTCCATCAGCTGCCTTCAAAACAAAGCTAACCACTTTTCACTAATGAAAAGGAGGTTTTCTTTTTTTTTTTTTTTTTTTCCTGCCATGTGTGTTGTTCTAACAGTCTGTGTTGTAGTATCAATTACTTGCCCACCAGTGAGAATTATTGAACAGACAAACAAAGATCTTTAAGAAGCAGGATCTGCTTTATGAAATGTTTTCAGAAAGACATTACGTAGGGAGGTAATTTTCAGAGCCCTTTCTATAGGGAAAGCAGTAATTTGCAGTTCATTTTGGGTTTCGATTTAGCTCATGCCTTTTCAGTAATAACTCAAGGCAAGATGCATGCAGGAACAGAAGATATTTATTAGTAGTAGAAATGGACTTTATAAAAATGAGCTCCCTATTTGTGGAGAAAGTTCATTGCATATAGCCTATATGGGCAGTGGTGTGCTGGAGCACGCTCTCACAGGCTCACAAGAGCCGGTTGTTAAATTTTTGAGAATTTTGGGAGCCGGTTGTTAAAGTAGGGCCCTCCATGGCTACTTTAACAACTGGCTCCCAAAATGTGGGCTTGGGCCCCCTGCTGAATTCTCTTTTACTTTGCTGGTGGGGATGCTGAGCCCTGCCAGCCAAGTAAATAGACTGCTGCTGCTCCCAGCTCCTTGTTTCCAGCTCTGAGCAGCAGGCTGGGACTTCTCCAGCATGTGTGAGAAGTTTCAGCATGCTGCTCAGAGCAAGACGTTGGGAGTGGTGGCAGTCCATTTATTGGTTGCCAGCAAAGGTATGCCTAGCGTGCCCGCACAAAGGGAGGGAGGAGAGAGAGGCAAGTGTTGCCCCCCCCCCGCCCCCGGCCACCCCTGGCCCTTTCAACTGCAGAGTTGGCTACGTCCAGAGAAAGAGCCTGTTGTTAAAAATTTACCAGCACACCCCTGTATATGGGCCAAGATTTATTTGCATTAAATTGGGTGCATGCCCAATTTAACGTGTGTAATTTATGTTTCAACGATTTTTATTGATGACAAGTTGGACAATACAACTTACTGTACCATATTAATAGCATGTTTAACAGGGACACCACTGACATACATTCTTATTATTAGTCATCAAGCTTTTACATTTAACCCTCCCCCTTCTACTAAATGTTCAACTGTTGACAACTGATTAATTATAATACAGCCAATCTTAAGTGCAGTATAACAAAACATTTAAACTTACAGTGCTTAAACCGCCTGTTATTTCAACAATGTCAAGTTATTATTATTCAGCCCTCCTCCCCCCTCCCCCCCACCCCTATTCCCTTGCGTTGCTGGAGGATGCTAATTTAACCAAATAAGTTGCCACTTTGCCCACTCTTATCTCCTTTTGCTAGGAACCCCCCAGCCTTCGCCCCAGACGCTATCGAACCGATCGTCGCTTTAACCCCCCCCAAAAAAAATCAGAACACATCCATGGAACTCTGCAATTTGACTTCTCATTAAGTCCTTGACCTCCACCTTATCACACAAGCCTCCATCAATCCAAACCTCCCAACTTGATCCCAGTTCCCCCCCCCCCCCCCAGCAAGCATCCAATGCTCCTATTCTGTCTCCTGCTACGGGCTACCTGCACGCCCCCTCCGCTTCCCATTAATTGTATCAGGCATTAAGAAGCAAGCTGCGCCCTCTTGGGCTAAGAATTTGCAAGTACGGCATCCAGATCTGGATAAATTGTGCTCTACGTTTGGGAGATTGTTTTGAGTCCCTGGCCTCCCAGGAAGCCAGAAGGTGCACCTGGTTTCGCCAATGCCAATAGGCCGGCTCATCCGGTGAAATCCAATTTAACGTGTGTAATTTAATTAACGAGTCAATCAGTGCTGATAATTGAGTGATAACAACCAATGATCAGCACTAATTGGTAATAATTAGGATTTATGTGCATATCATATTCTATAACGAGGTGCACATAAATCCTAACGCACATACATATTTGGGGGCATGGATGGGGCGTTTCTGGGGAGCGTTCCTAAATGCTATGTGTGTTGATAGAGAATATGGCCAAAGTGCACCTAACTGTAGGCGCCTGTATTTAAGCCTGCTCATTTCAGACCTAATTGTAGGCGCCTACAGTTAGGTACAGTTTATGCCTAAGCGTGATTCTATAAGGAACGCACACATGGGTACTGATCAAGTGAGTAAGGGTTAGGCGTATCAAAAAGGTGGGCTTTTAGCCTAGATTTGAAGATGGCCAGAGATGGAGCTTGACGTACCGGCTCAGGAGGTCTATTCTAGGCATATGGTGCAGCAAGATAAAAGGAATGGAGTCTGGAGTTAGCAGTGGAGGAGAAGGGTGCAGATAAGAGAGATTTACCCAGTGAACGGAGTTCCCGGGGAGGAATGTAGGGAGAGATGAGAGTGGAGAGGTACTGAGGAGCTGCAGAGTGAATGCACTTATAGGTCAATAAGAGGAGTTTGAACTGTATGCGGAAACAGATATGAAGCCAATGAATGTGACTTGAGGAGAGGGCTATTATGAGCATAGCAACACTGTGTATGAATAGCTTCCCTGGTGTAATTTTTATAGGGAAGGCATGCATGTATTTTTGCTTTGAAAATCCAGCAAAATACACATAGGCCTGGATTCTGTAAATGGAGCTCCAAATTAAGCACTGGAAAAAAAAATCTGTTTTAGGTGCTCATACCCTTAATAGAAGAGTGCTGAAGTGCGGATCCCATGCCTAACTATGGGTACCAGACTTACACCTGCTGAATCCCGGTGTAAATGCTGGCACCCAAGTTAGGCATACTTACCCAGTATTCTATAACTACGTGCGCAAATTTTCAGAATGCTCCTAACATGCCCGTGCTTCTCCCATGGACACGGCCCCTTCTGAGATATGCGCTAAGGAAGTTTGGCACACTGTCTTCTAGATTAGCGCGCAGTCCGATATGCATGCACAAATGCGTGGGATAAACACAAAGGAATCCTGTGTAGAAGGAAAGGATCCATGGAATATTAGCAGAAACTGGGTGGCAACACCGGTAACTGGGAAGCAAAACTAGTGCTGGGCAGACCTCATCGTGACTGAATAGATATAGATGGGCTGGAGAGTAAATTTTAAGGGGCTTCAATGTTAGCTTCAGAACTTTTAGTACAAGAATACTGCTGGGCAGACTTCTACGGTCTGTTCCCTGAGAAAGGCAAGGACAAATCAAACTCGGGTATACATATAGAGTATCGCATACCATATAAAATGAGTTTATCTTGTTGGACAGACTGGATGGACCGTACAGGTCTTTATCTGGCATCATTTACTATGTTACTATGATCCAAGGAAGGACAAACACAGTAAGAGATTATCCAAATGTCAACTTTAATTGAAACAGGACCCAACCTGGCCAAGATTCGGAAAAACCTTTGTCAGGGGTCACATAGGTTTCCATAATGCATTCACAGATTCAATGCATGTACTGCAATACCAGCATAGAAAAAGCTCTGATCCAATTCCATTAAAGCTGATATTTGGATAAACCCTTTCTGTGTTTGTCCTTCCTTGGATCTCTGCTGCTGCTCTTTGGTTGTCTGCTCTGCTTCTGCAGTAGACTGTCTCCTGTTTGTTTCAACTTTTAATGCAGGGACTAAATAGGAAAAACTAGTTACCCTCCCACTAGGTGCCATGAAAAATTGCAGCTACCATGTGATAAAGTCCCACTTTACTGTGTTAGTAAAGGGCCCCTATCAGGCTTATTTTCGAAAGTGATCGCCGGCCATTTCCCGACATAAATCGGGAGATGGCCGGCGATCTCTCAAAAGCGGCGAAATCGGTATAATCGAAAGCGGTGTTTTTGACAGCAACGCCGCTTTCCCGTCGCTTCACTGGTGAAAGTTCAAAGGGGCGTGTCGGCGGCTTAGCGAAGGCGGGACATGGGCAGGCATGGGCGTGGCTACCAGATGACCGGCTTTCGCGGATAATGGAACAAAAAAAAGCGGCATTAAGCAGTATTTCGCCGGGTTTACTTGGCCCTTTTATTTTCACGACCAAACCTCAAAAAGGTGCCCCAACTGACCAGATGACCACTGGAGGGAATGGGGGATGACCTCCCCATACTCCCCCAGTGGTCACCAACCCCCTCCCACACTAAAAAAAATACAAATAAAAACCTTTTTGCCAGCCTGTATGCCAGCCTCAAATGTTATACCCAGCTCCCTGACAGCAGTATGCAAGTCCCTGGAGCAGTTTTTAATGGGTGCAGTGCACTTCAGGCGGGCAGACCCATGCCCATCCCCCCCTACCTGTTACACTTGTGGTGCTAAGTGTTGAGCCCTCCAAATTCCCCCCAAAGCCCACTGTACCCACATGTAGGTGCCCCCCTTCACCCATAAGGGCTATGGTAATGGTGTAGAGTTGTGGGGAGTGGGTTTGGGGGGGATTTTGGGGGCTCAGCACACAAGGGAAGGGAGCTATGCACCTTGGAGGTTTTTTTGTATGTTTTTAAATTTTTAGAAGTGCCCCCTAGGGTGCCCGGTTGGTGTCCTGGCATGTGAGGGGGACCAGTGCACTACAAATGCTGGCTCCTCCCATGACCAAATGCCTTGGATTTCGCCGGGTTTGACATGGCCGGCATTTGTTTCCCCATTATCGCTGAAAAACAAAACCGTCGATCTCAAACCCGGCGAACTCTGGCATTTGGCCGTCGTATTATCGAAAGAAAAGATGACCGGCCATCTTTTTTGATAATACGGTTCCGGCCAGCTGTAGCGCTGCCACCACAATAGATCGCCGGCGAACTATTTGGCTGGCGACGTTCGATTATCCCCCTCTATGTTACTATAACGTTGCTATGTTCAGCACAGTAGAAAAGGCTGCTTTCAAATGTTAGCAGTACAGAGATGTTCCTAATTGGGTCTGGAAGTAGTTGTGGAGTATATATATGATATGGAGATACCATTGACAGAGAATAGGGATACCCTTCAGAAATGGGAGAAGATTTGAAAACCCCTGATTTCCATGTGAGTGCATGATTCGTAGGATGGAGTGCACTGGATAAATTTTGCTTGCTCCTGGGAACAGCTTTGGACTTTTTTCCTCTCTGCACTTATTGTAAGGAGATTTTTAGGGAGGAAGGGTGTGGGAGTGAATATAACAGTAAAATCTGTTTCCATGGAAATGATTGGGAGCTTGTTATTGTTAGCAATAGTGTTCTACATGTATTCATTGGATATTGTCTTGCACACTTTTTGCTGTGTGTATTGATTTAAATTGTTCAATAAAGCTCAGGCAGTTAAACAAGGAATGCTTGAAATCATGCACTTCAGGCTTCACTTTCCTTTCATATAAGAGATGATTGAACCAGGAAGACCAGGGCTAATGATATGCTTTCACCCTTTTCCCAATCATTTGGTTGAAGTTATTGGCCAGTTTATATTGAAGTTATTGGCCAGTTTATATACAGATGTTATCATTCAAATGTCTCTTCGTTAGGTAATATCTATCTGTGATAGCTTAAAACTTTAAGCAAACTTCTATCCTCTGTTGTATTTATTAGAATTTCCTGAAACTGAAATTGTATTCCATTTGAAGAGAAATCATTAATGTCATCATTTTTCAGCTTTATTGGCTTATACTTTTAAAGATGAGCGACCAATGGCTCTGTTTAATTTTTGCCGAGATCCCATTTCAGTTATGCCTAGAGGTCTTCTTTTGAGATCACCCAGAGAGAGAATATTTTATTGAAAGATTATAAAGCCACACTGCTTTCAGGTTTGCCTGTTCACCCAGCTAAGCCCTTTGTGACTTCCAGACTGTTGTAGTCTGCATTCCTGGGATGCTTTGTCTCTGGCATTGCAATTAATGTCTTCATTGCTTTAATATTGGATTCCACCGCGTTCCAGTTACTGCGTCCTTTGAATGTCCTCTGTAGAATGAAGACATTGGAGATCAGTCTGGAAATTTAACGTCTCTCAGTGAAGGGTAAACAATATTAAGAATGTGGTGACTCTTGAAGATTGCGGGGCAACCCTTGAAATAAGTAGGCAATGCATGTAATGTTAATTGCACTGCATCGCATGACTATGATTAAGAGTACAGAAATTTTCTTCCATCAAAAGTTCACAGCCAGCTATGAGATGAGCGACCACTTCCAGCTCTGTCTGTTGTACCGGTTTTTGTTTTTTCATCTCATTTGTAATCCTCTGTTCTGGGCTGCAACTATCTATTGCTGATCCTTAGGTTTCAGCTCACCACACTTTAACTATTTATGTGTCTGGTCTGTTTATCTGCTCCAATTTTAGATTTAATGGTATTTTGAGTTGAGAGTTTTCAGCTGAATAGCCCTGTTTATACGTACATGTAGTTTATCCATTGTGCACTTTACCTTCCTATACCTCACTCAATCTTCATGTGATCAAATGGATATTCTGTTGTATTTATAATTATTTGTATACTGCCTCCTTGGCTAAAGCTGGTCAAAGCAGTTTACAGCTGATAAATAATATTATGCCATTAGGGGCCAGATTCTGTAAGCAGCAAAGGACTCAAATACAAATCAACGTATGCATCCAGCTTTACCTATTTAAGCACACAACTATGGAACGCACTGCCAAAAATAGTAAAAACAACATACAACCACCTAAATTTCCGGAAAGAACTAAA
Source organism: Microcaecilia unicolor (assembly GCF_901765095.1). NCBI lineage: Eukaryota > Metazoa > Chordata > Amphibia > Gymnophiona > Siphonopidae > Microcaecilia > Microcaecilia unicolor. The sequence goes on along the minus strand of NC_044040.1, from coordinate 186,663,373 downwards.
AACAAACCTGTTCAGAAAGGCATATCCCACCGACTCAACATAAGAACCTGAGTAACCGCATCACAACAAAACCCCCAACTCTCCCTCTTGCTCTCTAATGTTCCCCCAATGTATCTACCATACATGAACCTTATTCTACCACAATTACACCTTGTATTTGTCCATACCGGAACTGGCGAACGCCGTTTCGGTACTATGTAAGCCACATTGAGCCTGCAAATATGTGGGAAAATGTGGGATACAAATGTAACAAATAAAAATAAGTGATGTTTTAAAAATAGGCTTGTCCAATTCTATAAACTACACATAAAGGGCATCTTTTACAAAGCTGCGCTTCTGATTCCCAGTGCGGCCAATGAGAGGAAGCAAATTCAATTCCTTTGGGCGTCCTCTCATTTCCCGCACGGGAATCACTAGCGTGACTTTGTAAAAGAAACCCTCAGTTAGGAGTGGTGTATAGAATAGTGCATAGGGCCAGGGAACGCGCCTACATTTAGGTGCGGCCATTTACACCACTGAAATCCTTGTGTACATACACACACCTAACTATAGGTGCGTTCCCCCAAATTCTAAAACAACGCACATAAATTTGAGGAACACCCCTGACATACTCACACTCCTCCCATGGCCATGTCCACTTCTCAGCTACGTGCGTTCAAAATTACATGCGCCTCATTTTAGAATATGCCTAAAAAGATGCATGCTTAAATTCTAATTATTGCCAATTAGTGCTGATAATTACTTGTTATTGGCCAATTACCACTAATTGGCTCATTACACAATTAAGGTGTGTATAAATTGGATGCGCACCCAATTTAATGCGTGCAACTCGCCATGCATTATATGGACTCCGGGGGCTACTGTGTGCTGAAACCAGTAGTTGTAATATTTACTCCTTGCACAATATGCCTCTGAAATGCTGTTATGAAATGCTCAATGATCATAGACTTGTCTTACCCCAACCCTAGACAAACATATTATGAAGCCACAAGAAAAAGCATCTTTTATTTTGTGGCCCTGTTTTTGTGGAATAGTCTTCCTTTGTATATAAGAGCTGAGCCTTTGTTGAAGAACTTTTAAGATAGCTCTGAAGACTTATTTGTTTTTCAACTATTTAGTGTGTTTCTGGGTTAGCGGAGCAGTGGTACCTGAAGAGAATGTAGTAGTTATGCAGCTATGTTTTATCTTTTTGGTGTGATTGTTTTCTTTTCTATATATTTTTTTTTGGGGTGTTCTTTTCTTTTTCTATATGTTTTTAATTATTTTGTAAATCTCTGATTTATTTGTTAAAAAAGGTGATTCATCAAGTACAGATAAACATAATAGAACTTGTGGTTATGCTCAAGCAACAGTTGCATATTTTAAAAAAATATATATGTTATTATTATTGAACTTTTTATAGTTAGTGGAATGTACATATTTTTACAGATCATGGCACAAAAGAGAGCAAAATATACAGAAGATTATTCCAGAAAATGGTTTCCACGCTGCTAATCCTGCATAACCACAGCGTATAGTACTCTGTATACAGAGCAAACTACTGACTCACAGAACATCAGCTATGCATCATCTCTTCAGCCTGGTCTTGGGACAAAAGGATCTTTCTCGTGCTGGGGATTTGTTTTCCTTAGATGACTCTGAGATTGAAGACAGCTTGTCTGAAGCTCTGGAGCAAATCAAGCTCATCTCTTCAGCTTCAGTAAGTAAGAAACTCACTGAATGCTTTTCTGCAGATTATTTATTTTTGTTACATTTGTACCCCGTGCTTTCTCACTCATGGCAGGCTCAATGCGGCTTACATGGGGCAATGGAGGGTTAAGTGACTTGCCCAGAGTCACAAGGAGCTGCCTGTGCCTGAAGTGGGAATCGAACTCAGTTCCCCAGGACCAAAGTCCACCACCCTAACCACTAGGCCACTCCACTATGAGACAAACATTGAAAGCTGACTTGAAGGTTTACTTCCACTATACGTTAGAACCAGCAATGCTGGCATGAGTGAGCCCAAAGGTAGCGCAAGGTCAAGCTTGGCTAGTACTGGATAGGAAGCCCGGGTGTGGTGGACTGCAGAAGGCAATGACAAACTTCTATAGCTTTCTACCCAGAAAGGACCGTAGACTTCATAGTAGGACCACAGTCGCCCAGAAATGGGTAGAAAGAAAATAGAGAACATATTTGGAGGTCGAATCCCTCTTTTCAAAAGGTAGTCAGATCTGGATGATTATATATAAAATGAGACCACAACAATCTGCCCGCAAGACCTGGAGCCATCTGGTAATTTTAACCAACACTCATGTAATCAAAGAGAGAGAATACAGTATAAAGTTACAAGCAAATCTCAGAGAATGGCTTGAATTCTAAACCAGATTGGGGGGGGGGGGGTTGCTCTATTAATTTCAAACTACAGATTTTTGAAAGCCTAAATGTAGTCCCATGTGTTGTGCTGTGAACGTATGATGGAAGAAATTCTATAACTCAATGGTAACATTTAAGCACTGAATACTGACTCTCTCTCTCTCACTCTCAGAGGGGCTATGCTGAACTCAAGACTACCTCTACTTCAGGAAACATGTGAAAGTCTGGCTCTTCTCCCAACAATACATGTGCAAATGATTAGAATAATGGCATATATGCATATATGTGTGCACTCATGTGCTTTAATGCCAAACGTTCACCTAAGTGTTATTCTGTATATCTACATGTGTCTTACATAGTGTATATCTGACAGCTGGGCATACTCCTAGGCAGAGCCTTGGTGGAATGTGGTGGGGACTCACACTTAAGTGCACAACTATAGTTATGCATATATCTGTGGCATTTAGGTGCAGGCCACTGTTTCCTCTAAGCTAAGCGGGAGTCCTCCAACTGCATTGCTCCTGGGGGGGGGAGGTGCTTCAATATTGCGTTTTCAATCACTACAGACAGGCAGGTTCCCTGAAGTGATGCAGAGCTTGCCTGTCTTTCATTATTGAAAATGGGATAGTGAAACAGCACCTCCTACTGGCAGGACTGTAGGTGGAGGACTCCCGCTCAGCTTAGAGGGAACAGTGGTACAAGCACTTGCACGAGCTGTTTGGCTGGCATAATTGCTCATACACCTGGTTACACTAGTATTCTATAAAATAAAGGAGGAGTCTAACTGTGGGAGCCTTGTAATATAATTATCTCCCAATGGAGGCATAACTGGGCATCTCACTGGTAGGTTCTATACGTTTAAGTGTGAATTAAAATTGTTTGGCCAGGCATATGGAGATGGCACCTGATGGCCTTCAAAAATGGAGCTCTCCTGATTAGTTGTTTACTCTTCTTTGCCTTGTCCTTTTTTTCTGTCTGTTCTGTATGATTGTTTGCTGTCCTATAGTTATTGTAGTTCCTTTTCCTTTTCTTTTTATTGTTTGGTTTTTTTTAATTAGCCTGTAATTAGCCGCTTTGTTCTTCTAGTCAGTTTAAGCGGTATAGCAAATTTAATAAACCATAAATCATATAAAGGAACATAGGCACCTACTACTTATCATTTCTATAGCGCTACTAGATGTATGCAGCGCTGTACACTTGAACATGAAGAGACAGTCCCTGATCGACAGAGCTTACAATCTAATTAGGACAAACATTTACAGGACAAATAAGAGATAAGGGAAATACTGAGGTGGGGATGATAAAATAAGGGTACTGAACAGGTGAGTAAGGGTTAGGAGTGAAAAGCAGCATCAAAAAGGTGGGCTTTTAGCCTAGATTTGAAGACGGCCAGAGATGGAGCTTGACGGACCAGCTCAGAAAGTTTATTCCAGGCATATGGTGCAGCAAGATAAAAGGAACGGAGTCTGGAGTTAGCGGTGGAGGAGAAGGGTGCAGATAAGAGAGATTTACCCAGTGAACGGAGTTCCCAGGGAGGAGAGTAGGGAGAGATGAGTGGAGAGGTACTGAGGAGCTGCAGAGTGAATGCACTTATAAGTCAATAAGAGGAGTTTGAACTGTATGCGGAAATGGATAGGGAGCCAGTGAAGTGACTTGAGGAGAGGGCTAATATGAGCATAGCGACACTGGCGAAATATAAGTCGTGCGTCAGAATTTTGAACAGATTGAAGAGGAGAGAGATGGCCAAGTGGGAGACCTGTGAGAAGCAAGTTGCTATAGTCTGAGAGGTGATAAGAGTGTGGATAAGGGTTCTGGTAGTGTGCAAATTTTGGTGATATTATAGAGAAAGAAACGAGAGGTTTAGCAGTCTGCTGAATATGTGCAGAGAAGGAGTCGAAGATGACCCCAAGGTTACGAGCTGATGAGACAGGGAGGATGAGAGTGTTATCAACAGAAATAGAGAATGGGGGAAGAGGAGAGGTTGGTTTAGGGGGAAAGATAAGAAGCTCAGTCTTGCTCATGTTTAGTTTCACATGGCAGTGAGACATCCAGGCGGCAATGTTAGACAGGCAGGCTGATACTTTGGCCTGGATTCCTGCTGAGATTGTTCGTGTGGAGAGGTAGATCTGGGTGTCCTCAGTTTAAAGATTGAAAACCATGGGATGAGATCAGAGTACCAAGGGAAGAAGTATAGATGGAGAAAAGAAGAGGTCCCAGGACAGATCCCTGAGGTACACCAACTGACAGTGGGATAGAAGTGGAGGAGGATCCACCAGAATATACACTAAAAGTACGATGGGAGAGATAAGAAGAAAACCAGGAAAGAACAGAGCCCTGAAATCCAAGTGAGGACAGCGTATCAAGGAGTAGGCTGTGATCAACAGTGTCAAAAGCAGCAGATAGATCGAGAAGGATGAGAATAGAATAGGGACCTTTGGATCTGGCCAGGAACAGATCATTAGAGACTTTAGCAAGCGCTGTTTCAGTTGAATGAAGGGAGCGAAATCCAGATTGAAGTGGATCAAGAATAGCTTGAGAAGAAAGAAAGTCAAGGCAACAGTGATGAACAGCATGTTCAAGTATCTTAGATAGGAAAGGGAGGAGGGAGATGAGGCAATAGTTGGAAGGACAGGTAGGGTCCAAAGAAGGTTTTTTAAGAAGTGGTGTGACTACGGCATGTTTGAAGGCATCAGGAACAGTCGCAGTGGAAAGTGAAAGATTGAGGATATGACAGATAAAAGGGATGACAGTAGGAGAGATAGTGTTAAGTAGATGGGTGGGAATAGGATCAGAGGAACAGGTAGTTAGTTTCAAGGAGGAGAGAAGATGTGTAGTTTCCTCTTCAGTGGTTTCAGAAAAGGAAGAAAAGGAGGCAGGGGTTGGAAGGTTGAGAGAATGGACTAAGGGAAGGAGAGGTGGAGGTGACCTGGTTGAGAGTTCAAGTTTAATCTTGTGAACTTTATCATGAAAATACTCAGCCAGAGTCTGGGGAGAAAGTAAAGAGTTGGAGGTGAAGGCACTTTGAGGAGAGAGATTAGTGTGGAAAAGAGACGTCGAGGGTTTGAGCCAAGAGAATTTGTCAACTAGATGTAATAATCCTGTTTGGCAAGTAGAAGAGCAGACTGGAAGGAGGTCAGCAAGAATTTGAAATGTATGAAGTCAGCATGGGCACGGGATTTCAGCCAAAGGCGTTCGGCAGAGTGGGCACAGGAACATAGGTAGCGGATTCTAGAGGTCAGCCAACCTAGTTTCCTTTATAGTATAACAGCAAAAATAATTGCCTATAATTCAGGTGCAAGCCCTTATACTGGCCACAGAGCTGGCGTTAGTGCTCATGCCTAAATGCTGGAGAACATAAGAATAGCCATACTGTCTGGGTCAGACCAATGGCCCATCTAGCCCAGTATCCTGTTTCCAACTGTGGCTGGTCCAGGTCACAGGTACCTGGCAGAAACCCAATTAGTAGCAACATTCCATGTAGAACCCCAAAGAGTAGCAACATTCCATTCAGAATCTCAAATAGTAGCAACATTCCATGTAGAATCTCAAAGAGTAGCAAGATTCTGGAATCTCAAATAGCAACATTCCATGCTACCAATCCCATGGCAAGCAGTGGCTTCCCTGTGTCTGTTTCAGTAACAGAGTATGGACTTTTCCTCCTGAGTAATGTGGAGCAGGTAGAGATGAATCAATTTTTCACTCATTCAAAAAGTACAAAGACCAAGAGACACTCAATAAAATTGCACGGAATTATTTTTAAAACAAATAGGAGGAAATATTTTTTCACTCAAAAATAGTTATGCTCTGGAACTCATTGCTGGAGAATGTGGTAATGATGGTTAGTGTATCTGGGTCACGTTCCTGGAGGAAATGTTCATAGTCGGTTATTGAAATGGACATGGGGAAGCAACTCCTTACCCTAGGATTGGTAGCATGGAACGTTGCTACTAATTGAATTTCTGCCAGGTACTTGTGACCTGGATTGGCCACTGTTGGAAGCAGGATATTGGGCTAGATGGACCATTGGTCTGATACAGTATGGCTATTCTTATGTTCTTAAAAAGAAAAAAAAGGCGGTGGCCAGGATATAGGAGGAAAAAGATGAATGACGTTTGTTGCATTTTTGAGTCGCAGCATGTGGACTGTGTCTATTTCAATACAGGTGCAAACAGGATTTTCATTTTGTTTTATTCCATTGAAATATTTACATTTCAATATAGAGAATATGGAAACAGAAAGCATAGTGAAAAAAAAGTGTAGCTATTATCCTGATGTACCAGGAAATTTTTATTTAAAAAAATTGCACCAAGTATATTGACCCTAGCCTGCATTTGAAGGAACACATTCCTATGGAGCAGTGTAGAATGAGCTACATCAGGAAAAATCATCAACGTTTGTCTCCAGAACAGAAGCAATTTTTCAGAGCATCATCTTAATATTCTCTGAGAGAAGGTTACTAGAAATAGGACTTTGGTGGTAGTATTATCCACAGATTCTAACAAACCTGAGAGATCAAAGCACTTGAGTGTAGAAATAACATTAACACCATCAACTTCCTGTTTCTCAGTAACTACATTATTAGAGAGAGAATAGTACTTTTGAAGTCAAAAATCTGAAATGACTAGAGACAGAAAATTAGTATTTTTAAAAGACAATTATATTACTAAAATCTCATTTTTATAAGCTCCCAAAATGTTGCAATCTCTAGGTATGTTCTTCAGAGGACTGTAACTAGCGTTCAGAAAGATGCCTTTGTTTTAATGGCAGGATTATGAAACCAATGACAATGACCAGGCCGTGATAGAAATCTGTATCACTCGAATCACCACTGCCATCCGAGAGACCGAGACAATAGAGAAACATGGCAAAGCATTGGTCACTCTCTGGGAATCCTGTCTGGAGCAGAACCTAAGAGCAGCTGGAAGAGAGGAGGACACACCACATGCAAAGATTGCATCAGATATCATGAGTTGCATCTTACAGGTACGGCATTAGAGCAAATCTGAGAGATTGAAATCATATCCAACAAGCCCAGGCTTAGGCATGAGGTTCATTTACTGTCATGATATGTGCAAAATTAAGCCATCTGGAGGCATTGTTCTGTACATTTATTTAACACTATTTCACACCCCAGTGCTTTGAACAACAATTTTATATTTTCTAAAGAGGTGTAGGTGGGAAGGAATATGTATGTATGCATGTATATATGTAGATAGATCAGTGTTTCTCAACATTGTCCTAAAGGCACATCTAGATAGTTGAGTTTTCAGGATTACCATAATTAATATGCATGAGACAGATTTGCAGGTATTAGAGACTCATTATATGCAAATCAATCTGATGCATATTCATTGTGATAATCCTGAAAATCAAGACTGGCTAGGTGTGCTTCAATGACAGGGTTGAGAAGCATTGAGATAGATAGATGGGTAGAAAGACAGATAGAAGATAGACAAATTCTAGTGCATTACTCATTGACATACAGGACTAGTGATGGTCAGTAGACACAATTCAGTAGTATGGTTGAGAACCAAAGTGGAACAAGAGGTGCTATCGCAAGGTACTTATTCTTTCAGTACAAACTGTTTACTTACAGTAAATATACAAACTATTAAATGGAGAAAAACTGTGCTTGAATCTCAGAAAAACTAAAAAGTATATCGCACAGTTATAGATTAACTGAGGGGCATTTTTAAAAGGGACGTCCATGTTTTGATATGAACATCCTCGCAAAACATCCCGATCCAGGGGCGGGGAAACCCGTATTTTCTAAACAAGATGGACGTCCATCTTTCGTTTTGAAAATATCATCAAGGACGTCCAAATCCTTAAATTTGGTCGTCTCTAGATTTGGTCGTCCCTAGACTTGGTCGTTTCTGATTTTTGGCAATAATGGAAACCAAGGACGTCCATCTCAGAAATGACCAAATGCAAGCCATTTGGTCGTGCGAGGAGCCTCCGACACACCCCCTTGAACTTTGGCCGTCCCTGCGACGGAAAGCAGTTGGGGACGTCCAAAATTGGCTTTCGATTATACCGATTTGGACGACCCTGGGAGAAGGACGGCCATCTTCCGATTTATGTCGAAAGATGGGCGTCCTTCTCTTTTGAAAATGAGCCTGATACTGTACCAGTCCTGCCAAAACTGAAGGGAAAAAACTACCAACTATAAGTGAAGTGGAGAAAAAAGACCTCAGAGATGTATTGCTGTTCTTATTATCACTTACACAGTGTGCTGTGGAGAGAGCTATCCCAATCATCGGTCATTAAAAAAGAAAAACGCTGTTACAATACTAGAGCATTTTGTTTAGCTGGGGAGAGGCCATAAGAGTCAAGGCCTGCTCCCCCTTTAGTATTGTTATGGCTTTTACATTTCTATTTTTGCAGTCTGAATTTGCTCTGAGGTTTCTTATATTTTGTCTTGGTAGTTGATTATTTGCTAATTGTTTGCAAAAATTTAATAAACATGATTATAAATTTTAAAAAACTCCAATAAATATATGTCCAAAATGATCATCTTTCAAAAAATACCAAATAGTGTCTACTCAGTTTTTAATCATGGACTGGAAAACAAAATACTATCAAGGAGGGGACCATAAAGCCCTTAAAATCCTTCAATAGTTTCGACACTCATGCTGCTAACAAAAACATCAGTATAATAAATATTTATTTATTTGTTACATTTGTACCCCACATTTTCCCATCTATTTGCAGGCTCAATGTGGCTTACATAGTGCTGTAATGGCATTCGCCAGTTCGGTTGATAACAAATACAGGTTGTAATGTGGTCTGATGAGGTAGGTGTGTATCAGGCAACAGGAGGGTCAAAGGGAATGTAGGTTATATATTGTCCAGTAAGATCATTGGTTATGTTGTGTTGCTGGGTTTGGGGATTTACGGTGGGTCGGTGGGGTAAGCCTTTTTGAAGAGGTTGGTTTTTAGAGATTTCCTGAAGTTTAAATGGTGATGGATTGTTTTCACAGCTTATGGTAGTGCATTCCATAGTTGTGTACTTATGTAGGAGAAGTAGGATGCGTAAGTTGTTTTGTATTCAAGTCCTTTGCAATTAGGGTAGTGTAGGTTTAGGTATGATCGTGATGATTGGATTCTGTTTCTGGTTGGTAAATCTATGAGGTCTATCATGTATCCTGGGACTACGCCGTAGATGATTTTGTAGACCAGGGTGCAGATTTTGAAGGTGATCCTTTCTTTGATTGGGAGTCAGTGCAGCTTTTCTCTGAGGGGTTTGGCACTTTCGAATCGTATTTTATCGAATATCAGCCTGGCTGCTGTGTTTTGGGCAGTCTGGAGTTTTTTTGTGAGTTGATCTTTGCATCCTGCGTAGACTCCGTTACAATAATCTGCATGACTTAGGACCATTGATTGTATTAGGTTTCGAAAACTTTCGGGAAGAAAGATTTTAATCGTTTAAGTTTCCACATTGAGTAGAACATTTTCTTTATTACGGAGTTTACTTGAGTCTCAAGTTGACCCAATGACATAAAGCCCATTTTATTTTTTTTATTTATTTGCTGCACTTGTATCCCACATTTTCCCACCTATTTGCAGGCTCAATGTGGCTTACAATGACTTTAAAGCTTGGCTGAGTTTGTGGAACAAGCTCAGCTGAGCCTGTGATAATCATCCAAATAAGTTAAGAAAATGAAACTGAACTGAAACAATGAGGAGGCTCAGTAGAATTTGCAAATATCACAAAAATATTTATCTTCAACCCACAATTCAAATCCACTGCTTATCCAGGTAACACAGTCTGTCTATGGGTTTTTTTTTCTATTGAAAGGGCAAAGGTGTGAATAATGGTGGGATGTTATCTCTGCAGTGAGTAGATCAGAATGAAGTAGAGTCCATGGTCAGTCTTACCATACTGCCAATCAGGATTCTGTTTAAACACATAGGGGCCATGATTACAAAGTCGCTGTAGAGGTGCATTAGCATTTTTAGCATGTGCTAAAAACACTAGTGCACCTTAATAATATGTTTCAAGCTATAGGAACACAAGGGACCACTGACCATCTAGAGGAATGCCTTGACAGTAACACGTTTTTCACTGGCATGCCTTATCCAAAGATACTATGTGCCCGATATTCAACTGGTGGTGGGCAGTCAACTGGCATTGACTATCTAGGTTTATTTTAGCTGTTAAAAAGTTGACCAACTATGCCAATATTCAGCACAAACTGGTTAACTTTTTAGCGGTCAAAGATAGGCCTGCTATTTAAGCACATACCACGTAAACCCTTGAAATCATTGGAGGCAGGAGGGCAGGAGCAAAGCCTCCATCCTTCCTGCGGGCCATCTTATATGGTGCATAGCCCCTTCATGTGTATCCCAGGATGTAGCAGGCAGGGGCTAGGCACCGCCATTTTGAGAAGGGAAGGCTTACAAGGTATGTGGAGGGCAGGGGGTCACTAGACCACCACAGAGTTTGAGTTACACAGGGGGGCTTGAGAGGGGATCCACTGGACCACCAGGGAATGTTTTTGTTCTGGGGGCACAAGGGGTGCTGGGGGGTCAGAAGGGGGTCTGCTGGACCACCAGGGTTTTTTTTAAATTATTTATTTAAATTTTCCAATACATCACCACTTAAAGTGAATATGCAATCGGCATCATTTAACATTAGGAAACAAAAATAATAAATATATATCTTTACAGCCCGTTTGTCCACAAGTTAAAGAAATTTGATTCCAAGATTAAGGAAATTCAAAAAAAAAAAAAAGAAAGAAAAGAAAAATACAAAAATTAACAATCAATAGATGCTTCCTCTGGTTCAGACCCCAGCCTGCTGATTAGGGAAGGTTTAGTATATTCACGTCAACTCTTGCATCAATAAACTCTTTCAACTGTTTTGGGTCTACAAACTGAAAATGTTTACCCTCAAGCATCACATTACAAAAACAAGGAAATCGCAAGACAAAATTTGCTCCCAATGCCACCACCCTGGGGCGAAGTTCCAAAAAGGCCTTTCGTCTCATCTGTGTAGGCCGTGAGATCTGGAAAGATACGGACCTTTGAGCCCAAAAACAGATTTTCTAAATGTCTCAATGAAAGCCGTAGTACGGCATTCCTATCGGGCTCCAGCGCAAAAGTGACAAGCAGAGTTAACCTCTGAGTAACTATTTCTAATGAGCTTTCTAGGAATGAGGTAAGATTCATTCCCTCCCCTATTACAGGGGGGTTTCCTACCACCACTCCAGTACTCCCGATGTAATAAGCCCGTGTAATGGGAGGGAATGAGTCCTTGTCCATTCCTAGAATGTCCACCAAATATTTTTTAACCATCTCCAAGGGAGAAATTAACGGGGATTTGGGAAAATTAAGAAACCTAAGGTTAAGTCTTTTAGTCTGATTTTCCAAGTATTCAAGTCGTTTATGTAGGAAATTATTGTCTTTAACCAGAGCTGTTTCTATAGATCCCATTTCTTGAATTTTGATATCCACATGTTCCAATTTCTGGGTTTGCTGTGCAGTGACTTGTGCTTGAAGCAGGGCAGCCTCAGAAAGAACTTCAATATCAAAAGAATTCTGCTTTAAAGTAGTTTGCATAGAGGTTTGGATATTGTAAACCATATCCCATAGTGACTCCAGCGTCACAATTGCTGGTCTAATCACTCCACTAGCCACAGGAGGAGATTGAGATAGACTATCAGCACGAGCTAACTTGGAAACAATAGCTTCAGGCAATACCTTTGAAGCCTGTTGTTGTAATGTTTCCCGAAGTTGAGAATCTATCTCCATTGCTGCAGTCACACCCTCAGACAGGACCAGCTGAGCCACTTCGGTGTCTGTCTCTGTTTGAACAGCCAGCAACTCTCCTCCAGGCTGGGGAGGTGCAATTCACTCCACAGGGCTCAGGGAAGCCCCGTTTCCACTCTCGATCGGCTCCGAGGGGCCGAGAGCTGCAGAGGGGGTCGAAGTTCCCTGAGGACCCGGTTGCTGCCTGGGAAATTGCAGGGTTGTTTGTTTCATCATCGAGGAGGTCACAGGAACCGAGGGATATTCCTTTACCTTCCCCCTCCGCTTCCCCATCGTTGACGAGGCTACAGAGGCACCGAGGAAAACTCACAAACACAGCAGCCTCCAGGAGCAAACACAGGTGCGTCCATTCACAGCGCCATCTTGGAATCAGGGGGGGTTTTAAAGGTTTTGGGGGAGGTCAGGGTCTGCAGGACCACCAGGTAGTTTTAAAGGTTAGGGAGGTCGGCGGGGGGGGGGGGGGGGTTTCGACTGGACCATCAAAACTTAACAACAGCTCCAGACCTGCCATTAAGTTTTGCATGTTGAAGGTAGGCACTCAATGCACAGAAATATCTGTACATTGGCCAGAATCTCATTTTAATATTGATGAGCTTGTTGTAATATATTTTCTTAGGGTTATTGGTATCTGCTACGGGGAACGGTAAAAGGGACGCAGAACCCCTTTGTGCATTAGATGCTAAATAACCTTTGCTTTAGACTGGCTAACGTTGCAAGCATGGTAAGTTTTGTGCATTGGGCCATTAGTTAACTTTTCTAGTGTGCTGTATCTTGTTTCAAGGGAAAGCCCAATCTTAAGTAGTGAAGAAGACTGTTGAGGTGGTCCTTCCAACCAGCAGAACAGATTTAAGTATGTTGGCAGACTAGTGTGGGGTCATTTCAGTGGTGTCGTGAGGGCAGCTGACACCCGGGGTGGGTCGCCGCGGCGCACCCTCCCCCCTCCGGAGCGCAACCCCCCCCCCCCCCCACGAGAACATACCTGGAAGGCGGTGAGGGGCGGGCGGGAGAGCCAATCCGCCGAATGCACGCCACTGGGGGATGTCGGCGCCTCTCTGGTTCCCTGCTCTCTCTGCCCCGGAACAGGAAGTAACCTGTTCCGGGGCAGAGAGAGCAAGGAACCAGCGAGGCGCCAACACCCCCCAGCGGCGTGCACCCGGGGCGGACCGCCCCACCGCCCCTCCCTTCCTACACTACTGGGTCATTTATATATGTATAGACATGTAGTACACCGGTTGGTTTCAGTGCTGTCAATGGGGAGAACAATTCTCCAAGCAGGTGAATAGCATTATATGCTCATAAATTGGCTGTTGGAAAATTGCTCTCATTATGGCAGGACATGCTTTGTTCTCCAATGTACATACGTTTAGCTACATTTAGGGGCATAGTCACTAATGTGCTACTGTTAACACATGTTATTTTACCACTAACACATCCTTTTATCTTGTTGCACCATATGCCTGGAATAGCCTTCCTGAGACGGTACGTCAAGACTCATCTCTGGCCGTCTTCAAATCTAGGCTAAAAGCCCACCCTTTTGATGCTGCTTTTAACTCCTAACGCTTATTCACTTGTTCAGAACCCCTATTTTATCATCCTCACTTTAATATTCCCTTATCTCTTATTTGTCCTAATTAGATTGTAAGCTCTGTCGAGCAGGGACTGTCATGTTAGTATCTACACCCCTTAGTGCAAAATCCCTGGTTAAAAGTACCTGCAGATTTTGTCCTAAAGCAAACATCTTGACAGTGGCGTTCCTAGGGGGGTTGACACCAGGGCGGATTGGATGCGCCCCCCCCCCCCCCCGGCTGCAGCGCCCCCCCCCCCCCCCCGGCGAAACGCGACTATCCCCCCCTCCCCTTACTCTGCTATCCCTGGTGGTCTAGAGGTACCTCTTCGTCTTTGGGGCAGGAAAGAGCCCCCTCTTTCCTGCCCGGAGCGCTGCTGCTAGCTGCCCTGCATCCTGTCCTGTGGTGAGTCCGGCTCTGGCCGCCAAGAGTTGAAGCAGCCTCGCGAGACTTCAACTCTCGGCGGCCATTTTGAAATGCCGAGAGCTGGACTCACCACAGGACAGGATGCAGGGCAGCTAGCAGCTCCGGGAGGAAAGAGGGGGCTCTTTCCTGCCCCAAAGAGGTACCTCTAGACCACCAGGGATAGCAGAGTAAGGGGAGGAGAGGGAAGGGAGGGGGGGAGGAGAGAGATGACAGGGGGGAGGTGAGGGCATTGAAGGGGCGGGACAGGGGACGTGAAAGGGGCAGCTCCCCCCCAGTGAAATGACACCCCCCCCCCCCCGGGGCATCTTTACCTGCTGGGGGGGGGTGGCGCGCGTCTGTCAGCAACGCTCGTTCCCTGCTCCCTCTGCCCCGTTACAGGAAATAACCCGTTCCGGGGCCAGAGGGAGCAGAGAACGAGCGTTGCCGACAGACACGCGGCACCCCCCCAGTGGCGTGCACCCGGGGCAGACCGCCCCCACCGCCACCCCTTAGTACGCCACTGCATCTTGAAGATTGCCACCATGCTGGTTACTCTGAGCACAAAATTCACTAGAAAATTCTAAAAATAGGAAAGGATGCTTAACAGAAAAATTCAATTAAAGGTTATGCATGAGGCACCTGGGATTCAGGGTATCATCTCTCTGGTACAGAAATCCTTGAATAATTTTGATTATCCTACAGCAGGCTTGATGTATTTTGGCTTTTTTTTTTTTTAATGTTTTACAGTACTGCTGGTAGCAAAGCTGGCAGAAGACTGTATAATATGTCAATATATCTTATTGAACTAAGCCACTTCAGGAAAAGGGAAATTGAACCTATTTAAATGCGCAGAATTGCAATGAGTAAAGCAGTGCAATACTCAGTAAATAGAGCTTTTTCATTAGGACATCAGGGTGTCCACTTTAAATCTTTCAGTTACACCCAAGGTTTGATCCATCAAGGGCTTGTTCCATAGACACAGCATAGAAGACAAGCCTTAGTAAATCAGGCCTCCAAATACCTCTGTTTCTAGAGCACTTTGATGGAAGGTAATATATATCTGCATAGGCTATGGAACAAAACTGCTGAATGTTCTAGAAAAAGATTACTACTACTACTACTATTTAGCATTTCTATAGCACTACAAGGCGTACGCAGCGCTGCACAAACACAGAAGAAAGACAGTCCCTGCTCAAAGAGCTTACAATCTAATAGACAAAAAAATAAATAAAGTAATCAAATCAAATTAATGTGAACGGGGAAGGAAGAGAGGAGGGTAGGTGGAGGCGAGCGATTAGAGCATTGACCCTAGAAACAGCTTAGCAATTAAGTTTGAGCTGCCTGTATTAAATTAACACTTAACTGTATGATTGAAATGCACCTACCAAAGCAGCAATGGTCTGTACAGGACAAAAAAAAATCATTATAGGTGGAATAGTTTCTGTGACGTTTAGGGAAGGAGTGTTACCTCTGCACGGAATCAGGCGAGTTACCACCTAGACTGTTCCCACTGGACAGTTCCCACCCACCAATTCCCCCCAAGAAAATTCTCACCTAGGTCAATTCTCCCCGGGACAATTCCCACTTAAGGGGGCAATTCCCACCAAGGACCTTCCCCCCCCTCCCCAACAAAGGTCATTTTCAACCCTCTTTAGCCCCCCTCCCCCTTTTTTTTTTTACCAACCATAGCTTCTTTCTTGTATCAAGTCTCATAAGTCCTGGCGGTGCTTTTTCTTTTTTTTTTTTTTTACGGCAGCTGGAAGGAGGTTAGAGCAGCATACGGATGTACGCAGAGGACATATAATAATGGAATAACTTTTCATAGTTAGAGTAATAATTTGTTATAAATAACTACTACTACTGCTACTACTATTTAGCATTTCTATAGCGCTACAAGGCATACGCAGCGCTGCACAAACATAGAAGAAAGACAGTCCCTGCTCAAAGAGCTTACAATCTAATAGACAAAAAATAAATAAAGTAATCAAATCAATTAATGTGAACGGGAAGGAAGAGAGGAGGGTAGGTGGAGGCGAGTGGTTACAAGTGGTTAGGAGTCAAAAGCAATGTTAAAGAGGTGGGCTTTCAGTCTAGATTTAAAGGTGGCCAAGGATGGGGCAAGACGTAGGGGCTCAGGAAGTTTATTCCAGGCGTAGGGTGCAGCGAGACAGAAGGCGCGAAGTCTAGAGTTGGCAGTAGTGGAGAAGGGAACAGATAAGAAGGATTTATCCATGGAGCGGAGTGCACGGGAAGGGGTGTAGGGAAGGACGAGTGTGGAGAGATACTGGGGAGCAGCAGAGTGAGTACATTTATAGGTTAGTAGAAGAAGTTTGAACAGGATGCGAAAACGGATAGGGAGCCAGTGAAGCGACTTGAGGAGAGGGGTAGTATGAGTAAAGCGACCCTGGCGGGAGACGAGACGGGCAGCAGAGTTTTGAACCAATTGGAGAGGGGAGAGGTGACTAAGTGGGAGGCCAGCAGTAGTCTAAACGAGAGGTGACAAGGGTGTGGATGAGGGTTTTGGTAGAGTGCTCGGAAAGAAAGGGGCGGATTTTACGGATGTTGTAAAGAAAGAAACGACAGGTCTTGGCGGTCTGCTGGATGTGAGCAGAGAAGGAGAGAGAAGAGTCAAAGATGACCCCAAGGTTTCGAGCCGAGGAGACAGGGAGAATGAGAGAGCCATCAACAGAAATAGAAAACGGGGGGGAGTGGGGAGGTGGGTTTGGGGGGGGAAAATGAGAAGTTCGATTTTGGTCATGTTTAATTTCAGGTGGCGTTGAGACATCCAGATAGCAATGTCAGACAAGCACGCTGAAACTTTGGTTTGGATGCAAGGTGAGATATCAGGGGTAGAAAGGTAGATTTGGGAGTCATCAGCATAGAGATGGTAGGAAAAGCCATGGGATGAGATTAATGAACCAAGGGAAGAAGTGTAGATAGAAAAGAGGAGGGGACCAAGAACAGAACCCTGAGGTACGCCGACAGGCAAAGGGATAGAAGTAGAAGAGGATCCACCAGAGTAACTAGTAAAAAAGGCCCATTTCTGTTTGAAATGAAACGGGTGCTAGCAAGGTTCCCCCCTCCCCCGGTCTCTCCCTATGTCCCCTCCAAGTTGCATGCGGTCCTCCCTCCCCTCAGTTTGTAGACACGTAAGGCTATGTAGTGCAGTGTAAGCAAGGAAGGCAATTTGGTTAATCTCTGTTTCCCCTGCCCCATGCAGCCGTCATTGCCATACACTCAAAGAAAGCAAACCTGTGAGATGCTGCATCCACGTTGTCGTTGAGGTGTTGTCGGGACGGCATGTGTGTAAGTCCCTCCCTCGCACCCTCCGACGTTGAGTCTCTCTAGCTGCCTGCCTCCCCCCCCCCCCCCCCCCCCCGAAGCAGTTTTGTGCCGTTTTTGTACGGTCGTTTTGGGCGCCATTTTGGTTTCGTCGGCACACTGGCAGCTGAGTGTCAGGCAGGGGGAGGAGTAGGGAAACAGTAGGGAAACACGCTCTGCATGTTTCCCTACTCCTCCCGTTCCGTTGCATTCCTTTCGTTCATCAACTCCTGCCGTTCTGTTGCGTTCCTTTCTGTCATCGAAATTGTTCTGCTCTCAAAGTCATCACGTTCGACGCGAGGGCATGACAGAGAGACATGGTCAGTGGAGAGGCTTCACCACTACGAGCTAATGAACCCTTCACGGAAGTGGGAGGAGCTTGGGGCTTCATTAGAACGTTGGGGTTGCGAATTATGTCCGGATGGGGCGTGGCTGAGGGCGGGTGTATGAGTGAGAGTGAGTGGTGCTGACAGCCTACAACAGTACAGGGCTTCAGTGTTTCCCTGCCACACAGTGAGCTTCAGAATTGGAGGTGAGAATTATTTATATAGATAATCAGCGTGTCATTTTGAAGGGCTGAATTAAGTTGAAACCTAGTTTGGGGGCATGGGGGGGGGCATTGCTCCCCCTCATGACTTGCAGTCTGTATTTATCCATTTATTTATATACTTATTTATGACATTTAGATCCTGGATTAAACATGAATTAGGTTGAACCCACAAACTGCATGTCTGGAAGGGGAAAGGGATGTGTAAA
This sequence comes from Microcaecilia unicolor, assembly GCF_901765095.1. Taxonomy (NCBI): domain Eukaryota; kingdom Metazoa; phylum Chordata; class Amphibia; order Gymnophiona; family Siphonopidae; genus Microcaecilia; species Microcaecilia unicolor. Next base: position 186,645,200 of record NC_044040.1, on the reverse strand, counting down.
AGATAATGCTAAGGCGGGGGGGGGGGGGTTGTGAGGGGGTATTGGCCTCCCAAATGATCTGGAAGAGAAAAGGAAGGGAGATTACTTGTCCTAGTGTGTTTTGTATTTTTTGGCCTATGGGTGCGAATTGTGCTCCCTAGTGTGGTGGAAATTGGTTCCTTGGGAATTGTCCAGGTGGGAACTGACCTAGAATCCTCTGCACATGTCTCTGGTGATACTTCACCTTAAGAACTGTGTTCTAGAGAGACCTACTAAACAGTGGCATAGCCAGACCTCACGGTTGGAGGGGGCCAGAGCCTGAGGTGGGGGACACATTTTAGTCTGCCACCCCACCACCTCACCCCCCCCCCCACCATCTCGCCGCACCCCACAACAACAAATACCTTTGCTGGCGGGGGTCCCCAACCCCCGCCAGCCGAAGCCTTCTTCGGCGCCGGTCTCCTTGCCTCCCACCGTCCCCCTCCCACCACACCCCACCGCACCAAATTTCTTTGCTGACTGGGGTCCCAACCCCTGCCAGTTGAAGCTTTCTTCAGCGCCGGTCTCTGGCACACCACATTTGCTGACCTATGCTTTCTTGAGTCCTGAAGTCCTGCACGTTCCTTTAAGTGAAACTGAGCAGGAAAACTTGGGCGCCCCGTTCGATTATGCCCCTCTACGTGAACGAGGTGTGTCCTTCAGTATCTGATATATACTACCAAACAGAAGTCCAGGTTATTGCTCTTTGCACCTGACACAGTGCACCGAAGCATCAGGCCTTCTGAAATAACTGTGACGTTACACTGGATTTTGGTCTATGGACTTGCACCTCTGTAGATTTTTGTTTTGGAAGTGATTGAGCCAGTGGCGTAGCCAGACCTGAGATTTTGGGTGGGCCCAGAGCTAATATGGGTGGGCACGCACTGTCTAAATAAGTTTGAGTAGCGTCTCTTGGGATCCTACAAAATAATGCCTTAGAATTCACTTGATGCCCAACAGCTGCCCTGCATCAGTATAACCACATACATACTTAATGGAAAAATTGATATTTTTAAATATAATTACATTATCCCACAATCTCTCCACTGCTATACACAAACTTGTGCAAAAACACACTCATATCCTTACTAAACCATAACAGCACTAATTCCAAGGACAGGACGAGCTACAACCTTATGCTTGAAAAGGCAGAACTGTAATTACACTAGGCTCTAAAACACCAATACACTACCTCGTGAAAAAAAAAAGCAAAACAAAAGGGCTGCAAATACTACACGCTATCAGAATACTGCACCTTGATCACACATGAAAAACACATGACACAACAGACATGACACAAGGAACTAGAAATCAGAAAATATGAAGGCAAAATACTGAACTGGAAAGTTAACTCAAGAAGTCAGACTCAGCATGCAGCAATACCAGAAAAATTGAAACTTACATGCAAAATATCACAGATGTACATTTCCAAAAGCTGACCTATTCCAATTAATAAATTCTGAATAAAATACTTTTTTCTACCTTTGTTGTCTGATCTATTTGCTTTGGTCCCAGTGTCTTCTGTTTCATGCAGTGTCTTCTTTCCATCTGATATTTTTTCTCTCACCATGTCCACCATCCTCCTGTGTCCTATGTGTCCTGTCTACCATCTGTAGCCCTGTCCCTAACCTTAATCGAGTTTCAGTATCTGTCCTCAACGTGTTCCAAACCAGCCCTTAAACTCAGCAGTTTCCCCTTGATCCATATCCAGCATTTCTCCTTACTCCCCTCCATCCATGTGCTTCTACTTCCTCTGTCTTCCCTCCCCTCCATCCTTGTCCAACATTTTTCCTTCTCTTCCCTGCCCTCCACTCCATCCATGTCCAGCATTTCTCCTCTCTTCCCTCCCCTCCATCCATGTGCATCTTCTCCCTGACTTCTCTCCCTTCCCTCCATCCATCCAGCAACTCTCCATTCTCCCCTGCTCTCTCCTCCATCCACCCATATCCAGCAAATGTCCTCTGTCCCCTGCATTCATCCATCCATGTTCAGCAATTCTCCTCTCTCCTCTGCCCTCCCCTCCATCCATCCATACCCAGCAAATTTCCTCTCTCCCCTTTCCCCTCCATCCATCCATGTCCAGCAATTCTCCTCCTTCCCCTGCCCTCTGCTCCGTCCAGCAATTCTCCTCTCTCCTCTGCCCTCCCCTCCATCCATCCATCTCCAGCCAATTTCCTCTCTCCCCTTTTCCCTCCATCTAGCCATGTCCAGCAGTTCTCCTCCTTCTCCTGCCCTCTGCTCCGTCCAGCAACTCTCCATTCTCCCCTGCCTTCTCCTCCATCCATCTCCAGCAAATTTCCTCTCTGCCTTACCCCCTCCATCAATCCCTGTTGTCTGGCAATTCTCATCTCTCCCCTGCCCATCCTGTTTATTTCAATCCCCTTCCCCATTCTATCTGGCATCTCCCCTGCCCCCCCCCTCAAAAGAACGACAACGTGGATGCAGCAGCTCACAGGTTTGCTTGCCTTGTGTTTTGAGCGAACGGCGATGGCTGCGCGGAGGAGTGGAAAGCAAATCGCTTCTTTCTGGCTGGCTCACTTCCTCTCCCGAAGTTGCAGCGTAAAAGCAGCAAGCAGCGAGCCAGTCTCGACTCCATCCTTCGCTTCCTGCCCTCTCTCTGTGCCGTCCCACCTTCCTCTGATGTCATTTCCTTTCAGGTGGGCGGGACGCTGAGAGGGCAGGAAGCGAAGGACGCGGAGTCGAGACTGGTTCGCTACTTGTTGCTTTTACGTCCGCTGGCCGCTGCGGGCAAAAAAACTGAAGTTGTCATCGTCGTCGTGGTAGGTGAGGGTCCCAAAAGACTGGGCGGGCCCAGGCCGAGATTGGGTGGGCCTGGGCCCACCCAGGCCCACCCGTAGCTACGCCCCTGGATTGAGCTCTACAATAAAAATTGGCTTTTATATCTTGCTAGGTTTTCTTTCTGTGTCTAAAGGGGAGATTCTGCTATACCTCTTGCCTCAGGGCTGCCAATTGCAGGCATCTGGGCAGGAGGGACAGGGGATCACTGCTGCCTATAGAAAATCTGTGGGCACAAATGGGGTAGGTAGTGGGATGGGATAGAGGGGATGGGCCCTGAGTCTGGGGACAATTTGTTTTTTTCATTTTAGTCACGGAGGAGAGACCTGACCTATTTTTTTGTAATTTGGTTCTTTCATTTTTAAAAATGAAAAAAAAAAACCCCAACAACAAATGAAACAAAATAAAACAATAAAAATAAAATATTTTAAAAATTGCATCACAGACACCTAAAATGTATCTGCTGTAAAAAGAAGAGAAATGCATTTAACCAAGTTCAAATGTGTGGATTTTTCTCAAGTTTCTGGATTTCAAATACTAAGCAAATCATGGTGAAATTTGTCATGGAGTTGGGGATGTCATAAAAAGCAATAATGAGCAGGTGGCTGATTTTCTAGAATTTGCTGATTCACACTAGTTGATGTAGACAACTCTATAATTGTATGCTATACTGAAGCAATTTGAAACATTTATAACATTTGTAGCATGTTTCCAATAAAGTTTACCAATTTCACAGCATTAGTTACAAATTATGCAACAGGATAGAGCCTCCTAGTGGTTTCTAAATTCTGGTAAATTACATAATCCTTGTATGATCCACTACTGTGCATGCCAATTGCCAAACTTATGAAATTTTGGGACATATTTACAAAGGTGCGCTAAACGTGTAGATGCCCATAGGAATATTATGGGCGTCTACATGGTTAGCGCACACTAAAAATGCTAGCGTGCCTTTGTAAACAGGATCCTTTGCATTTTAGTATTGTTATTTCAAGGTTTCCACCCTCAAAATAATAAACATTTGCTACCTAAATGGGTCCATTAGAGATCTTTTTCATGCCGCGTGTGCTGTTGTATTTCCAGAACTATGACCGACCTTTTATCATGGCTCTCGCAGTCCCCATTGCAGTGAAATTTCTCCAGAGGGGGAACAAAGAGCTGTGCCGAAATATGTCAAGTTATCTGTCCCTGGCAGCAATTGCCAAAGCGGATTTGCTGGGTGATCACATGGAAGCTATCGTGATCAGTGTACTCCAAGGTACAGTGTTTCATTTGTGGCGTAGACTACGCATAGAAAGCCATAGGCTTGCAGTACTGTGTAGCAGAAATATACCTCGTGGGTTTCTACCTTACTCTGTTTTCTTTTTATGATGAGTGCTGTATTTTAGGTGTTTGGTAATTCATTGCAATCTATTTCTGGCAAAGAAGAAAGTGCAAATTCTTCGATCTCTTTGTATCATGAGTGTAGAAAAACCAGGGGGCCCTTTTACTAAGCCGCGTAGGCGCCTATCGGGCTCATTTTCAAAGCACTTAGCCTCCCAAAGTTCCATAGAAACCTATGGAACTTAGCCTCCCAAAGTGCTTTGAAAATATGCCTATATGTGTGCCCAATGTGCGTCACTTTTGAGTTACCACCTGGCTACCACGTAGCCCTTGCGGTAATTTCATTTTTGACATGTGACCGCTAGGCGTGCCAGTAAATAATTTTTATTTGCTGACGCGCGGCAGAAACCGGGAGGTAATTGTCATTCTACACGTGTAGATGATTGCTGCACGATTACCACTTGAGACCTTATCACTAAGTCAATGGCTGACGGTAAGGTCTCAGATCCAAAATGGTCGCACGCTAATTTTTATTTTGCCACACGTCCATTTTCGCCAAAAATTTTAAAAAGGCCTTTTTTACAGGCGCGCTGAACAATGGATCTGTGCGCGCCCAAAACACATGCCTACACTAGCGCAGCCCATATTTCAGTGCATCTTAGTAAAAGGGCCACCAGGTGCATAGGAGCCAGCTTTAGGGGTCCCAGTGGGTACTGAGCATCCTCAGTATTGATCAAGCTCCTTCATTGTCTTCAGGGAGAGGGGATTTACATTGTATTTGGTACCCCTGCCAATCGTAGCCTGAATGCCTTTATGTGTATTTTCAGCCACTCAGTAGTTGGTGTACAAGTTCCTAACAAGAAAACCACAGAAATGAAAGCTGAACAGCTAAACAGCAATCAATCAAACTTATGAAATTTATTATGACCTCAAACGTCAAGGCTATGACACCTTCAGTGTCTCACAAGTGTCAAACACTGAAGTTTTCCCCTTTTTTTTATTTTCTGTTAAGAAAGAGGCACTTCAGGAGAGGTTAAGTAGCACATTATGAATTTATACAGATAAGTTTCATTGATATGCATGCTTGCAAAAATACTTCTATGTTTAGGTGCATATAATTCAGACATATAACATCCCAAGACTCAAAGTAAATTGCAAGCACTTTGTGTTTGAAAATGAGGTTGTTTAGTACATGCTTAAAATGACATGGATAACTTTGCAGTAGCCCTTTATACCTTTACATAGTGCCACCTTCTGTGAACTACTGGAATGTACCTGCACATACAAATGGATAGAGTCCAAAATGTATTATTATAATAGATGTATAGTCTTCATTTGTCTCTTAATATTTGAAGTACAATTTGAATGAATATAAGAAACATAGAGGATTGCAAAAATATTTATTGTACAGTTTTATAAAAATATTCATATTAAAATAATTACAAAGTTAATTTACAATATCATACAACCATAGATGATCAAAAAAATGTAATACATGACAAAAAGAAGCAGTTGCATTTCTGTTTAATTATTACATTCATAGCTTAACTGAACAATGCAGTATTTTATAGCATTGGACATATACTGCTGAAACAAGAATAATAAACAGTAAGCATTATTTGTGTTGCTGTTACGTTTAAAATGCAACATTCACATTAAAGAGTAATAAAGAGGAAAAGAGAAATCTAACAAAATGAATGTATACAGTACCTTGCAGCACCCTAGAAGGGGAAAGGGAAATGGGACTTGATATACCGCCTTTCTGTGGTATTTTGCAACTACATTCAAAGCGGTTTACATATATTCAGGTAATTATTTTGTACCAGGGGCAATGGAGGGTTAGGTGACTTGCCCAGAGTCACAAGGAGCTACAGTGTGAATCCAACTCAGTTCCCCAGGATCGGAGTCCACTGCACTAACCACGAGGCTACTCCTCCACTAGAAACATTCCATGTAGAAGCCTGCCCTTGCAGATCAGCAACGCAGCCGCGCAGGCTTCTGTTTCTGTGAGTCTGACGTCCTGCACGGCTGCGTTGCTGATCTGCAAGGGCAGGCTTCTACATGGAATGTTGCTAGTGGAATAGCAACATTCCATGTAGAATCTCAAATAGTAGCAACATTCCAGAATCTCAAATAGTAGCAACAGCAACATTCCATGTTGAATCTCAAATAGGGAAATGGAAATGGGACTTGATATACCGCCTTTCTGAGGTTTTTGCAACTACATTCAAAGCGGTTTACATATATTCAGGTAATTATTTTGTACCAGGGGCAACGGAGGGTTAAGTGACTTGCCCAGAGTCACAAGGAGCTGCAGTGGGAATCGATCTCAGTTCCCCAGAATCAAAGTCCACTGCACTAACCACTAGGCTACTCCTCCTGTAGGTCACGTGAAAAATCTTGATGATAATATTACGGTAGAGGTCCAGTAGTCTGTTTAACGTAACATTTATTTTCTGAAACACTAGCAACAGGTGAACAATCTGCTTGAACCTAGAAGCCTAGCGCTACAAAAGCAATGTCTCTAGCCCTTGCAGCATTTTGTACCTTGATTTATATATTTTCAATTGTTATGACATCCTAACCAAGCATGCTTAACGACAAAGAATAGTGAGAACAATTTAGTTGGTACAAGAATAGGTGATGAATACAATTGTGGAAGGAGCAAAACTGGACAGTTTAGTTGTCTTCACAGTCAAGCTGAACGAGTTTGGGTTTTCAAGTGAAGCCCGAAGAGAGGGGAGCTCTTGAACATCAGATGGTTGCTTATTTCATAGGATGGAAACAAATAGGGAGAATGTCTAGAAAGAAGAAGTGGCCTCCTTGATACGGGGAATACAAAGAAGAGCTGTTGCTTGAGATGGAAGAAAATAAGGAGCAGAATATTGGAGATCAAGAGCACACAGATATTGAGTATCCAGACCATTTATAGATTTACTAGTAAAAGAGGCCCGTTTCTGGAGCAAATGAAACTGGCGCTAGCAAGGTTTTCCTCCCCAACACCCCCCCCCCCTTCTCCCTCCCTATCGACCCCTTCGTCGTTCTGACGCCATTGCTCCGCACCTCCTGAACGCACCGTGCGCCATTGCTCCGCCCTCGACGTCATCACGTTTGACGCGAGGGCGGGGCCCTGAGACGGCGATTTCGGTGGCTTCACCACCACGAACCCTTCAAACCCGTTTTGATGACGGAAGTGACGTCAGAGTCCTCAGAACGTTGAGGGTGAGTTTTATTATAGAAGATAATCAAAAACCAGGACTTTAAGCATTGTCTGCTACTTGACAAGAAACTACAAGAGAAAAGATAGGAGGGGAGCATAGCAAGACTAATGATAAGCGCAAGTGCCCGAGTTCTGAAGAAATTTAAGGACATGCGGTGCCGTTATAACAGGCCAGAGCAGTGTTTCCCGGCTGAAGGTAGCTTTGAGCGCACAGCAGCACTTTTACTTTTTTGCTTGACGCTCCATGCCAAGTTTGGCATCCTCGTTGTTTTAAGGCAAGACTTTCTTTCACCGTATGACTGACAAGACCCCTGGCACAGGCGGTTTCACCGAAACATGGATCATGTCAGGTCTGTCTAATAAAGCATTGATTTGGCTCCTTGTGCTTCTTCATTGTGTGTGCAGGTATAACAAGCAGCCTCACAAATGTATTTGAGGCTAGTTTTTCTATTCTGTGGGGGAAGGGGAATTCAAGAATGCAGACATTTTAAGAGCATCCGAGGACAGTCTCTGAAGAATTTGGGACTGAATGAATCTCCATTTCACGTCTACTGCTTTATATCAGCAGCAACAGTGGCAGCCTATCAAGTGTACAGCGCTGCGTACATCTAGTAGCGCTATAGAAATGATAAGTAGTAGAAGTATCTCTAGCATTTCTTATACTGGGTCCCACATTGATATCATGATGTCTGCCAGACGTATCCTGGTTCACATCATCCAATCGTCACCCAAAACAATTGCTGTTACCAGCACAATTCATTGATAAATCCTGCTACACTTTCATCTGCATGTGGGAATGCCCTCGGCACATCAGATGTGGATTCTAAATTGCACACCTTATTCTGCAATAGCTCAAACAACCCTGGAACTCATTACCAAAACAAAAAAGTAGACCAAACTAGCCTTTAAGCTTTCCAACTCTTCACTAGATCTGTGATGTTGCTTTCATAAATTCTGATGTCTGAAATGAAAGTTCCCAAAGGCACTATGTACTTTAAGAACCCTTCTTCTGTGAAAACCATTGACTTAATGCAAGATTCAGATGCTTTTACATTTTAATAAATATATGTAGCTCCTCCATGTGCCTGGATTTCTGTAATTCCCCACCCAACAATGTTCCCCCGGTTATTGCAAGAATTGCTTCCTGATGTTTGCATTTTGATTTCTTCTTTGGTGAGAACCGTATCCCAGACGTTAAAGCCTGTTATTTTTCCAGAAAAGGCGATTGATTCGTCGAAACCACCTCCAACGCAGCAGCCGTTCTTTTCTTGACCAATCTGCAAAATGCCTTTGTTGGGGATGACATGATACTTAGCCATCTCTGTTGAGGTAGCCTGAGACTCTCCATTTACCCAGATTGATGCCGTGCCATCTTCAGAGCTCCACGTACTGCACAGTGGAGTCCACTGTCTGGGGGATATGACATTTTCAGCCACCAACTTGTTCTCGCTACCGCCCACCACAAGGACTACGCTTTGCTGACTGAAATACAGCTGAATTTCATCGGGGCTTTGCTTGGTTCCGTAGGAGAAGACCATGGTTTTTTCCAGAGCTTCGGTCACTTTGACCCATGCACAAACTGTGAAGGAGTGCAGAGTCATTTCTGCTGAAGGATGTATGCTTGCAAAAATTCTGGCTGATCTCATTGGGAACAAGAGCGCCATTTCACACCCTGCACAAGTAATGTAATAGAAAGAGAAACTTGTTAGAAAATTTTGAATAAATTCTTTGCAAATTACAAAGCTTTAAACAGGCACATTTGGGAAAACCCCGTAATTGTAATCTTTGCTATTAAAACAAATCTTTCATGGAGAACAATTATACAATTGTTCCATTCCAACAGAAGTCAAGAAAATAAAGTAGTTTTATCAACTTAATAACAGTAGTAATTACTGTAAAAGAGCAAACAGAAACCTGTCTTGGAACGTATGCACCTTTCCCATAATACAATATCATGTCTTGTTGTTTCAACTGACTTTCTAAATGGTAGCATTATTTTTTAAGCAAAGTGGTGACCTGTCTCCAAGGTCATTAAGAGCAACTAGGGAGCTGATAAACCAAGCTGCCAATTCCCTTGCAGCAATGAGCTGACATTCACTGCAAGGGGTTTTTCTCGACTGATGCAGGGTTATTTAAATATTCATGCAAATGAGCTGGGTAATGATTTTACAGGAAAATGTCAGTGAAAATTTGCTAGCGTTTCCACAGAAAAACTTAACTACATATCCTTGAGTGCAGCTACACATTTCACTGGAAAAGGGCTATTTCTGTGTTTTTGTACATGTAGATTTACGGTGGCAAAATCACTAATGAGCTGGTTTCTATGACTTTTTAGCTTATTAATTATTTTCCATAAATCCTATGAATGACTTTCAGGCTCATTTTCGAAAGAGAAGGACGCCCGTCTTTCGACACAAATCGGAAGATGGGCGTCCTTCTCACAGGGTCGCCCAAATCGGTATAATCGAAAGCCGATTTTGGGTGTCCCTAACTGCTTTCCTTCGCATGGAATGAAGGACCAAGCTATTCAGTATCAAATGATTCTTCTGCTTGCACTTCTCAACTATATTTGAAAGGATCACAAAGATTTATGGTCAGTCATAGGCCATGAAAATAGTGGATGACTGTGAAGCCACTGTGGTTCACTGCATTCTTTGTGTTCATACCAGATGCATAATTAAGAAATATTTCAGTTAATTCAGGGTGCTAAAGGGCCTCTCTATTAAGCCAACCTATTTCCTGTTCAAGTAAGCCTGAACTGCCTCGGTTCTCCCAAATCTTTGCTTTAATGACAGTTTCCCCACCATAACCAGACCACTGTGTGATGAGCTGCTGCAATATTTTGTGTGTTAGAACTGAGATCATTTTTTTACCATTCGGTTTATCAGCTCTTTTTTTGCTTTTCTGTTTTATTTACATCTTAACTATAAAATGTCAAAAAACAGTACCTCAGAGATGACTTTTTAATTAGCAAAGCCTTTGAATTAATTGTCAAGAGACTGGCAAAATTGAAAACAGCTTTGTGAAAGACCAATGATGTGATTAGAAAAAGAATCCATCTGGATGAGTTCCAGAATTCACGGAAAATCAAAACCAGTTGATGGAAGACTTCTGTTGCAGAAAGGCATGTGTATCATTTGTAAAAGTATACTAGTTTTTTTTGGCTGAGTAACTAAACCCAGGCAATACTGGTGAAATCTGCTGCAAAGTGAGAGGGGACTTCCCTCCCTGCCAAAATCCGGACACCTCTGGACCATCCTGACAGCAGCACAGCCAACCTATGAGTTTGGAAAATGTTTACAATGGCTGGCATTGTGTGAATGAGACAAAACGGTGTGTTTAATTTATTTTATTTATTTTATTTCTGCATTTGTACCCCATATTTTCCAACCTAGTGGTAAGGTCAATGTGGCTTATGATTAACTTAGGTAGACAAGTATCAAGTTGTGAGGGCCAACGCATGCTCACGTGCCTCCTGTAGGATGCAGGGCCGCCACCACTGGGCCCGGGGCAGGGACGCTGCTCCCCCCTCCACGATCGTCGCCGCTGCCGCCGCCCCCCACAGGATCGTTGCCGCCTCCTGGATTACTGCTGCCGCTACCACTGCAACTGCAGTGCAAATACCTTGGCTGGTGGGGATCCTGAGGCCCCGCCAGCAGAAGAGGTCTTCCTCAGCGCATGCTCGGTTTGAAAGCCGAGCATGCGTAGCCTGAGAGGAAAAGCAGCTGCTTGGCAAACAATGGGCAGAATGAAGAGCTGCGCTGGAGGAAGACCAGCAGTGTCTGCTCCTCCGGGTCCTCCCCAGCCCCCCTTGGGAGGCCTGGGCCCAGGGAATTTTGCCCCCCCCCCACTGCCCCCACTCTCGGCAGCCCTGGTAGGATGACTTTTTAAAAGGGCACTTCCCATCTCTTATTAGCTCTTTTGATGTTAGCATATTGACTGTCCTGGTATTGTAAAGTGGAATAAATTGTCCTATTCTTGTGGGAAAAATTCTGATTTGGAGACCAATTTAGAACTATATCAGTCGATACTCAATGCAATTTAAATGGCCAGGTTAAATCACTTTTGCGGGGCTATCCACTGATTTTCAGTGGCAGTTAACCAGTTAGGGTGTCTTTTACTACCTCAAGCTAAAATCACCTCCACAGCTTAGTAAAAGACCCCTCTGAGGCCCAGATGCACTAAAACATCGTTAAAGCCCTTCCCTTACCGATTCCCTTAGCGAATCGGTAAGGAACGGGCATGCATCAAGGAATACGTCGGACGAGGGCGGGCCAGGGAGGAAAGGAGGGAAGTCTGAAGGGAGGCGATCAGCTGTTGCTTGCTGCAGCGCCTTCACACGGAGGTGAGAGGCGCTGTGAGGGCCCGGCCCAGTGGCAGACAGAGGGGGCGGGGCCACAGGGTGCGGAGGATGGCGGGGAGGCTGGGGCTGCGGGAAGCTGTCATTTCAATGCAGGGGGGAGCGGTGGTGACCTCGGGGGGGGGGGGGGCGAAGGACATCCATAAATGACGTCCATAGGCACAGATCATCTTTTTTTATATATAGTGAAGGAAGGGGGGGGGGGGGGAAAGCCAAGTGCACGTCAGGGACGTCCTTGAAGGACGTCCATGTTAGGCACTTTAGAAGGACGTCCCTGACGAGCACTTGGGACACGCAGCTTGGTTTTTTTTTGTTTTTTTACATGGGTGTTGGGCGCTTTCCCACTGGTCTCCATGGGTCCGTTCACAGCATCCCCAGCCTAACGAGAGGTGCAGACCTCACGTTAGGTTTTTTTACGGTAAGAGATCGGAAAACCTTAGTGCATCTCATTATAATAGCCTTGCAATAGCCTTTGGATCATCTGCATTCCGTTTTTGTTAGCTGCTACCGTGATCGAAAATGGCCTTTAGTGCATGCCAGGGTTTACTGCTTGCTCGTTAATGGCTCGTTAAGTTTAGTGCATCTGGCCCTAAGTTAGCAGATCCTATTTCAAAACCTATCAGAATTTGAGACATCCCGACCTGGGTGTCTCAATTCCAAATTGTATGTCCTTTCTAAAATGCCACTCTATATGTATAGCCAGTGGTGTGCTGGAGCAGGCTCTCACAGGCTCGCAAGAGCCGGTTGTTAAGTTTTTAAGAATTTTGGGAGCCGGTTGTTAAAGTAGGGGCCCTCCATGGCTACTTTAACAACTGGCTCCCAAAATGTGGGCTTGGGCCCCCTGCTGAATTCTCTTTTACTTTGCTGGTGGGGATGCTGAGCCCTGCCAGCCAAGTAAATAGACTGCTGCTGCTCCCCGCTCCTTGTTTCCAGCTCTGGGCAGCAGGCTGGGACTTCTCAAGCATGTGAGAGAAGTTCCAGCATGCTGCTCAGAGCAAGACGTTGGGAGTGGTGGCAGTCCATTTATTGGCTGCCAGCAAAGGTATGCCTAGCGTGCCTGTACGAAGAGAGGGAGAAGAGAGAGGCAAATGTTGCTCCCCCCCCCCCCCCCGGCCACCGCTGACCCTTCCAACTGCAGAGCTGGCTACGTCCAGAGAAAGAGCCTGTTGTTAAAAATTTACCAGCACACCCCTGTGTATAGCAGTAAAATATCTGTACTACAGAACTCAATATTCAAAAAAAAAAAAAGCTGCATTCTTAAATTTATCCTCCCACGATAGGCTTCTATATTTGTGCTCTATTTTTAGTCAAACTTAGGCATATAAGTTTTCAACTGAAAATTCAGCTTAAAGGTTATGCTTATAAAATTTAGGCCTGCCGTTCGTTTGCCTAGATTTGTCAGCCTAATTTATGAGCCTACTGCTGAAAATCAGTGCCAGGCTCCTAACTTCTTTTCCCTGCCCTAAATCTGACCATTTGCCACCCACTTTTTATGCTCATCAATTTAGGAGTTTGGTGAAATTTTGAGAATAAATTCAGGCACTCAGCCCTAGTAAATATTCAGAGTCCAATTTGTAAGCATAATTCCCAAAGTTAGAAGCTGTAAATCTTTTGAATATTGGACCCTATGTGTGTGTTTCTACAGTTCCTATTTTGCTTCCTTTCATGTTATAACCAAAAGTAAAATGATGGCACTAAAGTGTTTGGGCTATAATCTATACCAGGAGGGTCAGAGCTGCTAGTAGACATACACTGTGAATTTAATTATGCAAGGGGCTGTGTGTTAACTGCAAAAAATTGCTGGTTGGAAGTTCATGGTGAAACATCTACCTAATTTGGTAAACAGAAGGAAAGCTTTTCTGATTTTAAACCCTCAGTTAATCTACCGATTTAGAATTAGATGAACTAACCTGTATTAAAGTATAAACACATTTGATTGCACTTTAACTCACATTAATTTACTCAAGCCCCGTTACTGTCAATAGGGACGATTTATTAATAATGGGGCCCTTTGAGTAAGGCCCCATTATTATTGTTATTATAAGGGCAGCTATCGTGGTTTTAACTGTACAGTAGATGCAAACATAGACTCACTAACCTTTACCGCATGTTAAAAACAGCTAGCATGGCAAAACTCCTGCACTAGCTGCTTAACTTGATGAGTGGGCTTGAAAGGGGTGGAGCAGAGGTTGGCTATCAGTGACAGCTAGTGCATGCTTACATGGAAGGCTGACTCTTAGCAGAAGTACCATGAGACTGCTGCTAGGGTCTATGGTGGCCATTTTGAAAGCAGGCACCAGACAGGGACTGCTTCTGCCCTGGCCCATTATAACACCAGTAATCACTCTAGGTAAGTTCAGTGGATGATCGGGGGGAGGGGGGGGGGGAAGCTGGCTAAACTGTGCTTATTTTCATCCTAATGTATGGCTAGGTTTGCAGCTGGAAACGAACTGAAATCTAGCTTCCAAAAAATTGAATTGAATGGCTAAATTTAGGCCTGTTATTGTAGAGTCTACATTTGGGTACCTATTTTAGGAATGCAGCACTGAAAAATCAGAGCAAGGTGCCTGTCCTGGTACTGTCCACTATCTAGATTCAGCTGCTGAGAGTGGAGAAATTTCCCGACCTCCTACAAGATCTAGCTGAGAATCTAGAGCCTGCTGAAAACTGATCCTTTAATGATAAAATCCATATGTCACCAGTGGCGTAGCCAAGGGTGGGCCCGGATGGGCCCAGGCCAGGGGCATAGCCAGACAGCAGATTTTGGGTGGGCCTAGGCAAGAAGTGGATGGGCACTAAATGTTCTCTGCCCCACCCCCACACCAAAATAATATCTCAGATGGTGGGGAAATGCTTCTCTCCAGTCTCCACCTTGGTAGTCTGAAGCAGGCATGCGCTGAAAACTGAGCATGCGAAGGTGCCATTTTTGTGGAAAGCAGCATTTTCATTACCATGTGCTACTGTTGGATGGGCCTGAGCCCTAAGTGGGTGGGCCCCGGCCCACCCAAGCCCACCTGTGGCTACGCCACTGGCCCAGGCCCACCCACTTTGGGCTCAGGCCCACCCAGTAGCAGCACACCTATGATGTGACTAGCAGGGATCACCAAGCCCCACCAGCGAAAAACTCCCAACAACTGTCCCTCCTGCATACTTTGTAAATACCAGATCTTCGCCTGCAGTGAACAGCAACTGATACATACTGTTCGCACCGACCCCCACAGCCTTCCCTCTGATGTATTCCCGTTTATGTGGAAACAGGATGTTGCAACAGAAGGAAGGCTTTGGGGCCAACATGAGCAGTGTGTATTAGTTGCTGCTCACTGCCAGTGAAAATCTGCTATTTAAAAGGTATTCAGGGGAGGGGGGATGTTTGAAAGACCATAATGGCATGCAGGCGAGAGAGGGAGAGACCAAATCACTTGTGGAACAAGGCAGAGTGCTTATGCCCACCCATCTTGGGCCCAGGCCCACCCAAAACTGTGTGTTTGGCTACGCCCCTGTTTGTCACACTGTATGTGACTTGTGTGAAGAAATACCAGCTTTCAGTTAAGTTTGCCATCGTAAGTAAGAGACCAGTGGAGTATGAACCAATGCTGAAAACCTAAGTGACTCTCAGTTCATTCTCTTCTTAACTGAACTTTGTCATAAGATGATCAGAAGAGATAACAGACCTGCAAACTCCAGACGTACCTGCTGGCAGGGAATGTTGAGTTGCCTGCCTTTGAAATATGTGAAGCTCAGCTCTTGTTTGTTGAAGTTCTTTTAACAATGAGCTCAGAATTGTGGAAGTCGTCTTGTCTTGTGGCTGAAATGCTGTCTCTTGAGCTACAGCTTCAGTAACTCTTTCCCCCATATTTTCCAGCTTACTAAGCCTTTTAGATATGTTTTGGTTCAGCAGAAAAATCTCTTTAAGGATGTTGGCTTGGCCAGGTTGCTGGGAAGTTTCAGGGCACTGAATTTGACTAATGTTTGTTAGCATCCTGTTCACCTTTGATACAATTTGGGAAGTGGCTCCCATGACATTACTTGAACAAGTGCCGGCCAACTTGGCCACAAACTGCGTCATTTCAGTTCGTAGACTCTGCAGTTCTACCTTAAGGATTTCATCGATGGACTGAAGCATAATATTCTGCTTCATTTGAGAATTCTCTAACATGATAAATATTTTATCCCACGTAGTGCGTTCTTCTGGACAGTTAGACGTAGGTGCTGACTCTGCAAAATATAAAGGTTACAATTTTTCTCAATTTGACTCTTCCCATCAAACAATGTATGTTTCCCCTCACAGCCAAAGAAAAACCACACGAAGTGTGGAGGTGCACTTGATCCCCACGAAACAAGTAGGAGAATATTTGAATATGTTTATGATCTTGCTTTTGTATTTATGATATTTTATGTATGTTTATCTATTTTTATTCATATATGCTTTTTAGATGTCCATTTGAAATTCAAAATATATATACATATATAGAGAGATATAGATATCAATATATATATGTATATATAGATACATTTCCTTTGTAATATTCATGTTTTATATTTGTTACTGTATTTCTTTTTATAGACTCCTGAAGAAGGCGCTACGGCGCCGAAACACGGCTGTGTTGAGTCAACCATTTGCAATAAATATCATTGTGTTATTAAAATATACGTCTCCCCTATTGTTTGGATAGAGCCTATTTTCCCTACCCCTCCTTTGTTTCCCCTCACATCCATTTCCCCTATTTCTGTGGATAACACTGTCATCCTTCCAGTCCCTTCAGCCATTAACCTTGGGGTCATTTTTGACACCCCTCTTTCCTTCTATACACACATCCAAAACACTTCTAAAATGCGTTTCTTTTTCTATAAACACCAAAATTCAGTTTTCCTTTTATGATCACACTACCAAGAATCCTTGTCTACCCTCTCATCACTTCCTCTTTAGACTACTGCAACATGCTCCTCATGGGTCTTCCACTTTAATATATCTTTTCACTAAAGTCTATTCAAAATTCAGTCTATTCTCTTATTCATCTACAGCTCCTCATCACCTGTCCTCCCCTTACACCCACCTTCATGAACTCCAGTCACTGGGCAAGCCACTCTCATCTATGCCCATCTGCTCCACTGCCAGCTTCCAGCTCTACATTTTCCACCTTTCTATGCTGTAAGCCTGGAATAGACTTTGCTCCCTCTATGCTTTTGTTCAAATCCAGGCTAAAAATTTACCTTTCTAAGGCTCCTTCTCAGTCTTAGCTCCTTGTTCTCCTCATTGCAACCTAGTTGGTTTTAATGTATTTTTTTAAATAATAGATAAAAATTCCTCTTATTCACCATGTTTGATTCTCCTTATCTCAAAAAAGCCCATTGGCTACCCATTCAGCACTGATTCTCACATTACATAGTTCCCTATCTTCCTTTATGAGCTCTTAAATCTGCACATCAAAATTACCTTGATGTACCAACCTACAGGGAGATCATTCATGAGCATACTAGATGCTCCATTTTTTCGGTACAAGGTCGTGAACTTTGGAGCTCCTTATCTCAGCACATATGAGAGCAATCATCTCTAACCCAGTTTAAGGCTGCTCTTAAAACTGTTTTAAGATTCTTATTCCTAAACTGCTTCTTTTTTTTTGCCCTTTCATTTTTTCTAATGATTGTGCGAGACTGGCCATGGAGCTTTGGAATTAACAAATGTTAACCTCCTGTATTCCCCTTCCCCCCCACCCCACCCCTGCTATCACTGATTGTAGTTCCACCTTCTTTCCCCATTGTCTACAGTTATGTACTGAATACTGTATCCCCTTTTTACTTTTAGATTGTAAGTCACCCAGGTGGCATGTTCTGTTGGGCGGGATAGTTAAATCTTAATACATTTGAAACTTGACTAGACTGTAAGCACTACATTGTGAGAACTTTCTCTTAAGTAGACTTACAGTGCTGCGTACACTACAGAAATGAATATCAGTAGTATATTTCTGCACTGACATCTATCTTTATGTAAATATATTAACATCTGAATAGTTTTGGGGTTTTTTTAGAATACCATGGACCAATCAGAGGTAAATCTCTACAATGATTCTGGTATTTTGCAGATGGTGGAATGGAGTAGCCTATTGGTTAGTGTAGCAGACTTTGAGCCTGTGGAACTGAGTTCAATTCCCACTGCAGCTCCTTGTGACTCGGGGCAAGTCACTTAACCCTTCATTGCCCCAGGTACAAATAAGTACCTGTATATACTATGTAAACCACTTTGAATGTAGTTGTGAAGACCACAGAAAGGCAGCCTATCAAGTCCCATTCCCTTTCCCCTTTTAAAATATGGCTGCAAACCACTTTACAGAATTATTATTTTGTTTCAAATTTAAGGAATTCATAATCTCAATAAAACTCTGGAGGTAAACATATAACTACAATAACCTTGGTGACTTTAAAAACTTTTGTGTAATTACTGTCTAGCAGGTAGATAAAGTTAATAATACCTTCAGTGGCTAAGATGTTTTCTTTCTCCATACATTCATTATAAAATAGAGTAACATTTAATATAATAATATCGCTATCAACCCCTTTACACAGAAAAGACCCTAAAGAATTCAAAAAAACATAGTAGCATAATCCTGACTACATATCTACCTGCCTGTTGCTATTTCAAAACCAATTTGTATTCTTCTGAAAAAAGATACATGCTCAGTTGAATCGTAAAACCCTCTAGTTTTTAGCAAAACAGCATGAGCAAAACCAGCACTACATTAAGAAAACAAATGTTGTAAAGAGAACCACTTGCCTTCCTCAGCTGGATGGATTTCATTTTCGAAGTCATTATCATATGAAGTGTATATGATATCATAATCACTTGTTAGAACAGAGGAAAAAGAGCACAGGATACAAAATAATACTTTTAGCATATTCATATCTTCGGTTAATGTTCTTCAGCTACAAGTCCCGTAGGTTAGCCTGGCTTGAGTAGAGAGCAGAATGAAGGCAGGACTGTGAGAGTCCCCTTAATAAATGCTTTGTGAAAGCCTGTAGCTGAATGAATGGATAATGCTGACTGGTTGATCTATATGATGTCATATGGATTTTTTTTTTAAGTGGGGGAATCAGGGGTTGCACAACTTAACGCACAGTAACATAAGAGATGACAGCTGATGAGGACCACGCCATACAAGTCTGACCTCCTGCAGAATGTTGCGCCTTATTCAAGTCAGCTGTGTTTCCCTTAAAAGTTAAAATATAAATCTTAAAACTTTGTGCTGTGGGCGGATTGATTTTGGAAGTGGAAATGGAATTGAGTGGGGGGGGGGGGGGGGTGGGAGAAGCCATTCTTATGACTTTTTTTCTTTTAGGAACAGACTTTTGTAATATGAAGTGGAAACAGCAATGATAGCTAGAGTAGATCTATAAATCACAGAGGTTTTTGTAACAGAAAATGAGGTTTCCGTGTCACTGTATCGTATGTTATTTTAAAGCCTCTCGTAAGTAAATGCTCTTTCAGTGTAAGTTACTTGCCTGTTCTGCATTTTAAATATAGAGACATCTGAGAAGGACTGCCAATGGATGAGCTATGCTGCTTGGAGAATTGTTTTAGGCTGAAATAAAAATTGAAAAAGTTAAATTGTCTCTGAACAATTAGCTTTTATTGCAGGCAGTGACATTTTTCTGCCTGTATGTTTTCCTGCTATCCGATCTTTTAATTGGACCAGAAACACTACTTATGAACGTTAATATGCTTTAGAACCCGGCCTGATGCCAGAAACCATCAAACTGATCTGGAAGGGAGATATTTGGTCCTTAAGGACGCGAGTGGAGATATCGCTCCTAACTCTGTGCAGATGGAAGTATGTTCCTCCTGACTGTAATGAATGCCTTTGACAGCTAACTTAAAACAGAGCTGACCTATTTTAGAAAGAGACCTGAATACCACACGGTCAAAATACCTCAAGCTCATATAGGGCTGGATTCTATATATGGTGCCTAAAAAAAATCAGCGCCGAACCCCCCCCCCCCCCCCCACTTAAGCGGTATTCTATCAGCCGCGCATAAAGTTCGCTGCAGTTTATAGAATTAGTGCTTATGAGGAGAGGTCGTACGTAAATTTAGGCACTGCCATTTGCACCAGTGAAAATGTGGTGCAACTGCTCACACCTAAATTTATGCCTGGAGCACAGTTATTCTATAATTACACGTGTAACTCAAAATCATGCTCCCGATCCAGCCCAAAATGCCCATGACTAGGGTTACCATATGTCCGGATTTACCCGGACATGTCCTCTTTTTGAGGACATGTCCGGACGGTTTTGCCAGTCCGCCCGTTTGTCTGGATTTCTGGATGGGCGGGCGGGCGCCTTCCCTTACTTACTATCTACTGCCCTGGTGGTCTAGTGACCTCTTCAGGGCAGGAAAGAGCCCCCTCTTTCCTGCCTGGAGCGCTGCCTTGCCCTGCATTCTGTTGCTGTGATGGCCTCGCAAGACTTCAACTCTCGGCGGCCATTTTGAATCCCGAGACCGTCACAGCAACAGGATGCAGGGCATGAACGGAGCTCCGGGCAGGAAAGAGGGGGCTCTTCCCTGCCCCAAAGAGGTCACTAGACCACCAGGGCAGTAGATAGTAAGTGAGGGGAGGTGACGGGGGGCAGGGGAGGGGAATATGTGACAGGGGGCGGGATGAGGATGTGAAAGGGGTGGGGCAGGGCAGTGGGTGTGGGTGGGGCAGGGGCGGGACATGTGTCCTCTTTTTCAGAGGACAAAATATGGTAACCCTACCCATGACCCTCTTTTCTGCGGCCCCTTTTTCAGGCCTTGCATAAATTGTAGGCATGGATCCCGCACCTAAATTTACACATATAGGTCCCAATTAAATCTAATTAGTGCCAATAGCTTGTTAAAAAGCCAGTTATTGGCACTGATTGGCTCATTATTCTATTAAATTGCACATGCAAATCGGGAATGTGCCTAGACTTGCGTGCACAAGTTAGTGACGTTTCTAGAATCAGGAGGATAGTGTAAACTCACGGGGGATAGTTGCAGAAGATGCTCTTTCTGCTTCACATCCTTCTGATGGGTTAGTGAGAACGTTCCACTGTTTCATTATTTCAGGAAGATTTTTGTGGGTCAGTCAGTCAGTTTCCTGGTAAACCTTGAATTTCTAGTCCAAATTACAGGAAATTGACTGCCACATTCACCTCTGTGAACACTAGAGATAGGTAGAGAGGGTCTGAGATGCAAGGACAAGACTTTACGTATCTTTAGAAGTGGGATTTCCCCTCCTCTCTTTTCAGGTATATAGGGGAAAGTACTGTTTCATTTAGTTTTGTTTCTTTGTTTTTTCTTTTTGTTTTGTTCAATTTTGTTTCATTCTACAATGGGGTATTATGTTTTAATGTGCACTAACCCGAAATAGCATGCATTAATATGGAATACAGATGCTATTTTATATTACTGAATGCTTGGTCAGGGCAGGAGCATAGCCAGACAGCAAATTTAGGGTGGGCCTGAGCCCAAAGAGGATGGGCGCAAAAACTCATCTCTTCCCTGCCCTCCTCTGGCGCTTTCCTCAGCCCCCTTTGGGTGCTCTTACTCCCCGCCCCTTTCAATTGAACCAAAAGAAATAATGAGCTGGCAGGGATCCACAAACCCTGCCAGCTGAAGACCTCCTCCTGGCAGAAAGAACACTTACACCCTTCGCAACCAGTGGTAGTGTCCTAGAGCAACTGACATGGCCAGCCTCTGCGCACGAGCACAAATTGAGCGTGCATGAGGGGTGGGGCAGCAGCACAGCAATACTGCTGGCTGCACAGGGTGTAAGTGTCCTTTCTGCTGGAAGTAGATCTTTGGCTGGTGGGGCTTGCGGATCCCCGCCAGCCACGCTTACGGAACACTGATTTTGGGTGGCCCTGACCCCAAAGCGGGTGGGCCCCAGCCCACCTGTGGCTACGCCACTGGTTCAGGGCTAATTTTATCAGCCAAAAAGATATCCCACTACCCCTGCACTGTAGGTTATCAAATCTCCAAACCCCCTTAATAGGCATATAACCTGTATCCTGAGAGTGCATTTGCTAAGCATAAATTAAATTTCTGATAAATTCCTTTATAGTTTGATACTTTGCGAAGCCAGTACCCAGATATTATGTGGTAATCAGTGCTCTCACCCATATAGTTAAGTGGGCATAGTTAGGACTTCTTTTTGTGCAGTCCTAGACGCCCGCTTTGCTATGCGGGCATTGGCAGTGGATATTGCTGGCACCTACATAACCGCTAGCTCCTCCCCAACTCCGCCCACAGACGCTCCTGTGTAGCCCAGTTCACAGGTGGCTGGCTAGTGTTGATATTCAGTGGCACTGCCCTGTTAAATGCCGCTGAATATCAATGGGATAGATGGCCCCAAGCAGGCAGGAGCCTCTTCTGCCCGCTTAAATTGCTTTGAACATCTGCTGCAAAAAATCCAAAGTATATGACCAACAGAAATGCTTCAACTCCCTGGCAACCTCTACTAACCTCATAGGACTCCAAATAATGGTGTATTAAGCAGTATATTAAGTAATTAAATGAAATCAAATCAAATGGCTTACTTTGGGGCTCTTTGACTAAAGGGCCCTTTTACTAAGCCGAGTAGGTGCCTACGCGCACCCAACGCACGTCAATTCAGAGTTACCACCTGGCTACCATGTGGCCTGGATGGCAATTATGATTTTTATATGCGTCCACTATGTGCATCAGAAAATAATTTTTATTTTCCGACGCGTGGCGGAAATAGGGCGGTAATCATCATTCTACGTGCATAGACCATTACCAGGGCCGCTGAGAGACTGGACCGGGCCCGGGGCAAGGCCGCTGCCACCCTCCAATGAGGTCGTCATCATTGTCGCTGCCCCCCTCCATTCACCACCGGGCCGGCCCCCCCTGAATTCAAATCATAGCACCTCACCTCGACCTCGCTCCATGTGAAAGAAGCGCAGCAGCGGCAGTCTGCAGATCGCCTCCCTTCGGGCCTTCCCTCCCTGTGTCCCGCCTTCGTCTGGCATAACTTGCGCGAGGGCGGGACACAGGGAGGGAAGGCCCGAAGGGAGGCGATCTGCAGACTGCCGTTGCTGCGCTTTTTTCACACGGAGCGAGGTTGAGGTGAGGCGCTATGATATGAATTCAGGGGTGCCCAGCCCAGTGGTGGAGGGGACTGTGGCGCCGGGCCCCCCTTGGAGGCCCAGGCCTGGGGAATTTTGTCCCCGCCTGCCCCCCCTCTCGGTGGCCCTGACCATTACCGCCTAGTTAATGCGTGAGACCTTACTGCTAAGTCAATGGGTGGCAGTAAGGTCTCATGCCCAAAATGGACGCACGCCAATTTTTATTTTGCTGCATGTCCATTTTTGACTCCCCAAAAAAGGCCTTTTTTGTAGGTGCACTGAAAAATGGACCTGCGCACATCCAATACACACATCTACACCAGCGCAGGCCATTTTTCAGCACACCTTAGTAAAAGGACCCCTAAATCTTAACATGCGCTAAATGCTAAGAAGCCCATTTTGTACCTACTACTACTACTAACAAACATTTCTAAAGCGCTACTAGGGTTACGCAGCGCTGTACCCACGATGGTCTTAGCATTTAGTGCATACTAATTCCGTTAGAGCATGTCCAGCTTTAGTAAAAGGGCCTCTTTAAACGTAAAAACTATGAAGATGTTGAGAAATCATCTTTGTTTGCTCTTTTGGGGGCCCTTTTTCAAAGCTGTGGTGAAACGTGGCCTGTGGTACTGTAAGCGTGTGCATTGGGCGTGTGCCGGGCCAGTTTTTACCACATCTACAAAAAAGGGCTTTAAAAAAAAAAAAAAATGGAACAGGAAAAGGTCCTGTGGTAAAAATGAAACCAGTGCATGCCCAAAACAGGCCTGAGCCCTTAACGCCACCCATTGATCTAGTGGTAAAGGCTCGTGTGCGACACGCGTGATGACTGGTCAGAGCACGGCAAGTGCTGATTACCACGGCACACGTAGGAGGAAATAAATAATTCATCCACACATTATGGGTGCACACCAAATCTGAAATTACCACCAGGAGGTCGCCCTGGCCTAGCAGTAATCTCATTTGGGTGCACGCTGCATGCGCGGAGAGCATACCGTGGCTTAGTAAAAGGGGTTCCTTGGTTAAATTATACCTCGGATTCTCTCCTTTTCCTCAGTGCATGCATTTCACTTTGAAAAAGACAGTGCCATGTGGGTTTTTTATGTTTTTCTCAGGGGTAGAAGAAGGACTCTTTAAAAGAGTACATGTGATGTTCAAGTGACTGGCGCCAGACTATTTTCCAGAGAATATTCTAGAGGATCAGACCCTAACACAGTCACTGGAACAATAACCAAGAGGGCAGACAAGTTCAGTGAAAGCAATGAAGACAAGAACGTTAGGAAGGCACACTGAATGGAGACAGATGCAGTGCTTTAACACTGGGAGGCAGTGCTGCTTTTTAATCATCCACCAGAGATATTTAGGGTTATAGGGAAGCAGGTGGCAGCGTGAGAATGGAGACAGAAGAGCGTGAGAATCACTTAAGTATAAATTCTAGTTAGTAATTATGTATTACTACAGACATGTGTTTGTTTCTTTCTGCACAACTGATCACTAGGTGAAACTTCAGCCTTTTACCCCCCCTCTCTTTTGAACGTTTATATGTCCAGCAAACACCCTCTCCCCCAGTATTTTGATAAATACGCTCAAGAATCAAGATCATCTCAACACTGCCAGTACCAGAGCAAGCCTATAAAAACATATATTTGGACATCATTGGGTCAGTATTAAAAGCGATTTATTTTGCTTGTCCAGGGCTAACTGGGGGTATCCAGCAGCACTTAACAAGACAGTGCCACTGAATATTCCCTCTAACCACTCATGCCAAAACCAGTTTGAGGGCAGTGTGGTGGCTGAGTTAGGGCAGTGCGGCAACCTAGCCAGTTAGCAGAGATTCTCGCTTTGAAAGGGCTGAGTCGGCATTGCCACACGGCTTAGCAAACAGGGGAGAAAGCACAGAAAAAAGGCCATCCTAACTTTATGCAGCGAGATCAACTGGGCACCAGTCTGAATACTGGCCGGTGCCCAGTTAACTTTCAGGTCATGGCATGAGTGCTGCCATTGCCCTCCCTCCCTCCCACACAACCCCCTTGAAACATGTAGAACCACTCCTTCTGCTTCCCCCACCTGAAACGGAGCATTTCATCCCTCCTCCCACCTCCCAAAAGTTTTGAGACCCTCCCTCCTTTTTGATGCCCATTCCCTCCTTCCACCCCATCCCTTCAGTACAGCAAGCCCCCAGCCTCCCCATTGTTGTGGACTTATCTACTCATTCCCTGGTGGTCCAGTGGGGAAATAGGTATGAGCGATGCCCACTCCTGCCCATTGCAGCTGCCTCCCAAAATGGCTGCCACAACCTCTAGTGGCAGCCTCGCAATATGTTGGGAGGGGGTCTTGCTTTGGTTCTGGGGGGGTGGAAGGGGGCTAGCATTTGAGGAATTAGCCCTGGATATTTAGTACCGGTGGCCAGACTTGGCCCGGCATTGAATATCAGGGGCTAATTCTACCCACGGTGGTTAGCATTTTTTTTTCATACTGACTGCAATGGGCTGAATATTGACCTGCATACTTTTAAATATTAATCTTTGTTTTGTAAATATATGCATAATCCCCTGGATTCTATAAATGGTGACTAAAATGATGTGTGTAAATCAACGTGCAGAGCCTATTTGTGTGCACAAATGAATTGCTTAACAAGCCAATCAGTTCAAATAACTGGCTGCTAACAACCAATTATTAGCATTAATTGGCCTTAATTAGGATTTACCCGCAGATCATATTCTGTAATTATCTACGCATAAATCCTAATGCAAATTTGGAGGGGGGGCATTGCTAAGGGCGTCTCAGGGGTGTTCTAGGGGCATTGCAAAATTTTACATGTGTAAATATAGAATTCAGCCAAACCACATCTAATTTATGTGCCAGTGTTTACACCTGCTTTTAGCAGGAATAATTGCTGGTGCCTAAAGTTAGGTGCAGTTTATGCCCTAAGCGTTATTCTATAAAGGACGCATACCTAGGGTTACCATATTTTGTCCCCCCAAAAGGAGGACACATGCCTCGCCCCCTTTCACGCCCTCGCTCCGCCCCCTGTCACATTTTTCCCTCCCCCCTCCCCTTACCTACTACTGCCCTGGTGGTCTAGTGACCTCTTCGGGGCAGGAAAGAGCCCCCTCTTTCCTGCCCGGAGCGCTGCCCTGCATGCATCCTTCCATCCTGTTTTTGAACTCAGCGCCGATTCAAAATGGCCACCGAGAGTTGAAGTCTCACGAGGTCACTTCAACTCTCGGCGGCCATTTTGAATCACTGCCGAGATCAGCAACAGGAAGGATGCATGCAGGGCAGCGCTCCGGGCAGGAAAGAGGGGGCTCTTTCCTGCCCCGAAGGCGGAAGAGGTCACTAGACCACCAGGGCAGCAGTAAGTAAGGGGAGGGGAGGCTAGCAATCTGCCCGTTTGTCCGGATTTCTGGACAAACGGGCAGGATGGTGGGCGGGCCGTCCGGACGGGCGGCCCCTCCCACCATCCTGCCCATTTGTCCAGAAATCCGGACAAACGGGCAGATTGGCAAAACCCACCCGGTTGCCCAGACATGTCTTCAAAAAGAGGACATGTCTGGGTAAATCCGGACATATGGTAACCCTACGCATACCTTTTATAGAATAGCACTGAGGGCCCCTTTTACCAAGCTGCAGCAAAAGGGGGCCTGCGCTGGCATCGGTCCGTGTTTTCGATGCGCACTCAAGGCCCCCTTTTACCAAAGTGGGTAAAAAATAGGTCTTTCTTTTTTTAAAGAAATTACTTTGTGGCAAGTGAAGCACTTGCCACGCGGCCATTTCAGGGGGATCCCTTACCACCACCCTTTGAGGTGACAGTATTGCTCCTATGCTAACCCGGTGGTAAACGGGCAGCATGCAACATTGCCCGATTACCGCCGGGTACATACCAGCACTAATAAAAATAAATATATTTTTGTAGCACCGGATATGATGGTGCACAGGAGGTGAGAACTACCGCCAGGCTGCTGCAGTAACTCGGCGGTATTTCCTTTCTAGCAAAGTGGTACGCCCGTGTTGGGCTTGCCGACGCTTTGTAAAAGGTGCCCTCAGCGCATAAAATTTTCGGTGCTGATTTTTAGGTGTTACTTATAGAATTTACCTGTATGAGAGCAATTTCCGAAAGCCATTTCAAAGGGCAAATGAAGAATTTGAAAATTGCCTATTTTTTTTCTGCATGTGATAGTATGCACTGAAGATTCTTTGTGTGGCTGTAAAAATTGTTTTGTTACAGCAGCTGCTCTTGGCTGCTACCCCCCCCCCCCCCCCCCCAGAAGCAGCTGTCCTACGTGACTGTATACTTTGCCTGATGTTGGGCATGAGACCATCTGCCACTTTGTCCACGTTTTGCACATTTTTCTGTTTCAAAAATGAGGCCCTGTATGTGTTTATGGTGTAGCTTCTTAATATCTTTAATAGAGAAAAACCTTTGCAACACTCTAGTTCAGTAATTTGTCATTCACACTTTGTTCTGTAGGCAATACCATGCTACTCCGGGTGTTGCCCTCTGTGTATGAACAACAGCCACAGCTAATTAATGAACACCTGACAGAGCTGGTGGCACAGATGTCCCATCTGGATCAAGGGGAGCAGCACCATCTTTTAAGACTGGTTCAGGCAGTTACAAAGAGAAAGCAACCTCAGGTAAATGCAGTGGCGATCCTAGGTCGGCTGCCACCCGGGTCAGATCACAGCTACGCACTCCCCCCCCCCCCCCCAGCTGCATTCTTGACTGCTGGAGGGTGCAGAGAGCAGCCGCGCGCCTGTCGGCTCCACTGGCTCGCTGCTCCCTCTGGCCTGGAACAGGAAGTAACCTGTTCCGGGGCAGAGGGAGCAGGGAACCAGCGGAGCCGACAGGCGCGCGGCTGCTCTCTGCACCCTCCAGCAGCGTGCACCTGGGGCAGACCATCCCCACCGGCCTGCCCTTGCTACGCCACTGGATAAATGCCTGGTTTTGTACTGCAGAAATTTCAACTACTTACAATGCTGTTTACTTCGAATGCTGTGTCAAATTTATCTAATCGGTTCTGTACTTATAAAAGGTGCGGTACCAACATACTGTAAAGTGAACTCAATTATTTTTCACAAAATGTGATGTTACATGGGCAGTGGCAGTGTGAGTTTCCCCTAGTGCGACTTGACACTACTTTCAAATGGAAGAACCACATCTTAAGGCAAGGATGTTCTTCCGTTTTCACACACTTTCTGTCTTTAGCCTCCATGACAGTTGTTTGTCTTCGGGGCCCTTTTACTAAACCGCGTAAGCGTCTACACGCACCCAATGCATGCCAAAATGGAGTTACCACTCGACTACTGTGTGGCTGTTGTGGTAATTTCATTTTTGGCACACGTCCGATACATGCGTCTGAAAAATATTTTTTATTTTCAGGCACGCATAATGGACGTGTGCCAAATGTCATTTGGAGCGCGTAGGTCATTACCATGCGAGTCTTTACCGCTAGGTCAATGGCCGGTGGTAAGGTCTCAGACCCAAAATGAGCGTGTGGCAATTTTCATTTTGCCGCAGGTCCATTTTTGGCAAAAATATAAAAAAGGCGTGTTTTTTTACAGGCGCGCTAAAAAAAATGGATCGGCGTGCGCCCAAAACCCACACGTACACTACCACAAGCCGCTTTTCAGCACGCCTTTATAAAAGGACCCCTTAGCAATGCCTACCATATGTCCACTGGGAACTCGATGCAGGACCCTAGCTCGGGCCAAATGTGTCGAAGTATAATGATTTTGGGCAAATATTATTAATGAGGGGGTTTAAATACAAAAAATCTGAAAGAGACAGAGCCACTGCCAGTCCACTTATCCATCCAATGCCCCAACAATGACATTCGTTATGTTCTTAAAGAAAAATAGTTTTAGA
This sequence comes from Microcaecilia unicolor, assembly GCF_901765095.1. Classification (NCBI taxonomy): domain Eukaryota; kingdom Metazoa; phylum Chordata; class Amphibia; order Gymnophiona; family Siphonopidae; genus Microcaecilia; species Microcaecilia unicolor. The sequence goes on along the minus strand of NC_044040.1, from coordinate 186,616,515 downwards.
CAGAAGTGACCAAGTTGTTATCTGAGTAAGTAAGAAAAGAGATTCTTCCAGTGGTTATTAAATCTTCTTGGTTTGAGAATTGACTGAAAAGTACAGTCTGTGTCTGGGGCTTGCAAAGCTCAGTCATGAAATGTCAGAAGACATGTGGAGGAACATTTTTGAAAGAACATCCAAGTCAGAATTGGGACATCCTGTCAGGGTTGTGTCCATCTACCAGCAGGTGGAGATAGAGAGCAATCCTTTTGCCTCCCTATATGTGGCCATGTGCTGCCGGAAACTCCTCAGTATGTCGATATCCAAGCTCCATCTGCAGGACTCAGCACTTAGAGAATTACACCCACAAAGGGACACTCTGCCCAGCTCACCACCGCCGAAACGGGGGAGGGGAATTAACCCAGCTCATCCCCACACAAGTGGGGGAGGGGAATCCGTCCAGCTCATCCCCGCGGAGCGGGGGAGGGACACCACCCCGCCAATGCGGGGGGATCTGGCTTATCCTGCAACCACAACCGCGGGAGGAGCTGACTGACCCTAACACCGCCGAAGCAGGAGGGGTACAAAGCTGCCCTACAGCCGCACGAAGCGGGAGGGAGCGCCGGCAGAATTTATGTCTCAATCCAGCCCCGTAAAACGGAGGGGAGAGGAATGCAGCAGCTCACTGTAACACAAACTCGTCTCAACTCTTGAAGAATCCATTGAAAAACTTGAACACGAAGTCCTCCTGAACGTGTAACATGTAAAAAAAAAAAAAACCCTTCATCTCATGGCCATTTTTGAACAGGAAAAATGTTGGGATTTCCTGCTTGAAAACATGTGACTTAGACGCAGTGCGTTCTTTCTAGCAAATAAGGTGCCGGTACTCAAATACTAGGCCACCCTTCAGGGGTGGGGTGATCACTGAGGGATCCACCCCACAATAGCCAGGCCCCCTGCAACCAGTCACAGAATCTATGACAAGGCAGAATTGGTGTGTAGAGCCTGAGCTCTTTCATTAAAACTTGGGGTCCGTGGGCCAATTTTAGCAGACAATGGAAAAGGTGCCGGTACTCAGTACCCCCAAGTACCCCTTCAAAAAAAGCCCTGCTTAGACATCATATCGAAAATGCCCCTCCACATATAACAAAAAATGCTACGTGGCAGAAAGCAGGTTGGAAACATGCACATGGGTTATGGAATGCCATTTGGACAGAGCAGGCATGTTTATAGGTTACATCTTGAATAAAAATTGTGGCATGCAATATAGTGTATTATAATCCAGCTTATTTTCGAAAGAGAAAGACGCCCATATTTCGACCCAAATCGGGAGATGGGCGCCTTTCTCTGGTGGGCGCCCAAATCGGTATAATCGAAAGCCGATTTTGGGCGCCTCCAACTGCAATCTGTCACGGGAACGAACAAAGTTGACGGGGGCATGTTGGAGGCATGGTGAAGGCGGGACTGGGGCGTGTTTATCGGCCGAGCAGAGATGGGCGCCCTCGGCCGATAAAAGAAAGGCGTTTTTAGCGAGAAGTTGGGTCACTTTTTCTGGACCCTTTTTTCTCACGAACAAGTCCCCAAAAAGTGCCCCAACTGCCCAGATGACCACCGGAGGGAATTGGGGATGACCTCCCCTGACTCCCCCAGTGGTCACTAACCCCCTCCCACCAAAAAAAAGAACTTTAAAAACGTTTTTTGCCAGCCTGTTTGCCAGCTTCAAATGTCATACCCATCTCCATCACAACAGTATGCAGGTCCCTGGAGCAGTTGTTAGTGGGTGCAGTGGACTTCACCCAGGTGGACCCAGGCCCATCCCTCCCCTACCTGTTACACTTATGGTGGTAAATGGGAGCCCTCCAAACCGCCCCCAAAACCCACTGTACCCACATCTAGGTGCCCCCCTTCAGCCATAAGGGCTATGGTAATGGTGTAGAATTGTGGGCAGTGGGTTTTGGGGGGGATTTGAGGGGCTCAGCACCCAAAGGAAGGGAGCTATGGACTTGGGAGGTATTTTACTTCTTTTTTTTTTTAATTGTTACAAGTGCCCCCTAGGGTGCCCGGTTGGTGTCCTGGCATGTGAGGGGGACCAGTGCACTACGAATGCTGACTCCTCCCACGACAAAATGGCTTGGATTTCATCATTTCTGAGATGGGCGTCCTCTGTTTCCATTATCGCCAAAAACCGGGGACGACCATCTTTAAGGACGACCATCTCTGAGGTCGACCTAAATGTTGAGATTTGGGCGTCCACGACCATATTATCGAAACGAAAGTTGAACACCCATCTTGTTTTGATAATACGGGTTTCCCCACCCCTTCGCAGGGACGTCCTGCGAGGACACCCTCAGGAAAATTTGGGCACCTCATTCGATTATGCCCCTCAATGTCATTTATGTAACAGAGACAGTCCAGTATATAAAAATGACTTATTTTCCGCTCTTTCTTGCTCACTTTAAACAGAGGGCATTTTTATTTTATTTATTTATTTATGTATTGGTTCATTTCGCTGTCCCATAGGTATTAAAGAACTGTATTCCTTTCTTAACTGATCATTTAAGAGATCCTAACCATAATGATGTCATCTTAAATATCCTTATGGAAATATCGGACTATGAACCACAGGCATTGATCAGTTCTCTATCAGTACTGAAAGACATTGGAGAGCACTTCCCCAGCCTTCTTGGACAGATAGCGAAGATATATGGAGCCGTTGGACTTCTCAATGAGGTATGCAATATACACCATCCTGTAGCTTTGTTAGTGGTCTTCAAAGATGCTCTTCTTAATTAATTAAAAAAAAGCAAAAGGATCTGATTTCACATTAATTACATATATGTTCATTATATTTGCAAAAGTTCTAAAGCAAATTCCTGACATGGTCTTTCTGTAGCATCAGTTAGAAGGGCTAAGGATTGAAAATTAAAGATCATAGTGGTATTACAACTCAAAATTAGAAACATAGACATTGGAATCAGTGGCGTACCAAGGGGGGGGGCGGTCCGCCACTGGGTGCACGCCGCTGGGGGGGGTGCTGCGCGCCTGTCGGCTTTTCGTTTTTATGCTCCCTTTGCCCCGGAACAGGTTACTTCCTGTTCCGGGGCAGAGGTAGAGTGAAAACAAAGAGCCGGCAGGCGCGCAGCAACCCCCCCCCCCCCAGCGGCGTGCACCCGGGGGAGGTTCTTTCGCCGGGGGGTCGGCGATCCGTCCCGGGTGTCAGCCCCCCTAGGAACGCCACTGATTGGAATATGGTTAAAATGTATACAAATGCCCCCAAGCAATCTTTGACTTGTTTCTGAGTGGCGATAAAAATCACAGCCTAGACTGGAAGCATTCTTATTTTTTGGTGCATTGTGCTAGAGCAATAGCACTTATTGGGAGGTGTGTGTGTAAAATGAGGCTTCATATTTCACATATTGAAAGATGCAGGTTTTTGAGGCTATTAAGAGTCGTTCTGTAAGTAATATAAGTGAACATAGAGACTGGAATTGAGAGGTCCAGGCGAAATGTTTTCCCCATAAACGTGTATTTGTTTACAGTAATGGAAAACATGGGGTTGATATTCAGCCGATGGCACTCGGTGTTTTGCTGATTGCTGCAGATGTTATTCCCAGGTATTCAAGGCCGGGCCCTATCCGGGTTTCAGCTTTGAATATCCAGTTTTGTGGGGTTAGCTAATGTATAGCAGGTTAGGCCTGATATTCAGCACTTAGAGGCCTTTTTACTAAGGCGTGCTGAAAAATGGTCTGTGCTGGTGTAGGTGTGTGTATTGGATTTGCGCAGGTCCATTTTTCAGTGCGCCTGCCGAAAATGGACATGCGGCAAAATTAAAAATCAGTGCAAGTCTATTTTGGGCCTGAGACATTACCGTCACCCATTGACTTAGCAGTAAGGTCTCACGCGTTAACCGGGCGGTAATCGTCAGCACACGCACACTGCCAATTACCACCCAGTTAGCGCCATGCGGTAGAAATTAGAAATTATTTTCTGCCACAGGTTTTGGATGCGCATCGAAATTAGAATTACTGCCCAGGGCACGTGTTAGCTGGGCGGTAGTTCTAATTTGATACCCATTGTATGCGCGTACGTGCCTATTCATCTTAGTAAAAGGGCCCCTTAATCAGCTATGGGTTACCACATAAAAACAGGACAACCTTTTATGCGATCCCATTTATGCAGCTAGCCATGCTGTATATCAGCATTTCACTGGTCAAGTGCTGAGTCCACCTCAAGAATGCTCCCAAAATAGTCTGTTTCATTGGCACTAGGGTTACCATATTTTGTCCCCCCAAAAGGAGGAGACATGCCCCGCCCCCTTTCACACCCCGCCCCCTTCCACACCCCACCCCACACCCTTTCACGTCCTCGATCCGCCCCTGCCACATTTTCCCCTCCCCGTCACCCCTCTCCCCTTACTTTACTACTGCCCTGGTGATCTAGTGACCTCTTCAGGGCAAGAAAGAACCCCCTGTTTCCTGCCCGGAGCACTGCCCTGTATGCATCTGTCCTGTTCGTGATCTCGGCGCTGATTCAAAATGGCCGCCGAGAGTTGAAGTCTCGTGAGGTCACTTCAACTCTCGGGGGCCATTTTGAATCGGCTCCGAGATCACAAACAGGAAGGATGCATGCAGGGCAGCGCTCCGGGCAGGAAAGAGGGGGCTCTTTCCTGCCTCGAAGGCGGAAGAGGTCACTAGACCACCAGGGCAGTAGTAAGTAAGGGGAAGGGAGGCTAGCAATCTGCCCATTTGTTCGGATTTCTGGACAAACGGGCAGGCTGGCGGGCGGACTGTCCTATAGGACTTCCCGCCCACCAGCCTGCCCATTTGTCCAGAAATCAGGACAAACGGGCAGATTAGCAAAACCCACCCGGACATATGGTAACCCTAATTGGCACTAACTGGTTAAGTGTCACTGATAATTAGCAGTTAGCCTCAAACAGCCGATTGAACTGCCCAGGAGCCATTTCTCACCAGTTAAATTGCTTTGAATATTTTTTTTTGTTGTATTTGTACCCCGCGCTTTCCCACTCATAGCAGGTTCAATGCGGCTTACATATTGTATACAGGTACTTATTTATACCTGGGGCAATGGAGGGTTAAGTGACTTGCCCAGAGTCACAAGGAGCTGCCTGTGCCTGCAGTGGGAATCGAACCCAGTTCCCCAGGACCAAAGTCCACCACAATAACCACTAAGCCACTCCTCCACTCCGTGTATAGATTTTAGTCCCACCCAAGCCCTGCCCAAACCCCTCCCTACTGAGATCTCTACATAGTGTGGATTTCCATATTTAAATAGTGGCTTTCTGAGATCATTTTTTACATATATGTGCGACACACATGTGTGAATGCCGGTATTTGTGGAAATTTTGAATAGGGCTTCTAAATTAATCCTCTTCGCTTCATACCAGTTCGGTTTCTGTCCAACTGTTTGTTGATTTTCTTTTAACCCATTTTAGTTATGTATTTATTTATACAAGGCAAATAGGATATTCCTTTCCTACTTTCAGAAATACGGAGAGAAATTTTAATGTCCAGAACAGTCCTAAGTTGTCTTCCTTATTTGGTCCAAACTCAGGGGTCCTTTTACAAAGGCGCGCTGACAAATGGCTTGCGGTAGTTTAGGCGCGGGTTTTGGACGCGCGCCAATCCATCTTTCAGCGTGCCTGTGAAAAAGGTAACTTTTTTTTATTTTTGCCGAAAATGGACGTGCGGCAAAATGAAAATTGCTGCACGTCCATTTTGGGTCTGAGACCTTACCGCCAGTCATTGACATAGCGGTAAAGACTCATGCAGTAACTGGGTGATAATGACCTATGTGCGCTAAATGCCACTTGGCGCGTGTCCGTTACATGCCCCCCCCCCCAAAAAATATATTTTTCAGACGTGATTATTGGATGCGCGCCAAAAATGAAATTACCGCAACAGCCACGCGGTAATTGGGTGGTAACTCCATTTTGGCGTGGGTTGGGTGTGCCTAGACGCTTACGCGGCTTAGTAAAAGGACCCCTCAAAGCCTTAAAGGGCAGTTTTATTCTTGAACACAATCTGTTTGGCACATGGATTAGAAAACAGAAAGAAAGAGAAAGGAAGAAGCAGTGTGTAATAAAAGTCCATTGTAATGGGGCATTTGATGGATTTCTTTGAAAGAGCATATAGTAGTATCTTAAGCGTTTTCAGTTTCCAGGCCCAGTTTTTCTTCTTAGCTAATGCTAACAATTTCTGGAAACAGCTATAACTAACTGTAAACATCTTACACTAAGCCATTCAAAACATCAAATCTTATCACCTTCATCAACTCTGGGAAAGACAAATTATGGGTTATGTAAGAAAAACACAGAAAAATAAAATTGGTCCAAAATATTTTTTGACATTTAAATGGCTAAATTTAGAAGTTAAATTTATTATCCTTGGACAATTATTGTACTTGGTTTGGACACAGATCCTAAAACTTAATCCCCACGGTTTAAAAGAAACCATATAGAGTCCAACTTTGACCACAGACCGTATTAAAATACTTTGGGTCTCTTGGCACAGAGTAACATACCATTGTCTGTCCCACCATATCTATGTAATGTTCCAAATTGTTGAATTTTTCCATTAGAGTTTTAGTGTTGTCCCATTCAGTCATATGGATGATTTCACATATAGCTCAAGTATGACCTTCAATATGGAGAAGGTAGGGACCATTTAGAGGTAGAAACTTTGGTTGTTTTCCATCACTAGTTAGTATTAATAATGGCCACCATTTATATCAGCTATTTCGCTTTGACTTCCAAGGCAAACACTGATTCCATTTCTGGAACCCTCTCATCAACCATTTGCATCACTCATGTTCTGCTTCTAAAGGTTTCTCTCCAGATGCTTGGGCTATGTGTCTCTGGAAAGAGTGACAGGACTCTGAGGAATACATGCTCAATGACTTTGTCATAAATCCTCCTGTTGTACTAGTCAACGTGCTAACTGCCTCCGACCTGCTTTAAAGCTCACTTGTTTCAGATAGGCCTGTCTGCCATGTCCTTGGGTTGCCAACCTCCTCAAATTTTTCAGGATATGCCAATCCAATTTGTATTGCAAGACTGGTGCTCTAACCACTAGGCCACTCCTCCACTCCTGAATTCAAGAAAGGGTAGGACAAGCACAGAGAGTCTCTAAGGGAAAGGAAGGGATTGTAGAATTTAGTTTTTGGTATAGATAAGCAGATCTGGATAGGCCATATTGCCTTTATCTGCCACCATTTTCTCTGTTTCTTTGTTTGTTTGTACAACATTGCACGATCCGGTGACCAACATTGAATATCCGGATTTAATAATTGGTGCAATGAATGTTACTTATGTATGTGCAGGACGTCAGACTCACAGAAACAGAAGCCTGCGCGGCCGCATTGCTGATCTGCAAGGGCAGGCTTCTACATGGAATGTTGCTAGTGGAATAACAACATTCCATGTAGAATCTCAAATAGTAGCAACATTCCATGTAGAATCTCAACTAGGGAAAGGGAACTGGGACTTGACATACCGCCTTTCTGAGGTTTTTGCAACTACATTCAAAGAGGTTTACATATGTTCAGGTACTTATTTTGTACCAGGGGCAATGGAGGGTTAAGTGACTTGCCCAGAGTCACAAGGAGCTGCAGTGGGAATCGAACTCAGTTCCCCAGGATCAAAGTCCACTGCACTAACCACTAGGCTACTATGGAAGGCCTCATATGAGGAAAGGCTAAAGAGGTTAGGGCTCTTCAGCTCGGAGAAGAGCCAGCTGAGGGTAGTTATGATTGAGGTCTATAAAATCTTGAATAGAGTGGAATGGGTAAACATGAATTAATTGTTTAATCTTTCAAAAAGTACAAAGACTAGGGGAAATACCCTGAAGTTATATAGTAGCACATTTAAAACAAATAGGAAAAAATTATTTTTTCACTCAGTATATAGTTAAACTCTGGAACTCCACCAGAGCAAAGTGGTAGAAAAGCAATCAGTGTTGTTGGGTTTTAAAAAAAGATTTGGACAAATTCCTGGAGGAAATGTCCATAAGATGTTATTAAGGTAAACCTGAGGAAAGCCACTGCTTATCCTTGGATTGGTAGCATGGAATCTTGCCACTTTTTGGGACTCTGCCAGATACTTGTGGCCTGGATTGGCCACTGTTGAAAACAGGGTACTGGGCTAGATGCAGGTACCGGTCAAACCCAGTAAGCGGGGTAAGCACCGCAGGGGGTGCCTGCCTTCAAGGGCGCCGCTGCGGTGCTGTGCCGCCATACCACGCCGCCCTTGGGGGTTTAAATCTTTTATTTACCTCTGTCCCAGCGTCCGCGTCATTTCAAAGCCCTGCCCGTCTCTAGCCTTCCCTCCCTTCGTGAGTTCGTTCCCGCAGAGTCCCGCCTTCTGACGTCATTTCCTCGAGGGTGGGACTCTGCGGGAACGAACTCACGAAGGGAGGGAAGGCTAGAGACGGGCAGGGCTTTGAAATGACGTGGACACTGGGAAGGAGATAAATTTTTTAAAAGACTTAAACCACGCAGGGTGGCAAGAAGAAAAAGAGGGATGTTGGGGGGAGAAGAGGGCGGGCAGGTGGGCATAAATGGGAGGGGGATGGAGGCGAAGGAGAATTTCTGGACAGGGGTAGGGTGGGAGAAGAGAGAAAAGATATGGGGGGGGGGGGGCGCCAACTGATAGTCTGCAGGGGGGCATCAGAGACCCTAGGACCGGCCCTGGCTAGATGGACCACTGGTCTGATTCAATAGATCAACTCTTATGTTCTTATGTGTCATTGAATATCAGCCTCATGATGTCCAATAATGCATTTTTACCGAATTATTCTGAAAGTGTCGGTGTTGCGGCTAGGAAAGCGAATAGAATGTTGGGTGTTATTAGGAAGGGTATGGAGTCCAGGTGTGCGGATGTTATAATGCCGTTGTATCGCTCCATGGTGCGACCGCACCTGGAGTATTGTGTTCAGTACTGGTCTCCGTATCTCAAAAAAGATATAGTAGAATTGGAAAAGGTACAGCGAAGGGCGACGAAAATGATAGTGGGGATGGGACGACTTTCCTATGAAGAGAGGCTGAGAAGGCTAGGGCTTTTCAGCTTGGAGAAGAGACGGCTGAGGGGAGATATGATAGAAGTGTATAAAATAATGAGTGGAATGGATCGGGTGGATGTGAAGCGACTGTTCACGCTATCCAAAAATACTAGGACTAGAGGGCATGAGTTGAAGCTACAGTGTGGTAAATTTAAAACGAATCGGAGAAAATTTTTCTTCACCCAACGTGTAATTAGACTCTGGAATTCGTTGCCGGAGAACGTGGTACGGGCGGTTAGCTTGACGGAGTTTAAAAAGGGGTTAGATAGATTCCTAAAGGACAAGTCCATAGACCGCTATTAAATGGACTTGGAAAAATTCCGCATTTTTAGGTATAACTTGTCTGGAATGTTTTTACGTTTGGGGAGCGTGCCAGGTGCCCTTGACCTGGATTGGCCACTGTCGGTGACAGGATGCTGGGCTAGATGGACCTTTGGTCTTTCCCAGTATGGCACTACTTATGTACTTATGTTTAATTATCAAACTCTCAAGGAGGACTGCATTTCTTGTGCAGTGAAACTGGAATATGTATATTTTCTAAACTTTGTTGTGTTTAGGAATTCCAGTATTTTCTTTGGAATTTCAGTTGGTTGTAGTTCTGCGTTTTGTTTATAAACTCCATATTCGTCATAGCCTTTCGCGTGGAGCTTAGGGTCATGCAGCACGGGCCTGGTTCTGCTTCCATCTGCTGCAGCCATTGTTTAGAAAATCAGAATGTGTTTAAACTGGAGCTGAGCTCATGTTTATCTTTACCATGCGAGAGAGTTCCTCCAAAATAAACTTCTACACCCACGGTGCACAGAGAGCCAACAGCAAAAGCCTTGGCATAGGAGTCCCTAGTACATTTTACCATGATAGAGTGTCACTGTAGAAACACACACTGAACGTGCCAACGTTCACAGTGATAAAGCATTACTGTGGAGATAAATCAACTCATTGACACTTAAAACTTATGGAATTACCTTGACGCTTCGGTCTTCAGAATTCTCCCAGTCCACTACTGCCTAGAGGGCAAATAGCATACATAAGATTCCTGCAAATTCAGAGCAGGTCGCCTAGGTGGTTCATTTGAGACTGTGCAGTCCATGCACAAAACAGTTAATATAGCCAAACATTATAGACAATGAACTCCGCTCACACTAGGAGTGTATTTACCAACCACTCGCTGGCAAAGGTATCTATTGAAGAGGGCCAAAAATGGGTATTTTGGTGCCTAGGACAAGTAGCATGAAATACACCCTCAAATGCGGGGTCCACACTGGGCTAGTGTGCAGCGGCAAAGATATCATTTACTCTCTTCTGCCTGCTACTCTTCTTCTCCTGTGCCCAGAGCCAGTGCTAGATGCTTTGCTGCCCTGCGCAAACAATTATCAAGCTCCCCCCTACTTCCCAGGGGATTCAGAAGGAGCCCTTCATGTGCTGCTGCATTTTGTTTGAACGATAGCTAAACCACACTTAGAGGGAACCGTTATGGCTGCATTAGAATAAGTCTACCATGCTTCTGTTGGATGAATCTAGGACACTTTATCCCTGTCGTCTATTACTGAGGGAGTGGTACACTGGAGGGAGGGGGAGGGGAAGGGGTTATCCAATGGACTGTACCTATGGAAAATTGTAGTTGTGTACTCTGAAAATACACTTTAAAACATATTCTTCAAGTTTTGTGAACAGAAAATATTTAAAACCAGTTGCAAAATAGATTACTCAACTGCACTTAGCAGGTCAGAGGGGCATTTTCAAAAATACGACCGAGTCAGAATGCCCCAAACGGACTTCCATATCACATGTATTTTTGACATATGTTAAGATTTCCTGTTTGAAAATACATGACATGGACTCCATACGCTGGAAACATCCAGCATGAATATCTATTTTATAAACTGGAACATCCAAATTATGAACGGGGTGAGGGGGGGAGAGAGAGACAAGGGACACAGACATGTGTATGACAGCATTCTTTGAAAATGGCCACACACGCATCCAAGCAGAGCAGAGGTGCAGGCTGTTGGTTAGGGCAGGGGACTCTGAACCAAGGGTCTCGGGTTCAAATCCCATTTTAACTCTTTTATTTTGTAATTTCGAGCCCTCTAGGAACAGCAACATACCTACTATATTTGAATGCACACTACTTTTGTAGCCATTGGACTTACAGATGGCTTATATATTTATGTACAGTAGATATTTTTCTGTTTCACAGTGCGTTTAGCTCCCCTCGTTTTCTATTTCTGTTGATGGCTCTATCATTCTCCCTGTCTCTTCAGCTCGTAATCTTGGGGTCATCTTTGACTCCTCTCTCTCTTTCTCTACTCATATCCAGCAGATCACCAAGACCTGTCGTTTCTTTCTTTACAACATCCGTAAAATCCGCCCCTTTCTTTCTGAACACTCTACCAGAACCCTCATCCACACCCTTGTCACCTCTCGTTTAGACTACTGCAATCTGCTTCTTGCTGGCCTCCCACTTAGTCCCCTCTCCAGTCGGTTCAAAACTCTGCTGCCCGTCTCGTCTTCCACCAGGGTCGCTTTACTCATACTACCCCTCTCCTCAGGTCGCTTCACTGGCTGCCTATCCGTTTTCACATCCTGTTTAAACTTCTTCTACTAACCTATAAATATATTCACTCTGCTGCTTCCCAGTATTTCTCCACACTCGTCCTTCCCTACTCCCCTTCCCGTGCGCTCCGTTCCATGGATAAATCCTTCTTCTCTGTTCCCTTCTCCACTACTGCCAACTCCAGACTTCGCGCCTTCTGTCTCGCTGCACCCTACGCCTGAAATAAACTTCCTGAGCCCCTACGTCTTGCCCCATCCTTGGCCACCTTTAAATCTAGACTGAAAGGCCACCTCTTTAACATTGCTTTTGACTCGTAACCACTTATACCTCACGCTTCTACCTACCCTCCTCTCCTCTCTTTCCTCTACACATTAATTGATTTGCTTGCTTTATTATTATTGTCTATTAGATTGTAAGCTCTTTGAGCAGGGACTGTCTTTCTTCTATGTTTGTGCAGCGCTGCGTACGCTTTGTAGTGCTATATAAATGCTAAATAGTAGTAGTAGTAGTAGTGTTTCTGGAGGACTTACAATTACAAAAAAAAAAGAGCTGAAGTGGGATTTCAACCTGGGTCTCTTGGTTTACAGTCCTCAGCACTACTCAGACTTGCTTCCTGCTCTGTTAAGAATGACCATAATGCCTGAATCTGTCATAGAACCTTTTGGCCCCTTTCAGGGGAGAGGGAGGGGGGTGTGAGCCACTGGGACAGCTGCTCAATCAGAGCACCTTTTCGTACCCTGGACATGCCTGAAACGAGTCAAAATAAGGATGTCTTTCTTTTTAAGCTTGGACGTTTCTTCCCGTTCTGTGACCGCTCTTGGATATCCAGATTTCAGGCCCTCCCTGATCCCGCCCACAGCACACCCCCTTGCTATGTGGACATACTGCAGGGTTGGATGTCCCTTTTCTGCCTACTGCCTACATCCATATGCTTGAAAATAAGCACCTAAGCATACTACTACTACTTAACATTTCTAAAGCGCTACTAGGGTTACGCAGCGCTGTACAGTTTAACAAAGAAGGATGGTCCCTGCTCAAAGGAGCTTACAATCTAATGGACAAAATGTGCAGACGATCAAATTGGGGCAGTCTAGATTTCCTGAATAGAGGTATAATGGTTAGGTGCCGAAGGCGACATTGAAGAGGTGGGCTTTGAGCAAGGGTTTGAAGATCTGGTTAAACCTAACTACAGAAAACGTGTGCTGTTAGATTTAAGTCAACCTCGGTCCACACAAATTTAGCTGACTGGCGCTGAATATCACACTAGCCAATCACATTAGAAACGTACAGGAATATCTGAAGTAAAGGAGAATATTTCACTGGCTAGTTTTATGCATTTAAAAGCCAGCCTTTATCAATCCCCTAGTGCATCAGGTAGGAAAATTGATTGCAGAGTGCGTGCTAAAATTAATTTTATCATGCTGCTTAATGTATAGGCCTATTGTATTTGTAGTGCAAAGAATGATAAACACATGGAATGCATCACTAGGGGAAATCATTGATGCAGAAGTATGTATGTATGGTTCCATTAACAAGTCAATGTTAATGTTTTTGAAGTGTCAGGTTAGGACCTTGAGTTATGGAATGCAATTCTTTTCTGCATTGACTCAAGATTATATTTAATGAAAAGATCAACAAAGCATTGCCTTCTTCACTTTTGTTAACTAACCAGAAACACATTGCACATTGGCTCTCTCCCAGTCTTGCAACCCTGTTGATTCATGTTCTTAGTGCTTAGTACAAATACTCAGACGGATCAGATACAAAGTACTCATGATATAGTCTAGTTTTGCATCAGTCTATGGATCAGTTACTTCATTAGTATTCAGAAGTGAAGCACACAAATTCAAACTGATGTCAGATGACTTCAGCAGTATGCCATTTCAAAGGACACAGGTCAGAAACATGGTATAGATGCTTAGATCAAGAACAAGGTTTAGGTCAACTTGACCTGGTAAAGAATAAGACACTGGAATTTTGTTTCCAGGATCCTCCGCATGGACCTCCACTGTCAAGTTGCCTGGAACACCTGTGGGATTTCCAACAATCCTTTTTTAATTATTGAGGGCCAAGCTGGTTCCTCAGGGTGGGGCTGCAAGTCTGGGACTGAATGTAACAAGAACTGAAGGGGAACTGGATATGAATCAGCTGCAGGTTTGCTCTTTCCGAGTATGTCAACCAAGGGAGCTACACCATGGCTCAGAGGCAGAGCTCTAGCCTTCAAGTAGGAGAGATTCTTCACTTCAAAACTGGGGTTAGGTAGAGCTCTGTTTGGTCTTACATGAAGGAAGGGATAACAAATATGAGAAAATACAGGTAGGAAAGAAGGATAAAGAATATTAAATGTAACATGCTTGTTGGACTAAATGACCATTCCCTTCTCTTTGGCTCCCTAATACCCTGGGATTAAAATGTCTAACTGTGTACAGTTAGCCATGACCCCTCCAAAACATTTGCAGTCAGATTCAAGCTGTTTTGCAGTCCTATCTTACAGGATAAGTGAAAAACTATTCCATGATAACGAAAGATGCATTCTAATCATTTACATATGCATTTGTCAAGTAAATGTTAGCACATGTTGCCCCATAGGGAGAAATTCTATAACATAGGAGCTAAAATTTTTGCAACCATTATCCCCCTGATTCTATATATGGCACCGATCCAAGATGTGCACCCAACTAAGTTGGCTAATGAGCCAATTATTGCCAATAATTGGGTGCTAATTGGCACCAATTTGAATTTGAGCGCACATCTTGCCATGCCCTGCTCTATAACAGTGTGCGCCCAAATCCCATAGCATGCAACCCAAAAGGGAGCATGACCATGAGAGGTGCATGGGCAGGTCAGGAGCATTCCTAAAATTTGCACGTAGTTATAGAATACCATGGATGTGTGCCCAAATTAAGCACCGGGAATTATACCTGGTTTCAGCATGCACAGGTCCTCAGCACTCAATGTTATTGAATAATGGGTGCTCATTTTTGAGTGCCCATTATAGAATAACATTTAGTGCCAATTTTATTCGGCACTGATTTTTGAGCACCATTTACTGAATCTAGCCCTGTGTACATAAATGTTTAGAATACTAGCATATATGCACACATGCCAATATTCCACCTAAGCATCATTCTGCAAATATGTATATATCTTGCATAGTACATATATGTACGGTGGGTGAATGCACAGTGGGGCTCATAGATGTGCGTACCTTATAGAATGCTATAAGTTACGCATGTATCTCTGACATATAGGTGCAAGCTTTTATACCAGCTCTAAGGCTGGCATAAGTGCTTGCACCTAACCACTTGGTGTGTATATACCCAGTTAGGCTAGTATTCTATAAAGCAGTGGTGTAGCTATAGGTGGGCCTGGGTGGGCTGTGGCCCACCCAATTTGGACTCAAGCTCACCCAAAATTGTGGCACTCTTGCTGTGGCTGGTGGGAATCCCTACCAGCTAAAGATTTCTTCCTCCTCAGGCAGTCAATGCTCTTCCAAATGGCAGCTGGCACCACACACCAGCCCCTCTGCACATGCTGTTTTTACCCACGAGGAAGCACTGAGCATGTACAGACTACTGGCAGCGGGGTCAGCTCAAGCCAAGTGCTGCCATCTGCTGTTTGGAAGAGCACTGGCTGCCCAAGGAGGAAGAAATCTTCAGCTTGGGCAGTTTCAGGATCCCCACTAGCTCAGGTATTTAATATTTTGTGTTTGAGAGTAGGGGGAGAGGTAGAATGCAGAGAGCAGAGGGGGGGCCAGGAGGGGCTGAATTCCATGCCCATTCATTTTGGGTTCAGGCCCACCCAAAACAGGCTGTCTGGCTACACCCCTGCTATAAAGGAAAGAAGGTGACTACTTTATAAACTAGGCTCCTACCAGGCTCCTCTGGGTGCCTATTATGTAGGCTTCCTTTTAGGCATCTCGATGACACTTGGTAAGTGCCATTTCTCTAACGCCTTACACTTAGGCATGTGTTGTTACATCAGCCACAGATCTAGTATAACAGGGTGTGCCTGAATTCAACAAATGTGCAGGTAGCTTGTAGTAATTTATAAGTGACACAACCATATCTCGCCTATTCTCCCTGTTCGAGTATGTCCCCTTGCATTTGTACACTAGAGTGAATTCAATATATGGCAACAAAAAAGCACTATTCTATAAGCTGCATTTAAAGTTAGGTGCGGTTTATAGAATAGCGCTTACACCCAGGGAATCATGCCTAACTTTACAAGCACTTCAGACTACAGAGGAGAGGGAATCCAAAAGCAAAGAAGCAAAAGCGTATATCCAAAAGAGCACAAGGAGCTTTCAAAATTTTTAGTTGTTTTGATTGGACCTGATGCGTTCCACATTTCGGCAACAAAGGCCTATGTCGGGGGTCTATGGATGGTATTTCATTCCAAAGAAATGAATATTCCAATGGCAAAGAAAAAAGCGTTTCTTGAAAAAGACAGGTCAACTCCTAACTTCATAAAGGGATGCCAAAAAAGCGTGGGGAACAAATGGTAAACCTGGTGGGATGTACCACACTGTGGAATTTTCCAAACATTAGCGTGATAATTATTTCTTTGGAATCAAATACCATCCATAGACCCCCTGATGCAGGCATTTAGTGCTGAAACGCGGACCGCGTAGGGTTCCCTCATTAAAGTGTAGCTGAGATGCTCTTAATTTTGAAGGCTCCTTGTGTTCTTTTGGATATACACTTTAACTTTAGGCACAGCCATTTGCTTCAACTGAAATGTGGTGCAAGTCATTGTGCCTAAATTAGGTACATTTCCTCCTTATTCTATAACCACGTGTGTTAATTTTAGGAATGCCCCCATTCCGCCCCTGACCCTCCCATTTCCATGCCCCCTTTTAGACCTCACAGGTAAAATTTATATGCATATATTCTAATTAAATCTAATTCATGCCAATAATTGCTAACAAGCCAATTATCAGTACTAATTAGCTCATTATTCAATTAAATTGTGTGTGCAAATTGGGCATGCGCTCAATTTTACGCACGCAGTTTTTAATTCCTTTTGTAGAATTAGGGGGTATATGCCATTTAATTATGCCCTTAGAGGATAGCACTTACATGCATGCTAATTATTTTTGTGTGTATTTACACATGCAAAAGGGTGCACACTCTTGAGGGCCTTGTTATAGAATTGCCCTTCACATGTGCAATCGTTGCGAATGGGTAATGAGATGCAAAATATTCCAAATTACCTATTAGCTAAGGTAAAAAGTATGTACAAATTGCTTCACATATGTATGGCACAACAGAGGAATTCTACAAATGGCGCTTAAAATTGCATGCACAAATTTGGTTATGCGCCCAATTTATACATGTATTTTAATTGAGCAATGAGCCGATTAGCACCAATAATTGAGCGCTAACAATCAGTTAGTGGCATTAATTTGCAATCTTGCTCAGCGCTATTCTATAAAGATGCGTGTGCAAATCCTTTAATGCACAACTGAAAAGTGGGTGTGTGGGAGGGGCACGGGCAGGTCAGGGGCATTCACTAAAGATGTGTGCACTATTTTAGAATTTAGGGCATCCATGCCTAAAAATTGGGTGCGGATCCCAGCACTACACGCTATTCTATGAACGACCCCCAACTTGGAGCACCATTTATAGAATAGCGCTCAGCACGCATTTTTTAACTGAATTTAGTTCAATATGTGCAAACTGTTTTGCAGACGCTTTAAAACTAAGAAATGCCACTGCTCCCCAGAGCTGTATAATTTGGTTTTAGTGCACACTTAATCATTTGCATGTTATTAACATTGGCTGTTAGTGCATTCATTAAATACCATGCATTAATAGCCAATGTTGGCTTACTTTATTACTTTTTACTCCTGTACAATGCTGTCACTTGGCCTTGTTTCTATATATGTAAGTGGATTCACACAGGAACCACTTTTCGAATTCTTCATACTTATTTGCGAGTTTTCTTTCATTTGTAGGAGAATGCCAAAGTATGTCTAACGTACTTAGTGAATCAGCTAGCCAACATGGAACACTCGTTCCATCACGTCTTTCTGATGGAGATCAAGAATGTTATGGATACTTTCAGTAATATCTTAGGTACCCAAGGCAGAAATATCTACCGGATGAGTAACAGTTTTCCTGCTATAGCCAAGCTTCTAATCCAACAACTGGAAAATGAAAGTGCAGTCGGTGACAGGTAATAGATATCTATATATGTCTCTGATTGAGCTGCTGTATATGTTTGTACCTAGATTCCAGAGATATGCACATAATGTTTAGCATTCTATAGGTTATATGCATAAGTGTGATTAGTGCCCATGGCCTACCTAGACGTTACCCAGGTGTACTCCCACCTGCAACATATGCGCCATGCAGAAGCGTAGCCAGGTTGTGATGCCAGGGGGAGAGGAGCGGTGCATGCGTGCACTGCGTAGATGTGATGGACCACCTGAAAAATAGGCGCCGTAGCCGTCCGAGGTCCGTTTGGGGAAACGGTCGTTCCCCTAGCGCCCCATCTAGCTACGCCTCTGGCACCATGAAAGATAGACACATGCTTACAGAATAGTGCATAGCAAGATTATTGTCACGTACACATGAATGTATTTGCATCTGACTGTAAATGACTAGAGTTCTGTCCAGTGGTGTAGCCACAGGTGGGCCCGGGGCCCACCCAATTAAGGCTCAGGCCCACCCAATAGTAGCACACGTTTAGCGGTAGCTGGTGGGGATCCCAAGCTCCGCCAGCTGAAGACTTCCCAAGATCCGCCAGCTGAAGACTTCTTCCTGATGGTAATGAAAACATTATTCTCCATGATACTGGCACCTGCGCGTGCTCAGTTTTCAGCGCATGCCTGCTGCAGACTACTAAGGTGGAAAGAAGTGTTTTCCCACCAGCTGAGATTTTTTTTTTGTGGTGAGTGAAGGGGAGAACACTTGATGCCCACCCACTTCTTGCCTAGGCCCACCCAAAATCTGTTGTCTGGCTACGCCCATCATTTTATGTACATACTTGCTGCCTAACTTTATGTGGCTTCTTATGGACTTACCTTCTCATAGGTCAAAAACTAATTATATACAAGACCTAACAAAATCAGCACTCATTAAGGTTTGCTTCCAAAATCTGTTTTATTAAAGACCAGAATCACCAAAAGGATTGGGTGGAGCATCTTTATAAAATCCCTTGACAACTGTGTGCATAGTAATGATGAAGTTTCCCATTGTATGGGATTAAATATTCATGAAAAAGAATCCCTGCTCTTTCATGAAAAGTTTGAATTTGGGCTTTCAATGCAAAATACATCATTTTTGTCAAGATTCTGCATATTTGGGAGCTTGGTCTTGGGGAAGGGTGAGGGTGCCACTATTTGAATTTTTAAGTAGGGGAAAGGGGGTTGGGTCAAGGGAGAGAAGGGAGGAGCCACTAGACTCCATGGAACTTTTTTGAGGTCAGAGGGAAGGGGGGAGTCAATTCAGTGGGGGCCCACAAAACTACCAGGGATTTGTTTTTTCCAATTTCTGGGTCAGGGGATTGGATCAGGTAGGTCAGAGGGACGGAGAAGGCCACCAGACCTCAGGGACCATTGCAGAAAGCTATCTGGAGCAGGATGTTCAGGTTGGGAGGAGAAAGGGGTTCCACTAGACACTCACTTCTCTCAGCCAACTTTTCTACACTGCCCTGTACCTCACGGAACTTTCCCACATTGTGCATGTGTCAAAAAACATATTTTTCACTGCATTGCGCAGAATTGGTAATGACCTCATTGCCATTAATTTTAATTCAGTGTATAGTCATGGTTTCCGTGCAAATTAACACCTGCATTCAACCCCTGTTTACATTACTCAGTGGTAACAGTGTGGTATGGCTTGCGTTAGCTTTGTGCATTGGACCCTAAGGCATGTTGGTATCTCTAAGAACCAGTATGAATATGTGTGTGTGTGTGTGTATATATATATATATATATATATATATATATAGTCAGTGTGTTTTTTCTAGCAAAAAAGGTGTCGGTATTCAAATGCCAGGCCACCCTTCAGGGATGAGGTGATCACTAAGGGACCCACCCCACAATAGCCAGGCCCCCTACAACCAGTCACAGAATCTATGACAAATCGGAATTGGTGTGTAGAACCTGAGCTCTTTCATTAAAACTTGGGGTCCATGGATCAATTTTAGCAGACAGTGAAA
The DNA here is from genome assembly GCF_901765095.1 of Microcaecilia unicolor. Classification (NCBI taxonomy): domain Eukaryota; kingdom Metazoa; phylum Chordata; class Amphibia; order Gymnophiona; family Siphonopidae; genus Microcaecilia; species Microcaecilia unicolor. The sequence continues at coordinate 186,596,742 of NC_044040.1, read as the reverse complement.
AAGGTGCCGGTACTCAGTACCCCCTCAAAAAAAGCCCTGTATATAGTAAAAGCTAGTTTAATGTCAGTGCCAGTGAATATGGGTATTAAACTTATATCTCTCACTACTTTAGGGGAGAAGATGACAGTGAAACAGAATATGCTAGCCAGAAGGGTGATTTGAAATCTGTTATTAACAAAAATGAAGAGGATGAACAGCTTCAAATTAAAATACAGGCTTATAAGGGAAAGGCAAATGCTGAAGACAATACTCCTGAGCCTATTTGCAAACGTACCTTAGGCCATGCATCCAAAGAAGAAAGAATGAAGATGAAATTCAACAGGTATCGTACCAGAATGTACAGGCTGTGAGGATATTTCATGCCTATTCGTCCAACAATGATGCTTATCAAAATTCTACTTAGTCATAATACTGCATGCTACAGGGCAGGTGGATAGATTAATTTTCTGGCTGAGAATCATATTTAATCAAAAACATTTTTAAAATCAGTTGAAAGAAATAGACATATGCTCTCTGGATTCTATATAGGTAGCCCAAAGCTGGGCGCTCAGATTTGGGTGTAGTTCCCAGATGTGCACGTAATTAGTCAATTAGGTGTTAACAATCAATTATTGAAGCTAATTGGAGTTAATTGGCAACAATTAGGAGTTACGCATGCATTTGCCCTATGCCCTATTCTATAATGTGTGTGCCAAAATTTCATAACACACAACTCAAAAGGGAGCATAGCCATGGGAGGGGCAGGGGTGTTCATAGAAATTAGACGTGATGTTATAGAATATTTGGATTTATGCGCCCAACTGTCATCAGTTGGGCATGAGGATTTACACCAGGTTTCAGTAGGTGTAAGTCATTGCATCCAAAGCTGAGTACAGGAATTCATACTATTATAAAAGTTGTGTAGCACCAAGTAACCCGTATAGAACTTTACAGACGTGGCATGTGACAGAGATCTTAATGGCTTCCAAGTTTGGGTGCCATTTACTCAATCTGGCCCTAGAAGGGCAACTCTATAAAGGGCATCTAAATTTAGGCACCAACCCCTGGATTCTATATAGTGTGACTTTGGTTGCATGCGCAAATACAGTCAGTGCTGATAATGGCCTCTTAAGCAATTATTGATACTAATTGGCAATAGTTAGAATTTACTTGCCCAACTGACTAAGTGTATTTTATAATGTGATGTGTGATGCACGTCAATTCTAAGTTACATTGTTGGAAAAGGGGTGTGGTCATGGGCTTGGAATGAGTGGGTCATGGGCATTTGTAAAATCTATGCACGTTGTTATTGAATACACCCGGTCCGTGTGTAATGTAGGCATCAGCATTTACTCCACTAAAATGTGGCATGAATGGCTGTAACTAAATTTAGTTGTGTTGATGGCTGCTTAGTGTATTCTATAAACCACACGGAAATTTAGGCTTATCCTATAAAGTACTATATAGAATACTCGGGCTTTTTCATTTCAGCGCTGATTTTTTTTAGGCATGATATATAGAATCTAACCGCAATTGTGTGCACTAATTTATAGAATAAGTGCATTTACGCACATGAACACTATTACAAATTGGCATCTATGTGCACCACGGTTAGGCACTATTCTATAAAAGTGTGCCTAAGTTGCATAGTACGCAACTTTAGAGGGAAAGTTAACGTGAGAGGAGTATGGGTGTATCATGGGCATTTCATCTAGTGATGTACGCAACTTATAGAGTACTATCAGTTGCATGCGTACACTTAGGTACACCTGTGTAGGCCTACTATTTACATTGTGCAAGTGACTGCACCTACCATTAGACATGTCAAAGTGGATTTACACTAGTATTCTATGGGGCAATTTTCAGACCGTGGGAGTTAGCCCGGCTAACTCATGCGGTCAGCGCTAAACCCCAGTGACCGGCATTGAATATCTGGTTAAATTTTGGCCAGTTTGAACATAACCTGAATGTAACTCACCTTGAGCTACTATTGAAAAAGGTGTGAGCAAAATCTAAATAAATTAATAATAAATAAATAACCGGCTAAGTCGATATTCAGACTTAGCCGGTTATGTTGAAACTGGCCAAAGATATCCCACCTATTCTCATGGCCAAATGTAGGCGCTAAACTGGGGCTGAAAGTCGGCAGATAGCCAGTTATATCGGCTGATATAACTAGCTATCCGCTAGCTGCTAACGCGGCAATATTCAACAGGAGATAGGCGGTTATCTCCCACTGAATAGCACAGATAGACTGTTATGCGGCTTTTAACCGGTAAGGTGTTGATCCTGGCCAGTTAAATGCTTTTGAATATTAGGGGCTAGAGCAGCTTAGGCGTGTCCTGAAGCTGTTATAGAATTGGCACTAAGTATGCTCCTTCCTGGCACCTAAAATGAGGTGCCACTTTATAGAATGGCCTCCAAAGAAGAAACAATCCATAAAATAAATATATTTATGTTTATGGTTTTAATGAATCACCTAATTTTGGACAAGCCAAGTCTAAACAATATACAACCTTAAACAACTTCCAAAGAAAGAAGGAAAAAAATGTATCCTGAATGGGCCTTGCAACCATTATCTATCATCATAGGCCATGTTTTCAGTACTTTCCAAGCAAGAAACCCAATATATTAAAGTTCATTAACATTGGTTGTTAGCATTAGAGGTGTGGCGGGAATGGGGACATCGGGAAATCTGCGGAAATCCACAGGGATGGGGACAAAAAAGTCATTACTACCACTGGGACAGGAAGGGATGGATCAAAAGTGAATGGATATGTGAGGGGATGATTTGGAAATGGGATAGGGACTAGATTATGTCCTTGTGCACACCTTGACTCGGAAACCTAACACCAACACCTCAGCTTAAAAAAAAAAATTGAAAGAGGAGCTCACCTTGATGAAAATTGATGCATGTGTTCAGTAATTTTGGCAACGAGAGAGACCACAGATAAACTGGTGAGAATATGTGTCAATTTGTTTCAAGCATTTTGGCAGAGTATAATCTCCACCAAGCTAGTCTCATCTATGTGAATGATAATGCAGCTAATATTTAATTTAATTTGGCAGTTATAACCCACTTTACCATGAGGTCTGGATAGGTTGCGCAGGTCATAATCTCAGTCTCGTATGCTGTCATGGACTCCAGCTATCAAAAACTGAAGTTGATCCTCTGCAATATTGCTTACAAAATTGTTAAAAAGAAGGGTTGAAACAAATTGAAAACACTGAGGCAGATCAAGCTGTAGTCAAGGTGCATCCAGTTGCTGAACCACCAACAATACATTCAAAATGAGAAGACATGGAGGCAGATTGTCAAGATCCAGGAAATGATTTCTGTGATTAAAGTGGATACATATATATTGAGCTTGAACAAGTAATTCTGCTGGTCTCTTACTACCTACTGGCAACAGAGGTCCCACGTGTGGCCAAAACTGACATATGTTCAAGGTTCAATTTATTTGCTTAGGATCAAACCATCAGACATGTTGCCTGCTCCTTGCTTGGAACTCCTGTCACCAGCACATCATCAGAATGTTCTTGTCAGTTTCAGGATGAGCAATCAAGGAAGGTAAATTGGAACTGAACTCTGGTTCTGGAGATGGTTTATTATTTTTGCGTAGTTTGAAGTGATTGTTTTCTCGCAGTCCATGTTAATAAATAATATGTTTTTCTTGTATATTTAACAAAGTTATGCCTATTGTTTTATGTTAAATTTTGCCGTGTAACTCAAAATTAGATCTCGATTCACATGAACATCGTTGTGAAACAATCGTATTGGTACACCAATAACCACCGTGTAATACTCCTATTTTATGATAGAGAGGGAAAAACCTCATACTACTGTCGCCCTGCACGGATATTTTAATCCGGAATAGTGTGAGTGGCGCACTGTTAAAAAGTAATCATAGGTGAAAAAACCTCTCTTTAATTCTAACGAGAACGTGGTACAATGACTTTAGAGATGAAAAAGAGCCACTTATCTCAGTTAGACTGTATGGTCTGTGCTTCGCTGCCTAATCAACTTCCAAGAGTGGGGTCCCGACGGACCCGTTTCGCTGTTGCTTTCTCAACAGTCCTCACCGTCCAAATCTGGAACGGTAAAAACCACAGTAAGCACTCAGGACTCGTTTGTTAAATTTTAACAAGTTATAGGATGCATTTTATGTTTTTCTTGAATTTATGAGATCTTTTAAATGTGGGTTGGGTACTGGGATGGGAAAGAAAACTGTGGATGATGAGGGGACGGTACTAATATGATGGGGATAGTGCAGAGATGGAAAGGAAGTGACTGGGGATGGGTGGGAATGGGGACCAGATTATGTCCCGGTGTACACCTCTAGTTAATGTACTTTAATTACTTTGCATTAGATGTCCGTGTTAATGACATTGAAATTAGTTCTGTGTTAACTCACTAGCATCAAAGTCACTGTGTTAACACGGATGTTTTGCAAAACGTTTGCTACACCTTCCCAAATTGTAGTTAGGATTTTACCCACTAACAACTCTGTGTTCATTTTTGTTGAGTGTTAACATGGAAAAGTAATGAGTTGTTTTGCATCGCATTACTTCATTATCATAAGTTTATGTGTTAGAATTCTTATAAGATAATTAATTTGAATTAAAAGTTCTATTAACGTGTGTAAACTAGATTGTGCATGCTAACAGTGCTCTTAACGCATGTCAGTGCTTAGAAAAGCATTAGCACACTTTGGTCGCATTGGCCTCAAAGTTCAGTACATTTGCGTTTTCATTTGTTCGTATTGCAGGTCGCAGAGTTTAGCTTTGCATGGAATCCGCACAAAGTGTACAAAGGCAAATACTGGACAAGATGTAGAGAATGTAGATTTACAGGCCAATATGCCCTTTCCAGACATATATCCTAGTCAGGAGAATGAGGGACTCCTGCTGTCTGAAGATACTGACGAATCCCAGCCAGCAAGGACTTTGGTTTCATGTTCAAGCGCTACCTATGGAGGTTCTGATAATGTGTCCAAATCTGTTCAAGAAAACTGCCATGAGAATAGCGCAGAGATAATGCGAGATCCTGCCAAAGCTCAGGATAAGCTCTATGTGCACTTACAGGAAAATCTCAATAAAATCAAGGCATTTGTCATGGAAATTGGCAGGAAAATTCCGGTGCCAGATGAGTGTATTATGGAAGGTAAGAAATTGAAATATTTAAAAGTAGTTTGTGGAAATGTTCAGCAAAACCTTTGTTGGAATAGATAAGCTCTTTGAGCAGGTATTGTCCTTCTATGTTAAATTGTACAGCGCTGCGTAACCCTAGTAGCGCTTTAGAAATGTTAAGTAGTAGTAGTAGTATACTTAAATGCATTTGTATAGTGATAGCAGATGAATTAAAAGCACGTGACTCAACTGATAATGAGTTGCATACTGGTTGTGTGTTTAATGCTAGTATGACAAGGTGTTACCGATAAAGCTGCTTGATGGATAAATATGTTCTCAAACTAGATATATCTATGAAATTTATGCCATTTTCATTTGTCTGTCATAGCGCTAACATGCTTACATTTTATCTTATAAAATTAGATCCTCCCTTACTGATGTCTGAATTACGGAATTGCATTATAACTGCAAGGTTTCAAGTAGTTGTTAACTAGCCCCATCCTTTGCAATGCTTTGCCAGTTTATTACCAGTGCATATAAATTCTTATGCTTAATGCGTTGGAAACGTTTTGCAGACTGCAGCTACTAGCTGTGCATTATTGGTGCTGTAAAAATTCATATAGAGAATTTATTCATCCAAATTCTTTCAGGTTTCTTCAAAGCAAATGATGGAAAATTCCATAATGGGGGGAAATTAAGGAGCTGATTTACAAAAGAGAAAAACGTCCAAAAAGTGGCAAAAATCTGAATTTGGATGTTTTTCTCACAAAAAAAGTCCAAATTGGTATTTTCAAAACCAATTTTTAGACATTTTTCTATGAAGTCCATCAGAAGTGCGTTCAAATCACAAGGGGGCGTGTCAGGGGCATGTTAAGAGCGGGATCTGGGCGTTCCTAACACTTGGGATATTTTTCAGCCATAATGGAACAAAAGTGTCCAGGACTTAAACTAAGACATTTTGAGCTAGACCTGTTTTTATAATGAATAAGGCACAAATGGTGCCCTAAATGACCAGATGACCACTGGAGAGAATCAGGGGTGACCCCCTCCCCCCCCCCCCACAAACGTGAATACAAATATGATTTAGCAGCCTCTATGACAGCCTCAGATGTTAGAGCCAGGTCTGTTAGAGCAGCATGCAGGTCCCTGGAGTAGTGTAGTGGTCAGTGCAGTGCACCCTGGTGTGGGGGACTTTGGTCCCTCTCTCCCTGTCACATTTGTAGGGGAAACTGTGAGCCCTCCAAAACTCACCAGAAACCCACTGTACCCACATACTGGTGCCCCCTTCACCCATAAGGGCTATCGTAGTGGTGTACAGTTGTGGGCAGTGGGTTTTGGGTAGGTTTCGGGAGGTTCAGCAGACAAGATAAGGGAGCAATGGTGAGATGAGTACCTGGAAGCATGTTTTTGAAGTCCACTGCAATGCCCCCTAGGGTGTCCCATTTCTCTCCTGGGATGTCTGGGAGACCAGTGTACTACAAATCCTGGCCCCTCCTACATCCCAATGGCTTGATTTTCTACGTTTTCACTTGGACTTTTCTTTTTTTGAAAATGGACCAAAACACAAAACGTCCAAAGCACAAAACCTTGTTAGAAACAGTATTTTCGAAAACAAAAGATGGCCATTTTTCTTTTTTGAAAATGAACTTCTTTCCTATTCAGATTTTGGATGGTTTTTTTGCAAAATGCTCCTCCATGTCACTTTGAACATGTTACTCCAGTATTGGAATCGTTGCATTGGTAGCCAGTTGCTTATAGAGTGGATTTTAAGTTGTTGGTGCTGATTTTAAGTTTCTTGTTGGTTTGACACCTCCATGTTTTCAGTGGGTATGTGAGCTTTATCTTCCCCCCTCCCCCCCCCCCCCCCCCCCGGGTGTTATACTCTGAGGGAAAACAGCTACTTCACTTGCCAGATACGTTATGCAGTTACGAGAATTGCTGCCTTTTTTATTCAAGGCCCAGTTTTATGGAATAAACTTCCTGCTCGGTTATGAAATCTTACAGGTTTACCCACTTTTAAGGAACAGTTAAAAACTCATCTGTTTGTTCAGGCATTTGTTTTCTTGATGTTCTTAATGTGTTGGATTTTGAAGATAAAATGCATCTGTGTTGGTATTGTTTAGTGATTTTATGTATGTTTTATTGTAGCCCACCTAAAAATCAGCAGGCTAGAAATGCTTGAAATAAATAAGTGAAGTTAATAGCAGAAAAATTATGGGGGGATCTTTCAAAGGGATTTTCAGGGGCAAATGAATGGAGAAAAAAAGACTCTTTCAGAATTGAAGGGCTTATTTCCAAAACCTGCTAAATCCATAGCACTGAAAGGGTTTTGGAAATAAGCCCTTTAATTGCCCTGAGCTCTCAGTAGGGAATAGTATGTCAGCTGCAACATATCAAGCAGAAAGAAAGATGGCACTAGAGCAGGGCTGAGGTAAGACCAAAAACACAAGTGTGAGGATTTCATTTTGAAATCTCTGTGTCTGCTTTCCTGAGATTTAACAGGCATACTTATTTAGTTACCTGCACTCCAGCCCATGGGATTTTCAAAGAGGAACTCTACAGAGATTTCCCCTTTAAAAATTAGCCTGCAGGCCCACTTGATTGAAAAATTTCTCTCCGGCCAATATTCAAAGCGAGTTAAGTGGCCAGAAACGGCCATTGACCAGTTAACTTGCTTATCAGCAGCTATATGATCATTTTCAGAGGCATGTAACCGGTTATTTGTGCTGAAAAATGACCTGTTAAGAGTGAAGTGCATGTCGGGGGCGTTTCAAGGGTGGAGCCCAATCTGCTTCTATCTTTATGCACTAATGAATGCCTGGTTAGCTCTGAACATTGAGTTAGCCAGGCATGTGCTAGTCAGCTTTTTAAAAAAAATGGATTTTCAATGTCGGCGACCGGATATAGCCCAGAATTGAATATCTGGGTTCAGCACCAGCAGCGGACATTAACAGCACTGCCCAGTGCCGGCTGAATATCGGAGGATCACAGTGGAGGAGTGGCCTAGTGGTTAGGGTGGTGGACTCTGGTCCTGAGGAACTGAGTTTGATTCCCACTTCAGGCACAGGCAGCTCCTTGTAACTCTGGGCAAGTCACTTAACCCTCCATTGCCCCATGTAAGCCGCATTGAGCCTGCCATGAGTGGGAAAAACACGGGGTACAAATGTAACAAAAATAAAATAGATACTATTGGAGATTCTACATGGAATGTTGCTACTATTGGAGATTCTATGTGGAATGTTGCTACTATTGGAGATTCTACATGGAATGTTGCTATTCCACTAGCAACATTCCACGTAGAAGGCTGCGCAGACTTCTGTTTCTGTGAGTCTACGTGCAGGACGTCAGACTCACAGAAGCAGAAGCCTGCGTGGCCACATTGATGATCTGCAAGGGCCAGGCACAGGCAGCTCCTTGTGACTCTGGGCAAGTCACTTAACCCTCCATTGCCCCATGTAAGCCACATTGAGCCTGCCATGAGTGGGAAAGCGCAGGGTACAAATGTAACAAAAACAAAAAATAAAGATATTTGGAGCAGGGAGCAGGGAGAAGGAGGGGCTTCCATAGATGTTCGATCAGCAGCCTTCAGAGGAGACAGCTGAGAGGGGATAGATAAAGGTTTATAAATGTCGCAGGACAAGCTCCTGTTTTGTTTTATTTTGGATTTAGCTCATGCTTTTTTTGTTCATTTGTGGCTCAAAGCAAGTTGCGTTCATGCATACTAACAATTCCCCTGTCCCAAATGGTTTATAACAAGCTGCATTGTGGCAACAAAGTGCATTATTTGCCAATTAGCAGTTGTTAATTCAAAATAACGTGCTATTTGCCAATAATACAAAAATATGTAAAAATTGACCCTAATGTGCCTTAGATAGAAATGAGCTGCATTGCATACATATATATGCTAAGCAACTCATTATTATATTGTCAAAATATTATATTATATTAAAATTCCCTACAGAAAGGGAATGGGACTTGATATACTGCCTTTCTGTGGTTTTTTTTGCAACTACATTCAAAGTGGTTTACATTATTATATACAGATACTTATTTGTACCTGGGGCATTGGAGAGTTAAGTGACTTGCCCAGAGTCACAAGGAGCTGCAGTGGGAAGTGAACCCAGTTCCCCAGGATCAAAGTCCGCTGCACTAACCACTAAGCTGTGCAAGCTGCCCATATAAGAATAAACAGTAACCCCCCAGATTCTATATAGCGTGACTTGTTGCACATGCAAATCCAGTCATTTACAGATTTGCGCGTGCAACTTAATTAGTTAACAAGCCAATCAGCGCTGATAATTGCCAATTAGCAAGCGATTATTGACGCTGGCATTAATTAGAATTTGCATGCATAGCTGTCTAAGTGTATTTTGTAACATGATGCGAGTAAATTCTAAGTTGCATAGTTGAAAAGGGTGTGTGGCCATGGGCATGGAATGGGCGGGTCATGGGCATTTCTAAACATCTATGCATGTTGTTATAGAATACACCCTGTCTGCATCTAATTTAGGCCTCGGCATTTACACCAAGTTTTACTTGGCATAACTGACCACCACTAAATTTAATCACGAGGATGGGTGCTTGGCATATTCTATAAACTGCACAGAAATGTAGGCGTATTCTATAACTTTATAGAATACACCTAGGCGTATTTCATTTTGGCGCTGATTTTATAGGCGTGATATATAGAATCTAGTCCTAAATGTGGAGTAAGCAGGACAGATTTGGGAAGCTCTGAACCAGGGCAAGCGACCAGGGTCAGTACCTTGTTTGCTTGGGAAAATCCCATTGAAAACTGACCTTCTCAAATCAGCAATAGAACTGTCAGAGATGAACTAATTCTTATTGTTGATAGTAGAAAATGCTTTCAGTCTGACTTCATTGCTCTGGTATTCCTAGTACAAAATTAATGCACCCAGCAAAAGCCTGGAATCCTTTCCAAGAAAAGTTATTTCATATTCCAGTTGAGTCAAAGACCTATTTTCTAGCCTGGAAAGGGTGGGTGGAGGACTTTCACATGGCTAAATATTAAGTCACTTGGAATTCTGGGCATGAAATATCCACTATTACAGTAGTAAAATATATGAATAACTAGCCGTTCAGCACGTAAAAACAGGCTAGTATAGGAGGGGGGTTGAAAAGCCCCGCCGCCGAATTCGCCGCTGCCACTCCCCCTCCAAGTTCATCCCTCCCCCCCCAGGAGCCGTCGCCACCCACCTTCCACCCGGTCGGGCCCTCGCTCCGCTATTGAAACAGCGAGGGCACGCAGCACACAGCTCTACTGCTGAGCTGCCGTGGCCTTCCTTCTTCTCTGCCTGTGTCCCGCCCTCGTGTGAGGTAACGTCGTTGAGGGCGGGACACAGGCAGAGAAGAAGAAGGAAGGCCGACGGCAGCTCAGCAGAGCTGTGTGCTGCGTGCCTTCGCTGTTTCAATAGCGGAGCGAGGGCCCGACCGGGTGGAAGGTGGGTGGCGGCGGCGACTCCGGGTGGGGGGAGCATTAGCGATGGCGGTGTCCCTCGCAAATGCGCAGTAGAGACCCTCTCTGTTCCGCCCTCGTCATCACGTATTGACGCGGGGGCGGGGCAGAGAGGGTCTCTACTGCGCATTTGCGAGTGAGTACGACACTCGCCATTTATATATATTGATAAGAGATGCAGAATGAAACTGAAGTTACCATTATAAAAAGATCCTAGAAGTACCATAAGAACAAAACTTTCCACATGTTTTTTATATTTAATTTCAAAAAAGCAACACTGTGCTGCAAAATTCTCAAACATCCCAACAATCTGGGTGTCAGATTCAGTTCTGCTTTGCTTCATGGTCCCAGGCCTCTGAGGAGACATGCTCTTCCCACAGTTCAGTTTTATGTTATTTAGGGCTTCAACGGCAGCAACAGATTGTAAGTTTCTATCGGTTGCAATGAACAAATTTGTAACCCCTTTGTCTAAAAATGACCAAATGCACTTGATATAGAATTTCACCTTCCGTATTTCCCTACATTTGGTGAAGTAAAACCTCCCTCTGTATTTTTGGAATTGTTTCAATTTCGTGTACTCTTTTGCTGTTTCCTGGAAATTCCTAGAGTAAGGACGTATTTGTATTGTAAAGTCAAAGATTTATATGACTCATTCCAGATGCAGTCAGGGAACTGCATTTAGCTTAAATACCCGAGAGGCTACTGGTTAATATTTCTGATATTGCATAACCTACTTCAGCCTCATTTCTATGAATTCCAGTTAGATAGGGGTGATTCTATAACAATGTGTCTATATTTAGGCCCCTGGAGAGTGCGTATATGGTACCTATTCCTCAGAATGGACTCTGTCTACCACCACTATCATTTGTCGCCTTCCACTGCGTTCCAAAAGAAGTCAAGATCTTTGATCTCTATTGCAATGACTGGCCTAAGTAAGTAGGGTGGGGGATCAAAATAGGGGGGAGGGAAACAACCCCAGTACCCTCACGGTCCTTGAGGGCCACAACCCGTCAGGTTTTCAAGATTTCCATACTGAATATGCATGAGATTGATTTGCATGTGCAGTAAAATAGATCTTATGCATATTCATTGTGGAGATCTTGAATACCAGATTGGGTTGTGGCTCTCCAGGACCATGATTGCCCACTCCTGCTGTGTAACCTGTAATGTTCTTCAGGAGTCTGTTCTGTCTCCAACTCCTTTAAATTGCAGATGAGGACTCAAGACACTTTAGTCCAAAAGAGGCTGGTTCTATTTGAGCTGGAAACCTAAATATAGTCCATTAAACCTGCCAATAATTAAGGCATGGATGCAAGTGGAAAAAAAACAAGCCTTAACCACAGAAGATATCTGGGCCTCGAACTTAAATTCTGGATCCAAAGTGAAGTCCAGCATTCTGGAAGAATAAACTGGTACCCAGACGGTACTGGTGAATAAGAAAGAGATGGGCACCAGCCTGAGATCCACATCATGGAGCATTTAAAGAAGTGTAGGTTAAGTCATTGGTCAGTAAGCCATTGGGACAACTCTGGCAAACAAACATTCAGCAGGTCTAAGAGTCTGAAGGATGGACATACCGGAAAGCTGAATATCATCTGTGAAAAGAATTAACTAATATTGGTAAACTGAGTGTAGCACGAAGACTCAGGAAGAAATTTAAAGGAGTTAGAGACAGATTGGACTCCTGAAGAACATTACAGGTTAGAGCAGGAGTGGACAATCATGGTCCTTGAGAGCCACAACCCAATCCGGTATTCAAGATCTCCACAATGAATTATGCATAAGATCTATTTGCATACAATGGAAACTGCACATGCAAATCAATCTCATGCATATTCAGTGTGGAAATCTTCAAAACCTGACTGGGTTGTGGCCCTTAAGGACCGTGAGGGTACTGGGTTAAATAAGTAAACCTTGCCTTGTCTTTAGACATCCTGGAACTTAAGATGACTGGATCCAATTCAGTATTGAACCCCTGATCCCCAGTTGATAAGGTTAGCCATGGTCGATGACAATTTTTACAGAGTCCAAATATCCTCTAACCTGACACAGTAATATTACCAGACAAGTTTCTATACTGTGATCTCTCTGAAACTAAACTGATGAGGGTGAAGTGTGCTTGTCTAGTCATAAAATTCTGCAGCTGAGTAAGGACATTCTTCTGTGAAATCTCAGCAGCAAATGGAACGCTAAAGATTTGGCAGTAATGAGTAGGATTTGATGGGTTCAAGGAGTTGTTTTTCAGCACAGGACTAATCACAGCTCCTTTCCAATGGATAGAACATATCCTGATTCCAGACTAGGGTCAACCGGTAGAGCTCCAACATCGGATTCTTTATAAAAGAAGAGGGCATAGGATCGGGAGCAGAAGTTGCAGATGACATGGACTAAAGAATATTTGTAAGCATGGAAAGGGTAAGGTTATTGAAGGAATTACATATACCTATGAGAGCTAAATTAGAGTCATGGTCTGTATCCACATTAGATAACGAATCTACTTTGTAGACAACTACAAAGCATGGAAGATATGGATATTTGCTACACTAATGAAAAATTAATGGCTCTCCAGCATGTGATTGTGCCTATGAAGAATAGATCCTGGAACATGTGATGACTGAATGCCGAATCCATAGATATGAAAGAAATATCACAGCAATATGTTCTGCAAATCCTGATATTGTTTTATGGCTCACCCACTTAAATACGACATTAGAGCTGTTATATTTACATCAGTCATAGAAAGAGAAGAAAAAGAAACAAACAAATGGTCAGAGAAAGGATTTTGGAATCAGAATTTTATTAGAAATTTAGGGTCCATATTCTGAATTTCTGAAATCTCCATGAGAGTTGTTATATTAGGAAAAATTACATATTACCCTTCAGTGTGACGTCATTGTGTACAGGGTAAGGAGCTTACTGTCAACACTGTACCACGAGCTATGCAAGTGGTATGGCCGCACAGAGTGCAAAAATGGAAGGACGCAAAAGTTACTCCACTCGTTAGCATGGCGACATATGTGGGGCAGTGTGTGGGCAAGTCACACAGGACACCAGGGTTACCGGTGAGCAAGTCACACAGGGCACAACTATAGCTTGATGCTATCCTGCTAAGGTCCACCTTAGGAGTCAGCAGTCAAGAAAAAGATCTAGGTGTCTTTGTAGACAATACGCTGAAATCTTCTGCCCAGTTTGCGGTGGCAGCCAGAAAAGCAAACAGGATGCTAGAAATTATTAGGAAAGGGATGCAAAGTAACACCAAATATTATAATGCCTCTGTATCGCTCCATGGTGTGACCTCACCTTGAGTACTGCATTAAATTCTGGTTGCCGTATCTCAAAAAAGATATAGCAGAATTAGAAAAGGTTCAAAGAAGAGCAACCAAAATGATAAAGGGGATGGAACGCCTCCCATACGAGGAAAGGCTAAAGAGGTTATGGCTGTTCAGCTTGGAAAAGAGACAGCTGAGGGGGGATATGATTGAGGTCTATAAAGTCTTGAGTGATGTAGAACAGGCAAAAGTGAATTGATTTTTCATCCTTTCAAAAAGTAACATAGTAACATAGTAGATGACGGCAGAAAAAGACCTGCACGGTCCATCCAGTCTGCCCAACAAGATAACTCATATTTGCTGCTTTTTGTGTATACCCTACTTTGATTTGTACCTGTGCTCTTCAGGGCACAGACCGTATAAGTCTGCCACACACTATCCCCACCCCCCAACCACCAGCCCCACCTCCCAACCACCGGCTCTGGCACAGGCACAGACCGTATAAGTCTGCCCAGCACTATCCTCACCTCCCAACCACCAGCCCTGCCTCCCAACCACCGACTCTGGCACAGACCGTACAAGTCTGTCCAGCACTATCCCCGCCTCCCAACCACCAGTCCCGCTTCCCACCACCGGCTCTGGCACAGACCGTATAAGTCTGCCCAGCCCTATCCCCGCCTCCCAACCACCAGCCCCGCCTCCCAATCTTGACTAAGCTCCTGAGGATCCATTCCTTCGGCATAGGATTCCTTTATGCTTATCCCACGCATGTTTGAATTCCGTTACCGTTTTCATTTCCACCACCTCCCGCGGGAGGGCATTCCAAGCATCCACTACTCTCTCCATGAAAAAATACTTCCTGACATTTTTCTTGAGTCTGCCCCCCTTCAATCTCATTTCATGTCCTCTCGTTCTACCACCTTCCCATCTCCGGAAAAGGTTCGTTTGCGGATTAATACCTTTCAAATATTTGAACGTCTGTATCATATCACCCCTGTTTCTCCTTTCCTCCAGAGTACACATGTTTAGTTCAGCAAGTCTCTCCTCATAGGTCTTGTAACGCAAATCCCATACCATTCTCTTAGCTTTTCTTTGCACCGCTTCAATTCTTTTACATCCTTAACAAGATACGGCCTCCAAAACTGAACACAATACTCCAGGTGGGGCCTCACCAATGACTTATACAGGGGCATCAACACCTCCTTAAAGACTAGGGGACACTTGATGAAATTACATGGAAATACTTTTAAAACAAATAGGAGGAAATATATTTTCACTCAAATAGATAAGCTCTAGAACTTGCTGCTGGAGAACGTGGTAACGACGGTTAAGCATGTCTGTGTTTAAAAAAGGTTTGGATGAATTCCTGGAGAAAAAGTCCATAGTCTGTTATTGAGATGGACATGAGGGAAACCAGTGCTTGCCCTGGGATAGGTAGCATGGAATGTTGCTACTACTTGGGTTTCTGCCAGCTACTTGTGACCTGGCTTGGCCACTGTTTGGAAAACAGGATACAGGGCTAGATGGACCATTGGTCTGACCCAGTGTGGCTATTCTTATGTTCTTGAAGTATATTAAAGAGTGTAGAATAAATCCTCATTTACTTTGTTATTACTGCTTAATGTATACTATCCCACATCACCTTTTGTACTATAAATCACAATAAGTTGTTAGCAACATTGAACCTGATCTATTGGGATAATGTTGGATATCAATTGTTTGTGCTTTTTGTAGAGGTGTTAGGTTTCTCTTGTCAATAGAACTATTGCTTTTGACTCCAGGGACCAGGGAGATAGTGTTTGAATTGTTCTAGGCAGAGAAGGAAATAAGGTGTTACCTGAGTGTGGTTGTAAAAGGGTAATTCTGTCCGGGATAGTAGACTTACTTCATGGGAAAGAATTTTGTCTCTTGGCCATATTCAAAGGGAGAGATTCTCCCCCTTCTGCAATAATGTTTTCTTATCCAGTCCTTTTTACAGGATTTTCTATCTCTCTCTCTCCTGTCAACCCTGCCCCCTACACCTGGAACATCCTTTGATCTGCATCCTAAAAGTCTCTCAAAGGCTAATGCACACATTCATGTGAACAGCAAATGGACAACAAATGGCAGGAGCTCATTGTCTTTCACTTGCTTGGTCAGAGGAAGGTGGGGGGAAGAGGTGGGGGTACTTGCTTCACCTGGCCTGCTTAATATCATTGTAATTTACAGAAAAAAGAGAAATTTCCACTTCTCATCGTCTGTACATTAATTCTTAGATATTAGATACTTAGCAGCACTGAAACTGCTTGGTTCAGGCCTTCATAAGTACAATGTACACCTCCACCAACACAATCAATCAATCAATAAATAAATAAAGATGGCAAAAGGCGAGACCTCAAGGGTAAACAAAAGGAAGATCAAAATATTCTTGATTGGAGTTGTAATCAATTGATAAAGCACTTGGGCATTACAACTATGTATAAGGTTCAGTGAGTCACACTGGGAGACACAATATAAAGTGGCGCTCCGGCTGTATATCTCTCCCAGAAGGGCCTTCCATATGGGGCTCTCTCCCTGGGGGGAGTGCCCTAAATGTCGGGAGCCTGGGGCCACCTTGGGACATATGTTTTGGACTTGTAGAGGTATAATGCAATATTGGAAGGATATAACACAGTATGTTTCAAAAATTTGGACATCAGGGTGGAACTATGATTCAGGTCTGCTATTGGGACACCCGATATTAGTCCACCCCATCCCGACAGGACTAACAGCTTTTGTAAATAAGTCTATTATAGTGGCTAAACAGGTGATCCTCTCTGAGTGGCTTTCCCGACATTACCCTACATGCTCCCGATGGAGAGCCCGCATGATCACACTTGTGCGAGTTGAAAGGATGGAAGTTGCAGATTTCAAATCTAAAATAGGATTACAATTTCAGAACATCTGGAGCCCATTTCTTAATACGCTGTGCCCGAATGCTAGGAGCAGACTGTTGAACTTCTAATGGGACCTATATGGCTGGACTCAGAAAGACTGGAAGGGGGGAGGAGATTGAGGGGGGGAGGGAGATTTCTCAGGGGGGGAAGGGAAGGGGGGGGGTATTAATCGAAAAACGTTTTGGTCGTTATGTTTCTGTATTTACAATGTTTTCTTTATTCAATAAAAAGATTAAACACAAGGTTCAGTGAGGCATGAAGACATTACCATCAACCTTTCGACCATACTGTCAGAGCTATTCAATGTTCTCCTAGTTCAGGGTAGGGTATATTCTAATACCAGTATACTTGTACCACAAATTTCATTTATTTTCATATTTGAATCCTAAAGGTAGAATTTAACATAAAAGGGAATATGATGAGTAACATTTTTTGGAATATTTTGTCAAGTATGTTTGTGCTGGGAAACATTTTTAATAACAATATTTCAGTGACTTTAGGCATCAGAATAAAAAGTGTCTTGGTTTGCTATTTTGTTTTACTGATAATGCCTAGTACTGAATAAGACAATTAAAAGGAGTAGCTCTACCCCTGCTGTGTAGGCTGCCTACCTCGCTGGTAAAGTTGAGCACGTGAAAAGTCAGGAATTTATTTAGAACACATGGGAATCGGTATTATCAGTTTAGATCTTTGATGCAAACTGATATTAAGAGAAATAAGTTACAGTTGATTTCATAATTTTTTAAAAACTATATTGATATATAGAGAGACATTTCTTTCACAAACAGCACCCTTCTCAAAATAACCTAGTTAAAATATTAAAATATAATGGCACTGGGCTTTTTTTCTAAACATATACCTACTTTTTCCAGCTTTTGATACCATTCACCATGGCCTTATATAAGGGGAAGGGGATGGTACTTGATATAACGCCTTTCCGTGGTTACAATCAAAGTGGCTTACGTACTATATACAAGTATTTATTCTGTATCTGGGGCAATGGATGGTTAAGTGACTTGCCCAGAGTCACAAAAATCTGCTGTGGGAATTGAACCTAGTTCTCCAGATTTTCAGTTCACTACACTAACTACTAGGCTACACCTCCACCAGGCTCTGTTGTTGCCTAATATATTCCACCTGTATCCCTTGTCCCAACCCATTCACTACCACCTCTTGAACAATGGTCAACTCTTAATAATTGTGAAAATAAATGGCCACAGCTTTTATTGATTAATATATGGTAAACATTCAATAATACAAAAAGAGATAACAGAGCCATTTCGTATCCAACTTAAAATAACCTCTCAAGCATGAAGGGGTACCAAATTTTGTCTATCCACAGGACTATCTCTGGCCATTGTTTATTCCTGCTCCATGATGGAAACTGAATAATAAATCCCAGTATTCCATTCCTGCCCTCTAATAGTACTGGATGCGTTCTTGTAGCTCAGCCTGTTTATGGGGACTTGGCCCCAGCTAAGGCTATCTTATGTGGGCACACAGGCACATAAATTGCCTTTATAAAATAGGCCTAAAAGGGTGCTTGTTTGGACTTCTCATGTAGGCATCCTGTTATAAATCAAGCTTTATTTAGCTATCCTCCAAGCTTAATCTGCAGACCAGTGATGCGGCTCAATGCAGAATGAATGTGTGCCAGTTTTCCCTGGTTGTTTGTTGGTAAACTATAAGGTTTGTAATATAAGGAAAGCTGTAACATTGAGCTAGGGCCTACCTTGTGTATATATTCCCTGGCCACTTCTGCTCTGAGCCTTTCTTGTTTCTCCCGTCCCTCTAGCTGCTGTTATATGAGGAAAGATTCAGTAGTATCTTTTTGGACCATTAACCTGGTGAAAAAGATAATGCCTACCATACGAGCAGGAATGCTTCCCAAGCCCAGCCCCTTTCGAATCTCTCCTTTCCTCTGATCAAGGTTCACTTAAAACACCAGGGGTAGTGAGCCAAAAAATAACCCTCAGAAGTCTCATAAATTCCATCCATTTCTATTTGTTTACTCTTCAGTCCCTCAGGCACCTTGACTTCTTCAAACTTATAGTCTCCAAGCCACAGGACCTCACTCCAGGGCATCTGTTACTCCAGCTGTGAGCTCCAACTCTCACTTGGATAAGGAAGAATGCAAATTAGTCTAGGCCTCTTTTTCCTTTGCCCTCAGAGTGGTTTGGTTCATCGGGATCCAACTCCCATAAGGCCAGGAATGCCTCTCCTCAATACAATACCCTCTATTAGAGTGGCAGAAAGGAAGGAAAAAAGAAAAATAATCCTTCCAGCTCTTTGAGTTGTAGACCCTTACATGACCTATTTCCATTAGGGCGGGGGGAGCCACCCATGTATACAATTCCTAGATAGGGGGCAATTCTATAAAGAGCCACCTAGTTTTAGGTTGCAGTAGGGCATTTAAATGGCAGTATTCATTTAAACATGAAAGCGACCGCATATGCATATAAATGACCTCTTAGAATATTGACTAGCAGAAAAGTACATGCCATGATTGGATGGTGCATACTTTGCCAGTGGGCTCACACATGGGCAGGGTTTGGGTAGAGCATGGATGGCTCACACAAATATGTGTGTAAAATATGGAATGCCATTGTTTACAGATTGTTTGTGCAAGCATTTCCACCAGTTATAGAGTTGGTGTAAGTGATTGTGCCTTCAGTGTAAGTGCATTTTCAGTCATTTATGCTAGAGGCGGTCGATTGGGGGGGAGGGGCTTGGTGATGCGGCGGGGGGAGGGGTTGGGTGATGCTGTGAGGAGGGAAGGGGATAGGGGGCGGGGCTTCATGATTTTGCATCGCGCGGGGGTTGTTCAGGTGCAGGGGCAGTTAGAGGTCTCTCGCAGGCACACCCCCCCCCCCCCCGCCCTTCATTATGGAAGTTTTTTTTTTAAATTTTTGTTACACTTGTACCCCGTGGTGTCCCACTCATGGCAGGCTGGTACTTATTTTTACCTGGGGCAATGGAGGGTGTGTAATGATTCCTAGTCAGGCTACGGCCCCCTCAAACCCACCCCCTCCCGCGAACCTGTCGATCCCCCCCCCACCCCGGAACGCCGAAAAATACCGCCGCCGCCGTTGTTGTGCTACCTTCCCTTCCCTTCCTGTAGGTTGTTCAATCATCTTCTTAGAAAGTTTAACTCCTCCCCCTGCCTGGTTCGTTGTTTGTTGGAGGGGGTTGCAGTCCCTTCACTCTCTGTGTTCCGCCCTTGACGTCATGATGTTTGATGCGAGGGTGGGGCATAAAGACTGTGATTTGGAAGGCTTCACCACCATGAACTAACGAACTGTTTAGGGATGACTTCAGCAGGTTGTCTTCAGAACGTTGAGGTAGCGTTTTATGTCCAGATGGGGCGTGGCTGAGGGCGGGTCTATGAGTTAGGGTGAGTGGTCCTGATTGCCTAGCCTAAGAAGACTACAGGAGTTGAAGACTACAGGAGTTCAGTGCTTCACTGCCTTGCAGTGAGCTTCAGAATGTTCAAGGTGGGATTTATTTATATAGATGATGGAAATAATTGAATGATTGTAATAAAGATAAAAACTCTCCAATTTAGGAAATATTATAATCAAACTTCTGCCTGTCTCCAAAGCAATTTGGTGTAATTCTCAGAGGAATGTTCTGATTTCCACACCCCTTTAAAATGTTTGCAAGCTGCTTAGAACTGAAAAGGTGTTAGCGGGATATAAGCCGTAATGTAATGTAATCCTGATGCCAAGATATTATTTAAAAGCATAGTAATCCACTGCTTAACCTCTACCGGAAGATTATTTAATAAGTAGTGTGGACAAGAGTCCAACATACAGGAGGATTTAGAACATTTCCTTATCAGCATCGACACGTCTTCCAAACTGACTGATGAAAAAGTTGGCCAAAATCTATCACCATAAATTTCAGTATTTGTTTCAGCTACTACTGGGGATAGATTTTTTTTAATATATATAGTACTAGATTCCTGAAGTAGTGCACTTTTTGGTTGGTGTAAACGGACGCATGTACTTTTAGGCGCTAGAAAATCAACTAAGCGTATTCTGTGCACTGCACATAACTCAAGAACATGCTTAGTTGGAACTGTTTACTGCGCGGATTTTATAGGCACCATATATAGAATTTGGCCCTAAGTGCTTAAGTAGTGCCGTGCTTTCCCACTCATGGCAGGCTCAATGCGGCTTACATGGGGCAATGGAGGGTTAAGTGACTTGCCCAGAGTCACAAGGAGCTGCCTGTGCCTGGCCCTTGCAGATCATCAATGTGGCCGCGCAGGCTTCTGCTTCTGTGAGTCTGACGTCCTGCACGTACATGCAGGACGTCAGACTCACAGAAACAGAAGCCTGCGCAGCCTTCCACATGGAATGTTGCTAGTGGAATAGCAACATTCCATGTAGAATCTCCAATAGTAGCAACATTCCATGTAGAATCTCCAATAGTATCTATTTTATTTTTGTTACATTTGTACCCTGTGCTTTTCCACTCATGGCAGGCTCAATGCGGCTTACATGGGGCAATGGAGGGTTAAGTGACTTGCCCAGAGTCACAAGGAGCTGCCTGTTCCTGAAGTGGGAATCAGTTCCCCAGGACCAAAGTCCACCACCCTAACCACTAGGCCACTCCTCCACTAAAAAAAAATATGTTGCTATATCATCAGCTGGTTGTTCTTTATGAGCTGCCAACCTGGAAGTGCCAGTTAACTCCCTTACCAAATTTAAATGATACCTTTTGATCAGTAATTGCTGAGCCCACCAAAGCTGAATAAAAATATATACTTGCATTAATTCAACATTCAGCTGCAGGCTCAGATTCATTTTAAAGTGTTATGTTTAGTTTTTAAGATCTTAATGGGTGCTTGTCCAGAAGATTTATTTCAGTTGGTGAGAATATTACACTTTAAAGCAACCTCTAGAAGGTGTAATCAGTTACTCCCGGCTTCTCCTGTCCATCCCTACAACCAAGAATGTGAGATTTAAGGCTTTATTTTCCAACTGTTTTCTACATTTAGCTGTTCAGTTATGGAATGGTCTTCCGGTGGAATTGCACTCAATGAGTTGTTGTTAGTCTTTTCGCAAAGCGTTGAAAATGTATTTGTGTAAGTACAGTATGATGGTATGCTTTATAAAAATTTTATTTCTGTTATACTTTGTAATTCCTGATGTGCGTATCAGCCTCTTTTGATATTGTGCACTCACCTTGAATCTCAGTTGAGAGAGCTGGTGGGTGATAAGTCTCATATAGCATAACAAAACATAAATGTCTGTTAGCACGGGCTAAGCTTTAGTAAAAGGGGCCCCTTAATGCGACAAACATTGTGGGTGTTCCCAGCATTTGGCGCTGTTAAAGGTACCACATTAAGTGCCCTGTTTATGCATTTTTAACACACCTACAACTATCATGTGTGCTAACCATGTAGGCGCCTATAGGGATATTATAGGTGCATACATTGATTAACAAGCGTTCATGGTTAATGTGTGTTAAAGACGCTAACACATCTATAATGCGGCTTAGTAAACAGGCCCTAAATTTGCAGATACCTCATGGTACTGAGCTTGCAGTTAGCGTGGAAGTACTTAGGACTAGATTCTATATATCTTGCCTATAAAATCGGCGCCAAATCAAAATACACCTAGGCATATTCTATAGCATAAGCCTACATTTCCATGCAGTTTATAGAATACACCAAGCGCCATTCGCATGACTACATTTAGTCACAGGCAGTTACACCAAGTAAAACTTAGTGAAAATGGCGACGTGTAAATTATGCGTGGACTTGCGTGTATTCTATAACAACTCACATAGATTTTAGAAACTCCCAT
This sequence comes from Microcaecilia unicolor, assembly GCF_901765095.1. Lineage (NCBI taxonomy): Eukaryota > Metazoa > Chordata > Amphibia > Gymnophiona > Siphonopidae > Microcaecilia > Microcaecilia unicolor. The sequence goes on along the minus strand of NC_044040.1, from coordinate 186,574,157 downwards.
GACCCACTCATTCTAAGCCCATGACCATGCTCCCATTCCTATGTGACTTAGAATTTACATGCATCATGTTATAGGCTACACTTAGTTCTTCACTTAAATTCTAATTAATGCCAATTAGTGTCAATAAGTGGTAATTAACGACACTGGTTGGCTTGTTAACTAATTAAGTTGGGAGTGCAAATCCAGAATATGACTGGATTTACATGTGCAACTTAAGTCGTGCTATATAGAATCCGGGGGTTAGTGCCTCCTGTTAGAAGGTGGTAAGTGGTCCTGCGCTAATTACAAAAGTGGTGATTAGCATGCATTATTTGCTGCACTCTAATCACACAGCACCTTCCATGCTCATTCCCCATCTATGACATGCCCTGTATTACAAAAAGCAGTTAACACACAGTTTACCATGTGGTTAACTGCAAAAACACTGCAAAGTCCCTTAACACGGTCTTGAGCTAGCAGTTACCGCCTGGAAAAATCATGCATTAACCCCTGAATTCTATTTAGGCTGCCCAAAGTTGGGCATGAGGGTCCTAGATGTGCGCACAAACTAATTAATTAGGTACTAACAATTATTAGGTTTAATTAGAGTTAATTGGCACTTAATTGGTACCAATTTGGTTTTGCAGGTGCATTTTCCCTAGTCGCCATTTTATGTCATCCGCGCCTAAATTTCATAGCATGCAACTCATAAGGGGGCATGGCCATGGAAGGGGTATGGGGAGGTCAGGGACAGTCCCACAAGTTAGGCATGCTGTTATAGAATACTTGGATTCGCATGCCCAGAAGCCATCAGTTGGCTGCAAGGATTTATACAAGGTTTCAGCAGGCATAAGTCCTCGTGCCCAAGGTTGGGTGCAGGAATCCGCTCTAAGCGTTATTCTATAAGGTCACTTAGCACTAAGTGACCTGTATAGAATTGGCAGCTGGTGTGGCTCTCAACGGTGCCTAACTTTGGGTGCCATTTACTGAATCCGGCCCTAAGGTCCAGATTCTGTATAACGCGCCTAGGGATCTGTGCAGAAATCCAAGCATATTCTATAACTATGTACATAACTTAATTGGCTTAAAAAGCTAATCGGCGTTCATAACAAGCCTTAACGAGCAGTAATTGGCAACACTTAAAATTGAGGCGCATAAATCCCTAAGCGTATTCTATAATGCACTGTGCTTAAATTCTAATGTACACAGGCAAAAAGGGGCATGATTATAGGCGGGAAAATGGGTGGTTCTTGGGCATTCCAAACTTTACACACCTAGTTACAGAATATGGTCCAGTTTTGCGCACAGGGATTTATGCCACTTTTTGGTTGGTGTAAACGGACGCATGTACTTTTAGGCGCTAGAAAATCAACTAAGCGTATTCTGTGCACTGCACATAACTCAAGAACATGCTTAGTTGGAACTGTTTACTGCGCGGATTTTATAGGCACCATATATAGAATTTGGCCCTAAGTGCTTAACGGCTTAATAAAAGGGCCCCAACGAGTAGCTGTGGGATGCATCATACACCCAGCAACACTGAATGCCTGAACAGAAGATAAACTTAGGCACTTATATTTCCAATTAGTTAACGTTAATATTATGTATATTTGTTTCTAGATACTGTTAGAAGTTGTGTAGCAAAGCTGTTCTTCAGCTGCCCAATGAAGGGTCATTACTGCCTATACAGTAAATCCAGTTTTACTCTCATCAGCCGGCAACCTCAGCTCTGGATCCATATCATGTTTCTCTTTCAGCAGGTGTGTGCCATCACCACGTAGGAAATCAGCCTAGAGATGAAAACTAATGAAGGTTTTAGTTGAATGTTAACTGTATGAAATGTACTGTCATTCTGACTGTTAATATACAGCTTTCAGGGTCCTGTGGGTTTTTTTCCCCCCCTCCTCTTCCTTGGGTGTGGATGACTCAACAGTCATCTTTTTAGCATTCCAGCAGTAAAACTGACATCCTCGTGTCAACTCTTTATATATTCTCCATTACACTAATTTCAAATGAAAATGCCTGTGGTTAACAAGAATGAAAACCAGAAAAAAAAATGTTTTGTTAAGTAATATAAATTTCAGATTTGCTATGTCATATTTCCAGATGACAAAATTATGAATATTTAGGGGTCTTAGCCACAGTAAGCACTAGCATGTGCATACAGCACCTTAAAGTGCCTTACTGCAGGATGCACTTAGGCGTCCCATGGTAATTTTGGCATTAGCGTAGGCTTCCCAAATGCTAAAAAGTAGATTTTATTTCTTAATGGTGGGGGCGGGGTGGGGGCAGAGAGTAAGAGTGTTCTGTGCTAATTGTTTGTTGCAGCTACATTTATTTTTGTTATATTTGTACCCCGCGCTTTCCCACTCATGGCAAGCTCAATGCGGCTTACATGGGGCAATGGAGGGTTAAGTGACTTGCCCAGAGTCACAAGGAGCTGCCTGTGCCTGGCCCTTGCAGATCACCAATGTGGCCGCGCAGGCTTCTGCTTCTATGAGTCTGACGTCCTGCACGTACGTGCAGGACGTGAGACTCACAGAAACAGAAGACTGCGCAGCCTTCTACATGGAATGTTGCTAGTGGAATAGCAACATTCCATGTAGAATCTCCAATAGTATCTATTTTATTTTTGTTACATTTGTACCCAGCGCTTTCCCACTCATGGCAGGCTCAATGCGGCTTACATGGGGCAATGGAGGGTTAAGTGACTTGCCCAGAGTCACAAGGAGCTGCCTGTGCCTGGCCCTTGCAGATCACCAATGTGGCCGCGCAGGCTTCTGCATGCGCAGCCTTCTACATGGAATGTTGCTAGTGGAATAGCAACATTCCATGTAGAATCTCCAATAGTAGCAACATTCCATGTAGAATCTCCAATAGTATCTATTTTATTTTTGTTACATTTGTACCCTGCGCTTTCCCACTCATGGCAGGCTCAATGCGGCTTACATGGGGCAATGGAGGGTTAAGTGACTTGCCCAGAGTCACAAGGAGCTGCCTGTGCCTGGCCCTTGCAGATCACCAATGTGGCCGCGCAGGCTTCTGCTTCTGTGAGTCTGACGTCCTGCACGTACGTGCAGGACGTGAGACTCACAGAAACAGAAGCCTGCGCAGCCTTCTACATGGAATGTTGCTAGTGGAATAGCAACATTCCATGTAGAACCTCCAATAGTAGCAAGTAGCAACATTCCATGTAGAATCTCCAATAGTATCTATTTTATTTTTGTTACATTTGTACCCTGCGCTTTCCCACTCATGGCAGGCTCAATGCGGCTTACATGGGGCAATGGAGGGTTAAGTGACTTGCCCAGAGTCACAAGGAGCTGCCTGTGCCTGAAGTGGGAATTGAACTCAGTTCCCCAGGACCAAAGTCCACCACTCTAACCAGAGAAGGTCTTTACTGCGCATTTGCGAGTGAGTACGACACTCGCCTTTTATATATATTGATAGAGATATGTGGAAATTAACAGTTTATTGCATCTTTAGCTTTGGTTCAGCATCTATAGCCTTTTTTCTTCTGAGAAGTGTTTTGCAAATAGGGGATACCACCTAATTAAGGGGTCCTTCTACAAAGCTATGGTAAGAAGTGGTGTGCGGTATTGTGGGTGTGTCCTTTGTGCGCGCGCTGGGCCACTTTTTACCGTGGCTGGGAAAAAGGCCATTTTTTAATGGGCTTGGAAATGGGTGTTCAGAAACATTAAAACTAGCATGCGCTTATTTACAGCCTGAGCCTTTACCGCCAGCTATTGATTTAGCAGTAAGGGCTCACGTGCTACCCGTGCAGTAACCATGCAGTGAGCACCAACATGACCACGCTGCCAATTACTGCTGAGAACGCCCCAAGTTAAAAAATAATAAAAAATATTTCTACTTCGGGATTTGGCGCACGCCAAACTCAGAATTACCGCTGGGAGCACATGCTACCCTAACAGTAGTGCTGATTTGGTGCATTTGCCTTTGCACGGCTTTGTAAAAGGATCCCTAAGGGTGGTACCTATAATCAAGATTCAGCTTTTCTCTCTGTCTGTCCACCTGTATGCAAAGCTATGCCTATGGAGAGTTAAGCAGCTGGAGATCAAGTACTATCAGTGGAGATTTCCACTTTCCCACTGGCTGAAGAAATGACTAGACTCATGGTGACAGATGTTAAAAGAGTTGATAGTGGTTCCTCCTGCCCTTCCAGAAGAAGAAGCAGGACCTGAAGTAGACCAAAATAAAGAACCAGTGGAGATTCCCACTCCCTCTCTGGCTGAAGATGTGGCTGGACTTGCAGTAATAGACATGAAAGAGTCTGTTGAAGTTCCTCCTGTCCCTCCAGATGAAGAAGAAGTAGGACCTGAAGTGGACCAAATTAAAGAGCCACTGGAGGTTCTCATTTCTCCACCAGCTGAACAAGCTGGACTGGTGATGACAGACTTCGAAGAGTTGGTTGAGGTTTATCCTGTGGCTGAAGAAGAAGTGGGAACTGAGGAGGACCAAATTAAAGAGCCCGCGAAGGTTTCTACTTCTCCATTAAGACAATGCTGGATTGACAGCTACAAGAAATAAATGGTGGCCTAGCGAAAAAGTGAGAGGGAAGAAAAGTAAAGGTCAGGAATGTACGAGAAGGATGGAAGAGTGTAGGAGATCAGGAGAGAGAAGGGAAGAGAAAGATGAGTCAAACACACGGCACTATACTCACTTCACAAGCCATATCTAATAATCAGAACCACACAGTCCCGTAACTGCCATATACTCTCTTTCAGTCCTCCCTCCATCCCTATCTCCATCCACTCTCTCAGTCCCTCAACTCCATCCATTAATTAGAACTCCCCATTCTCCTTCCTCAGCTCTCATAATCCCCTATCCACTCTCTCACTCAGGTATTGCCATTCTTATTCAGGCATCTAACAGTTATCACCCAGCAATCTCCTCACTGAGCTTTCACATCCATTCATTCATGCTCTCGCTCAGTCCTTCAGACAATCATTCTGCCCCCATGCATGCACTCAATTCTTCAGACACTCATCCCCCCATGCATGCATTCACTCAGTTCCTTGACTAAACTTCCTTCCACTTGGTGGCTCAGTCAGTCACATGCACACATATCCCCTTCCAAGGATGCAGTCTCCCTTTGTGCTATGGCTAGAACAGGAGGAAGGCAACTCCGGTCCTCGCGAGCCGCAGGCAGGTCAGGTTTTCAGGATATCCACAATGAATATTCAGGAGATAGATTTGCAAGCACTGCCTCCATGGCATGCAAATCTATCTCCTGCATATTCATTGTGGATATCCTGAAAACCTGACCTGCCTGCGGCTCTCGAGGACCGGAATTGCCTACCCCTGGGCTAGAAGATGCACATTTCAATCTGTAGATTTACTTTTTTGCACTTTGGTATCCAATCTGTTCTATGCCATGCTGTTGCATTTTCTTTTCTTTTTTAATTTTATTTGAATATTACACACATAGAACACAATACAGGACATTATATCACACATCTGTATAGAGAGGAATTAAGAATAGTAAAATCCAGATAATTTTAAAAATACTCTAAAGCAGTGGTTTCCAAACCTGGTCCTGGGGGCACCCCAGCCAGTTAGGTTTTCAGTATATCCACAATGAATATTTATAAGATAAAATTGCATGCAGTAGAGGCAGTCTTTGCAAATCTCTCTCATGAATATTCATTGTGAGTATCCTGAAAATCTGGCTGGCTGGGGTGCCTCCAGGACTGGGTTTGGGAACCACTGCTCTAAAGCATTGGACTGCTTTTTAGCTATTCATATTTATCAATGATTATTCTTTAATATTTGTTAACTCTACCTTTATGCTTATTCAGCAAAATCAGACGAACTCAGGCCGCTGTTTCTCAGCCCTTGCAATAAAGTTTCATTGATTTCAAACTGACATTTTCAATCCCTTAGGCTATCCACAATGAATATGCATGAGAGAGATTTGCATGCAGAGGCAGCAGTGTATGCAAATCTATCTCATGTATATTCATCGTGGGTATCCTGAAAACCTGACTGGCTCGGTGTGTCCCGAGGACTGGATTGAGAACCCCTATATTACACTGTCTTCATCTAAAAAGTGGTATCAAGCAGCATTTGGACATTTTTCTCACCAAAATGTCCAAATTGGTATTTTCGAAACCCATTTTCCAGACGCTTTTTCTATGCTGTTCATCTGCAGTGCATCCAAATTTCAAGGGCATGTTAAAGGCAGGATTTTGGTGTTCCTAAGTCTTGGACAATTTTCAGCCATAATGGTACAAAATGAAAACATCCAGGACAAAAACTAAGACGTTTTGAGTTAGACCTGTTTTAATAACAACTAAGCCACAAAAAGTGCCCTAAATGACCACTGGAGGAATAGAGGAATGAATCCCCAGCCTTACTCCCCTAGTTGTCACTGACCCCACCCCACCCCCCCCCAAAGATGTACAAGAAACAATACATACCAGCCTCTTTGACAGCCTCTCATGTTATAGCCAGGCCTATTACAGCAGCAAGCAGGTCCTTGGAGTAGCCTAGTGGTCGGTCCAGTAAACTATGGAGAAAGGTACCCAGGCCCATAATCTACTCTGTTACACTTGTGGTGGAAAGAGTAAATCCTTCAAAGCCCACCAAAAACCTACTGTTCCCACATATAGGTGACACCTGCAGCCATAAGAGCTATTGTAGTGGTGTATAGTTGAGTACAGTAGGTTTTTGGTGGGTTTTGGAGCAACGGTGAGATGTGTACCTGGGAAATTTTAGGTGAAGTTCACTGCAGTTCCCCCTAGGGTGTCCTACTGCTCTGCTGGAATATCTGTGTGACCCGTCTACTGCTGGCTCGTCCTACATTCCAATAGCTTGATTTTGTGCGTTTTTCACTTGGCTTTTTTTTTTTTTTTAGATACACACACTTGGCCATATTCTATTACAATGTGCATAAAGTTTAGAGTGCCCATGAAATGCCCATTTCCCTGCCCATAGCCACATCCCTTTTGAACCGCACAAGTTAGAATTTAGGTGCCATTCATTATAGAATCCACTGAGTTAAGCTCATAAGTTCTAATTATTGCTAATTTGTGCTCATTATTCCTTGTTAAGTGCTGTTAAATACACTGATTGCCTTGTTAAGCCAATTAAGTTACGTGCTTTGTTATAGAATATGCATGGATTTCATTGCGGATCTCTAGGCACGCTATATAGAATCCGGCAGATTAGGGCTTAGCACACCTTTGTAAAAAGGTGCCTAAATAGTGCTAAACGTTATGTGAATTCGTGCACACTAAGGGCCAGATTTAGTCAATTCAGCGTCTTTGAACACCAAGTCTCTATCATAAGCATTTACTCACCGAGACATACCTTGGAGATAAGTACAGTTTTTAAGTTTTCTTATCCTGTGGTGAACCAATATGTATTTCACTTCTATAAGTCTTTTTTGAAATTCATAATTGTGCAGTGATTATATTTATGATCGTTGGTGGGTTCTTTCCCATTTGGGTTTTCCACCATGAGCACAGCAAAAACCTTTCATGAGGAGATCATTGGTAGAATCTATTCGAATATATTTTCCAAAATAACAAAGACATAAGAGTCAGCTCAGAGGGTGCTCTGGGTGCTTGAGCATTCCCAATATTGAGCTAACTCGTTGACTATGTGCAGGGAGGGTAATTTCCTTTGGGTTTAGCACCCCCAATCATTTTGAAAAGTTGGGTACCCGGTCAAAATAGCCCCGACATAACAACCACTGTCAAAACGGCCTGCCCACAATATAACCCTTGACAAATTAACCCCCTGACAAAAGGGCCCGATCAGGCTGCCCAGATTATGGTACTGCATTTTTTTCTAGGGGGCTATTTTGTTAAGGTTTATTTTGTGGGAGGGGCCATTTTGTCAAGGGCTATTTTGTTAGAGGCTGATTTGTCAAGGGCTATTTTATTACAAGGCTGTTTTGTCAGGGCTATTTTATCAGGGCTATTATGTCGGGGTGCTGAAAAGCTGGTGCCTATGTAACAAGACTGCTTAAATGACAGTCATTAAAAATGTTTGAGCTGTTTTGTTAATATTTCCCTCTAGAGCCTGTTTCCTGCACCTTTGTCTATCCAGAGTAAATCCATACAAGTTCTGAAAGTACTCTGGGAAAAAACCCAGCTGAAAGGAACCCACAGCTTTGAAACTGCAATGATTCAGTCGACATTTCCTCACAAGAAGGTAAATATTCATAATTTTAATGTAAATGATCTCATTTTGTAGCACGCTTAGCAATTAGTCACAAGCATATTAAGGTAGACTTAGTCCTATAAAAAGGCATCACCTATGACTTGTTTCTTGACTTTTTCGCATCTAAGCAAACTAAAATGATAACCATGTTGCAATTAGAGGCTGCCAAATTTTGCTTTCGGTTCAGCACCAAACCTGTCCTGAAATCCAGGTTTGAGTATCGGCCAAAAAAATCAACCTCCCCCACCCCTGCGATCACTCTCCACCAGTGCCGTAGCAAGGGTGCCTGACACCTTGGGCGGGTCGCCGCTGCGCACCCCCCCCCCCCGGGTGCAGGGCACGGCGCACCCCCCTCCAGAGCGCACCCCCCCCCCCGAAACGCACCCTACCTTTCTGGGGGGGGGGGAGGGCCGATCCGCCCCCAGTGCACGTCACTGGGAGCTGCATCGGCTCTGCTGCTTCCCTGCTTTCTCTGCCCCGGAACAGGAAGTAACCTGTTCCGGGGCAGAAAGAGCAGGGAACCAGCGAGCCGACACCCCCCCAGTGCTTGCACCCGGGGCGGACCGCCCCACCGCCCCCCCTTCCTACGCCACTGCTCTCCACTCCCCCCCAAGTCACCCGATTGTTCATAGGCCTGACCATTCCACCCCACCCCTGAAGAAGACAAGTCCCCTACTGACCTAGCCTCCTGACCGCTAGTAGGCTCTCCCCGAGCCTACCTTAACAAGCTCTGGTGGTCTACTGACTTCTTCGGTAGCAGGAAAGAACCACACTCTTTCCTGTTTGTTGCTGCTGCTGCTGGTTTAAAATGGCTGCCAAGACCCTTGCAGGGGGTCCCAGCAGCCATATTGAGATTGGCACCAGCATAAGCAAAAGCACTGGGCTGTGGTGTTCTTTCCTGCCCTTGAAGAGGCCGCTAGACTACCAGGGCTCCTTAAGTTGGACCTGGGGAGGACCCACAGACTCTTGGGGGCCTAGGGAGCTGCGACAGTGCTGGCAACATCCTGGAAGGACCCATCTTCCACTGGGGGTCGAGGGACAGGCACGACATTTTTGGTTTCAGCTTCAATTCCAGCCAAAACCAAGCTGTGAATTTAGTTTCAGCTGGAACCAAAGCCACTGGTTCGGGTCGGCCTCTAGTCGCAATGAATAAAACGTGCTGTCGGAATCAGCATTTTTGTTAGGAAATATAAACATGTGAAGTAATTAACAAAAGGGGTCCTTTTACTAAAACATTAAAAAATGGAATGATTTATTCTTTATTTAACAATTTACATATATTAAAACAAGCAAAAATTAACTTGTCAGGTAAATAACATCACTGTTCAAATATATAAGGAAACAAATTAATATTCAAACAATTACAGCATGTTAATTAAAGTCCACATTAGTGAGATTCAAAATTTACAATATGGATTCCAAAAGAAAATAATTAAGGAAGCTTTCCTTTATCGGGTGCTCATAACAGATATCTTCTCTTAATATATTGGGCTGTATGTTAATTACTCCCTTTCTCCCTTGCTTAGCGCATTTAATGAAGGTATTTTTCAATATCTTTTTTAGGTTGTGCGGTAACATTTGCATTGTGCATGTTACCTCAAAACAGTTCACCTAGGAGCAGCTACTGCCTCCTATTTAGGAGGTGCTAAGTGCTCCAACTTTAACCGGTCAGCGGGTGTTAATATGAGTCCGTTAACTGAATAACACTTCCACAACCATTCCCCACCCACCCACCCCATGCCTTCACCTGAAAAATATTTCAAAAGAATAAAAGTAACTAGCTAACATTCAGATTACCCTTTTTCCGTATGCTTAGCACACACTTGGGTTTTACACCCTTTAGTAAAAGGGCCCCAAAATATCTTAAGTTTAGTATCTAGACATCAGACATCAGAATGGATGCTATTTTCCAACTGTCCACACTGCTTCCAACAGTGGTCAATCCAGGTCACAAGTACCCGGCAGAAACCCAAATAGCATATATATACTCTCGCATAATTTATAACAACAATTTTCATATATAGATGCTTTCAACACAGATAATTCTTTATAAAATTACCCCATTGGAAATAAGATTGCAGCCACCATATACACCAATGCTTCCCTGTGCTTATTGGTGCAAAGCCCATGGGTTAAAAGTCACCACAAGCTTTGCATCAATGTAGACGGTTTGATTATCACCCTCTTAACGAGCTTTGTTTCACTGTCTCATATGGATAAGTATAATGTTATAAATTTTAACTAGTAAAAAAAAAATATGGTTTATAGTACTGTTTCATAAAACTAGGATATGACCAGTAGAAACTACTGATGAAAGATCCAAAGCTTTGTCATTTCTTAGCAAATAGAAACCCCCCCAGGCCCTTTTGTCTTGGAAGGAGAGAATCCAATACCATTCATCAAAACACAGACTCTGAGGCCTTTTGTTTCTCAAGTGGTCTGACAGGATCTTGCTTACGTTTAAAAACTCCCATGCAATTATTTTGGATCTAGGGCATCCATTCGACTCTCTAAGCCGGGGGGGGGGGGGGGGGGATATCTATGCACAGCTTTACGTGATGTAAGTGTAAAATTGCACAATAAAAGATTCTGTACTGTGTTTACTTGGAAAACATTAAACCATATAAGGAAGTCTAAAAGGAAGAAATACGTTGCATTATTCCTTTGCAATGACCTCCTGAAATTCGCTGTGCTTTTTTCCTCATTCTAGATGATTTTTCTTCATCTTCTTTATCTGCCCTTCTTCTAACTTCAAGGAACCAGTTCTCAAATTGCTCACGTATAGGGGTTCTTTTACTAAAGTACATTAGGTTTTGGGCTTAACACGAGTTAGCGCATGATTTAACATGCGTGAGACCCAAAAACTAGTGCTGCATCAAGAAGAGGCATTCGCAGACAGAAGCATAGCTAGGTTGTGACGTCAGGGAGAGTGGAAAGCGGACTGTGCAGGTGCACGTAGGCAAGACAAACTGGTGGGACCAGTGGCGTTCCTATGGAGGCTGACACCCGGGGCGGATCGCCGATGCGCCCCGCCCCCCGGGTGCAGCGCGACCCCACCCCCCCGGCAAAAGTTTAGCGAATTCGGAGGAGCAGGCGCGTGCCGCGGCACCCCCCCAGCGGCGTGCACCTGGGGCAGACAGCCCCCCCCCTTGGTACGCCACTGGGTGGAGGTTATTGCTAAGAAGGCTCACTGGTGAGTATCACATTATGCAATTTCTTTTGACGAGGGTATAAATCGTGATGCTCCCTAAGAGAACCTTAAAGGTCTCAAAGGTATGTAGAGGGCTAACTTATTCTTTAGGTACTCTGGCCCATTTTTTTTTTTCTGAGGACCTAGAGTTTTGAATTTAACCCTGTAAGGTACCAGTAGCCAATGTTGCTCTTATGCTGTAATTGTAAAATTTTACAGTCTCAAAAAGTGATGCAATTTCAGCATTGAAAATACAGTTCCACCAAATCATACCTCATTATTCAATCATGAGTTTTCATAAATCTCTTTTGTAATTTCTTTGCTCTGCCCCTCTTGGGTAACATAACTAACTGATTATGTTTATGTGCCACATTATATCCTCTATGAGACTGACTTTGGTTTTTTATATAAGGATAATTTTCTTTGTTATGTTTACTGATTTGTCATTACGCAATAAAATATCTACCTCCCACGATCTTCTTTTCACAACAATTTCATTTACTAATCTTAGCTAAACACTGATCCAAATTGTTAAGTAAAAACAAATGTTCCATGTAAATTCAGTAAATATGGCAGTGTAAAGACAGAAGAAATCCAGGTTGGCAATATATATAATTTATTTATATAAATTCATAATAGATTTTCTAAATGTTAAATATCCATAGCTATTCCAGTATGTTTATGATACTGTATTGTAAAATTGGATTCTTACAACAAATTACTTTCTTATGCATTATTCTTTGTTGTGTATCCTATACTGTTTATTGTAAGCCACATTGGACTCAAACTTCTCAAATCAATTCAAGCTAGTCTTCTTACCTACCATTCATCACCATATAAAAATTAGGTTAGAACTTACATGTCACACAGCTTTTCATAAATTAGCTCCTACCTTGTGGAATCCCTTCCGATAGACCTATGTCACGAGACGTCCTAGGTATGCTTCAAAGACATGGCTAGTTAGAGTTCCAACCAACTTAGATTATTCAGTCCATATTCAGTGCTTATGGCATCATGACTTCTTGTGATCACAGCTAATGTGGGGTGTGATATTCTCTTAAGGATCTTACCATAAAATTGCTTACAGGAAGCCCAGAGGAATGAAAAACTTTTAAAATTAGAAGGAACACTTTGAGACTGACACAAAAGAACTCACTAGAGTCATTGGCTTTCTCAGTTATTATCAGAGATAGAGCTGTAAAATGTTACTGTCTCATTACCTCTGTTTATTCTCCCATCCCCTTTCACTGAGCCGTACAAACATACGCAGGTAACCTAAAACCTAGATGAGTATGAACAATATAAACCCAGTGTAACTACATTGCTTCGCCATTGAACTGATGAAGAAAGGATAACTCTTGAAAGCTTGTAAAAAAAAATACATTGATGTAGTCCAATAAAACATTATCACCTACAACTTGGTGGTTGACCCTTATTTCCATATATCCCTGCAGACCAACAGAACAAACACAATTCTCTCGCAAGAAAGTAATGGGAGCTGTATGCGTAATCTCCCTCCCCCAACTCCCCATTATAATGTGGATTACTAAGAGGTATAGTTAGAACTCTCCAGAGTCCCAGGAGGGTTAGAGGTGTAAGAGGAGTGGGGATCCAGCCTAAGGGGGTGGGTTCCAGGATAACTTGCAATGAAAAGTGCTATTGAGTTGGGGAGGAGTCAGAATTGATAAAAGGGGTTGCAGAGTGGAACACAGGGTCTTTGGTTGCCTGTACCCCCGCCGGTACCCTTGGAGGAGAGGGAGGTCCTGGAGTGGCAGAATAAATCGGGGCTGAATTAAGGAGAGTTGCCCCCCCCCCCCAACAGTGGCAACTGAGAGGAGCTCCGGGTGGGTACGGGGAACCCAGCCCAAGAACAGGAACAGAGCAGGGGAGGAAGCCTGTTCAACACCAGAGTGCAGCTCAAGAAGTGCATCGCTGGAAGGAGGCCAGCCAAAAGGGGTCTGTGCCTGAAGGAGAACTGGATTGTAATCAGAAGTATCAGGATCAGCCTTGGATTATTGGTAGCCCGAAGGGACAAGTAAAGCATAGGTGGAGCTCTAAATGTGTAAATACTTTGGGCTTACTAAGTGAAGCAAGTTGGAATGTGATTAAGGTTGTGTCACACAGGCTTGAATAAACGGGAGGACTGTTGAGACCAAATGTTAACTGTACAGAAGAAGTTATAAAATGGTTTACCTACGGTTGCAGAAAGTCCAGTAAAGTTGAATTTGTATACAGACATAATTCTTGGAGTGCTGTGTGGCTTTTTGGAGCGGAAGTGAGGACGCTTGCTTCCTGGACTAGCAGAGAACCCTTTCTGAAGCCCGACTTCATTCCCCATTACTACCGGATCTCTATTCCGGACCTTGACCTGCACCCAAGCTTGACTAGAAAGGACTGTATAGTATGGGAAGTGCGGAGTGAGCGAGTGCAGTGGTGTGAGAAAAGAAAAGGAATCATATGATGACCCGGGTCGGACATTGGAACTGAACTGCACGAGCTAGTAGTGGACTTATGAATTTGTCATTTAGGAACAGACATATTCTATTCTGAGGTTTCGGTGTATGCAATTAAAAATGCCCCTATTCTTAGCAAGAGATTTTTTTCTTAGCAAGTAAAAAATATTCCAGATCTTATTTAGCAAGAGATTTTTTTCATTCTTTTGCCGTCATTGAATTGAATTTGTTGGAAGATCTGTTTATACCTTATTAGGCATTACCTGAATACCCTCTTAATGCTATGCAAGGGGTGCTCAGTGAATACAACTTTGCTTGGGAATTAATGCATGGCTTTTATTTAACTCAAATTAATAGGTACACAGATTAATTAACAATTTTAATTAAGGTCTGATTAAAGAAATATGTAAAAACAGCATTCAGTGCCGGTGCCTGCCTAGCTAGGTGACAAACAGGCTTATTTTCGAAAGAGAAGGGCGCCCATCTTTCGACACAAATCGCAAGATGGGCGTCCTTCTCACAGGGTTGCCCAAATCAGCATAATCGAAAGCCAATTTTGGGCGTCCTCAACTGTTTTCCGTCGCGGGGATTACCAAAGTTCCCGGGGACGTGTCAGAAGCATAACGAAGACGGGACTGGGGCGTGCCTAACATATGGGCGTCCTCGGCTGATAATGTAAAAAAGAAGGGCGTCCCTGACGAGCACTTGGCTGATTTTACTTGGTCCATTTTTTCTTGCGACCAAGCCTCAAAAAGGTGCCCGAACTGACCAGATGACCACCAGAGGGAATCGGGGATGACCTCCCCTTACTCCCCCAGTGGTCACTAACCCCCTCACATCCTCAAAAAAACATGATTAAAAATATTATGTGCCAGCTTCTATGCCAGCCTCAAATGTCATACTCAGGTCCATGACAGTCCATGGAGCAGTTTTAGTGGGTGCAGTGCACTTCAGACAGGTGGACCCAGGCTCATAACCCCCCATCACTAAGGTCGACCTAAATGTTGAGATTTGGGCATCCCCTACCGTATTATCGAAACGAAAGATGGACGACCACCCGCCCCTTCACGGGGATGTCCTGCAAGGACGCCCTCAGTAAAACTTGGGCGCCCAGTTCGATTATGCCCCTCCACGTAAAACTGCATAAATAGCACTCCTAATGTTAGTTGAATATCGGCCGGCATCCACATAGCTTCCAGGTGGCAACCAAGGATGTGGATGGTCTCCCCTCCCTTCCACCAACCCCCAACATGGTCTGACCCCCCTCCAGGCCCCCTTCTGAGATTAGACCCCTCTTGCAGGGACCCCCCTGAGATAAGACCCCTCCTTCAAGCTCCCCCAAGATTAGAACCCACTCTGGACCTCTCCTGAGATAAGACCCCCCCTCCCATAAGCTCTCTCCAGCGTACTTTACGATCCCTGGTGGTCTAGTAGGTACCCAGACAGGAGTGATCCACACTTGCGCCTGCCCCTAGTGATTCCATCAAAAAAATGGCACCAAGAGCACTAGCTTTATAGTACTACCACTAGAAGTCAGCCTTCCATTTTTCTGATGGAATTGTTAGGGGCAAGAGTGAGTGGGGATTGCTCCTGCCAGAGTACACAACTTCTACTAACCTATAGATGTATTCACTCTGCTGCTCCCCAGTATCTCTCCACACTCGTCCTTCCCTACACCCCTTCCCGTGCACTCCGCTCCATGAATAAATCCTTCTTATCTGTTCCCTTCTCCACTACTGCCAACTCCAGACTTCGCGCCTTCTGTCTCGCTGCACCCTACGCCTGGAATAAACTTCCTGAGCCCCTACGTCTTGCCCCATCCTTGGCCACCTTTAAATCTAGACTGAAAGCCCACCTCTTTAACATTGCTTTTGACTAGTAACCACTTGTAACCACTCGCCTCCACCTACCCTCCTCTCTTCCTTCCCGTTCACATTAATTGATTTGATTTGCTTACTTTATTTATTTTTTGTCTATTAGATTGTAAGCTCTTTGAGCAGGGACTGTCTTTCTTCTATGTTTGTGCAGCGCTGCGTATGCCTTGTAGCGCTATAGAAATGCTAAATAGTAGTAGTAGTAGGACCACAAGGAATCATAAGTAGGCTCTGCGGTGGCCTATAGGAAGGGATCTAATCTGGGGAGGGGGGGTCTGAAATGGGGTCTGATCTCAGAAGGGGGCCTGGAGGAGGGGTCTGATCTCAGGGTAAGGGGCCTGGAGGACAGGTTTGATCTTGGGGGGGGGGGGAGGGCAGAGGAGAGGGCCTGATTTCAGAGGAGAATTGGGAAAGGGAATCAAAATCAGTGGGGGGGGCAATGGGTGGAAGAATATTACAGATCCACTTGTGCCAGCCAATTATTGATTGGGATACCTTTCTGATTGATCATAAAGAGTAATAAACAATGATCCAAATAACAATATTTAATGTTAGGAATATTATGTTCTAGTTGGGTTATGGCTCCTATAATGTAACTTTAAAGGGAAATGCTGGAATTTGGTAATTGATCTGTGTTCGTTGTTATTCTTGAACATCAATAAACATGTTCAAAAAACGCTGGGCTTACTGAATTAGGCATAAATAATTATTATGAAAATCTGGAGTATCATAGGTTAAGTCTTCATCTAAAACTACCTCTAGATTCCTTGCTTGGGAACTAATTAAATCTTAATCATTCAGCAAAAATCGGAAGTTTGATTTGATTTATTTAATGTATAATATTTGATAAGCTGCCTCTCATTGTAAGGTGTTATATAAACAAAGTTATTCAGATGAACAAACCTCAATGGAACAGAGTTGAGCACCCCTAAGCCCACCTACGAAAAAATGGCAAAAGTGCTGTCATCACCTTGATACTCGGGAATTTTGCAGGATGGAGATTTCAAGTATTATTATTATTTATTGCATTTGTACCCCACATTTTCCCACCTTTTTGCAGGCTCAATGTGGCTTACAGAGTATTGTTGTGATAAAGTCGTTACATGATTTAAATACAGTCGATCATAAGCTGAGATATAAGAGGATTTAGATGGAAAGGTGTTAGGTAAGGTCGTGTGAGAGATGTTTTTTGGTGTACTTTGGTGGTTTAAGAAATGATTTGTTTCATTGAGGATGACTTTTGTAGGTTTTGTTGAAGAGATGTGTTCTGAACTGGATCCCTGCTGCTTCAACAAAGGTGGCAATGGATTTTTGTTTTTATTATTATTGTATGCTCATTATAGGAAGACATAATTCAAAAATGAGATGATTACTTAAACATTCCGACCCCCTTCTTCACTTAAAAGGCAATCAGTGCCCCACATGATGCCAAGTATATACTGTCGCGTTGCATGTTTATGCCAAAAAGGGAACGCATTCAACGATCAAATTTAAGCATGCCAGAAAATAAAATGCTTCCAGATGTCTATCCACTGCATTTCCAGTAAATTACCCCACTGTTCTTTATCAAAGAGACTAGGGCTAGAATTTTTCAGATGTAGAAACTGTTCTTTTCTTCTTACAACATCCAGTCTCTTGACTAATCCTTTCACTTGGCACATGAGTATACAGTCACTTTAAAGGACATATCTAAACTACCATCTGACTCTCTCACTGTGTCCTTTGATTTCTTTTTTAAATTTTTGCTTGAGTAGTTTGATGAGAGAATTATAAAATAATTCTCTTTAAACACTGTTTTTGTACTTCCTTTTTCACACTCGTAAAACAGTGTTTTCTTGTTTTGCCCATGGGAAGAGGCGTAGGCGGGCCAGGGCGATCACTAAAGGTGCGTGCAGTATTACAGAATACTGGGGATCTGCTGGGGGCACCGAGATTTACACCTGGTTTCAGTTGATATAAATCCTCGTGCCCGAAGTTCAGTGTGCAGTTCTAGAAAGAGCATCCATCCCAGAACGCCCATTATAGCATACTGTTCAGCACCAATTTTTTTTGGCATCGAATTTTGAGCGCCATTTACTGAATCTAGTCCTTTATGTTTTGAGAAGAAGTGGAGAACACACAATCAAAACAAAATGGCATTGCTATTAGGAGTATCAAGAACAAGTCATTATTCTGAGCTATGTATGGAGAGACAGAAGGTTACCAAGTACCTAGAGATGCAGTCAGGGACTTAAAAAAAGAGTAGACTAGAGAGCTGCATGGGAGCGGGGATAACTGTGTTCCCGCCGTGGGGATCCCCTCCAGGTCTGCGGGGACCCTGCGGGAATGGATCCTGGTCTGCGGAAATCCCGTAGGGATGGACCCAGGTCCTGCGGGATCCCTGTGGAAGTGCCTTCTCTCCCTTGAGTGCAGGATGCCCTCCTGACACATACTTCGAGGTACCCTGGTGGTCTAGTGGCTTCTTCGGAGCAGGAAAGATCCCCATTCTTTCCTGCCTTCTACCGCAGTGCTGATCCTCTCTACTGCTCTTTTAAAATGGCTGCCAAGACTTCCAGTGGTGGGTGGGGACAGGCTAGATTCCTCACAGGGATGGACGGGGATGGGTTAGATTCCGGCAGAGATGGGTTGGATTTCTGTCCCCGTGCAACTCTCTAGTACAGACACAGTGCCAATTGTCTTGAGAACCACCGGTCTGATTAAAAAGAACTTCCAAGCTGTCTGATTGTCTGACACATTCTGACATTTAATAAGTGCTTTTATTAAAAAGTGGCAGCAGTCACTCTTCTGCCTCCAGCTGTGTCAAGTCCTTTCTGCATGCCATAGCAGAAGATTGGAGGACTGGCCTAGTGGTTAGCGCACCGGTCTTGCAGTCCAGAGGTGGCTTGTTCAAATCCCACTGCTGCTCCTTGGGCAAGTCACTTAACCCTCCATTGACTTAGGTACAAGCTTAGATTGTAAGCCCTCCTGAGACAGAGAAATATCCAGTGTACCTGAATGTAATTCACCTTGACCTACTACTGAGAAAGGTGTGAGCGAATCTAAAAAAAAAATAACTAGCTACCTACAGGGTCCTTTTACTAAGCAGCGGTAAACACTGGCATGCACTTACTGCAGAACATGCTCAAATATCCTACAGTAAGTTTGGGATCTGCGTGAGCTAAAGAATACTTCATCATTTTTCTAGGAGGGGGCATGGCAGGGGTGGAGAGTGCATGCACTAACTGATTAGCACAGGATCACCGCGTGGCAGTAAGTTCTCACGCAATAATTGGTTTTTAATGGCCGCACACTAACGGCAACATTAGCGCTTAGCCATTAATACAAAAAATAAAAAATTGACCGTTTTATTGTGGTAAAAATGGCCTTAGTGCTAAGAACACTTTCTACTGAAGCTTAGTAAAGGGACCCCTACATGTCTTCTTATATGTAGAATCCCTATATCAAGCAGAAGTGTAAGATAGAAGTTCAGCAGCTGGCCTTACAGAATTTAAAGGGGGTTTGGACAGATTCCGGAGGGAAAAGTCCATTGAACATTATTAAGAATTAAGTTTTTTTTTTTTTTTTTTTGGGGGGGGGGGGGGGTTGCCGGGTTCTTGAAGCCTGGATTGGCCACTGTCGGAGACAGGATGCTGGGCTTGATGGACCCTTGGTCTTTTCCCGGTATGGCGGTGCTTATGTACTTAGTTTACCAATGTGAGGTATAGATCAGTGCTGCTCAATCTTTTTCCGGCCATGACCCCATGTTCACGGCTGCAGCGATGCCTGTGACCCCACTGAGGCGTGTCATAATAACATGCCTATGCAGTGCCCTCCTAGGTTGCAACCCCAAACATGACATGCGCAACCCACAGTTTGGGAAGTGCTGGTATAAACAGTCCTACCATGTGTAGACATTGTTTCCTTTTAATATATATTTAATGCTGTGAAAGATTGAACCTTATAAATCTCCTAATAGATTTTTTTTTCTGTGCATCCACCATGATTCATGAAAAATACGCACGCACTCCACTTTCTTTCCCCGCTGAGATTTCTCAGCTTCTGTCTTTGTGATCTTCAGGGTCAAGAACCAGAAGTTCACGGGTTCACTTCAAAGCCAGGAGTGGGTGAATGTTACGTAAAAGATTCCAACACTGTCAGACAATAAATATGCAACGGAGTTTCATGCTACTCCTCCAGACAGCTTGCAGTCACCTCTTCATATATGTGAAAATGTTCTTTCCTGTTCCTTCCAGCCATTTCCTTCTGCATCACAGCTGACTAAAAGGCCCTGTTGTCCTTCTCTGCTACTCATGTTCTAAAGTTCCAAAGAATGTTGCAGAAAATCAAATTTCATATGTTCATTTTCTTTTCCAGAATCCACGTTAGTGGTTTAACACTTCAGAAACATATATCAAATCTCATAGTGAGAGCCTTTCTACTTGGTTAAATATCTTTTGGAATATTGACCTCATAGGTGTTGAGGATGTGTATTTTCCAAAACTAACCACTGCTTATTGCTCTGTTGGCATGGCCCATTTGACTTAATTTGCAGTTTGTGAATTATAATTTGGTCTTCTTTTATTGCCAACTTAGGATCTGGACCATGTGCAATTGCATTTGGAAGAAGCGAGGTTCTTTGATCTCTTTGGTTTCAGTGAGGAAGCTGGGGCTTGGCAATGTTTCATGTGCAACCACCCAGAAAAAGCAACAGGTAATAAATCTTCACCTGACTATTTCAATGATTCAGGATCAGAATTCAGTTTGAATAAGGATCTTGGGAATTTCAGGCTTAAAAAAAATGATTGACGCAAAGTACCTTCTATGCATGTATTTCAGGGGGGAGGAAGGCTGTTATTAGCTGCTTATTCTGCTGACCAACCCAAGGGATAGTGTCAAAAGTCCTATTGTCATCAAGCCTTTCGTAAAGTAAAAGCTGTTTGAAAACAGAACTTCAGGAGTGGTTTGAGAAGCAGTTACATATTCTGTTTTCCTCTTGAAAAGGAGATGTTACAAGAGAGCATTCCACTTATGAATGAAATCCAGCCCTCCAACTAAACAACACAAAGAGGTCATCTGTTTGTAAAACTAACTGAAGCATGTAGCCCCATAGCTAAGTAATGGTATGCTCCAGAAACCCCCCATGTAAAAACCCCATGTGGTTAGGTCTAGGGTATAACTTGCTAGTCAGTAAAATGATTCAGGATCTTTCCTCAGTCAACGAGAGAAAAAAAGTCTGTTGCATGTAGGGAAGAGAAATTGCATGGAAGGGTTCGTAAAAACTGACTGTCCAGCAGGATTGGCAATGCCCAAGAGA
Source organism: Microcaecilia unicolor (assembly GCF_901765095.1). NCBI lineage: Eukaryota > Metazoa > Chordata > Amphibia > Gymnophiona > Siphonopidae > Microcaecilia > Microcaecilia unicolor. The sequence goes on along the minus strand of NC_044040.1, from coordinate 186,553,178 downwards.
AAGGGTTAGACTTCTGATAACAAAATTCAGGGTCTGGTGAGGTGTAATGAGTTCAAGTGTAAAAGAGAATTAGAGAGTGATAAATTCCTGTGAACAGGACATCTCTCTATATAAAAGGCAACCCCAACGTTCTGAAGCCTCCACGGAAGTTGAGGCGCCCGAGATATCCGGTGTGCCCTGGAGTGTCTGCACCGCCCTCACGTCAAAACGTCATGACGTCGAGGGCGGAGCTATGACACTCGAGGGCCGAAACGGAAACGCCACAGGCACGGCCACGGAGGCGCAGCAAAAAAACCAAAAACCCTCCCCACACACAGCGACGTGAACCCCGAACAAGGCAAGTAGCTTGGAGGGACGGAGGGAGGGGGCCCCTTGCTAGCGCCCGTTTCATCGCGCTCAGAAACGGGCATTTTTTCCTAGTCTGCTAATAATCAGGATTCTGAGAAAACTATTCCTAGTGCAGGAAGAGATTTTGTAAGGGAGGAAACCAGGGATATAAGCAAACTCTAAGTGGTCTGAAAAACCCTTGTTGTGGGGGCAGATGTGAAGAACAGTGAAAGTTGTACCTCTGAAGTTATTTGCCACTGAAAAAGAAAATCCTTCTGCTACTAACAGAGAAAGATCATTGTGTGAATATTGTAACATAGTCGAAAGAGCTTCCAATTGAAGGAAATATGGAAAGTACTGTATAAAGAAATCATGCTGTGAACTTTGAATAAAAACAGCCAAGTTGGGAATATCATGTCTGTGCAGTTTGCTTTCATGGAAAAGTGTCATAGGTTTTAGGTTCAGTTTATCCTTGAGTTCCTCGCCCTTGGTGTTTCCTCTGACACTTGAGTTACTCACCTAAGCACCAGTGTTCATCAGACAGGATGGGCTGATAACATTATCATGGAGGAGAAGAGTAGCACAAAAATCCCAGTCCTGGATTTCAAAAATACTCATTTGTAATATTTTTGTTACATTGTTACATTTGTACCCCGCGCTTTCCCACTCATGGCAGGCTCAATGCGGCTTACATGGGGCAATGGAGGGTTAAGTGACTTGCCCAGAGTCACAAGGAGCTGCCTGTGCCTGGCCCTTGCAGATCACCAATGTGGCCGCGCAGGCTTCTGCTTCTGTGAGTCTGACGTCCTGCACGTACGTGCAGGACGTCAGACTCACAGAAACAGAAGCCTGCGCAGCCTTCTACATGGAATGTTGCTAGTGGAATAGCAACATTCCATGTAGAATCTCCAATAGTAGCAACAGAATCTCCAATAGTAGCAACATTCCATGTAGAATCTCCAATAGTATCTATTTTATATTAGTTACATTTGTACCCTGCGCTTTCCCACTCATGGCAGGCTCAATGCGGCTTACATGGGGCAATGGAGGGTTAAGTGACTTGCCCAGAGTCACAAGGAGCTGCCTGTGCCTGGCCCTTGCAGATCATCAATGTGGCTATTCCACTAGCAACATTCCATGTACTACTACTACTACTACTACTACTATTTAGCATTTCTATAGCGCTACAAGGCATACGCAGCGCTGCACAAACATAGAAGAAAGACAGTATATCAAGTCCCATTTCCCTTTGCCTTTCAAAGTATGCTCACATTACTAATAGATCTTATATTTTGCCTCTGGTGTTTAGTGCAAACAATACCAGAGGCAATTGGTGCAGTTTTAGTTTTGAAGTCATTCATTCTCATGATAAACTGAATTCAGATTTCAGGAGAGAAACATTAGCAGATCTGTGGCTAAAAACAAACAAAAGTAAAATAAGGAATATGCAATGAAACCTTCAAATGAAACTCGACTGCTTCCAATTGGTTAGATTACAGAACCAATAAGATCACAGGCTGGTGTAGAGGGACCATAAGCAATATTCTAGGGATGTGCGGTCATTGAAAAGAACAGAAGAGAGGTTTCATTAGAAAATGAATATGACCCACACACAGAAAAGCAGGATTGTGTTTTGTTTACTGCATGCTATTTACAAACAACGTGCACTAACACATTTTAATGCATTTGACAGTAAAAAAGTGCATGCTTTCAGTGTGATACAATGGTGCCTTTCCCCTTCCTCCTTTCTCCATTTACAGACAGGCATGACTCACGTCAGGTACTCAAACAATGCTATGTGTATGGATGGACAGACAGACTGTCTCTTACAAATGCTATTGCAAGACTGAAATGCATCTAAAGAAAAAATCAAAACATTAATACAAAAGAACAATAAACAGAAGAAGGAAGTAAAAGACCTGCTGCTGGCTAAATCCAGAGGTCTCTATTCTATCCTTATCCTTCTTGACCTCTCTGCTGATTTCGACACTGTTGACCACACCATACTCCTAGATACGCTATCCTTGTTTGGATTCCAGGGCCGCCAAGAGCCAGAGCCGGGCCCGGGACAAGGCCGCCCCCGAGCCCCCCCACCACCACCCGAGGTCATCGTCGTCGTTGCCGCCCTCCCCCCCCTCCACCCACTACCGGGCCGGGCCCTGCACTAACCTTAAACACCTCCTTTCAGCACGTTTGCAGCAAGCAGCAGCAGGGCAGACCTCTCCTTCCTTCCGTGCCCCGCCCTCGCGGACGTTACTTCAGGTGAGGGCGGGACACGGAAGGAAGGAGTGGCCTGCCCTGCTGCTGCTTGCTGCGAACGTGGTGAAAGGAGGCATTTAAGGTTAGTGCTGGGAGTGACAGAGGGAGGGTGGGTCAGACTGCGGTGTCACCGGGCCCCCTCCGGAGGCCCAGGCCCGGGGATTTTTGTCCCCCCTGCCCCCCCCTCTCGGCGGCCCTGCCCTGTTCTTTCCTGGTTCTCCTCCTCCTACCTCTCACTTCACACTTTCAGTGTTCACTCTGGTGGTTCCTCTTTAACTTCCATCCCGCTTTCAGTTGGTGTGCCTCAGGGTTCTGTCCTGGGACCCCTCCTCTTTTCCATCTATACCTCTTCCCTTGGTACCCTGATTTCATCCCATGGCTTTCAATACCATCTTTACACAGATGACTCTCAGATCTACATCTCCACCCCTGAAATCTCAACCTTAATCCAGGACAAAATTTCATCCTGCTTGTCTGACATTGCTGCTTGGATGTCTCTACGCCATCTGAAGCTAAACATGACTAAAACTGAACTTCTCATTTTTCCCCCTAAACCCACCTCCCCTCTTCCCCCATTCTCTATCTCTGATAATGACTCTCACATCCTCCCTGTCTCCTCGGCTCGTAATCTTGGTGTCATCTTTGATTCCTCTCTCTCCTTCTCTGCACATATTCAACATATCGCCAAAACCTGTCGTTTCTTTATCTACAACATTAGCAAAATTCGCCCCTTCTTTTCTGAATATGCTACCAGAACCCTTATCCACACCCTTGTCACCTCTCGCTTGGATTATTGCAATTTTCTTCTCACTGGTCTTCCGCTCAGCCATCTCTCTCCTCTCCAGTCTGTCCAAAATTCTGCAGCATGGCTTATTTTCCGCCAAAATCGTTATACCCACACTAGCCCACTCCTCAAGTCACTTCACTGGCTCCCTGTCCGCTTCCGTATACAGTTCAAACTTCTCTTACTGACCTTTAAATGCATCCATTCTGCAGCCCACCATTACTTCTCCACTCTCATCTCTCCCTACATTCCTCCCCGTGACCTCCACTCACTGGACAAATCTCTCTTGTCGTCCCCCTTCTCCTCCACTGCTAACTCCAGGCTTCGTTCCTTTTCCCTCGCGGTACCTTATGCCTGGAATAGACTTCCTGAGCCTGTACGTCTAGCTCCATCTCTACCTGTTTTCAAATCTATGCTGAAAACCCACCTTTTCACCGCTGCTTTTGGCTCCAAGCCACTACTCATTTGCCTCCCCCCTTGTTCCTTCTCGCCCAGTACTTCCCTCGCCCTTAATTGTCTTGTCTGTCTGTGTTATTTTAGATTGTAAGCTCTATTGAGCAGGGTCTGTCTCTCTGTGTCAGGTGTTCAGCGCTGTGTGCGTCTGGTAGCGCTATACAAATGCTAATAATAATAATAATTTGGGATGCACCCCTTCCTTCTCCCCCCCCCCCCCCACCCCGGCCTGCCATAATCTGTCACCATCTTTATGGCGGTCATAGTGTGGCAGAGATGTGTTCCCTGCTGGTCTTTAAGGACAGCAGTCTAGATTTGGGAATAGCCCAGTAGCCGCTCACTGCATTCCAGTGCAATTCTCAAGCTCTCTTTCCACCCTGCCTGTGATGGGAAAACCGCAATGTCTAAACAAGCCGCTATCACATTTACGGCTAACAGTTTCCCACACCTCTAATTCTGGTTTGTTCTTAGAAGATGCCAACATCTTCTATTAGGGTAATATGTGTATTCCCTGTGGTTTCAGTCTGCTGGTAATGAAATGCACACCACTATTGTGAAACCATTTCAAACCAGCAATTGTTCCTTACAAAAGAGTTATCTTACTCTTGGGTTCTGTGGCTTGTTGATACATTTTTGTAATTTGTGTTTACTTTATAAAGTGCTTCTGAACTTTCTCAGTTCTCAATAAATACAATGAAAGCGCATTAGGAGAAATGGGAATAGATTATACCGTAAACATGGCACATAATTTGTTGATCAAAAAACTGGAAAACTAATTCCAAATTTCCTTTGATATAAGAAGAGAACTAGCTTCTGAAAATGAGAGGATTGTTTTTGAATTTTTCTTTTTTTAATAACAGTTCCATTCTCACACTTACCCTACTGGATACTGCTTGTTACAATAATACTTAAGAACATAATAGTAGCCATACTGGGTCTGACAAATGGTCCATCTAGCTCAGTAGCCTGTCTCCAACAGTGGCCAAGCCAGGTCACAAGTACCTGGCAGAGTCCCAAAGAGTAGCAACATTCCAGGGCAAGTGGTGGCTTCCCCCATGTCTATCTCAATAACGTTCTCCACATGTCTTGTGGGTGGAATTTCAACAGGACTTCTTTAGGGGGGATGGGATCAAAACAGTTTACATATTATATACAGGTACTCATTTTTGTACCTGGGGCAATGGAGGGTTAAGTGACTTGTCCAGAGTCATAAGGAGCTAGAGTGGGAATTGAACCCAGTTCCCCAGGCTACTGCCCTAACCATTAGGCTACTCCTCCACTCTAACATTTTAAACTCTTTTAAAAAGAACTCTACTAATAAGACAAATTTGCAGCCCCTTAGTTAGCAGGATTTGAACCTGCACAGGGAGACCCCAATGGAGTTCTAGTCTATTGCCTTAACTACGTACGTCTAGTAGCGTTACAGAAATGAGAAGTAGTAGTAGTACTTGGCTATGGCTATGACTACCACCTTACCAATTTACATCAGTAGAAAGAATTTCACATGTTTAAAGCAGCTGTCTGAAAATGTCTTCACCCTCAACTTGACTGAAAGGAAAGGGGAAGGGATTTGATATACCACCTTTCTGTGGTTGATCTACCTAGTGCAACATAGGGTAAAGTGACTTGCCCAGAGTCACAAGGAGCTGCAGTGGGGATCAAACCTGGCTCCCCATGTTCTAAGGTTGTTGCACTAACCATTAGTCTACATCTGAAAGTGCTATTTATTTATTTATTTATTTATTTATTTATTTATTTATTTGCATTTGTATCCCACATTTTCCCACCTATTTGCGGGCTCAGTGTGGCTTACAATACTTTGAGAATGATGGAAGTACAATTGGTTACAGTACGATTATGGATTACATTATGATGAGTTATAGAAGACAGAGTAAATACAGGATATCATTTGGGAATAGAACATCAGAAGATAACAGTGGTGAGTTGAGAGGGGGACAAACAATATCGAGGGAACATAAAGGTCTAACATTTTTATTTGTGGTTAGGGTTTTAAGAGTGGTGAGGATACGGGAGAAGAGACTTCAGGATAGAGTGTTTTGGTGCGTATCTATTAGTTTGTATGGACTTCATGTGTTTTGATCCTTGCCGTAGATTTTCTGGGCAAAAAAGGTCTTTAGAAGTCTGATTCAGCCAATAAAGGGTTCAAAAATTCCAAACAAAATATTGTGGATGTCCTTTTAGTCCACTTGTATAATATAAATAAGGGTCAACCAAGAAAATTGTAGCTGAATCTTTTTTTATTGGAATAACTTAAGACATATGTAACTAGTTTTCAACCGTTATCGTGCCTTCGGCAGGTTGCTGTGGCCTGGAGAAAGGACCAGATGAAAGGAGGATGCATCACAAAAAAATCTAGTCAAAACAGGGACTGCGAAAAAAAAGATTGCGTTGGAGGCAAAAACTCCACTCATTATCTTATAGCTCTATCATATCTCCTCTCAGCCGCCTTTTCTCCAAGCTGAAGAGCCCCAGCCTCTTCAGCCTATCCTGATAGGGAAGCCGTCCCATCCCCTGTATCATCTTTGTCGCCCTTCTCTGCACCTTTTCCAATTGGTTAAGCAAGAGAAAAGGAACTGATCTAAGTTACAGTATGTGTAGTATCTAGTCCAGGTGCAGAATGGATGTATAGTCAGTCACCCTACATATTAAAGACTTTCACTTGCTTCCTGAAGTAAAGGTAGTCTCGAGTTATATGTAGCCCCTTTTACTCCCTCACAGTCTTGCAACTGACTCTCTTAGAGGCTTTCTGATTCTAATGTACCTGAAAAAGTTTTTATGGTGAGTTTTGGCTCTTCAGCAAACTTTTTTTCATATTATCTTATAGCCTTCCGTATCAATGCTTTGCATCTAACTTGCCAGTTCTTTTGCTGCTTCCTGTTTTCTTCATTTAGATCCTTTTTTGATTTTTTAAAAGGATTTTCTTTTGCCTTTAAAATCCTCTTTCACCTCACCTTTTAAGCATGCTGGCTGTCATTTGCCTTCCTTCTACCTTTTCTAATATGTGGGACACATCTGATCTGGGCTTCCAAGATTTTTTTTTATATATTTAAATCCTTTTTACTGAATTTCAAAAACAGTTATTGATAATGATAATGACACAGTGAAGCAAGGTTGCATTTGAGTTGCATTTCTTAGAAAAGACCCTCAACCAATGTGAGTCACTTATTTATCCTCTCATTTCTGAACAATTAAAACCTTCTTTTAAAAAATAATTTTGAAAAAAAAACAGTAAATCTATTCTTGTTTTATTAGTGGTGGCGACAAAGCAATAATAGGCATAAATGGCCTGTTATTCAAAAGCACTTACTTTGACGGAAGTATCTACTATCCGGATATGCCTCTTACCAATGCCATCTGTTGATTTTCAGTGGCAGTATCTGGATAAATGCTGCTGAAAATTATTGCAGACCACCCTGGTGCTATCCAGATAGTGCTGGCATGATGCATGGAGAAATGGTGGAGTAGTTACCGCCCGATTTTCACTATGCGCCATTTATTTTCTGGCTATTAGATTGTAAGCTCTTTGAGCAGGGACTGTCTTTCTTCTATGTTTGTGCAGCGCTGCGTACGCCTTGTAGCACTATAGAAATGCTAAATAGTAGTAGTAGTATTTAAATATTCTTTTTATCCCACATTATCTTCAAATCTAGGCAGCTAATAAATAACATACACAAAAAGATAAAACAATATACAGAATGACATGCAAACAAAAAACTCATAACAATGCTACGAATTGATAGTTCCATCCTGGATTATAAAAATTCTCTGATCAATATTGAAAATGATTTAACCAGCCAGAAATGGCCCCTGACCGGTTAAATCGCTTGGTCGGGGCTAGCTGCTAATTTTTAACAGCACTTAACCAGTTGGTGCCACTGAAAATTACTGGTTGGAGTAGATTCTGAGCTTCCTGAGCTTCTACATCTAGCCCCGTCTTTGGCCATTTTCAAATCCAGGCTAAAAGCCCACCTCTTTGACACTGCTTTTGACTCCTAACCACTACTCACTTGCCCTGTACCCTTTTATCCCCACCTTTTTAATTCCCTTACCTCTTAGTTGTTCTGTCTGTTTGTCTGTCCTATTTAGATTGTGAGCTCTTTGAGCAGGGGCTGTCTTTTCATGTATGGTGTACAGCGCTGCGTATGCCTTGTAGCGCTATAGAAGTGATAAGTAGTAGTAGTAGATTCTATATATGGTACCTGAAAAATCTACGCAGTAAAAAAATACGCCTAGGTGTGTTCTCTAAAGTACACCTAAATTTTATAGAATCGGCTTAAATTTATGCGTGGAATATATAATATCACCGAGTACCTCTCCACATGACCAAATTTGGTCTGTGATTTTGGCCATGTTTTACTTGGTGTAAATCCTGATGCCTAAATTAGGCACAGAGCAGGTGTATTCGAGAACAACGTGCATAGATTTTCGAAATGCCCATGCCCCGCCCATGGCCACACCCCTTTTAACTATTTGACTTAGAATTTAGGCGCACCACATTACAGACAACACAGCAAGTTATGCGTGTAAATCTCAATGCCAATTAGTGCTAATAACGACTTAACACCCAACCTACGTTGTCTATTAAAATGTTCTACTACTTATTGTGTTGACATTGTAAGTACTATTGCTTATGTTTGATTTATTCTTACTGTGCACCACCTTGAGTGAATTCTTTCAAAAAGGCGGTAAATAAATCCTAATAAATAAATAAATAAACAGCACTGATTAGCTAGTTAAACAATTAAGCTACATGCACTGTTATAGAATACGCTTCGATTTTTGCGCAGAAATCAAGGCGCAATATATAGAATTTGGGGGTTAACACCTGTGTGAAATTGCCTGAGCAATTTTGAGTGCAGTTATAGAATATGGGGAAGGCTCTTCAGTTCAATCACAGATCTTGCAAACTTCACTGCCTTACATAAAGCAGAATGGAGATGTACCCTCTACATGTTTGTGCCTTAAACTCCACATCTGCTAGTACTTTATAACTCTTTAGGCTTGATTTGTGAGAGGCCGTGGAGGGGTTTCACCCTCTCTGTTTCTTCAATATCAGGCCATATGTATTTTCAAGCACTCTGCCTCTTTTTCTTTCTCTTCCTTCATTCTTTCAGCAAACTGCATTTCTCATTACTTTTTACTGCACTTTTAATTCCACTGTATTTCACACACAAACAGAAAATAAACTGTTACGTCCAGTGCAGTTTTTCTAGCGAAAAAGGTGCCGGTACTCAAATGCCAGGCCACCCTTCAGGGGTGGGGTGATCACTGAGGGACCCACCCCACAATAGCCAGTCACAGTCACAGAATCTATGACAAGGCAGAATTGGTGTGTAGAGCCTGAGCTGTTTCATTAAAACTTGGGGGCCATGGGTCAATTTTAGCAGACAATGGAAAAGGTGTCGGTACTCAGTACCCCCAAGTACCCCCTCAAAAAAAGCCCTGGTTATATCTCATGCCATATTTGATTTTTGCATTATGCTAGTAGTGTAATGGACCCTTTAAATTGTCATATGAACTTTACTCCACGGCGTAAGCAGAGGTCCATTTTTGGGGGGGAGGGGTGGGCGGTGGACTGGGGGTGCTACACATCTATCATCTCTTCTCCCCTTCCTCCACCCCCCAGTAGAGTTAAATCCTACCTTTGCTGGTGGGGATGTCCAAGCCAAAATCTGCTTTTGATTATGCCGGTTTCGCCGGCCTCAAGAGATGGCCGTCCGTCTCCCGATTTGTGTCGTAAGATGGCTGGCTTTTTCTTTCGAAAATAAGCTGGATAGGCTCAGGAGTAATCTAAGGAAATACTTTTTCAGAGAAAGGGTGGTGGATGCATGGAATCGCCTCCCGGTGGAGGTGATGGAGATGAGGAATGTGTCTGAATTTAAGAAAGCATGGGACAGGCATGTGCGGGGCTCTCTTAGGGAAAGGAGGAGATAGTGATTGCTGTGAATGGGCAGACTGATTGTGATTGCTGATAGTGATTGCTGTGAATGGGCCATTTGGCTCTTATCTGCCGTCATCTTTCTACGTTTCTATGTAAGTATCGGCATCTATACATGGAAGTGGCAACGCTGCCCAATTTCACAAAACTGCAATCAAATCAAATCTAGGCATAGGCGGTTGGTGGCCCAACTGTTTGGGGAGGCTATACTTTTATGAGGTCATTTACACATGTATGCAACTCACTATACGCAGGCTGCAAAGAACAAATGCTGAGGAAACTTCAAACAGCCCAGAATACAGCAGCCAGACTCATCTTCGGAAAACCAAAATACGAAAGTGCAAAACCCTTACGTGAGAAACTACACTGGCTCCCACTCAAGGAACGTATGACTTTTAAAGTATGCACCTTAGTCCACAAAATCATTCACGGTGAAGCCCCTGCATACATGTCTGATTTAATAGACCTACCACCCAGAAACGCTAAAAGATCATCCCGAACTTTCCTCAATCTCCACTTCCCTAAGTGCAAAGGCATAAAATACAAAGTACTGCACGCATCAACCTTCTCTTATATGAGCACGCAATTCTGGAATACACTACCACGCAACCTGAAAACGATCTACGAACTAACCGACTTCCGCAAACTATTGAAGACTCACCTATTTGAGAAAATGTATTGCAAGGATCAAAACACATGATGTCTATACACACTAATAGAAATGCATCAATACACTCTCTTCTGAGTTCTCTTCCCCCGTATCTTCACCACACTTAAAACTCTACCCACAGATAAAATTGTTATACCCTAATGTTCTCTTACTATTGTTTTATCGCCCTATCAATTCCCCATTGTTATACTCCATTGTTCTATTCCCAAATGATATTTTGACTTGACTTTGTCTTCCCCATAACTCTTCACTATGTAACCCATAATCGTACTACAACAAATTGTATTTCCATCATTCACAATGTATTGTAAGCCACACTGAGCCCGCAAATAGGTGGGAAAATGTGGGATACAAATGTAATAAATAAATAAATAAAAATAAATAAATAAAATGTATGTGTCTACATGCATGTGGGAATGAGTTTATAAAATAACATCCCAAATGTGTAGGTAGATAGTGAAAATTCAGTTTTTACATTGCAGCGCAGACTTTGCACGCCAGCTTCTGTCAACGCACTGTGCCTTTGAATTCCAGGTTCTAGAGGTGTTAACAGTTCAGTCTTCTGTGAATACATTGTTACTGGTGCTGGATCATAGTGTTGACTTTAACAGGTAAAAAGGTTGTGTTGCTGGTTGTTCTGGAAAACCATTAGCAAACATTGAAGTGGCCAAGGAAAGTTTAAGAAATCAATTGGTAAACAAGTCCTTTTGTAGGCGCCTTTCAGCAGTTAACTTTAACATACCGGAAGGTATCTACTCAGAGATTAGCCAAAACAAAAGGAGACTCTACCCTAAGAAATATATCCTGCCAAGTGTAGTTAGTCCATAATTGTGCTCCTTAGTGATAAAGATGAATGAACTGTTGCAAAATGTACAGGATGAGGCAATAAAAATGTAACCCCTTAGAGTGTTTTACTGTTTTCTCAGCAACCATTTGGAATTTCAATGTGAAATTTTACAGTTTTACTTGTTGCTACTATCTACACTTATGTGCTGAGTGGAATGAGATTATCTTTAAACACAGCGAAGTTACAGACTTTTTAGCATGACCACCCAATGATTTTCACGCATTTAAAAATGTTTGCACTGTAAAAGTACATATGCATCGCCAGGCTGGGACAGACCCAAGGGTCCATTGAGCCCAGCACCCTGTCACCGACAGCGACCAAAAAAACAAGCAATTTGTCCCGCCCGTCCTAGAAATACTGTATTATTCCCTCGTCCATTCAATAACATTCTATGGCTTTTTCCTCCAGGAAGCCATCCAACCCTTTTTTTTTAAATTCTTTATTTATAAATTTCAATTTTACATTCATGCAATAATCATAAATATATGGAAATAAAGGAATGTTACAAATACATCAATAGACAAAGGAAAAAAATATTCAGTATTTAGTCCACAATATGATCCAAGTACAAAGAAATTAAACAATAAAATAAGAAATAAAAGAAAAGGCAAATATATGCTAGAAGCAGAGGCATACATTTTGAACGCAGCCGGTACATAGTGTTATTATTCAGGCATTAAGAGCTCACTCTTTACTGGAAATAAATTCAAGTAACTTTCCTGGTCGTCCAACCCTTTTTTGAAGTCCGCTAAGTTAACCGCCTTAACCACCTTTTCCGGCAGCGAATTCCAGAGTTCAACAACGCGTTGAGTGAAGAAAAATTTCCTCCGATTCGTTTTAAATTTACCACACTACAGCTTCATCGCATACCCCCTTATCCTAGTATTTTTGGAAAGCGTAAACAGACGCTCCAAATCGACCCGTTCCATTCCACTGATTATCTTATAGACCTCTATCATATCTCCCCTCAGCCGCCTTTTCTCCAAGCTGAAGAGCCCCAGCCTCTTCAGCCTATCCTGATAGGGAAGCCGTCCCATCCCTTGTATCATCTTTGTCGCCCTTCTCTGCACCTTTTCCAATTCCACTATGTCTTTTTTGAGGTGCAGCGACCAGAAATGAACACAATACTCAAGGTGCGGTCACACCATGGAGCAATACAAGGGCAGAATAATATCCTTAGTTTTGTTTTCCATCCCTTTCCTAATGATACCCAACATTCTATTTGCTTTCCTAGCCGCAGCAGCACATTGAGCAGAAGTTTTCGACATATCATCAATGACGACACCTAGATCCCTTTCTCGGTCCATGACTCCCAACGCTGAATCTTGCATAACTACCATTATTTGAGAAAAACGTGGGGTACCAGCTTACTGTTAATGGTGCAGACTTTTGTCTGGGAAGCGACATTGGAGGCCTATCACAAATTCCACCCAGAGCCACAAACCATTGCCGAACTCAAGGAAGCGCTGCAGATGATCTGGGACAGCCTGCCACAGGGACCGATCGACAAGGCTGTTAAAAACTTTCCATAGCGACTGAAGGCCTATGTTAAAGCTGGAGGTGGACTCTTTGAGCATTCACAGCGACTGTGAAATTCTGACACACTGTTAATTGTATCGTTTGAATGACATTATTTTATTGTGTTTTAGCTTGAACATTTTTAACATGCAAAATTCACTAGGTAGTAACATGAATTTAGCTTAAAATAATTAAATGTTGTTTATTAGTAACTAGGAAAAAATGCCCGTTTCTGAGCACAATGAAACGGGCGCTATCAAGGTTCTTTAATGGTAGGGGCCCCCGCCCTCCGTCCCTCCGAGCTGCTTGCCTGCCTCTGTGTGACCGTCGGACGTTGTTCATGGTTCGCTCTGTGTGTGTGGGGGGGGGGGATTTATTTTTTTTTGCTGCGCCTCCGTGCCTGTGCCGTTTCTGTTTCGGCCCTCGAGTGTCATTGCTCCGCCCTCGACATCATGACGTTTTGACGCGAGGGCGGTGCAGACACTCCTGGGCACACCGGATATCTCGGGCGCCTCAACTTCCGTGGAGGCTTCATTAGAACGTTGGGGTTGCCTTTTATATAGAGAGATGTGTAAGTATGATGACTAAATAAGCATGTCAAATTTCTCATTGAAATTCAAAGCCGTTGCTGAGAAAACAGCAAAAAATTCTAAGGGGTTACTTTTTTTTTGCCTCACCTTGAATGTACAAAGCAATTTTGCAAAACTGTGTTCTAATATTTCTAGGTCTGTACGTTTTAGAGCATATTTTTTTTCCCAGGGATGAATCTAGACATAACTGAACAACTGTTATTTTTCGTGCTCAGTTGTAAACCAGGAAGGTCAACCCCTCATTGAAGGCAAACTCAAAGAAAAGCAGGTCAGATGGAAGTTTATCAAGCGCTGGAAAACACGATATTTTACCCTGGCGGGAAATCAGCTTCTCTTTCGAAAAGGAAAATCTGTGAGTGTTCTGAGATGTTTGCTCTTTTTATTCACGGTCTTTCTTCTGAAGGCCTTTGTTAATTCCCTCTGGGGGTAAGTTTAAAAGCAAATTGAGCATGTAGAACAATATTTTATGTGCTGAAGCAGGCATTGAGAAAAATACCACAGCATATACACACATAAATGCAGGAGTTCAGAAAACATAGGTATAGGGTTCCTGGGATCCACATCAGCATTTATTTATTTATATATTTATTTTTTACACAAGTTTTTATATACTGCCTATATGTTTGTTTTTTTTAGTTACATTTGTACCCTGCGCTTTCCCACTCATGGCAGGCTCAATGCGGCTTACATGGGGCAATGGAGGGTTAAGTGACTTGCCCAGAGTCACAAGGAGCTGCCTGTGCCTGCAGTGGGAATTGAACCCAGTTCCCCAGGACCAAAGTCCACCACTCTAACCACTAGGCCACTCAATGTGGCCGCGCAGGCTTCTGTTTCTGTGAGTCTGACGTCCTGCAAGGGCAGGCTTCTACATGGAATGTTGCTAGTGGAATAGCAACATTAACATTCCATGTAGAATCTCAAATAGGGAATGGGACTTGATATGCTGCCTTTCTGTGGGGTTTACATAGTATATACAGGCACTTATTTGTACCTGGGGCAATGGAGGGTTAAGTGACTTGCCCAGAGTCACAAGGAGCTGTGCCTGAAGTGGGACTCGAACTCAGTTCCTCAGTTCCCAAGGACCAGAGTCCACCACCCTAACCACTAGGCCACTCCTCCCTAGTGGAGGAGTGTTAATGAAAACAAAGCGGTTCACAAATGAAATCATCATTCAAAACCTTCCCTTTACCTTTCTCCTTAATAAATCCTCTAACATTTCCTGGTTACAAATGACTTCCCTAATTCCTGACCTTTCTCGACCCAACCCTTTATTTCTCTATCAAATAAAAAACTAAGAGGAGCATAATAGAAAGGGGCGCACAAGTTTTCCTGAGGACGTCCTCACAGGGCGTCCCGGCAAAGGAGCGGGGAAACCCATATTATCAAAACAATTTAATTTCGATAATACGGTCAGGGACGCCCAAATCGCAAAATTTAGGTCGACCTTAGAGATGGTCGTCCCCAATTTATGGTGATAATGGAAACCGAAGACGCCCATCTCAGAAACGACCAAATCCAAGCCATTTGGTTGTGGGAGGAGCCAGCATTCGTAGTGCACTGGTCCCCCTCACATGCTAGGACATCAACCGGGCACCCTAGGGAGCACAACAGTGGACTTCATAAATTGCTCCCAGGTGCATAGCTCCCTTACCTTGGGTGCTGAGCCCCCCAACCCCCCCCCCAAACCCACTACCCACAACTGTACAACACTACCATAGCCCTAAGGGGTAAAGGGGGGCACCTACATGTGGGTACAGTGGGTTTCTGGTGGGTTTTGAAGGGCTCACATTTACCACCACAAGTGTAACAGGTAGGGGGGGATGGGCCTGGGTCTGCCTAAAACTGCTCCAGGGACCTGCACCCACTAAAACTGCTCCAGGGACCTGCATACTGCTGTCATGGAGCTGGGTATGACATTTGAGGCTGTCAAAAAATATTTTAAAAGGTTTTTTTTTAGGATTGGAGGGGGTTAGTGACCACTGGGGGAGTAAGGGGAGGTGATCCCCGATTCCCTCCGGTGGGCATCTGGTCAGTTTGGGCACCTTTTTGAGGCTTGGTCATAAGAAAAAATTGACCAAATAAAGTCGCCCAAGTGCTCGTCAGGGACACCCTTCTTTTTCCATTATCAGTCAAGGACGCCCATGTGTTAGGCATGCCCCAGTCCCGCCTTCGCTATTTTTCCGACACCCCCCCCCCCCCCCCCGTGAACTTTGGTCATCCCCATGACGGAAAGCAGTTGAGGACACTCAAAATTGGCTTTTGATTATGCCGATTTGGGCGACCCTGGGAAAAGGACGTCCATCTCCTGATTTGTGTCGAAAGATGGGCGCCCTTCTCTTTCAAAAATAAGCCTGTAAGGGGCCCTTTACAGAGAGGCAGTAAGACCAACGTGGGCTTACCGCTTGCTCTTCCGGGACTATTGCTGGCCCAACATGGCCGCCGGTGGTCGTCCCGCCCTGAGCGCTTTCTTTTTCCCTCAGAAATGGCTTGCATGTCGATAACCCAGTGGTAATCTGGCATCGCCACCCACTTCTTGGTTACTGCTGGGTTAGTGCGGGAGCCCTTATCGCCACCTCAATGGGTGACGGTAAGAACTTTCTGCTGTATGGCCATGTGTGCCGGGGGCTTTTTACCCACTGTGGTAAAAAGGGCCCTGGCACCTGAGAAAAATGGCCCCTGCTGCTAGCAAAGGGCACTTTTCCTGTAGCTTGGTAAAAGAACCCCTAAATGACATAGCTGGTGACCGGGCTAGCCACTAAGAGGTAATATTCAGCTGAGATAGCCAGCAATCTCATGCTGAATATTAGCGCATTAGCTGGCTTAATGCTATTTAATTGGCCGGGAGCCGTTCCTGACCAGTTAAATAGTTTTAATAGTTTTAAATAAACTATAAATTTTTAAATATTGGCCGGCTTGCATTTAGACTTATGTCAGATCTCATCTATATTCAGCACTCCTCACTTCTTGTACTTTTTATTTATTTTTTAAATTTTGTTTTAAAAAAATAAATATTTTAGGAGCATTAAGTATCATGTTATTGAACGCAACAAAACTCTCTTTGCGGGTTCAGTTATGAGTTGTACAGCTCATCCAATATCCACATGCAGCCAACTGAGAAATTAAATGAACTGCAGCTCTGAGTGACAGCTGTGGTCTGTGTAATACCTTTCTGTACACATACAGCCTCCACAAGAATTTGTAAATCTACTGAGCTGGTAAGAAAGATCCCTGTCTCCTGCAAAGTGTGCTGGAATGTCTCCTGTACACTGGGGAGCCAGGATGGAGGATTATTGCCTTGGGAGCTTAATGTTTCCTGGAATTGCTTTAGC
This sequence comes from Microcaecilia unicolor, assembly GCF_901765095.1. Lineage (NCBI taxonomy): Eukaryota > Metazoa > Chordata > Amphibia > Gymnophiona > Siphonopidae > Microcaecilia > Microcaecilia unicolor. The sequence goes on along the minus strand of NC_044040.1, from coordinate 186,536,442 downwards.
AATGGTTTGAAATGAAAAAGAACATATATGTTGTTTCTTTAGTTCTGGCTGAAACCCGGATTTGGCAGATAACAATGTTGAACAGCATTCTTCTGTAGCTATGTCATGTAGGAATGAAATGAATTTCTCTTCTTTACAAGCTTGGCCAATAAGAATATTTTATTTTCATTTTAATCTAAACACTTTTTAAAAATGTCATAGTGCTAACTTGAATCGAACTGTCAACACAGAAGGATGATTCCCTTAGATGTAATGGTGTTATGGTTTTTATTTGATCACATGCATATTACGTTATATTTATATTTCCGTGTGATAAACCGCCTGGGTTAAACTTTACCGTTGACCGAAAGTGGTTTATAAATGTGATATAACATAGCTTAATATTGACTGAAGCTTCACTGACCCACTTTACCAACCCAACCAGCTATGAAAATCCACTTCCACTATCACCCTTCCTAATCACTCCCTCTTTCCTCCCTTACTCAATCTCTGCACACTACTAACTGTATCTGATATTTTGGAATGACAATGTCATAACAAAATTATGTAAGCCACATTGATCCTGCAAATAGGTGGGATAATGTGGGATACAAATGCAATAAATAATAATAATACTGTATGTAACTCCTACAGGTATCTGTAGGAGACCATCCATTTTTTAGTCTTTGGCTTTTTATTGGCTAGGTCGTCCCTTTTCCCTGTACAAGCATCTCTAGATACAAAAGGATCTAATAAGACATATTAGCGCTCATGATAGCCAATCAATCACTTGCAAGGGAATCACAAATAGTAAAGAGGCATTAATAACAAGCACCTGGGTTTTCATTTGCAAAAAAGGACTTCCTAGACAGCTGTTTGGCATGAAGCACATCTAGAAATACCTGAATTTTCTCCCTACAAAGCAATGCCTCTTTCCTTTTAAAATACGCTTTGAGAAGAAGCAACATATTAGACTCCAGAAGAAAAAAGACAAGGAGGGTTCACCATTCAACATGGTCATCCTGAGGCTGCGGGTATGGGAGAAAGCAGTGCCGTAGCGAGGGCAGCTGACACCCGGGGCGGGTCGCCGCTGCGCACACCCCCCCCCCCCCCGGGTGCAGCACGGCACACCCTCCCCCCTCTGGAGCGCACCCTCCCCCATCTAGAGCGCACCCCCCCCCGGAGCGCGTAATTACATGGGAAAGCGGCAATCGACGGGTGGGAGGGTCGAACCGCCCCGAGTGCATGTCGCTGAGAGCTGCGTCGGCTCCGCTGGTTCCCTGCTCTCTCTGCCCCGGAACAGGAAGTAACTTGTTCCGGGGCAGAGGGAGCATGGAACCAGCGGAGCCGATACCCCCCCCACCCCAGCGGCGTGCACCCAGGGTGGACCGCCCCACCGCCCCCCCTTCCTGCGCCACTGGGAGAAAGTAGGATGTTTGACCACGGAAAACCAAAGACTGGAGGGATAGATTCTTAAAACAGTTGTTTATTGATGAAAAAAGACATGACGCAAACGTTGTGTTTCGGCCGTTAGGCCTGCATCAGGAGTCTCAGTCAACGGAGAACAGTTGATGCAGACGTTTAAAAGCACGTGGTGTAATGATCAATGATGTTGGTCTTTAAAAAGACCTTTCCTGGAAGAATGTGCTCATAGACCATTGAATTGTCAGCTGTTTTAAGAATCTCTCTCTCCAGTCTTTGGTTTGCCATGGTCAAACATCCCACTTTCTCCCATACCTGTATTCTCTCGTGGGGCGTTCAAGTTCTCCGCTTGTGGCGGATTATCTGGACATACATCCTGAGGCTGCAAAATGGGCCCCACTGATTTTTGGAAATAATGTACAAGGCAAAAACACAAGCACTTAGCGGCAGCTTGTACGAAAGCATTTATCACTGCCGCATGACTGAAACCATGCAATTTAGTGCACAATGGCCAATAACTGGGGGGGGGGGGGGGCTTTTACTAAGGCACATCGATCCCTACGTGCGTACAAAGCACATCAAATCAGAACTGTTACCACCCTAATTTTAATTTTGACGCACGTCCAAAATGCGCGGCAGAAAATAATTTCTCTTTTCTACCGCATGGCGCTAACTGGGCGGTAATCAGCAATGTGCATGCACTGACGATTACTGCCCGGTTAACGCATGAGACCTTACCGCTAAGTCAATGGGTAGCGGTAAGGTCTCAGGCCTAAAATGGACCCGTGCCAATTTTTGCCACCCGTCCATTTTCAGACCCCCAAAAAGGCCTATTTTGCAGGCACGCTGAAAAAATGGACCTGTGCGCGTCTAATATACACGACTACACTAGCACAGGCCATTTTTTGGTGCGCCTTAGTAAAAGGTCCCCTGGATTTGTCCACATCATGCTGTAAAATCCAAGGGGTGGATATTCAAAGCAATTTAACCAGCCAGAAACAGCTCCTGCCCAGTTAAATTGCTTGTAACATAGTAACATACATAGTAGATGATGGCAGAAAAAGACCTGCATGGTCCATCCAGTCTGCCCTAGACAAACTCATATGTGTATACCTTACCTTGAATTTGTACCTGTCCTTTTCAGGGCACAGACCATATAAGTCTGCCCAGCAGTATATTCCGCCTCCCAACCACCAGTCCCGCCTCCCATCACTGGCTCTGGTACAGACCGTATAAGTCTGCCCTCCCCTATCCTCGCCTCCCATCCACCAACCCCTCTTCCCCCCACCTGCTCCGCCACCCAATTTCAGCTAAGCTTCTGAGGATCCATTCCTTCTGCACAGGATTCCTCTATGCATATCCCACGCATGTTTGAACTCCGTTGTGCAGGACTATGTGATGACGGTCAGTGACATTTAACTGGTTAGTGTCACTGAATATCACTACAGACCGCTAAACTGAATGCTAGCTATTTTCTGGGCACTCCGGAGGCAGAGTCAGCACTTAAGTGGTTGTGCTGATTTTTCAGCACTTAACAACCTAAGGCCACCTTTTACCAAGCTGCAGCAAAAAGGGGCTGGTGCTGGCATCAGTACGTGTTTTACATGTGTGCCGAGGCTCCCTTTGACAGCAGCTGGTAAAAGGAAAGTCTCACTTTCCAAAAGGAAATGGCCAGGGCCGCCGAGAGACTGGGCCAGACCCGGGACAAGGTTGCCCCCGGGCCCCCCCCCGAGGTCACCGCCCCCCCCCCCCCCCACCACCACCACCACCACCACCTGCCACCGGGCCGGGCCCTCTCTCCACCCCCGGGCCCTCTGCACTGACCTTAAGTGCCTCACCTTCGAAAGCGCAGCAAACAGTGACAGACCACTCCTTCCTTCCTTCCTTCCGTGTCCCGCCCTCGTGGAAGTTACGTCAGGCGAGGGCGGGACACGGAAGGAAGGAGTGGTTTGCCGCTGCTTGCTGCGCTTTCAAAGGCGAGGCGCTTAAGTTTAATGCCAGGGAGCGACGGAGGATGGGCGGGCCAGACTGTGGCGGCAGCGCCGGCCCCCCCCCCCTCGGGGGCCCGGGCCCGGGGAATTTTGTTCCCCCTGTCCCCCCCCCCCTCTCGGCGGCCCTGGAAATGGCCAGGCAGCAAGTAAAGTACTTCCCAGGCGGCCATTTCGGGGGGGGGGGAACCCTTACTGTCACCCATTAAGGGCTCCTGTGTTAACCCGGCGGTAACCGGTAAGCCCACAGCAGGTTTACAGCGTGCCAATCTGAAGCTACCATTGGCCCAACACAGGTGCCGGCAGTAGTTCCACCCCCAGTATGCGGGAATTGCGGCGCTAGCGGAAATATTCCAAAAATATTTCCACAGGGGGTTACCCAGCGGTAATCGGGTAGCACCGTGCATTACCCATTACCACCAGGTTAGCACAAGAGTCCTTACCACCAACTCAGTTGGTGCTGGTAAGTGCTCTTACTGTGTGGCCATGTGTGTGTGCATTGGGGGGGGCAGGGCAATCTTACCTCATGGCCATGTCTTTTTTTCAGCCTTTTTACCTGCTGCAGTAAAAAGGGCCTCAGCACGCAGCAAAAACGACCCCTGCCGCTAGTGCAGGGCACTTTTTACCACAGCTTAGTAAAAGGGCCCCTTTATGCGTTTAGGCCTTTTTTGTAGACTATTGTAACGGAATCTACGCGGGATGCAAAGAACAAATCATAAAGAAACTTCAAAGCGTCCAAAACACAGCAGCATGGCTTATATACGGAAAAACGCGTTTTGACAGCGCCAAACCACTCCGAGAAAAACTGCACTGGCATCCAATTAAGGAACGTATTGCATTCAAAATCTGCACGACAGTTCACAAAATCATCTACGGTGAGGCATCGGGATACATGACAGACCTCATCGACCTACCACTCGGAAACACCATAAAATCAGCACGATCATACCTAAACCTCCACTACCCAAACAGCAAAGGACTCAAATATAAATCCACCTATGCATCCAGCTTTTCCTACCTGAGCGCACAATTGTGGAACGCACTACCAAAAGCAGTAAAAAGCCACACTCGACCACATGAATTTCCGGAAAGCACTAAAAACAGAACTGTTCAGAAGGGCATACCCCACCGACCCAACATAAAAAGCCTGGACATCTGCGACCCAACGTAACCAAAGATCGTAACGGACATATCCTAACTCTTCCTTTCCCTCACTAAGTTCTCCCCAATTGTCTTCTACCATACATGTGTCTCACTCTACCATAATATCACTTTGACATTACTCGCAACTTGTATTTGTTCACACCGGAATCGGTTAACGCCGATTACGGTACTGTGTAAGCCACATTGAGCCTGCAAAGAGGTGGGAAAATGTGGGATACAAATGCAACAAATAAAAAATAAATAATTGCTGAATACTGCACTTAACCACATGGTCCGGCTTGAATATCCGGAAATAACATGAGCCATTAAAAAAAACACTCACTGCCACCAGCTGAAAATCTGCCCCCAAGAACCTAACTTTTAATTCCGTTAAATATACTGAAATAAATAAGCAACTGCTTCCCCCTGGATTTTATGTTTCAATTTGTGCATAGATTATAACGTTTTATTTTACTGTTCTGAGCCACTGGAAACACTTCTAAGTGACCCAGCAAGTAAAAAAAAAAATCTAAATAAATAAATATCTTGGAAAGTATTAGAATGATTAATGAAATAATTTATACTCTTGATTCTGTCTTTTGCAGAAGGACGACCCTGATGATTGCCCCATAGAGCTAAGCAAGGTGCAGAGTGTAAAGGTTGTGACCAAGAAGCGCTGGGATCGAAGCCTTCCTCGGGCATTTGAAATCTTCACGGAGAGCAAGACCTACGTTTTCAAGGCAAAAGATGAGAAGAACACAGAGAAATGGTTACAGTGTATCAATGTGGCCATTGCACAAGCGAAGGAGCAGGAAAACAGAGAGGCTACAACATACCTGTAAACCTTTCGGTCTATTTTGCATTACGCATTTCAAGTTCTGAGCACTAGAAATGGCAATCAAGTTTACCACAGGCAAAAGAAACAAACGAAAACGAAGGGCCTAATTCCAACTTTTTACATAGAGATAGAAATAAATACCAGACCTCGAACCAAATACGAAATCTTTGATATGGACAACAACTCTGAGAAAATGAATTCTTTCCCCCAAGGAACTGTGTACTGGAAATATTGCTTGCTCCTTCTCACAACTTAAACCAGCCTAGGAGACAGAATTAGAAACACTTAAAAATGGCAAAAGAGTCCACAAAATTCACCAAAAGCTATAATTACAATTGAACTAAGAATAAGATTCACTAAAGTGAATTAAGATATATGGCAGGAGGAAAAGACCTCAGAAGTCACAAAGAATTTTTACCCACCCTGTGGGTCAGGGGTTGGGATAATGATCTTTAAGCGATGTATCATTCATAGGTCAAAAGCCTCCTTCCTACCACTTCATTTTTATGTGCTTTTTATTCGTTGAAAATGCAGGAAATTCAATATCTCATCATATTCCAGACGATAACAAGTTTTTCAATTTTTCAAAATTTTCAGTTCTTTTCGATTTTTTTTTTTTTTTGTGTGTGGGAATAAAGTAGCTATAAGCATTCCACATTTTTCATGTGGGCAGGCAGCTGACAGTGACCGATGGACTTGATCCCTTGATGAAACCTTGGTGGAACGGGTGCCTGTCAGGATCTGGATCCCTAACCCCCCTTGCACCCCCCAAAAAAGATCTGGTGGCCCAGTGGGCTGCAAACCAAGCCCCCCCCACAACCTGGTGGGCTAGCGGTCCTCTTCCCTGCCCCCATACCTTTTCCAGTGCCACCTTGAAAATGGTGGCACCCAGCCCTGCCCAGTGCATCCTGAGGAGAAGGAAACGTACTACTCCCTCCTCCAACACTAAGGTACGAGGGCGGGGAAGAGGGCCACTAGACCACCAGGTTGGGGGGCTTGGTTTGCAGCCCACTGGGCCAACAGGGCTTTTTGGGAGGGATGTGAGGGGGCTTAGGGGGCTGGAGATCCTCCGGATCCACATCAGACAAATTGAAATCTCCCAACAGTAGCACTTCCCCTTTCAAACCAATCTTTTGAATATCTTCTATCAGATCCTTGTCTAACTTCTCTGTGCAGGAGGTCTGTAGATAAGCCCCGTGTGGATACAGGTTCTGTCTTCTCTTTCCAGGACGATCCAGAAAACTTCTTCCTTTCCCCAGGTTCCCTGCATTTCAGCCGCTCTGATATTGTCTCTCACACACAGAACCACTCCTCCACCTCTTCGACCCTTTCTATCCTTCCTAAAAAGATTATAGCCCGGTATGGTCACATCCCATTCATGGGAATCATTGAACCACGTCTCTGTAATAGCAGCAATATCCAAGATTTCTTCAAACACCAGGGCTCGCAAGTCTTGAACCTTTTTACTCAGTGGCGTACCAAGGGGGGGCGATGGACTCCGGGTGCACGCTGCTGGGGGGGGTGCCGCGCGCCTGTCGGCTCTTCATTTTCATGCTCCCTTTGCCCCGGAACAGGTTACTTCCTGTTCCGGGGCAGAGGGAGCATGAAAACGAAGAGCCGGCAGGCACGCAGCACCCCCCCAGCGGCGTGCACCCGGGGGGGGGGGTGGTTCTTTTGCCGGGGGGGCGTCGTGCTGTTCCGGGGGGCGCTGCACCCGGGGGGGGCGAGGCACATCGGCGATCCGCCCCGGGTGTCAGCCCCCCTAGGAACGCCACTGTTTTTACTTAGACTACGAGCATTTGTGCATCACAAGCATAGTTTCAAAATGATCAAGGGTGCTAAACTCAAAACAAATTACCCCTCATTGAATACACCTTTTTGAGGCTGCTTTTAACTCCAAACCCCTACTCACTTTTTAGAACCCGTGTCTGTTTTATCATTCACAACTTAAGTAATTCCCTTATCCCTTATTTGTCCTGTTTGTCTGTCCTGATTAGATTGTAAGCTCTGTTGAGCAGGAACTGTCTCTTCATGTTCAAGTGTACAGAGCTGTGTACACCTAGTAGCACTATAGAAATGATAAGTAGTAGTAGTCAGTACTGGGGGTGTTCAAGCACCCATAGCAGCCACAGAGCTGGCACCTATGATCACAAAATTGGGTAAGTACAGAAGTTGAACTAGGGCTTCTACATTGTGAAAGTCAGGTTTGGACAACAAAAAATTCCACACAGAAGCCCCTTTCCTGTGGACAGAGGCAGAGCTGATTCTTCGTTCTGTGGGGGAATTGGAATATCCCTTTTGTGGAGCAGGTAAAAATGTTGTGGGTTCATCCAGACATTGCAGCCCCGATGCTCAAAAGTTGCTGTTAAAAACTGTTTGCCTTTAGATCCTCAGTCGAAGTTACCGATTTCGAAATAGCAAGCGATGCTCAAAGGAAATCGCATGCAAATGAGCCGCACACAATTTCAGCAAGCAGTTCGGTAGGGTAAGTGCCTAGCGCCTGCGTAGAACAGTCACAAGCTACAATGTTACTGAACACCGCCTTGAGTGAATTCCTTCAAAAAGGCGGTAAATAAATCCTAATAAATAAATAAATGTGCCATGGATGCGCCTCTTCATGACAACTTTTTTAGTTTTTTTTTTTAGGATTCCATGACAACTTTCATTCCCCGGGGGGGGGGGGGGGGGGGGGGGGGGTAATTGTTTATATGTGCATGTATGAAAGCTATGTGTAGATGTTTTTCCAGCTGCGTGTGCCATGGATGTGCCTCCACAACATGCTTCAACTTTTTCTTTTTTTTTTTTAGTTCCATGATAACTTTTTATATTTAAATCCATTATGTCCCCATCCCCGCTCTTAAATCTCTCTTACCAAAACCGTCTATATACACCCCAGTCATAAAGATATATTACACGAACATACTAGAGATTCCATTTTTTCAGTACAGGGACCACTTTTATGGAACTTACTGCCCCTTCATCTTCATTTGCAAACTTCCTTAACCCAATTTAAAATAGACCTGAAGATATATTTATTCCTAGACTAGTGCAACCAAGCCCATTTCGCCAAAAATGAAACAGGCCCTAGGAAGGCTCTCGTCTGAGCGATTTCTCCTCTCTCCCCTTCCCTCCTCTCCATGTCCTGCGATTCTTCCCTCCCCTCCCATCCCCTCCGTGTCCCGCAATTCTCTCCTCCCCTCCATGTGCAGTGATTCTCCTCTGCCCTGCCGTCCCCTCCATGTGCCACGATTCTCCCCTCGCCTTCCATCTCCTCCATGTCCAGCGATTCTCCTCTGCCCTGCCCTGCCCTCCCCTCCGTATCCCAGGATTCTGGCCTCCCCTCCATGTCCAGCGATTGCCCGTTGGGCTCGCGTCCCCTCCAGCATTCCGTTGCCTCCATTTGCTTGCGTTCGTAACATCCTGACGTCAGCTCACCTCTAGCGTTCCCTTCCCTCTCACTGTTCTGCCCTCCTCTGATGTCATTTCGTCTTTACGCAAGGGCAGGATAGTGAGAGGGAAGGGAATGCTGGAGGCTTGCTGACATCAGGATGTTACGAACCCAGACAGCCAGCCAGCCAGCCAGCCATAGAACGTTGAGGTACAAATTATTATATAGATGGGCTAGATTCTATATATGGCGCCTGAGAAATCTATGCAGTAAAATAAATATGCCCTGGCGTATTCTTTATAGTGTGCCTACATTTATAAAATTAGGTTTAAATTTCCACACAGTATATAGAATTAAGCCAAGCACCTCTCCACATGACCAAATTTGGTTGCATCCATTTAGGCCATATTTTACTTGGTGTAAGTCCCGACACCTAAATTAGGCGCAGAGCAGGTGTGTTCTATAATAATGCACATAGATTGTAGAAACGCCTACACTCACCTATGGCCACACCCCATTTTCAAGTATGCAACTTAGAATTTACGTGCATCACATTACAGAATACACTTAGGGCCTCTAAGGCACGCTAGCATTTTTAGTGTGCTCTAATATTTAGGGCGCGCTAAATGTTAGCGACATCCATAGGAATATATGACCATTGCTAATGTTTAGCACACCCTAAATAGCACATGCTAAAAATTCTAGCGCGCCTTAGTAAAAGACCCCCTTAGCAAGTTGTGCGTGTAAATCCTAATTAATGCCAATTAGTGCTGATAATCACTTGTTAATATCCAATTAGCAGCGCTGATTAGCTAGTTAACCAATTAAGTTATGCACATTGTTTTAGAATACGCTTCAATTGCCGCAGAGAAATGAAGGCGCAATATGTAGAATTCGGGAGAGATACGTACTCACAAAGCACTTACCTAAATGAGTCCTGGAAAACTCTAGAGTCACCTTATGTTTGACCCTCCCCCCCCCTCCACTTTCCTATCAACTATTGTAGTTCTGCCCCTCCTCCCTTCACTGTGTTGTCCTCTGTTCTACACAACCTATTATTTATTTTTTTAGATTGTAAACCGCCCAGGTGGCAGGGCCGTAGAGCAGGGTAGAAAGTGTGAAACTTTCTACTTGAAACTTGATTATCATTGGCTGCTGCTGCAAATGATAAGATCGATGCAGAACCCTTTTGGGCACTATTCGCTGAATAACGTGAATGAATGCTAAACTAGCTAGAGCCAGTATAAATCGGACATTGCTTGCATGGTAAGCTTTGTGCATCGGGCCCTCAGTCGTTTATTCTCTGAGGAATTCTACAGACTTCAGACCATGAGGTACATAGAAAGGAAGCACTGATTACTGAACAGTTCATACAGACATTTCACTATAAGTAAGACTCATAAGATGGTGTTAATTTAAACTCTGCAGACCTGCTGATAAAAGACAAATTAAAGTGCAACAGATGAGAGCCAGATTTTGAAGCAAATTCTCATTAATGAAAACTATTAATTGTGGGGGGGGGGGGGAAGTGGGGGGGAGCGGGGGAGCAGGGAACCATCCCTAAGGCAATCATAGTGTAATGTTACCCAAAAAATGTACAAACCAAACTTGTTTTTTTCTTAATAACTACAATTAATGTTGGTGTAGGAAAAGATAATATTAAATAAAACTGTTATGAAATAAGTTTCTGTACATAAATATTTCTTTATTTGTCCTAGGTGTTGAGAATTTTTTTTAGGTGCTGATCTGTAATGGTGAAAGGCTTCCTTCACTAAAGGTAAAAAGACAGATAGTTATGAAATTGCAGTGTGCCTGATTACCATTTACCTGTTTTTAGGTTTTAATTGATAGCATACAACACTCGCAATGCAAAAACCGAGATTGGATAGCAGAGCCGGTAGTGGGAGGCGGGGCTGGAGGTTGGGAGGCGGGGATAGTGCGGGGCAGACTTATACGGTCTGTGCCAGAGCCGGTGGTGGGAGGCGGGGCTAGTGCTGGGCAGACTTATACGGTCTGTGCCCTGAAGAGCACAGGTACAAATCAAAGTAGGGTATACACAAAAGTAGCACATATGAGTTGTCTTGTTGGGCAGACTGGATGGACTGTGCAGGTCTTTTTCTGCCGTCATCTACTATGTTACTATGTAAAAGAAAAGAGAAAACTTATAAAATGTATGTATGTATTTATTTAGGCCCCTTTTTACAAAGCCGAGCTAACAGCTCCCTTGCAGCAATACCGACATTACCGCACCGCCAGCTGCTAGTGTGGCTTTGTAAAAGGGGGCCTTAGCTAGTTATTAGAATTTGTTTATTGGAAAACATCACTGACCCTAGTACCACCACACACCTTGCCTTCTTGGACCCTGTTCTGTACCTTTTCGGAACTGATGCCTTCTCAGCCTTCACAAGATTTTAGCAGCCGTTGGGGCTCCATTGTCCTCCTCCGGCTCCACTGCACAGCTGCTCCCAATAATGAACATCAGAGCTAGAGGTGAAAGAACAGAGGGGCCCATGCATGATTAACGCAGGCAGTATATTACCGTGGGATAGCAACGTAGAAAGGCTTTCAATGCAGGTCATTACACAGAAACCCTTACCACAGACTGCATTAAAATGCGTTTAAATGCAAGTTAATGCATTCAGGGGCCCTTTTACTAAGCTGACGTAAAAAGGGCCCTGCGCTAGAGGTGGAGGCTGAGGCCTTTTCTACCACAGAGGGTAAAAAGGCCAAAAAAAGTAATGGCCATGCAGTACGATTTCACTTACCGCTTGGTCATGCAGGGAGGAAGCACTAACCATCAACCCACACACACACACACATTTCCTGGTAGTCTACTACTACTTAACATTTCTGCACTGCTGTACAATTTACATAGAGGGACAGTCCCTGCTCAAAGAGCTTACAATCTAGTAGACAAGTGAACGGTCAAATTGGGGCAGTCTGGATTTACTGAACGGTAAGAGTTAGGTGCCAAACGCAGCAATGAAGAGGTGGGTTTTAAGCAGAGACTTGAAGATGGGCAGGGAGGGGGCTTGGCGTATGGGCTCAGGAAGGTTGTTCCAAGCATAGGGTGAGGCGAGGCAGAATGAGCGGAGCCTGGAGTTGGCGGTGGTGGAGAAGGGTACAGAGAGGAGGGATTTGTCCTGTGAACGGAGGTTTCGGGCAGGAACGTAAGGGGAAATGAGGGTAGAAAGGTAGTCTAGTAGTCCTTTCCCTCTCCCCCGCTCCCCCCCCCCCCCCGTCCCAAAAAAAAATCACTTGACCCTATACCTTGAACAAGACAGGAGCGATGCCCACCCATTCCAGCCAAAGGTATAAATCTGTATGCGCATGTTCTGGTAAGAATCTGTGCATATGCATGTATGTTATAAAACACAGAAATAACAGAAATACACCTAAGAGAAAACCTGGTGGGAATTTTTTTTTAATTCCAAAATTTTACTAAAAGATCAGTACATAAATAAAAATTGATAGAATGCCCATGAGTTTAAAAACCTTGCTATATTTCCAACAGATGAAGATGTGGACTCGACACGGTGCTGTGTTTCGGCAAAAACGCCTACATCAGGAACCAATCTGATGCTATTAAGCATAAAACAGTATGAGCAGATGAGAAGCAAGCGTTTTTGAGGAAACACGGCACCATGTTGAGTCCTCACCATCTTCTGTTGGAAATATAGCAAGGTTTATTAACTTATGGGAATGTTATCAGTTTTTATTTATGTACTGATCATTTAATACAATTTTGGAATGTTTACAAAATACACACCAGCTTTTCTGTCTCAGGTGTGTTTTTATTATTTCTGTTTTGTTTTTTTTTGGATGTTCCTTACTTTTTCCATATCTGGTGTTTCCCGTAGGGAAATTGTTCTTCTTCCTTTTTTTGGTTTTATAAAACACATGCATAAGTGCCGATCCTGTCCCAGCTCCGCCTCCCTCTGCCCCCAGGAATGTCTGCACATATATCACACAAAAGTATGCGGTATTTGTCATACTGCATACTTTTGTGTGCACATACCTCTGGATAATTTTATAAGGACATACATATGTTTGTGGAAAGCTGTTCTACAGGCATAAATCTCTTGCAATATTACCTCTTAATGGGTAGATCCTTTTTACCTAAATGTTTTCATCTGTTTCATAATCCAACTGTAAAAGTAAAGAGATAATTCACAGCTAGATGACATAAATGCTGCCATATGTTTTTCATTTCATACAGTTTGCATTTCTTATCCCAGTCTGATGTTGTTAACGCAAATAAGCAAAATTGCTTCAGTGTGATAGAGTGAATTTGTTTTGAGGGAAAGTATGGTGCTGGAGAATTTTCCTGGGTATTTCTGTAGATCTTCAATTCAGATTCCTAACCTCGAAGCCCAATCGAGAATAAGTCAAGTTACTTTTAATCATCAAGGCTTTATAATATTTGGAGGAAAAAGACTTCAGCCTTTGTGTTCCTTATAAACACTCTGGGGTCTGTTTACTAAGCCACGCTAGCGGCTTCCATGCGGCTTTGCCGACACAGCCCATTCAGAGTGAATGGGCTGTGTCGGCACTAGTGCACAGCCACCCATGCTAGAGGTTTAGTAAACCCCAGCGTTTATTTATTGGGTGAACTTCCTCATCAGTCTAAAATACTTCCCTTGTTTTGCATCATTTTAAACATTTTTTTTAAATACAAATTTTTTTAATAAGTATTTTCTTTAAAATTTGATAATGTCCATGTCAGGGTTCTTCATTAACCATGTATTTATACCAGGACTGCAGTTTCTTCTTTGACAACAGCTATAGGAAGCTGGGACACTTCCTATATAATAACTCTCATCTCCAATGTTCTATGCTTGGGACCGTGGCTCCCTGGCTGCAGGTGGTCTGCGAGGCAGACACGCACGGACGTCACTGACGTCAAAACAGCTGATTCCAAGGCATGGAGAGGAGTGGGGAAACACGCGCAGCATGTTTCCCTACTCCTCCTACTGCCTCGGAATCAGCTGTCACCCCCTGCGCTACGGCCCCCTCGAAACCCACCCCATTCCCTTCCCCCCCACCGGAAAGCCGAAAACCGCACCCCCCACCCCCCGCCGCTGTTGTGCACTACCTGTGCTGACAGCCGAAGTGTTGTTCTGCCCTTCGGGTGGGTTCCTCAATCATCTCCTCAGAAAGTTTAACTCCGTGCATCTGACGTCAGACGCATGCAGAGGAACTTCCCGACTAGATGATTGAAGAACCAACGGGAAGGAAAGAACAACACTTCGGCTGTAAGAACAGGTAGCACAACAGTGGCGGCGGCAGGGGGGGGGCAGTTTTCGCCGGCACGGGGGGGGACGACAGGTTCGCAGAAGGGGGGGTTCAAGGGGGCCGTAGCACGGGGGGGGGGGGGGGAGAAATTGCCTGCCTAAGGCCCGTTTCCTTGCCTACAGAAATGGGCCTTTTTTACTAGTATCTTTATAAATTGGACTCTCTCAGTTTTGCTCGACAGAGCATCTCTGTTTCACATCACTTCTTCATGAGCAACACCGGCTTCCAATCATCCGACATGTCCTGCAACTAATTATATATGCTTTGTGATATCGTATTATCATGTGCGTTATTTTTCCTGCACATAGATTCCCGCTCTTCTCATGTTCTTACCGCAATGTCCTGCTTCTTTCTCTCTGCTACATTTCTGTTGGCATCCAAGACGGCATCTCTTTTTAAAACTGACGCCAACTTGGATCGCCAATCCCGTTGCAGCTGATTTTTTTAAAGGAACAGTTCTTTATTATTAGAAATACACCTTCCAGGCTATCCTGATATTAAACCTTTAGGAGTCACAGTTTATTAATCCATTGTTGTTCCAGTTGTAATAGCAAGAAGCAATGTGAAACAGAGACGCTCTGTCGATCAAACTTGAGATAGTCCAATTGCCCAGAGGAGCAGAGAGAAGGAAGTACCTGTTCAGCATAAGACTGTCTTTTACTAAACCTTCTGTCATTGTCTACCTCAAAAGAATAGATTGCAAGTCATTGGAGACACCCAACATCTTTATGGTGTACCACTTAGCAATGTGCATTTATTAGTGCAGATTGGTTCATTTGCATGGCTTAAAATTTTGCTGTATGCAAAATTGATTTAACACACGTTAACTTGTGAATAACATACTTAAATTTGATTAACGCATGGTAAAAAAAATTGTAATACTTTCGCCAGATATTCAAAAGCCTTTGAATGGCCAGGATTGGCACCTGGCCAGTTAAATGCCCCATGACAAGCTATTTGTGAATTTTCTAGTAGGACATTACTGGCTATGACCCACTAAAAATTTGCAGCTGGTGGTTAACAGTCAATTATATTATACAATAAACCTATTATCTGCTAATTTTCAGTTTATCATTGTTTATCACATAAGTACTCAGTCTATTGTACTATAATGGTGTATATTTTCAATTCACAGGAAAGGAATCCCCTAGAATAGAAAAGGTGTTTCTAATTGCATACAAGAAGACAATTTGGGTATAGTCACTACTATCTTAGTTAGGGTAAACACCTGGGACCCTGCTTAGGGTGGTAGTAGTCCCTGAGCAAAGTCTACATGGGAAGTGGCAGGGGAGGGCTAACCCACTTCAAAGAGGGAAAGGGGGATATTTTCATATTTGCAAGAGAACTGAGAAAAAGGAGAAACAAGGCAGACTGAACTGAATGTCAATTAGCATGCAATTTGCATTAGTGGAATACCTGGGAGTTTGGGAACTTCACCCTGAGTGCGAGGGGGATTCACATAGAGGACCTGGCAAAAGAGCCTAAGCAGGATAAACACAGATGAGGGACTCTTGGGGGAAATAGATGGGTTTTTAAATTTAAGGATTTTATGCATCCTACCATGAGCTTTATTTAGTTTATAGATTCAGCTTGCATGTTTAGATCATTGTTGGTAGGTAGGTGGTTTTACTGCCCAATTGGGTGGGTTTTTGCCAGCGGCGGTGGGTAAATTTTGCCGGCCGCGGGATGCGGTTTTTTGGGCAGTTTTCCCATTGCTGCTGTGTGAGTTCAATGCTTTTTTCTGGGGCTTCTATTGGTCCAATTCGGTCCAATAGAAGCTTTTCCGGGGGTTCTATTGGTCTAATTTGGTCCAATAGAAGCCTTTCAGGGGTGAGGTTGATGTCAGGGATGATGTGGGGGGGGTTAGTGACAGGGGGGCGGGGATTGGCTACAGATGGTTTTTGGGCGGGTTTATGGCTCATTTTGGGCTAGGAAAATTTTTCCCAGCTGGCAACCTTGGTTTAGATAGCTAGTATGGCTATACTTTGGTCAATTCAAACTTAACAGCCAATTAACCAGCTTTGAATATCTAGATTCAGTACCAACTGTAGGAGTTAGGCTAATTACTGAATTAGGCTAATTTCTGCAGCTTGAGTATCAGGCCCTTTGTTATTGACATAAATGTGTAAAACAAGCTGTGATTGCCACAGAGGGAGCTGTACTGCTTACACTTAAAGGCAGATATAGAGAACAGTGCCAGCAAACACTGTCTGGAACACCAAAATTGGAATTATCAACCAGTGCTCAACACTAACAGCATGTAAATTTTGTGTACACTGTCAGTGTTGAGCATTTGATGTCAAAGGGGGAGAAACATTTCACAGCTCTTGTGCGCATGCCCAGTCAACGTTCACACCAGGTGGAGGGCAGCGTTTGGAGGATCGCTTCCGTGGTCAGAGGGAGAGATCTGCTGGTGCACTTTCTGCTCTTTGGAGAGCTTCCCAGAATTAACGTCTGCGTTTGTTGGTTTCGGAAGGAAATCTTGCCTTCCTGCCCCATGCAAAAGCGATATTAAAAGCACCAGCATGAACTGATGAGCAATGTACTGCAGGACGAGCTCCACTCTGTGCAAAGGGAGCAGTAAAGATAGCTGAAAAGTGCCATGGAGCTGCCAGGATGACTCAGGTTCGTGATGAAGAGTGCGCCATGTAGTTTGTAAGAGAATACAGGGTGAAGAAAACAAGCTTGAAGACCATAATCCAGGAGCTATCGGTAGTTTTTAGTCATTAGAGAAGGGGGTTTCCAATGCGCCATTTCTCTGAGCATTGCACCAAACTGCTAATGGCCTCATTTAAATACCAGGAAGCTCATTTGCGTAGGACTTTCAGTGGTTGCTTCCGTGCATGGTAAAAGCAGCCCCGAAAGCCACTGTGCATTGATCACACAATAATATTTCATTTAGACTGGCTAAAACCAGTCTAAATGAAACTTTGCAAGCCCAATTTGCTTTGAGCATCCCCCCCCCCCCCCCCCCCCCCCTTAGTAGAAGATAGTATGTCGATGAGTCTGGTCACTTGAGCATAGGGACCATATGACTCTGGTTCTTCAGTCATTACACTGGCTCCTGATTAGGGTAAAGTGTAAGTTAGTGATTATTTTTAGAATTTTAATGGGATTAGCTCTGCTTTGCCCTCAGGATTTGATTCGGGTATATGTTCCTACATGGGCACTGCACTCAGTGCAAGACAGGAGATTGGTTGAATCTAACAGTTATCAAACATGTTGGCAGCTCATTCAAGATTAGGTTTTTGCCTTAGGAGTGCCATCGTCACAAGTATTTTATTTATTTTTGTTACATTTTGTTACATTTCCCACTCATGGCAGGCTCAATGCGGCTTACATGGGGCAATGGAGGGTTAAGTGACTTGCCCAGAGTCACAAGGAGCTGCCTGTGCCTGAAGTGGGAATCGAACTCAGTTCCTCAGGACCAAAGTCCACCACCCTAACCACTAGGCCATCCTAACCACTAGGCCACTCCTCCACTGTTGCTACTATTTGAGATTCTACATGGAATGTTGCTATTCCACTAGCAACATTCCATGTAGAAGTCGGCCCTTGCAGATCACCAGTGTGGCCGCGCAGGCTTCTGCTTCTGTGAGTCTGACGTCCCAGGACGTCAGACTCACAGAAGCAGAAGCCTGCGCAGCCTTCTACATGGAATGTTGCTAGTGGAATAGCAACATTCCATGTAGAATCTCCAATAGTATCTATTTTATTTTTGTTACATTTGTACCCTGCGCTTTCCCACTCATGGCAGGCTCAATGCGGCTTACATGGGGCAATGGAGGGTTAAGTGATTTGCCCCGAGTCACAAGGAGCTGCCTGTGCCTGAAGTGGGAATCAAACTCAGTTCTTCAAGACCAGAGTCCACCACCTTAACCACTAGGCCACTCCTCCACTCCACAAGAGTGGAGACCACTGTCAGATTCTGAGCAATTTTGTAAATTAGTGATGGGTTCTTTTATTCTTAAACAAATATATGATGGTGGGTGAGGAGTTGCACAAGGCTTTGATTTGGATTTTAAAGATGTATATTTGTTTTCGATGATGGAAAACATTTTGAATATTTTATGTCATTGTGAACTATTTTGTATCAACATCTGATAAATGTAATAAATGGAAAGGACTGGATTGAAAAAAAATGCCCCAAAGTGTATGCATTTATTTAAAAATTTGGTCTGTGCACATCCTGCCATTCTACAGACTTCGGAGTGTGTTGCAATTCAGTTTCATAGCCGGCTGATGTTCCCTGAGGCAGCCCAATAGGACGAAACAAGATGCCCTTATTGGGAAATATATTGGGTGGTAAACTTCCTTGATACCTGCTTTAAGTGGTTACAAGTTTGTAATTTGGAGTTCTACCCATTTCTTCAGCTATGTAAAAAAAAAATTCACTTATTACTTTTGGCACTTTGAACATTTTTTGACTGGAAGAGAATCAATAATATATAGCTGATGTTAGTGGAGTTTTTTTTTTTAGGACCAGTGATTTTTTTTTTGGTCTTTTTTGTAATGGCCTCTGCACCGAGGGCCTTTATTCTCCACTATCTATTATCTATCTAGGTTTAGGTTTATTTCACTTGATTAACCCCCTAGGGAAAACCCATCAAGGCAGAGTACATACAACATAACCAAAACTTCAAACTTTGAAAAAGAACTCCATAAACATGATATTAGATCAAAGAGGGGTAGAACAAATTTGATGCCTCTGGCATTGAGAAGGATTTTCTTAGTTTATAGTACGTTTTCATCTCTTGCTCTAGAATTTATTGTCTTTATTTAGAATGTATTTACATCTCACAAATCTACAATTGGGGAAAAAAAATCTCAAAAATTAACCAACATTTTTTTTTTACGAGCACATCCCTAGAACCTCTTGTTCAATAAGGCACAGTGAAGATCAAATTCTGCAGCTCCATCAATTGCTATGGAATAACTCTTCTGGCTGTGACTATGCTAAGTTCTGGTACTGAACAGTGACTGTATTGATTTAGCAACTTGCAGACATCTGTCACCAGAACATGCAAGGGGTTAATTTTTGATGCTAGCTGACTCCAGCTGAAATTTAACTGATGCAATGTGCTGGATGAAGCCCAGGTAAGACAGGATGTCAATTTTTTTTCAAGTTTTGGTTCCTGCCATAGTTAATTTCATATGAAGAGTGGGGGGCAGAAAAGAATGCATTTAGGCATCTTATTTCCTAGATTTATTTTTGGCAAAAGAAGCTGAGTCTTTTTAGCAGTACATTTATTCAAACCATAATGTTTCAATCATGTTCAGATTCAGTGAAAGGTTTAAAGTGATTGACAATAACCCTAGATTAAAAGAAATGCAAATTGTTTGTATTGCAAAACTTTCAAGAACTTTGCACTGATCACATTACAGTAAGAATAGATTTCTTTAGTGGTAAACATCCCTGCAATTTATTTTTCAAAAGAAATATGGTGATATTTATTTATTTAGATTTTGCTCACACTTTTTTCAGTAGTAGCCAGGGCTTTTTTTGAGGGGGTACTTGGAGGTACTGAGTACCAGCACCTTTTCCACTGTCTGCTAAACTTGACCCATGGTTCTCGTATTTTATTGAAAGAGCTCAGGTTCTACATACAAATTTTGCCTTGTCATAGATTCTATGACTGGTTGCAGGGGTCCTGGCTATTGTAGGGTGGGTCCCTCAATGATCACTCCACCCCTGAAGGGTAGCCTGGCATTTGAGTACCGGCACCTTTTTTGCTAGACAAAATGCACTGGTAGTAGCTCAAGGTGAGTTACATTCAGGTACTCTGGATATTTCTCTGTCCCAGGAGGGCTCACAATCTAAGTCTGCACCTGAGGCAATGGAGGGTTAAGTGACTTGCCCAAGATCATAAGGAGCAGCAGTGGGATTTGAACTGGCCACCTCTGGATTGCAAGACCAGTGCTCTAACCACTAGGCCACTCCTCCACCCCCAAAGAATCTTGTTACTCTTTGGGGTTCTACATGGAATGTTGCTACACTTGCATGGAATCTTGTGTTATTCTTTAGAATTCTAGAATCTATATTTATTTAGATTTTGCTCACACCTTTTTCAATAGTAGCTCAAGGTGAATTACATTCAGGTACTCTGGATATTTCTCTGTGCCAGGAGGGCTCACAGTCTAAGGCAATGGCGGGTTAGGTGACTTGCCCAAGATCACAAGGCACAGCAGTGGGATTTGAACTGGCCACCTCTGGATTGCAAGACCAGTGCTCTAACCACTAGGCCACTCCTCCACCCCCAAAGAATCTTGTTACTCTTTGGGGTTCTACATGGAATGTTGCTACACTTGCATGGAATATTGTGTTATTCTTTAGAATTCTAGAATCTTTATTTAGATTTTGCTCGCACCTTTTTCAATAGTAGCTCAAGGTGAATTACATTCAGGTACTCTGGATATTTCTCTGTCCCAGGAGGGCTCACAGTATGTTTGTACCTGAGGCAATGGAGGGTTAAATGACTTGCCCAAGATCACAAGGAGCAGTAGTGGGATTTGAACTGGCCACCTCTGGATTGCAAGACCAGTGCTCTAACCACTAGGCCACTCCTCCACTCCTGTTGTGTATTTATCTCATATATGTTTTATAGAATATAATCTTAATTTTTTGGTTTGTAGTTTATTGAAACTAGATATATCACCTTTAGCAGGAAACACATAGATAGATTCACACACACACACTACAATTCAGGAACTCCAATATTCAGATAGGTTACAATAGACAAGAGAATGTTGTTCACATTCAAGATCAATTGCTATGGTTACAAATAGCGTAACTTGCAAGGTTAAAAGTAAGCTGAATTATATAATAACTAGTAAAAAAGGCCCGTTTCTGGCACAAATGAAACGGGCGCTAGCAAGGTTTTCCTCGGCTCCCCTGCAGCCACCCATGTCCAGCGACCCCCGTCTCCCCCTGCAGCCACCCATGTCCAGCGACCCTCCTCTCCCCCTGCACCCACTGCAGCCACCCATGTCCAGCGAACCTCCTGTCTCCCCTGCCCCCCTCCTGCCACCCATGTCCAGCGACCCTCCTCTCTCCCCTCCCCCCCTGCAGCCACCCATGTCCAGCGACCCCCTCCCCCCCTGCAGCCACCCATGTCCAGCGACCCTCCTCTCTCCCTTGCCCCCCCTCCAGCCACCCATGTCCAACGACCCTCCTCTCTCCCCTGCCCCCCCTTCAGCCACCCATGTCCAGCGACCCTACTCTGGACATGGATCAGCTATGAGGCATGTTTTTTTCCCCCGGGTTCTGAAGTTGACATCATAAGGGCTACGGTGATGTCAGCCTGATCTACGGAGCCTAGCAGACCAACTCGGAATGAACCACGGTCCCAGGCAAGTCAGAACGTTAGAGATGAGAATTATTATATAGGATGAGAAGCTTGTGTCTATGGGAAAGTAGGGGGTCTTTTACTAACGTGCGCTAGCAATTTTAGCTCCCGGCACAGACCCCTAGGGAACACCACTATCTACCCTTCTCCATTGAGAATACTGACCATTTAACCCTACTTTCTGGGACTGGTAGCATGGAATGTTGCTACTAACTGGGTTTCTGCCAGCTACTTATGGCTTGGATTGGTCACTGCTGGAAGCAGGATACTGGGCTAGATGGACCATTAGTCTGACCCAGTATGGCTATTCTGATGTTCTTCCTTCTGTGGCCTCAGGTAAGAGTTCATAACTGATCCTGAGTCCATACTAGGCTCTTGCCAAAACACTGTATTTGGTTAATAATGTGATTATAACATAGTAAATGACAGCAGATAAAGATCTGAATGGTCCATCCAGTCTGCCCAACAAGATAAACTCTTTTTACACAGTATGTGATACTTTATATGTATACCCGAGTTTGATTTGTCATTGCCATTCTCAGGGTACAGACCATAGAAGTCTGCCCAGCACTGTTCTTGTACTAAATGTTCTGAAGCTATTGTCACGGTCTGTCTCAGTTGGTCGCTTGAATATCAGACACAGACCCAAGAAGCAAGACCTTATGCTGATCCCAGGGCAGAGAACCAGGCCCGGAGGCGAGGAGTCAGTCTTTGAACAGGCAGTCGGATAGACCCAAGGCTTCACCTGCGGTGACCGCCGTCCCCCAGAGGTTGAGCTCCTAGGTTCAGGCAGCTGGCAGGACTTCGATGGAAATTGGGCTTGAAGAGACCACCTGGGGAAGTACCTGTCTTGTCTGTGAGGAGACCATGGGAATCCTGGTCAACCAGTAATGAATACTTGAGTATTACAATAAAGATCTGATTCACAATTTCTGAGTTCTACAACAATGCACTGAGTGAATTGCTGTTGCGCATGCACAAAGGCTACTGCATGCTAACATTGATATTTATATTTGTCAATGAGAGGAAAACCTCATACCGCTGTGGTTCAGCCTGGTTCGATTGACCGGAAACATTTGAGGCTCACAGTAAAGAAGTAATCATGGGTGAAAAACCTCTCATTGATCTTGTAATGGCAAAATAGTCGAAACACACTCATCTTATCATCTGTGCTCCGTCACTCCGATGCTCCGTGGATGCTATTCAAAATTGAGGTCCCGACGGACCCGTTTTGCTTACGCTTTATCAAGGGTCCTCAGCATGCGATCATAGGAGCTAGAACACAAAAGAAAAACAAAAAAGCCCGTTGAGCACTCATGTGAAACTAAAACGCAGTTACGCGGCGCTGAAAACCGTCCTATACCCTTGGAGCTGTTCAAATGAATTCGTGCGGAGCCAATCTGCAAAAATGGCGCCCCCGCTTTTAAAAGCTCCGATCAGCTGTTGGAAGCTGAACATGCTGACGTAACTTCTTTACTGTGAGCCTCAAATTTTTCCGGTCAATCGAACCAGGCTGAACCACAGCGGTATGAGGTTTTCCTCTCATTAACAAATATAAATATCAATGTTAGCACGCAGTAGCAGAGATTCACTCAGTGTATTGTTGTACAACCGGTAGTGAAGGCAGGCCGCGGTCCAGGCAGGGTCCGATTCAGGCAGAGGTCGAGGCAGGCAGCAATCCAGGAGGCAAAGTCAGGTTCAGGCAGAGGTCAGGACAGGCAGCAATCCAGGAGGCAAAGTCAGGTTCAGGCAGAGGTCAAGTCAGGACAAGTCAGCAAGAAGCAACGCACCAGCACATTCCAACAAGGTTGTAGCCGAGGCAAAGAAGCAGTGAAAGATTCCTGGTTTTAAAGCTGAAGGCATCTGACGTCAGAGGAGAACGCGCCTGCAGGTACCAGCCCAGACTGTAAGCACACCGGATGTAGGCGCCCAGACTGTAGACGTGCTGGAATGTAGGCGCCCAGGAGGGAAGGATACGTGCATAGCGTCTGGGTCAGGAATGTTGTGGGCGAGTATGTCTGGCTCCACAGGTTACACTCCAGGTTTGTGACAGCTATCATTGAAGTCCCTTAAAATTTACACTCCAGCCCATCCCTATCTATTCAGTTACAATCAGGGCGTAAACCATAAAAGTCTGCCAGCACTGGTTTTGCTTCCCAATTACTAGTGTTGCCACCCAATCTCCGCTAAGATTCTGTAGATCCATTCCTTCTAAACGGGATTCCTTTATGTTTATCTCACGTACATTTGAATTCCATTACCGTTTTCATCTCCACTTCCTCCCGCAGGAGAGCATTCCACGTATCCACCACCCTTTCCGTGAAAAAATACTTCTTGACATTACTCCTGAGTCTGCCCCCCTTCAACCTCAATTCATGTCCTCTAGTTCTACCACCTATCCTGTCTCAGAAAAGGTTTGTTTGCGGATTAATACCTTTCAAATATTTGAACGTCTGTATCTTGTCACCCCTGTTCCTCCTTTCCTCCAAGGTATACATGTTCAGGTCGGCAAGTCTCTCCTCGTACGGTTTGCAATGCAAATCCCAAACCATTTTTTGTAGTTTTTCTTTGCACCGCTTCCAGTCTTTTTACATCTTTAGCAAGATACAGCCTCCAAAACAACATATGCATAGGTTTATACTAACAAGTACAGAGTCATTGCCACAAGAATGCAGTTTCCTAATGATAGCGTGCAATTCTGGAGAAGAGGTTTTCCAGTAGCATCTTTCCTTGACAAGTTTGCTACTGTTTATATCTGCTGCATCCTTGGAAAATGAGAATGTCATTTACAAGAGTTTCCTGCCATAGTAATCTCTGTAAAAGAAATGTAAACATCTTAGGACTACACAAACCTTCAGGCGATAAAGCTGGTATATAAGCCGATATACAATTTAATCCAATTCAGCTGAAGAAAAATTGAAACAGAAGAATAGAAGTGTTGCCATACTGGGACAGGCCAAAGGTCCATCAAGCCTAGTATCCTGTTTCCAACAGTGGCCAATGTAGGTCACAAGTACCTGGCAAGATCCCAGAACAGTATAACGGATTTGGGGATGCATACCCTCTCCTTATAATTAGAAAGTTTGTGTTTTCATGCTCTTATTGTTACTTTGAATATACTTGGATGAGTAATGGACAAAGTTTCTACCTCCCACCCAGTCCAGAACTTACACACACATTTACAAGCTCATAGAGTCATTTACAGAGTCTCTTCAAAGCTATAAAATATTTATGAGGCAACTATCAAAGGAGGCGGTATATCAAGTCACATTCCCTTTCCCTAATAAAAAGGTTTATTTTCATTTCATTCAATGTTATACAACTTATTTATAACAATGGCTTTACATGGCTTTACTTTATGAGATTAAGTGTTTTTACTGGCAATTCTAGATATTTGACTTGCTTCTTAATGAGCGCATTAAATTAATAATTTACATATGCAGTCAATACTATGTTTCAGAAATGTTGCGTTTTTGGAGAACTACTTAGAGAGATGCTTCACTAGACGAATTTGAAGAGATGATTTCCAGTGAAATGCTGCCACCTGCTGCATGAAGGCTATAAAACAGCAGGAAAAGACAAATGGACCTAATTTATTAAGGGGGTCTTTTACTAAGGCACGCTAGCATTTTTAGCTCGCGCTAAGAGTGAGCTGACGCTAAATGCTAAGATGCCCATGGACGTCTCACATTTAACGCCAGCTGATTTTTAGCGTGAGGTGAACACACTAGCGCACATTAGTAAAAGAGACAGAAACTTCTCACTATTATATTCCAATTGAATAATTCAGCTTACTTTTAACCTTGCAAGTTATGCTATTTGTGGAAAGATAATGCTATCTTTGAGTTAGCATTATCTTTCCTTCCTAGATGCATTGGGTCACTAATTCACAGCCTGATGTTCCCAGGGAACCTCTTAAAGTGACCAGTGCCTGGACTTGCACCCACAACAGTCTCCCTGGAAGTGAAATCTCATCCCAATCCTGCCAGACCCCCCTCCCCCTCCGGGCACTTACTGAGGGATTCCCTTGTGGTTAGTGAGGTGGAATGGTGCTTGACCCTTAGCAGTAGTACCACAAGGACTACTGCTAGCCTACAGAGGCAAGAGTGACTGAGGACTACTCCTGCTTTCCCCTACTAGCCACAACGAAAATTCCTAATGCTCCCCCCCCCCCCCCCACCACCACCACCACCACCACCACCACCACACACACACACACAGAACCTACCAGGAATTGGATTTCATTGTTGTGGGATGTCTGGTGTGGGGGGAGGGGTAGGAGGATCCCAGGCTCCAACAAGGGAGCAGAAAATTACTGGTCAGAAAACAAAAACAACAAAAAGCCTAATGACCTCTTATATTGTGAAACTTGGAGATAAGGAAACATGTAAACACCGGAGTAAATCTTTGTAAGAAAGAGCCAAATATTATGGCTTATTCAAGGCTTAATATACCACTCTTAATAGCCCATATAACAGAGCAGTGTACAATAATAAAATCATAAAAACATAATCAAGTAAAACAGGCAGAAAGAAACACCAAAATCATACAGGACAGCAAAGATCCCAGATCAGAAGAAAGAAAATACCATAAACTAACTAAAACTATATTGCAACCGTGCCATCCATAGACCTGCTTCTGGACCCTAAACACACAATCATAGTGAAAAGGCTTGTCTAAACAAATGGACCTTAAGTTGGGTTTTAAATTTCATAAATACAGGTTCGGATCTTAAATCACAAGGGAGAGAATTCCAGAGTTAGGGGCTATAATAGCATGGCTAGTAAACAGGCATGGAACCCTTGCAAACACAGGCAGCGTGTAGTATAAAATCAATTGAAAAATCTTTATTGGTGAACAAGTAATCAAAGCAATACAGTCTGTGCCCAGAGCGCTGCCCTTGCCCTGCATTCTGTTGCTGTGACGGTCTCGGGATTCAAAATGGTCGCCGAGAGTTGAAGCAGCCTCATGAGACTTCAACTCTTGGCGACCATTTTGAATCCCGAGACCGTCACAGCAACAGGATGCAGGGCAAGGACAGCGCTCCGGGCAGGAAAGAGAGGGCTCTTTCCTGCCCCGAAGAGGTCACTAGACCACCAGGGCAGTAGATAGTAAGTAAGGGGAGGGGAGGTGACCCGGGGGAGGGGAGGTGACGGGGGGCCAGGGGTTGGGAATATGTGACAGGGGCCAGGGCGAGGATGTGAAAGGGGTGGGGCATGGGTAGGACAGGAGCAAGCATGTGTCCTCTTTTTGAGAGGACAAAATATGGTAACGCTACCCTTGGAGTCCGGGCCCTGGGAATTTTGCCCCCTTCCTTTCTTGGCAGCCCTGATTACTCAGAGCTGGGACACTGCAGTCTTCTGTTTCTTCTCATGCAATCCCTGAGCATTTACTTCTTAACACAGGATACAAACCTCTGAGGTAGGGCCACTCCTCACTTTCCTGGGTCTCCCCCACCAGTACTGCAGCCCAGCCAATACTTTGGGAGGATTCCTTCACTTGGAGCCTCCCTCAAAGTGATCTCTGCACTCAGGATCTCTCTCCTGAGGACATCTTGCCTCAGGTCCTCCCTGATCCACTCTGCTTCAGGGCATTTAACCACCTTTTGGCCTCAGTCCCAGCTCCTCTGACTCAGTCTCTGACAAGGCAGGATAGCACCACCTGCGATAAGGTGGCTACACTGCAACCTCAGTAAGAGAGCGTTCTTAGGGACAACCGCCGCTATTCCACTCACTCCCTCACAGGGGCCAAGAAAATAGAATGTGCAATGATAAGTGCTTTCTAGATGGGAAAGAGGAAACTCAGTGGCCGAACTGAGGTGTCACATCGGTTTATAAGGATGCAACAGTGAGGACTGATATAAAGGGGCAGCAAAGTAAAGTGTCTTACGAATTATGGCAAGAATTTTAAACTGAAAGCAGTGGCATAGCCACAGGTGGGCCTGGGTGGGCCGGGGCCCACTCAACAGTAGCACACGTTTAACGGTGGCTGGTGCTCTGCCAGCTGAAGACCTCCCCCTGATGGTAACGAAAACACTACTCTCCACGACACTGGCACCTCCACATGCTCAGTTTTCAGCACATGCCTGCTGCAGACTGCCAAGGTGGAAAGAAGCATTTTCCCACTAGCTGAGATTTTTTTTGGTGGGGAGGGGTGAGAACACTTGGTGCCCACCCACTTCCTGCCTAGGCCCACCCCAAAATCTGTTGTCTGGCTACGCCCCTGACTGAAAGTGAAATTGGACAGAAAGGCAGTGGTGATGCATAAGCAGCAGAGATGATCAAATTTCTAGGCGTGGCAGAGATCCTAATTGCAGTATTTTGAACCGTTTAAAGACGCCTATATATCGTCTGAATCAGGCGGAGTATCTTCTCTTCAGCATGAGCTAAATGCCATAGGCTAAATGTCTCCACATATTTGTCTCTATAAATGGTTCTGAATGTTTGCAGGATGTATTACAAATTAACATACAAGAAGCACCACATTCTTTACAGTAAACAGCAAGCACAATATTTATGAAACCATGCTAAATTTCTTTTGCATAGTTACATGAAAGTCTTAAAATGCACCTGTTAAACTGTGTTTAGATTAAATGACAACAGGAAATGCCTCACAGGCAGATAACTGTGCCATTCGGCGGCGGCTGTTGTATGTCACATCATCTAAACCTTTGATCATTTACCGATTGCTTCATGCAAGCAGCTCTCCATTTCTCTGCCTTATAAACTGTATTATCTTCTATGTTTAACAGCTCATGTACCATCCGTGCCACTTGTTAAGTAAAAGGTATCATCCCCTCCCCATTCCACATTTGTCAGTTAACACAAAATTAACATATTCTGTGTTAACTGTTAATGCAGGTCAGTGGCGTAGCTACGTGGGGCCACGGGGGCCTGGGCCCCCGTAGATTTGGCCCTGGACCCCCTGCCGACGACCCTCTCGACTCCTCCTCCCGCTGCCAACCCACTGTCGCCTACCTTTGCTGGCGGGGGACCCCAACCCCCGCTAGCCGAGGTCCTCTTCTTCTGGTGCAAGGCTTCGTTCTGTTTCTGAGTCTGACGTCCTGCACGTTGTACGTGCAGGACGTCAGACTCACAGAAACAGAACAAAGCCTTGCAGATCAGCCAGCAACCGAAACAGACTCAGAAGCAGAGAGAAGCCTTGCGCCGGAAGAAGAGGACCTCGGCTGGCGGGGGTTGGGGTCCCCTGCCAGCAAAGGTAGGTGACGGCAATGGCGGGTTGGTGGTGGGAGGGGTGTGGAGAGGTCGTCAGCAGGGGCGAGTCAAAGTTGGTGGTGGTGGTGGCGGCAGCGGTGGCGGGGGGGTCGGCAATGGTGGGGGGGTCAGCGGCACCGGGGGGGGGGCGAAAATGTGCCCCCTCACCTCAGGCTCTGGACCCCCCCCCCTCCCGCCAAAGTCTGGCTACGCCCCTGCATGACCAGCAGATGTGGTCAGCAACTCTGAACAGGGTGGAGAGGAGGCAAATGAGCCAAAAGACCCTTTTAAAACCAAGTTGTAGCAGGGCCTGATTAAAGCTGACTGCAAAGTTAAGTGTAAAGAACCACTCGGGGGGGGGGGGGGGGGGAGAAGACTGAGAGGAAGAGATGCTGGGTCAGTAGGAGGAGAGGGGGTGGAAATAAAGAGATGCTGGGACCTGTGGGGTGGGGGAAGAGGAAGGAGAACAGATGCTGGCCCTGCGGGGTGGGGGAGGAGGGAGGGATATATGCTGAACCCCTGGGGAGGGGACAGGAGGAAGGGAAGAGAGGGAGAGATGCTAAACCCTGGGGAGGGGGTCAGTGAGAGATGGTGACCCTGGGGGAGAAGGATATGTAGAAAGAGAGATGGAAAGATGCTGGCCCTTTGGGGGAGGGGCATGTAAGAAGGGAAGAGTGGTGAGAAATGGGGAAGAGTGATAAGGGCACAGAGAGACAATGCTGGACACATGGGGGGTACGAACACAGAGGGGCCCATGCTGGACATGTGAAAGGGGTATAGGAACATAGAGGGGTGATGTTGGGCATGTCAGGGGGAATAGGGACATAGAGGGGTGATGCTTGGACAGAGGTGGAGGGATATGGACACAGAGGGGGAATGCCGAATTGGGCAAAAATAGAGACACAGAGAGGGAAGATGATGGACAGGGTGGATGTGGAGAGAGAAGAAATGCTAGATGGACAGGAAGACCTTGACAAGAGAGTTAAGAGAAGCCGGAGGAAAGGAGAAAACAGAGACTAGAATCAACACAATGAGAAAAATAAAATGTCCAGATAACAGAGGTAGAAAAAAGAACTTTATTTTCTGTTTGTGGATTAGATTATGTCAGTGCTTGGATTGTACATCTACCAGAGCTGGTGTTAGACATGGCTGGGTCCCATGAGAAAACCTCACTCATTGGCCTTCAATATCTCTCATTTTTCGTGGTAAATCTTACTCTTTGGGATGGTCCACCCTTGGCATCTGCTACAGCTACCTTCCTTATTCCCCAATGCAGTAGCTTCAGTGGTTCCCGCCTTGTCTAGGGTACATTATGCTCACTTGATTAAGTCACATTATAGATAAGCCCAATGCAGCAATATGGCCTCTCCAACACGCTGAAGTTGATTAGGTCACATTGCTGCATCAGGCATTGGCTTTGCAACAATATGACATCATCAAGTACATTACCCTACAGAGGGTAGCAACCAATGGAGCTGTTGCATAAGAACTAAGATAGATAGCTGTTCCCCTAGGTTGCCTATGGAATAAGGTAGGCATCTGTTCCTCTAGGCTGGCTAATATTTCCTCATCATGGTTACCGGGGCAGGAGTTGTTCTCTAACATTTTCTGTGCCTCTCTTCCCACTCAGGACAAAGAGCTAGCTAGCAAAACAAAGGTAGTGATCCTCATTCCAAGGGAGATGCACTACTGAAGTGGGGAGGGGAAGGGAGTAAAGGGAGATGCTGGACCTGGGATGTGGGGGCAGGGGACCAAGTGTACCTGGTTGCCAGGGGTCCATTGAAGGGTTAATCCTGCCCTGTCTACTTTCCATTATAGAATACTTGTGTAACTGGCTATATATTAATTATTACCTGAATTGTTTATTACTCTATTTACCATTAACTTTCTCTTTGCTTCATGTACAATTTCTCATTCATAATAGATTTTCTAAATGTTAAACATCCATAGTTATCCCAGTATGTTTATGATACTGTATTGTAAAATTGGATTTTTACAACAAATTACTTTCCTATGAATTATTCTTTGTTATGTGAATTGTTATGTGAATTGTGAAAAATTACAGAAGGACCTTACGAGACTGGGAGACTGGGCGGCTAAATGGCAGATGACGTTTAATGTGAGCAAGTGCAAGGTGATGCATGTGGGAAAAAAGAACCCGAATTATAGCTACGTCATGCAAGGTTCCACGTTAGGAGTTATGGACCAAGAAAGGGATCTGGGTGTCGTCGTCAATAATACACTGAAACCTTCTGCTCAGTGTGCTGCTGCGGCTCGGAAAGCGAATAGAATGTTGGGTATTATTGGGAAAGGTATGGAAAACAGGTGTGAGGATGTTATAATGCCGTTGTATCGCTCCATGGTGCGACCGCACCTTGAGTACTGTGTTCAATTCTGGTCGCCGCATCTCAAGAAAGATATAGTGGAACTGGAAAAGGTGCAGCGAAGGACGACTAAAATGATAGCGGGGATGGGACGACTTCCCTATGAAGAAAGACTAAGGAGGCTAGGGCTTTTCAGCTTGGAGAAGAGACGGCTGAGGGGAGACATGATAGAGGTATATAAAATAATGAGTGGAGTGGAACAGGTGGATATGAAGCCTCTGTTCACGCTTTCCAAAAACACTAGGACTAGGGGTCATGCAATGAAACTACAGTGTAGTAAATTTAAAACAAATGGGAGAAACTTTTCTTCACCCAACGCATAATTAAACTCTGGAATTCGTTGCCGGAAAACGTGGTGAAGGCGGTTAGCTTAGCAGAGTTTTAAAAGGGGCTAGACGGTTTCCTAAAACCACTACTTAATGGACTTGGGAAAAATCCACAATTCCAGGAATAACATGTATAAAATTTTTGTACGTCTGGGAAGCGTGCCAGGTGCCCTTGGCCTGGATTGGCCGCTGTCGTGTACAGGATGCTGGGCTCGATGGACCTTTGGTCTTTTCCCAGTGTGGCATTACTTATGTATCCAATACTGTTTATTGTAAGCCACATTGAACTCAAACTTGTTTGGAATAATGAGGGATATAAATGTCATAAATAAACAAATACGTGTGCATGCAGAAACACACCAGTCATACAGTTGGAATGTTAGCACTTAAGTACTGCAAATACCCACCTAAGTTACAGTATTCTGTAAGGTTCTGCCCATGTGTATTTTCAAATATATGCTCTGTATAGCTCAGCATAGCGCTTAGGTGGAATTTTGGCAGTTACCGTGAGCTTTATTCCATGCCCCCTTGAGACAGTTCCTGGTTTACCACTGTCCGCAACACAAAAGATGTTTTGAATATCTTGGTTTCCTGCTTCCACCTGTGTAAAACAGACACTTGCAGTGACCCTTTTTTATCGCTGCAAACATTTTCATATTGCAGCATTGGGTACTGGATACTGCTCGGTTTTTTTGATGTGACAGTGACGAATATCGTCACGGACAGGGCGGACTTTTAATTGATCTTTGCACATTTGTATTTCACTGTTGATCTTCACTGGCTTACTAACTTAACATTTAACATGAGATACATTGTGATTATTTAGCTACCATGACTGACAGCCGTTGCTAGAATAATGTCTGAAACCTGTGATTAATACGTCAGATATGCAAACAGGAAAGTACAGAAAACCCTATAATTACCAGCAACCTCTAATTACAGGCCACATGTATAGCTTACCCCTCCCTCAGTAGTTTCTGGGATGCCAAATAACAACACGGAGGTCTAGGAAGTTCTCTCCTTTCTTAATCTGTAGGTGGAAACTTAATGCAAACAGCACAGTTCAGAACAGGATCAGGACTAGGGAAAGGCAGACAGGACAGCTGACCTGGGTGTTGTGCAGCAAGCAAGCAATGGCCTGCAGTCGGGGCTTTCAAGGGATTCAGCAAATCCCCAGCTCTGCCCGTCTTTCCCTTCTCCCCCTCAGTGTTTGTGAGGCTGAGGCACTTTATCTTTGAGCGGGTATCAGAAAAGCTGTGAAACAGGGGCGGACTGACCAGGCAACCGGGCAGTGCCCGAGGGCCCAGAGGCTCTGCCTGGTTCCCCTTGCCCGCCACTGCCATCACATGCTACAGCCGCCCTGGTGGTCTAGTGGCTACCGCCGGCTTCCACCACACAGTACAGCTGCCCAGGCGAAGCGACGATTCTCCCCGCTGCTGCCTGTGTCCTGTGCCAGTTCCGCGGTTTAAAACGGTGGCCGCGAACTCTCGCAAGACTACCGAGAGAGGTCACAGATGCCATTTTAAACTGTGGAGCAACTGCGGGCAGCAGCACATTCGGCAGCAGCATGGAAGAAGGCGGGAAAGGGGAGGGACACGCTGGGCATGAGGAGGGTAGAAGAGGAGATGCTGGACATGGAGGAAGGTAAGGGCTGTGGGGGTGGCGGTAGCGGGGAGGCCCAGAGTATTCTCAGTGCCCCCAGGGGTCCAGAGTATTCTCAGTCCGCTCCTGGTGTGAAACAGCAACCCGTGGCTTGCACATGATTCCGAACTGCAGCAGCTTATGCATCTATCCATAGCACAGCACAGCAAGTTATGTGCAGGCTACGTTCTGATGCCTGTTCTCCTCGTGGTAATACAGTGCCATCTGCGCTGCATCACTGATTAAGGAGCTGAGCTGGGACTGCAACATTGTTCTCCTTTCCTGCCCACACATCAGTATCTTGGATCCAGTTTTAAACCCAACACCACTCTTCCCCTAGGACCTGTGACTGCACTGCTGAAGCTGCCTGTCAGCGTCCCTCTAAGCATTAGGGCTGTAGTCTATGTGCTACTGCCGGCTTAATCCGCTTAGCGAGTTGTGCACGTAAATTCTAATTACTGTCAATTTGTGCTCATAATTGCTTGCTAAGTGCTGTTATCAACGACGATTGGCTTGTTAAGGCAATTAAGTTACGCGCGTTGTTACAGAATGCGCTTGGATTTCGGTGTGGATCTCTAGAATCTGGGGGTTGGTGCAGAAAAGTGGTAAAAAAAAAATGACAATCCTGTAACACAACCAAAAAGAAAACCCCTGTGTTTTATCTGCTTTCCTCGTGAAACTCACTTTTGTGGTTATGGGCAGGGAAATGGGTGTTTTCATGGGCATTCCAAAATTTATGCACGTTGTTATTGAATATGGCCCTCTGTGTCTAAATCTACATGCCGGGATTTACGCCGTGTTTTCGCTGGTATAAATAGAGGCACATTGTTTTAGGTGCCAGAATATCAACTAAGCATATTCTATTTACCGCGCCTAAACATAGGCACCACTTATGGAATACGCTTAGGCATAAATATTTTCCACGCAGATTTTCTAGGCAGCATATATAGAATCTGGCCCATGGCGTCTAAAATGTAGGCGTGTCAGAATAAGGTAGCGCTAGTCTATAAACTGTGTCTACAGTAATATTATAGAATAATGCATAGCCTAGGGAAACGTGTGTATATTTAGGCATGGCCATTTACGCCACTGAAAACCTGCACACACCTAAATGTACTCGCGTTCCCCCAAATTCTATAATAATGCACATATGGCCCCTTTTACCAAGCTGCGGTAACATGGCGGCAGTTCCTTTTTAGTGAGCGGTAAGCCCACATTGGGCTTACCGCCACTTCGTAAAAGGGGCCCATAGATTTAATTGACACTCTGACATGCCTACACTCCTCTCATGGCCACACCCCTTTTCAGCTACGCATGTTGGAATTTACGCATGCCTCTTTTTAGAATACATCTAAAAATAAGCAGGTGTAAATTCAAATTGTTGCCAATTAGTGATGATAATTGGTTGTTATCGCCCAATTATCATCACTAATTGGCTCATTACTCAATTGAGTAGCATGTGGCCATGCACACAACTTAACATGCTCTATTCGCCGTGCCTTATATAGAATCTGGTCCAAAATATGCACTAAGCTAGTATTCTATAGAGGATGCTCTGCGCAGGGTGCCCTTTACAGAATAGTAGCTTAGCGTGGACCATACATAATAGGCCTAACTTTAGGAGCCATTTATAACTTGAACAGTGATCCAACTTCTGAAGCATGGAGAGCCCCTTTGGTAAATCTTAGGGTTGGAATTTCTGAGGAGCAGTTTTCAGGAGTGTTGTGTTCAGTTTTGGAGGCCGTAAAAAGAATTGAAGCGGTGCAAAGAAAAGCTACGAGGATGGTATGGGATTTGCGTTACAAGACGTATGAGAGACTTGCTGACCTGAACATGTATACCCTGGAGGAAAGGAGAAACAGGGGTGATATGATACAGACGTTCAAATATTTGAAAGGTCTTAATCCGCAAATGAACCTTTTCTGTAGATGGGAAGGCGGTAGAACTAGAGGACATGAAATGAGATTGAAGGGGGGCAGACTCAAGAAAAATGTCAGGAAGTATTTTTTCACGGAGAGTGGTGGAATGCCCTCCCGCGGGAGGTGGTGGAGATGAAAACTGTAACAGAATTCAAACACGCGTGGGATAAACATAAAGGAATCCTGTTGAGAAGGAATGGATCCTCAGAAGCTGGGCTGCTGGATTATCCCTGGAAGGGCTATGATGACTTAATTAACTAGTAGCTGGCTCTGTATGGTAGGCTGCAGGTACAGAAACTAATGTAGGTGCTCAAGTATTTTTTCTTTTTACATCCTTAGCAAGATACGGCCTCCAAGGCTGAACACGGTGCTCCGGGTGGAGCCTCACCAACGACTTGTGCAGGGGCATTGGAGCTTCTTTTCTTCGGATGGTCGCGCCTCTCTCTGTGCAGCCTGGCAGCCTTCTGGCTGCGGTCACCGCCTTGTCACACTGTTTCGTCACCCCCAAGATCCCTCTCCCCGTCTGTACAATGAACACCTATAATCTCACTAAGTCACCTCACCACCCCACTCAATTATCCTAATCACTCCCTTCCTTCTTTCCCCCTCCCTACCTGATTGCTTCACATTACTAATTGTATCTGTTATCTTGTTATGACACTGTCAACAAACCTATGTAAGCCACATTGAGCCTGCAAAAGGGTGGGGGAATGTGGGATACAAATGCAATAAATAAATAATTTACCCTAACATTACAAGTGGAGTTCACAGTATGTTTACTTTAACCTGCGTTTAACAAAAAAAGGCAGTTCTTGTGTGAATGTTTAGTTTGGGTCAAAAAATAGCGTATGTACATGATATCATCAAAAGTAAGCATTTTCCCCCTCTCTGCAGCCTACATATAAGTGCAAATTGTGCAGGTGGGTTTAACGCAGGTGAGTGAAAACCGTCAAAGTTGTTTGCAATATGGGCTGTAAGAAACCCACCACCACCACCACCACACTCCCATTCATTTAGATACTCTGTATTTGCATTACACTTGAAAACAGTACTGACAGCTACCAATATACCTCAGGTGTGAGGGGAGGTATCTAAAAACTCAGGAACATCTACAGTCTCTCCAGATTCTGGCCCATTTATTGTCTCTGCTGAAAGGATACTGTGAAGAAATGTTTAACTGTTAGAAAGATTAGCCACTAATTAAAAAAAATGGTGAAAGCCCAAAGATGCAGGAGGATAGAAATGCATTCCCTAAGTTTTTCATATGTGTTTCTCATGTCAGAAACCATATTAGCAAATGTTTTGGAAAAATGTTCAGTGCCTCATTAAAAAAAAAAAAAAAACCTTATTATTTATTCTTCAGTTATGAAATTTTGTTTTGGAAACTAATCTGCCCCATGACAAAAGAAAGCTTAAGAACTCCGGGAATGAAGTTTAGTGAGCTGAAGCAAAGCTTTCACCAGTAAGCAACGTGTCAAATTGTGGTGCCCATAGAAACAGCAAAACAGGAACAGGCTCAGTCCAATCCCAGGTCCTTAAACAGATTTGGGCTACAGAGTGAGACTTGCACAGATAGTGAACCCTCTTTCCCAAGTGTGCCAAAATTTTCACCAAGCAATCTTTGGACAGATTCCCCTCCAACCCCACTGAAAGCAGCCATGACTACCCACATGGAGATGATATGGAAACTGCTGGAACTTCACGATTATGTGTCACTCTCCAAGTCTGAACGTCAAGTCAGGAGAGGTGCAAGCATGAAGCAGTGGCAGCTGGAGAGGTGGCCACACCTGAGGTCCTCTGATAATAACTCATTGGAGAGCAGAGAGAAACTGCTGCAGAAGGCTGCTTGGGATGGTGCACTGGAACAATTCAATGGCTTGCTGAGCTTTGGTGTACATGTGAACTCACAGTAAGTGTGTTATTTATTATTTTTTTTCAGTGTGCCTCAGCTTCCGTCTGCTCCTTCGACCATTCAGCTCAATGGGAACAAATGAAGGGATGGTGAAGTCACCCTTCAGTCACAGATAACTGGCAGCTTTTCTCCCATCTGTAACTCTCTCCTGCCTTGTCTAATCCAATAATTTCCATGTCAGTCCTCAGGGAAGAGTGATATATTGTACTTTCTTCTTGCCCCTCCTCCAGAACACATGCACCTAGTGTGATGTTGTGTATGAATGCACCAACTTAATTTTAGAATATCTATATTAAAGTCCTGAATGGAGTGAAACAGGTAAATGAGAATCCATTGTTTACGCTTTCAAAAAGTACAAAGACTATGGGACAATCCATGCAGTTGCATAGGGTCTGATATTTAGTCGGAGGCGGTGAACGTTTTGCTCACCGCTTGCAGAGTTATTCCCAGACCTGTCCGGGCTTCGGCTTGAATATCTGGTTATTTTTAAATCATAAGTAGATAAATATTGCCATACTGGAACAGGCCAAAGGTCCATCGAGCCCAGCATCCTGTTTCCAACAGTGACCAATCCAGGTCACAAGTTACCTGGCAAGATCCCAAAAAAGTACAAAACATGTTATGCTGCTTATCCTAAAAATACGTAGAGTTTAAAGCAAGAGCGTCTAATATCTTCCAAATGGGCTTTTCCAATGTGTTATTCTAAAAGGTTTATCAGGGAAAGTCTCATATAGTCACCGGGGCGATTTTTGTGCCACCAATAAGGTTTACCCCTATTTCATGACAATTGTAATCATCGACTCACCCCCAACCTGCCTCTTTTTTTATTATTTTCTTAATATTTAAATGTTTTTTGCAAATTTTCTAGTTTATTTACCTGTATCTGATTACTTCATAATCAAAAAAGAGGCAGGTTGGGGGTGAGTCGATGATTACAATTGTCACGAAATAGGGCAGTAACTCAGAACTGAAGTGCACTGGGCGTGCAAAAGCGCTTATGAGGCTTAGTAAAAGGGTCCCTATGTTGTGCAGAACACAGGGAACGTGTTGCTACATATGGGATAAATGAACTGGACAGGAAAGAAGGTAAATGTCTATAGTATGACTGATGCGCAGTGGTAAGAATTTTGTACAAGACACAGTGCCCAACAGGGAGCCAGTGTACTTCTATAAACCATGGGAATACCCTGTCATACTTCCGTGCACCATAGAATAACACTTCAGCAGTATTACGTGCAAGTTGATGTTGTAAGCTGATAATGGTGTAAGACAGGAAGAAGTGAATTACAATAATCAATCTGTGATATGACAAGTGCACGAATAAGCAGAAGCAAAAAGCTTTGGTCAATAAGTGGTCCAGTGGAACACGCTTTCCAAAAATACTAGGACTAGGGGGCATGCGATGAAACTACAATGTAGTAAATTTAAAACGAATCGGAGAAAAATTTTCTTCACGCAATATGTAATTAAATTCTGGAATTTGTTGCCAGAGAATGTGGTAAAGGCGGTTAGCTTAGTGGAGTTTAAAAAAGGTTTGGGCGGCTGCCTAAAGGAAAAGTCCATAGACCGTTATTAAATGGACTTGGGGAAAATCCACTATATCTGGGATAAGCAGTATAAAATGTTTTGTACTTTTTTGGGATCTTGCCAGGTATTTGTGACCTGGATTGGCCACTGTTGGAAGCAGGATGCTGGGCTCGATGGACCTTTGGTCTTTCCCAGTATGGGATTTCTTGATATAATTTGATAAACGTATATCAGACATGAGATGTTTATTGAGGGTAATCCCAAACACCTTCAGTGAATCACAGAGAACGATAGGGTATCTTAAATCGACAGAAATTTTAGGGGCCCTTTTACTAAGCTGCATAAGCTCCTATGCGCACCCAACTTGTATCATTTCCGAGTTACCGCACGGCTACCGCATGGCCCTTGCAGTAATTTCATTTTTGGCACGTCCGAAAAAATATTTTTTATTTTCTGGTATGCACCAGCTACCTGCGTCAAGTGGCATTTGATGTGTGTAGGTCATTAACGCCCGGTTACTGCATGAGACTTTACTACTAGGTCAATGGCTGGCAGTAAGGTCTCAGACCCAAAATGGATGTGCGGCAATTTTCATTTTGCCACACGTCCGTTTTTGGCAAAAATTTTAAAAAGGCATTTTTTTTACAGGTGCGCTAAAAAATGATTCTGCGTGCACCCAAAACATGCATCTACACTACTGCAGGCCATTTTTCAGTACATCTTAGTAAAAGGACCCCTATTTATACAAGGGGTTGAATACCAAGAGAATAATACCACTTCAGTTTTACTCTGGTTCAATTTCAAGCCATGGTTAATTATCTAGTATGCAATGACCTCAAGTTTATGAGTAAGTCCAGAAAGAGGGTCATTTAAGGAGGAATTAACAGCTGGATGTCACCAGTAAAGCCAAAGCTGTAAGAAATATGTTTAATATTGGAGCCCTGAGGTAATCCACCTTGTAATGAACGTGGTGAGGATACAGATCCAGACCAAATTACCCTGAAAGATCTAATGGACAGGTAAGACTGTAACCACTTAAGGGCAGTACCATAAATATGCAAATCAGCAAGCTGCTGAAGAAGCAGAGAGTTATTCATAAATCAAATGTATGTTTATGTTTATTAGAGCTTGATGTACCACTTTGGCTAACTGGTAGGATAAAGCAGTTCACAAATAAAAAGGAACAAATCATAAATGCAGGAAAAAGAAGACCATAAAACAATAAGAAAGAGCCTTTCATCCATGGATAAAGAATGAGGAGAGATGGAGGACAGGTCCCAGGAGTTTGATCTGTGCCAACCACAGTCTACTATATGGAACCGTAGGCTAGTTCAAATAGAAACATCTTCAATCGGATTTTAAGGTTTTTAGGTGCTGACTTGGAGCAGAGGCCAGGGAGAAGAGAATTCCAGAGGAAATGTGCTAAGAAAAAGAAAGTTGAGGGGCCCTACGCACACCCAATGTGCGCCAAAATGGAGTTACCGCCTGGTTACCACGTGGCCCTTGCGGTAATTTCATTTTTGGCGTGCTTCCAATACGCGTGTCTGAAAAATGTTTTTTATTTTTGAGCGAGCATAACGGACGCATGTCAAGTGGCATTTGGTGGGCGTAGGTCATTACCGTCCAGTTACCGCGTGAGTCTTTACCGCTAGGTCAATGGCTGGCAGTAAGGTCTCATACCCAAAATGGACGGGTGGCAATTTTCAACGCACCCCCAAAACCCACGCCTACACTACCGTAAGTCATTTTTCAGTGTACCTTTGTAAAACAACCCCTGAGTGATGTGAGGATTCCCATCGAGCGAGTCTAGGAGAGGGAAGAATGAGCCAGTGAGAGTCCAAAGAGTGTAATGAGCATGTAGGAGTATATGGGGAAATTAAAGAAGAAAGATAGGGAGGAGAACTTGAATAATAGATCTTGTGAGCTAATGATAGTATCTTAAATTGGATTCTCTAGTGGATAGGCAGCCAATGAAGTTTGACAAGTATAGGCGTTACACGATGAAATCGTTTTGAGTTGGAAATAAGCCATGAGATCAAGGGATAAGAAAAGGACCTCATGGTGACATCAAGAAAAAAGGGCAAATTTGAGGCTGGGCGATAGTAGCAGTAAAAGGATCTAGCTTTGAGTTCTTCAAATGAGGATGAACACAAGACTACTTCCAATCAGTGGGGAAGGTACTAGTTTGCAAGCCAGTAACGTTGGAACACACTCTAGGGAAAGACGGATCCTTATCGTTTTAAGAGAAAATTAGGCACAGGGATCTGGAGTAGGCTGTGGAAGAATTCAGCCACAGAGGCCACTAAAACTCAGGGCAGAATGCAAAGATGAAGGGTCTATATTATCATCAGAGTTCATTGTACTCAAATTTAGAGCTAATGTTAAGTCTGAACACACACAGAGTCTGGCAAATCTAGAGTCAATAAAGGCAGAGACAAAGCAGGATAAGGAAGAGTGAATTATAGCTATTTTCTAAGAAAGTCAAGTGCCAAATCAGCATGTAGGAAGTTGGAGGAATTAAAATGAGTCATTGTACTGAAAAGTTGCCTAACGAGTCTAAACAGTCGGGCTGAATTA
Organism: Microcaecilia unicolor; assembly: GCF_901765095.1. Taxonomy (NCBI): domain Eukaryota; kingdom Metazoa; phylum Chordata; class Amphibia; order Gymnophiona; family Siphonopidae; genus Microcaecilia; species Microcaecilia unicolor. The sequence continues at coordinate 186,495,543 of NC_044040.1, read as the reverse complement.
GTGTCCCTTTGTAAAAGAGTGGAGAAATATTCCCTCCGAGGTTTAGCAACAGCAAGCTGGTAAGCTCACAGAAAGAGGGATAAGTTACTATTATTATTATTGTATTCCACATTATCCCAAACAAGCTCAGGTTCAATGTGACTTACAGTCAAGAAAAAACATCAAAAACAAAATACAGTCAGATAATTAATTATAACATTTTAACATATTAGGAATGATTGTGTGTTTGTCATGAAGCTAGGCTAGAGTATTGGTTATGTTGAAACATATAAGAGAGACGGCAACATTAATTTATTGTCTTTTGATAAGATATGTATTAATTTTTATTTATTTATTTATTTATTTGTTTGTTTGTTTCCTTGGTATCCCACATTTTCCCACCTATTTGCAGGCTCAATGTGGCTTACATGGTACAGTACACTCCAGTAGAGAACAAATACAAAATGGTGTTATGGTCAATAAGGTTCATGGAGGAGTGGTCTAGTGGTTAGGGTGGTGGACTTTGGTCCTGGGGAACTGAGGAACTGAGTTTGATTCCCACTTCAGGCACAGGCAGCTCCTTGTGACTCTGGGCAAGTCACTTAACCCTCCATTGCCCCAGGTACAAATAAGTACCTGCATACAATATGTAAGCCGCATTGAGCCTGCCATGAGTGGGAAAGTGCGGGGCACAAATGTAACAAAAATAAATGTGTTACAGACACATTGAGGAATCGTAGAGAAGGAGAGTTAGGTAGTGGCCAAGTACGATCTTAGGTTTCATTGTGTTGCAGAAAATAGAAAAGCCTTTAGTACATAAGTAATGCCATACTGGGAAAAGACCAAAGGCCCATCAAGCCCAGCATCCTGTCCCTGACAGCGGCCAATCCAGGTCAAGGGCACCTGGCAGCTTCCCAAACGTACAAACATTCTATACATGGTATTCCCGAAATTGTAGATTTTTCCAAGTCCATTTAGTAGCGGTCCTTCCCTCTCAGTGTCCCACCCTCCTCTGATGTAATTTCCTCTTTCTACAAGGGTGGGACACTGAGAGGGAAGGGAAGGCTGGAGGCGAGCCGATTACGTAGTAGCTCATTTGCATACGGTTACGAACCCAGCCAGCCAGCCATCCAGGAACGCAGATTGACAAATTATTATAAAGGAGATTTAAAGGGTGATTCTGTATCAAGCTCAGCTGCAGTTATACACGTCTGATGCACATAACTGCAAAATAAGCACTACTTATGCACACTTCTTAAGCTTAAGCCTAAATGGTATTGCATGCAATTGTGAAGGGGGCTTAAATATGTATGTCACCATTGTGTTAGTGGTTAGATGAGCTTGAGGTCTTTTATAAGTTGTATGCTGATGATGTTTTAGGTATTTTCCCCCCTGTTTACAGGGATTCCTTTGATGTTTTGTCTAGAGCTAAACTCTGTTGCGGATTAATGATTGGATGACAACCAATTGGCTGGCTATAAATCTTACGAAAACTGAATTGATGGTGTGATCTAATACTGTTTTGGTAAGAACTCCTCTGGTGTTGAAATTGGATCAGGTTGAAATTCCTCTTCATACTCAAATTATGAGTTTGGGAGTAATTGTTGATTCTGCTCTCACAATGAAACTTTTTGTGAGGAGCTTAATCTTGAGCTCCTGCTATAGACTGCAGATGTGTCGTTTAAAATGTTTTCTTTCTCATGATGATTTTCGGATTGTTCTTCAAGTGCTCATTCTTGTGCATCTTGATTATTGTAAATATTTGTTATTTGTTACTTGATTTGTGTTTGACTTCTCTTAGAGCCTTTCAATCTGCCCAGAATTCAGCAGCTTGACTGTTTGGCAATGTGTCTCATTTTAAGAACATAAGCATTGCTATACTGGGGCAGATGGAAGGTCCATCAAGCCTAGTATCCTGATTCCAACAGTGACCAATCCAGGTCACAAATACCTGGCAAGATCCCAACAGAGTAAAAATAGATTTTATGCTACTTATCCTAGAAATAAGCAGTGGAGTTTCCCTACATCCATCTTAATAATGGCTTATGGACTTTTCTTTTAGAAAGTTATCTAAACCTTTTTTAAACCCTGCTAAGCTAACTGCTTTTACCACTTGTTTTGGCAATGAATTCCAGATTTTAATTAGCTATAGCTTGGGTTCCTCTTTCCTATATACATCTCTTTGCATTTGCTCACATTAAATGTCATCTGCCATTTGGATGCCCAATTTCCCAGTCTTGTAAGGTCCTCTTGCAATTTTTCACAATCCTCTTTTGATCATATTACACCTTTGCTCCTTAAGCCTGCAAATAGGTGGGAAAATGTAGGATACAAATGTAATAAATAAAATAAATAAGCATCACTAGTTGCCAGTTTTTTTGGCATGTGAAGTTTAAGGTGTTATGTTTGATTTACAGGGTTTTGGCGGGGGAGGATCCTTATTTTGTTCATTCTGCAACTTATTCATCCAGTTTGATGGTTGTGCTCTGGGATAGATAGGTTACTGATGTTGTCTGCTTTTAAGAGACTACCGATTGGTTGAAATGCACCATCATAAGTCCTTTCTTATTGGAGCCCTTTTTGAGTGGCTTACTAGTGCTGTATAAACACAGGTAAATTATTGTACTTTTCCCAAGCAGGTGAAGAAATTGCTATTTCAGGAACATAAGTGTTGCCATACTGGGACAGACCAAAGGTCCATCAAGCCCAGCATCCTGTTTCCAACAGTGGTCAATCTAGATCACAAATACCTGGCAAGATCCCAAAAAACTTCAATACATTTTACGCTGCTTATCCCAGAAATAAACCAATATCAAAATATAAACGGAAGGATATCACACAAAACACTTGTGTAGCATAAATGAGGTGACGTCTCATATCATTAGACACTACTGCTATTCACATCACTCCCGTGGTGAATCTGTATATATGTGTCAAGATATAATCATTGACTCTATCCTCCACCCACCTATTGTATTTTTTTCTTTCCCATTATAATATATCAACATATGCAGCACTTAGCTTAACGGACTGGTGCGTTACCTCACAGGTGTGCCTGTATGCCCCAACAGGTGCCTGTTTCGCAACGCTTCTTCAAAGGGGACTTACACACCGTTTAGCCTGCAAAGATATACAGATATCCCAGAAATAAGCAGTGGATTTTCCCCAAGTCATTTTAATAATGGCTTATGGACGTTTCCTTTAGGAAGCCGTCCGAACCTTTTTTTAAACCTCGCTAAGCTAACAGGACACACTCAGCCAGTCAGGTTTTTAAGATACCTGCAATGAATATGCATGAGATAAATTTGCATGCATTGTCTTCATTGTATGCAAATCAATCTCATGCATATTCATTCTGGGTATCCTGAAAACCTGACTGGCTGGGTGCAAACTGGGTTGAGAACCTCTAGTTTAAAGTATAAGTACTCTTAGCCTAGTCCCTCTGAGTAAAATGATCAGATCAAACATTTTACTGGACACACACAGGAAACATTTCTTCCATTCTTTTGGTAGCTCCTTGCTCTCAGATGTACCATCTGATGATGAGAAAGGCTACACTTTCCCATTTCACTTCCTGCAAGCATGCAGTTCAAAACACAGACATCATCTCTGAATCAGTCCAAGGCTTCATTCAGTGGAAGATAACATACTGAATTCCAAGACTAAAATTTGGGAATTTTCTATTAACATGGTTAAATAAATGTTGAGATTTATTAAACTTGAAAAAATGTCATGGCTTTTGAGCATGCATTTCTTGCTGCCACTTTGTAATTCTTATTTTTTTTCCCCGCAGTGATCCCCGTGTTAACGTTGCACTGATCGTAATGCAGAATATTGTTTTAATACCCTTATTATATCAAATCTTTTTCATGCAGTCTTGGATCATAACCCACATGGCTCCGTTTGATGAGCAACACATGAATTATAGGAAAAGCTGTGGATGAATTTTCCTGTGTGTTTCTACTTAATCTCTGTTTGCTTATTCTTTTTCACCAATGTCCCACTCTCACTACGGTTTTATTTTACTTTCATAAGTCAGCAGACAAGAAGAAACACATCCAACCACTCATATGAGTTAGGCTGTGAAATCGCTAGGAGCAACAGAACCCAGAGTTATCTTTACTTAGGGGTCCTTTTACAAAGGCACGCTGAAAAATGGCTTGCGGTAGTATAGGCGCGGGTTTTGGGCGCGCACCGATCCATTTTTTAGCGTGCCTGTAAAAAAGGCCCTTTTTTTGCTGAAAATGGACGTGTGGCAAAATTAAAGTTGCCGCGCGTCCATTTTGGGTCCGAGACCTTACCGCCAGCCATTGACCTAGCGGTAAAGAATCCAGGCGGTAATGACCTACGCACATCAAATGCCACTTGGCGTACGTCCGTTATGCGCGCCCGAAAATAAAAAAAAATTTTTCAGACGCGCGTATTGGACATGCACCAAAAATGAAATTACCGCAAGAGCCACATAGCAGTTGGGTGGTAACTCAATTTTGGCGCACGTTGGGCGCGCATAGATGCTTACGCGGCTTAGTAAAAGGGCCCCTAAAAGAATTATGCTCAGAAAATTTCCTGCTTTGGAAAAACATTAAAACGAATAACTACTTTTACTTTTTACAAACCCTTGACAGGGACAACAGAGGGTGGTCACCTCTTCATATTGCCGCTTGCTGTGGGAATCTTCCTTTGATAAAGCACCTTCTTCAAAAGGGAGCATCCGTTCGTATACAAGATGTTTGTCACTATACACCACTGCATAGGGCAGCTTGGAATGGACACACGGAAAGCATGGAATGTCTCTTACGGAACGGAGCTTTGCCAGATGCTCTGACCTCTTCTGGGCAATCACCCCTACATTTAGCTGCAGCCAACGGGCACGTATCTGCTGCAAAAACATTACTCAAATACAAAGCCTCTGTTGATGCTAAAGATATTAACAAGTGGACTCCATTGCACTGGTCTTCTATCAATGGCCACACGGATGTGCTTGACCTGCTTTTATCAATGGGAGCTTCATTAGAGGACACAAAGCATACTGGTGTCACACTGCTGCAACTAGTGGTTATGGCAGGGTGTGTCCAAAGTACTAAATACCTACTGAAGAGGAAAGTGGATCCAAATATCACAAATCACGATGGCCAAACTGCACTTCATGTAGCTTCTGAATCTGGAAATGAGAAGGTAGGGAATACAATTCTGCAAATGCATCCTAGAAGTCAGATATTCTTAGCATAATTTTCATAGACACAAAATGGGAGATACCTTTTAGCACATCTGGTTCATTTGCTAAGTTTGTTATGTTACTATAAGAATATTGATCAATACATGTTCAGCTACTCCACTCAATGCACCATCACAAATATTACACTTTTATTTATAAATTCTGGCACACATCAACTTAAAGGTATCAACTTTACCTATTAGCTTTGGCCTGTACACCACCACTCATGACAATGGAGACAAAGACAAGCAGACAGCTAGAAAAAAAAAAGTAATACAAACAGAAAAATGCTATCAAAAAGTAGAATGCATTCTATTTGTAACTAATATGTAAAGTTCTGTATGTCTAACACAACGCAAGTGCAACCACCAATGATCTAAAGTTACAAAGCAGGAAAATCCCGAGAATCCACTGGAACGAATGCTCTATTTCTACACATAAACATTAACATAAACAGAACAATACTTCAAACCTAAAAGAAACAAATCAGAGAACAGACAAACCAGTGTTACAGAAGGTAAGTTTTTCTGCCTTGCACAGCTGTTGCATGATATGCTCTGAGAAAGGAAAATGTTAGTTAGGTTCTTAAGCCACATCAGGAAAACAACTGGTACCTAAAAGCCAGAAGGACGCATACCTCCCCCCCCCCCCCCAATTCTATAAATGGTACCCGAGTTAGGCACACAGTTATTGAATAGGGCCAGTTATGTGAGTCAATTACTTGGCACTAAATTGATGAATAATTGGCAATAAATCCCAATAGTTGTTGTTAACAAGCCTAATTGGCATCAGTTTGCAGTTTTTATAAACAGCGCATCTAACTTCTCTTATGCACAAATGCAAAGGGGATGTTAACGTGGGAGGGGCATGGGATGTAATGTGGGAGGGGCATGCACACACTTTATAGAATAGTTGCATTTACATGCGCTACCATTAATGCCAGCCATAGACAATGCATAAGTGGTCACACGTAAATTTTGGCGCATAACTGCAGACTTATGCTAGTATTCTAGAGCAGATTTTGTGCCCAATTCTGCTGTTACATTAATACTGACCTAACTTTTAGCAACTTATATAGAATTTATACCCAGCTATCCAACATTTGCTTTCCCCGAGGTGGCCATAATTCTAGCAGTGGTTATAATTCGTTTCTTTACATGCACCATAGTTTAACATATTTGAAAGCCCTTTAAATACATTTCTTCTTTGACTGTTTTTTGTTTGTTTTGGAGAACGTATTTCAAAACAAATAAGGAATATAGTAAGAATGTGGGAAAGGCAGTGCTTTGTGTCTTGTGCAAAGATCAAGTGACCAGCATGAAATCATTCGAAGGCCACTGTGAATTTCACATATTTCGAGCAGTGACACACCAGAGGTGACGTGGTAAGTCCACCCTCCCGGCACCTAGCATACTGTGTACATTATGTTCACAAATGGGCCAGTGATTCAGTGAAGATTTATCTACCTGCAACATCATTTTTTACATGGGCGAAGAACTGTAACTATAAAGGTTAGAAATAGAAATGAAACAAAAGGAAAGTGAAATAAAGTGATTCCTTTATTCTTGGACTAGCATAATACTTTTTTTTTTTTTTTACAATCTTTTTAAGGCTGCCACACTACTTTTACATAGGTTGGCAAATCCTGAACGTACAATGGCTGCAGAACTCAAATCATGCCAGTAGGTGGTACTGAAATTCCGTTCCTCGGTTCTAAAAATTAAAAAACAAACAAACAACAAAGTGCTGTTTTCCACCTGAGAAAATGTTCTACTGCAAAACTGAAACAGAATGTCCTTCATAATGCAACTACTTAGTTCTGTGCATCTATCCAGGCTAATTGGTCTTGTCAGATAAAGGAAAATTACAGTACAGTCTCTAATAATAGGGGCGGAAGGCTGCAATAAGCACAGAGTTTTAGTGGCAAAGTTAGGGTAAAGCCAGGGATCCATGGCCAGTCCAAGAGTATCTGATGGTAGGAAAGCTGTAGCCCTACTCTCACCCCACCCACAGTCCTGTACCCCCTTTCCCTCTAACTCTGCCCCCCCCCCCCCAGGAATCCATCAACCCCCTTTCTCCTTCCAGCCCCAGGCAACACACACACCCCTTAGTCCAGTAAATTCCTTTTCCCTCTGTACCCCACAAGGAGGCTAGCAACTCCCTTTCCCCTGTCCTTCAGGTAACCAGCATCTTCCACTCCACTCCCTAACTGCCCCCCTAGGTCCAGCATCTACCCTTCCCCTTCCTGCCCCCCCGGGGATCCCATATATCCCTATCCCCTCTCTAACCATACTCTCCTCCAGGTCCAGCATCTGCCTTTACCCTTCCTACCCCATCCAGGTCTAATATCTCCCTTACCTACACTCTAGGTCCATCATTTCATTTCCTCTTCCCTATCCCAGTCTCATGTCCTTCATCTCCCCCCCCCCCCCCCCCACATACACACACACACCTTTCTCTTTCCCCTGCCACCCTACCTCTTCCCAGTCACAGCAGGTTCAGGTGGAGAACCGTTCAGCTTCCACCAAACAAAGGCAAAAGACCAGCAGCGTTTGAGCAGGAGCCTCTATGGAAAATTCCTGCACTGGTGCTATGTACCTGTGTAGTGTCTGAGAAAAGGTAGAACAGCAGTAGTAGAGGAAAAGGAAGAGGTGGAATGATGAGATACCACTCTACTGTCACATTGCTGCCCCCCCAAAAAAAATATATATCCTAGATAATAATTCTCACCACCAACATTCCAATATGTCTGCCTGTGTCCGTGGTGCCTTCGGAGTTGCTGAGCTAGGCTCCGTAGCCAGGCTGACGTCACAGCTGATTCCCAGGCAGGGGGAGGAGTAGGGAAACGCGGAGCAAGTGGCAGGGAGTGGCGCATCAAACAATGACCCTCCTCTCCCCTGCCCCCCCCCCCCCCGCCAGCCACCCATGTCCAACGACCCTGCTCTCTCATCTGCTCCTCCTTCATCCACCCAGGTTGTGTAACCAGTTCTTCGGGGCAGGCAGGAAAGATCCCCGGTCCTGCCTGCCCGGTGCTGGTGCTGACGCTTCCCCGCTGCCGGATTGCTGTTCAAAATGGCCACCAATACTTACAAGGGCGGCCTTCAAGACTTCAGCAGAAGTCTCGCGAGTCCGCCATTGGAAGTCTCGGTGGCCATTTTGAACAGCGATCTGGCAGCAGGGGCAGCAGCTGGCAGGCAGGACCGGGGATCTTTCCTGCCTGCCTTCCCCCGAAGAATTGGTTATACAACCTGGGTGAAAGAGCAGGGTCGTTGGACATGGGTGGCTGGAGGGGGGTAGGGGGAGAGTAGGGTCGCTGGACATGGGTGGCTGGAGGGGGGCAGGGGGGAGAGTAGGGTTGCTGGACATGGGTGGCTGCAGGGGGGGCAGAGGGAGAGGAGGGTCACAGGACATGGGTGGCTGCAGGGGGGCAGGGGAGAAGAGGTAGGGGTGGAAGGGGGGCCTCAGACCATAAAGGGAGGGGGAGGGGCACTCACTCACTCTCTGTCTCTCACATACACTCTCTATGACACTCTCCATCTCTCACACACACTCTGAGGAAAACCTTGCTAGCGCCCATTTCATTTCTGACAGAAACGGGCCTTTTTCACTAGTATATATATATATATATATATATATATATATATATATATTGTTACCCTAGGTGGACACCTAGTCCACCTAGTGGCAGCAGGAGGAAATAGATTGAATAGCTTTTGCACACATCACCCTGTCATCATCTTCTGTGTTCTGTTAGATTGTTTATTTGTAGTAAATAAACTTTTAATGCGGCATATACACTGCCTCTCCCCACATTACCCCAAATTAAAATGAACATTTTCACATTTTTAATATCATACATCTACAAATCTTCTGCAAATCTTTTGCTCGTACTGTGGAGAGCCAAGAAGTTCACAAAGGCCTAGCCTATTTAAAAGAGAAGCATGTACCGCCTTGGGTGAATCTCTTCATAAAGGCGGTTAATAAATCCAAATAAATGTAGTGAGAATCCTGGAGCCGCAAGTGCATTCACTCATCTAATCCCTCTCGCTTCCAGATCACACGATTGCTTTTAGAAGGAGGGGCCTCGGTGACTGCTTCAGATAAAGATCAGCTCACGCCCCTGCATCGTGCAGCAAGGCATGGCTCTGCAATCTCAGTATATCTACTCCTGCAATACAGAGCCTCCGCGCATGACAGAGACCAGCTAGGAATGACTCCTTTACATCATTCTGCCTTCGGAGGTCACATTCAAACATCTTCCATTCTCCTTCAATATGGTGCAGACATCAATGCTAGAGATTGGCTTGGGAAGACGCCTTTTCATCTGGCTGCAGAGAAAGGTCATTCTAAACTGCTGCAATATTTGAGGGAAGCTGGGTCTAATCTCTCTCTTAAAACAAAGTGGAATGAAACAGCTGGTGATCTGGCTCTGCAGGGGAATCATGGAGAAGTAAGTGCTCAGTGTTCTTAGCATGAATCTAGGCTAGATTTAGTTCATTGGCTCCAGTATACTGTATATTAGTATTTGGCAGCCCAGGCCTGAGACTTTGGTTCAGGATCTAAAAATGACCAGAAATGTACAGGCCTTTAGTCGTAATTTGAACTCTGAAGTTCCAGCAAGCTCCTGAGCTATTGGGACACACCATGCAGCAAAATGAGGGAGGAGCTAGGGTGCAAAATCCTCAAAAACAGGACACAGATGGCTCCTCAGGAAGATGTAGCAATATGTGGGTAACAATTGTTTTGGGAAAGGCCAGGTGCAAGGGGATTGCAAAAGTTTGTGGTTGAATCTAAAAGATGAAAAACATGTTTATGAGATTTTGAAGCTACTCATTAGCATAGCCAATCAGTGTTAACCATGACATAAACATAGATACAATCAGGTGTGCTTACTGTCATATTACCCGTATCCTGAGCAAACCTATAAAAATCGGCGTATTTCCTGCTTCTAGCTAGAGAGGGGTGGCCATGGCTGCTCTCGCTCTCCAGGTGAAACCAATGTAGCGCAATAGAATTGACAAATTACCCAATTGCTTTCCCATGTATACCCTTGAGTGGTAAGATATGTCACTTAAGACTAAAACCCAGAAAGTACCTGTGTGCAGCTGGGGTATTATATTCCTATAACCAATTGAATGGTACTTATCATGACAAATAGTGTTCTGTAAATTGTATTTGCAGACTAATGACCAATTGTAATCATACTTGATCCTTAAGAAATAAAAGATACCTTCTTATACTCTTAATTATACTTAGTATGTGTTCTTGGCTACTTAAGAGCTAGTACACAGCTCTGGTAAGTAAGGAGTTCAGATAAACGAGGTGAATATAGTAAAAGCAGCCTTGGGGATTTCCTGTGTTCGAGATACCTCCATTTGGTCTGGGGGTGTCTCGGGGACTGGAAATAACCCAGAAAAATTCAATACATAGCAGAAAACTCTTCCAAGGTGAAAAAGTGAAGGAGTGGAACGCCGGTACTACCTGAATACTACTGAGCAACAGGACAACCTCATGTTTTGTGCCTACTGATGGACTTTTACTTATGCACTCTACCTCTGCTTTTGGCTGTTTGGCCACACCTTATTACTGCACTGGACATTTGTGCCTTATCCAGTTTTACTGTTTACTAACAAGACAAGTTTGCTGTTTACTAATGTACAGACAGAATGCAGGGCTATTAGATATATAGCTTGTAACAGTAGTTTGCAAGGCCTATACAAGACCAGCTTGCACGTAGCAACGCCATCTGAATAGGCGACCTTGGAGGGTGCTGACACCCCCCTGCATTCCTGAGCCGCACCTTATCTCCTGTGCTAGAAAGGAGCATTGTGTGTACAGAATAAGCTGCTAAGTTTCGTTTTCTTGCCAGTATCATTTCAGTGTTATGACGTGTGTACGTACTGGGACTACAATTTTGTACTGTAAGAACTACAAATGTTTACTGCGCATGACAGTTGTGACGTGTAAGGGGCCAAATGCGCAGGCCCAGTAGGGAAGTATAAATGTAAGCGTCAGATGATTTATGACACACAGTGTCCCGAGGCTACTCGGTGCTGTTCACTTGCTAGCAATAAAGTTGCCTTGTTTGGAACCAAAATTTGCCTTTCGTCTCCTGATTTCCCACCTGTTTCATTATGGCTCTGCATGAGAAGCTATTTACCAGCTCTCCTTCAGCCCTTTTGGACCCAAAGCAGCCCCAACTTAAAAATGTGAAGGCCACTGCTGTGGTCAAATTTTGAACTGAAAAAACAAAACAAAAACAAAGAGCTTTTCTAGTTATATTCAATGTATTAAGGGTGTAGTTATCAATCTGGGCTACTGTTAAGACGTTATTTTAGCACAGGTCCAATTTTATGCAGTACGACCTAGTTGCTAATAACTGGAGTTAACAGTAAAATAAAACAGCTTCATGATAGCCCACATTGATAATTTTCCCCTCAGTGTTCCTGATGCATGTCCAAGATTGTTTAGGGCATTTCCGCTAAGAATGGGACTAATATGCCTATTTTAACATAATATTGGTGTATGCTTTTGAAACAGGTGGGAAATCAGGAGACGAAAGGCAAATTTTGGTTCCAAACAAGGCAACTTTATTGCTAGCAAGTGAACAGCACCGAGTAGCCTCGGGACACTGTGTGTCATAAATCATCTGACGCTTACATTTATACTTCCCTACTGGGCCTGCGCATTTGGCCCCTTACACGTCACAACTGTCATGCGCAGTAAACATTTGTAGTTCTTACAGTACAAAATTGTAGTCCCAGTACGTACACACGTCATAACACTGAAATGATACTGGCAAGAAAAACGAAACTTAGCAGCTTATTCTGTACACACAATGCTCCTTTCTAGCACAGGAGATAAGGTGCGGCTCAGGAATGCAGGGGGGTGTCAGCACCCTCCAAGGTCGCCTATTCAGATGGCGTTGCTACGTGCAAGCTGGTCTTGTATAGGCCTTGCAAACTACTGTTACAAGCTATATATCTAATAGCCCTGCATTCTGTCTGTACATTAGTAAACAGCAAACTTGTCTTGTTAGTAAACAGTAAAACTGGATAAGGCACAAATGTCCAGTGCAGTAATAAGGTGTGGCCAAACAGCCAAAAGCAGAGGTAGAGTGCATAAGTAAAAGTCCATCAGTAGGCACAAAACATGAGGTTGTCCTGTTGCTCAGTAGTATTCAGGTAGTACCGGCGTTCCACTCCTTCATTCCCCCCTTTTGATACTTGAACATCCATTCTGGTGGAGAGTATCACCTCCATGAACCCTGAAAAAGGAAAGAAAGGACAAGGATAGTTAGCGAGGGAGGCAACAAGCGAGCCCTAAGCCCTTGCGCAGCCGTTGGTTGCTTCGCCGGGGTTGAGACGGAGGGCCCCTAGTGGAATCCCCCCCCCTTTGTAGCCGGTCTTTTGCTGGCACAAGGGTGATGGCCCATTGAGTGACTCAGGGGGTTCAAAGTGCACATCAGCCACAAGGTGCTTCATCGTCAGCTTCATCAGACTGGGGAATGGGGGAGTACATCTGGAGAGCCATAAGTTGGGCAGCAGCACGGCGGTCAGCGATGCTTTCCATGGTGGAGCGGAGACACCTGAAAACTAAGGGGAGAGACAAAGGTATTATTAGGCAAGACAGCAAGAACAGGCCACCCATGACGAGGAGGCCTTGCAGGCTCCCGGAGGTTGGGAGCCAGCTGGTGAGGGAGGAAGTCCAATCCCACGCACTGTTCCAGGTCTGGACGGGGACGTGGGCTAGTTTGACCATCCGGTCAGTTATCTCCCTGATGACATGGCTCTGGTCATCAATCTGTAAGCAGCAATTACTGAGGTTAAACTTGCCACACACCCCGCCCTCCTGGGCTAAGAGGTAGTCAAGAGCCAAGCGATTTTGGTAGACGGCGGTAATGAGCTTAGTGTTCTGTCGAGCTAGGATATTGAGGGCCAGGGCAGAATCGTTAGTAAGGATTTCGAGGACGGCCTGTAGGCGAATAATGCGATTCAGCATGTAGATAGGGGTGCGGTACCCGTATGTACCATCTTCAGCCCATGTGGCCGGTCCATAGTAGTGAATGATTCGTTCAGAGGCGGCCACTCGTTGTCCTTCCAGTCTCCAATCTGGACTTTGGGCTTGATGATTGGGAAAGACCGTTTTCGTCGGGTAGGGTTATCAGGCCCCTTTTCCACGTATAGGGGGATACCCAAAGTTTCGCCGACTTGTATGGGCAGAAGGAAAAAACTAGGTCGGACCGTGCCCAAGAGACAGGTACCGTACCAGCGGGTCGGGAGTTGTTCATAGGCCCTGCGTCCGCAGATATAGTAGTAGCCCGCCGGGGCTACCCACTTGAGGGAAGCGTTCCCTCCGTATGTCCATGTCATGTTCAAGGTGGGTTCTGTCCAGATAGGCTCCGGGGCGGGCAGGTTGTCCGTTTGCCACCAGGTCGTCCGGCTGCCATTATACTGAAGAACCCCCGTACAAGCAGAGTCTCCCACTGGTACAGAGTAACGCTTCGATGGCGCTCGACTAGCGCAGAGGGTACCTATGATATTTGTTCTCAGGGCCCATTCGTACGGCTTCGGCCGTTGGGGAAAGGTAATGTTAGTGGTGTTGAGTGCATCCCATGTGTGTTGTCGGATCTCTCTCGCTTCCCAGGGCCATTGTTCACCCATGTCGGTGCCTCCACAGACGAAACAGTTGGCAATTCCGAGGGAGAGGGCGATGTTTTCAGCCAAATTGAGGAACATATTCCGGGCTTCTGGGGAAATGGGGAATTTAGTCTCGGTCTGCTCAGCACGAGCAATTTCATCAAATACGTCTTGGTAGCCAACAACAGTAGTCTGGTAGTGCGTAGGAGGCTTCGTTTCGAGACTCTGATATATGGTAATATATGTCAACGGATCCATTCCTCCACCGTCAATGCCGAGGCCCCACGTTCCTCTCCAGGGCATGTCGTGTCCTCGGATGGGCCAGTCTAGGGACACATAGTTACCAGAACCTCGACGAAATTCGCCCAGGCCGGCGCATCCGGCATATCCTCCTCCCGTATAAGCACATACTCGGTCCCAGCCCGAGGCTCGAGTGTCGCTGGCGCATGGGAGCCACACCCACGGGGAGCAGCATCTCATGTCTGGACTGAAGGGGCAGACATACTTGTGGTCCTTAACGTATGCCTCGCGCCAACTCTGGCTACCACACTTGCGAGACCAAGGGTGCTTGTCCATGGCGGCACAGACGTCGAAGGTGAGGGTTGCTACAGTTTGGATGCCACCGACAAGGATACGGGTGGAATTAATGTAATACAGAATGCCATCTCCCTCGACTCCCGGAGGTCCGGCCACATACGCAGGGAGTCCTACGCTGAGGGTGACATTGTAGTATCTTGGTTTGGTAGGGCTGTGGCAGATAGTGAGATTTCCTTGGAGGCATCTGTGGAACTGTTGGAGGCCATTCGGAGTGATGAGGGCACAAGTCGGGAGAAGCTGGCAATCGCCTTCCGGGGGCTGCGTCTGGTGAATGAGGGTAGTGACTAGGTGATATCCTCCCTCTATACGGTGGCGCACGAGGCGCAAACATTCAGTGCAATTCAGGCTCAGGGTGGCAGGATGATAGCTCGGAACTGCACACAGGAGAAGGAAGATGGTCAGCATTATATATGTGGTGGGAGGTATCCGAGCTTTTGCAGCAAGAAGATAATGAGGCCCACGATGAAGGCTGCGATAAAGAGAGAGCCAAAAACGCAGTGGGTCCAGAAGCTGGGTTCCTGTTGTTGGGCAGGCATGAATCTGATGATGGTTCACGTATTTCTTAGAGTCAGCCGTAATGGGGCGTCAGGATGTGGGTGCGCACGCCAACGCTTCAGGGTGCTGCTGGTAGGAGCAGCAGGTTTCAGTCGGGTCCAATGTATCCACACTGGGCTTCCTGCAATTTTAACAGCGGTTGAGGTCGTTAGGAGAACAAGGGAGGGCCCCTTCCATTTGGGCTTTAGACAGTCAGATTCATCCCACTCTTTTACCCAGACCTCGTCTCCCACCCTGAACCTGTGCGTAGGATTGGTGAGGACCAAGGGAGCTACTCTTTCAGTATACTGCTGGATGTCTTGCACTACCTGGTGTAAGGCTCTCATCTGTTTCACTAAGGAACTCTCACCCTGTATCTGCAAGGAGTCGGGAAAGGAGGGTAGTGGTGGTGGCCTAGCATACATCATCTCGTAGGGAGTAAGGCCGGTAGCCTTGGGGGTACACCTAAGATGCAGCAAGGCCAGTGGAAGCAGGTCGGGCCATTTGGCTTTTGCTTCTTGGCATAGCTTGGCTAGCTGGTTCTTCAGGGATCGGTTAGCCCTCTCCACTACCCCACTGCTTTGGGGTCTCCAGGCACAATGCAACTTCCAATCGAGGCCCAGTCTGGTACTGAGCTGTTGTGTTACTTCGCTAGCGAAGGCGGGACCGTTGTCAGAGTTTATTTGCTTGGGGAGGCCGTATCTGGGTAGGATTTGATGAAGCAGTAGGGAGGTAACTTCTTTAGCCATTTCCGTTCTAGTGGGCTGGGCTTCAATCCATCCGGTGTAGGTACAGACGGCGACGAGGATAGCTTTGTAGCCGCGCGCCGGGGGCATGTGTGTGAAGTCAATCTGGCACACGTGGAAAGGGCTGGTGCCTCGGAGAACATGTCCTGGCATAGGGCCGGGCCCCGTTCGAGGGTTGTTCCGGGCACAAGTCGCGCATCGGCTGGAAGCGTTTTTGGTCCACAGGGATAGTTTGTTGATGTAGTAGGTCTTCTCAAGTAAGCGCCCCAGAGCGTCCCTTCCCAGGTGTGTGCGGTCGTGAGCCTCCTTGGCCACCGTCCAGGCCAAGGCTTCGGGGATCCATATGCGCCCATCCTGTAGTATCCACCATCCGTTGCGTGACTGTAGACCCTCTTGTTGGGCCCATTCCGTTTCTTGGGGGGTGTAAATAGGGGTCTCCGTAGGGAGCTGGACGACGAGTACGGGGTCAGGAGGGTGAGAGGAGTAGGGGAGCTGACTTGCCCTTTTGCAGCGTCGTCTGCCCGCTGATTTCCCCGGGCGATAGGGTCCGTTCTTCCAGTGTGGGCCCTGCAGTGCATCACAGCCACCTTCTTCGGCTTCCATACTGACTCGAGTAATTGGCAGATCTCAGCGGCATTTGCAAGTCCTTTCCCTTCAGCTGTTAGAAATCCCCTCTCCTTGTACAAGGCTCCGTGCACCTGGAGGGTGAGGAAAGCGTATTTGGAGTCGGTGTAAATGTTGACAACTTTTCCTTCAGCCCACAGGAGGGCTCTGGTAAGGGCGATTAGCTCCGCTTTTTGGGCTGATGTTCCGGGTGTCAGAGCCATAGCCTCGATCACATGGTCCTCAGATACCACCGCATAGCCAGCTCTTCGAATTCCCTCTATCACCTGGCTGCTTCCATCGGTAAAAAGGGTGATGCCCCCTTGCCAGGGTTGATCCTTCAGGTCAGGTCTGCTCGAGTGCACAGTGGCCATTACCTCTTCACAGTCGTGGAGTGGTGGTTCAGGGGCCGGAAGGAGGGTGGCAGGATTGAGGTTGGTCGTGTCCAGAATCCGCACCTCCGGATTCTCGCACAGGAGGGCTTGGTATTTGACCAATCGGGAGTTGGTCATCCATCTGGGTCCGTGGCTCTCGAGTAGGCCGCGGATGGTGTGGGGTGTGGTCACAAAAAGTGTTTGGCCGAATGTGAGTTTATTGGCCTCGTGTATCAGGAGACAAGCAGCCGCAATGCTTCGTAGGCAGCCCGGCCATCCTCGTGCCACGTTGTCCATGCTCTTGGAGAGGTATGCTACAGGGCGTTGCCAGGTACCGACCAGTTGGGTGAGGACTCCAAGTGCCAATCCCTTCTTTTCGTCGATGAACAAGTAGAACGGCTTAGTCACATCTGGCAGTCCGAGCGCTGGTGGGGCCACAAGGGCCTCCTTGAGGTCCTGAAGGGCTTTCAGTTCGTGTTTCTCCCACTGGAGATTTTGGCCCTCGAGTTCAGGTCCTTTCAGTTTGGCGTACAAACTGTGGGTCAGGATGGCAAAATTGATGATCCAAATGCGGCAATATCCAGCGGCTCCGAGGAGTGCCCGGAGTTCCTTCTTATTTGCAGGAGTGGGTTGGTTGCGGATGGCTTGGGTTCGGGGGATACCGAGCCTTCGGGTTCCTTCTCGGAGGCGAAACCCCAGATACTCGACTTCGATCTCGCATATCTGTGCCTTCTTGCGACTGGCCCGGTACCCCTGGGCTTCCAGTGTCTTCAAGAGGTAAAGGGTAGCTTCAGCACATTCGGTGTACGTTTCACGGGCCACCAACAGGTCATCCACGTATTGGACGACCGGCCCATACTCGTCCTGATACGTCTTCAGGTCCTGGGCGAGTTGGTCGCCGAAGAGGGTAGGCGAGTTCTTGAACCCCTGGGGAAGACGGGTCCATGTATATTGCTGCTTGGTTCCTGTCTGCAAGTCTTCCCACGTGAAGGCAAACAACTTTTGGCTGTCGACAGCAAGGGGGATGGAGAAGAAGGCGTCCTTCAAATCAATGACACTGTACCACTTGGTCTGAGATGGCACTTGGGCTAGAATGGAGTATGGGTTTGGTACGAGGGCAACTATGTCGGCTACCTGGTTGTTGACTTTCCTCAGGTCCTGGACGGGTCTGTACTCGGATGTTCCTGGCTTCTTAACGGGCAACAATGGGGTGTTCCATGCGGATCTGATTGGTTTAAGGACTCCCTGTTGAAGGAGTTTCTGTAGATGTGTGTGCATACCATGCCGGGCTGCATAGGGGATGTGGTATTGTCCTTGGTTGACAACTTGAGCATTTGGTTTGAGCTCAATCCAGATGGGGATAGCGTTAACGGCCAGTCCGCCGGGGTTCAATTCTGCCCATACATCAGGCACTTCATCCATTATGGCTCGCCTCTGCTGGGCGAAAGGGGTGTTCTGGTCGTAACGGCAGTCGCCGGGTCCTACAGTTGGGGGAACGTGTAGTCTCCATTCTTCTCTTACTGGACAGATAAGTGTTACTGGCCGATCTTCAAAGCGAGCTTCCACTTCACCCGTAGTCTTGAACTTCAAGGTGGCCTGGAGCTTACAGAGTAGGTCTCGACCAATCAAGGGGACCGGGCATCCAGGGATGTGTATGAACTGATGGGACACCATCGTCCCTCCGATCTGGACTTGGCGCTCTTTGAGGAGGGGGGCCGCAAGGGATTTCCCGGAGGCTCCCACTATTGGTATAGTTTCTTTCGTGGCTGGGGCTATGGCAGTGGTGATAACAGATCGCTGGGCCCCCGTGTCTAGTAAGGCCTTCATAGATTCTGTCCCCACCCGAATTTCCACCAGAGGGTCAGTGGGGACTCTGCCCTCCCGGTCTCTTCATGCTGTGCCGTCTCGGGTAGCGTCCACAGCCATCTGCCATTCCCTCCGGTCATCCCGTCCTCTCTCTCTTCGGCCCCTTCCACGGCCTCGCCTAGGGGCCCCCGTGCGGTCGCCGGTCTCCTCCTCTCTCTGCCGGTCCCATGATTCCTCTTCTCTCGGGTTGTCCCGTATCTCCTCTGGGCAATCAGCCCACCAGTGTCCTTCTTGTCGGCAATTTGCACACTGGTTACGCCCTATGGGGGACCGCGTTCCTCTTGTTCTCCTGCCCCTCCCCTTCGGTCTAGACCTCATTCGTTCTTCCAGCACCGTGGCCAAGACATCTGCCTTCTCCCGCATCCGTCTGGTCGATTCCTTCCGGGCCTCCACCTTCTCCTCCTGGTCGCGATATCCGAATACGCGATCAGCTATAGCTTTCAGTTGGCTTAGGCTCATCCCTTCGAACCCCTCCGTTCTCTGTAGCTTTCTTCGTATATCCGGTGCTGACTGGCTAACAAAACTCATAACCACGGTTGGGAGGTTCTTAGGGTCTTCGGGATTTATCGGGCTGTGCCTTCTGAATGCTTCCATAAGTCGTTCAAGGAAGTCCCCTGGACTCTCGTCCTTTTGTTGGACCACACTGTGGATTTTTCCCATGTTGGTAACCTTCTGCTTCCCCTTCTTTAAGGCGGCCAGGTACGCCTGTTGGTATCGGCGGATAAAGGTTTGGCCTTCGGCGGTTCGGTAATCCCACGTGGGGGCAGCGATGGGCGCCTCCGTTTCTAGTAGGTTCTGTAAATTGGCATGGGCCGGATTCGCATCCCGGATGGCTTGCTCCATATTTTGTTGTAAAAGGCGGCGTTCCTCAGAGGTCAGGATGTGGGCGCTCAACTGCCTAAGGTCGGCCCAAGTTGGATTGTAGCTGTATATAATGCCTTCCACCAGCTCTATCAGCTGCTCGGGTTTCTGGTCGTAGGACGGCCCATGAAATTTCCAGTTATACAAGTCGGCACTTGAGAAGGGAACGTGGCTATAGACTGTCGATTCGATGGGCTGGCCCCCCCCTTCTGCCGGGTTAGGGGTATAGGTGGTGGACTGTCGGACTGGGAATAAGTGAGAGGTTTCCCCTTTTCGGCGGGACGGAAGGGCCTGTTGCGGACTCGATTGGGGAAACCGAGTAATATTCTTCACAACCCGTTTACTCTTCCGTGTGGTTGCGAGGCCAGGTGACTCAGGTGAGGCTGGGCGGGACGTCTCCCCGGCATCCGACTCTGACCCGGAAGTCCCGGCGTCAGCGGGGCCTTCTGCTAGGCCCGTAAGGTCAGGGTACATAGGAGCATAGGGCGGCGGCGCAATGTCGTCTTCGTATGCTTCCGCCGTAGCAAGTATCGGGGCTTTTGGAGGCTTCTTTTCGGCCGAACCCTGAACTTTCCCTGCGGTTTTCTTTGGGGGTTTTTTCCTAGAAAGTGTGTTGGTAGTACTGGGCGTAGTTCCTGCCTTGACTCTGGTAGCAGGGGGCGTGGCCTCAGTGGCTTCAGTGCTAGGGGCGGTAGGCCGTATGGGGGCGGTCCCTGCGGCCTTCGGGACGGCAGCGGTTGCCGAGCTTTGGAGAGCGAAGGCATGGGTCGGCAGGGTTCTAAGTTTGGTTTTCCGGCCCTTTCTCTGCTTTACCAACATAAGGGCGGCCTTTTCTACCTTCCGTTGGGCCCAAGCCGGCGGATCCCGGACTACATCCAACCACGCTTCTATGTATGGAATGTCCTCGGGACAGCCGGGGTTTCCCTCAATTATAACAATATTCATGACCGCCGCCACTTTTTCATACTCGAATGACCCTTCCGGGGGCCATCCAGCAATTCCTAGCCCTGGCCACATAAATTGACATCTCTGTATCATCCCGGCCCTGCTACATTTATCTAGATCGAACACTTCGCTAAAGTGTTCCGCCATTAAATCTAACGGTGAAGACCCACCCCCGCCCATCCTAACCTGAGTGCCAAAGGACAGGTGACGGACAAAGGGGGAAAGGGGAGGTGGAGGAGTAAGGGGTCTCGTTCCACCAGACACAGAAGGGTCAACACTCGGCCTGACCAGGACGCGGTCGCCCGGCCTGGAACTGCAAGCCCACTCACACACTTTCATACGCCACAAGAAACCCCCCCGTTCGTTCGCCGCTCGGTTTCGTCGCCGGAGCCTAGTGAGTTTCGGGACCTAGTCGGATACCAATAGTCCGTATTAGTCACTGGCTAAAAGAGGGTGATCACGCCTCTTCTTCGGTCCTTACTGGGCCGGTCACTACGTAGAGTATACTCGCCTGTCCGCCGGGGTCGCAGGCCGCGCCGTCGTGCGCTTCTCCCTGAAATAGAAAAGGTGCCTTGTCGGAACCACACAGCCCCCTCTACAGTCAGGCAGAGTTGATCGGCCCTCCTCCGGGAGATGGACGCTGAAATCAGCGGTGGCCACTCACCACCTCCTCGGGTGGGAATCGATGACCCGATCCGACTGCAGTGGGGGAGGGGAAGAATATAATCCGATTCCCCTTTCTACTTCTGTCCCATCTGGGTCGCCAATGAAACAGGTGGGAAATCAGGAGACGAAAGGCAAATTTTGGTTCCAAACAAGGCAACTTTATTGCTAGCAAGTGAACAGCACCGAGTAGCCTCGGGACACTGTGTGTCATAAATCATCTGACGCTTACATTTATACTTCCCTACTGGGCCTGCGCATTTGGCCCCTTACACGTCACAACTGTCATGCGCAGTAAACATTTGTAGTTCTTACAGTTCAAAATTGTAGTCCCAGTACGTACACACGTCATAACACTGAAATGATACTGGCAAGAAAAACGAAACTTAGCAGCTTATTCTGTACACACAATGCTCCTTTCTAGCACAGGAGATAAGGTGCGGCTCAGGAATGCAGGGGGGTGTCAGCACCCTCCAAGGTCGCCTATTCAGATGGCGTTGCTACGTGCAAGCTGGTCTTGTATAGGCCTTGCAAACTACTGTTACAAGCTATATATCTAATAGCCCTGCATTCTGTCTGTACATTAGTAAACAGCAAACTTGTCTTGTTAGTAAACAGTAAAACTGGATAAGGCACAAATGTCCAGTGCAGTAATAAGGTGTGGCCAAACAGCCAAAAGCAGAGGTAGAGTGCATAAGTAAAAGTCCATCAGTAGGCACAAAACATGAGGTTGTCCTGTTGCTCAGTAGTATTCAGGTAGTACCGGCGTTCCACTCCTTCAATAACATTGACCAATGTGTACCAATGACATCCATCCCCATCAACCTCTTTCTTGAATGCCACTTTGCCTAGACTATTATTTATTTGAATTTTGCTCACACCTTTTTCAGTAGTAGCTCAAGGTAAGTTACATTCAGGTACACTGGGTATTTCTCTGGCCCTGGAGGGCTCACAATCTAAATTTGTACCTGAGGCAATGGAGGGTTGTGACTTGCCCAAGATAACAAGGAGCAGCAGTGGGAATTGAACTGGTCACCTCTGGATG
The DNA here is from genome assembly GCF_901765095.1 of Microcaecilia unicolor. Lineage (NCBI taxonomy): Eukaryota > Metazoa > Chordata > Amphibia > Gymnophiona > Siphonopidae > Microcaecilia > Microcaecilia unicolor. The sequence continues at coordinate 186,473,476 of NC_044040.1, read as the reverse complement.
TTAGGACCAGTGTGCTAACCGCTAGACTACTCCAACACTCTCTCTTCCTCCCCACTCCCAAACCATTTTTTGGCAGACTGACCCCTAGCAGTCTCTCATCTTGAAAGATGGTGGTGCTGGAAGAAGAAGCAACTGGGCATCTTTCTGCCTTTAGAAGTGGGTGGGGGTTGAGAAGTCAGAGGAGTGTAGAGGTAGGTCACTGGATGTTGAGGGAGGACTGAAGAATATCTAGGGTGGTCAACTACTATCTGTGGAAAATCAGGGGTGTGTCCAGCAGGGGTTGATGAGGACTGCCAATGGCTTGCAGGCCTTGTACTGAAGAACACTGAACTAGAGGAACTATTTGATAAGTGTACTAGTTTTTTCTCTACCTCTATATTTTCAAACATAGTTCAAACATAGTAGATGATGGCAGAAAAAGACCTGCACGGTCCATCCAGTCTGCCCAACAAGATAAACTCATGTGCTACGTTTTGTGTATACCTTACCTTGATTTGTATCTGCCATTGTCAGGGCACAGACCGTATAAGTCTGCCCAGCACTAGCCCCGCCTACCAACCACTAGCCCCGCCTCCCCCCACCAGCTCTACTACTACTACTCAACATTTCCAAGGCACTACCAGACTCACGCAGCGCTATACTACCATAAACCCATCTGTTTTGAGGGTAATGCATAATCCAAAAAAACGTTTTGTTCCCAGATGCTTTACAAAGAACTACCGAATGAAACCAGATATATTATTGTAAATCTCATCCTGTTGCTTGTTGGGCAGCTTCAGCATTTTCGTCTATAGCTACCCCAGACCTCGTTCATTTGTGGCTCTTCCTCTCTGTTGCCTTTTTCACTCTCAGATGCTCTAGATCTTGTTGCTTACTAAGGAATCCTATTACAAATCTGTGGTAGAAAGTGGCCTTAGTGTGCTCTAATGCAGTGGCTTTCCTTGGGCTAAGGCAGTTTTTACCACAGGTCTTGGTAGAGTCATAGAGAATTAAAAATTATAAACAATTAGACAGTTGAACAATTCATGATACCTAGCTTCCTATTATGGATGGAGAAATTAGCATATGATTATGACTAGTAACCAGAGTCAGGGCAGCTTTAAAATCATTGATGACATCATAATATGCTCTGACATCCCTGAAAATACACATGAACAGAACTGATCAGACCTGTTTCCCACTAGGAAACTAACATAAGAAACAGCATTTGTAAGTTTTGTAAGTTTAGGAGGTATTGAGCACAGGAAAAGTGTGGATTGGGGAGGGGGGAGGGGTCACAAGATTCTCTAGTATCTATGGCACAAATATGAAAACTGGATAAATGTTTCAAACGTTTATTTCAGAGTGACAGGGGGGGGGGGCATACAGTTGTGATGATTTCATACTGCAAAGCAAGTTTCCCTGTAGAAAATATGCTAAAGAAAGAATTATCTAAAGCCACAGAAAAGAGCCAAGGCATACGAGTTAGTCATAAATGGAGAGAGCAAGATATTATACTGCTTCTCTTTTAGGAAAACAACAATAAAACTCGTGTTACACTGCTGATATATATATATATATATATATATATATATATATATATATAAAATCTATTGTATGCTAAAACCAGTAGCATGCACCCATGTCACTAGAAAGTTATTTCTGCTTAAACTCCCTGGAGTCTGCTTAGGGTGAATGGCAAAGGATGGAAGACTGACAATGCTGGCTATTAATGGGTTTATATTCAAATCAATTTAACTTGCCAGAAACGGCTCCTGGCTGGTTATATCGCTTCATTAATTATTAGCAACTAAAATACCAACCTAGTAGTTAAGGGTGAAAAGGGATGGTGTGTCAGAGAAAACTGAGACATTTTAGGGAGGGAGAATTTGCATCTATCATTTGGTAAGAAGAAAAAAAAAGAAACAAACTCTGATAAAATACCTAAGTTCTAAGGTACTGAAGTATCCAATGCTATTTGTCTTCTAAAATCTACTGAACTGTAAAGATCTAATTTACCTTTGGAAAATAATGTAGCATAGCTTTGATATTTGAATGCTTTATTGTACAATGCTGATATGAAGTTACATATAGCTCTGTGTTATATTATTTCAACCCAAAGCACTTTATTAAAAAAATTGAATACATATGGGCTCATTTTCAAAACAGAAAAACGTCCAAAAAGCATTACAAAGCGGCAGATGGACTTTTTTTTGCCAAAACATCCAAATCGTTATTTTTGAAACCCATTTTTAAGACGGTTTTCTATGTAGTTTGTATGCAGTGCATCCAAATCACAAGGGGGCGTATGAGGGGCATGTTTGGGGGGTGGGATTTGGGCATTCTCAAAACTTGGATGTTTTTCTGCCATAATGGAACAAAGCAAAAACATCCGGGGCTAAAAGTTAGACATTTTGGTCTAGACCAGTTTCAAGCACAACTAAGTCACAAAAAGGTGCTCTAATGACCACTGGAGGAATAAAGGCATGATCCCCTCCCCCCTTTTTTATGTGAAGTCCACTGTAGCACTCCCTAGGGTGCCCCACTGCTCTGCTGGGATATCTGTGTGGCCAGTCTACTAAAAATGCTGCCCCCTCATACATCCCAAATGCTGGTTTTGGTGCATTTTTTCCTTGGACTTTTTCAAAAAAAAAAAATGGTCCTACAAGATAGATGCACTGAGCATCTAGCAAATGGCAAAAACATCTGGCAAATGGCCATTTTTGAAACAAAAAGACAAGACGTTTTTCTGATTCAAAAATCGCTATGTTCACCACTCAATTTTTGGATGTTTTTAGCAAAACTGGATAAAACAAATTAGTCAGATATTTTGTTTAAAGATTAATGAATTTAGTGGCCCAGAGGGCACGTTCAATTGCACCCAATATCAGAGACTATTTACTGTCTTTTGTTTATGAAAAAGGGAATAATTGTTCAAAGGAAGACCAGAAATGTTTTTCAAATTTTCCCTATAATATTTTTGCCACATTCCCAAAGGACGAAGACTTGTGGACACATAGTTACAGTGATCTCATTTCTCAGTAACTTTGGGGTCCTTTTACCAAGCTGCAGGAAAAGTAGTCCTAGCACAAACCCTTACACAGGTTTTTCCTGTGCAGTAAGGTCATTTTTCCTGCAGCTGAAAAATGGCCAATTTTCTGTTTTCTCAGTAAAAACCATTAGTACGCAGCCATTAACAATAATAAGCTAGTGAGAACTTACTGCCACCCATTCTGTAGGTGGTAATAGCTCACACACTAATCCTGCGCTATTCAGTGTAATGTAGATGCATTGATTCGCCCAGAAAAACCCACTCTCTACCCCCCCCTGACACACCTCTTCATGGAAAAAATTTAGAAGTTCTTTTGTGCATTGTTTATGTGCACAAACATCAAACTTACTGCAGGACACCGGAGCACATCCCATGATAAGCCCTTTTAAGCTGTATTAAGCACACGTTAGTGACTAACACATCTTAGAAAAAAAAAAAGGCCCCTTTATGTTTAGTCTTCTTTCCACACCAATTTTTCAGTACATATTACGGGTGCAGTACAGAGGCGTAACTAGGTGGGGTACAAGGGAAGCAGCCACACCCCCATTTGGATTTTGAAGGAAATGGCGCCTATGCAACAAATTGGGCCTGCAGCCTCACACTGGCACCTATTCAAAAGATCTGCTCCCTCTGACATCAAAATCCAGCTACTCTTCTGGTTCAGGAGATCTTGATAGTAGTATTTTTGTTTGGTTCCACATTTGTGAAATGTGTCCAGACTCCTTTAGTTAATTGAATGCCCCTTACCATTCCTGTGTTGACTTCTGGTCTCACTGCTGGTTTGCCTACAAGGTACTAAAAGGATATTGACATGGGAATAAGATATGCGGCTGTCAAGTATCCCACAGTGGACAGAATTCCAAGAACTGGGAAAACTCAAGGTTTACAGGGGGGAAAAAAGCAATATTTATATAGAGTGAGAAAATGGAAAAGGGAGGGAGTAAAGGCAGCTGAGATTTTGTCTGAGTCTACAACATATTAAAAAAAAGGTTATTATTCCACCTTGTTAATAAGATCCAACTTTCCCTAACCAACTGAAATGACCCCTTCCTGGACACTGCAAAGGAATTTGCTCAGTACTGAGAGTGTGTGAGTGTCCGCTGAGCTGGTACCTAGATACTGATATATGGAGGAGGATATGAAACGTTTAGGTTTAGAGGACTTGGTAGTTACAAGGATGAATCTTTGGTTATATGCATTCGTCACCCTCACTCTACTGTTCTCGTTCCACTCACACCATGTCACAGTACACATTACATGCAGCAAAAGATTTAAAGAAGAGGACAATTTTCAAAGATTTTTAATTGGTTAAACTTATATTTATTCAGGAAAAAAATGTCTGTTTGAAACCCGCCATCCTTCCCTGTGGATGAAAGGACGCATGCTGTTCACAGGAAAAGGAGACAAGGCTAAGAAGTAAGCAGCAGTAAAAAAAAAAGTGGCCTGTGGTAGTGTGGGCACGTGTTTTTGGCATGCCCTGGTCCATTTTTCACTGTAGCTGGGAAAGGCATTTTTCAATGGGGCAGTAAATAGTCATATGCTAAAATTAAAAGTAGTGTGTGGTTATTTACTACCTGAGCCCTTACTGCCACCCACTGACCTTGCGGTAAGGGCTCATGCACTACACACAGAGCAACCATGCAATGCACACCAATGTGGGCGCACTGCAGATTACCGCTGGGAACGACCCCCGTGGTAGAAAATAGAAAAATATTTTATACCACGGGAAACAGCGCGCGCCAACTTCAACATTACCGCCGGGTGAGCATGCTACCTGGGCAGTACTGTCAATTTGGTGCTCTCTACACACACACATTAGCCCTACCACTGCTTAGGACAGCTAAAATATGCACATATTTTCCAGTGTGAACTTTACATCTGCAAAGCAAACACAAAGTCCATGAATACTTCTAGGGCCAACTCACCCATTACACAGATGGTAGTTGCCTACGGCAGCAAGTACTAGAGAGTGGTGAAAAGCAGTTGAAGTCAAATAGATCCCGAGAACCTCACAAACAAAACACCATCAGCACATGCTTTCACCCACAGGGAGGTGGGTAATTTTCAAACAGTCCTTTCATCAGGATAAATGGTTTCGGAAACTGCTCTCATTCTGGGATAGTTTTTAAAATAGTTTCCATATGTAAAGCAAGTTTACATACAAATAAATGTGACAAACTGGTGTATACACATATAAAAAGAAGACATCAAAATGGTTTAATATAATGAGTGCATAGGTGTTCCCAGGAGAATAGTTTAGGCAGAGTTTCAACTTATGCTTGCATTTGATGAAAATACCCTTGTATACACACACATCTTTTCTTGAAAGGTGTACATTTTTGCACTACTGGGGGTCAAATTCAGAAGCCTATTTTATAAAGGCACACAAACATAAAATACTAGTAAAAAAGGCCCATTTCTGACACAAATTAAACGGGCGCTAGCAAGGTTTTCCTCGGAGTGTGTATGTTTGGGAGAGTGTATGTGAGAGTGACTGTTTGAGAGTCAGAGTGAAAGTGTGAGTGTGTGAGAGAGTGAGTCTGGGTGTGAGTGTGTTTGTGAGAGAGTGTGTGTGTGAGAATGAGAGTGTGTGCAAGTGTGTATGTGAGACACAGTGTGAGAGAGAGTGTGTGTGTGTGGGCGAGAGAGAGAGAGTGTGTGTGAGACACAGATTCTCTGTGAGAGTGAGTGTATGAGACCAAGCAAGTGTATGAGTGACTGTGTGGCACATAGAGAGTGAATGTGATACAGTGTGAGACAGAGTGTGTGAGAGGGAGAGTGAGAGTCAGAAAGACATTGTATATGAGAGAGAGAGTGTGAGCCCTGCCCTCCCAATCCATGCCCATCTGTCCCCTGCCCCCTCCATTAATCCTTTTCCAGCAGTTCCCCTCTCTCCCTGAGCCCTGCCCTCCCAATCCATGCCCATCCATGCTCCTCTGTCACCTGTCCCCTCCATTCATCCCTATCCAGCAATTCCCCTCTCTCCCTGAGGCCTGCCCTGCAATCCATATCCATCCATGCCCATCTGTCCCCTCCATTCATCCCTATCCAGCAATTCCCCTCTCCATGAGCCCTGCCCTCCCAATCCATGCCCATCCATGCTCCTCTGTCCCCTGCCCCCTCCATTCATCCCTTTCCAGCAATTCCCCTCTCTCCCTGAGCCCTGCCCTCCCAATCCATGCCCATCCATGTTCCTGTCACCTGCCCCCTCCATTCATCCCTATCCAGCAATTCCCCTCTCTCCCTGAGCCCTGCCCTGCAATCCATATCCATCCATGCCCATCTGTCCCCTCCATTCATCCTTATCCAGCAATTCCCCTCTCCCTGAGTCCTGCCCTCCCAATCCATGCCCATCCATGCTCCTCTGTCCCCTGCCCCCTCCATTCATCCCTTTCCAGCAATTCCCCTCTCTCCCTGAGCCCTGCCCTCCCAATCCATGCCCATCCATGCTCCTCTGTCCCCTGCCCCCTCCATTCATCCCTTTCCAGCAATTCCCCTCTCTCCCTGAGCCCTGCCCTCCCAATCCATGCCCATCCATGTTCCTCTGTCACCTGCCCCCTCCATTCATCCCTATCCAGCAATTCCCCTCTCTCCCTGAGCCCTGCCCTGCAATCCATATCCATCCATGCCCATCAGTCCCCTCCATTCATCCTTATCCAGCAATTCCCCTCTCCCTGAGTCCTGCCCTTCCAATCCATGCCCCTCTGTCACCTGGCCCCTCCATTCATCCCTATCCAGCAATTCCCCTCTCTCCCTGAGGCCTGCCCTGCAATCCATATCCATCCATGCCCATCTGTCCCCTCCATTCATCCCTATCCAGCAATTTCCCTCTCTCCCTGAGTCCTGCCCTCCCAATCCATGCCCATCCATGCTCCTCTGTCCCCTGCCCCCTCCATTCATCCCTTTCCAGCAATTCCCCTCTCTCCCTGAGCCCTGCCCTCCCAATCCATGCCCATCCATGCTCCTCTGTCCCCTGCCGCCTCCATTCATCCTTTTCCAGCAAGTCCCCTCTCTCCCTTCCATGACCCCCCCCTCGCATCCATGCTCCTCTCTCCCATGTCCCAGCCTGGGCCGCCCTCTTCCCCCCCCCCTTCGCATCCATGCTGTCGTTTCTCCCCTGCCCTCCCGCTCCCATTGTTCTTCTTTACTGGCCACCCTCTTCTCTCCCCCCAACATCCCTTTTTGTTTTTTTTCTTTTTAAATTTACCTCCGTGGCGGTTCCGGCAGCGAAGCGTCAGGGAAGGAGGCGGCGCTCCCGACATCTAGCTTTCCCTTCGCTGTGTTCTGCCTTCTTTTGACGTCATCCTTGACGTCAGAAGAAGGCGGAACACAGCGAAGGGAAGGCTAGACGTCGGGAGCGCCGCCTCCTTCCCTGACGCTTCGCTGCCGGATTTGTTTTTTTTTTTCCGCCCTCGACGTCATGTCGTTTGACGCGAGGGCGGGGCAGAGACGGCTGGCTGGCTTGAAGGCTTCACACCACGAATCCACGAACCCTTCAGCCTGGGAGTGACGTCAGATGGCTTCATGGCTTCAGAACGTTGTCCTCAGAACGTTGAGGGTGCGTTTTATTATATTAGATATGCTTTCTACCGGGAAGGCGGTAGAACGAGAGGACATGAAATGAGATTGAAGGGGGGCAGACTCAAAAAAGATGTCAGGAAGTATTTTTTCACGGAGAGGGTGGTGGATGCTTGGAATGCCCTCCCGCGGGAGGTGGTGGAGATGAAAACGGTAACGGAATTCAAACATGCGTGGGATGTGCATAAAGGAATCCTGTGCAGCAGGAATGGATCCTCAGAAACTTAGCCGAAATTGGGTGGCGGAGCAGGTGGGGGAAGAGAGGTTGGTGGTTGGGAGGCGAGGATAGTGGAGGGCAGACTTATACGGTCCGTGCCAGAGCCGGTGATGGGAGGCGGGACTGGTGGTTGGGATGCGGGAAATACTGCTGGGCAGACTTGTACGGTCTGTGCCCTGAAAAAGGCAAGTACAAATCAAGGTAAGGTACACACGAGTTTATCTTGTTGGGCAGACTGGATGGACCATGCAGGTCTTTTTCTGCCGTCATCTACTATGTTACTGTCACACTCATTTTCAAAGCACTTAGCCTCCCAAAGTTCCATAGAAACCTATGGAACTTAGCCTCCCAAAGTGCTTTGAAAATATGCCTCTATGTATATATGCTTTCTGGAATTTTTTAAAGGGTCCTGGTATGAAACTACCACCATTATGTGTTTGTTTGTGTCTATATATGCATACATGTACACACATGGGTAAACACGAATCAATTGTTTACTCTTTCTAAAAGTATAGATGAGGGAACACTCAATGAAGTTACATGGTGATACTTTTAAAACAAATAGGAGAAATATTTTTTCACTCAGGAGCCCTTTTACACAGCAGCGATAAGCCCAATCTGGGCTAGTGTGGCGGTAACCCGACATTAATAGCACCAGAGTCCTTATCGCCACCTCAGTGGGTGGCAGTAAGGGCTCCAAGCCACATGGCCATGAAGTGAGGGTGAGAGTTATTTCACCACGTGGCCATTTTTTTTTTTTTAGTTTTACTGGCTGCAGGAAAAAGGGCCCTGAAGTGATGGAAAAACAGCCTCCGCCGCCAGTGCAGGGCCCTTTTTCCAACAACTTAGTAAAAGGACCCCTCAATAAATAGTTACGCTATGGAATTCGTTGCCAGAGGATGTGGTAAAAGCAATTAACATATCTGGGTCTCAAAAATGTTTGGATAAGCTCCCGGAGGCAAAAGTCCATAAACTGCTGTTAAGGTAGACATAGGGAAAGCCACTACTTATCCATGGGGTTGGTAGTACTACTACTACTACTACTATTTAGCATTTCTATAGCGCTACAAGGCATACGCAGCGCTGCACAAACATAGAAGAAAGACAGTCCCTGCTCAAAGAGCTTACAATCTAATAGACAAAAAATAAATAAAGTAAGCAAATCAAATCAATGTGAACGGGAAGGAAGAGAGGAGGGTAGGTGGAGGCGAGTGGTTACAAGTGGTTACGAGTCAAAAGCAATGTTAAAGAGGTGGGCTTTCAGTCTAGATTTAAAGGTGGCCAAGGATGGGGCAAGACGTAGGGGCTCAGGAAGTTTATTCCAGGCGTAGGGTGCAGCGAGACAGAAGGCGCGAAGTCTGGAGTTGGCAGTAGTGGAGAAGGGAACAGATAAGAAGGATTTATCCATGGAGCGGAGTGCACGGGAAGGGGTGTAGGGAAGGACGAGTGTGGAGAGATACTGGGGAGCAGCAGAGTGAATACATTTATAGGTTAGTAGAAGAAGTTTGAACAGGATGCGAAAACGGATAGGGAGCCAGTGAAGGGTCTTGAGGAGAGGGATAGTATGAGTAAAGCGACCCTGGCGGAAGATGAGACGGGCAGCAGAGTTTTGAACCGACTGGAGAGGGGAGAGGTGACTAAGTGGGAGGCCAGCAAGAAGCAGATTGCAGTAGTCTAAACGAGAGGTGACAAGGGTGTGGATGAGGGTTTTGGTAGAGTGCTCGGAAAGAAAGGGGCGGATTTTACGGATGTTGTAAAGAAAGAAACGACAGGTCTTGGCGGTCTGCTGGATATGAGCAGAGAAGGAGAGAGAAGAGTCAAAGATGACCCCAAGGTTTCGAGCTGAGGAGACAGGGAGAATGAGAGAGCTATCAACAGAAATAGAAAACGGGGGGAGCGGGGTGGTGGGTTTGGGGGGGAAAATGAGAAGCTCGGTTTTGGTCATATTTAATTTCAGGTGGCGTTGAAACATCCAGGCAGCAATGTCAGACAAGCATGCTGAAACTTTGGTTTGGATGCAAGGTGAGATATCAGGGGTAGAAAGGTAGATTTGGGAGTCATCAGCATAGAGATGGTAGGAAAAGCCATGGGATGAGATTAATGAACCAAGGGAAGAAGTGTAGATAGAAAAGAGGAGTGTTAGATAGCATAGATCTTGCTCCTTTTTGGGATTTTGACAGGTACTTGTGACCTGGAACCACTGTTGGAAGCAGAATACTGGACTACATGGATCTTTGGTATGACCTAGTATGACAGTTCTTATGTTCATATATATTTTTTGTTCAAAACAAAGCTTAATATTTAAAGGCATAATGTCCAATTATATATTTTTAAGGATTTCCAGTAGTTGAAAATTATTCCAGTGCCAAGCACACTTCTATGGTCTGTGGCCTGAAAATGAAAGGATAACTCAAATGCATATGCTATATCATATACTAGGAGTTTATCTTGTCGGGCAGACTGGATGGATGAACAATCTGCCAATATCTATTATGTATCTTTCTAGCTGTGACTTTAATGATTAAACTGAACAATCATATTTCAGTGGAAGGAGCTAGGGGCCTAAAAGTTAATTAGGGGGGGCATTGGAGTGGACTCTGTGGGTGCTTGAGCACCCCCAATATTGAGAAAATTCCTTGTATGTGTCCAAGGAGGAGTTATTTTCGTTGGACTTAGCACCCCCAATAATTTTAAAAAGTTGGCTCCTATGGGGGGGGGGGGGGGGGGAGGAAAGCCTTGAAGGCTTGCCTAGGGCACTTAATACCTTTGCACCAGTCATATGTTCCCTTCCCCCTCCCCTGAGCTGACAGATTTTCAAAGAAAATTCATATGGCCTTTCAGAACAAGCAATCTAATCAAGAACTCTGAAAATTGTCATCCTCAAAGATTAGCGTTCACACGTTTCGTTTGGTATGTCTGCTAGCACGTTCCTCCAGAATCGCCATGTTACTCAGTTTCAAGAGGAAGACTTTTTGGATAATCCTGATTTTTAACTTACATTTCCAATGCAATGTGGTATTTACAGTCCTTGATACCACCCACTACATATCCCATAAGGAACAAGAACTGGCCCCAAATCTCCCTCCTGGAACGGTATCATTTGACAGCTGGTCTTCCCGCACAATTGTTAGGCATAAAACTGAAGTGCTAGGCAACCAACTAAACTGAAGACACAAGAACATCTTTTAAGTAGAATCAGACATGCTCCTTGGTATACCACCATTTATTCAAATAACTTATTTATTCAAATAACTTATAAGCTGCTCAGCAGCATGGTTTTTGAAACTCTCTCACATATAAGCCATAACCTTTTTTCGTAGGACATCCTACATCTCTGAATCTCCAACCAATTCCTAGAAACGCGGCAACAAGAAGTCCCTGTGATTTTCGCGCGCCCAATACCAGGAAAAATTTCGTCTACACCGGCGGCAAGCTCAAAGTATGGGGGGGGGAGGGGGCGAAAGAACGACTTCACCTCTACTAACCTATGATGAGATTCAAACCAACCCATACAGTTCATATGACGCTCGACGTCATCAAAGCGCCCGCCCAGTAACCAATGAAAACCAGTAATGTCACCGCAGGGTGTGTTCTAATACCAGATCGACGGGTAACGCACTACTCTACCAGGCGTCACAAACATGGAACGATTGTTCTACGTTGGCCGAACAGCTGTTAGTTGGGGCTGGCCGGAAAAGAAAAAGCTAGTCCCGGCTACGGAAGTACCGGCGTAGGGATAAGCAGCATAAAGGGTAAAGGAAAGACGAGAAGAATGCTGTTGTGTGAGAGTTCAGGACATTCCTAGAAATGACGTCAATAGAGTTACGGAATAGGCAGTGCCGTGGCGGCCCTGGCCTGGGGAGGTTTCAGGCGCTGGCCTGGTTCATTAGTTTGGAAGGTCGGACTACTGTCGGTAGTTAGGCTAATTCTGAGCCAGATGTACTGTTTTTCTCATAAGCACAGAAATATGGGAAACCCTTTAATACCTTTGAGCGCCTAGCAGCCGAGGAGTTTTCAGTGGGGACGGTGTAATACATGTAAAATGTCCGTATGTAAACGACTGGCGAAAAAAAAAATTAAGTTTGAAAAGGTTTGTGATCGAATCCGGGAAGATCCCGAGGATCCCGCAGATCTGGCTTTTACACCGTCCCGTTTTCGGGATGGCTTTTACACCGTCCCGTTTTCAGTGTCCTACCTTTTGCCTGTGCGGTAGATCACTGGAAAATTCTGCATTTCATGGGATTAAAACGGAATTAAAGCTGTTCATCCTAAATAGCCGGCGCAACAATACCGATTTATTACTGTTTAAGGAGCTACCAGTGCTATAATTTCAGGAGTATGACTTTTTGAAAGTAGAGAGTGTGGGTTGAGATTTGATGCTAATCAATAAAATATTCCACAGTTTAGGAGCAGCATACAAGAATATAGTTTTACAAGAATATCGAGTCAGATACTAAAAAGAGAGGAAAGTTGCAATAAATCATGCTGGAAACCCTAGGAAACGAGTAGGAGTGTATGGAATCAGGAGATCAGTTGCATTGGGTAGGAGACCTTTATAAACTATGGAAAGCTGGATTCTGGCAGATGGTTAACCAATGTTCTTTTTGAAGTAGTGGTGTGGCATGATAGAATTTGCAAGTATTTTCGAATAATTTGACTTTGGTTGATTGTATTAGCTGTAGATGCTTGAAAGAGGAGAAGGGAAGACCCATAAAAAGGGAGTTGCAGTAATCCAAGTGAGAGATAACCAAAGAAAGTAAAAAAAAATGAATGCATGATAATGGAAGGTAGGGTTTAAACGAGTGAATACGGTGGTACGCAAAGAAAAAGGCTTGAAGTACTTTATCAAGGTAAAATTATGCCTTACGTGATCATTTTTTTTTTCCTTTAGTCTCAGCAGATGAATCCAAAAACTGGTGGGTTATATCCGTCTACCTGCGGGTGAAGATAGAGAAACTGAACTGAAGGGAGTGATATTAGACGGCCAGCCCCTCCATCAATAAATGAACTGGTTCTAAATATCACACTCCTGGAAGAGTGATCTAAAAGCAGCAGTACAAGTCAAGGCGTTTAATGCACCGTTCAAACAGTATACCTCGCTCAAAACTATGCAAAACCAGTTCATTTACTGATTCCGCCAGAACCAATATACTCATATCACTCCTCTCCTCAAGTCACTTCACTGGCTTCCGATCAGATACCGCATCCAATTCAAGCTTCTCCTCCTTACTTACAAATTCACCCGGTCTGCTGCTCCTCACTACCTCTCTACCCTCATCTCCCCCTACGTTCCTGCCCGTAACCTCCGCTCACATGACAAATCGCTCCTCTCAGTACCCTTCTCCACCACTGCCAACTCCAGTCTCCGCTCATTTTGCCTTGCCTCACCCTATGCCTGGAACAGTCTTCCTGAATCCCTACGCAAAGCCCCCTCCCTACCCATCTTCAAATCCTTGCTTAAAGCTCACCTCTTCAATGCTGCTTTCGGAACCTAACCTTTCGAACATATAGGTTGCCCCAATCTGCCTGACCTTTCAGATTAACTGTACATTTGTCTTTTAGATTGTAAGCTCTTCAAGCAGGGACTGTCTTTCCATGTTAAATTGTACAGCGCTGCGTAACCCTAGTAGCGCTTTAGAAATGTTAAGTAGTAGTAGTAGTAGATTCCACTGTCATCTTACAATAAGATATTCTGCTTACACCTGATGCAGGCATTTTTATGCTGAAACGGAGCTGTGTCGGGTTTTATTCTTATTACTAGCTGTTGAGCCCGTGAAAACGGGCTACTTTTGGAATGGGGGGGTTTCCGAGCTCCCCCCCGGAGTCGCCGCCGCCCCTCCACCCGACCCGAGCAGCACTGTAAACTTACATCAGCACGCAGCAGCAGGCACATCAGCAAAGCTGCCGTCGGGGCAGGCTTCCTTCTCTGCCTGTGTCCTGCCCTCGTGTGACGTAACGTCGGCGAGGGCGGGACAAAGGCAGAGAAGGAAGCCCGACGGCAGCTTTGCTGATGTGCCTGCTGCTGCGTGGTTATGTAAGTTCACAGTGGTCGGGCTTGATGGAGGGGCGGCGGCGGCGACTCCGGCGGAGGGGGAGCGGTTCAGACGTCTGCAGCATGCCAGTAGAGACTTCCCTCTCTGTCCCACCCCCATCATCACGTATTGAAGTGGGGGCGGGGCAGAGAGGGAAGACTCTACTGCGCATTTGCGAGTGAGTAAGGTCACTCGCCGTTTATATGTTTGATTGATTGATACTGGCAATAAAGAATCACCTGGTCCCCTACATCTTATTTATTTATTGGGATTTAATAACTGCCTTTATGAAGAGATTCGCCCAAGGCACTGTACAGTAAGTACAGTTTAACTTCAAAAGTACAATTCTGTTAACAGCATAACAATAATTTTATTTTTTTTATTTCTAAACTTAATACATAACATATTCCGTTACTTGACATTATAAATGTTAACATTTCTCTTGCCTGGGTACACAGCTTCTATCAACCGTTGCCTTTCTTGTCTCACAGGTTGTGCCGTCTAAGCGGCGGCTGGGGGAGGTGGGCTGAACTGTGGCCCCCCCACCTCGGGCTCTGGACCCCCTCCCACCGAGGTCTGGCTACACCCCTGATTGAAACAGTAGTGCAGTTGGAGGACTCCCACTCAGCTTAGAGGGAACTGTGATGGCCAATGAGATGAGATTGGCTCGAGATTCCTTAAAATTTAGTAGAGACGTGCAGCCCAAAATGTTTTTACTTTTTTTACGTTTGTTTTTTTTTTTGGCAGCACTGTTGTCAATAGTATGCACTCTTTGGAAAAAGTGCATAATATTTGTGAAGAGCTCACTATTTTTCAATCATGCACACTCTTCCGGTGCAGGCATAAACTGACATCATCTTGGGCTAAAAACAACATGAAATGACATCGGAAAATTTTGTTGACATTTTCCATCCTATTTGAAATGAATGCACATCTCTAAAAAATAGTTCTCATAGTGTTTTTAGATTTATTTTCTACTGCACATTTGATTTTGTGGATCATTCTGCTGATGCAATATTTTGAAGAGTTCGGACTTGCCAGTGCGCTTGGGTGGTTTAAATGTTATCTGCAAGATTGTTCTTTTTAAGGTTTGTGTCATTGGAAATCTGTGGTCAGAATATCCACTTCTATCTTAGTCTATCATGGGTCATTCTAGTGCCAGTTCTCCTTAACATTTTCTTTTTCCCTTGGTTTCTTTAATTCAGTCACTTGGATGCAGGCCTTATGTTTACACAGAGGATATTCAGAATTTATTTTTCAGTTGATCCACGCTTTAGACTTCACACTCTTCAAAACATGCCTTTATTGTGGTGGCAGAATGACTTGATCATAAGTTATTTTTGAACACTGCAAAACGTGAGAATATCTGGTTTAGTTGGGCTGGGCTCTCAGCAGAACTAGTTCTCTATTCAGGAAGCTACCTCTTGCTTCATGACTCATTTGTTAAATTAGGGATGGGAGGAGGTTCAGTCATGCCTTCCCCTTGCTGGCTTTCCAGCATCAGGGCCTGGTTATTTATTGAATTAAAGTGCTCATTCTGGTTCATCAGGCTTTGCATACTGATCCATGCACATGCTTGGCTGTCTCATCATGGGCTTCACCACTTGTCTGTTCCTTGTCTGACACTTACTTGGAGATCCCCTCCCCAAACGCTTTGGATTAGCCTCTGTTTTGCTGTTGTTGGGAGTGTTGCTCTGATACATGTAAATTTGTCTGAAGACTTTTTTTTTTTTGTATTGGGTGTTTGAAGTGAGAACTTGTGAGGGGAGAAGGGGTGGAGACACAGGTCCTGAAGGCTAAAGTTTCTTCTTTTGTGTTATATGTAGTATAGTTTGTCTGGTCTGTGTGCTTTTCTGGATTTTCTTTTTTTCATTGTGAACTGTCTTGATTGTGGGTTGACTGGAAGGGTGGTCAAGAAAGTTTTATAATAATAATGAGATAGATTTGTATTTACTGTCTCTGTTTACCATAGTAAATGTTTTCTGGAAATTTCCCTCATTATGAACTGTATGATGAAACATAATTTAATATTTAAATGTTGATAGCCAATTACACATTTTGTTGTGAGGGTGATGGTGCAGCAGCATCATTATACTAAGCCGGAATTGTGCCCTATGTGACACAACCCCATGGGCCCCAGCCCTGCAGCCAAAAAGAGAAGACAATGGATGGAGAGCAATTTTGGCACCACCACCATGAAAACAGTAGTGGAATTCAAAAATGTGTAGGATAAACACAAAAGAATCCTATTTAGAAGGAATGGATCCACAGAAGCTTAGCGGATATTGGGTGGTAACACCTGTAATTGGGGAGCAAAGCCAGTGTTAGGCAGACTTCTACGGTCTGTGTTCTGAATATGACAAGAACAAATCAAGGTCAGATATACATATAAAGTATCACATACCAGGGGCTTAGCCACGGGTGGGCCTAGGCCCACCCAGCAGTGGAGCACCCTTAACAGCACTGGCAGTAGAGCACCTTTATCAGCACAGCAGCAGAGGGAGCAGGCTGAGCTCCCACGATCCTGCATCTACCTCCGTCTCAGCAGCGATAGCGATTCATACATGCCACCTACTGCTTCTAACCTGGAAGCATCTCCTCTGCTGCGTCCCACCCCCTTTATCACAACTTCCTGTTTCTGCTGGGGCAGGACGCAGCAGAGGAGACGCTTCAAGGTTAGCGACGGTAGGCAGCGTCCTGGAATCGCTGCCGCTGAGAGAGGGAGGCAGATGCAGGATTGTGGGAGCTCAGCCTGCTTTCTCCAATACCAGCGCTGTTAAGGGTGGTGCCCCATTGAAGCGAGAGGGAGAGTTGGGGGGAGGTCTCCTTCTGAAAGATAGATGCTGCATGGGGGGGCATGAGGTGGAGAGGGGCAAGAGAGAGAGAATTATGGGACATAAGATAGAGAGGGGTAAGAAAGGAAAAAAATCTTGCATATGGTGGGGGAGGGGAGAGGGATAAGAGAGGGAAAAATCTTGGACATAGGGGTAGTGGGGAGGGAGAGATGGTAAATGTTGGACATGTGGTGGTGAGGAGGGGAAGATGGTGAAAAATTGGGCATGATGGTGGAGGGCAGGAAGAGATGCTGTAGGGGAAACGAGAGATGTTGGATGGGGCACAAGGGAGGGGGAGAGGCAGAAATGTTGGACATGGCAGTGGAAGGGAGGAAGAGAGAAAATGCTGCATGGGGGAGGGGGAAGAGAAGTGTTGGATACATGGCACAAGAGGGAGAAATGGTAGAAAGTGGGAGAGAGGGAGATATATTGGACCTGGGGGTGTATGAGAGGGAGAGAGAAACACAGGAGGTGGAGAGGGGAGAAAGGAGGAGATGTTGGATTCAGGAGCAGAAGGGTGATGGAGAGATGCTGGACAGTGGGAGTGAGGGAAGAGAGAGGGAGAAATGTTGGAACATGAGGGAGAGGGCAGGAGGGAAGAGAGAGGGGCAGAGAGATGTAAGGCTACAAGATTGGGGTGGGGAGAAAGAGGGAGCAGATGCTGGGCTAGAAGGGTGGAGGGAAGATGGTGGAACCATGTGGGAGAGGTCAGGAGGGGGAGGAAGAGGGTGGCAAGGAAATGAATAAAAAGATAGTGATTACAGAGGATAGAAATATGGTAATGAAAGGGAATGGAGGGCTGAGGAAGGAGTGAGATGGGGAAATGGAAAAGCTAGTGGGTGAGAGAAGATGAAAATCTGATAGGTAGCTGTAAACTAAAAAGGAGGAGAACAGTGAGGGTGAAATTTGAGTTGACAGCAAGGCAGAAAGAAGAAAAAAGGAAAGAGCTAAAAATAACAACAGTCAATATGTCAGAAGCAGGTGTAGTGAAGGTAAAAAAAAGACAAATGGACAGCAGCCGCTTGAAAGAGAATTAGAAGACGACAGGAAAGCAGAAAAGAAACTGCAACCAACATGATGGAAAAATACAATGTCCAGACCACAAAGGTAGAAAAAAGCAATGTATTTTTAATGTTTTAAATGGAATATGTTGGCTTTGAGAAATCTACATTGCAAATGTGTTTGTATCGTGTTCAGGAGAAAGGAAATGCATTTCTATTTCTCCAATGTTGCAGTACATGCTAAGTTTAACTTTTTGGAGTTCTGAGTTCAATTTTTGTCTACATATTTTTATTTCTGATGTGTGATCCCCTGTTCTGTATTTAGTGAGGGTCTGTTGGTGTGACAGTAATGGCAGGTGGGGAAATCGGAGGGAAGGCAGGGAGGAGAGGAGATCTGGGAGGGAGCCCTAGCATGTCTAACACCAGTTCTGACCCTTGCTGTATAGCTGGTAGGGATCCTAAGCCTCCCCAGCTGAGGACTTCCTCCAAAGACGGCCAGAACTTCCTTCTACCAAGCTCTGCAGTCAGTGACAGCATGCTTGAGTCACCACAGCTAAGCACGCATAGGGTGCTGGCATCAGTGGCTTATGGATGTTGCTGCTGCCTGCCAAGTTTGGTAAAAGGGAGTTCTGGCCACCTTCAGAGAAAGTTTTCAGCTGACAGAACTTGAGGATCCTTATTAGCTAATGTATTTATATTTTGCGGTAGGGCAGGGCAGAGAAAATATTGTGCCCACCCACTTTGGGCTTAGGCCCATCCAAAATTGGCTGTCTGGCTACACCACTGTCACATACAATGAGTTTTATCTTGTTGGGCAGACTGGATGGACCGTACAGGTCTTTATCTGCCATCACCTACTATGTTACTGTGTGGCTGCACCGCTGGCACAATCCTTGGTGCAGCCTAGGATGGAGAATATTGAAAGTTAATGGAAGGCTTGCTTTAAGCTAGCTAATACTCTTGAATAGGCTTTGAGTGCTCCGGTACTATGTCCGTGCTCCAAAGCACTTATAATATTAAGTTAGTATTTGATGTATTAGTTAGAATATGTATGCATATGTGTGAGTGTAGTTGAATGATCTGGGGTATTTATGAGTAGGTTAATGTATTAAGCATTTGAAAAATATTTATCCATTAGAACAGTTGGGATCGATTTATAATAAGTGTAAGAGAAAGATCAACCGTGCACTTTGAATTTACAGCTGAGGCATCAAATGTTAGTTGTAGAGCAGCTGAATACAACAAGTATTCGGTAAATAACCTGCCCAACCAAGCAGATTTGTGCTACAAAAGAAATGCTGAGAAATGACGCAAGGATCGCGTTACGTGTCCGGTCACTTTTATTACACGACATTACGTCATGTACGGCTCAAGAGATTTGCACAAGCAACTTCCCCCCCCTATCTTTCTCTCTCTCTGGAAACAAAATCTGGGCAGAGGGACTATTTCGTGTGGTAAGATGACCTCAGCGGACGGATACGGAGTTGAAGGCTAGTCAGCGAGGGGCGTTCTCCTGTCCCGCGGGCGGCGGCTGCGTCACAGACCGGTCGGGCTCGGCGCAGCAGGCTGTGTTCCTTTCATTCTTGTCTTCTGCTGCTGCCGAAGGTGCTCGCGCGTAATGGCGTCCGGTGCTCACCCCGCTGCTGCTACTGCTGGCGCCTCTAATCGCAGCGCAGACGGCGGGATCCTCATCGGGGACCGCGTCTACTCGGAAGTCTACCTCACCATCGACAACTCGCTGATCCCGGAGGAGCGGCTCTCGCCCACCCCGTCCATGCAGGACGGGCTGGACCTGCACACGGAGACGGACCTGCGCATCCTGGGCTGCGAGCTCATCCAGTCTGCCGGCATCCTGCTCCGTTTACCGCAGGTGAGAGGGCTCAGGGTTAGCGGGGGGAGGGGTGAAATCTGCCCTTGAGGTAGGGAAAGTTTCGAGAGGAGGAGGAGAAATAGGGGTGGGTGGGAAGGGGGGACATTTTCATGTTTTAGATAGGGAGGGGGGAGGGGAGAAATGCGGAGGCCGCTCGAGTCTCTGACGGGAATGGCGGAAACTGCTTCACACAAAATGGCGGCGCTTACATCGCGCTTTTTTTTTTCCGCCTCCCCCGCAGGTGGCCATGGCTACGGGACAGGTGTTGTTTCATCGCTTCTTCTACTCCAAGTCGTACGTGAAACACAGTTTCGAGGTGAGTGCGGATCGTCTGTGTGGGGGAGGGGGGGACCGGTATCCTGTGCTCTTCTGCTGAAGGCAGCTTGAGCGGCCATTACGCGCCTGCCATGCTTGGAGCCGGAGGCCTGGCGCAGACGCCTCACACAAAGCACCGAAGAGTTGGTATAGTTGTGGCCTTTAACCGGTTCCAGTGGCCCTGTAATTTAGGTCTAAAGGGGTCCAGCTAACTTAAGTCACCGAATTAACTTTTCTCTGCGTACTTTTTGAGTTTCCAGTGTTTTCGTAACGTTCAGGTAGACCAAAATACAATGGGTTAGTGACTTAAGTTGGGAGTTGAAATGTTTACATGAACAAAATACAGCCATACCAGCAGTCCTGAGGAACTGAGTTCGATTCCCAGCACAGGCAGCTCCTTGTGACTCTGGGCAAGTCACTTAACCCTCCATTGCCCCATGGAAGCCGCATTGAGCCTGCCATGAGTGGGAAAGCGCGGGGTACAAATGTAACAAAAATAAAATAGATACTATTGGAGACTCACAGAAGCAGAAGCCTGCGCGGCCACATTGGTGATCTGCAAGGGCTGACTTCTACATGGAATGTTGCTAGTGGAATAGCAACATTCCATGTAGAATCTCAAATAGTAGCAACAGTGAAGGAGTGGCCTAGTGGTTAGGGTGGGGGGCTTTGGTCCAGAGGAACTGAGTTTGATTCCCACTTCAGGCACAGGCAGCTGCTTGTGACTCTGGGCAAGTCACTTAACCCTCCATTGCCCCATGTAAGCCGCATTGAGCCTGCCATGACTGGGAAAGCACAGGGTACAAATGTAACAAAAATAAAATAGATACTATTGGAGATTCTACATGGAATGTTGCTACTATTGGAAATTCTACATGGAATGTTGCTATTCCACTAGCAACATTCCATGTAGAAGTCTGCGCAGGCTTCTGTTTCTGTGAGTCTGACGCAGACTCACAGAAGCAGAAACCTGCGCGGCCACATTGGTGATCTGCAAGGGCCAGGCACAGGCAGCTCCTTGTGACTCTGGGCAAGTCACTTAACCCTCCATTGCCCCATGTAAGCCGCATTGAGCCTGCCATGAGTGGGAAAGCGCAGGGTACAAATGTAACAAAAATGAAAAAAATATCCAGAAGGTTTATAACTGGTTGCACATAATTACTGTGCTGTAACGTGAGAATATCGTTTTTTTGGGGGGGTGGGGGGTTGGGGCCAAATATGCTTATTTTGGTTCCATCAGGTTTAACCAATATATTGCACAGTGATGAGCCTTGTGTGGTATTTAGTTCTCTTGCCTTACTGATAGTAACAGAGGCTTCATTTCTGGAATGTGAAATTTGCATCGAATGCAGAATGATTAATGTTGTTGGCCTGAAGAATCCCATTTGCAGTTTCTCCCCATTTTGTTTTGATTTCAAGCAACTTTCTGTGGGGAAATGCCCCTTGAAGAACGTACCATGCACTAGTGTAGAAACTTGTATTTCATGCCAGTGACATTTTTTTCAGATTGTTGCCATGGCTTGCATAAATCTCGCTTCAAAAATTGAAGAAGCACCTCGTCGTATCAGAGATGTAATTAATGTTTTTCATCATCTACGCCAGTTAAGAGGAAAAAGGTAAGAAGCTTTATTTATTTTGTTGTATCAATATAACTCTCAATTCAGAACTGGTAACTTTAAGAACAAAAATCTGTTACTTTAGTCATTGATATGTTAACATTACTGTTCAGTATTTATTGCGGTCTTTTGACCTTTTATTTTGTGGGAGCAGAAGAAACATTGGCCACAAAAAAAAAAAAAAATCCTCATGCTGTGACTGAGAAATGAAACTGTACAATGCACTATTCTGTGGTTGTGCATAGTAGTCCATGCATGAGCCTGCAGTAAAATATTCCATGTTGCTGGCTTTTTAATAGCTATTCCTTGTGGGAACAATTTAAAATGAATAACATTCCATCTCATTTTGCAAAGCAGCATCAGATTTCCGATTTTATGATGTTAGTATTTTAAATACTAACTGCCTTCTGCTTCTCTTCTCTGGTATATGTGGGAACTTAGGAGCTGAAAACCAAATTTCTTGACTTGGTATTCCTGCTATGGTTATCCCCCATTGACCTCTTCTTTCTGAAGTGCTTGAGTGCAGGCTTTCTGAACGGTTATGTTTTTTGGTGTAGATTAATTACAAATCAGAGAGCTTTTTTCAGTTCACTTTTTTAGCAGTCGAATATTGTTTATAATATCAAGCTATATGAAAATACAAGATCTTAAAAGGATTGAAGCCAAAACAGTTTCAAGGCAGGAACAAGGCTTACAGGTATTATCTTCTGGGCAGGTTTATTTTCCGTAAGTGTAATTTTAAAATTTTTCTAACTATTATAAGTTAATGTTGGTTACTGATCTTGAAATAAGCAGTTATATCAATTAAACAAGTAGAAGTTAGGTCTTGATAGCTGAACTGATGGTACACTTGTGATGCAACACGTTTAAACATGGTAGAGATTTAATAGAGAATGTGAGCTTGGCCTTAACCCTGGCCTGATTGACACACAGTACTTTCCTGAGTGCGAGTATTTACCTTACCATATTGTACATCATGTAAGAAATTACGAGATTGTGACACTTTTTTTTACAAACTGAGCAAGAAACAAAGGAATCACTTTGCATAATGAAAGGATGCTATTGCTGTTTGTATTTTACTCTTAAATGTGTTTAAAATACACAATGGTTACCATGGGTATTCTAATTGGTTTTTATGAGATCTTCATGAAGTATATTTTTATGCTAGTTTTATTTTTAATCAGGTAATAAGAGAATCAGCATAATAAGGGAAAATATATGATAAATTGAAAGCACTACACATTCTGTTGTGGAGAGACAAAAAGGAATACAAAATAACATGACCCTATAAATAAGCCATTACCAAGCAGGCATCAAAAACCAGAGGGGATCAAAGAACCAAGAACTACAGGGCTATTCTTATTAAGGGAGTCTTTTACTAAAGAATAGTACAAGTTACTTGCCCACAAGACCCATTTTATTCTTATGGGGCCTTTCTGCAGATAATGTGCTTATTAGTTAGTAAAAGAGATCCCTTTAGTCTTTTCTTCAAAACAAATTGATCACAATAAAGGGAGGGGGGGGTCTTTTACTAAAGATTAGCACATCTGCAGCAAGGCCCATATGGGTCTTGTAGCAGATAACATGGTAATCCTTTAGTAAAAGTCTCTCTTAAATGGGTTAACAAAAAAGTCTTCCCACTGAGTGTAATAACATTCATAGAAAGATTTTAAAATACAATACTGTAAAAGTATATACGAAAACAACCAGCTGATGCTTTTGAAAACTTTTTTATTGTTTTCCTCAAGGGGGGGGGGGGGGGAATCTTTATTTTCTATAAGGACTAATCAAGATTTCTTTTTAAAAAGTGCTTTGAGATGGTCTCTATTGGGTGAAAGGGGAAAATTGGAAAAATAGATCTTCAAACACTTCCAAAGACATCTTGAGTATTTGTCAGGTTACCCTTCTAAGGAGAAACAAGCATACCCGGATCACCTTCCATGGGAGATGCCCAACCTGTAGAAGTTAGATTAATAAAATGCCTTAGATGCAAGAAGTATAGTACTAGAGTTAGTTGTGAATATTCACAGAATAATTCTGGAACACGTCTTCAGCTTCAGTCAGTTTTCAGAAGGTGATTCTTGGAATGAATAACATCCAAATTTTCAAGCAGAGTATAACCTTTTTATTGGAACAATCTTCAGTAGCAAGTTCTGTGTGTGTATACTGTACTCTAGAGGTGGGCAGTCTGTGGTCTGCAGCTTGCCATTGAATTTTATGCACTCTGCGATATGGGTAATATACAAAGAAAACAATCAGAATTTGGACTGTTTTAAATACTATATTTTGGAAATATTTTCAGAATAGCCATTCAAGCAGTTTTTCCGTCATTTTTAATTAGATATCACAGAAGGTCTGTGCGTTTATGGTTCTGACATTACATAATGTTGCAGTCCACTAGGAATAGTACCGACTACTGGCCTTCTGTCTAAAGGTTTCCCATCCCTGTATTCATATGAATAAGCTATTTTTGTAGGTGAGGGACCTTCGGAAAATTATATTTAGCCAGCAATCTAGGACATTTTGTGCGTACTTACCTAGTATTTTCAGTCATTGGTCCCTCATACTGTATATGTCGACATCAGGTTTAGCTAAATTGCTACACCAGGGGTCTAGGATACTATAACTATTTTGGAACAAATAGTCATTCGTATCTCTTTTAACAGCTTCACAGAAACACAGTAAGGTGTCCACTCTTTGTAGCAGTAGCGTAGCCCCGGCCCACCCAAAATGTCATTTACCTTAGTGTGGCTGGCAGGGATCCCTAAGCCCCACCTGCCAAAGACCTTCTTCCTGCCAAATGAGCTTATTTTGAAGGCCCCTCCATCATGCACTTGCTTAGCTTTCATGCATGTGCAAAATTGAGCATAGGCGGAGGCCGGAATTGGGCAGCAGCGGTTCAGGGACAGTGTTGGCCGCCCAAGAAGTAAGCTTGTTTGGTGTGAAGGAGGTCTTCGGCTGGCGGGGCTTGGGGATCCCCGCCAGCACAAATAATTACTGGGGGAGGGGGGTGCGCTGGGAGGGGTGGCAGAAGTTAAATTTGGGTTTTGCTTTGGGCAGAGTTGAGGGCAGAAGACATGAAACTTTTGGCCCACTGACTTTGACTTGTATCCGCCCAAAATTAGCTAGCTAAGCTATTTTTTTAATTAAAGCCTGTGATGTCACTAGCTAAAACATTGACACAGACAAAATAGCCAAACTCTTTTTGTTAAAACCAGCACCAACAGCTTCAGAATGGAAATCAATAATGATGTAATAGTTGCTATAAAAGAACATATATATACCAAAAGCAAGCTGTGACTGCTTTCCCACATGTCCGGGTTAGAGCTGTTCATTTTAGCCTGCAATGTTAATAAATAATGCCTATATCAGTATTCAAATATATTTTTAATGTATCCCTTAATACTTTTATGTTCAGCTTAAAAATTGCTTAATGCTATTCCATTCCACCACATTTAACCCAAAGAACTTCTGAGAATTGCATTGAAATACCTAAAATTGTTCACACAAAGCTATTCTCACTTCTGTCTCCTCTCTGATCTGATCAATAATAAAACAAATTGAGTTGATCCAAAGAATGAGCTTCCTCCAAACAGTGACTAACCAAGGTGTTGTGGAAATGCCTGTATTAACACGGCTTTTATGTTCTGTTAAGCAGATTTGGATAGGTGTAGTGGGTCTGCTAACGTATAACTTCAAATACAACACCGGATAACATACAGTACAATTATCAAATACATGTGATTTAGTTATATGGTACCTTTCTGTTTGTGCTTGGATTAATCCACTCTCAATTCTATACTATAATAGTACAGAAGAGAAACTTATATCTTACCTGATAATTTTCTTTTCTTTAGTCAGCATCACTGTTTCTGAACCCAGTGAGTGTTCTCTTCCCACCAGCAGGTGGAGATAGAAAAAAACTGAATTTTAAGTAAGTATACATAGGAAATCAAATACGTTAGCGTTTAACTTTAACAAAGGAGACTATGATAAAATGAGAAGAACGGTGAAAAAAAAACTGAGGAGAGGCTGTGAGGGTCACAAATTTACATCAGGCATGGAGGCTCTTCAAAAACACCATCCTGGAAGCTCAGGCCAAATATATTCCATGTATTAAAAAAGGAGGACTGATGACAGCCGGCATGGTTAAAAAGTGAAGTGAAGGAGGCTATTAGAGCTAAAAGAAAATCCTTCAGAAAATGGAAGAAGGAATAGACTGAAAATAATAAGAAACAGCATAAGGAATGTCAAGTCAAATGCAAAGCTCTGATAAGGAAGGCTAAGGGGGACTTCGAAAAAAAGATTGCGTTGGAGGCAAAAAACACACAGTAAAGTTTTTTTTAGGTATATTAAAAGCAGGAAGCCGGCAAAAGAATCAGTTGGATCGCTAGATGACAGGGGGGTAAAAAGGGGCAATCAGGGAAGACAAAACCATAGCGGAAAGATTAAATGAATTCTTTGCTTTGGTCTTCACTGAGGAAGATTTAGGAGAGATACCAGTGCCAGAAATGGTATTCGAAGCTGACGAGTCTGACAAACTGAATGAATTCTCTATAAACTTGGAGGATGTAATGGGGCAGTTCTGCAAATTGAAGAGTAGCAAATCTCCTGGACTGGAAGGTATTCATCCCAGAGTACTGATAGAACTGAAAAATGAGCTTACAGAGCTATTGTTAGTAATATATAATTTATCCTTAAAATCGAGCGTGGTACCGGAAGATTGGAGGGTGGCCAATGTAACGCTGATTTTTTAAAAAGTTCCAGAGGAGATCCAGGAAATTATAGACCAGTGAGTCGGACGCCATTGCCAGACAAAATGGTAGAGAACAAAATAAAGAACAAAATTACAGAGCATATTCAAAAGGATGGATTAATGAGAGAAAGCCAGCATGGATTTAATGAAGGGAAATCTTGCTTCACCGATCTATGACATTTTTTTTGAAGGGGTGAACAAACGTGGATAAAGGTGAGCCGGTTGATACTCTGTATCTGGATTTTCAGAAGGCGTTTGACAAAGTACCTCATGAAAGACTCCAGAGGAAATTGGAGAGTCATGTGATAGGAGGTAGTGTCCTATTGTGGATTAAAAACTGGTTAAAAGAAAACAGAGAGTAGGGTTAAATGGTCAATATTCTCAATGCAGAAGGGTGGTTAGTGGGGTTCCCCAGCGGTCTGTGCTGGGACTTCTGCTTTTTAACATATTTATAAATGACCTAGAGATGGGAGTAACTAGTGAGGTAATTAAATTTGCTGATGACACAAAGTTATTCAAAGTCATTAAATGTGGGTGTATTGTGAAAAATTACAAGAGGACTTTCCGAGACGAGACTGGGCATCTAAATGGCAGATGACGTTTAGTGTGAGCAAGTGCAAAGTGATGCATGTGGAAAAGAGGAACCCGAATTATAGCTACGTTATGCAAGGTTCCATGTTAGGAGTCACCGACCAAGAAAGGGATCTAGGTGTCATTGTTGATACGTTTAACCCTTCTGCTCAATCTCAAAAAAGATATAGTGGAATTAGAAAAGGTGCAGAGAAGGGTGACAAAAATGATAAAGGGGATGGGACGACTTCCCTATGAGGAATGGCTAAAGCAGCTAGGGCTCTTCAGCTTGGAGAAAAGGTGGCTAAGGGGAGATATGGTAGAGGTCTCTAAAATAATGAATGAAGTGGAACGGGTAGACGTGAAGCGTCTGTTTACGCTTTCCAAAAATACTAGGACTAGGGGGCATGCGATGAAGCTACAATGTAGTAAATTTAAAACGAATCAGAGAGAATTTTTCTTCACTCAACATGTAATTAAACTCTGGAATTAAATTAGTACGGTCCTCTTGTAATTTTTCACAATCCTCTCACGATTTAACGACTTTGAATAACTTTGTGTCATCAGCAAATTTAATTACCACTCCCATCTCTAGGTCATTTATAAATATGTTACAAAGCAGCGGTCCCAAGCACAGACCCCTGGGGAACCCCACTAACTACCCTTCTCCATTGAGAATACTGACCATTTAACCCTACTCTGTTTTCTATCTTTTAACCAGTTTTTAATCCACAATAGAACACTACCTCCTATCCCATGACACTCCAATTTCCTCTGGAAATTGGAGAGTCATGGGATAGGTGCTGAAGATCTGCATACCAAGGTCTACAAGGCAAATCTGGTGCCACCAGCAGGACCAAATGAGGATGACATGCAACAGTTGACCCACCAGAGGCCAGAGAGGGAAGACACAGAGCAACACCACTGCTGGCCAGGGCTGAACCAGGGCATCAATCCCCTGAGGGGCTGGGTCTGTCCAACTGAAGAGGCACTCTACCTTCAGATTAGCTCGTGAGGCCATCAGGTTGAACCAAGGAGGCCCCCAGTGGTCCAGTTTCCACTCTCCTGGATTCAGAAAAGAGCAACTGAGTCTGCTTGCACACCTTCCTTTCTCACAGTATTGACTGCTGAAAGGGCCTGCAGAGGCTCGCCACCGCCTGTCTTCCAGGTTCCACCCAGCTTGTTGATGTACGCCACAGTTGTGTTGCCCAACATCACTGACCGCTTTCCCTTCAAGGAGTGGCTGAACTCCAGCATAGTCGACCGGTTCGCCTAGACTGGGCTGAGGAATCTCGCACAACCGGTGCGTCTGCACCCTCAGCTTCTCTGCCCGCTCCTCAAGGAGAAACACAATCTCCCATCACGTGTTGAAGTGAACTCCCAGGTACTCCAGAACCAGAAGGTGGATGACCAGATTAGTGATGTCACTGGTTTGAATTTCATTTTCTCTACCGCCATCTGCTGGTGGAAAGAGAGAACACCTAAGAAAGGTGCATCTTCTGAATATTTGTGCCTCTAGTATATGTAATGCAAGGACTTTAATATGAAATTGATAGAAAGTACATGCCAGTGTTCATAAATTCATGCTATACAAGAAGCCATATTCGTAAAGCTAAAGGTACCCACTGTTATGTAGTATTTTTGCTTTGTCATCCAGTAATTCCTGATTCACAAACCAAGTTCTCAATCTTTTTTGATTTGGGGCTGAGAGTGTCCTCTTGTAATTGATCAAACAAATGCCCTAGATTTGATTATAATCTGAATCAGAAGAATAGATCCATTATAACCTAAAAAATTGTCCAATATATATATTGGTAGACCCAACGCATGTGGAAAATTTAAGATCTGTGCTACTGCAGTACAGTGTACAGAGCAGATTTAATATCTATGCTGATTGTTTAACAGAACATAAAAGTTGTTAATACAGGTATGTCCACGGCCACTCTGGTCCCTTGGTATTTGGAGAAGGCTTATGATTTAATGTTAATCGGTTTATTATTTATCAGATACCAAACTCCATCAGAGATTAGTTTGGCATGAACAATTTTGGATGCAGTATTTTAATGCAATTCTCATTTGCTGTTGGGGTTAGATGACTCTGTGAAATGGAACAGTGTTTAACCTTTGAGGTGAATGTAAAGTATCATAGTTTAAAAAAATTCATTTTGTATATCACTGTAGACTTTTTTAAAAATTAATAAGGATGACAGATGACGAGAACACTAATTTAGACATGGAGAGAGAATATCTTTGGGGGGTTTGTGTGTGTGTGTGTGTGTATATATATATATATATATACAGTGGGGGAAATAAGTATTTGATCCCTTGCTGATTTTGTAAGTTTGCCCACTGACAAAGACATGAGCAGCCCATAATTGAAGGGTAGGTTATTGGTAACAGTGAGAGATAGCACATCACAAATTAAATCCGGAAAATCACATTGTGGAAAGTATATGAATTTATTTGCATTCTGCAGAGGGAAATAAGTATTTGATCCCCCACCAACCAGTAAGAGATCTGGCCCCTACAGACCAGGTAGATGCTCCAAATCAACTCGTTACCTGCATGACAGACAGCTGTCGGCAATGGTCACCTGTATGAAAGACACCTGTCCACAGACTCAGTGAATCAGTCAGACTCTAACCTCTACAAAATGGCCAAGAGCAAGGAGCTGTCTAAGGATGTCAGGGACAAGATCATACACCTGCACAAGGCTGGAATGGGCTACAAAACCATCAGTAAGACGCTGGGCGAGAAGGAGACAACTGTTGGTGCCATAGTAAGAAAATGGAAGAAGTACAAAATGACTGTCAATCGACAAAGATCTGGGGCTCCACGCAAAATCTCACCTCGTGGGGTATCCTTGATCATGAGGAAGGTTAGAAATCAGCCTACAACTACAAGGGGGGAACTTGTCAATGATCTCAAGGCAGCTGGGACCACTGTCACCACGAAAACCATTGGTAACACATTACGACATAACGGATTGCAATCCTGCAGTGCCCGCAAGGTCCCCCTGCTCCGGAAGGCACATGTGACGGCCCGTCTGAAGTTTGCCAGTGAACACCTGGATGATGCCGAGAGTGATTGGGAGAAGGTGCTGTGGTCAGATGAGACAAAAATTGAGCTCTTTGGCATGAACTCAACTCGCCGTGTTTGGAGGAAGAGAAATGCTGCCTATGACCCAAAGAACACCGTCCCCACTGTCAAGCATGGAGGTGGAAATGTTATGTTTTGGGGGTGTTTCTCTGCTAAGGGCACAGGACTACTTCACCGCATCAATGGGAGAATGGATGGGGCCATGTACCGTACAATTCTGAGTGACAACCTCCTTCCCTCCGCCAGGGCCTTAAAAATGGGTCGTGGCTGGGTCTTCCAACACGACAATGACCCAAAACATACAGCCAAGGCAACAAAGGAGTGGCTCAGGAAGAAGCACATTAGGGTCATGGAGTGGCCTAGCCAGTCACCAGACCTTAATCCCATTGAAAACTTATGGAGGGAGCTGAAGCTGCGAGTTGCCAAGCGACAGCCCAGAACTCTTAATGATTTAGAGATGATCTGCAAAGAGGAGTGGACCAAAATTCCTCCTGACATGTGTGCAAACCTCATCATCAACTACAGAAGACGTCTGACCGCTGTGCTTGCCAACAAGGGTTTTGCCACCAAGTATTAGGTCTTGTTTGCCAGAGGGATTAAATACTTATTTCCCTCTGCAGAATGCAAATAAATTCATATACTTTCCACAATGTGATTTTCCGGATTTAATTTGTGATGTGCTATCTCTCACTGTTACCAATAACCTACCCTTCAATTATGGGCTGCTCATGTCTTTGTCAGTGGGCAAACTTACAAAATCAGCAAGGGATCAAATACTTATTTCCCCCACTGTATATATATATAATAGTCTTTTTAATCGCTGCACAAATAGTGCCATGGTATATACATTCATATACATTCTGACCACCACAGCACTATCTGGTCAGTGATCCAGATAGTGGCGAAATTCAGCCCACTTACCTGTTTACCAGATAATGAGGTGGGGATTGTTTTAATGAGACCAACTCCCCCACCCCCAGTGCTGTGGTATTCTAGGGTAGGACGGACAGGAGCTCCTGCCTCTGTTCGCACTGAGTTCAGAATGGTGGCCACAGCCTTTAGCAGTGGTCTCATGGTACAGTTGCTGGGGGTCAGGACCCTAGCAGTAGTACTGCGAGACTACCGCTAGATGTCATGGCTGCTATTTTGAACCTGCAATACCATTGCATTCTTAAGGTAGGCTGGGTTGAGGGGAGAGCTTCTGGAGAAGGGTGGATTCACTCCCATTATCTTTCATGTCAGTGTTAACAGCATTAATGTTAATTACTGTTCAAATCTGTGGAGGAGTGGCCTAGTGTTTAGAGCACCGGTCTTGCAATCCAGAGGTGGCTGGTTCAAATCCCGCTGCTGCTCCTTGTGATCTTGGGCAAGTCACTTAACCCTCCATTGCCTCAGGTACAAACTTAGATTGTGAGTCCTCCCAGGACAGAGAAATATCCAGTGTACCTGAATGTAACTCACCTTGAGCTACTACTGAAAAAGGTGTGAGCAAAATATAAATAAATAAATAGGCATGAACAATGGCTAATCAGCACTGTACACTTTATATAATGTTCTCTTGGGCCAGACATCACATAAGTTATACAGATGTGTCTTCCACACATGTGGAAGCTTTTATTTCCTCTACTTCTGACCAGTTGATTTGGTGAGACTCTGTCCTGGCCGCCTTGGATCTCGTTTCACTTCTGGTTAAGTTCATTGCTTGCTTTGGTGTGTATCGTGTGTGTGGTTTTTATGGACCATGTGTATTTTGACATCAACTATTGCGTCACTGTAGATCAATTTCCATTAATCTTGTTGGTGCTGGTTTGTAGCGCAAAGAGTTCAGCCTTTTTTGTTGTATTAATAAAGTTGTAGCCTGCGATGACACTACAGCTTTCGCCAAAAATTCCAGGGGGAGAAAAAAATGTGTTAAGAAACATGGGCACCTTACTGTTAAAACTGTTAAAATTAGATTTTCAGATAGAGCTACCAATAACACTTTTGTTGCTGAATGGAGTTAAGGATTCTTGGAATCTTGGACCCTTGACAGTAATTTCATAAAACCCAGCATATACTAGACAGTATGAGGAACTGATTGAAAATATTAGCTGACAAATGGTGCAAATGTCCTAAATTACTGGCTTAAGTGTTTTTCTGAAGGTTTGTCATCTAAAAAAAAAAATAGCTGATTCATGGCAGTAGTGCATATATTCATAAAGTGCTATTGAAGATAGTATTTAGTTGGTTTCTTCTGAGACTTTCGGTCACTAGTTTTGTGTTTTAACAAGAGTAGCAAAGTTTGAGTCTGTAACTCTTTGCTCACATTCAGTACCCTGTCTTGAGTAGCCAGCTTAGTGACACTCTCGCTTAAAAATTTACAAAGTTCCAGAAGGATCAATCAGTACACATTGATCAGGCAGCTTCCAAAGCTGTTAACTCACTGGGATGCATGAATATCATCCCTTTCATTCTTGTTATCCCAGGGAAGGTGGTAGCCTGTAAGAGTATGGTTTGAGAAATCACTTCAAAGCTGGTGGATCTTGACCTGACACCTGTTTAGGCTGCTAAGGCTTAACCTTTTTTCTCCTATCGTTCTTTGCAATTTGTGTTAATGTCTATCCTTCACTAGAAAGCCCAATCGTGGATACGATGGAAGTGGACACAGTACATTGCAAATTTGCAGGCAAAGGTAGAGGGGAGCAAACTATTGGACACAATAGTGTCTGCTTCAGAGCCAGAAAGGCCTGTGCCTCATGACACTCATCAGGGTCCTCCTTCAGTCAGAAGTGGCACAGAGTAGGAGCAGAAACTGTTTGTGGGTAGGTCTTAACATACCTGTTACAGTACATGAAACCATATTGTCTCTTAACGGGAGTTCAGTAGTAGTCCAGTTCTCCCCCTCCCCCTTCCAAACAGTTTATTGGTGCTCCTGAAGTGGTTTTCAGAGGGGAACATTTTTCATCATATGATGCTGTTCTGCTGCTGGCTGTTCTTTTATTCCAGTTTCGGTAGCCACCCTTGATAAGGTCATCTGTCAGAGGCATGGCCTCAAGCCCAAGAAAGGGGGGGATGCTTTCGTGAGAGGTCTACCCAGGTGTAGGGGACCCAAAGTTGTGAAGAGTTCAATTTTTTATCCTACCTGCAGCTGCTTGTCAGTCACCGTACCTCTTCAGATATGTTTTATTTCTAATTTGTATCAATCATGCTAGTGCATTTCTTTAAAAAAAAAAATGACATCTTTCTCATTTCAAAGCCTTACTTGGCAATCTTTGTACTAGATATATTTGAAGCAATACATCTGGATTTTTTAATTTTCCTTGTTTGCAGAAGACTGGATGCTTTTCTGTTGAGCATTCCCTGCTTCATAGGTCGGATACCATCTTTAGTTCCCGTTGTTTTTTTTTTGTTTGTTTTTTTTTTTTTTTTTTTTGTTAAATCATTACGTTATTTCCAGAATTAAATTCTCAAATATATTTCTCTGTATATGAGGGTCCATGAGATTTTGGGTGAGAAAAGTAGTTTCCTTACCTTCTCTGATATACCAGTCTGAACAACTGGGTTGTGTCTCTCTCCTACCAGCAAATGGAAGTAGAGATATAGATTTTCCAGTGACATCACCAGTACATAGGTATTGCCACACAGACCAAAAGATCCATCAAGCCCAGTATTCTGTTTCCAACAGTAGCCAATCCAGGTCACATACCTGGCAAGATCCCACAAAAGCTCAATCCATTTTATGCTGCTTATCCCAGAAGTAAGCAGTGTATTTTCCCTAAGTCCATTTTAATAATGGTCTATGGACTTTTTCTTTAGGAAGCTGTCCAAGCCTTTTTAAAACCCTGCTTAGCTAACTGCCTTTACTGCATTCTCTGGCAACAAATTCCAGAGTTTAATTACACGTTGAGTCAAGAAAGTTTCTCAGATTTCGTTTTAAATTTACTACTTGTATCTTCATTGCATGCCCCCTAGTCCTGATATTTTTGGAAAGAGTAAACAAATGCTGGTACCTTCTGAAATTCTCTTTTTCTGCCTCCAACAGATGGTAAGATGGTTCAGGCTGGTGCAGCAGGTTTAGGCCACGCTCCCCAGAATGCAAGCAAAGGCCTATGCTTCTGGTTGAGCTTAATAGCCTTGCTCCTGGAGTTTGGTTCATGAACCTTACCCTGGTAGAGTGCAGATTTTGATTTTCCACCGTCCTAAGCAGCACCTGGGGTGTCAGCTTAGTGTGGCTTCAGGTTCAGACCTTACAGCACCTTGCCTGTGGTGGGTGGTCTCTTCCCCCCCCCCCCCCCCCCCCCCCCCCATAACAACTAGGCAGCTTTGAAAAAGAAAATTGGAATCTGCTGGCTGCCTGGTACTTTATCTCTGTTTTTCTAGTGGAACAAAGCTTTAAAAAAAATATATATACACACACACACACACCTAGAGGAGCAAGGAGGGAGGTTTCCACTGCCTGGTCTCATATGCAATCCCTTCAGGCAGCTCTGTCGTACTGGGCCTTGAAGTTGCAGGACTTTGCGTTTAATTTGTCTCTACTGTCTGTGGTAGGAAGGAGCCTGTTTGGTGGAACAGTTATAACATCTCTTGAAGGGAGTTCTGTCTCATCCTTAATGGATTGCAGTGACCACCGACACCAGCCTTTGGGGAGGGGGGTATTGCTTCAATTGAGTGGTTTGGGGCAATGGTCCTGTGTTGGGAGCATTGTGGACATTCAGTTGGCTAGAGGTAAGAACCAACTGGTTGACCACCACAAGAGTTCCTCCTCTTGTAGGGGAAAAGCAAGCAGTTCAAGGGATGTCAGGAAGTTCCATATTTCAACAGGCAAGAAGGAACCATAAATCAGGAAGTGATTCAAGTGGCTGCAAGCATTTGCTGATGGGCCAAGTAGCATCTTTCTGCGGCTCACATTGCCCAGAAGGACAATGTTGAGATGAACTTCCTCAGTTATTTTGGATTCTGGGGAGTGGGAGCTGGGCCTGGTGGACTTGTGTCCTGTGAGGCCAGCTTGTCTTCAACCTTAACCCAATGGTGTCAGTTGATCTCCAAGGTGGAGCACTTCTTTAGCTGCAGGAGGGTAGCTGGCCCAGTTGGCATCCATGCCTGTGTTCAGTGGTGGCTCAGGCAGGAGCCCATGGATATCTTTCTTCTGTTGTCTTAGTTGTGAGGGTTCTGTGCGCAAATTAATGTCGCCTTTCCCTCCAGGGTTTTCAAGACTAACTTTGGAGGTTGGGATACTTGGATCTCATTTGTCTGGGTGCGGAACCTCTGCTTCCTCTCCCCAAGGGCCGAGGCCTCCTGGGGCAGAGCCTAGTGGAGAGGGAGGATCCAGATACCTTCTGGCCCCTGAGAGGTGGTACTTTTGAGTTGTGTTCTCCTCCATGGTAGCCACCCTCCTCAAGGCCCATATAATACCACCTCATTGTAATATGTCTGGATTTGGAAGGTCTTTGAGTGTTGGAAAGTGCAAGATCCTGACATGCAGGAATTTTTCCAGAAGGGGTTTGAGCAAGTCTGAGGTTTTAGCTCCCCAAAGTTCAGGTTGCAGTGTGTGCTTGTTCCTTGGGATCTCCTTGGCACATGCAGCCATTATGCTCCTGTTTGAAGGGGGAGGGGTTGCACACTTTGTATGCCCACCCCCTGATGGCTCCTGCCCTTGTGGGATCTCAATCTGGAAAAATTCTGTCTACCCATAGGGGATTTCCCTGTTTCGTGTGAATTAAGAGATGCCTTTGCCCTCTTTTCTGGAACAAGCTTCAGGTGCTCAGTTTAATTCTGCTCTGGGCATTTAATTTGTATTCTATCCCATTAAGTGAAAGAAATGTAATTTCTCTGCATCTCAAATCATTTATTCTGTTCTGTGGCCCGTGAAAGGGTCTTCTGGTCTCTCAATCGTCTGTTGATGGGTGGATCAAGGCAACCATTGAGATGGCCTTATATTTGTTGAAATGAGCGGGTGTCAAAAGGATTGAAGACTCATTTGGCTTGGGCACAAGCGTCTTGAACAAAAGTCCAGTCAGTCTAGCCTGAGGTTGTCTGCAGGGTGGCGAACTGGACATCTCTACTTTCCTTTGTGAAACATTACACACACTGTTCTTGCCAGAGGAGATTTATTCTTTGGAAGAACACTTACAGAGGAGGGTTTGTCTCCCCGTCCCTCTGTGATTTGTGCTTGGGTACAGACCATTTGGAAGAGACCGATAAGGAAGGTGAAATTTAGTGATGCTGTTTTTCTTTTTCTTGAGTCAAGCCATAGTGGTCTTGGACCTACCCTGGAAGACTTTTCTGTTGGTGGTGTATGTAGCTATGCATTAATACTGTATGGCAACTGTATGGCAGTGGTCAGATGAGGAATAGGTGTGGTACATTGGATCTTACTCTGCTTTCTCACTAGTATGCTAGATAATTCCAGAAGGCACGGGCCTATGTACTGGTGATGTCACTGGAAAAATCAGTATCTAACTGCTGGTAGAAAGGGAACAAACCCCACTTGTTCCAACTCATGGTAGGGCTCAAGGAAAACAAAATAACAGGTATGACTAAATTTCACCATTTCTGGTGGAATGTAGCTAGTTTTAAATGTTAGAAGCAGGCAACCCAATATGTCTGGCATGTTTTATCAGTCTCTTGAGCTGATACAAACTCGGTCGTTCCTTATAGTTCAGGAAATGGGTATACTATTAAGATTGGAACTTTTTCCCCCATATACTTTAACCGTTGTACCAACCTGGGAGATGGTGTGGGTTAGGGGCTTGTTTTGCGAGACAGTTTGCCATGAATGCAAATTGTTATAAGGCATAGCATAAATAAAGATTTTTTTCAAAATTTAACTTTATCACAGCAGCTGATTAGCTTGGAATATAAATAATTTCACACATAGTGGACTATGCCCAAATGTGGGCTATCGTGTTTAAAATAAATTATAGAAAATGTTTAAATGAAGATTCTTAGTTTGATTTAAAATATCAAACCGCTAATTCCCCCCCTGCCCCCCCCCCCACCCCGAATCTGAATTACCATGTGTTTTAGCATGCAAAGAATCGTTTGTGGAAGTCATCTTTGGATGTGTGCGGCCCACCCTCCTTTGTTTACAAATAAGATATGATGCAGATGACAGTGTAAAATAAACTAAGTGACCATTACAACAACTGGAAATCCACATACAAACAAGTTGTACCTTGTGTCAGGGAAGGCACTTTGTATCTTCCAGCATTGCCTGGAGACAGAGAACAGAAGTGTTGTGATCTGACATTGTAAGCACTGTAGCAGTGAATTGGTGAAAATACTTTATTTTTTAGGACGAATAGCTATCGATGTTCTTGGGAAAACAGACTTAGATTATTTTTTTCCTCTGATCACATGAAAGAACTTATTTATAAAAACACTTTACTCTTTTCAGAATCATATGCCTCCATATTACCTGTACATTAATTTTTCTACCTGTCTGCCTAAGTTGATTTGGGAAGCAGATTTTTACATGGTGATAACACAGCGGTGAAAACCAAGAAAAATCAGAATGACACATGCAGTTCTGATCTCGTGATGTGTTCAGGACTGTTATCTGCCAAATCATTATTCTAATTTCACATCTGTGCCCTCTGATCAGAATAAATCAAGTATCCAGAGGTGTAATGGAAAACCTTTATGGAACTAAACTTTTTCAAATAAGTGCTTATTTAAATATAACTGTGTACAAAACACAGTTTTTGTAATGCTTCCATTCTTGGATCAAGAGCTTAGTAATGGCTGAAATTGCCATCTCTGATGTGAAATTAAGTAAAACTTGTTCCATGTTAAACACTTACTTTAATCTTGTAAATCATAATGGAACAAGAATAAATTGATAGTGTGATCAATCCTAGAACATTTATTTCTATATGTACTTCTGTAAAGACGCTACTTCCCACAAATAGTCACACCTGAAATAGACTAGCTGCTGTTGATAAATAAGGTGTCGTGTCTTATGGGATGTTTGTGTGATTTTTTTTTTCTTCCTTATTAAATATTCCTTTAAGTATGCTTTAGGCACAATACACCTGTGGAATTTAACAACTTGACTGAAATGTCATTTGTAAAGGCATTTCTTCATTTTGTAAAACAATTATCTACTTGAAAGTACGGATAGAAATTTGACTTGATTTTGAATGATGTGGTTCATATTTTGTTGTGCAAAAACAAGCAGAAATAGATGTTCTTTGTAACCTTTTTTACAAGTATACTAAACACATTTATTAAAGTATGTGTTATTAACTTGAATTCTTTTTTCCCTTGCAACCGACTATACAGCGACCAGCTACATTTACCAATGCCTGGGTGATGTGGAGTGGTACATAGCGATGAAGCTGTCGTCATGGCAACAGTGAGTGAAGTGTCGAAAATCCCCAAGGAGAAGCCAGTGCTCTGAGAATAGGTCACTGGAATCGGGGACTAACAGGTTGGCCGTTGGTGAACCACTTCAAAAAAAACTCCTGTATCTTGTTCTAAGCTTTTGTCTTTGCTGTCCAGGTGTTTTCAGTGCATTATCTGCATATTTTCTTCTTTTGAATTAATCTGTTGGTAGGTTGTTTCAAAAGAAATTGTGCATAACTAAAGTATCACTAAGTAAATTAGGCTATAATGAGGCTCAAAATTAGATTTGCATTATTTATCTTCATGCTTTGTATTTAACACCAAAATATTTTTGTAGTATAGAACACACAACACAAAACGTAAGATAAAAGTTGGAATTGAATAGTATTTTCATGTCAGCTATGTCTTAAAATAGCAGTTACTCTGAAACAGTAATAGTTCTATTTTGTTAGGCAGGCTGCTATTTTGGGACATAGGTGGTTAATGATCAGGGTTTCTGTAAATTCAATACAGTGTGTTTTCAACTGGTTTAAAAATAAATATCCCTAAAATGATGTCATTAAACATGATATGCAAGATAAGAATATAGGAAACATTCTAACTCTTTAAAACAAGAACTTTGAATAGGTATATCTGGTTTATATTAACTAGAACATTTCCAGCCAGAACATTTGCTAGAAATTCTGTGAATTGAACATTTTCAGTAGTGAACTAGGATTTGATGTGAAGTTGATACTCGCAGCATAATGCAAATATGGAAATTTTATGACAAGATTACCATTATATGAGCACACACAAAAGTACATTGGTTCTAGTTGTCTTAGTTAACCCAATTTAAACTTCATTATGTAAAGTCATGTTTCATTATCACATTCTGGCTCTGATTCCATTAGCTTGAGGCTTTTCTTTCATGTTCCCAGTATGTATGTTTGTCCCTTTCTGTATATAGTGCAATATGCCAAAACAAACTTGATTCTGCTGACCTCCAGTAGGTCAGCAAAATATATTTTTTAAATGGGTGTCTTTTGTTACCATATTCAAGGTCCATATAGGAAGCATTAATTCAGTAGTTTTAAATCCATCCGCCATTCTGGAGTTGCAGTGTGCCTGCCACTAGACTCATCTGGTTAGAATTTGGGTTGGAGGGGGAGGTAGGGAAAGTTTTTAACAAGAGATGTGAGATCTACTCTACTGCAAATTGATTGTGGGTATGGTCATTTTTAAAAGGTCAGAAGTTGAAAATCATATCACTTTAGATTTTGACCTTGGAGAGTTGGTGTTGCATACGTGTATATGGATTTCAGGTTTGTTTACCTTCTCGGGAAAATCCTTCAATCTTTCACACTGTGTGTGGCAGCCAAAAATACTAGCAGTGTTAGGAATTATTAAAAAGGAATGGAAAATTAAAACAAGAGAATGTAATAATGACACTCCTGCCCTATGGTGTGTGATCATATCTTTAGTATGGTATGCAGTTCTGATTGCTGGATCTCAAAAAAAGATATAATAGAATTTGAAAATATACAGAGAAGAGCTACCTAATTAAAAGGGATATAATGATTCCCTTATGATAGGTTATGACTCTTCATCTTAGAAATGACTTATGAGTTGAAGATATTTTTTTTTTTTTTTTTTTTTTGTTACATTTGTACCCCGCGCTTTCCCACTCATGGCAGGCTCAATGCGGCTTACATGGGGCAATGGAGGGTTAAGTGACTTGCCCAGAGTCACAAGGAGCTGCCTGTGCCTGAAGTGGGAATCGAACTCAGTTCCCCAGGACCAAAGATATGAGAGAGGTCTATAAAATGAATGGAGTGGAATGGATAAACTCAAATCTGTTTATGCTTTCAAAAAGTACAGTCTAGGGAGAACATGCCATGAAGTTACCGAGTAATATTTAAAATTGCAATATTTTTTCACGCAACAGTTAAGCTCTGGCATTCATTTTCAGAGGATGCAGTAAAAGCAATTAGCATTCAGAAGTTGCTCATCCATGGGGTTTGGCAGTATAGAATCTAGCTACTTTTTGGCATTCTGCTGGGTACTTGACCCGGATTTGCAGCTGTTTAGGAACTGATTACTAAGCTTGATGGACTTTTGATCTGGCCCAGTATGGTTGTTCTTGTGAGGTTACATTCAGGGTACTATAGATACTTCATGGCCAATGCCATCTAAGGGTTTTTCCTAGTGTGTGTCTATGGGGAAAATGCTTAGGGCAATGGAGGATGATGTGATTTGCCCAAAATCACAATGACTGCCAGTGGAAGAAGCTGGATTTGAGCCATGGCTTTCCTGGTTCTCATCCTTCTGATTTAATCACTAGGTTGCCGTGTCATGTGTTATACTTATTTATTTTATGAACGGTTATGTGTTAATTTTGGGACATTTGAGTCCCATTCTTCTCCCACCCCTACATTTTTTTTATTTAGAAAGGAATTTGGAAATATGGGGACATGATTCTTTAATCCAGCACTTACCCTGCTGAAGCACATTGTAATAACACATCTACGTACTGACAGGCAGCAACCCACAATGTGCCATGGGAATAAGCCTAGGGAAAGGCTCTTCTCTTTCAAATTAAGAATTCTTATATATATTTGAAACAAAGGTAAAATAGTTAAGTTCATACACCTATGAAGTAACGCCGATGAAGTAGTCTTATATACCTTAAATTGGCAGTGACTGTGTTTTCAAGAATTGTATTGAGAAGCACTTCAGAATTCTTACCTATGAAAAGTAGGTAAACGAACGCACACACTATTGTATGTGGACAAAATTCTCAAGTTTCCATGCTAGAATATATTTTTGCACTGTTTGCTTTTGAAGAGCCCAGTGGCTTGTAACTAGAATAATTATGGCGGAATCACCTTAATGGCTGGATAGTAGGACAGTGGAAATATGTCTACCCCAGCAAATGAGTGTTCATTTTTCTGCACGTCTACACTTGCTTTTCACTTATTCATTGCCAACAATAATGATTAGACTGAAGGCTGTTCTTTCAACTTCAAACATAACGATGTGGTATCAATTTCAGAGCTTGACTCTACATGGTTACCTGCACACTGTTGCAGAAACTGCCTTTAACTTGTCTGTTCAGCGTCTCCTCCAGTGACAACATAATGTGCTTTCATATAATAGTTCAAGCTATTTCGAGTCTTGATTATTGTAACACCCTGTATTTAGGCCTGCCAGCTTCCACTATAAGTGCTGTGCAGGTGATTCAAAACAGTGTGATTTGTTTGGGTGTTAATTATTTTCAAACATGTTAATCCTTTTGTTACCGTTTTGGACTGGTTTTAGTAAAGTGTAGAGTGCAGTTTAAGGTATTAACATTGGTTTTCAAACATTTGTGTGGTGAGTGTCCAGAATATTTGAATGATTTAGTATCTTTGTATCGGCCTTCTCTTCTTTAAGGTCTGAATCTGTTGCTGTTTGCTTCTTTGAAGCAAGCTAGGCTTTGTGACACTCATGATCCTGTTTGTGTAGTTTTCTTTTTCCTTTTTGGTTGGTCCTATACTTATGAAATGAATTGTAGTTTGTTGAGTTGCAGGCAGAGACCATAAGAAATTAAAAGCCTTGCTTTTCAAGATGGCTTTTGATTGGGGAAAATGTATTTTATGTCCAGTTTCCTTGTAATCCACTTTGATTTTGTGGATTTAGTGGAATAAAAAAAAGATTTTGGCAATATAATACTGTGAAATTTTATCTGGTAAATATTTAAATTTTGAATGTTTTGAGGTCTAATTATCTTTGAAGCAAACTCCGGGGTGAGTTTCCTCATCCTCCCATAGTATTGGATTCATATAAGCACAGGAATTGCTCACTTTTTCCAAATCTTGACTTGTTATATACTCAGGCTATTTCCCTACCTGCTTAGGCTTATGATCTTTAGTATCTAAGGCATTGTAGAATAAAGTAATCTATCAAAACTCGGTGGCAAAAGCAGGATCTGAACTTGGGCATTCTTGTTCCCTAACTAAAAGGTAATTTCTCCTGGGATGTAAACTCTTTCCACAAAGCGGTGGTGATAATATAAAGTCCATCACAAGGCAGGTACTGCAAGTAGTGCAAGTTTGCCAGCTTTAGTTAACCATGCCTCCATAGTGCAGACATCTTAAACTTAAATACATTTTTTTAATATGTATTCTTTCACAGATTGAGGCATGCTTCTAGCTGCCATGTGTGTGTTCTGTTTGTTCCTTGCAATTTATTGGAACTGTTCATAGTGCATAACTGCAACTTGAAGCACTTTTCTTGGAGAAACGATCCCATGGCATGCGCTGTGTTGCGGATTTCAGAGAACACAGCTTACTAATTAAGGTATTTTTCTCCCATTTGGTGTACAGTGCAGTATTTTCCTGAAAGTGGAGACCAGTGTTCTATTTAACCCTAGAACAGCTAGCACAGGTAGTGACAGTACAGTGGAGGAGTAGCCTAATGGCTAGTGCAGTGGGCTAAGAACCTGGTGAACTAGGTTGAATTCCCACTGCAGCTCCTTGTGACCCTAAGCAAGTCACTTAACCCTTTATTGCCCCAGGCATAAAAACAGATTGTGAGCCCAGTAGGGATAGAGTACCTGCATAGAATTTGTAAACCTCTTTGGTTGTACCACAGAAAGGTGATATATCAGGTCCATGACCTTTTACCCCTTCCTCACCACAGCTACCTGTAGGGTATCTGTGTCTCTACAAGGTGTATGTGGTGCTATACAGTCAGTGCTTTTTGAGGCATACAGTCTAATAAAACACAAACAAGATAACCAGGTCTCAAAGTTAAAGCTGCGACGCCAGGCTCATTAGGTCTCAGTGCCTTGCAGTTATCTATGGGACGGACAGCCCATGGGTAAGGAAAGGAGGTCATGTCAACCTTTGATAACTTCTGCAGAGATTGGCAGCTTGTAATGGTATGTTAGTAATGGGCAACTATTCAGTGGCAGCTGGATTGAGGAATCTCCTCTTTTTGTTTTTTTTATTTTGTTTTACATAGGCCACTAAATGCTTGGCAAATGGTTCAAATATAACTACCATATATGCCAGTGGCTTTTTAAGTCTGTGGAATTTAAACAGTTGTAAGAGTAAAAGTGGTGATTCACATAGAACAAAGTCTCTTGCATATAAAGCAAAAAAGATCATGTTTCTATTTGTTTAAGATGAGGTATGGAAATATAACGAGAAAACTAAGCAATCAGTATTTTAAGGACAGGGGAGTAAAATCTCCCCTCGCTTTTTCCTAGTTTAAAATTTTTTTTTATAGTACCAGTGAAAATGAAATATGGATAGGGAGGATAGGCCATATGATCTTTTGCCAGCTATTAATTT
The DNA here is from genome assembly GCF_901765095.1 of Microcaecilia unicolor. Lineage (NCBI taxonomy): Eukaryota > Metazoa > Chordata > Amphibia > Gymnophiona > Siphonopidae > Microcaecilia > Microcaecilia unicolor. The sequence goes on along the minus strand of NC_044040.1, from coordinate 186,429,911 downwards.
CTATTATCCCTTTCTGTTCCTTAGAGATCCTCTGTGCTTGTCCCATTCTCTTTTGAATTTAGATAGTACTAGTCTCCCACACTTCCACTGGAAGGCCATTTCATGTATCCACCGCCTTTTTCGTAAAACGTATTTCCTTTAGATTGCAGCTTAGTTTATTCCATTTTACCTTCATCCTGGTTCCAGAACTTCCTTTTCAATTGAAGGAGATCCGCCTCCTGTGCATTTATGCCAGGGAGATATCTAAATGTTTCTCTTTTCTCCTGCATTTCTTCCAAAATATAAATATTGATACCGTTGTCCTCGTATGAATTGGTTGAGTAGCCTAATGGTTAGTGAAGTGGACTGAGAACCTTGGAAACTGGGTTTGATTACTACTGTGACTCCTAATAATCTTGGGCAACTCACTTATACCATTGCCCCAGGTACAAAAAAAAAATCTTAGGAAGGTACCTGCATTTAATTATAAAAACAAAACTGCATACCACAGAAAGTCGGTATGTCCAGTGCATTACCCCTTGCACCCTTATGACTGAGACCATTAACCACTTCAGTAAATGCCTTGTGGACCACTTCACCCTGCTTACATCTTTCCAAATGGGTGGTCTTCAGAATTCTACACATACTCTAAATAAGGTCTCGGCAGAGGCTGGTACAGGCACTATTGCCTTCTCTTTCCTACTGGGCATTTTTTTCCCTATACACCCAAACATCTTCTGGCTTTTGTTGTTACCTCTGCTGATTTGGCCTCCTTGAGGTAATCGGATATGGTTGCCCTCAAATCCCATTCTCCTTTCATATCCTATACTATACTTCTCAAGTTGGTTTCTATTTCTCTGCTCATTTGTTTGCTTCTATTCTTTCATTTTTGTTTGCGTGTCTGAATTTTATTTGTCAAACCTTAGGCATCCAGATGACTGACTTCTAGGATTTTTCCAGCCCTGTTTAAGACATAGAGGTTATGAAAACTAGTGTCTCATTAAAAAAAAGCATTGATTCCAATAGGTGCTTAATTTTTCTCTGAGGAAAGGCTAAAGAGGATAGGGCTCCAGCTTGGAGAAGAGATGGCTGGGGGTGGGATGTAATAGTGTCTACAAAATCCTGAGTGGAACAGGTAAACTCAATTTTTACTCTTTTGTAAAGTACAAAACATAGTAACATAGTAGATGACTGCAGAAAAAGACCTGCACGGTCCATCTAGTCTGCCCACGATAAACTCATATGTGTATACCTTACCTTGATTTGTACCTGTCTTTTTCAGGGCACAGACCGTATAAGTCTGTCCAGCAGTATTTCCCGCCTCCCATCACCGGCTCTGGCACAGACCCCATATGTCTGCCCTCCCCTATCCTAGCCTCTCAACCACCAACCCCTCTTCCCCCCGCCACCCAATTTCAGCTAAGCTTCTGTGGATCCATTCGTTCTGCACAGGATTCCTTTATGCCTATCCCACGCATGTTTGAATTCCGTTACCGTTTTCATGTCCACCACCTCCCGCGGGAGGGCATTCCAAGCGTTCACCACCCTCTCTGTGAAGAAATACTTCCTGACATCTTTCCTGAGTCTGCCCCCCTTCAATCTCATTTCATGTCCTCTCGTTCTACCGCCTTCCCATCTCCGGAAAAGATTCGTTTGCGGATTAATACCTTTCAAATATTTGAACGTCTGTATCATATCACCCCTGTTCCTCCTTTCCTCCAGAGTATACATGTTCAGGTCAGCAAGTCTCTCTTCATACGTCTTGGAACCACACCATGAAGTTATAGTCCTATTTTTAAAACAAATGGGAGAAAATATTTTTTTCACTCAACACATAGTTAAGCTATGGAACTTGTTGCTGAATGATGTGGTAAAAGCAGTGAGCATAACTGTTTCAAAAACTTTGGATAAGGTCCTAGAGGTAGAGTCCATAAACTGTTAAAGCAGATTTGTGAAAATCTACTGCTTATCCCTGGAGGTCAGCAGCGTAGAATCTTATTGTTTCTTGGGATTCTGCCAGGTACTTGTGACCTGATTTAGCCATTGCTGGAAGCAGGATACTGTTAGATGAACATTTGGTCTAGCCCATTGTGGCAATGCCTATGTTCTATATTTAGTTTTACAAACAGAACGTTAATAATCAAATTCTAGAGGCTACAAGTTTGCAGTTGGGTACAAAATAAATATTGACAGTGTTACTGAATAGTGCCCCTAGGAAAGGGTGGTATTGTGAATATGTAGGTATTGGGCTGACAGATGCATATAATTCCTTGTGCTGATCCTTTTATGTACAAAGTGTTCTACATTTTACAGAAAGGTAGAAAAAAAGACTTAACTGGTCTTCCAGTTCTTTGAAAGGGAACGATTAATTCAACAATATGGGTTTTCTTTATAATCTTTATAATTATATGTATAAAATATCTTATAGTAGTCCTGGGAAACTTGCCCTCAGGTACCATTTCTTTGTAACGTTTCATTTCATTCCTTTTAATCTTGGAAAAACAATTTATATCCTGTTGTAATTTACTAGAAACTGTATTAAGATGATGTGCTTAATAAGCATTAGTGCATTATTCAAACATGTTTCCTTCCTGAATAAGTTCACCACAAATACAGTTTTCAAAACACTGAAAATAAAATGCACATACTGCTAAGTATATTTTCAGAAGTTTGAGGGATATAAAATTTTCTGTAAAACATATACAAGAGTACAAGTAGCTATTATGTTTTCATCATTAACTTTTCTGACTCTGTGTTCTGTAGATTTCCCATAGTGGCCTACCTGTGTAAAATTCAAAATGCTTAAGAGTCCCAGAGAAATAACTACGTGCCTCACTGTATTTTAGTATTTCATTTTAACTAGAAGTCCCCAGAGAGGAACAAAGCAGGTAGAAGCAAAACTTATTGAAAAGCAAAACCAAAATTATCTTAAGTCAAATTTGAGACCAGAAAGCTTTGAGGTTAGCAACTGTACATATGTTTGTATTTGGAAATCTTAGTGTGATTGAAACCACATTCCAGTGTAGTATTCTAAAACTCTTTAGATACAGATTTAATGAAGGGATTAAATATTCAACCTGAGAACATAAGTATTGCCCTACTGAGACAGACCGAAGGTCCATCAAGCCCCAGCATCCTGTTTCCAACAGTGGCCAATCCAGGTTACAAATACCTGGCAAGATCCCAAAACAGTACAATATATTTTATGCTGCTTATCCTAGAAATAAGCAGTGGATTTTCCCTACATCCATCTTAATAATGGCTTATGGACTTTTCTTTTAGGAACTTATCCAAACCTTTTTTAAACCTCGCTAAGCTAACTGCTTTTACCACATTCTTTGGCAACGAATTCCAGAGTTTAAATGTTGAGTGAAGAAATATGTTTTCCAATTTGTTTTGAATGTACTACTTTGTAATTTCATTGTGTGCCCCCTAGTTCTGTATTAGTTAATACAGTGTGTTCTAGTTAAAATAGCTAAATGGTAAACTAAGTGCATCTTTAAATTTTCTTAAAGTCCTGTAAACAATATTAACGGTGTAATATCTTTGTTCTTATATATATATATATATATAATCAGTGGCGTACCAAGGTGGGGGTGGTCCGCGCTGGGGGGTGCCGCGGTGCGAGCCTGCTGCGAGAGTTCGCTAACTTCTCTCGTTCGCTGCAGGTCCCTCTGCCCCGGAACAGGTTAGTAAACTCGCAGCAGGCGTGCGCTGCGGCACCCCCCCCCCCCCCCCCCCCCGCCCCAGCGGCATGTACCCGGGGGGGGGGGCGCTGCCCCGGGTGTCCACCCCCCTAGGAACGCCACTGCTATATATATATATATATATATATCTATATCTCCTATATAATAAAACGCATCTCCAACATTCTGAAGCTGACTGCATGGCTGAGGCATTCCTGCTCTCTGTATCCATCTCCTGAATTAACATCACGTACTTCCGGGTTCGTCACAAGCAGAAGTGACCAACCACAGGAGGTTTCTCAGCTTCAGAATGTTGGGAGGTGCATTCTATTAAATAAGATTGGTCAGTTCCTTGAAGCACAGCCAGAGCTCAGCATCCTGCACAGTAACGCTCAGACACCGGGGGGGGGGGGGGGGTGTATCTCTGTCACACACACTCTCTCTCTCTCACAGTCAATGTCTTTCTCACTCTCATACACTCTTTCACAGTATCACATTCACTCTCTATGTGTCACTCAGTCACACACACACACACACTCTTGGTCTCATACACTCAGTCTCACAGAGTCTGTGTCTCACACACATTCTCTCTCTCGCACACACTGTATCTCTGTGCAACACTCTCATACTGTCTCTCATACGCACTTGCTCACACTCTCATTCTTACACACACACTCTCTCTCTCTCACACACACATGCACATTCACTTTCTCACACACTCTCACATACACTCTCTCAAACATACACACTCCGAGGAAAATCTTGCTAGTGCCCGTTTCATTTGTGTCAGAATATGCAATGATGCAATATATATATTGCATCATTGGCAAAAATATAACGGCTGCTCTACCTACCTTAACTAGAGAAGAGGGTGTGAATGCAGTTTACTAAAGGGTCCTTTTACCAAGCTGCGTGAAAAAGGGCCCTGCACTAGCGGCGGGGGCCATTTTTCCCCCCACACCTTGGCCCTTGTTACTGCAGAGGGTAAAAAGAGCCCTTACTGCCACCCAGTGAGGTGGCAGTAAGGGCTTCCGTGCTAACCCACCGGGTTACCACCAAGCAAGCCATTTCCGGGGGTTTTCTTTTTCCCCCAGAAATAGCACTTGCTCAGATCGGAACTATCTCCAGCAGCCACATTGAGCTGGCTGTAGTCCTGGAAGAGCGAGTGGTAAGCTCACATTGGGCTTGCTGCCGCTTTGTAAAAGGGCCCCTAAGTTGCCTTAACTTTATTCCTGTAGGAACACACATGTTATCTTGGTCCATAAATCTTGAAGTTACAAGCATGCTTTTTAGAGATGACATGCTTCCACAGTACAATTATAATATTTTAGCTTATTGACTTTGTAGCCTGATAAACTAGAAAATGCCTGCACACCCGGGGCAAAAGGCCTTTGAGTCAGAAAATAACATTTTATTTATTTTTATCCCACTTATACCTAAGCGGCTTACATAAAATATATGCATAATAATACAAAACAAATACAAATGTCTTCAGTTGCTACCAACCCCATCTAAATCCCCCCCCCCCTGCAATAATACTAATAGATAAATAACATGCCTCATAAACCAGCTCCATCGCATGGCTTAACCATATTACAACTTTTGTCCTCACTCGTTGACTTTGTAGATCCAGCATAATAATGACCCACCTGTATCAGAAAAAAAGCCTGTACAATCTTCAACAGTCATTGAAATCAAGTCCTATCTGCACATAAGTGAAATTACCCTAGCAACTTATTCCACAACTGAGGGCCAGCCACTGGAAATGTTACAGCCCTTGTGCTAGCATAATGTACTGTGGAAATTGCATCCAGAGATAGATCATAAAACTCTCCCAGGCAGATAAACATTCAGAACACCTGAAAAATACTTGGCACTTTCCAGTTCCCGGTGGATAATTGTCAAAACCTTATGCTCTATTCTATATTCCACTGGCAACTGGTGGAGCTGTTTCAGGATAGGCGTAGTGTGATTAAACTTCTAGGTGGTCGGCAGAGTTCTGAATAACTTGCAGAGCTTTCACCTGCACCTTTGGAACTCCCAAAAACAACACATTACAATAGTCACACTATGAAAATTCCTGGTTTTAACCCACATAATAAACACAGTTGCAGAAAAGTTGATCTGCTCTGCGCACTCAGACTTGCATCCAATATAACACCCAGCAATTTCATCACCTTCTTCACTGGCAAAACCACTCCTTCCATACAAATATGAGTAGGCCATAACGCCTCCGTATCATTCCCCATCACTGCCATAATCTGTTTTATCCACGTTCAACAACCTATTTGCAGGTTGTAGAAGTTAAAAGCAAAATGGAAACAATTACGTTAACATTATAATTCGTCTTGAGTCTAAATGTAATGCTTGTCTGCATTCCATATTCCTTTCCAATATAATGTTAATTTTTCCAAACATTGAAATAGCTTGCTTTCTTGTTTACATATTTTATTGATTTTACAAAAGAGAGAATAACAACCTGTGACAACAAGAAACAACATTAAACAGTTAGATACTATAGCAAAATGCAAACCGTCAGGTACATGAACAGGAGCACATAGAAGCGAAAGGGAGAAGAGAAGAAAAAAAAATAGCTTGCTTTAACATAAACAAGTGACAAGAGTAAATGTGAAAGTAAATACTGCAGGTATACATTAACGTACAGGCTGTTTTTTTTAATTCATTGCATGACATGTTGTGTAAACTAGCATTGTGTGTTTCTGTAGTTTTGGTTTTTATTTATAGAGAAATTGGTTTGCACATGTTCTGCTTGGCCAAAAAATATATAAATCTGAAACAATATTAGTTTAGACTTCTACATTCAAAGCGGTTTACATAGTATGTACAGGTACTTATTTGTACCCAGGGCAGTGGAGGGTTAAGTGACTTGCCTAGGGTCACACGGAGCTGCAGTGGGAATCGAACCAGTTCCCCTGGATCAAAGTCCGCTGCATTAACCACTAGGCTACAGAAATGCCTACCATAGTAATGACTAAAATACACATGATATTCTTCCCACACATCCCCATCCCAACACACAGACCAGAAACTAAATTTGTCTTTTACTTGGTTGCTTCTGATTAGGGCATCCATTTCTACCATAAATGTGATTGTTCTGCTTTTCTAATATGCACAAGTTACCTAAGGAAGCCTATCATTTTACTAGTCTGAGCAATGTGCTTTTCAAGAATACAAAATTCCTAATGTAACAGGATAAAGCTGCCATACTAATAGGATTACAAAATGTGTTAGGTCTGGATGGCTTTTCTTTGTATTATGCTTTTGTTTTTTTGTTTGTTTGTTTTTCCCTGTGCAGATAACGAAAAAAACAGAAACTAGTTCTTTTCAGGTCAGTGTATGTCTTGCCATTTCATAATATGGGGAAGCCGTACTGCTGAATACTAAGGACTTTTTGGTTCTTTGTAAATTGGTGTATATATTTTTAATAAAGATAAAACATAGATTGCTCAGGACAATACAAGTTTTTAGATATAGGAAATAGACAAACTTCCTTAGAGCTATGGTCTTTCTGATGGAAATTTTAAAGAGAATGTAAAAAATAAAAGCTATAGTGTGGTCTGCAATCATTGTATCACACTGCAGAATGAATTTATTAGAGAGGGAAGCGAGTTACTTTTGATGAACTGATGAAAATCTGAGAGAGTGAATTTTGACCACTTTTTTAGGTTACAAATAAAGAGAAACCATGGAAAGCTAGTACCTTCATAAAGATCCATATAAATAATACAGCTGTCTAAAATTACACACTACATGATTTTAATTTTAGAACATTGGACTAAAGTCATTAGGTGACGTAACAGGCTTTATATATATATATATATATATATATATATATATATATATATATATACACACACACACACACACACACACACACACACACACAGAAACATCTAGAAGGTAAGTTGAATATCAGTAATCTAGTTGTGGAATGTATGTGTAGGAGTTGGAGGTTAGATACTGAACTTGGACAGCACAAGATTAATGCTTAAACTTGTTTGCAGGAGTTTCAAAAATTTAGTTTCTGTTGCCGTTTAGTTGGTTGGAAGGGAAAACTGATATGGATATGGGTATCGGATATGCAAAGTAGTTTGATTTTGTCTCCTACAAATTAGGACTCCAAGCCCCTTGATACTTGATCAGAACTACATAAACACCAAAAACCAAGTAATCAAAGCTGAAAGGAGAATTCTGAAGGAGTTGGGATTTTGTGTTCATGTCAAGCATCCGCACAAGGTGAGTTGAAAATTTGTAAATAACTTTTAACCCGATGCGTAACATGAATAGAGTATATGTAATAGCCTTGTATCTTCAAAAGTATGGTCATGTGGTATACTTTCCATGGGTTATGTAGAATTTTTTTGTTTGTTTTATCTACAGATAATAGTTATGTATCTGCAAGTGTTAGAGTGTGAGCGTAATCAAACCCTGGTTCAGACAGCCTGGTAAGTTAATCTTGACGTTCTTTGCAGCCAAGGAAATAGTAGCAGAAATAATGTAGATTGATGTGCTCTGGATAAAGCATTAAGGTACCCGTAACCATATCAAATGAAAGTTCCAGTGTTCTGGCACTTGCATTGATTACTTGTTTCTGCATACTGTTTTCATGGTTTGACTAACCAGTTTTAATGGAGAACTCAATTTAACTTTGTTCTTTTTTTTTTCTACTCTTTAATTAAAGGGTAGTCCATGATGGTAAGTCATAGAACTCTGCCATCTGCACCACAGCCTCAGGATGGCCCGATTGGCTGCTCTTCTCTCCAGCCAATCCAGTGCAAGCTCTCATCCGAGATTCACTGAAGTGGTCGGTCCATATCCATCTGGCAGCATCTTCTAGTTCTCTCGGGGTGTCAAAAGGATTTGTATATTTGCTTCAAGAAATAACTATTTGACATACATATGTAATAAATGTATGCATGTTAGTGGTAATACTTAATATGGCTTGAATAGCAGGCTCTCTGTAAATGACTATATTTTGCAGTCCCAATCTAAACTACATTTTAATTTGTTTTCATTGTAGATTTTAAAATGTATGGAACACAACTACCACTTTCAACAAAGAGGCATTTATAGTGCAGCCACTAAATTTGTAATGTAACATTTCCCTTTGTCACTTGTGTATAGGTGGGCTGATTAGGGCAGATGATGAATGCACCTAGTTTTTCAGTCTTCGGTGTTTTAATCATTAAAATAAGGCTGTTTTAAACTCCTGAAATGGCCCATTATCACAGTAAAATGTTTAATTACTAGAAGTAAGTCAACTTTATTCAAATTTATAAGTTGGAATAGCTAACATTGACATGACAGCAAAGGAAATGATTAGGGAGAAGGTTGCAGGCTGTTCTGTAGTGAATTAACTATGGCTGTCAGACATTCATGGTGCCTTTTGGATTCTGTAATGTATTAGGAATTACAAACATGTCTTGGGCAAGTTAAGAAAGCCATCCATGTTTTCTGATAGCATGCCAGCCAATCGGACCCTGAGTACTGTCACATGCAGTTGGAGTTCAAGACATATTAGTTGAAATGTTTTGCAGATGGCACTGGATTTAAGATTTTGGTGCCCCTAGACAGGACCGGAGAAGGGAAGGCAGAACATGGTGGCAGCAGCAGCACAAGACCTCAAAACACCCTGAGCAGTTGACTTAACTGTTCTAAATCTGGACCTGGTCACAAAGAGTTTTTACTTTTTTTAAAAGAAAAATCTGTCCATTCAGCAAGCAGTAACATCTATTCTGTACTTAAGTTCTAGTTAAACACATTAAGAATTTGTGCTATAGTTCTTTTGAATTCCTACTAGAAACCGTATTGCTATTATATATCGTCTAATTTATATTTACATACAGGATGTAGCACTCTAAAATAGGAAAGAAACTTTAACTATATTTTCAAGCCATGCGATATCTTTAAAAAAGATCCTATTGATATGAAATTAATATTTGTTTTGTGACAGGAAACAAGTGGGTTGATGAAAAGTGGAGATTTTATTAAAACATAAAAAGATATATCATTTTAATGACTTCAAATGAACAGAAGGGCCCAGGATGTTTATTTTGAACTCTGAAACGTGCAGAACTTGAAGTTAGATGAGGGGGGGGGGGGGGGGCGTAGCGTCCAGTTAAAGAGAAGAAAAAAAATAAAGTTGATTTGAGTCTCCAAATTTTTTTTTATTGAATTTATTTATTTTTTACCATACAGAATCTGTTATACCTAAATCAAAGTTTATATTTTTTTTTTCCCCAGGAATTACATGAATGACAGTCTTCGAACTAATGTGTTCGTGCGATTTCAGGCAGAAACCATAGCTTGTGCTTGTATTTATCTTGCAGCCAGAGCTCTTAAGGTAAATATGCTCTGGTTTTGTTTAAATTTGAATGTTTTATCCCTAAATCAGGAATGGTTCTCCATCCTAGTCCTTGAGATACAACTAGCTGGTGTCTACAGAAAGGTCCCCCACTAGCAACAAGTAACTCTTTGGAGCAGTCAGAAGTAGGGCTGCAAGGGAAATGGAAGATTGGGGACAGGGGCTGGTGAGATACTACCACTGTCTCCTGATTGTTGGCAACAGTTCTGGTTCTGAGGTCATTGTTGATCTGTATGAGTGTCATATTTGTGTTTGAGTTGATAAACAACTGAAAATGTGAAAGAATATGCAGAAATTTTAAATGCCTTAACTAAAATTTAATTTGCTTTCACTAATCTAATTTGTATTTGGTATGGCTCAAGCCTTGTTAATCATTTTTGTCCAAAGTATCTTGGGATGTCTCTCACACACAGATTAGCTTTCACAACTTGTTTGTATGTAATGGCTCTGCTAATCCATAATAGTTAATCAGCCAACTGTCAATGTAGAATAACAAGGGGGCCAATTCAGAAAGCTGCGTGTTAGAGCCTTAAGCCAACAGTTGAGCACACTGCTTCTAATGTGAACTTAAGAACATTTTGCACGCTGATGCAGTAAGCTAAACATGTGCGATTTGAAAGCACACAAAATTTGTGCGCTAATCAGTAAATCTACTAAATGTATGCACACAGGTTTGTATGCAAAGAACAGCTAAGTATCAGCCTCACTATTTTTGTTTCTGCATTGGCTCCAAGAATAGTTTTTAAAAAAATAATAAATTAGCTGCTTAGGTGGCTTTCATTAAAAAAATGATTTGGAGCATAGACTTGTTTGGTTTCCTAGATTCCATTGCCATCACGTCCCCATTGGTTTCTGCTTTTTGGCGCTTCAGAAGATGATATTCAAGAGATTTGTACAACTACACTGAAGCTTTATACAAGAAAAAAGGTAAGTTTGTGTGAATTGAACTACCACATTTCTTTTTTTTTTTTCTTTTTTTTTTTATTTGTAATTTTAATGAATTTTAGAAGAAACACTTGTACAGAAAAGGAGTATTACCATACCATACAAGAAAATATTTTATAAAGATAATCTATTAAATGATAATTACTGCTAAAGTCCACAATTTTAGGCAAGGCACTATTCAAAAATTGGTTAACATAGGAAAAAATGAATAGAACATATTCCCACTTATCCAATCACGGAGTAGATACTAATGGAGGAAGCACCAGAGAGTTTACGGCTAGTTCTTGTCTGGAGTCCAGGAATTTTGCTAATTGATCACTCTCAAAGAAAACATATTTAATAGTTTGAAATTTAACAACACATTTACAAGAAAAAATAAGCCTGAAAATTCCCCCCTGTGACAGTACACGATCACGAAGTTTCAAAAAAGACTGACGTCTTTTCTGAGTTTGTCCAGCAATATCAGGAAATACTTTGACTTTGCAATTCAGAAAGACTTCATGTCTATGTTTCTTTAGGAAAAATATATTTCAAATAGGCTATGTTTATGGTCACTGGTCAGTTTTTCTACTATTTTTGCCTGGTTTCTTTAACAGCCTAACTACGAATTTCTAGAGAAAGAGGTAGAGAAGAGAAAAGTAGCCTTACAAGAAGCTAAACTGAAAGCAAAAGGCCTGAATCCTGATGGTACTCCAGCACTTTCCACCATGGGTGGATTTTCTCCTGCTTCCAAACCATGTAAGTTAATTTCATTTAGTTTGCTGTTAACTCCTTGACTGAGCCGTGTATACAATTTGACTAAGATGTTAATGTTGTAGTGTGGGATGATTGTAATCATTTGTCACTTCAGCTCCTGCTGCTAAAGTGTCATAATTCACAATTTTGTCCCATTTTTGCAGATAACACCTTAAGATGCACATGCTGGCCTCTTTAAAGATATCCATTCAAGTAAAATGTTCTGGGGGGCCAATGCAGAAAGCCTCCTGGTAGAACTGGCTAAACAAGCGGCTCTACCACAAAATTACCGATCCTGAAATACTGCAGTGTTCTATAAGCAGTGAGAGTGCAAGTTGCTGCTGCTTTTAAAATTGCAGCAGTTATCTACATCTCTTTGGGAAATGTCACCTTTCCCGTCCAACAGGAAAGGTGACACTTGTTTTTTCTATTTAACATTTTTTTTTATTAAACAAAATTGTAAAACAGAAACTGTTCCTCGCACAGTCCCTTCTCCCCAAAACCCACCTTATAGAAAACACCATAGAATATAGACAATATACAAAACAGAAATATCAGATGATTGAAGGTTTTGACTCTTATAACCCCTATCATCCTTCCATTGGAAGGGTGACATTTTAAATGGGGGGGGGGAAAAGTTGCAGTCTGCATGGGGCCTGATCTCCCTCTCTCTCACCCCCTCCCCTCCTCAAATAAAAAATTCCCTGTGTCTTATGACACCATCTCCCACCACATGACCATCCCTCACCTAACTTAAAAATATTGCTTTTCGGACCCCCTTCCTTTATTTGAATTTTGCTCTCAACTTTTTCAGTAGTAGCTCAAGGTGAGCTACATTCATGTTTACTGAGCTACATTCATGTTTACTAGGTGTTTCCCTATCTCCTGAAGGGCTCACAATCTAATGTTGTACCTGAGGCTATGGAGGTTTAAGTGACTTGCCCCAAGATCTCAAGCAGCGGTGGGATTTGAACCAGGTACCTCTGTATGTGAAGCCCAGTGTTCTGACCACAGGTCCACTCCTCCCTCTCTATCTCTTCTCTTAAACCAGAAAGGGCCAATTTCATGTTACCTGTGGTTTCCCTTTCAGACATAAACCTTTCCTTTCCCTAAACCATTTCTCCCTCAGATACCACATTTGCTTTCACTTTCACCCCGTATCCTCTCCTCTGAACCTTATAACATATACCCTGCCCCCTTCAAGGCAGCATGAGGGCACTTTCCTCTATCAGCAAGTTTGTACCTGGAAGCTGTTCCAGCTGTAGCAGTTCAGGACCTGGGTAGCAGTGGTATAGTCATTCAGGCCCAAAGACAGGAGCCAGTAGACTGGCCCTGCCTGGTACACCATGCGATCGTTTTGTAGATTATGGTGCTGAAAGTAGCAGCAAGCAGGCATCGCTCCTGCCTCTTCAAGTACCGGCGTCCAGAAAGGGCCTCAAAGGGGGAGGGAGTAAGGAATATATGGGGGGAAGGGGTTTCCTGTTGGAGACCTTTTTTTTTTTTAATTCAGATTGGGTTTGAGGGGGGGATGTGTGTGGGGAGTGTCAGTCATGTTGGGGGCAGTATTTTAAAGGGGGGTACCAGTCCTGGGGGGGCATGCCAGTTATGCTGGGGTTTAGGAGGGTTATTTGGGCAAAAGGGAGAGAGAGATGGGGCTGGTGCTGACATTGGTGGCTCTACGACAGCCCTCAGACCTGACAGGTTTCTTGGGTTGAGCTACCACAGTAGTCATTGCTGCAGAGTGACTGATCAACTCTTTAGCGAATGCTTTCATATGCTATGTGCTAATATCTACCCATAGGAGTAAATCTCTGTGCAGAAACCCTCTATAGCTTGCAGCCGCCATTAATGAGCAGGCAAGCTCATTCAGGGTAATACAGCCTGCAGTAGCTTTCTGCATCTGCCCCTCAGTATTTTCTGTTGGATTCCTATATTCTAAATTTAACAATTTAGGAAGATTTTTTTGTATATAATGTACAGAAAAAGCTGGAAGTGTTCATATAATGGATTTCTAAATTCTGCTTTTAGTTTAATATTGCACTCTTTTTATATGTAGTGTGTCCTGGTTGATGGTATGTAGTAGTAATGTTGTAGGATATTTGGAGCTGCACCATGCTTTACTTCATTCTGTTTTGGCCTTAACTTCAACAAATTGAATTACTTTAGTATTAGTAAGTTTTGCCTGTTCTGGAGAGCTTCCTCATGGTATGATTGTTTCACTAGTTTAGTTTTAATTATGGTCCAGATTATGAAAATACACATGGAGAGGGGGAATTAAAATTGGCTTGGCTGCTGGATTTAAAAAAAGTGTCTCCGGTACCTGCAGGCTAGTTGGTTTTTGCTCTGATAAAACAGAAAAATATGTCAAGTACCATGTTCTTCTTTCCAGTATTTACTTTTGTTTTTAATTCTTTAGCATCACCACGAGAAATTAAACCTGAGGAAAAGTCACCAGCTTCTATAAATATGAAGAATACCAAAAAAGAACCAGAAGAGAGGCAGCAGTCCTCAAAAAGTCCTTACAATGGGTAGGTTTCCCATCTTTTAAAAAAGATTTGTTACTCATACTCTTAACTTGGCCAGATTTCTTTATTGGAGCGCAGTTTCAGGATTTGCTTGTGCTTTTTTTTTTTTCCTGTTAACTCACGTAATCCCTAAATTTATGTCCAAAGCGGCTCACAATAAAGAATTACATTAACAAAACAAAGAATAAGACAAAAAGTTCTCGTCAAATATTTTTCAAAAAAGTATGTTTTCAGATGCTTCCTAGAAAGGACGTAAGATATGTAAGACAAAGATTTTATCTGCAGTGGAAGACCATTCTAGAGCTGTACAGCATAAACAATCAAAACAATTTAAGCATATATGTTTAAAAGAAGGAAAGCTCAATAAATTAAAAACAGTGGATATATGTCCAATCTTTGTGTTAAGTGACCAGACTATTAAGATGTTAAGTGGCACACCTGTATAAAATCTTAAACACAAAAGATAATTTAAAAATCAACACGAGCGTGAATAGGAAGCCAGTAGAAAGAGACCAATGAGAAAATTCTAACCAGCACTTACAATATTTTCTTAGAAATCTTTAGTTGCTAATTTCTTCCTTATGCAGTAAGTATCCATAGTTTCAAACATCTATTAAGGGATACTGCTGATAATAGGTATACAGCTTAATTATTTTAAAACCATATTATTCTGTGAGCCCCATGGCAACACACACTAACTTTTAGTAAATTACTTCTTCCCCCCACCCCCAAGATCCAGTGGTGACTTTATTTTGAGCTTGATGGTGCTTCAGTGAAATACACGTGTGCTCATATGCCGGGCTGTCTGGAGCCAGGCAGTTGCAAGGGGCAGAGTCCCTCCCGCAATAACATTTTTAGGTCAGGGTGTCCTCCAGTGAATTCAGTCAGTTCAAACAGTGATGCGGTGTACCGGTTTGCTTTTCCTATGGTGCAGCTCTTTGGGTGAGAGTGACATGGTTCTTGCCTTGCTTACCTGTCCACACCTACAGATGGCCCTGCTGGCATAAATAATATTCTTTGAAGGGTGGTTATTTTCTCTCTCCCCTGACCCCCTGCTATCTGCTGGATCACCCTCCCAATTCCTAATCCTCTTTTACTGTATGCTGCTCTTTCCTTTACTTTCTTAATGAAATTCCTTTCATCCCTTTATCCTCTGTTGTATTATGTAAACCTCTTCTATGGTATTCGTATATGAAGCCTCTAAATAAACTTGGAAGTCAAGTTCATTGAAAAGTTTTCAACTGTTGGTTGCAAGCTTGTCACTTGGACCCTCAATTAATTGTCTTACAATTTTGGTTTAAAACTTTAAAATTCATTATCCAATTATTTTTCATTTCTTGTTTTAATGTAAATTAAGGATGCGAAAGGAAAGCAAAAGAAGCAGAAACAGCAGAAGCGGCAGTAGATCAAGGTCAAGAACAAGGTCTCGGTCTCGATCTCACAGTCCAAGAAGACAGTACGTAAAAATGAACGGCATTTATTTCAAATCCAGATCTTTACCATCTGTAGCAAAACATTTACAGGAGTAACATATAAAGCCTGATCTACTGAAAGGTTTTACCCATTTTGTTTCTGAAAAATGCTTAGTATATCTGGCCCATAATGTGTTTTGTCTATCATTCTGTGGTGGAAAGCAAATAAAGCAACCTGTGTTGTATTTCTGGCAGTCCACTTCAAAACTGAAGTTTAAAGAGTACTTTATAATATGACAGTCACTCTGTTACATAATGTAAATTAGAGAAACGTTTGAACAGGCCTAGTTACTGCACAGTTTAAATCCCACTTCAGCTACCTTTTTAATAATTAAACCCTCCAGGAAAATACCTACTGTACCTGAAGAATATTGAAGGTGTGTACATTCAGGTACAATAAATATTTTTCTGTTTTTGGAGGGCTCACAATTTTAGAAAAAAATCATAAACTGAAGTGTGATTTGAACCTGGATCCCCTGATCCTCGGCTCACTTCTCTAACCCATTAGGCTATCCCTCTGTTCTGCATTGGTGTCTATGTAGCCATTTTATAAGATGGACCTTTTCTGTACTGCGACACAGACTTCTGTGTCCCTTGTTTTTCCCTGTTCATAATTTGGATGTTTGTAAAAGGGGTGTTCATGTTGAATGTTTCCAGTACATGGACATCCATCTTTCATGTATTTTAGAACAGGCTATATCCTGTTCTAGAATATATGTGAGATGGATGTTCATTTGTGGTGTTCTGAGGTGGATGTCTTTTCTAAAATATCCCTTTATTTCTTTCTGGAAACTTGAGTTTGGATGATTTCTTCTTTTCCTTTTCTGCA
This sequence comes from Microcaecilia unicolor, assembly GCF_901765095.1. Lineage (NCBI taxonomy): Eukaryota > Metazoa > Chordata > Amphibia > Gymnophiona > Siphonopidae > Microcaecilia > Microcaecilia unicolor. The sequence continues at coordinate 186,413,355 of NC_044040.1, read as the reverse complement.
GCAACTGGTTAAATTTTTAAAATAATATTATTTGCTTTTCATTTAGTTATAATAATAGGAGGAGTAGATCGGGCACATACAGCTCAAGATCACGAAGTCGGTCACGCAGTCACAGTGAAAGTCCTCATAGACATCACAACCATGGTTCTCCGCAACTTAAAGTCAAGCACCGTATTGATGAACTGAAGAGCTCCAACAGACATAGCCACAAAAGGAAAAAATCTCGATCTCGCTCTCACAGCAAATCCAGAGATCACTCTGATGCCAAGAAACACAGGCATGATCGGGGCCATCATAGGGACAGACATGAAAGATCTCGATCATTTGAGAGACCTCATAAAAGCAAACACCACAGCAGCAGTCATTCTGGACATAGCAGACACAGGCACTGAACAGAGTTTACTTTATTTATATAGTTTAGTTATTAATCTTAAAATAGGCTATATGGACTTGTAATTAAGATTTGACAAGGAAAACCATGATTACACTTTGATTTACAAGACCTGATCGCAGATATTTTTCTTTTGAAGAAACTACTTTTTTGCACATTGAAAATACCTTAGCAGTATCCAAATCTGTGGTCAGGTTAATTTGTATGTATTAGAGTTGTGATTGTTTATGGAAAAGCTGCAGAATAGATTTGGGGAAAGGGGGATAAAACTACTTATTTTTATACAAACCAATGGCAGACCTTGTTATTTAAGTACAGTTATTTGTTTAAACAATGTGGATAATTTTCTTACACTGGTTTTAGTCTGCATGTGTACAAATTGATTTTTTACAAGGAAATAAAATACAAAGGTGTTTTTATTTTGAAATAGTTTAAAATGTTTTCTTCATGGATGTATGCAGAAATATTCTGGTTCATACTGAATAGGCTATGTTTCTCTATTTACAGTAGAGAGTAAATGCAGGATTCGGTGTGGGGACTGATGTACCATAGTGCATTAACATCTGCTGCTAAGGTGTATAAATGTTTGCTGCAGATAGAATGCAAATGAAGCATGTTGTCTCAGATGCTAATGTATGCTTATTCAAGTATGCACATTGTAAACAGGGTAACAGAAGAGAGGGTCAAAAGTACACAAACAGCAGCAAAGAAAACCACAAAAGGGCCTTCAGGACTGGAGCAAATAATAGCAGTTCTTTATTAAAGAGACCCATTAATACAGTTGATCTAAAGATTGTAGTTTCTACTTTGTGCTATTTGATATACTTCTGTAACTTTTGTAATTTACCACAGATTTTGCATTAAACCTACTGCAGGCTACTTCACAACAGACACTGTTGAAAGCTGTTACATACATTACCTACCTACATTAGCACTAAACATTATGTACTTTAGTTTTGGATTCAACTCTCATCTTATCCAGGTACAATAGGTATTGGGGTTTACAATCTTAGTTGTCCCTGTGGCAGTGGAGAGTTAGTTGCTTAAGATGACAAGATTTGTCAGTGAGATTTGACAAAAATTGCATTGACCCTGGGGTTTTTGACCAAAAGTTGTATGTGACCATCTTGATTCTTAAACTTGTTTTGCTCTTTTCGTATAGCATAGCATCACATGTTGGGGGGAGGGGTTCTCTCCCGAATGTGGGTAGCAAGACACTTTATTTTTGTCAGTAGGTAAGTGAACTTCTCAATAAATGACATTACTTCCTGCCTGTTGGTCAAACTGGGGCATGGCAGTCTATACTTAGTAACCCTGGTGAAGTAGTACTGATCATCTGAGGAGACCCAAGGATCCCAACTCATTTTTATTAGAAGCCCAGTTTTAGCTCCCAGGCTCCAGATTGGATAATCTGGATTAAAAAAAAAAACCAAAACAAGCTAAAGTGATTTTAGTTGCCCTGCCTTCAAGTTTTCATGTTTTCTTATCAATCTAGCTCTCATTTGTATTAGCTCAAACATTTCAGCCATTTCTTACTACTGCCCATTTCTGGACTGTTTAGCCTTTCCAAGTTGGACCAGTGTATAATAGTATGTGGCTTTCTCGAAGAGACATGTAGATAATCTGCCAGACACTCCAGCAAACCTGGTTAAAGGATAGCAAAGAAAGAGAACTATTCTAATGAACCATGAGAAAGCAACTCTTAACATTTGTACCTTTAACTGACCACTTTAAAAGGTGTTACCTTAAAGCATAGTTAATGAAAAGGAAAACTTAGCAGTTCCATAGCAACACAGCTCCATATGGCATTTAAAAAACATTTGGGGTCCCTTTTACTAAGCCACATAGGCGCCTACATATGCCCAACGCGCACCAATTTGGAATTATCGCCTGGCTATTGCATGGCCTGGGTGTTAATTTCATTCTCCGAGGACAAGCAGGCTGCTTGTTCTCACTGATGGGTTGACGTCCTCGGCAGCCCCCTCCATCGGAAAGTTTACTAGCAAAGGCCTTTGCTAGTCCTCGCGCGCCCATGCGCACTGCGCATGCGCGGCCGTCTTCCCGCCCGAAACCGGCTCGAGCCGGCCAGTCTTCTTTCGTCCGCGCTCGGTACGGTCGTGTTACGCCGTTCGTGCCCCAGAGAGTCGACCTCGCGCGTCCTTTTCGACGTGTTTTTTCGCTTTTTTCCTTGAAAAAGTTCGGGAAGCGCTCCGGTAGTGTTCCGGAAGACCCTTTCGGGTTTTCTGCCCTTCCCGTATTTCTCAGTTTTTGCCCCATAAGTTTTCTTTCGTTGTCGGGGTAGGCCTCTTTTGGCCTCGGTCGAGATTTTCTCCCTCTAAATTTTGGTGCTTCAATTTTCGCCATTTCGGCTTTTGATTTCGCCGGCGTGATTTTTCCGCCCATGACATCGAAGCCTTCCAGCGGCTTCAAGAAGTGCACCCAGTGCGCCCGGGTAATCTCGCTCACTGATAGGCACTCTGCGTGTCTTCAGTGTCTAGGGGCCCAGCACCGCCCTCAGAACTGCAGTCTGTGTTCCCTGTTACAAAGGCGGACTCAGGTAGCGAGATTAGCCCAGTGGAACGTTTTGTTCTCGGGCTCTTCGTCGGCATCGGCACCGGAGGCATCGAGTGCATCGACGTCGTCAGCGTCCGGACCATCTTCCTTGGCTGCCGTTCCATCGACTGCATCGAGGCATCGGACCTCTGCATCGGCGCCGAGGCATCGGGCGACTGCATCGACGTCGGTGGTACCGAGACTTTGTCTGCTGATGTCGTCGGACGGAGGTGCATCGTCAGGAGTGCAGGTGAGGGCTGTCCATTCCCCTGCTGGTGGCGGTGAGCCTTCGGGTGGGTCTCCTCCTACCCTGAGGGCTCCTGCGGTACAGCCCCCCCGGGATCGACCCTCTTCGGTCTCGGCCCCGAGGAAGCGACGGATGGATTCTACGTCCTCGTCGGTGCCGGGGAGCTCCGGTGACATGCTTCGGAAGAAGTCGAAGAAGCATCGACACCGGTCTCCTCCCCATGTCGGCACCGAGAGCTCTGGGTCGCCGAGGGATTCGGCACCCAGCAGGCATCGGCACCGAGAGGACCGCTCACCCTCTGTTCAGGAGGTGTCGATGCGCTCCACTCTGGACAGCCCGGAACAGCCTCCTCGCCCGGAACAGGTTCTGACGTCGACGCCTGCATCGACCTCTCAGCCTTTCTCTGCAGCCGCTCTAAACGAGAGCCTCCGGGCCGTTCTCCCAGAGATTCTGGGAGAGCTGTTGCGCCCTACCCCTCCGGTACCGGCGGTGCTTGCGCCTCCGGTACCGTCGAGCGTGGCGCCGGCTGGCCCATCGCCCAGGTTGAGGTCCCCGACGTCGGTACCGCGTGCGGTGCCGACAGCGGCCACCTCCCAGGAAGGCTCCCAGACTACGTCGGCGGAGGGAGCTTCGCCGATGCGGGCGAGGGAGTCTACCTCTCGACGCCCCCACCGTGGACGGGGTTCCACCGAGTCGAGCAGGGCAAGGTTGCAGACGCAGGTTCGTGAACTTGTGTCTGACACCGAGGGTGAGGCCTCGTGGGAGGAAGAGGAGGACCCCAGATATTTCTCTGACGAGGAGTCTGAGGGTCTTCCTTCTGATCCCACTCCCTCTCCTGAGAGACAGCTTTCTCCTCCCGAGAGTCTGTCTTTTGCTTCCTTTGTCCGGGAGATGTCTACGGCCATCCCCTTCCCGGTAGTTGTGGAGGACGAGCCCAGGGCTGAAATGTTTGAGCTCCTGGACTATCCTTCTCCACCTAAGGAAGCGTCCACTGTTCCCTTGCACCATGTCCTGAAAAAGACATTGCTTGCGAACTGGACCAAGCCACTAAGTAATCCCCACATTCCCAAGAAGATTGAGTCCCAGTACCGGATCCATGGGGACCCAGAGCTGATGCGCACTCAGTTGCCTCATGACTCTGGAGTTGTGGATCTGGCCCTAAAGAAGGCTAAGAGTTCTAGGGAGCATGCTTCGGCGCCCCCGGGCAAAGACCCTAGAACCTTAGACTCCTTTGGGAGGAAAGCCTACCATTCTTCTATGCTCGTGGCCAAGATCCAGTCTTACCAGCTCTACACGAGCATACACATGCGGAACAATGTGCGGCAGTTGGCGGGCTTGGTTGATGCTCTTCCCCCTGAGCAAGCCAAGCCTTTTCAGGAGGTGGTCAGGCAGCTGAAGGCGTGCAGAAAATTCCTGGCCAGAGGAGTTTATGACACTTTTGATGTTGCGTCCAGGGCCGCTGCTCAAGGTGTGGTGATGCGCAGGCTCTCATGGCTGCGTGCCGCCGACCTGGAGAATAGACTCCAGCAGCGGATTGCGGACTCGCCTTGCCGTGCGGACAACATTTTTGGAGAAAAAGTCGAGCAGGTGGTAGAGTCTCTCCACCAGCGGGACACCGCATTCGACAAGTTCTCCCGCAGGCAGCCTTCAGCCTCTACCTCTACAGGTAGACGTTTTTTCGGGGGAAGGAAGACTGGTCCCTATGCTTCTGGTAAGCGTAGGTACAATCCTCCTTCCCGACAGCCTGCGGCCCAGGCTAAGCCCCAGCGCGCTCGCTCTCGTCAGCAGCGTGCGCCTCAGCAAGGCCCCGCGGCTCCCCAGCAAAAGCAAGGGGCGAGCTTTTGACTGGCTCCAGCAGAGCATAGCCGACATCCAAGTGTCAGTGCCGGGCGACCTGCCGGTCGGGGGGAGGTTGAAAGCTTTTCACCAAAGGTGGCCTCTCATAACCTCCGATCAGTGGGTTCTCCAAATAGTCCGGCAGGGATACACCCTCAATTTGGCCTCAAAACCTCCAAATTGTCCACCGGGAGCTCTGTCTTACAGCTTCCAGCACAAGCAGGTACTTGCAGAGGAACTCTCCGCCCTTCTCAGCGCCAATGCGGTCGAGCCCGTGCCATCTGGGCAAGAAGGGCTGGGATTCTATTCCAGGTACTTCCTTGTGGAAAAGAAAACAGGGGGGATGCGTCCCATCCTAGACCTAAGGGCCCTGAACAAATATCTCGTAAAAGATAAGTTCAGGATGCTTTCCCTGGGCACCCTTCTCCCCATGATTCAGCAAAACGATTGGCTATGCTCTCTGGACTTGAAGGATGCCTACACTCACATCCCGATACTGCCAGCTCACAGACAGTATCTGCGATTTCAGTTGGGCACACGCCACTTCCAGTACTGTGTGCTACCCTTTGGGCTCGCCTCTGCGCCCAGGGTGTTCACAAAGTGCCTAGCTGTGGTAGCAGCGGCACTTCGCAGGCTGGGGGTGCACGTGTTCCCATATCTCGACGATTGGCTGGTGAAGAACACATCCGAGGCAGGAGCCCTGCAGTCCATGCAGATGACTATTCGCCTCCTGGAGCTACTGGGGTTTGTGATAAATTACCCAAAGTCCCATCTTCTCCCAGTGCAGAAACTCGAATTCATAGGAGCCCTGCTGGATTCTCGGACAGCTCGCGCCTATCTTCCAGAGGCGAGAGCCAACAACTTGTTGTCCCTCGTCTCGCGGGTGCGTGCGTCCCAGCAGATCACAGCTCGGCAGATGTTGAGATTGCTGGGCCACATGGCCTCCACAGTTCATGTGACTCCCATGGCCCGCCTTCACATGAGATCTGCTCAATAGACCCTAGCCTCCCAGTGGTATCAGGCCGCTGGGGGTCTAGAGGACGTGATCCACCTGTCCACGAGTTTTCTCAAATCCCTGTATTGGTGGACGATTTGCTCCAATTTGACTCTGGGACGTCCCTTCCAAATTCCTCAGCCGCAAAAAGTGCTGACCACGGATGCGTCTCTCCTGGGATGGGGAGCTCATGTCGATGGGCTTCACACCCAAGGAAGTTGGTCCCTCCAAGAACGCGATCTACAGATCAACCTTCTGGAGTTGCGAGCGATCTGGAACGCTCTGAAGGCTTTCAGAGATCGGCTGTCCCACCAAATTATCCAAATTCAGACAGACAACCAGGTTGCCATGTACTATGTCAACAAGCAGGGGGGCACCGGATCTCGCCCCCTGTGTCAGGAAGCCGTCAGCATGTGGCTCTGGGCTCGCCGTCTCGGCATGGTGCTCCAAGCCACATATCTGGCAGGCGTAAACAACAGTCTGGCCGACAGACTGAGCCGGATTATGCAACCTCACGAGTGGTCGCTCAACTCCAGAGTGGTGCGCCAGATCTTCCAAGCGTGGGGCACCCCCTTGGTGGATCTCTTCGCATCTCGAGTGAACCACAAAGTCCCTCAGTTCTGTTCCAGGCTTCAGGCCCCCGGCAGACTGGCATCGGATGCCTTCCTCCTGGATGGGGGGGAGGGCCTGCTGTATGCTTATCCTCCCATTCCTCTGGTGGGGAAGACTTTGTTGAAACTCAAGCAAGACCGAGGCACCATGATTCTGATTGCTCCTTTTTGGCCGCGTTAGATCTGGTTCCCCCTTCTTCTGGAGTTATCCTCCGAAGAACCGTGGAGATTGGAGTGTTTTCTGACCCTCATCACACAGGACGAAGGGGCGCTTCTGCATCCCAACCTCCAGTCTCTGGCTCTCACGGCCTGGATGTTGAGGGCGTAGACTTTGCCTCTTTGGGTCTGTCAGAGGGTGTCTCCCGCATCTTGCTTGCTTCCAGGAAAGACTCCACTAAGAGAAGTTACTTCTTCCATTGGAGGAGGTTTGCCGTCTGGTGTGACAGCAAGGCCCTAGATCCTCGCTCTTGTCCTACACAGACCCTGCTTGAATACCTTCTGCACTTGTCTGAGTCTGGTCTCAAACCCAACTCTGTAAGGGTTCACCTTAGTGCAATCAGTGCATACCATTACCGTGTGGAAGGTAAGCCGATCTCAGGACAGCCTTTAGTTGTTGGCTTCATGAGAAGTTTGCTTTTGTCAAAGCCCCCTGTCAAGCCTCCTACAGTGTCATGGGATCTCAATGTCGTTCTCACCCAGCTGATGAAACCTCCTTTTGAGCCACTGAATTCCTGCCATCTGAAGTACTTGACCTGGAAGGTCATTTTCTTGGTGGCAGTTACTTCAGCTCGTAGAGTCAGTGAGCTTCAGGCCCTGGTAGCCCAGGCCCCTTACACCAAATTTCATCATAACAGAGTAGTCCTCCGCACTCACCCTAAGTTCTTGCCAAAGGTCGTGTCGGAGTTCCATCTGAACCAGTCAATTGTCTTGCCAACATTCTTTCCCCGTCCTCATTCCTGCCCTGCTGAACGTCAGCTGCACACATTGGACTGCAAGAGAGCATTGGCCTTCTATCTGGAGCGGACACAGCCCCACAGACAGTCCGCCCAATTGTTTGTTTCTTTTGATCCCAATAGGAGGGGAGTGGCTGTAGGGAAACGCACCATATCCAATTGGCTAGCAGATTGCATTTCCTTCACTTACGCCCAGGCGGGGCTGGCTCTTGAGGGTCATGTCACGGCTCATAATGTTAGAGCCATGGCTGCGTCGGTAGCCCACTTGAAGTCAGCCTCCATTGAAGAAATTTGCAAAGCTGCGACGTGGTCATCTGTCCACACATTCACATCTCATTACTGCCTGCAGCAGGATACCCGACGCGACAGTCGGTTCGGGCAGTCAGTTCTTCAGAACCTGTTTGGGCTTTAGGATCCAACTCTACCCCCCGAGGGCCCTGTTTGTTCTGTTCCAGGCTGCACTCTCAGTTAGTTGGTAAATTTTTTAGGTCAATCTCTTTAATGTCCTCGCTGTTGCGAGGCCCAATTGACCATGGTTGTTGTTTTGAGTGAGCCTGGGGGGCTAAGGATACCCCATCAGTGAGAACAAGCAGCCTGCTTGTCCTCGGAGAAAGCGAATGCTACATACCTGTAGAAGGTATTCTCCGAGGACAGCAGGCTGATTGTTCTCACAAACCCGCCCGCCTCCCCTTTGGAGTTGAGTCTTCCCTTGAAGTGTATTGTCTTGCTACATACTGGACTGGCCGGCTCGAGCCGGTTTCGGGCGGGAAGACGGCCGCGCATGCGCAGTGCGCATGGGCGCGCGAGGACTAGCAAAGGCCTTTGCTAGTAAACTTTCCGATGGAGGGGGCTGCCGAGGACGTCAACCCATCAGTGAGAACAATCAGCCTGCTGTCCTCGGAGAATACCTTCTACAGGTATGTAGCATTCGCTTTTCTTATGCGCATCCAGTACGCAGACCGGTTAACACGTGAGACGTTACCACTAAGTGAATGGGTGGCAGTAAGGTCCCAGACCCAAAATGGATGTGTTCCAATTTTCATTTTGACGCATGTCCATTTTCGGCCAAAAAAAAGGTCTCTCGGAGGCGCACTGAAAAATGGACCTGCGTGTGTCCAATACACGCGTCTACAACAGTGCAGACCATTTTTCAGTGCACCTTAGTAAAAGGACACCTTGAAAAATTGTTGGGGGGGGGGGTAAATCATAGTATAGGAAACATTCATAATTACAGACTGATTGGTTGTGCACTCCTACGAGCAGGTGGAGATTGGACAACTAGTATTTCTCAGTCTCTAGCAAGTGATGAATGTGGTGAGCCTGAGCAGTCTCTGTTGGTCTAGTAGACTGTGGGTGGGGGGTGGGAGAGAGCCCAAAGAGCCTAGGGTTTGGGGGGGGGGGGGGCAACAGCATCTGTTCTCCATGGTGATGGTAGTTGCGGCAACCCTTCAGAAGCAGGGCATTCTGGTGCACACAAATTTGGACGATTGGTTGATTCCAGCAAAGGCTTGCCAGGAAAGCGAGGTGGTCACTTTGAGTGCTTCACATTAGGCTGGGTTGTCAGTGCGGACAAAAGTCACCTGAATCTTACAGAGCTTGGAATATCTAAAGGGGAGTCTGATTTTCTTGCCAACAGTGAGAGTTCAGAAGCTGCAGGAACAAATCCGGGCTCTACTTTGGTCAGATTATCAACAAGCACATGATTCTTCAGATCTTGTATTTGATGGCCACTACTGTGGATATGGTGCAATGGGCCAGGGCTCACATGAGACTGTTAACAGCGGGTGCTTTTTTCCTGGTGGTCTCAGATGCAGTCCTTGCAGGCAAGTCTTCCGCTTCAGGGATGGATGTGGCACAGCCTGAGATGGTGGCTCCATTCTACCAACCTAATGGGCATGAGCCTGGATCCACCCTAGTGGATAGTGTTGACCACTGACATAAGTCTCGAGGGTTGGGGAGCCCATTGCTTGGGACAGGTGACACAGGGCATTTGGTTACAGGAGGCAGCTTGGTTTTCAACTGACAGGCTAACAGGCTGGAAACCAGGGTAATCTGTCTGAATCTACAGGCCTTCCAAAAGCTGCTAGAGGGTAGGCAAGTGTGGGTTCTTTTAGATAACACAACCAGTAGCGTATGTAAACCGCCAGGGAGGCACATAGTCAGGCGCTAGTAGAGAAAGGAGATCTCATAATGGTCTGGGCAGGAAGTCACTTGTCAAATCTGTCTGTGGCTCGTCAGTGGACAACATTCAGATAGATTTTTTTCAGCAGGAATGTTCTTGAGCCTGGAGAATGGTCTCTAGGACAGGGTGCTTTAAACAGGGTTGATGGATCTCATGGTAATGCACAAGAATGCTAAGGTTCTGAGATTCTTTATTCGCGAAAGGGACTGGAAGTCTGAGGACATAAATGCTCTTGTTTAGCCATGGCCTTTGTGTTTCATTCCTGGCCCCTTCTGGAGCAGGCCATCTAAAGATTCAAGATTTTTGGTGGCTCCGCATTTGCTAACTTAACTGTGGTATAAGAGGTCTGGTGTGCCTAGCAGTAGAGGATCCCATGCAGCTCCCAGTGTCATAAGTACATGCCATACTGGGACAGACCGAAGGTCTATCAAGCCCAGCATCCTGTTTCCAACAGTGGCCAATCCAGGTCACAAGTACCTGACAAGATCCCAAAACAGTACAATACAATTTATGCTGCTTATCGTAGAAATAAGTAGTGGATTTTCCCCAAGTCATTTTAATAATGGCTTATGGACTTTTCTTTTAGGAGTAGCCTAGTGGTTAGTGCAGTGAACTTTGATCCTGGGGAACTGAGTTTGATTCCCACTGCAGCTCCTTGTGACTCTGGGCAAGTCACTCAACACTCCATTGCCCCGGTACAAAATAAGTACCTGAATATATGTAAACCACTTTAAATGTAGTTGCAAAAACCTCAGAAAGGCGGTATATCAAGTCCCATTTCCCTTTTTTAAAACCCACTAAGCTAACTGCTTTTACTACATTCTCTGGCAACAAATTCCAGTGTTTAATTTTATTTATTTATTTAGATTTTGCTCACACCTTTTTCAGTAGTAGTTCAAGGTGTTAATTCAGTTACATTACATATTGCGTGAAGAAATATTTTCACCGATTTGTTTTAAATTTACTACTTTGTAGCTTCATTGCGTGCACCCTAGTCCTAGTATTTTTGAAAAGAGTAAACAAGCAATTCACATCTACCCGTTCCGTTCCACTCATTATTTTATAGACCTCTTATCATATCTCCCCTCATCAGTCTCTTCTCCAAGCTGAAGAGCCCAAGCCACTTTAGCCTTTCTTCATAGAGAAGTTGTCCCATCCCCTTTATCATTTTTCTCGTCCTTTGTACCTTTTCTAATTCCAGTTTATCTTTTTTGAGATGTGACTAGAATTGCACACAATATTTGAGGTGTGGTCACACCAAGGAGTAATACAAAGGCATTATAACGTCTTCATTTTTGTTTTCCATTCCTTTCCTAATAATACCTAACATTCTATTTGCTTTCTTAGCTGCTGCCGCACAGAAGGTTTCAATGTATCCTCAACGATGACACCTAGATCCCTTTCCTGGTCAGTGACTAATGTGGAACCACGCACTACGTAGCTATACTTTGGATTCCTCTTTCCCACATGCATCATTTTGCACTTTCTTACATTAAACGTGATCTGCCATTTGGATGCCCAGTCTCGTAAGGTCCTCTTGTAATTTAATAACTTTCTGTTGTCAGCAAATTTAATTACTTCACTAGTTAATCCTAGGGAGTAAATCATTAATATGTTAAAAAGTAGCAGTCCCAGCACAGACCCCTTGGGAACCCTAGTATCTACCCTTCTCCACTGAGAATACTGACCATTTAACCCTACTCTCTCTTTTAGGTAGTTTTTAATCCACAATAGTACACTACCTAGGTCTTTACCGTATTTACTATGCTACTATGTTATGTTACCCTCTATCCCATGACTCTCCAATTTTCTCTGGAGTTTTTCATGAGGTACTTTGTCAAATGCCTTTTGAAAATCCAGATACGCAATATTGACCGGCTCACCTTTATCCTCACATTTGTTCACCCCTTCAAAGAAAAGTAGTAGATTGGTGAGGCAAGATTTCCCTTCACTAAATCTGTTGACTTTCAGGCTTATTTTCGAAAGAGAAGGGCACCCATCTTTTGACACAAATCGGAAGATGGGCGTGCTCACAGGGTCACCCAAATCAGCATAATCGAAAGCAGTGGACCCAGGCCCCCCCACCTGTTACACTTGTGGTGGTAAATGTTGAGATTTGGGTGTCCCCGACCGTATTATCGAAACGAAAGATAGCCGCCCATCTTGTTTCGATAATATGGGCTTCTCTGCCCCTTCACCAGGACGTCCTCGGGAAAACTTGGGCGCCCTGTTCGATTATGCCCCTCTGACTCACTAATCCATGCTTTTGAATATGCTCTAATTTTGTTTTTTTTATAATAGTCTCTTACCATTTTGTTCAGCACCGACGTCAGGCTCACTGGTCTGTATCTTTCCAGATCACCTACTACTACTACTATTTACTACTATTTAGCATTTCTATAGCGCTACAAGGCATACGCAGCGCTGTACAAACATAGAAGAAAGACAGTCCCTGCTCAAAGAGCTTACAATCTAATAGACAAAAAATAAATAAAGTAAGCAAATCAAATCAATTAATGTGAACGGGAAGGAAGAGAGGAGGGTAGGTGGAGGCGAGTGGTTACGAGTCAAAAGCAATGTTAAAGAGGTGGGTTTTCAGTCTAGATTTAAAGGTGGCCAAGGATGGGGCAAGACGTAGGGGCTCAGGAAGTTTATTCCAGGCGTAGGGTGCAGCGAGACAGAAGGCGCGAAGTCTGGAGTTGGCAGTAGTGGAGAAGGGAACAGATAAGAAGGATTTATCCATGGAGCGGAGTGCACGGGAAGGGGTGTAGGGAAGGACGAGTGTGGAGAGATACTGGGGAGCAGCAGAGTGAATACATTTATAGGTTAGTAGAAGAAGTTTGAACAGGATGCGAAAACGGATAGGGAGCCAGTGAAGGGTCTTGAGGAGAGGGGTAGTATGAGTAAAGCGACCCTGGCGGAAGATGAGACGGGCAGCAGAGTTTTGAACCGACTGGAGAGGGGAGAGGTGACTAAGTGGGAGGCCAGCAAGAAGCAGATTGCAGTAGTCTAAACGAGAGGTGACAAGGGTGTGGATGAGGGTTTTGGTAGAGTGCTCGGAAAGAAAGGGGCGGATTTTACGGATGTTGTAAAGAAAGAAACGACAGGTCTTGGCGGTCTGCTGGATATGAGCAGAGAAGGAGAGAGAAGAGTCAAAGATGACCCCAAGGTTTCGAGCTGAGGAGACAGGGAGAATGAGAGAGCCATCAACAGAAATAGAAAACGGGGGGAGCGGGGAGGTGGGTTTGGGGGGGAAAATGAGAAGCTCGGTTTTGGTCATATTTAATTTCAGGTGGCGTTGAGACATCCAGGCAGCAATGTCAGACAAGCACGCTGAAACTTTGGTTTGGATGCAAGGTGAGATATCAGGGGTAGAAAGGTAGATTTGGGAGTCATCAGCATAGAGGTGGTAGGAAAAGCCATGGGATGAGATTAATGAACCAAGGGAAGAAGTGTAGATAGAAAAGAGGAGGGGACCAAGAACAGAACCCTGAGGTACGCCGACAGGCAGAGGGATAGAAGTAGAAGAGGATCCACCAGAGTGAACACTAAAGGTGCGGAGGGAGAGGTAGGAAGAGAACCAGGAAAGGACAGAGCCCTGGAATCCAAGTGAGGACAGGGTATCGAGAAGTATGCTGTGATCGACAGTGTCAAAAGCAGCGGAAAGATCAAGAAGAATGAGGATGGAATATTGACCTCTGGATTTAGCCAGTAATAGGTCATTGGAGACTTTAGTAAGCGCAGTTTCGGTTGAGTGGAGAGGGCGAAAACCAGATTGTAATGGGTCAAGAATAGCATGTGAGGAGAGAAAATCAAGGCAGCGGCGGTGAACAGCACGCTCAAGTAATTTGGAGAGAAAAGGAAGGAGGGAGATGGGTCGGTAATTAGAGGGACAAGTAGGGTCAAGTGAAGGCTTCTTAAGGAGAGGTGTGACCACAGCATGTTTAAAGGCAGCAGGGACAGTCGCAGTGGAAAGTGAGAGGTTGAGAATGTGACAGATAAAAGGAATAAGAGTAGGAGAGATGGCATTAAGAAGGTGGGTGGGAATGGGATCAGAGGAACAGGTGGTACATTTTGAGGAAGAAAGGAGAAGTGTAGTTTCCTCAATAGTAACTTCAGGAAAGGAGGAAAGGGAATGAGGGGAAGGAGAGAGAGGGGAATGGACTAGTGGAGGGAGAGCTGGTGAGGTAGAGAAAGCAAGGTTTATCTTTTGAACCTTGTTGTGAAAGAATTCAGCAAGGGTCTGAGGAGATAATGAAGGGGGAGTTGGGGGAGGGGGCACCTTGAGGAGAGAGTTCAATGTGGTGAAGAGAAGTCGAGGATTAGAGCCAAGAGAGTTGGTCAGTTGGATATAATAATCCTGTTTGGCACGTAAAAGAGCAGATTGGAAGGAGGTCAGCATGAACTTAAAGTGTAAGAAATCAGCAAGGGCCCGAGATTTCCGCCAGAGGCGTTCGGCGGAGCGGGTACAGGAACGTAGGTAGCGGATATTAGAAGTCAGCCAGGGTTGGGGTTTTGTACGCCTTACAGGGCGGGTCATCAAAGGTGCAAGAGTGTCTAAGGCAGAGGATAGAGTATTGTTGTAAGAAGAAACAGCCTCGTTGACAGACATGGATGGTGCCACAGTAGAGAGGAGGTTTGAAACATGGGAGGATAGAGATGAAGGGTCAATGTCGTGAAGATTCCTAGATAAATTAGATAGGATAGGACGGGACTGGGAGGGAGGAGATTTAAGTGTGAAAGTTATAAGATGGTGATCAGAGAGGGGAAGATCGGAGGCAAGGAAACTAGAGGGTGAACAGTTGGAGGAGAAGATGAGATCAAGACAGTGACCATTTTGATGAGTGGGGGAGGTGGAGCATAGTTGGAGATTAAAGGACGACGTTAAAGCGAGTAACTTGGAAATATAAGAGTTGGAAGGATCATTAGCAGGAATATTAAAGTCACCAAGGATGAGAGAGGGGGAGGAAGGATCATGGAAGAAGGCAAGCCAGGCATCAAAGTCACTGAGAAAGGATGAAAGGGACTTATCAGGGGGACGATAAATGACCGCTATTCGAAGAGGCAGAGGAGAGAAAAGGCGGATAGAGTGGACTTCAAAGGAGGAAAAACAGTGAGATTGAGGTGGAAGAAGGGGTTGAAATCTGGAGGAGGGAGAGAGAAGTAGTCCAACACCGCCCCCACGGCCAGCAGGGCGAGGAATATGTGAAAATAGATAACCGCCATGGCACAGGGCTGCGACTGAAGCAGAGTCATCAGGGCAGAGCCAGGTTTCTGTTATGGCGAGCAGATGGAGGTGACGCGAGATAAAGAGGTCCTGGATATAGGGGAGTTTGTTACAGATAGAGCGGGCATTCCATAGGGCGCAAGAGAAGGGCAGAGAAGAGGAGGGGAGTAGAGGAATAGAGATGAGGTTAGAGAGGTCACGGTGAGATCTGTAGAGTTTGGATAATAGTTGGTGAGGAGGGCCAGGATTGGGATTGATGTCACCAGCTGAGAGTAAGAGAAGGAGTAAAAGAGAGCGGAGGAGAGGAGAGGTGTGGCCACGAAGGCGTCGAAGGCGAGAGGTATTTAGGTGGAATGGGGAAGGCAAAATGGAGGGAAGAAACCTTTTTCAAAAATTAACGTTAACATTGGCCACCCTCCTATATTCCGGTACCATGCTTGATTTTAAAGATAAATTACATATTGCTAATAATAGTTCCGCATGTTCATTTTTCAATTATATCAGTACTCGGGGATGAATACCATCCGGTCCAGACTATTTGCTATTCTTAATTTGTCAAATTGTGTGATTACATCTTCTAGATTTATAGAGATTCAGCTTCTCTGACTAATCAGCTTTGAATATCTTTTCTGGCACCAGTATTTCTCCCAAATCATCTTGGGTGAAGACCGAAGCAAAGAATTCATTTAATCTTTCCGCTATGGCTTTCTTCCATGAGTGCCCCTTTTACTACTCATTGACTAGTGAGGGCACCAGACCCGGATCAATTTTGTCTTACAGCCTGGCTCTTGAGAGGGCACATCAAAGGAACAGAGGTTTTTTTCTTCCAGGGTTATTGCTACATGTTGCATTATTGGAGAGCTACTTCTTTGGGCCTATATTATTATTAGTACTTATTATTAGGAAAGGAATGGAAAACAAAAATGCAGACGTTAAAAAATGCCTTTGTATTGCTCCATGGTGCAACCACACTTTGAATATTGTGTTCAATTCTGGTCGCTGCATCTCAGCTGCAGAGAAGGGCGACAAAAATGATAAAGGGAATGGAACGACTTCCCTATGAGGAAAGGCTAAAGTGGCTGGGGCTCTTCAGCTTGGAGAAAAGATGGCTGAGGGGACATACGATAGAGGTCTATAAAAAAAAAAAAAAATGAGTGGAGTGGAACAGACGTGAAGCATCTGTTTACGCTTTCCAAAAATACTAGGACTAGGGGGCATGCGATGAAGCTACAAAGTAGTAAATTTAAAACGAATCTGGGAAACCTTTCTTCACTCAACGTGTAATTTAACTCTGGAATTCGTTGCCAGAAAATGTGGTAAAGGCGGTTAGCTTAGCAGAGTTTAAAAAAAGGTTTGGACTGCTTCCTAAAGGAAAAGTCCATAGACCATTATTAAATTGGACTTGGGGAAAATCCACTATTTCTGGGATAAGCAGCATAAAATGTTTTGTACTTTTTTGGGATCTTGCCAGGTATTTGTGATCTTGATTGGCCACTGTTGGAAACAGGATGCTGGGCTTGATGGACCTTTGGTCTGGCCCAGTATGGCAATACTTATGTAGTGTGGTGCACATTTTGAGGAATGGTATGAGGTTTACCAGAGATTTTGGAGTTCTCTGAGGATAAGCAGGCCAGTTGTATTCTCACAGCTGGGTGACATCATCCCGCTGCGGACAGTGATGCGAAAGAAATATAAAAATTTCTAGCACCATCCTACCACACTTGCTGTTGCCTTCCTGCCTAATGCATCATCGTGCTGTCTCACTCTTTCTTTTCTCTGCTTTAAGTACCGCCTTGTGCCTTTTTTGCAATTATGTCCTTCCTCTTAATTTTATAGTTACCCTTTAAAAAAACTTTTATTCCCCTCAATCCAAATGTCCTTGGCGAATAACAATGTATATACATTCGTAATATAAGACCAGCAACATAGTGATATATACATATATCCCATCTATATTCTTCATAACACATTAACACCATTTGTTTTGTTTATTTTATTTATATCCCACATTATTCCCACCCATGGACAGGCTCAATGTGGCGTACAATAGTCTATTAAGCAACATTAATACAAAATACAGGAATTAGCGTCAGAGAAGGGAAAGAGAAACAACAGGAGGGAGAGGGAGAGAGGGGAAGGTGACAATTTGTCGATGTGGCTGCCGTGGCTCAGAGGGATGTAACACCAGGAGGGCCCACGGCATATGCTCTATTGAAAAGGAAGGTCTTGAGTCGCTTCTTAAAGGTCGGGTGATCTGGGGTGAATTTGACCACTTGGGGCAGTCCGTTCCAGGATTGAGTGCTAAGATAAGAAAAAGAGGAAGCATTAACACCATCACCTCACAAAGCATTTAATATTCTGAATACATATTTTCTATCCACATAACTAATTTCTCATATCTCACCATTTGCTTGTATAAACAAATACATTTTTAGCTCGTCCTTGGATTTTTCTTAACCTTTATTTTTTTATTTATTTTTACTGCTTTTGGGTCTACAAGTTTCCTTTATTTTTTTGCAAGTTGCTAGGCTCGCTTAGGCTAGAGCACCAACCTCAGTTTAAATGTTGCCCCTTTTTAGGGTTTACAGTTGAGTTGAATTTGCCTGTGATTCTTGTCTCAATGTCCAAGATGACCCCCAGTGGCCTCAAAAGTTGTGTGTACAGTGTAAATTGGGTGATTTCTGTGACAGACCTGCACTCTGTGTATTGAGTGCCTTGGGCCTGACCATGAGCCTAACTCTTGTTCTCTGCTTACAAATGCAGTTGAGGATACAGAGGGTGCTGCAGGTCCAGCAGGCTCCTTGAAGGCTGATGCATCTGCACTGGAAGCATCAACCTTGGTGATCGCTTAGACTTCGACTACCACTGGGAGTGCACCGGCATTGATGAGTTCTCAACCTCTTGACATCGGGCACTGGAAGTAGGCCCTGGGACTGATCCGAATTGGACCAGACACAGAGAACAAGAATGGGTTTGTCAGCACCAAAGAACTGTAATGATGAGCATCGGGGGAAGCCCGAGAAGCAATGTTTTAGTCCTCTTTGTATGGTGCTGGAAGCTCCGGGGCATTGGCATCACTGGTACCTGAGAAGCACTGAGAGGAGTGCTCCCGTCTTTGGTAGAGAGGCCATGCCCAAGTCACCATTTGCCAGGTTCCTTCCTCTAGTTTTGCACTGACACCTCGGGCTGCCTCTGACTCGTGTCGGGGTTCAGGAAAGGTTAACAGATGTACCTTCCCAAGGAGACAATCTTTTGGGGGACAAGGTGGAGGAGATTGCTAACCTTTTAAAGAAACATAACATACTGATACCATATCAAGTGGTTTCCAAGCCACCATTACTAGATGGATAAACAAAGCCAATGCTTTGGCTTACCTGTTAAATGGGAAGAGGGTCCTGTAAGCCTTAAAAGCACATTTCACTAACAGACAGGCAGTCTTGTGGGCAGAGAGCTCTGGTCCTGCCCCAAGATAGCTGCAGAGTAGTGGGCTGTTCTTTGTATTCCTTTCTCAATCATGACATGGATATTCAAACTCAATAGAATGCGTTTTTTGGTGCCCATGCATTGACAACAGAGATCCCACCCATGAGGTTCACTGCTATGACCTTCCCATCATTCTGGGCTGATCTGGAGGAACAACAGGGAAGGAGAAATTAGGCTAATTTACTGTAGCCTCTTCAGACGGACCCAGAACCCACCTGTTTGGAAAGCTTCTGTATTTGGGGGACTATTTGGAGATTCAGCTTGGTCAGTGATGGCTCTTGGTTCTGTTACTTTGCTTCATTTAGAATATCTTATCTGCAGATTTATGCTTTTATTAGCTCTTTCTACCACAGAATGAACAAGCAGCACACATACTCCTCACATCTCCTGTCCTAAAACTCTTCTCTTCTGGAGTAATGCTTCCAAAGCAATTATGGGAAATATAGCCTAGGGATTTGGAATTCCATTTACCTCAGTCAAACACTTTACCTGTACTTTTATTTTTACTTCTCGTTTCCATGATTTCCCTCTCATACGAGTCATTGTACACATTAGAATAAATGGGTGCTTCAATGCCTGAATTTCATTCAACATCACACATCTGTCTCCACTTCAGACAGACAGGATAGCTGAACTTCCAACACCAAAGGGGATTGACTCTGCCCCATGTCTGGATCACATCACAATCGAATACTTGTGAACTACATTCACATCTGCAACAATGCCTAACATCAGCGACAGCGCTTGTGGTTCTGATCGCCAGGCAGGAATCAAGAGTATTGCTTGTCAATTATCTTTTTTTGCAGTGGCATATCCAAGCTACACTTCCATAGCAGTGGCAGGATCATCTGACTTATGTCATCCTAGGAACCACCAAGCTCAGGTGCTGCAGAAGCCATTCCAAGAATCGTTTATCAGGTTGTCTTTGAAAGAGAAGCCTTCCAGTTTTCTTCTAGACAGGTGGTTCCCAAACCTGGTCCTGGAGGCACCCCAGCCAGTCAGCTTTTCAGGATATCCACAATAAATACTCATGAAAGAGACTTGCACGCACTGTGACTGCCTCCTTGGTATGCAAACCCTGCCAGGAGAGGGTTGAGAAGAGCTAAACAGCTATGGAACCACCAGCATGTGGTCGATTTATTCTGCTTGATAACAGAGAATTGTTTATCCTTAACAGATTCTCCTTAGACAGCAGGACAAATCACACACACACACATTCATCTTATTTCCTAAGGAAAAACTAGAGCTTACCTATTAATTTTCTTTCTTTGAGTCCAGTTTAGTCCAGCCCAGCTGCATGGATTTATGCTTTCTTGCCAATAGAGGGAGACAGAGAATTAACTAGTTTTATGGGCATCACAGTCCACTGCTAGCTAGAATTTGTGTAATAAAGCAAACTAGTAACTTCTCCCTCCATTTAATAAAAGCCACAAGCAAGATGCATTTTCCTTCCAGGTGCCACTTTCCAACAAATATGCAGAGCTACAAAAAGGGAAATGTATCAGGGTCAGGTTCTGGACAGGAGAAAATTAGCAGGTAAATCCTAATTTATCCTTCCTCATCATCCCTTCAATCCAGTCTAGACACAGAGGAAACTCAACTACTAATAAGGAAAACACAACACAATTAAAGGAGGAAAAAAGATCTCGTAATACTGTGGCAATGAAAATCACAACCCACCGCTCTTTCTGCGGCTCTTTTATGCCCACAGTAAAAAAGTAATCATGGATCAAAAACCTCCTGAAAAATTTTAATAACACATTCAATGAAAAAAATGTTTCAAAGAAAATTGTTTTAACAAAATTGCTATTCTCGTAAACAAACACTATTCTTTAACAAAAATTTCATCCAGTGTATTACCGTATTCTACGATGTCTAATAAGATTGTAAGATCTTTGCGAGCCCATTGGCATATTCTTCAGCTGTATCCTGGCTTTGAGGAATACCCCATTATAGCATATAAATGGGGTAGGATGATAGAGGAGATATCTCACCAATGATACACTACTGAGCCCTGGAGGGGATGTTTAGGCCAGCAAGTAGTGTGTGGTAAATGCCAATGGTGCCCTATGGCAATTACGGGTCCTAGTTGGACAGATCCCAATACCAAGATGACAGTTCAGGGTAAAATGGATGTGTCTTGCTCCACTAGCAACGTGATATATCTAATCGAATGCCCCTGCAGGTTATTCATACATAGGACGAAGCAGTAGACCAATAAAAACTAGGTTGAATGAACATAAGTCTCGCATTATTACAGAGAATTTACAGGCTCCATTATCCAGCCATTGGAAAGAAAAGCAACATCAATGGAGGATTATCGATGTGATCACTGTGGGGTGGGAGGGAGGTAATTCTAATCAGAAATTAAACTATAGAGAATAATTCTGGATTTTTACATTAAATACCATGACTCCGCAGGGGCTGATTCTTGAACTGGAATGGTTGACACCGATATAGCTAGAATGCCCTGATTGGTTGACTGTTTAAATGCCTCATATAAATCAGCTGGCAAAAAACGCCGCCTCCATTTTTATCAGCGAGAAACTGTTTTGTGCTGATATGGTTGGTAGTCAAAGTGTGATTTATTAGATGCAAATCGATGTTTGATCAAATTTTGGGGGGAGGGATTAACAAATCTTATTTTTCTAGGGGAATCATCCTTGAAACAGCCAGGAGGTGAAACATGGTATCATGTTGGATTATATATTCCCCATGGACCGACTTCATTTAAACTAAGTGGCATTTCATACAATACTCACATTGTGTTTGCATATGGGATAAAAAGGAAAAATCTGCATATATAAATAATTAAAACAAAAATTAAAAAACTTTTTTTTAAGGGGAAGACCGGTGACGAAGAGGAGAGCGGCGGCTTAAACCAAAGAGTGCCCCGCATCTCTGATTGACTGAGGTCTCTTGAACAGATCAATATATTAATAACTATTTTGGGCATAAGTGCTGGTTTGGATGTTCATTTTACTAATAATTTCTTCAGCGTGCTCGTCAGCATCTGCACTGGGATCCATCAGATGATATCACCCAGCTCAGAGAATGTTTGGCCTGTTGTCCTCGGAGAACACCTGCTACAGATGAGTAACTTTGCCTTCTCTGTAGACAGCAGGGAAATGCAGCCACATTTTACTGTGACATCCTTCTCCTTCCATGGAGCCCTTCTCCAGCTGATAGGCATCTTTTGTTTGCTGATATGACCGTGTGGGGATTCCCACTTTGGAGTAGATTACCTATCAGTGTTCACATTTCCTAAAGCAAATGGGATGACTGTTGGACCAGAGATGTAAAGAGATGTATGTTGTTTGTTATAGACCACAAGAAGTGAAGATTTCTAGTTTGTACTGGGTAAATCTCTCATATCTGCACCCTTCTCCTCCACTGCTATCTCCAAACTCCGTTCCTTTTATCTTGCTGCACCTTATGCCTGGAATAGACTTCCTGAGCCGGTACGTCAAGCTCCATCTCTGGCCTTCTTCAAATCTAAGCTAAAAGCCCACCTTTTTGATGCTGCTTTTAACTCCTAACCCTTGTTCACTTGTTCAGAACCCTTATTTTATCATCCTCACTTTAATATTCCCTTATCTCTTGTTTGTCCTGTTTGTCTGTCCTAATTAGATTGTAAGCTCTGTCGAGCAGGGACTGTCTCTTCATGTTCAAGTGTACAGCGCTGCGTGCGTCTAGTAGCGCTATAGAAATGATAAGTAGTAGTAGTAGTAGTAGTCTTGGGATTCCGGAATCTTGCTACTCTTTAGGATTCTGCACGGAATCTTGCTACTCTTTGTCCTTATCCCTTATTTGTTCTGTTTGTCTGTTCTAATTAGATTGTAAGCTCTGTCGAGCAGGGACTGTCTCTTCATGTTCAAGCGTACAGCGCTGCGTACATCTAGTAGCGCTATAGAAATGATGAGTAGTAGTAGTTTGTAGCTGAATATATAAAATTTGTTCTTTTCCTTTTTTGAATCTTGGGGGGTTAAAGGCAGGAGGAAAAAGTGTGGCTGCAATTTGCTGCTGTCTATGGAGAACTCCTGTTGCAAGTCAACAACTTTGCTTTCTCTGCAGACAGGCAGGGCAAATGCAGGCACACCTTTGGGCTAGATTCTACATAAGGCGCCAAAAAAAAGTGGTGCTGAAAAAGCGCTATTCTATAAACTGTGCTTAAAGTTAGGCAGAGTTTATAGAATTGCACTTATGCCTAGGAATTGCGCCTAACTTTAGGCACAGCCATTTGTACCTACGGAAACGTGCAAATGCACGTGCTTACATTAGGTGTGTATCCCCATTCTTCTATAACAACAACGCATGTTAATTATAGAAATGCTCCCATTACGCCCATTCCCCTTCCATTTCCATGCCCTCTTTTTCAGATCGTGTATGAATGCCAATTACATCTAATCAGTGCTAAAAAGCCAATTGGTTTTAATTGACTCGTTATTCAATTAAATTGTGCATGCAACTTTTGGTGACTTTTGTAGAATTAGGGGGTATATGGTGAGAAGGTTGCTAGGCTGTATAGAGAGAGGTGTGACCAGAAGAAGAAAGGGGGTGTTGATGCCCCTGTATAAGTCGTTGGTGAGGCCCCACCTGGAGTATTGTGTTCAGTTTTGGAGGTCGTATCTTGCTAAGGATGTAAAAAGAATTGAAGCGGTGCAAAGAAAAGCTACGAGAATGGTATGGGATTTGTGTTACAAGACGTATGATGAGAGACTTGCTGACCTGAACATGTATACCCTGGAGGAAAGGAGAAACAGGGGTGATATGATACAGATGTTCAAATATTTGAAAGGTATTAATCCGCAAACGATCCTTTTCCAGAGATGGGAAGGCGGTAAAACTAGAGGACATGAAATGAGATTGAAGGGGGGCAGACTCAAGAAAAATGTCAGGAAGTATTTTTTCACGGAGAGAGTGGTGGATGTTTGGAATGCCCTTCCGCGGGAGGTGGTGGAGATGAAAACAGTAACGGAATTCAAACATGCGTGGAATAAACATAAAGGAATCCTGTTCAGAAGGAATGGATCCTCAGGAGCTTAGCCGAGATTGGATGGCGGAGCCGGTGGTGGGAGGCGGGGCTAGTGGTTGGGAGGTGGGGCTAGTGCTGGGCAGACTTCTATGGTCTGTGCCCTGAAAAAGACAGATACAAATCAAGGTAAGGTATACACAAAAAGTATCACATATGAGTTATATTGTTGGGCAGACTGGATGGACCGTGCAGGTCTTTTTCTGCCGTCATCTACTATGTTACTATGAGTGCAAAGCTAATGTAGAGGAGACTGCATGTATGAATGGGACATGGAGAAATTAAGGCATTTAGCAAACAGGTTAAGCAGGACAGCCTGGCTGAATTTCATATCCTGGGTTGTGAACTGATCAAGACAATAGTGATTAGAAAAAGTATTTGTGGATCCCCAAGTAGCTGGTCTACAGCTATCTTAAATTGATGCAAATCAGAAAAAGGGATGGAAGCAGATTCAGCTCTGAGCTGATGAGCTCTATGCAATCAGAGGATTGTAGACCTGCCTGTTGATAACAAAAGGAAATAAAATCTGCAACCCAAGCTGAGTTTTCTTTGAGGCTGGAGTACCAGGATTGTTAGGATTGAGAGTGACAAAGCTGGGAGAATTTTCAAAGGTCCTTTGCGGCATGTAGATCCAGGTTAGCTTGGAGAAAATTAGAGGGGAGGGGACCTGGTGAGCTAGTGCCTGTATGGCAAGTGAGAGCTATCTGTGTTGATGCCATCAGAGGACATCACTTATGTGATTTATTCATCATGTTTGATGATGGAGGAAGTGGAAGTTTCATATGTAGTAACCATAGAATGTGGCTTAAAGTAATTTTTATTTACAATAGTTAGAGCACTTTATAGAAGAAATTCCAGGGTAATTACTTTACCTGATGGTCTTGTCTACAGGCTGTATTCTACCTTTAAAGATTTTTAAATTTCTAGCTAATTAAAAAGTCAATTAAATTTGGCTGCCTAATAAATGTTGAGATCACTGTAGGATGAGTCTACAGGTGAACCTGTGTGGGGGTTTTTTTCTTTTTAGATTTATGTATTTAATCAGAGATTTAATTAAATGCTTTATGTTTGAAAGAACAAACAGAGAACTATGTAGTTTGCCAAAGGTTATTCTTTGTGCTGGAATATTAGAGACGTGCTTTGCCTGTGTATTTAGCAGTGGAAAAATGTTTAAAGAGCCTAAGTCTCAGTCAAACTTTTAGGTGTCTCAGTAAAATGTTTTTCTTTTGATCTATGTCCTTATTTTGCCTCCCCCCCTTTCCTTTCCTTTGCTCAATGACAACAAGTCCTCCATTTGTTGCAGAGGTGCAACCACAGGCAGGGTTGGATTTGCTGTGGTGGGTTCTCTGGATGGGAGTATCCCCTTTGAGTTTCCAGTGGAAAGTACTTCTTTCTGCCAGCCCTGTCCCTATACACCAGACACCACGGAAATGTGTTGATAAGGGGTTGGGTTGGGTCAGTGGATGGGGGGAAGGGGAATTGGCAAGCCACATCCTTGTAGACCCCATCGAGAAACCAGTCCTGTGATCGAGGGGAGGGGGAATCAGAGGAATGTGGTTGGGGAGCTGGGATCAAGGGTATGTGGTTGGGGTTGGGGAGAAATTGGAGGATGCAGGTGCACTGCCTCAACTCATTGTTTCCTTGTTGGCTGGCATCATTTTGCATGCATTGGCAGATAGCACGAGACTCAAGCTATCTGCCAATGCATGTAACGTGGTGTGCCTGAGGTAGCTGTCTTCCCTGTGCAGTAAAGGCGGGGCAGATCCCCTGCATTTACTGCACAGGCTTTGCATTTACCGCACCTTAAGTTTTGTACTTTAGTAAAAGGGTCCCTTAGACTTGTCTATCTATAATGTGGAGGGACATCCCCACATGCATAGAAGCCCTCACCTCATGCAAGGCATTTAAAGAAGGTACTTCCAACAATGCCATTTGTGTTGAACATAAAGCTCACGAAGGTACATACCAATGCAAGAAGCTAACCAAATAAGGTGGCCTTTAAGTATTGAGATTAGTAGACCAACACTAATATCTCAAATTGACTCTGAGGCTCATTTTCAAAGCATTTAGCCTCCCAAAGTTCCATAGAAACCTATGGAACTTAGCCTCCCAAAGTGCTTTGAAAATATGCCTCTCTGAGTCCTAAAAAACAGTCAATGTAATTTAGCCCAGGCCCACCTGGCCAGTCGGGTTTTCAGGATGTCTACAGTGAATATGCATAAGATAGATTTGCATGCACTGCCTTCTTAGTATGCAAATATCTCTCATGCATATTCATTGTAGATATCCTGAAAACTCATCAGGTCAGGTGGTCCCTGAGGACTGGGTTGAAAACCACTGGTCTGGCTAACAACGATCAAGCACTTTCCCACTAGGAGTGAATAACCTCGGTCCTCGAGGGCTGCAACCCAGTTGAGTTTTCAGGATTTCCCCAATGAATATGGATGAGATCTATTTGCATACATTGGAGGCAGTGTGTGCAAATAGATCTAATGCATACTCATTAGGGAAATTCAACTGGGTTATGGCTCTTGAGGAGCGAGGTTGTCTACACCTGTTCTATTCCCAGTAGCTATTCCAGTGACAATATTTTGCATATTTTACAGCCTCCTTAAAACCTTACCAGGAAGACATATCCTATATAATAATTCTCACCTCCAACGTTCTAATGGGCCTGCCTGTGTCCGTGGCTCCTTTGGAGTTACTGAGCTAAGCTCCGAAGCCAGGCTGACGTCACCGGAAAGGAGACACCAGATTGGTGATGTGCGATGTGGGGGGGCTCCTGCTCCTAATGTCGCAGCCAAAGCCCATCCCCCCTCCTCGGCATATCAACCCCCCTTCCCTCCCTCCCACCGAGTTCCAGACTCCCCCCTCCCTCCGATTTCAACACCCCTCTCCGCTTTACTGACCCCTGGACCCCCCCCTGCCGTGACCCTCTCGACCCCCCCTTCCCGCCGAAAACCCTCCCCCGTCGCCGTCGCGTACCTGTGCTGACGAGGGAACCCAACCCCCGACAGCCGAAGTCCTCTTCTCGTCTGCGCCGGCGTTGCTTGCTGAATGATCTGATGTCAGACGCACGCACAGAAACTTGAACCGACTATTCAGCAAGCAACGCCGGTGCAGACGAGAAGAGGACTTCGGCTGTCAGAGGTTGGGGTCCCCCGTCAGCACAGGTACGTGACGGCGGCAGGGGAGGGTTTTTCGGCAAAAGGGGAGGTCGAGAGGGTTGTGGCAGGGGGGTCCAGGGGTCAGTAACATGGAGCGGGGGTGTTGAAATCGGAGGGAGGGGGAGTCTGGAACTCGGTGGGAGGGGCGTGAGGGGGCCTTGAACTGGAAGGGAGGGAGGGAGGGGAGTCTGGAACTCGGAAGGAAGGAAGGGAGGGAGGGAGCGTGGGTCTCGGAGGGGACAGAGCGAGACAGCGAGGGAGGGTGGAGGATTACCTTGCTAGCGCCGGTTTCATTGCCTACCGAAACGGGCCTTTTTTACTAGTATATATATATATATATAGAGAGAGAGAGAGAGAGAGAATGAATGAATGCATTATAATATTTCTAGTACTAATAAATGGACATTTTGTTATTTCCTATATTGTGTTGAAAACAAAATTTCATATTATTTATTTCCTTTTCAAATAGCAGCCAGTCTATGCCTCCGCCCCTCTTTCCTAAATAAATAGAAAAAAATGATACTGGTAAAGCTAGTATTAAAGCTCTTTACCACTATCCTGGACATCTCTAATTCACTCCATTACATCTTGTTCAATCTAC
The DNA here is from genome assembly GCF_901765095.1 of Microcaecilia unicolor. NCBI lineage: Eukaryota > Metazoa > Chordata > Amphibia > Gymnophiona > Siphonopidae > Microcaecilia > Microcaecilia unicolor. The sequence continues at coordinate 186,386,078 of NC_044040.1, read as the reverse complement.
ACCCCTTGCAGTTAGGCGCTATGGTACTTGGGTGTTACCCAAGGAGGATTGATCACAGGAGATGGCATGATCCTATCTAGCCCATTATGTAGGTTGAAGCCAGTAGGCAGAGCTTGTTGCCTTATCAATTACATTGGTTTGGATGTTCCAAGATGGCGGTGGCTGCATTGGGAAGAATTTAAACCTCCTTGGGTGGAGACTGGCTTCAGCCTTGTGACATGCTGCCTCCTGTTATCAAACCTTAGAGAATAGTGCCTGGCATAGGTCATTTTGATTGCACCTTTAATGTGTGTAAGTGGTGCTTAGAAGTAGAATTGTCCCTGAGGAAGAACACGGAGCAGTGGCAGCTCAACCAGTTTTTTCTTCATTTCTTACTTTGGATACTTCAAATAGATCATTTTTGCCTAAAAAACCTCAACAAATTTCCTTGGACAACATTTGGGAAGCACTTGTAAGTTTAGAAACTTTATTTATACAAAAGTTTTCTCAATTAGATAAGAAATTTAACTGTGATAATGAAAAGATTGCTGAAATAGATAAGAAAGTGATATCTTTGGGCAAAGAGGTGGAAATTAATTCTTCAGCAATAAAAAACTCTCAGCAAATTCAATTGAATTTAATTAAAGAAAACTTGTATCTTCAAAACAGCGTGGAAATACTAGAGAATTATCAACGCTCAAATGCTCTTAGACTGATAAATTTTCCTAAGCAGATTGCCATCTCTCCATTGATAACCTTCAAACAGTACTTAACAGAAGTTCTAAAAATTCCAGAAAAATCACACCCACCAATGTCAAAGATTTTCTACGTAGAACCATTTCGGAAGAAAGAACTATTACAAAAAGAAGATGCGAATGTTCAATCTTTGGACTTAAATTTGACTCAAATTATTGAGGGAGACAATGTGGGCCTGACAACTGCAACACCCAAAGTGATTTTCATACTTCAACCGGATAGAGACTGGATACTTAAACAATTTTTTCTTAATAAAAGACCAGGTTTCCTTAATTGTAATATTAGAATGTACCCTGATGTCTCTAGAACTACCCAGAAAAAAAGACAGGAATTTCTTAAATTGAGACCAAAAGTAATGCAACTTGGTGCATTATTTTGGCTGAACTTTCCGTGCAAATGTGTGATAAAAATAAATTCAATTAAGTATGTATTTTTTGAGGCAAGTCAACTGAATTCCTTTTTAGAAGTAAAGCTGGGAGACCTGCCTCAGCCATTACCAGAGACAATAGTAACATCAACCCCATAGATAGTTCATATTGTCTGGATAGCTTAAACCGACCACCATGATTTGATTTTAGAAGTTGGCTTCTGAAATTTACAGATTTTCCTAAAAATGTCGAAACCCCCTGTTAATTGTGGACTCTAGATGAGTAATGGATCTTTTTTCCTATTTTTTGAATTGCCTTAAAGTTTATGTTTTGATAATCTTTGTTTTAAGATACTAAATCATCTTTATCTGTACTCAAGATGTTCTTGATGTAATTAAAAATATAAATAAATAAATAAATAAATAAATAAATAAATAAATAAATAAATAAAAAAAAAATAAAAAAAAGAAGTAGAATTGTCCCCTACGTTTGTACCTGAGGCAATGGTGTGCTACTTCAGAATTGCTTGATGATTGTTGAGATAATAGCGAATCAAGTGAGCACATACTTATGGGTATAGTGTTTATATTTTGCTCATGTAGTACAGTTGTAAATAGATTACACCAGTTTCCAGAATCCCAACTTACTGGCCTTGACGTTTTTAAGATCTTTGCTTACTTATCTATTCCCACCACCATATATAGTGCTACTAATTGGGTTTCTGCAGGTACGTGTGACCTGGATTGACCACTTCTGGAAGTAGGATACTGGATAGATGGACCACTGGTCTGACCCAGTATGGCTGTTCTTATGTGCTAACCCTTGATGGGAGTGATGATTTGCCTTAGGCTTTAGCAATTGGGCGTAGTTCATGGGAGTAGCTGTCTGAGGAGCAGGCTTGGGTGGAGGGTGGTCCCTTCTCCTTCTTTATCTGATCTCTTTGCTGGCAGGCCCTTTCCCTTCACGGGGGGGGGGGGGGGGGCTCCTAGGCCTGGTTGGGGTGGGGGAAGTGGGGAATTCCCTTCCCCAGGCTGGGGGGGGGGGGGGTGATTTTAGGTAGATTCCATTTCCAAATTCTGTTGGGTTTCTTTGGAGGGGGGGGGGTGCCTAGCAGCCAGATGTGGGTTTGCTGGTATCGCTGGGACAGCTCCACCTACTTGTTTTGTCTTTCTTCACAGGCCCAGTTCCCTGTGGTGGATTTGGAGTTCCAGTGACAGTGTATGTGAGATTCAGCGAGGGCTTCGGCAGTGAGGTGTCTCAAGACCTGGTCCTCCTCCTGTAGCAGAACCAGTGGTTTCAGCTTCCTCTGCTGTTCCAGGTGCCATGATGCCAACGGCAATGCTGGGTAAGGTGGGGACCCCTTTGGTGATCCCCGGAGGGCAGATATGTCAGTGGTGCATGTAGTATAAGGTCTCAGTGATACCAGTCTTCCACTAGACGCACACAAGGGAAAGGATGGAAGTTGTGGGGGCCCCTTCATCTTGTTAGGGGGGGTCGCCTTCTGTTCTCCTTGCTCCAATTCCTCTCCTATGCTTCCTCTTTTTTGTTTTCTGGGTGGTTTAATTATGCTATGGGCTCCTTGCTGGAACTGTGGCTGGATGCCAGGATTTTGGTATATTCCTTGTATATATTTCTTGTTGTTGTTTATTGCTTGGGTCTCGTTATCACTACTAAAAGCGAAGCTGCGGCCTTGTTTGTACCGAATAAATTTTTGTTATCAAGAAGTGTGTGTGTTATTTGAGTATATACTAAGGAGGGTGAAAATGTCTCACATCCCCTGTTAAAGAAGCTGCTGAACACCTTAGATGTGAGGATGGAGAGATGCTGACATTTGCATATTGATTGCCGCCACTGTTCTGCCCTTCAAATTGTGCAACTCTAGGCAGATACCGTCAGCCTAGTGGTTGGGCCAGCTCTGTGCTTGGCTCAAATTCACTGAGAGCTGTGCAGTTTCAAAGCAAAACAGAATTATTGTTGTTCCGGAGCCAGTGCCAGCATCAAAGTTTGAAAAAAGGATGGGGGGGAACTGTGTGTATATTGAGGAGAGAGAGAGTCAGGGAGCTGCACCTAGGTTCAATGGAGACCCTGTAACAGAGAACACTACAGTAAATTGTATATGCTAAAACCAGGAGGGGAAGAACATCAAAATACTTAAGAACCAGCCAAAATTCTTAGGAGCCGAGGAAAACAAATCATACAGCTATGTTTCTTTTAGCTTTTCTTTTGTTTGTTTTTCTTTTATTGCTTTCTCCTTCCAACTTTTCTTCTCAATTCCTCCTTTCTTCTGCAGCCTGGCTGATGTAACTCCACATTGCAGCAACCAGATACCAAACTTCAGGCACCTGGGTGACCTTATACCTGGGATTTTCTCCCATCTCCGTATTAAAATGAATCACAACAATAATAATAATTGCCACTTCCTGTGCCGATACTTCTGAACATCCTAGGTTCTTGGGAAGGACTCAATATTTAGAGTGTCAAACCCAGCCAAGAGCATCTGGCAGGCTATGCAGATCCAAGATGATAATAATAATTTCTTTCATGGTGGGTCCTGCAAGTATAATTAATTGATTTATTTACTCTAAAAGCTTGAAGACAAGCATTTATATAAATTATGTGCTGATTAATAGTCAAGAAATAAAGCCTTGCCTGTTTTGCAACATTTGGACAGTGTGTGGCACTGCTACGACATTAATCAGTAGAAAAGTGGCTTGGAACTGCATTAAAACCTGAGTATCACTCAGTTTCAGCCTTTCCTAAAGAAAATTAAAAGTTCAGGGAGGATTAAGAACAGAAGAATAGCCATACTGGGTCCCATTACTATGTAAACCGCACTGAACCTGCCTCGAGTGGGAAAGCGCAGGGTACAAATGTAATAAATAAATAGACCAGTGGTCCATCTAACCCAGTATCTTGTTTTCAACAATGGCCAATCCAGGTCGCAAGTATCTGGCAGAAACCCAATTAGTAGCAACATTCCATGCTACCAAACACAGGGCAAGTAGTGGCTTCCCCATATCTCTCAATTGCAGACTATGGACTTTTTGCCAGAGGATGTAGTAACAGCAGTTAGAGTACCTGGGCTTAAAAAAGATTTGGACAAGTTCCTGGAAGAAGAGTTCCAGGGCTTAACTTTACAAGATGGCTGCATAGCAGGAAGATCTGAAACGAGCTCCTGTATCCCAGGCTGACCTCAGACACTCCAGCCGCGGGCAAATGCCCTAAGTGCACCAGATGGGTTGGGAGTCATCAGGAGACCAGAACAGACTGGGAGACTACCAAAAAGTGGCTAGGCGGAGAAACAGTGGCCAAGATCGCCCTTGCCAATCCAGAGCAGAAAAGTGTATGGCTACCGACGCAAGCGGTTGCCAACAGCAGGACATCTGCACCCAGACCCCATTGCACCGACATAGGCTGTGATCTCATGAACACGAGTCCACTTGACCCGGGGAACAAGCAGAGCTGAATATGCCAATCCTCCAACACAGACACAAGTGGAGGAGCACCTCACAATGCCGACAGGATAGGAGCTGAAGCTGTGGCAAGCAACAAAATGCCTGAAAGCCCATGTCTTTAGAAAATTCTTCTCTGACGACCCAACATAATCAAACTGGCCACCAACCACCACACCAAAATAACAAAGCGCTAGCAGAACACGAATCAAGAACAAATCCAGCTTCTAACGGCTATTGTAGCATGTCTATCTGAAGTAACTTGTAAGCCACATTGAACCGTCCACCTGATTGGAAAATGTGGGGTACAAATGCATAAATAAATAAATAAATAAATAAAACTATTCATTGAGTGAAAAAACATTTCCTCCTATTTGTTTTAAAGTATTTCCGTGTAACTTGATTTAGTGTCCCCCAGTCTTTGTACTTTTTGAAAGAGTAAAATATTGATTCACGTCTACTCGTCCTACACCACTCAGGATTTTGTAGACCTCAATCATATTACCCCTCAGCCGTCTCAAGAGCCCTAATCTCTTTAGCCTTTCCTCATGTAGGAGTTCCATCCCCTTTATCACTTTGGTCAATCTTCTTTGAACTTTTTTCTAATTCTGCTATATCTTTTTTAAGATACGGCGACCAGAATTGAATGCAATACTCAAGGTGAGGTTGCACCATGGAGTAATACCGAGGCATTATAATATTCTTGATCTTATTTTGCATCCCTATCCTAATAATACCAAGCATCCTGTTTGCTTTTTTGACCACTGTCTCATACTGGGCAGAAGATTTCAGCATGTTGTCTTCAATGACCCCTAGATCTTTTTCTTGCGTGCTGACTCCTAAGGTGGACCCTAGCATCAGGTAACTATGATTCATTCTTCCCAGTGCGCATCAGATTGCATTTCTCCACATTAAATTTCATCTGCCATTTGGATGCTCAGTCTTCCAGTTTCCTAAGGTATTCCTGCAATTTTTTCACAGTCTGCTTGTGTTTTGACAACTTTGAATAGTTTTGTGTCATCTGCGAATTTAATCACCTCACTCGTCATTCCTTTTTCCAGATTATTTATAAATATGTTAAATAGCACCAGTCCCAGTACAGATAGTAACATAGTAACATAGTAGATGACGGCAGAAAAAGACCTGCACGGTCCATCCAGTCTGCCCAAGAAGATAAATTCATATGTGCTACTTTTTTTATTTGTACTGTCCTCTTCAGTGCACAGACCGTACAAGTCTGGCCAGCCCCATCCCCGCCTCCCAACCACCAGCTCTGGCACAGACCCTATAAGTCTGCCCAGCACTATCCCTGCCTCCCACCACCGGCTCTGGCACAGACCGTATAAGTCTGCCCAGCACTAGTCCCGCCGCCCAACCACCAGCCCCGGCACAGACTGTATAAGTCTGCCCAGCACTAGCCCCGCCTCCCAACCACCAGCCCCAGCACAGACCGTATATGTCTGCCCAGCACTAGCCCCGCCTCCCAACCACCAGCTCTGCCACCCATTCTAGGCTAAGCTCCTGCAGCATTCCATTATTCACCCTCCTCCATTGAGAAAAATGGCCATTTAACCCTACTCTCTGTTTTCAGCCAATTCCTAATCCATAGACGGACATTGCCTCCTATCCCATGACTTTTTAATTTTCTCAGGAGTCTCTGGCTCTTCTTTATTCACATGTTTATTTACGCCTTTAAAGAAAAGAAGCAAATTGGTGAGGCAAGACTTCCCTTGGCTGAATCCATGCTAAGTATGTTAAGCAGTTAACATGTGAATCAGCATGTGCTGTTGCGTGAGCACGGTAAAAGTTACAGCAGTTGTATGACAGTTAATGCACACTAATTCATGCATTTACTGCATGCTGTTCTAGGGACTGGGAACAAGGCTTATGGATGAGGAATGGATGAAGACTGTGCATTGCACTTAGTGTACGGTACTGAGTGCTAAGCCTGATTTTTGCTCTAAGCACAGGTGCACTTACTACTTCCTGATGAGGAGCTGATACTTAAGAACATAAGTGTTGGTTTACTGGGTCAGACCAAAGGTCTAACAAACCCAGTAACAAACAAAGGTCTAACAAACCCAACTGACCTGGCAGAATCCCAAAAGAGTAAAAACAGATTTTATGCTGCTTATTCTAGGAATAATTGACAAAACAAACAATTGTGCCTGTGCTCTGTCGAGCATCAAAATATAACAAAATGTTTAAACACACATGAATACAAGTGTATTGCTTCTTCAGCTTATTGAGAGTGGAGTAGTCTCATATGTAACACACGATAAAGATTATTTGATTTTTCACCCAATGACTGGGTGTATTATCTGTGTGTATTGTCTAATCATTGACTGAACCTCCACCACCCTTTGCTAATCTTATATATAAAGATATATTTCTGTTTGTCAATATGCTAACATCTAATTTTATGTAGCACTTAGCTTGAACAAGTTGGTGCTCTTAAAACCCCGACAGGTCCCCGTTTCGTGGTTACTTTCTCAAGGGGGAGTCACCAGTTCAAGTAACAGTCTCAAGTGCAACTGCAGCATTACTCTGTAGTAATGCTGCAGTTGCACTTGAGACTGTTACTTGAACTGGTGACTCCCCCTTGAGAAAGTAACCACGAAACGGGGACCTGTCGGGGTTTTAAGAGCACCAACTTGTTCAAGCTAAGTGCTACATAAAATTAGATGTTAGCATATTGACAAACAGAAATATATCTTTATATATAAGATTAGCAAAGGGTGGTGGAGGTTCAGTCAATGATTAGACAATACACACAGATAATACACCCAGTCATTGGGTGAAAAATCAAATAATCTTTATCGTGTGTTACATATGAGACTACTCCACTCTCAATAAGCTGAAGAAGCAATACACTTGTATTCATGTGTGTTTAAACATTTTGTTATATTCTAGGAATAAGCAGTTGATTTTCCCATCCATTTTAATAATGACTTATGGATTAGGGAACTTGTTCATACCTTTTTAAACCCTGCTAAGCTAACTGCTTTTACCACATTCTCTGGCAATGAATTCAAGAGTTTAATTACATATTGGGTGAAGAAATATTTTTTCTGATTTGTTTTACCTTCATTGCATGCACCCTAGTTTCTATATTTTTGGAAAGAGTAAGCAAGCGAGTTTACATCTACCTGTCTTACCCCACTCAGTGTTTTCTAGGCCTCTATCAAGGGGTAAGTGCATCCATGCTAACTGCAAACAACTTTAGCATGTGGTAAAGAACATTTCAGTTTGGTAACAACAGAGAACATGCTGGGCCTGCCCTCAACAATTACTGCACAGCCTATGTGTTTATGGTTTTTGCTGTTAAAGCATGGTAAGTGCAAAAACTAACCACACATTAAAAGGGCTCCTAAGTTTGTATTTGAGGCACCAGAAGCTGAAGTGACTTACTCAAGATCACAAGGAGCCACAGTGGGATTTGATCATGGACTTCCCTGGTTCTAACCATTAGGCTATTCTTCCACTAAATCTATCTTTACTAGTTCAATACCATTAGTAACTTATTAGCTGTTTCAAACACCATTGAGAGACCTATGTCAAATCCCCACAGAATAGTAGGAAACTCCCCCCCCCCCCCCCCAAAAAAAAAAAACAAAAAAAAAACAAAGGAGAGCAAAACTGGAGATGGTATTTAGGTAAAAGTATGGGGATAGAAGAACACTTTTATGGTTGGAGGGGGCCAAACAAACCAGCCCCGCCCCCAAGCTCTCTAGTTCCTGATACTGTATTGGACAAAAACAGTGGTGAGTCCATGGTCCCGATGGCCCACCCGGTTCTACTACCTGTGAAGGGGGTAATTATAGTACGTAAAATAAGGGGTAATATACTGTAAATGTAAAAGAATTTACTGATTTGGCAGAAATTTATATCCCAAAAATCCAAGTACAGCTTTCTTTCAGTGGACACATGCAAACATAACACAAGGCAAGCAAAAAAGCACCATATAAAACAGGAAGACAGAGAGACAGCTAGAAAATTCAATACAGATTATCCAATTTAATTGAAAGCCCACCTACACTATTTGTCAGATTAGGGGCCAAAGACCCCCAGAAAGAGCCTTGGGGTTCCTCTTTTCCGTCCACACCCCTCCCTCTTCACCCCCACGGACAGAAAATTGTACAGCCTCATTACAAAACAAATGATTATTCTTAAAAGAGGGGAATTGTCTGACCAATACAGTCGTGTTTTAAGTTCTACACTCCCCCCCCCCCCCCCAAAGTCTTGCAAGTTATAAAATAATTTACTCCAACTATCCTTAAAGTGAAAAGAGTATGGAATCCAGTTACTAAGCAGGTGTAAGAACATCATGTATTCACTGTCAAAGCACTGACCCATTTCAAATATCGCATGTTGCTCTAGGACAGCGTTTAATGACGTCCAGGAGGCTTCAGCATGCATACAAAATCTGGCAGTTCAAACTCAGATACGTTTGCAACTTAAAAACCTGATTATATGTTGGAATATGGCATTTGTGATGGCAAGGTCATTCTTTTCATAGCCCCTAGGTGACGCTGTTTAGTAACTTGACAGAGCGGACTCCTGATGAACGCTGACAAATCCACTTCAGAAAACTCCTCCCCTCTCATGATAATGTATTTCCCATTGCAAACTCTTAGCAAGGCTTCACTGCTAAATCATGTATATGCCAATTGCTCTGACATTTGGAAGTGGGAGGGTAAAGAGGAACATGATCTATCAAAAAAGAAAGAAGATCCTGTTAAAGTCACGACTTTAGCCGCCGACTGGGGCTCACCAGCTATTCCCTCCTCACTTGTCGGTATTAGTACAGTCAATTGGAACAGCTGCTGAGGGATTCAGAGAGTGTAGTCATAGTTGAATCGAGCTGTCATCCATGTGGGAAGATCAATAGTTTGCAAAATGGGAACGTCAAATGGATGCACCAAAACTAAATGCAGCAGAAACGTTCTTGGAAAAATAAGTTTGTTCTGTAAATATGTATTTGATAGGGAAAGCACCATAGAATTCTTTAATGCCACACCGTCTGATAATGTTCTATAGTCGCTGGACTGACACGGACTAGAGCAGAGTAACATAGTAACATAGTAGATGACGGCAGAAAAAGACCTGCACGGTCCATCTAGTCTGCCCAACAATTGAAACTCATATGTGCTACTTTATATGTATACCTGACCTTGATTTGTTTCTGCCATTTTCAGGGCACAGACCGTAGAAGTCTGCCCAGAACAAGGCCCACCTCTCTCTATACAGCCTAGCAACTTTCTGGCTACAGCCACCGCCTTGTCACACTGTTTCGTCACCTTCAGATCCTCAGCTACTATCACCCCAAGATCCCTCTCCCCCCGTCCGTACATATCAGACTCTCCCCGCTTAACACACACGTCTCCTGTGGATTTCTACACCCAAAGAGCATCACTTTGCATTTCTTCACATTGAATTTTAATTGCCAAACCTTAGACCATTTTTCTAGCTTCCGTAGGTCCTTTTTCATGTTTTCCACTCCCTCCCGGGTGTCTACTCTGTTACAAATTTTAGGCAAACTTTACCTTCTAACTCGTCAGCAATGTCATTCACAAATATATTGAACAGAATCGGCCCCAGCACCGATCCCTGAGGCACTCCACTACTCACCTTTCCCTCATCCGAGCGAATTCCATTTACCATCACAATGCAATAGTGAAGAAATGCATCAATAGAGGATGTGATAGGTAAAATGAGTAGAAACACCATGACCCTGTCCAACTCTTTCCTTCCCCCACACATTTTAAATCTATACAAAATACAGAATGTGGAGAAACAGAATCCAAATGTATCCACTAAAAATATTCTTTATTAAATCTACAAAAGAATAACAACATGTAACAAATCACTCCATACCAGTAGAATAAGTAACATTCTGACTATTAACATTTTGTGCTTTTCTTTTGTATACCCCAGTTACCTTCCACAATCCCCACTTCCCTTATCTTTCAAACCATCAAAATATTTATAACCTCAGTGAGTAGCACAAGAAATATCAAAACAACATGGTACTTTCAGCTCTCCAGGGCAAATAGACAGAAATAGTTTTTCTTTCAAGGGTTGCCTTGGACATCACTCCGTTCCCTTGGCATCAATTTGTGGAAAGTGTTATGCCATTGGCAGTAGAGAGGTGGTTCTTCTGAATTCCAAGCTCTCAGGATCAGTCTTTTTGCCATCAAGTTAGACTTATGAACCCACAGCCTGGCTGCTTTGCTTTTCACCAGAATATCCTGGGGGTTGTTCAAAAAGCACCCACCAGGGGTGCCATGGAGAGTCTGCCCTAAGAGATCTCCCAGATATGGCATGACTGTTCTTCATACCCACAATTGGTGCCCCAAAGTTGCCACCTCACGCTTACATTTCCTACATTGGTCAGTCTCAGCCTGCCTAGATTTCAAAGCATGGTGTTGAGATATATAGAGGGGCATTTTTGATATGTCTAAATCCGATTTTGGATGTTTTGCAAAAAATGTCTAAAAATCCAGTAGTAGTGAACATGGCCATTTTCAAATGCCTCCAACTTGACCTTAAACTCCTTGTGAAGATATTGCGGTTCTAATGATAAGATATAATGTTGAAGTTGAAAATAGAGATAAAAAGGTGTCAAGCAGTTTGCATAAATTTAATCAACATATTTTGCCTGAGATAGGGTGGCAGAGCTTTTTGTGATGAATGTAAGATATATTTTAGGTTTCACGGTTGAACCATACCCTTTCCTTCTCTAAAGGAGTGTAGGACTGTATATCAAAAACTAATCTTTTAAATGCCCACTTGTACTTCCCCAGATCTGGCAGTCCCACACACCCTTTAGCCCAGCACTCATGGAGTTTCTTCCATGCTATTCTTGCTGCCCCTTCCCCCCTCTGTCTTCTTGAAAAGGCTAGTCCTTCCATATAACGATAAAGGAAGGGGCCTCCAGTTAGGGTTACCATATGGCTCCAGAAAAAGGAGGACGGATTGAGCCAGCCGGGTTTTACTTCCATTGCTTTCAAGCAATGGAAGTAAAACCCGGCTGGCTCAATCCATCCTCCTTTTTCTGGAGCCATATGGTAACCCTACTTCCAGTTCTGTAATGCTTTCTCTAAGTAGGCCACCATTGGTGTAATATTATTAATATATAATCTCCTGTGGTCTGTGTTTAGATTAATTCCAAAATACTTAAAATGGCCTTAACAAATATTATTTAAAAATGTGAGAAACTTACAATGCAGAACCCTTTAATCTGGCTCCCTTCTTTCATTGCAGTTCTACCGTCCATCCATGCCACAGCAGTGAGGCCATCCCTGGCTCTTGCTGACATCATCAGCTAAGGGACAGTGTCTCACACATACTTGTGATATATGGGTTGGGTTTGATTGTGAAAGAGCAGGTAGTGCGTTGGGAGCCAGTGGATGAAGTCATAAGGTCACAGGCAACATAAAAGGTTACATAACCAAGAGATACAGTCCTAATGGAGGAGCCTAGTGGTTAGTGCAGTGGACTTTGATCCTGAGGACCTGAGTTTGATTCCCACTCCTGACTCTGGGTACCCTCCATTGCCCCAGGTACAAAATAAGTACCTGTATATAATAATATGTAAACTGCTTTGTTTGTAACCACAGAAAGGTGGTATATCAAGTCCCATCCCTTTTCCCTAATGGTCATGCAAACCTGACTGAACACTCTCCTGTAAAGCTGCAGCGCTGGCACAGGCCACAACATGGGGACAACGACTCGATCTGTGAAGGGTAACAGGGGCTGAGTGCTGTAGATCTCCTGTGAGTTTATGGGTGGGGGGGTTCCAAAAGGACAAGATGTGCAGAGTTGTGGGAAAAAGAATCTGACAGTGCAAGCTAAAACATCTGCAAAACCCCAGGACAAATTTCAGAAAACAGGCTCCAAGTCCCATGATGCAGTTTGCATACATTTTGACTTGCCCAGTTCTTTCTATGTATTTCGTTTTCCTTTCAGATGTTTTAGGAAATGCATTGAACCTGGAAGATGTTTTACTATATATTGCCCCGATAAAGCATCAATTTTGATTTCTTGCTGCTCCGCTGGTGCTACAGGTGTTTCGCTCAGTACCATGAAATGATTCCTGTATCCATATTCAGCAGTAATTCAGAAATCAGGAGGGAGAATGCCCCCTGGAGGAGGCAACAACCACCAATCTAGCCACCAGGGAAAAACATTTGCCCATCCCTGCACCAGGTGTAACATCAATATGCTAGCGTTTTTGTAATCATAATCCATAAAATGCTTTTACAGAATTGTTGTTTTATGTACTGAAGTTTTGGATACATTAATGGAGACGAGAAGCTTGAGTCCATTCCATCACCTTTTGCTTTCTTTACTGTATATAATTTATATTTCATGTCTAATGGACCAACGACAGTGGCAGACTCCTGAGTTCCAAACTAGTGGTCTACAATTTTCCTCAGCATAAGCTCTTTACGGAAGGGTCTCAAATACCTTCTTGCTCCTATAGGTCAACTTGGCACTCTAGTGGTCAGCTCAGAGTCCACATGACATAATGTTCTTTTTTTTTTTTTTTTTGCAAGACCCGCTGTATGCTGATTGTTTCCTTGGAAAAGGTGATGTACTGAGCTGTTTCTAGCCAAGTTAGGCGGATGTGCAGTCATTTTCAAAGCACTTAGATTTACCAAGTTCCATAGGATATTATAGTAACTTTGCAAGTCTATGTGCTTTGAAAATGAGCATCAATTGAGGGGCATAATCGAACGGCGCCGGTCATCTTCGAGGCTGGCATCGTAAATGGGCGGAGCCAACCGTATTTTCAAAAAAGATGGCCGGCCATCTTTTCTTCCCCTAATACGGTTGGGCCCGGCCAAATGTCAGAGTTCGCCGGGTTTGAGATGGCCGGCATCGGTTTTCGGCCATAATGGAAAATAATGCCAGTGATCTCAAACCCGGCCAAATCCAAGGCATTTGGTCATGGGAAGAGCCAGCATCTGTAGTGCACTGGTCCCCCTGACATGCCAAGACACCAACTGGGCACCCTAGGGGGCACTTCTAAAAATTAAAAATAAAAATAGCTCCCAGGTGCATAGCTCCCTTACCTTGGGTGATGAGCCCCCCAAATCCCCCCCAAAACACACTCCCCACAACTCTACACCATTACCATAGCCCTTATGGGTGAAGGGATACAGTGGGTTTTGGAGGACTCCCATTTACCACCACAAGTGTAACAGGTAGGGGGGGATGGGCCTGGGTCCACCTGTCTGAAGTGCACTGCACCCACTAAAAACTGCTCCAGGGACCTGCTTACTGCTGTCATGGATCTGGGTATGACATTTGAGGCTGGCAAAAAAATGTTTTTTTAAATTTGTTTGGGGTGGGAGGGGGTTGAAGACCACTGGGGAAGTAAGGGGAGGTCATCCCCGATTCCCTCTGGTGGTTATTTGGTGAGTTGGGGCTCCTTTTTGAAGCTTAGTCGTGAAAAAAAAGGGACCAAGTACAGCCGGCAAAATGCTTTACAAGCCTGGCTTTTTTTTTTCATTATTGGGCGAAGTCAGCCATCTCGCGAGCACGCCTCCGTCCCGCCCCGTCCCACCTTCACTACCCTACCGACACGCCCCCTTGATGTTTCGCCGGTTCCGCGACGGAAAGCAGTTGAACCCGGCCAAAATTGGCTTTCGATTATACCGATTTGGCTGGGTTCAGGAGATCGCCAGCCATCTCCCGATTTGTGTCAGAAGATGGCTGGCGATCACTTTCGAAAATGAGCTGGATAGTCTTCCAGACTTGAAGATAACATGATAAAACTGCCATCAGATTAAACAGTATTTGGGAAGATGACAAGAGGGCAGATGTACATGGAATGATAAGAGTATGCAGACAATGGGTGGGGCAAGAATATACCAGGCATCAGCAGGGTCAGCTGTCCTATAACCTGACATGGTTTATGAAGAAAATAAACACAATGCACATTCACTCCCATTGTTTTATTTAGGTAGCTATGGTAAGTGTACAGCAAACAAGAAAAATTCTCCCACAGCTGGGATGTGGAAAGACGAGAAGTACCAGCACCAAAGGATTTCCCAGGCCACAGGTGGAACTAGCACTCGAGAGGCAGGACTTTTGGAAGGAGGCCAGCAATGAAGAGTGTGAATAATATTAATAACAACCTTTTCATCAAGGGAGGTTCCTGTCTCCTACTGAGCATAATGTCATAGGTGATGTGGTTGGTGTGTGATGTTTGTCCCACGAGATTAATGAGATATGCTTCACCTACTTTGTTCTTCTAGCTGACTGGTTAAATAGTAATCTTAGAAAGAGCTCGTTTCCTGAAACTGGCGGTAATATCGTTCTGAGGCTTATACCAAAACCCCCCAAGGGTAATTTACAAGAAGTCTCGAATTATAGACTGGTTGTCTCTATACCATTTCTGATTAAACTCATAGAAGGCTGGGGTATGATGCAATTGGATGATTTTTGGAGTCAGTATGTTTTATTGTATGGTTTGAAATCTGGATTCCACAAGGGTTTTAGTACCGAGACTGTCTTGAGTACCTTGATAGCACATGGGAGATATTTGTTGAGTCGTGGTCAATGAGTTATTATCATTCAATTTGATCTATCAAGTGCATTTTGTTGGATTATTTGTAGTAAATAATTAGCAGATTTTAGTACACACAGCTTCAGCTTTAGAAATGTTAATTTCTTTCTTCATCTCTCTCTCATTCACCCCTGAATAATTCACTGCTGAGTCACTTTAAAGTTGAAGTAACAAAACATCTGTTTACTCACAGTTTGCAGTTAGATTATAATCAGACAGGCTTATATATACATATTACTATACATTTGTATTATCAGCTCCTTCCATGTGCTTAGATGGTAATGGATGCTCACACCACCATAGATCCTCTCAGGTTAGGAGAGATCATGAGCTCCATGTGCTGCATCTGCTGTGTCTAACCCCCACAGGAAGTTACATAGCTGTGTGACCTCTCTAAGTAATTCACATCAGAGGTCACAGAGTAATCACAGAGAAATAATAGGTGACAGGCAATGCATGTAAAATACAATACATTCCAACAAACCCCTTCTCATGCATAACTGTCATGCAATTATTTATTCATACAAAGTCCAAGCTTTATACGCAGATTCACAAAATGTTCTCTGGGTAACGGTTTGGTCATGATCTCAGCTGTCATCTCACTGGTGTGACAATAGTGTAGACTGATGACCCCTTCTTTCGCCAACTCTCGCACGTTGTGGTATTTCGTTGCGATGTGCTTGGTGCGTGACTGAACCTTGTCATTCTGTGACAGTCGGATGCAGCTCTGATTATCTTCCATTATCTGGATTGGTCTCTTTTCAGCTATTCCGAAATCCAGCAAAAGTTTTTCAATCCACATCAGTTCTCTGCACGCTTCCGATACGGCCACATATTCAGCTTCTGTAGAAGACAAACTCACAATACTTTGTTTATGACTGGCCCATGAAATTTGTACATTTCCATACATAAACACATATCCACTTGTGGATTTATAATCAGAATGATCCCCTGCCCAATCTGAATCACAGTAACATATTAGTTTTGGATTACTATTGGCTGAAATCTTTAATTTACAATCAATGGTACCCTTTAAATACCTTACCATCCTTTTAACTGCAGTCCAATCTGATTTGGTAGGTGAGCTGACCCTTCTGCTCAAAATTCCTACTGCATTTGCTATATCAGCCCTGTATGTGGTAGCTAGATATAAAAGCTTACCTATGGCTGATCTATATTGGATGTTATCTGGTAAAGGTTCTCTTACTGTTTCATCCTTCAGAAAATCAGTGATCATGGGAGTGCTTACAACTTGGGCATCTTGCATACCTAAACTTTCAATAAGCTCATTTATTTTCTGCTTCTGGCTTAGAAGATAAGAACCATCATTTTGTTTCTCAATTTCTATACCAAGATAGTATGACACATTACCCAGTTCTTTTATCTCAACATTGAGGTTTAAACACTTTACAATGTCCTTGTACTCTTGCTCACTTTTGCTTGCAATGAGCAGATCATCAACAAAAGCTAAAATGTATGCATATTGTCCATTTGTGCACCTAGTGTACAAGCATTTATCTGCTTCACCTTGCTTAAATCCTAAATTTGTCAATATTTCATGCAATTTTTCATTCCAACATTCTGCACTTTGCTTTAATCCATAAAGACCTTTGTTTAATTTACACACTAGCTGTCTTTGTTTTGTATTTATGAAACCTGTTGGTTGTTCCATGTACAAGTCTTCAGTTATTTCTCCATGAAGAAACGCTGTTTTCACATCAACGTGGTTGACTTGCATGCCTTTTGAGACTGCAATGCTCAGAAGTGTTCTGATTGTCGTGTGTTTCACTACAGGTGCAAACACTTCATCAAAATCTTCTCCATATTTTTGAAGATATCCCTTTGCCACTAATCTGGCTTTATACCTTTCCACTTTTCCTTGTGCATTCCTTTTTAACTTGAATACCCATTTGCATCCTATAGCTTTCTTGCCAGGAGGTAATTTTGTAAGAATCCAAGTATTATTTTTATCCAATGCATCAATTTCTTCTTGTGCAGCTTTACGCCATTCAGCAGCTTCTTCTGCTGGCATTTTCTCAATCTCATCCCATGTTAAGGGCTCTTGAGCTTCTGCTGACTTTGTTAGGTAAGACAGTCTTGGGGTTGGAACACCTTTGTTTTCCCTGGATGAGCGTCTGACAACAGGTTGGTCTGACCTTTCCGCATCCTCTAAATCTGAGAGTCCTTCTCCAATTGATTCCCCTTCTCCAACTGTACTGTCTTCTTCAATGATCCTTTCTGTGTCTGTTTCCTCTGCCTGTTCCTCGTTAGATACAGATGAGTTGCTTTCAGACATCTGCCTTGGTATGGCATTTATATACACTGGCATGTCTATTATGGTTCTAGTTTCATATTCTGGATGATAAGGCTCATCTGGGATAATCCAGCCTTTATCAACCCTTTTGTTTTCATCAAAATATGTAACATGTCTTATGCCAACAATGCCAGTTTTCAGATTCAAAATTCTATATCCTTTGTGTCCTGGAGCATAGCCAACTAAAATGCCCCTTTCTGTTGTGGAATCCAGCTTATGCCTTCTTTGCTTTGGTACATGAGCATATGCTGTACTTCCAAATGTTCTTATGTGTGACAGGTTTGGCTTCCTACCATGCCATGTCTCATGTGGTGTGCGCTCAGCGCCTTTAGTTGGCATTCTGTTTTGTAGGTACACTGCTGTGAGAATGGCTTCCCCCCATAGTCTTTTAGGGAGATTGCTATCTGACAGCATACATCTGGTCATTTCCACAAGTGACCTAAATTTTCTCTCTGCAACAGAATTTTGCTCTGGTGTATAAGCTACTGTTGTGATATGCTGAATGCCTTCTTGTTCTAGAAATGTGCGCATGCTTTGTGAAGTGAACTCACCACCATTGTCGGTCTGAAGAACCTTTGGTTTTCTTTCAAATTTATTGCTCACCATGGCTACGTATTTCTTCAGCATGTCTGTGACTTGACTTTTCTCTTTCAGCAAATAGGCCACACAGTATCTAGAGAAATCATCCAAGAATATTAGCACAAATCTGTTATTTCCCAATGATGGGATATTAAACGGTCCACATAAGTCACTGTGTATTAAGTCCAGTACTTTATTACTCCTATTTCCTGTGTATGCAGGAAATGAGGGTCTCACACCTTTTTGAGTAACACAGTCTATGCATTTCTCCATTTTACCAGCATCTGCACTTATCTGAATGCCAGTGGCCAGTTGCTTACTGTAAAGATCCTGGATCACCTTAGAATCACGATGTCCCAGGCGGCGGTGCCAGATTTCCAGACTACATTTACCATCATTCTTCCTTACTTGCGCCATATGTGAGGCTTCACCTGAAATGTTCAGCTTATAAACATCATTATGCATAAAAGCTTCAGCATACACTTCATCATTTTTAGAGATTGTGCACTTACTGTTTTCAAAATGAATCGCAAATCCCTTCTTATCTAATGTAGATACACTAAGCATATTACAAACTGCTTGGGGAATATACAAGACATCACTTACAGGAATTTCTTTAACTTCATTAGACACTTTGCATTTTAAGAATCCAATACCTTTTGCTTGGATCTTAGCAGTCCCTGCGTTTGCAGTTTTAAGAATACCTTCTTCTGGACACATTTCCTGAAAGAAATCTTTACAATTGGTTAAATGGCATGTGCTCCCTGAATCCAAAATCCAAGTACTTTCATTTGAATTATTATTTACCATAGTCAAAGATTTTTCTGCCATTAGAAAACCCTTGTGTTTATCTTTGTCCTTCATACATTTCCTGGTTTGAAAATTCTTTAGTTCCATTGGCTTAGGTGAGCTAGAGGGAGTGTTTTGTGTTTCCTTACACCATTTAGATACATGTCCCTCCTTTCCACATGAGTAGCAAATCAGCTTGCCCTTGGGTGGAGTTTTCCCATAGCTCCGCCTTCCTCTGTTCTTTGCCAAGAAATTTGTTTCATTTCTCTCTGACTGACTTTGAGAACACATCTCCTCAGAATCATTTATTATGCATTCCTGCCTTAGTTTTGATGTTGCCTGTTCAAAAGATTGCCCTTCAATGGCCTCATTTACAGACCTAAAAACATCAAACTTCTTTGATAGTGAGGTAAAAAGAAATGCTCTTTTCAATGCATCACACATGGGAATTCCAGAAAGTTCTAGCTTTTGAAATGAAGACATAAGATGCATAATGTGATCATTACATTTACTTTTATCCCTTAATTTGGTTTCATTCAACTCTGCCAGCCAAATTGGTTGCTGCTTTGCATATGTAGTTGCATACATAGTTCTCAGCTTACATAAAATGTCCTTTGGTGTATCTTTTCCCTCCACTAATATGGCTTGTTTCTCTGAGAGAGCTTCCAAAAGCATGCACTTCACATAATAGTTTGCATTGTCCCATTCAGCCATATTTTCAGCTGTTCTGTCTTGGTCTAAGCATATATTTAATCTTTTTGCTCGAAGGAGACATATGAATCTTAGTTCCCACTGCTGATAATTAAACTCAGTTAATTTAGGCACCTTGAGCGAATAGAAAAATGGTGAATTTCTTCCCTCAGCCATTTTCTTAGCCTTCTGTCTGCTGTGTGGGGGGAGAGAGAGACAGACTGAATCTTTCCTTTAAAACTTAAGAGAAAAATGTGGCCTTTTTTTCTGCCTGGTAATATTTCTCTTCTTTTTCAATTCCTGGACCCTGGGCCCATAACCCTTTTGTTGGATTATTTGTAGTAAATAATTAGCAGATTTTAGTACACACAGCTTCAGCTTTAGAAATGTTAATTTCTTTCTTCATCTCTCTCTCATTCACCCCTGAATAATTCACTGCTGAGTCACTTTAAAGTTGAAGTAACAAAACATCTGTTTACTCACAGTTTGCAGTTAGATTATAATCAGACAGGCTTATATATACATATTACTATACATTTGTATTATCAGCTCCTTCCATGTGCTTAGATGGTAATGGATGCTCACACCACCATAGATCCTCTCAGGTTAGGAGAGATCATGAGCTCCATGTGCTCCATGTGCTGCATCTGCTGTGTCTAACCCCCACAGGAAGTTACATAGCTGTGTGACCTCTCTAAGTAATTCACATCAGAGGTCACAGAGTAATCACAGAGAAATAATAGGTGACAGGCAATGCATGTAAAATACAATACATTCCAACACATTTGACCTTGTAGACCATCATGTATTGTTATATCTGCTGGACAGTTTTGATATCAGAGAAGCAGTATTAAGTTGGTTCAAGGGCGGTTGTTTTTTTAAACAGGGCACGGTTATAAAAAAACAGGGAGTTCTATCAGAAGCTTGGTCTCCTGCCTGTGGGGTGCCACAGGGTTCACCCTTTTCACCCATTTTATTTAATCTATTGTTACAACCCTTGGGGAAGATACTTAATAATTTGAAAGTATATTCTTTTATTTACACTGATGATATTACAATATTGATGCTGGCTTTTAAAGAGTATACTGATACTTTGAATGAAAAAATGTATTGAGGTTATTGAATCTTGGGCTAAGTGTCTTTGTTTGAAACTCAACCAAGAAAAAGACACGCTTTCATGGCTATGTTCTAATAATGATATAACAGGAAGAGAAAAAATTACTATTAGAAACATTGAATTTTCTACTTGTATTTTAGTGTTTGAGGTAGATGGCCAACTTACTATGGCCAATCAGGTAAACAAGATAATAAAAAGTTCTTTTCTTTTATTAAGAAAATTGAGGCTCATTCGAAAATATTTTGAATTATCATATTTTAAGCTTGTGTAATCATTAACCATAATGTGGAGGACTGGACTAGTGGTTACAGCACCAGTCTTGAAATCCAGAGGTGGCTGGTTCAATTCCCACTACTGCTCCTTGTGATCTTGGGCAAGTCACTTAACCCTCCATTGCCTCAGGTACAAACTTAGATTGTGAACCCTCCTGGGACAGAGAAACATTCAGAGTACCTGAATGTAACTCACCTAGAGCTATTACTGAAAAAGGTGTGAACACAATCTAAAATAATAAATAAATAACATCATTTATTTGGGTTGTACTAACTTCATATTGAAGAAATTACAAACAGTTCAAAACCTGGCAAATAAGGGTGATATTTTTGCTCAAAACTGGATGAATCGTAACATCATATTTCTATAAACTTCATTGATTACCAGTGATGGCAAAAGTTTATTTTAAATTATGCACCTTGGTTTTTTGGTCTGTATATGGAAATGCATCCTCTTATTTGGTTGTTTTTTCCTCCCGTTCTGGAGAGACAACTATTTCGGGGTCAGGCTTTATTAAGATTTCCATCAGTAAGCTCGATTAGATTTCTTAGACAACTATCCTCGTCTCTGTATGGAATTCAATTCTCTTCCTATTTTAGGAGGTCTTTTAATAAGCTGCGGTAGCATTTTTAGCTCATGGTAGAAACCAGCTGGCAGTAAACGCCGAGATGCCCATTATATTTCTGTGGGTGTCTCGATGTTTACCACCAGCTGATTTCTACTGCGAACTAAAAACGCTACTGCAGCTTATTAAAAGAACCCCCTTAGTGCGTTCTCAGAGGAAATATCTAAGTTTTCGTAAGCAACTTAAAACTTTTCTGTTTAACAAATATGTGGGTTGATACTGTTTAATGCAATGAATGCTGTATTGTTATCCTGGACAAATTGTTCTGCCTTTTTCTTGTTGTAATCCACATTGAGCTGTAAAGGCTTTTTCAGAATATAAGACAGAACTGTAATGTAATGTATCATGTGTCCGTGTGAATGACAGGGGAATAGCTAGACCTCGAGGTGGGAGGGGTCCAGAGCCCAAGGTGGGGAGGGGCACATTTTGGTCACCGTCCCGCTGCTGCCTCCCCTTCTTCTGCTGCCCTCCCTGTCCACCACTGCCTCCCTCAGCCGCCCACCGCTGCCGCTGTAACATCTTGGCTGCCAGGGGTCCTCAACTCCCACCAGCTGAAGACTTCATCCAGCACTGGTCTCTGGCGCCGCCACATTGCCTGACCTGCTTTCTCTTCCCCTCACATCGGCACACTCCTTTTAGTGAGGCTGAGCATGCTCAATTTTACTAAAAGGAGCGTACCCAACATGAGGGGAAGAGAGAGCAGGGCAGGCAATGCGACAGTGCCATTGCAGACCAGCGCTGGATGAAGTCTTCAGCTGGTGGGCCCAGAGCAAATTTGGGGGGCCCAGGCCCCTGTGGCCCCACCTAGCTATGCCACTGGTGAATGAGATCATTTTTAGCTGTGCATTTGAAACCCAGAGGAGCAGGTGTTGGTTACATTTCCTTTGTCTATCATGTGTTTAGGGTGTTTACCTGCTTTCAAAAAGTTAGAAATTGGCTGACTTTACATGTATATAAAAAAATTGTTTTATCAAGTAGAGACAGAAGGTTTCTTTGAACTGGGGTGCTAAAACCTGGCCAGCTTCAAGGAAACCAGATAAAACAGATGCATGGTATCAGAAATTCAGCTGCAAAACATAATGAGGCAGGTTTGTGAAATCAGGAATAAAAAGGCAAGGAAAGATTTTATTAAGAGTAGCTTGAAATCTTAGCAACAATATGGTATTACTTTAGAAGATTGATTTGTGTGGTTGCGTATCTCGACAATATTTGCTGGAAATAACTGAATCAGCTGTACAGATTGGTGGATTTGACCATGTCTAAATAATATCAGCAAGAAATCTGGTTCATATTTGGCCACACAAACACCATGAATCAGTCTCCTTAGTGAGTCTGTGCACATGGTAAAAACAAGGAAACAGCTGTAACTAGGGCAAGCATGAATGGAAACTATTTGTCCTCTTTAAGTGTGGCAATTGGAGATTACAGGCTGAAGATCTCCAGATAGCAGAGATTTCAAAGTTGTCTGTGAAAAGAGTCAGCAGCATCCATTCAAATCAAATTTTTTTTTTTGTTACATTTGTACCCCGCACTTTCCCACTCATGGCAGGCTCAATGCGGCTTACAGGGGGCAATGGAGGGTTAAGTGACTTGCCCAGAGTCACAAGGAGCTGCCTGTGCCTGGCCCTTGCAGATCATCAATATGGCCGCGCAGGCTTCTGCTTCTGTGAGTCTGACGTCCTGCACGTACGTGCAGGACGTCAGACTCACAGAAACAGAAGCCTGCGCAGCCTTCTACATGGAATGTTGCTAGTGGAATAGCAACATTCCATGTAGAATCTCCAATAGTAACAACATTCCATGTAGAATCTCCAATAGTATCTATTTTATTTTTGTTACATTTGTACCCTGCGCTTTCCCACTCATGGCAGGCTCAATGCGGCTTACATGGGGCAATGGAGGGTTAAGTGACTTGCCCAGAGTCACAAGGAGCTGCCTGTGCTGGGAATTGAACTCAGTTCCTCAGGACCAAAGTCCACCACCCTAACCACTAGGCCACTCCTCCATTCTACATGGAATGTTAATGTTGCTATTCCACTAGCAACATTCCATGTAGAAGTCGGCCCTTGCAGATCACCAATGTGGCCGCGCAGGCTTCTGCTTCTGTGAGTCTGACGTCCTGCACGTACGTGCAGGACGTCAGACTCACAGAAACAGAAGCCTGCGCAGCCTTCTACATGGAATGTTGCTAGTGGAATAGCAACATTCCATGTAGAATCTCCAATAGTATCTATTTTATTTTTGTTACATTTGTACCCCGTGTTTTTCCCACTCATGGCAGGCTCAATGCGGCTTACATGGGGCAATGGAGGGTTAAGTGACTTGCCCAGAGTCACAAGGAGCTGCCTGTGCCTGGCCCTTGCAGATCATCAATGTGGCCGCGCAGGCTTCTGCTTCCGTGAGTCTGACGTCCTGCACGTACGTGCAGGACGTCAGACTCACAGAAACAGAAGCCTGCGCAGCCTTCTACATGGAATGTTGCTAGTGGAATAGCAACATTCCATGTAGAATCTCCAATAGTAGCAACATTCCATGTAGAATCTCCAATAGTATCTATTTTATTTTTGTTACATTTGTACCCTGTGCTTTCCCACTCATGGCAGGCTCAATGCGGCTTACATGGGGCAATGGAGGGTTAAGTGACTTGCCCAGAGTCACACGGAGCTGCCTGTGCCTGGCCCTTGCAGATCACCAATGTGGCCGCGCAGGCTTCTGCTTCTGTGAGTCTGACGTCCTGCACGTACGTGCAGGACGTCAGACTCACAGAAACAGAAGCCTGCGCAGCCTTCTACATGGAATGTTGCTAGTGGAATAGCAACATTCCATGTAGAATCTCCAATAGTAGCAACATTCCATGTAGAATCTCCAATAGTATCTATTTTATTTTTGTTACATTTGTACCCCGCGCTTTCCCACTCATGGCAGGCTCAATGCGGCTTACATGGGGCAATGGAGGGTTAAGTGACTTGCCCAGAGTCACACGGAGCTGCCTGTGCCTGAAGTGGGAATCGAACTCAGTTCCTCAGAACCAAAGTCCACCACCCTAACCACTAGGCTAAACAGACACTAGTTAGTGCAAACCGTCTTGAAACTGGAACAGCACGAGTGCATCCCATGTGTCTTTCCCATGGAGTTAAAGCAGAAAAACTGCTGGCAGACAGTTTTGCAAGCTCTCTTTATTCAAACGAATTGACCAGAAAGTGACTAGATTTGTTTTCAAAAGTGTTGACGGTGAGTGCAGTTCATGATGATGGAGGCAGGGAGGGTGAGCTGTTAATGTGCATTAACCAGGAAACCTCATCATAGTAAAACATCGTGATAAAATGACCTGCGGGGTATCACAAGGATCGATAATGTCACCTATTCTGTTCGATATCTACCTCAAGCCACTAGCTGAGCTGATTCGGTCAATGGACACTCAGTTCTACATCTATGCGGATGATGTGCAGCCAGGGGTGTAGCCAGACAGCCAATTTTGGGTGGGCCTGAGTCCAAGGTGGGTGGGCATGGAATTCATGCCCTCCCCCATCCCTAGCCCCCCTCTGCTCTTCATCCCTCCCTCCACCTGCAAGCCCACAATATTAAATACCTGAGCAGGAGGGGATATACAAACCCCGCCAGATGAAGATTTCCTCCTGCTCAGACAGTCAGCACTCTTCCAAACAAGCCAGCAGCACTTTCCTTGAGCTGATGCCACGGCCAGCAGGCTGTGCAAGCATGAAAACTAAGCATGCTGTTGGTTTCAGCTCGAGGCAAGTGCTGCCTGCTGCCGTTTGAAAGAGCACTGGCTGCCTGAGAAGGAGGAAATCTTCAGCTGATGGGGTTTGAGGACCTCTGCAAGCCATAGCAAGAGTGTACAATTTTGGGTGGGCCAGAGTCCAAATAGGGTGGGCCCTGGCCCACCCATGGCTACACCACTGTGTGCAGCTACTCATATCCATTGAACCTGACTTACCTACAGCCTTGAATAAACTGATCACTTGTCTAGCATCAATTCAAGAATGAGCTAAACACAACAAACTTTGCCTGAACCCAAGTAAAACCGAGCTTCTCTGGGTCCCTAACACAAGTGGATACATACCTGACATCAAAATCCCTTTTGGGAAGTATGAACTCCCCCTCAAAGCACAAGTCAGGAACCTTGCAATACAGTTAGATTCAACACTTACTCTGATTCCCCAAATCCAAGCAACCTTCAAGCGCTGCTTCTACTATTTGCGACAGCTACGCTGCCTCTCTCCTTACATCGAGAAGGTAAATCTTATCCCAGTTGTGCATGCCATGATAACATCAAGACTGGATTACTGCAATGCACTATACAATGGTCTGACTACAAAGGGCCTGCACCAGCTCCAGTTGATTCAGAATGCAGCAGCAAGACTCATAGAAGGTTGCAAGTGACGTGACCACATCACACCATTTTTGCAAAAACTCCATTGGCTACCAGTACAATACAGGGCTAAATTTAAAACTCTATGTCTGATCTTCGAGGCCCTGAAAGGAAATGGCCCCAAGTATATGAAGAATAGGATGATCCTCCACACACCGCCAAGGACACTAAGGTCCTCCCAAGGACTTTCACTAACTACATCCTCTCCAAAAGACATTACACGATGTGATACCTGCAAGCGAGCCTTCTCCGGAGTAGCCCCCACACTCTGGAATGCATTGCCTGAAAGGCTCCGCTTAACACAAGACTATCTCTACTTCAGGAAGCAGGTGAAAGCTTGGATCTTCAACCAAGCCTTTAATGGAAGAAGTAACTAACTTGTTAGTCTCACACACACAAGGATTGACTCGGGCTGCACATACTGCAGTGGGACATGTTTATCCACGCCTACCCTAGCTGAGATAATATTTAACCATCTCTCTGACCTCACGTGCAACTTTCTTCAAATCAATCACCTTACTTTCTAATTCTTCCTACTTTCTTACTCATCTATATGTTACAACTTTGCCTTACCCCTCACTACCAATTATAATGTTTTAGTACATATTGTGTTGTCATTGCAAGTAGTATACCATGCCATACTTTGTATTGTTGTTTGAATATTTTTACTGCTCATGTTTGATCTACTCTTACTGTACACAGCCTTGAGTGAATTCCTTCAAAAAGGTGGTAAATAAATCCTAATAAGTAAAATAAATAATAAATAAAAATGGTTGCCAGACAAAAGGATGCAGGGGTGCAGAGGGAGAGGCATAATCAGTAGAGAACAAGGGGCTCGATATCCAGAAAATGCTGAGCTCCCAAATTTATGCTCCTAAATAAGGGGTCCTTTTACTAAGGTGAGTTGAAAAATGGGCTGCGGTAGTGTAGGCACGCATTATGGACGCGCGCAGATCCATTTTTCAGCGCACCTGTAAAAAAGGCCTTTTTAAAATTTTTGCCGAAAATGGACATGTGACAAAATAAAATTTGACATGTGTCCATTTTTGGTCTGAGACCTTACTGCCAGCCATTGACTTAGTGGTAAGGTCTCTTGTGGTAACCGTGCGGTAATTGCCTATGCGTGTCAAGTCAGAGTTACCGCCCGATTTTCACTATGCGCCATTTATTTTCTGGCTATTAGATTGTAAGCTCTTTGAGCAGGGACTGTCTTTCTTCTATGTTTGTGCAGCGCTGCGTACGCCTTGTAGCGCTATAGAAATGCTAAATAGTAGTAGTAGTAGTAGTAGCAGTAGTAGTAGTGGCGTGCATAGCAAACATGCATCAAAAATTAAATTACCGGGTGGTAACTCCAAATTGACGCACGTTGGATGCACGTAGGCACCTACGCGACTTAGTAAAAGGGCCCCTTTAAGCCTCCTAAATTTGTGTCCTATTTTCAGGCAAACTTAGAAACATAACTTTTCAGTTGAAAATTCATCTTAATTTAGGAGCTTAAAAGTTATATTCATAAATGTAGGCCTTCCATAAGTGTCAATTAGGCCTTATCATAAAATAAATCTACAACCAGTCTAAAGCAAACATTCCCACCACGGTAAGCTTTGTGCATCTGCCCCTTAGTAGCTTCATTGCATTCCTTCTAGTCTTAGTGATTTTGGAAAGAGTAAACAAGCGATTCATGTCTACTCATTCCACTCCATTCAGTATTTTATAGACCTCTATCATATCTCCTCAGCTTTCTCTTTTCACCGGTGAAGAGCTGTAGCCACTTTAGCCTTTTCTCTTAGGAAAGTTATCATTTTCGTCGCCCTTCTCTGTACCTTTTCTAATTCCGTGATGTCTTATTTGAGATGCAGTGACCGGAATTGCACACAGTATTTCAGGTGTGGTCCCGCCATCGAGTGATACAAAGGCATTATAACATTCTAATTTTTGCTTTCCATCCCTTCCCTAATAATTCCTAACATTCTATTTGCTTTCTTAGCCACTGCTGCACACTGAGCAGAGGGTTTCAACCAAGGAGGTTAGATTGAGAACAGGAGACAGTGCGAGGCTACCTAGCCCATATTCGTAGTCTGAATATTGAGTTATGGCATGACGGCTGTTCCTGATGCAGTAGTGAAACATGGCCTTGTCGGTCGGTCTGTTACACGTCAAGAACTAGTTTTCAATAAAGAAGTGAGAAGAAAGATGGTCTAGTTTTGGGACTTTTTTTTAAAGTAAAATAAAGTACCAACAGTGTCGCATGACTTTGTGTATCTAGAGCAGTATCAGTTGTTTAAACAGCGCTGCTGAATATATGCTTAAGCTGCACTTATATCATTGCTTCTACATATAAATTAGGCTTGCTTTTTTGCTGGCCTAAATTATACAAGAAGTTATATGTGGAGTGAATTTCACTGCTCTATGTATAACTTTATTGCCTGCCTCTGTCTCACCCCAAACCCTATCTGCTTGGTCTATACATATGTCTTATGCATAGAACCTGCAATGTCACTCAACATGTAATTAAACTCTGGAATTTGTTGCCAGAGAATGTGGTAAAGGTGGTTAGTTTAGCGGGGATTAAAAAGGGTCCATAGACCATTATTAAATTGACTTGGGAAAATCCACTGCTTATTTCTGGGATAAGTGTCATAAAATGCATTGAGCTTTTCTGGGATCTTGCCAGGTTATTTGTGACCTAGATTGGCCACTGTTGGAAACAGGATGCTGGGCTTGATGGACCTTTGGTCTGTCCCAGTGTGGCAATACTTATGTACCTATGATCTATGCATAAAATTATGTGTCGAATGGGGGCAAATTTCTGCTAAAGATTTATGTTGGTTGGTTGGTTGGTTGGTTGGTTGGTTGGTTGGAGTGGAGGAGTGGCCTAGTGGTTAGAGTGGTGGACTTTGGTCCTGAGGAACTGAGTTTGATTCCCGGCACAGGCAGCTCCTTGTGACTCTGGGCAAGTCACTTAACCCTCCATTGCCTGCCGCATTGAGCCTGCCATGAGTGGGAAAGTGCGGGGTACAAATGTAACAAAATAAAAAATATATCAAGCTGAAGTAGGTAATATTGCCTCTGTGCAGGTCATTGGTGAGTCCTCACCTTGAATATTGTCTGGAGGCTCTACCAGTGTGTGTGTGTGGGGGGGGGGGGGGGGGGTGTCCAGAAGGTGGCTACCTAAATGGCTCAGGTCAACATATGAGATGAGGGTTGTTTCTGAATTCAAGAAAGCATGGGACAAGTGCTGAAGATCTCTGATGAAGAGGAAGGGACTGCAGAGCTTAGCAGTGCCGTAGCGAGGGCTAATGGCACCCGGGGTGGGTCGCAGCTGCGCACCCCCCCAGGTGCAGCACGGCATGACCCCCCCTCTCTGCGGCGCACCCCCCCCGGACCGCATTCTTACCTGTTGAAGGGCCGATCCGCCCCGAGTGCACGTCACTCGGAGCTGCGTCGGCCCCGCTGGTTCCCTGCTCTCTCTGCCCTGGAACAGGAAGTAACCTGTTCCGGGGCAGAGAGAGAGCAGGGAACCAGCGGGGCCGGCACCCCCCGAGCGCGTGCACCCGGGGCGGACCGCCCCTCCCCCTTCTTACGCCACTGGAGCTTAGTAGTTACTATGAATGGGCAGACTGGGTAGGCCATACCACTTTCATCTGCATAATTTTCTCTGTTTCTACAAGAGCTGGGAACCTAAATACGCTTATCCTGGAGAAATGAAGTAGAGAGACAAGGGTGTGGATAAGAAAGAGACTTTGAAAGGAATCAATAATACACAAGATGATGATTTTTTTTTTTCGTCAGAAAGAAAGCTACAGAACAGAAGTTCCCAAACCTATGCTGAGCCAGGCTTTCAGGATTTATATGACTTTTGTAATTGAAGTTTACCCCTGGGTTTTATTTTTTTCATGCACTTTTAATTATTTATAATTAAATTGCTTTATATTTCATTTTTGGTATTCACTCCTTGTTTTTCTTTTCTCTTTTATTTGCAGCCCTTGTACTTCTCTTCCTAAAAAGCTTGTTCACTGCTTCTATCCATACAGCAAACCAGTGACATGACCTGTTCCTTGGTACATAAGCCATCCTTTATTTTCCCAGACATTCCTCTTGATAACCTTTGTAATCATATTAAAGTCAACATTTGTCATGCCTGGCAATAGCATTAATTGCATACTTACAGTAGGATGTAATACTTTTTAATGCAGTACTTGAAATACTCTCGGAAAATTTCAATCAGGGCAAGAATTTAGCTTGATTTGAAGTTTGGTGATTACTCAACATTTTAACTCAAAATGTTTTTATATTAGCATGTCATATTAGAATTGTTTAATAACACAGGGGCCCTTTTACTAAGCCGCGTAGGCGCCTATGCGCATCCAACATGCGTCAATTTTGAACTACTGCCTACCGCGTGTCCTGGATGGTAATTTCATTTTTTATACGCGTCCACTAGGCGCTCCAGAAAATATATTTTATTTTCCGGCATGTGGGCAGTAATCGGCATTGTACGCAGTTGACGATTACCACCCGGTTAACGCGTGAGACCTTACCGCTAAGTGAATGGGTGGCAATAAGGTCGCAGACCCAAAATAGACGCGCACCAATTTTCATTTTGCAGCACACCCATTTTCGGCCCCCCTAAAAAGGGCATTTTTTTACAGGTGCACTGAAAAATAGATCTGCACGCATCTAAAACACGCGCCTGCACTGGCGCAGGCCATTTTTCAGTGCATGTTTAAAAATATATATTATTTGATTTGGAGCTTAGATCCTTGCATATTGGTATCTGTAATGCTGGGAGTATTGGGCTTCTGATTTAGGGGGCCATTTTCAGTCCTCCCATGCAGCATGTAGGTCTGTAGGGTGTCTGCAACCTCATTTTCAAATAGAAATAAAAACATACAAAATGACAGCAGATAAAGACTTTCACTATTATTTTCGAAAGGGAAGGACACCCATCTTCTGACACAAATCGGGAGATGGGCGTCCTTCTCCCAAGGTCGCCCAAATCGGCATAATCAAAAGCCGATTTTTCGCATCCTCAACTGCTTTCCATCACGGGGACGACCAAGGTTCACGGGGGCATGTTGGCAGTGTGGGCGTGGTTCACAGGGGGCGTGGTTAACAGATGGGCGTCCTCGGCCGATAATGGAAAAAAGAAGGGCGTCCCTCACGAGCATTTGGTCGACTTTACTTGGTCCATTCTTTTCACGACCAAGCCTCAAAAAGGTGCCCAAACTGACCAGATGACCACCGGAGGGAATGGGGGATGACCTCCTCTTACTCCCCCAGTGGTCACCAACCCCCTCCCACCCTAAAAAATTTAAAAAAAAACATTTTTCCAGCCTCAAATGTCATACCCAGCTCCATCACAGCAGTATGCAGGTCCCTGGAGCAGTTTTTGGTGGGTGCAGTGCACTTCAGGCAGGCGGACCCAGGCCCACACCCCCACCACCACCTGTTACACTTGTGGTGGTAAATGTGAGCCCTCCAAAACCCACCAGAAACCCACTGTACCCACATGTAGGTGCCCCCCTTCATCCCTAAGGGCTATGGTAGTGGTGTACAGTTGTGGGGAGTGGGTTTTAGGGGGGGTTGGGGGGCTCAGCACCCAAGGTAAGGGAGCTATGCACCTGGGAGCAATTTGTGAAGTCCACTGCAGTGCCCCCTAGGGTTCCCAGTTGGTGTCCTGGCATGTGAGGAGGACCAGTGTAGTACGAATGCTGGCTCCTTCCACGACCAAAGGGCTTGGATTTGGTCGTTTTTGAGATGGTCGTCCTCGGTTTCCATTATGGCCGAAAACCGGGGATGAAAATCTCTAAGGATGACCTAAGGACGACCATCTGTAAGGTCGACCTAAATGTTGAGATTTGGGCATCTCCGACCATATTATCGAAACGAAAGATGGACTCCCATCTTGTTTCGATAATATGGGTTTCCCCACCCCTTTGCCGGAATGTCCTTAGAGATGGATGCCCTTAGAGATGGTCATCCCTGTTCGATAATGCCCCTCCATGTGGCCTATCCAGTCTGACCATCTACAACAACCAATAAACTCTACTATCCTCTCTTCTCAATTACAGGTCCTCTGGGCTTTTCCCAAGGATAAAATTAGTATATTAGGAGTTCCCTATTCTGGATCTCCAGGATGTGGACCTTGAGTACTTATTGGATATATTTACAAAGAGTTGGTTGAAGAGCACGGTTACCTTAGGTCCCTGGAGCTGGGATGTGTCACATTGTATGCAAGGCTGGATGATGGAGAGTAGGACACTGTTCTTGGTTTGTTCATTTATTTATCTGGTGGTATACAGGAGTCTCTGAATATGATATGGTTGGGGTTGTGTGTGTGTGTGTGGGGGGGGGTCTCTTATTTCAGTTAAAAATGTTCAGGGTCTGAGAGTCACCATGTTGCTGTCCCATTGAGAAAGTTATTTGTTTATTACTGACTTGAATCGCACTTTTTGCTAACGTTCTGCTTAGCCTGTTATATGTGATGTTTTCTGTCCTTGATTCAATAACGATATCAAAAAACGTGAAAAAAAAAAAAGAAATGATATTGAAATTTAAAGTATTACTTTGCAGAAAGTAAAGCAAAGTTAAGGAATCAAGAAAAGTACAACTCATACACCATTCCCCTCTTAGTTTTTTTACCCTTCCCACTATTCTCAGAGACGGGCAGAGACCTTACATGAGTTACTGAAAGCTTTTCAGCAAATGCATGGTATTTGAATGTAAGACGTTACATTTCACAGGTTTCCAGCTCAAAGAGTAAAAGCCACTCTTGGAAGACAGTATCCATGCAGAGCCCTATGCAAAAATGTTTCCTAAAGCACTTGGATATTATGAGTATTAAAGCACAGTAGTTACCCATGAAGACAACCACAAACAGAAATAAAGAAAGAAAAGATAGTATCTTCAACATATGTTTCTTATTTGAGGAAACATGCCTAGTTACATTATTTAGTACAGTAGGTCTGTCAGCTATTTTTGTATTAAAGTCTCTATAAGGTTACCACAGCAACAGCAAAACTAACATAGAAACTATAATAATCATTTGTGCGAATAATAGGAATCCCAGATATATATATACATTTTGAACTTCAAAAGAACACAGTGCCCTTGCAACTAGGTTTAGTGTCATAGGTAGGCAATCAAGTGTCACAAGGGTATAAATCTGCAAAGGGTTTTGTTGATCCACCTAAGCAAGAAGGCCAAAAGTTAAGTGGCTTGACAATGTCTCTAGAGCTCTCAGTTAAGCTGTTCAAGAGCCATCCTTGTCTAGAACTGACTGGTTACAATGTTTTGTGATATAGCACGAGACTTGCTTTCATAAACTTCTTTAAAATGTTCGAGAATGGGGTTTTAGGGGCCTATGCTGTTGTAGACACGTGTATTGGATACACGCAGGTCAATTTTTCAGCGCCTGCAAAAAGCCTTTTTTTTTTGGCCGAAAATGGACATGAGGCAAAATAAAAATCGGTGCGCGTCCATTTTGGGCCTGAGACCTTACCGCCATCCATGTACACTGCCGATTACCACCCAGTTAGTGGCACGCAGTAGAAAATAAAAATATATTTTCTGCCTCATGTATCGGATGTGCATAAAAAACAGAATTACTACCCGGGGCACACGGTAACTGGGCATTAGTTCCAAATTGACGTGCATTGGATGCGCATAGGCACCTACGTGCCTTAATAATAGCCACCAAGAGGGGGGCAGGGGGGACAAAATTCCCTGGGCCCGGGCCTCCAAGGGGGGCCCGGCGCCGCAGTCCCACCCGCTCTCTGTCGTTGACCGTCTGCCACCGAGTCGGGCCTCCTGCATTGAAATCACAGTGCCTCTCACCTCCGTGTGAAAACACTGCAGGCAGCAGGGCAGCAGATCGCCTCTCTTCGGGCCTCCTTCCCTTCCAGTGTCCCGCCCTTGTCTGACGTAACTTCTGCGAGGGCGGGACACACGGAGGGAAGGAGGGTCGAAGGGAGGCGATCTGCTGCCCTGGTGCCTGCAGCGCTTTCACACGGAGGTGAGAGGCGCTGTGATTTCAATGCAGGAGGCCCAGCCCGGTGGCGGATGGAGGGGGGGTGGGTGGAGCGGTGGCAGCGATCTCGGGGGGGGGCGGCCTTGCCCCGGCCCGGCCCAGTCTCTCGGCGGCCCTGGCCTTAGTAAAAGGGCCCCTTAATTTGTTACGTTTTGTCATTTTTGTGTTTCATGTTTTTAAATATGTAGCAATTTTGGAGCCCACCTAGGTGTCAGGTGGGCTATAAATTTCTAAAATAAATTAGGGCCGCATTTCTGAATTAGGCTGTGAAAATTAAGGCTGTTTATAGCTATTCCGCATGCTGTTTAGGACTCCTTTTACAAAGGGGCGCTACCAATTAGTGGGAAAGATGCACATGCTGAACCTTGCTGCTAGAACCGATAAGGGAGTGCCATACTCACGAGACCACTTTGAGCCCCATGAACCAAAAACCTCTTCCCCCTCAGGTGTTTAGCTCTCCCAGTAGGGCTACCAATCTCCCAAGTGGTTTGGCTTTGCACGGAGCTGAGGCTAGCTTTTCAGCTGGAGAAGTTACAAGAGTTATGGGCTTTTGCCGTTCTAGCCCAGTGAGACCTGCAAATAGCCAGAGAGTATTGGATCTGGCCAAACCTTCTGCTGTCACGTTGGAAAATATATGGACAGCCTTGGTATCACTGGAAAAAGCTGTGAGTGGCAGAGTTCCTGGAGTGAAGGGACTTTGTGGAAAGCTGGAAGATCAGAATATCATCTTAGAACAGTGATTTTTCAACCTTTCTCAACTGGCAGCACACTTACAAGGCATAGCACTGGAATCTAACCCAAACCCGCTCATCCTGCTAAGATCCATTCCATCCCAAGTAATCTTCTCCATCTCCACCCGTACCTGTAACCTTCAGAAGTAGTTATTTCATTTAATTATGCCACTGAAATACATTACAGCACCAATATATCTACCACTGGGAAACTGGAGAAAGACAGACTATAACATATCCCTACACTTGCCAGCAGAATCCTTCATCTCAGTTGCAGATGCAGAACATGATTCTCACCTGATACAAAAACATGCAGACAAAAACTAAAAGCACGACTCTGCATGTCATGCAACAGCAGAAAAATAGAAAGAAATGCATACCCTCCTGTATAGTGCAAAATAAAGCCGACAGATGTAAATTCTCAATACCATAGCCATAATTCAATCACTAAATTGAAAATGAAACCATTTTTCCTATCTTTGTGGTCTGGTGATTTTATTATTCCAATCATCTTGTTCCTAGTCTTTGGTTCTGCTTTCCTCTGTCTGTGCTCTTAACTCTGTTTCCAGGGCCTCTTTTCCATTTGCAATTTCTTTTCTCACCTCCTGCCCTATGTCTGTTTGGCACTGATCTGTCGCATTCAGCTTTCATCAATTTCTCTGCCTCCTTCTCAAATCTATTTTGTTTTCCTTTCCCTTCCCTTCATGTTCAGCCTGTCTCCCCTTCCCTTTATATGCAGCATATCTCCCCTCTTCCCTTTCCTATATGTGCAATATTTCATTCATTTTCCTCTTGGTATTGTCTCTCCTCCTCCTCCTTTCCCTGCAGGTCCTGGAATCTCTCCTCCCTCCCTCCCGTCCAGCGCCCCTTTTCCTTTCCACACCCCCTCTCTTCACTCACCTCATTGGATCTCTCTCTTCCCTAACTGCCCTCCCTGTCTAGCACATCGCTCCCTCCTTGCCCCGCCCTCATGCAGAACCTCTCTCTTTCCTTGACCCCTTGTGTCAGTCTTCAACATTATTTCTATTTTTCTTGTCTTCTTTTATTTATTTATGAACATTTATACCCCTTCTCTACATCTCTTTGCTGCTGATCTATATTTTTTCCACTTTTCTCTTCTCTGCCTTTATTTACCTATTTGATTTTACCCTAATTCTCTCTGAGCATCGGGGCATGAGAGCCCTAGATGGAATATGGTAAAATCAGGAAGAGAGCTCCTGCTTGTGGGAAGTTTCAACTTGTGTATCATCCTTGGGTTTAAGTAAGTGTAACAATACAGTCTGAGGAGGAACAATACATATTTGGCCAGAAATCAATTCTGTGTGAAGAGGAGATTGTGTTTCTTTCTGCCACTACTGATGTGGTGCTGACTGGGATTTTTGAGTGTGAGGGATTTTTCTTCATGTGCTTTTCTTCAGTATTAATTTGTTAAATTGTTACCACCAAAAATTGATTTGGACTTACTCTGTTCCCGAGGTTTGAGTTTTAGTGATGTGTATTTCCAGAGGACTGGGACATGTCTACCTGAAAAATCCAGTGCCCAGCAGAAGTAGCCATTATTTGGAAAATAAGAAACCTGACAACACAGAAGGGATTGTCCAGTGAAGAAATCATCATAAGCATGGCCCACTATGCCGCCTGCTTGGCCTCCCTTCATATGCTAGGGGTGGGATCAGACCCTACTGCCAGCAACTGATTACATGTCTGAGATGTATCCTATTTTACAAGGGCAACACAAAGGAGCCACACAAACAGGGTATTTTATGGAAAAACTAAATATATTTATTTAATCTTCTGACTCATTATATCACTAATTACAGAAAACATCAAAACACTATAAAAATCTGAAATGTTATTTAATTAAAAATGTACACCATCCTAGGATTTGAGTTATAAAACAATTTTTCAGAGTTACAAAATGAAGCAAACCACATTTATTTGGGGGGGGGGGGTGCTAAAAATTTGCTGTTGTTAAAATCTTTTAAAAAATAATAAGGAAAAGAACAGCACTGAAGCCAAGTATTTTGTGCATGAGATCCTGTGCCATTCCTGTAGAAACAGAGATCACATTGGGTTTGTTGGGGTGGGGGTGGGGGTGGGGGTGGGGGGGGGGAGGGAGAGGGTACTCAAGCTATTCAAGCTCTTTCCACAGCTACACCAAGCTCTCACCACACTTGTTACTTTATATTTACACTTAAGGGGCCATTCAATGAGTTGTCTAGATTCAGGTGGCACGTGTGCACATAAGTTCTGGTATGTTAGTTATTTCCACACAAATGTGAACACGTGCATAAAATGACAAGAATATGACTACATGCTATTAAGCACACACCTATCTTTGATGGCACACACTTTGCAGGTGGGTGTTCACACAGGCAGAGTCTGCGTGGAGCACACTTATAAATACTATAACTTATGCAAGTACCCCCACAATCTAGACACGAGTATTTACAGCAGCACTATGGCCGATGTAAGTGCTCACACGTATTTATCTGGTTACGCTTTCTTCTATAAAGAAAAGTAGGCACTTACTTTTCCTATCAGAATAGGCTGTACATAAGCCCCTCTTACAGAACTGCTCTCCACATCATTCTTTCTTATATATTCTCTTTGCAGAAAGGGAAGGGAACTTTGGATTAGGCTCAGGCCTTTACAGTAGTAGTTCAAGGCAAGTGGGGAATTAAAAAAGGAATCCGTTTTATGAGTTGCTGCTTGCTGCTGGCCCAGCACTGAAGGATTTAAAAGGTGTTGCAGGAGGAAGTTAAGAGAAGCTGGATTTCCAGGAATCTTCAAGCTGGCAGGGCTCTTGGGGAACCCCGCCAGCCAGCTGTGCTGCTGCTGAGTGGACCTCAGCTCAAAGTGGGTGGGCCTGTGCCCACCCGTGGCTACACCACTGCTACAGGCCATCCTACAGTGGAGGCATATAGGCCTGGTGCTGGCGATGGGACCTAATATTGGTGGAGGAGCCCTACATCATCAGTAGAACCTGGCACAGCAATGTAGCCAGGCAGCTGGAGTATGGAACTCCTGAGCATGTCACAACCAAACCATGACACAAGTTATAGCTCCTGTAACTTCCAGCCTGTATTGGCTGCTTTCACGGGTGCACAATCAGAGAGAGGTGGGTGGAGGCTGGGGGAGGAATGCAGACAGCCAGTATTTTGGAGCAAAATTCCTGTGGCTTTTGCCCTGTAGGAGTTCATCTGCTGAGAGAAGTCTTTGTCAAAAGTTTGGTCAGGCCATGGCCCCTGTGGCCCTTCCCATTCTAACGCCTATGGGAAAGACATTCACCACAAGGGGATCCTATTCATGACCCTCCTTTAATGCAGAACATATTGTTCACTGCAGGAACTGTGAAGAATGCTAAACTGGTAAAATAGGCCAGATGTTCAAGGCAAGAATGAGTTCATACAGACAGAAAATCAGACACTATAAAGCAGACCAAGGTGACATCTTTCCAAGAGAGCACATTTCGAGTGCAGAACGTTACAGCAATGACCTGATGATCAGGACTGTTACATGAAAAAAACTTTAAAACAATCCAGAAATGAAAAACCATCAGAAACTTTGAAACTACAAAGAAAGGACTTAACAAAGATCTTGCTACTGTACTGCATTATGGAGGTAATTTTATAAACTTTTTTTGTGTAAAAAAGGCCTCTCATTAAAAAAAAAAAAAAATTAGGTACCTGTGGTGCAAGTGCTTTTAGAGTAGGCAAGCTCACTGGTGGCGTTTGAGCAGTGTGTGACGGAGTCACACTTTATACACATACTTTACGTGTTCACATTTACACCTGCTTCAGCTGGTGGAGTTTGAGCAGTGTGTGGATGGAGTCACAGTTTATACACATACTTTACGTGTTCACATTTACACCTGCTCCAGCTGCTGGAGTTTGAGCAGTGTGGGCGGAGTCACACTTCATACTGCTCCTGCGGGTGGAATTTAAGCAGTGTGTGGGAGGAGTCACACTTTATACACATACTTTACGTGTTCACATTTACACCTGCTCCAGCTGCTGGAGTTTGAGCAGTGTGGGCGGAGTCACACTTCATACTGCTCCTGCAGGTGGAATTTAAGCAGAGTGTGGGAGGAGTCACACTTTATACACATACTTTATGTGCCCAGATTTACACTTGCTCCTGCTGGTGGACTTTGAGCAGAGTGTGGGAGGAGTCACAGTTTATACACACACTTTACGTGTTCACATTTACACCTGCTTCAGCTGGTGGAGTTTGAGCAGTGTGTGGATGGAGTCACAGTTTATACACATACTTTACGTGTTCACATTTACACCTGCTCCAGCTGCTGGAGTTTGAGCAGTGTGGGCGGAGTCACACTTCATACTGCTCCTGCAGGTGGAATTTAAGCAGAGTGTGGGAGGAGTCACACTTTATACACATACTTTATGTGCCCAGATTTACACCTGCTCCTGCTGGTGGACTTTGAGCAGATTGTGAGAGGAGTCACAGTTTATACACACACTTTACGTGTTCACATTTACACCTGCTTCAGCTGGTGGAGTTTGAGCAGTGTGTGGATGGAGTCACAGTTTATACACATACTTTACGTGTTCACATTTACACCTGCTCCAGCTGCTGGAGTTTGAGCAGTGTGGGCGGAGTCACACTTTATACACATACTTTATGTGCTCAGATTTACACCTGCTCCAGCTGGTGGAGTTTGAGCAGAGTGTGGACGGAGTCACACTTTATACACATACTTTATGTGCTCAGATTTACACCTGCTCCTGTAGGTGGACTTTAAGCAGAGTATGGGAGGAGTCACAGTTTATACATGTACTTTACGTGTTCACATTTACACCTGCTCCAGCTGGTGGAGTTTGAGCAGTGTGGGCGGAGTCACACTTCATACACGTACTTTATGTGCTCAGATTTACACCTGCTCCTGCGGGTGGAATTTAAGCAGAGTGTGGGCGGAGTCACACTTCATACACATACTTTATGTGCTCAGATTTACACCTGCTCCTGTAGGTGGACTTTAAGCAGAGTGTGGGAGGAGTCACAGTTTATACATGTACTTTACGTGTTCACATTTACATTTACACCTGCTCCAGCTGGTGGAGTTTGGCAGTGTGTGGACGGAGTCATGCTTTATACACATTCTTTATGTGTTCATATTTACATCTGCTTCACAGGGGTGTAGCCAGACACCCATTTTTGGGTGGCCTGGGCCCAGGATGGGTGGGCAGAATAACTTTGCCCTGTCCCACAAGTGATGAGGTCTCTTCCTCTCTCGCCTGCATGCCATTTGGTCTCTCAAACATCCTCCCTCCCTCGCATGCAGCAACTAATACATACTGCTCATGTTGGTCCCAGAGCCTTCCCTCTGATGCAACTTCCTGTTTCCGCATAGGTGGGAATACATCAGAGGGAAGGCTGTGGGGCTGGTGCGAATAGTATGTATCAGTCGCTGCAGGCGAAGATCTGCTATTTACAAGGTATGCAGGAGGGACAGTTGTTGGGAGTTTTTGGCTGGTGAGGCTTAGGGATCCCTGCCCCTGCCAGCCACATCATAGGTGTGCTGCTACTGGGTGGGCTTGAGCCCAAAGTGGGTGGGCCTGGGCCCATCCAGGCTCACCCTTGGCTACGCCACTGCTGCTTCAGCTGGTGGAGTTTGAGCAGTGCGTGGACGGAGTCACGCTTTATACACGTACTTTACAAGCTCACATTTACACTTGCTCCAGTTGGAGTTTGAGCAGAGAGTGGGCAGCATCACTCTTTATACATGTGCTTTATGTGCTCAGATTTACACCTGCTCCAGCTGGTGAAGTTTGAGCAGTATGTGGGTGGAGTCATGCTTTACACACATTTACATTTAAACCTGCTCCATTGCAGGCAGAAATATCACAGCCCACAATCTAGGCACTATTCCTGAATGGTTTGTGCTACTGATTTACAGAGACATATGCTCCTAAGTATCTTTATAAAATAGGCTAAAAATAGGCATTTTTCTGCTCAATTAACCTAGGGGCCCTAATATAAAATGATCCTTTATTAAATCCTACTGTCTGCCACTTTCTGATCACCCATCCATCTCCTCCCACATCCCCACTTTTCCACTTCAGACTATCATTAGAATACTTTCTGATTCACTCTTAGTTTCTAGTATTGCTGTCGTTCGCTCGCTCTAGCCTGACTTGTTGAAGAGGGTTTTAGCTCCCAAAAGCCAGTCAAAACTGTATTCAGTTAGTCAATAAAATTGTACTGTATGCATTGTATATTATATTTATAATTTCTATTTATATATATTACATTTGGTTTTATTTTTTAACGTTTATTGTGTGCATTCAACTGGACTAACACGGCCACCGTACTATTCATATACAGGTCAACAGATACTGCAGTAGAGTTTCCTGATTGAACAAATAATTAATGTAAGACTCGGTATGAGCACATGCATGTAATTTTCACTAAAAGGATGGAGGAGTGTGGTAGCCGTGTTAGTCCACTCTTAAGGTTATCAATAGAAATCAAACAAAATAAAA
Source organism: Microcaecilia unicolor (assembly GCF_901765095.1). Taxonomy (NCBI): domain Eukaryota; kingdom Metazoa; phylum Chordata; class Amphibia; order Gymnophiona; family Siphonopidae; genus Microcaecilia; species Microcaecilia unicolor. Next base: position 186,344,901 of record NC_044040.1, on the reverse strand, counting down.
CATGGAAAAGAAAATAAGATGATACCTTTTTTATTGGACATAACTTAATACATTTCTTGATTAGCTTTCGAAGGTTGCCCTTCTTCGTCAGATCGGAAATAAGCAAATGTGCTAGCTGACAGTGTATATAAGTGAAAACATTCAAGCATTACTATGACAGTCTGACAGGGTGGGAGGATGGGGGTGGGTCAGAGGTATGCATGGGGACATCAAAGCATATCATTGATATTCTAACAGGATGGGTGTGGATAGGTGAGGGGTGGGGTGATCAACAGAGACATACAGCTTTATGGTTTATAATGGGCTAGGAACCCCAGGTCCTTGTTGGGTGTTAAAATATTCAATCATTCTGACTTCAAAGGTCTTACGTTCTTGTATGGTTTTAAAGTTACCTTTCAGGATTCTCACTGTGAAGTCACTGGTACAGTGTCCTGGTCCTGTAAAATGCTGACCAACAGGGGTGGGAGCCCTACTGGCACCAGTATTGTTCATGTGATGTCTATGTAAATTGAATGTTGTCTTAAGCATCTGGCCTGTTTCTCCAATATAGCATCCTTCGTTACATTTTTTACACTGAATGATATATACCACATTGGAAGATGAGCAAGTGAAAGATCCCTTTATGTTGAATATCTTTCCTTTGTGGATGACTTTGGGGTCCTGTGAAATATTTTGGCATAGTTTGCAGCTTGAATGTTTTCACTTATATACACTGTCAGCTAGCACATTTGCTTATTTCCGATCTGACGAAGAAGGGCAACCTTCGAAAGCTAATCAAGAAATGTATTAAGTTATGTCCAATAAAAAAAGTATCATCTTATTTTCTTTTCCATGTTTTATTTTGTTTGATTTCTATTGATAACACTAAAAGGATGAAAATCTTTCTGCTTTGTTTTTGCACTACCTTCAGAATTAACCTGCCACAGTCTATGATCAAACATGGCTGCTACCATTTCACTACAAACAAATTTTTGTTTTCTTAATGTAATACATTTTTCACCACACTTCTGAACAACTACACAACACATATAAAACTGGTGCCAGCCAAAATAAGAACTTAGATCCAGAAAGAAAGCATACACAGAGTCAAATCTTGCTGAAATGTGGTACCCATGCAGTGGTTTAAAAACTGGTTAAAATTGTTTTTTAATCCAGTTTTCGAATAGTAATAGAACCCTTGGCAGCAGGAATCACAACAGAATTGCTCTTGCCATATTGTTTTAGCTTTCCTCACATTTGACATGGGGAATCTATTAACACAGGTAGTTATGATAATGCTAAGTGATGCTGCAGGCACTGAAATAATTGGCATATTTAGGCAGGGCTTTTTTTGAGGGGGTACTGAGTACTGGCACCTTTTCCATTGTCTGTTAAAATTGACCCATGGACCCAAAGTTTTAATGAAAGAGCTAAGGCTCTATACACCAATTCTGCCTTGTCATAGATTTTGTGACTGGTTGCAGGGGACCTGGCTATTGTGGGGTGGGTCCCTCAGTGATCACCCCACTCCTGAAAAGTGGCCTAGCATTTGAGTCCTGGCACCTTTTTCGGTAGAATAAACACACTGTATTTAGGAATCTTTTACTAAGCTGTGATTAAAAGAGGCCTTAACGCGCCCTTACGCACGTGCTAAGGCCATTTTTACCATAGCCAGGAAATGGCCAACTTTCCATTTCCTGAATTAATGGCTGCAAGCTGCCATTACCAAAAGTTAGCACGTGAGCCCTTACTGCCACCCATTTTGTAGGTGGTAAGAGCTCACGCACTAATCCCATGCTGATTAGTGCAGAAATGCCCTCTAGACACTCCCCCTCGGCTGAAAAATTAAAAACGTTTTAGGGCATGGGTAACATGTGTACATTTGGAACTTACTGCAGGACACCTGAGTGCCCCCCCCCCCCCCCCCATGATAAGCAATATGTAAAATGTATCCACAGAGGAAGTTCCAAAAGATTCTGTTTGGCCAGGAATAAAGTCAGAGCAATGACATGTTAAAAGCTAATTTATGAAGGATTCTCCTGTTTCATACGAAACATAAAAGTTCTCTGGTATAAGCAATGGCTATTTTCTTACTATAAAATTATAAAGGTTCCAGGTCAGGGCTGGCTTCACCTTCCGTTTCAGCTGCAATGGGGAAATTGAAGCAAGTTGGAAAGGCTGTAAGTCAGGAACCCCTGAGAAAATCATTACTAGGAGGGTAATTTTATAACAGGCAAATGGGCATCTATTTTCCAAACACACATGGAGGGGCATAATCGAATGGGGCGCCCAAGTTTTCCTGAGGGCGTCCCCGCAGGATGACCCCGTGAAAGGGCGGGGAAACTGCTATTATCGAAACAAGATGGGCGCCCATCTTTTGTTTCGATAATAGGGTCGGGGATGGTCGACCTAAATGTTGAGATTGTCGACCTTAGAGATGGTCGTCCCCGGTTTTCAGCCATAATGGAAACTGAGGACCCCCATCTCAAAAACGACCAAATCCAAGGCATTTGGTCGTGGGAAGAGCCAGCATTTGTAGTGAACTGGTCCCCCTCACATGCCAGGACACCAACCGGGCACCCTAGGGGGCACTGCAGTGGACTTCACAAATTACTCCCAGGTGCATAGCTCCCTTACCTTCGGTGCTGAGCCCCCCAACCCCCCCCCTAAACCCACTCCCCACAACTGTACACCACTACCATAGCCCTAAGGGGTGAAGGGGGGCACCTACATGTGGGTACAGTGGGTTTGTTGTGGGTTTTGAAGGGCTCACATTTACCACCACAAGTGTAACAGGTAGGGGGGGAGGGATGGGCCTGGGTCCGCCTGCCTGAAGTGCACTGCACCCACTAAAACTGCTCCAGGGACCTGCATACTGGGGTATAACATTTGAGGCTGGCAAAAAATATTTTTTAAATTTGTTTTTAAGGGTGGGAGGGGGTTGGTGACCACTGGGGGAGTAATGGGAGGTCATCCCCGATTCCCTTCGGTGGTCATCTGGTCAGTTTGGGCACCTTTTTGAGGCTTGGTCGTGAAACAAAATGGACCAAGTAAAGTAGACCACATGCTCGTCAGGGACGCCCTTCTTTTCCATTATCGGCCAAGGATGCCCATCTCTTAAGCACGCCCCAGTCCCACCTTCGCTATGCCTCTGACACGCCCCCGTGAACTCTGGTCGTCCCCGCGACGGACTGCAGTTGAGGACGCCCAAAATTGGCTTTCGATTATGCCAATTTGGGCGACCCTGAGAGAAGGACGCCCATCTCCCGATTTGTGTCGGAAGATGGGCGCCCTTCTCTTTCGAAAATGCCCCTGATGGGCACCTAAGTGTCTTTAAAAAAGCAGAAATCACATGTAAAATGAACCTGCATATGCTTACACCTGCTTGGGAACAAGTGGCCTAGTGGTTAGGGTGGTGGACTTTGGTCCTGGGGAACTGAGGAACTGATTCCCGGCACAGGCAGCTCCTTGTGACTCTGGGCAAGTCACTTAACCCTCCATTGCCCCATGTAAGCCGCATTGAGCCTGCCATGAGTGGGAAAGCGCAGGGTACAAATGTAACAAAAATAAAATAGATACTATTGGAGATTCTACATGGAATGTTGCTATTCCACTAGCAACATTCCATGTAGAAGGCTGCGCAGGCTTCTGTTTCTGTGAGTCTGACTCACAGAAGCAGAAGCCTGCGCGGCCACATTGGTGATCTGCAAGGGCCAGGCACAGGCAGCCCGCTTGTGACTCTGGGCAAGTCACTTAACCCTCCATTGCCCCATGTAAGCCGCATTGAGCCTGCCATGAATGGGAAAGCGCGGGGCACAAATGTAACAAAAAAAAAAAAAATTCGATGTTCACACATTGTTTAACAATTTAATTGTGACTCCACCCCACACAGCCCAAAATCTGCCCCTGAAAACACCTACACCTAAAAGTAAGTACATTCCTGTCACTGTGTGTACTTTACCGTTTGATCGATTTAACCAAAGCAACAAGTCCTAGCTCTTAACACACACTGAGCAACTCAGTAATGTGCATGGGGCCAAGTTCCATTGCTGCACATTGTATCCATTAGATGACACATCGCATCTGACCCCTGACGCAGGCGCTGAAACACAACCCGTGTTGGGTCACCGTTGGAAGACTGTTTTTCAAGTTTAACCCTTAAAGGAATTGTGTCCCGGTTTTGAAAGATCTTAGTGCTTCTTATTGTTTTCTGTACTTTACTGTTAAATAGGAGTAATTTCATAGGGCATATATTGCACATAAAGGCAAGACCAGCTCAAGGGACTGTGATGCCCTGAGCCAACCCCACAATCCAGTATCTTCCCTTCCACTCCCCCCCTCTTGATGGTGATCCAGTATCTCCTCCTCTCAAGTACCCCCTCCCCCCCCCCCAATGATAAAAGGCGTCAACATCCCAGTTCGGCATCTCTCCTTCTCTCCCTCCTATCAAGTACATACTGAATTGCAGGCAGAGGGACAGAGGAAGGGGAAGAGAGATGCTAGACTGGGATTTTGACACCCTGGGCCAGTGCCTCACTTGGTCCATAAGTTGAGCCAGCTCTGCATAAAGGCCTGCTTTCAAAAAATTATCAGATGATACAGGGAAGCCTGCAAGACATGAAAATTTCAACAATGTGAGCCTCATAATCAGGGCTATCCCGAGTGTTGTGCAAGCGGAGTGAGTGTACAAGGCACAAAAATCACTCCTTGTTCCTCCCTGCAGTGGCTGTGGCACAGTGGGTGGGGCTTGGGCACAAGGGGGAATGTCATAAAAGGTGTGATTCTGGCTCTGGACACTCCAACTCATGCTACAGAGCTTTCGAAAAGAAACCAGGTGTATGCCTGGCTTTGGAGTATTTTTTTTTAATAGGATCCCTTTGAAAAGCACTTCAACCTCATCAGGTGTGACTGCTTTCAGCAGTGTTACTTGCTGGGCAACGGGTGGCACAGACTCACCCCAAATGCTTTTCTGCCACATGTCGAAAAGCATTAAAAATCCTTCTGCAAAAATCAAGATCTCGTTTGCTGTCCTCATTAGTTTACATAAGACGTAAATAAGGAAAATTATACAACTTAAACCACTCTGCCAGTTTCATTTCTTTAAGAAACCCTGAAAGCTAATAAAGCACATTTCCCTGATGCGGCAGGTCCACCATGTTAACTTCATTTGATGCACGGAGCATTTTGATATGCTGAAACTTTCATCTCCAGAGCTTGACTTGTTCTACCAGTCACAGTTGATTTGACTTTCTTCTCAGAATGGTATTTATTTGCCGGTTTCCAGCCCCAGAAGATTCTTTTTCTCTAGGATGGGGAGGGGAAGGTAGAATAGGCAAACCCTTATTGCCACTGCTTCTGTGCTGAAAAGTGGCTGGTGTACTCATGGATCTTGGCATCTTACATAGGCCTGTAAATTTGGTTCCTTTACTGGAGGATGGATTTGTACAGATCTTCTTCCCCTTATTAACGACTGAAGAACAGGATGAGTTTAAGTTGATTCGATTGGAAGAGCCTTGTGAATACGGTAAGTTGCCACCAAGTCGCTTGAGCTCCAACAATTGTGATCTTGCTTGGCTCAAAGCCTCCGTCAACTCATAGCGTTCTTCACACTCTCTACGTACAGTTTCCTGGAGAAATGTTTTCTGTAAGGAAAAAGAAAGATGTATTCTTACTAGTTTTCTTATACGATTATAGATGTAGGATTGAAAGTTTGGGGAGACAATTCCTGTATTGTGGGGGCCAGTGGAAATTTTAAAAGAAAGTGTATTTTGATCATACAAATGTGATTCAGCTACCAGAAGCTAATTCTTTTTTCTTTGTGAATAACTATTCATTGTTCTCAGAAGCTTTGATGAATGTTTGCTCAGTTAAAAATAAAATCATTCCGATTTATGATCTGATACTGAGCCATCAGCTCCATTGACTCAGTATAATGCGAGATACTGATAGCTGAGAGGGACACAGGAACTTTAAATCAGCTTTAACCTAATTGTTACAGAGGCTTTGCTTGGGGGAGTGTAGGTAAGGGGGGAGGGGGCTTACTATTTTATTTCATCAAGATTTAGCAATAGGAGTGTTTTGTGCAGGTGAAATAGGTGGGGTAGAAATTTTGGTGGTAACATTTTTAAAGATGAAAGATAGAGCTCTTTTAATCATTTATCATCCTCCATTTCTTAGCCAATCTAGCACATTTTTGGAGCTTGGGGATTTTATTTCAGAACTCCAGGGTTGGTGGTTGGGGATTTTAATATTCAAACTGATCTGTTAGGTTCAAAAGTGCAAAAAAGTGCAAAAGTGATATGTGTGCCCAATATCAATGTGGTCTAAGCACACATAAGTAGGGTCATAGTTTGGATTTAGAGGAGAGGGATAATACTAAAATTTGATTTTTAAGGCTCCCTTGGTAGGACCATTTTTAAATTACATTTATTTGACCATTCTGGGCTTCCTTTCATAGGGATCATACTCCTAGAAAGACGACCTACCGGGATTTAAAAAAAAAAAAAAAAAAAAAGGTTTAACAATTGATATGTTTAAGGTGGTATTATTAAAGACAATTTTTAATTCTGCTGGTTTGTCTTTAGACATTGTGGGGCATACTTGAGGCAAGGAGTAAGTACTTGTTACAGTAATTTAGCTCCACTATGAGAGAAAAAAACCTGCAGTCTGATAAAAGATTGCCTCGGTACAGACCAGAGTTAAGAATTCTGAAATGACAGATAAACCATGGGATGCTATGTCCAGGATTTAAAATTGCACAAAACTTGTACCACTTATTACTGTAGGGCTGTTAAACAATGTAAGGAGGAGTACTGTGCTTGTAGACTAGAAGTTTCTGCAAATTTGCCAAAAGAACTCTACGGTTTATCGCATAAAATGACGGGCCATTTTCATGAGAATAACTCTCAAGTCCCCATCCTGATGTGTTGGGAAATATTTTTATAGGAATGTTTTGACCAACTATAATAGTTTAAATGTCGCAGTTCAGCAAATTAATGATTTTGTGACAATGGAGTCAGCCACACTCAGAAGTGGGAAGAATGTTTCCTGCCTAGTGGTGAACATTTAGAAGATGCCTCGCTGTCCTTGAATTCCACCACTTTCTTTAATAATCCGCTTCCCTCATCTTGGGTGAGAGGATCTTCCACTACCCATGAGGGATATTGTTAATGCTTCCCTAATGACTAGTAGTTTCCTATCACCGCTGAAGCAAGCAGTTTGAGGCCTATATTGAAAACGAAAACTCTGGATGTGCAATCTGTGGAGAGCTATCATCCAGCAACTAATCTTCCTTTTTTTAGCTAAATTGTTATAGCAACTCACTAATCATTGGGATGAAAATAACATTTTACATCACCACTGACATTCAAAGAACCTTTTTTCTTAATGAAAACTTGACAGTTTCCTCAATTGGCCTAATGTGGTAACTTATTTTGTTATTGTTCTGTTGATTTTAATTTAATGTGCAGATGATGTGTCTTATTTCTATGTAATTCACTTAGAGATTGTAATAGGTGAACAATGAAATATGAAACTATACTAAACCAAGATCACAAGAGTGTTAGTGGGAGTAGCAGGATTTGAACCCTGGTTGTCAGCTCATTGTTCCACTCCTCTAGTAGAGATTAAAGAAACTGACATGCTCCGTCTGGTATTTAAAACCGTTTAACCGGAACAGGAACAGCTAGCTTCTGGCCAGTTCAACGGCACTTAACCGGCTATCTGGCAAAATTTAGCGAGAGACAGTAGGCTATCTTCCACTGAATATTAGAAGTTAGCGCTTTACAGATAGCCGGTTATATTGAGCGATATAATCGGCTATCTGCTGAGTGGAGGAGTGGCCTAGTGGTTAGGGTGGTGGACTTTGGTCCTGGGGAACTGAGGAACTGAGTTTGATTCCCACTTCAGGCACAGGCAGCTCCTTGTGACTCTGGGCAAGTCACTTAACCCTCCATTGCCCCAAGTAAGCCGCATTGAGCCTGCTGTGAGTGGGAAAGCGCGGGGTACAAATGTAACAAAAATAAAATAGATACTATTGGAGATGCAACATGGAATGTTGCTACTATTGGAGATTCTACATGGAATGTTGCTATTCCACTAGCAACATTCCATGTAGAAGCCTGCGCGGCCACATTGGTGATCTGCAAGGGCCAGGCACAGGCAGCTCCTTGTGACTCTGGGCGAGTCACTTAACCCTCCATTGCCCCATGTAAGCCGCATTGAGCCTGCCGTGAGTGGGAAAGCGCGGGGTACAAATGTAACAAAAATAAAATAGATACTATTGGAGATTCTACATGGAATGTTGCTACTATTGGAGATTCTACATGGAATGTTGCTATTCCACTAGCAACATTCCATGTAGAAGGCTGCGCAGGCTTCTGTTTCTGTGAGTCTGACGTCCTGACTCACAGAAGCAGAAGCCTGCGCGGCCACATTGGTGATCTGCAAGGGCCAGGCACAGGCAGCTCCTTGTGACTCTGGGCAAGTCACTTAACCCTCCATTGCCCCATGTAAGCCGCATTGAGCCTGCCGTGAGTGGGAAAGCACGGGGGACAAATGTAACAAAAATAAAAATAAATAAAAATATCCAGCACAGCGCCGGCTAAGTTTGGCGGTCAAAATAGCAGGTATATCTTAGGCCAGTTTAAACTTAACCCAGTGCTGAATATAGGCTTAAGCCAGTGCTGAATATAGGCTTGGCCGATTAAATTTAAACCGGCCAACCCCCCCCCCCCCCCCCCCCCCCCCCCCCCCCACCATCCGGATATTCAATGCCAATCACTGGAAGCAGCCCAGCATTGAAGATCCGGGCTCAGCGCCGACTGAAGGAGTCAGCCCGGCTAACTCCCGCAATCTGAATATCGGGCCCACTGTGCCCACACTAGATATGTTATGATTCGGTTCCCACCTCTTCTTCAGCCTGGTTGAAATGCTGTCTCAGTAACGTTACTTCTTCCCTTAACTCTTTCAGTTCTTCCGACTTCTTGTGAGTTTCTTTGTACATTTCTTCAATAGCTGATCTACTACTGGCCTGTTGTGTCTTCTGCTTAACCTCAAGTTCAGAAATCAACACTTTAAGACTTTGGATTTCTTTGTCTTTTGCTTTATCTTTCTCTCTAAGTTTGCTCTGAGTTTCCTGCAGTTTCTTCTCCAGAATCTCTACTTCTGCTCGTAGGACATCACTGGCATTGGCGATCAAGACAGGTATCTAAGCAAAGAGCAAAAACTAAGGTTTTAAAAAATTTACACATTCTATTTGTTTAGATTTGAAAGAACTATTCAACTTTGGGCACACAGTAAACTCATAGGGGTAGATATTTTGCTGGTGGCACGCGTCGTTTTTCAGATCGCTGCTGGCATTATCCCCAGAAATTCAATGCTGGGTCATGTACAGGCTCTGACACTGAATTTCTGGGGATACGCAGGCTGTGAAAACATAGGGCCCTGTTTACAAAGGTGCACTAGCGTTTTTAGCGCATGCTAATTTTTAGCATGCGCTAACCGTGTAGATGTCCATAATATTCCTATGGGTGTTGTAAGAGGGAAACTGGAGCAAAAGGAGAAACCTTCCTAGGCCCACCCCCCTTGCCCTCTTATTTCAAGGGAAAAAATGTCAGCGAAGAAACTTCAGTGAAATGGAGGAGAGACTTCCTAGGGAGGAGAAGGAGCAGGAGCATTTAAAGATCACACTGAAGCAGAAGAGAGGAGAGAGATCAGTAAGCCCATGGAGATCCAAGAGTATACGAAGACTCCAGGAGACAAAACTTCAAAGAAAGTGCATTAAAGTGGAGAAAAACCCTCAGAAACCTGGGACAAACTGTTGCAGGTTTAGAGCGAGGTTACTAATAACACACACCCAGATTCTATCACTGGGTATAAAAAAACTCCACAAAATAATTTTTTAAGATTTTTTTAAACATTAAGCTGCCTTATGTGTTAGCATAATTATCTTGCTTTAACAAAAAAATGTGATTCTTAATTGCTGAACTATTAAATTTACAGCATCAAAAAAAGTGAGAACACTTAACTTGATAATATGAATAAAGCACTCTTATCTTTATGTTCGGCGGGGGCCACCTCCGTTTCACCCCGACATCAAGGCTTCATCAGGAACAGAGCACCAAAACATGATGCTGAAAATAGCTAAACGGAGCACCAAACGATTCAAAATGGCGCCATGACTTGCTGTTGAGCTGGTGTTTTTCCAGCGCTGTTCCCTACAGCGTCAGAGTTTTGTGCATCGGGTCCTCAGTCCTTGAGGGAGAAGGCCTTAAGCACTCAGAATCCCACCTATAAATGTTGCTGATAAATGATGGTTAGGACTACTTTCCCAGGGGCTGTGAATGGTGCCTTCATAACATCCAGAGCCCCTGTTATACTGATAAGCAGAAACCAGGTTCAAGAATCAAACAGTACAGTAAATCAAATGGTACAGTAATTAGAATATGCAAACATTTATCCCCTCGGGAGATGCTAAAAAATTACCTCAGAGAAATTCTAGAGATAGAAGATAAAGATATGCCACCCTTTTCACAGGTTTTTTATATACCTGTGAAGGATTTGGATCCTTTACAAAGGAATAATATTCAGAATGCGCAACCATTGGATGTTTCTGCCCTTCTTGGAATGTCGGATTCAGAACAGATAACACCAACCACTATGTTGGCCACAGTAGCGTTACCTTCGGACAAGATCTGGATTTTAATGAAGTTTTTTCAGAATAAAGAAAAAACCTTTCGTGGTTTGCAAACTTGTGTTTTTCCAGATCTAGCGAGGGAAACGCAAAGGCGACGACAAACGTTTTTACAGATGAGACAGGGGACACTTCAACTTGGCGCAACTTTTTACCTCAAATATCCTTGTAAATGTTTAATCTCCTATCAAGCCATGAAATATGTTTATTTTGATCCTGACCAATTGTCATCTTTTTTAACATCTAAGAGAGCTCCTAGTTAAGTAAAGTCGAATAGAAACTCGTCTGTATCTGAAAATTTGATTTATAAAGTTTATTACCTGTTTTCTCCTATTTAGGAATCTTGGACTCCTGTTGTGGACTTTAAATGAAGCTATAATACTTAATTTGTGTTATGAATAATATCTTTAGATTTAATTGTAATAGTGGATTTTTCTTTACAAGTTTAGACTTGTTTACTATGTATAAAAACGATAAATAAAATATAAAAAAAAAAAGAATATGCAAATATTTAAACAAACCTTCATCTGTAGTTCTTTTAGTTCTTCTTGGTATTTTCTAATCAGTTCATCGTGCCTTTGTCTTTCAATGTCCAATTCCATTTTTGCTTCATCTTTAAGTGTGCTAATCTTTTCTTTTAGATCAGTAGCGCATTGGGTTCGTTCTTTTCTTAATTCATTTTCCATCTAGAAAGCAAGCGTCTTTTTATTTATACATACACTGTATCAAAACTACAAAGCACTGTAAGGTTTTAACTGCATGCTAGAAATGTAAGCACCGATAAGATGGGTCATTTTATAACAAATTTTTATAAACCCCTTGAACGTTTTCAGTCAAAACTACATTTTCTGATTTGTTGCCTAGTGGTCATTATTGTACTAGTGATAGAGAAACCAAATGGGGAACAATCTTTTATTTGTTTTATTGTATTATTTTTTTTAAATTATTTAATGAGATTTATTAATTGTCTTTATGAACAGATTTACTCAAAGGCAGTGTACAGAAGGTTAGAATAAGAGTCCTTGAATAGTCAGAAAGCCTCCTACTAGGATGAATGAATCAGTGTTAATTTAAATGTAAGCTTTAGACTAATTTTTCTAGAATGTGTTCACCATGAGGAAGTTGCATCCCTATCTGCTCTGCAGTATATCTGTTTTGTTATCACCCATAATGTTTGGTAAATATAGAATTGACAAGGAATGTAAGCTGGGTAGCAGGGGGGCGGGAGGGAGGGGAAGGGGGAGAAAAATTAAAACTGTTTAGTGATCTTAGTTACTGGTAGGAATTATTGCATTTGTATACCTTACTGAATTGTTGTTATATTTCTGCTAATAAAAAAGATTTAAACATAAATGTAAGCTTTTCTAACATTCCTTTACTGGGGGGAAAAAAAAGTCTGTTTGTGCTGATTGTTGTCCGAGCACAAACTACAAGATGAGGGTCTAATAAATGAGTTTGATGTATATGGTAAATTATTTTTACATATTTCTTTTGTTACATTTGTACCCCGCGCTTTCCCACTCATGGCAGGCACAATGCGGCTTACATGGGGCAATGGAGGGTTAAGTGACTTGCCCAAAGTCACAAGGAGCTGCCTGTGCCTGAAGTGGGAATCGAACTCAGTTCCTCAGGACCAAAGTCCACCACCCTAACCACTAGGCCACTCCTCCACTGTTGCTACTATTTGAGATTCTATGTGGAATGTTGCTATTCCATGTAGAAGTTGGCCCTTACAGATCACCAATGTGGCCGCGCAGGCTTCTGCTTCTGTGAGTCTGATGTCAGACTCACAGAAACAGAAGCCTGCGCAGCCTTCTACATGGAATGTTGCTAGTGGAATTACAACATTCCATGTAGAATCTCCAATAGTATCTATTTTATTTTTGTTACATTTGTACCCTGCGCTTTCCCACTCATGGCAGGCTCAATGCGGCTTACACGGGGCAATGGAGGGTTAAGTGACTTGCCCAGAGTCACAAGGAGCTGCCTGTGCCAGTTCCCCAGGACCAAAGTCCACCACCCTTACCACTAGGCCACTCCTCTGCATGTTTTGATGTATTATATAGCAAAACATGTTCTGACATGAAATCAATATTTTCAGTATTATGTTAGAAATGTATTGTGTAATGCTGATAGTTTGACTGTCCTGTAGAGTGTTCAAATGAATAAATATAAAAAATAGCAGGTAGGTTGTTTACTAATATAGTACACACATATATTGTTCATTGCAAAATCTTATCATTTACAAACCAAGAGATTAAATGCTGCAGCAGAAGACAATTTGATGATAAACTTTGCTCCTTCCATCGAGAAAGGAAACCAAGTCATGAATATCAAAACGTATATCTTTTATAACGTAAGACAGCAGCAACACAGCAGGTGATGCAAAAAAAATGACAAATCAGCCCATTCAGTCTGCCCCATCATTCCCGCCTACACTGCTGAGAATATATTCCAAAGATTTTGCCAGCGGTATATCATCACTTCACAAACCAAGACAGTTATGTCTTTCTTCTTTGTACTCTATAAACTTGGACAGATGAGCACACGAGATCCCTCACTTAACTGACGTTCAGCACCCCTGTCTAACCACAAGGCTTTGCAAATAATCTAACGAGCTGCCAACCTAGCATGGCTGTTCAGTGAATGTCCAACCTCCTAGACAGACTCTGCTACACCAGTGCTTGTAGGTCTTCTAGGACAGACCTGGCTGCTTGGTTGGCTGCATCTCCACTAGAAATGTTAACATTTCACATTACTGATTTGCTATTCAGTCTCAGTAACCATCAAATTGTTCAAACGGGGTACTTAAACATGTAGAAGCAACACAGAACGAAGTGAGTGATGGGTGGCAGATGATCTTTAATATATTCACAGCAAAAGTGACCCGACATGAACTGTGTTTCGGCTCATAGGCCTGCGGCGGGGGTCAAGAAACATCTGGACAAAAATTCATACAATATAAGAAGTATACAACATCAAAAAAAGTGCAATCCAATCTTTAAAAAGAAATATGCAACTTAAGGTAATCACTGAAACACTGTCTGCTAAATGACAGCGTAGATGAAAGAAACTCTCCTCTCCCATGGGAGATTTTTGTTTTTAACCTATACTATCGGTTTCCCTCTGACCTGTCCTGCCCAGGCAGAAAGAGGAAGTGATGTCAGAGGCGGCAGGATGGGCCAGAGAGAAAGCGGAGCAGGCCACAGGCAGCATAGTGCAATGCTGCCACTCCCAGGACCAACAGAAGACAATCTTTAAGGTAGACCAGTGGGGGTTATTGGGGGGGGGGGGGTGGGGGGGTTAGATGGTGAACCCTGCCTGGGGGAGGGGAGACCTGTAAATGAAACTGGAGTATGACTGAGGCAGTGAGCTCCAAAAGCTGCTCATAGGGGGGGAGGGGAGGGAGAGACAGAGTTAATGGGCCCCAGGTCATAAATAGAGATAATGGACCTGGGGGAAGAGGAGAGGGAGGGAAGGTTGAGAAAGGGAGAGATGTTGGATCTGGGGGTGAGAAGGAAAGAGACTATCAGTCCTTAAGGGAAGGGAAGAGGGATAGGAGTTGATATATTACCTTTCTGTGGTTACAATCAAAATGGTTTACATATTATATACAGATACTTATTTTGTACCTGGGGCAACAGATGGTTAAGTGACTTGCCCAGAGTCACAAGGAGCTGCAGTAGGAAATAAATAAATAAAATATCTTAATTGTGCGATGATGATGATGACTGTATATAAGCAAGATAATAAATTCAAATATGGAGGAGATATACAAAAAACAACATCAGCTTAATTTTCTGACCAAAAAATGATACATTAAATTGATTAAAGGAGATGTTGCCTCAAGAAGCCCCCGGCTCTATTATATATGGAGCTCATGAGGGCTGGACCGCTTCATCATTGGCAACACCCCCCCCCCCCCCATTTTTATAAAGCAGCCTGTCCCAAACATATGTTTTTATTCTTTTTTGTATAAATTTTTTTTTAGTATATGATGGGCAATCGTAAAGTTAATACGTATCAGCTACTTAGCTTTTACATGGTCCAATCCTTCTTTAGTTAGTTACATGCTGGACGCGACCAAGACCAACATTGGCCAGCGTTTCGTCGCCTGCGTCAGGGTCAGATGGTCTGCGTCTAACAAACACCGGTCTTGCTCCCTGTCTTTCAGTTTTTCGGACCCATCTCAGCAAACAGATTACGGGGATCTTGGTTCATAAAAGGAGCAACAGCTACTAATTTGAAGTCCACCGCTTTTCAGCTACACTCGGAGTTCTCTATCTCCACCTGCTGGCTGAGAGCCATAACCCATCAGTCTCTGGATGGATCTGATGCATGAAGTTCAACTTTCCACAGCCAATCATAAAGATATCAGTCCACTCAAACCAAAAAAGTAACTTTTTTGTTTGTTAATTACTTTTTCGGTTTGAGTGGACTGATATCTGAAGTGGGAATTGAACTCAGTTCCTCAGTTCCCCAGGACCAAAGTCCACCACCCTAACCACTAGGCCACTCCTCCTTTGATTCTTCCTTTAGTCTCCAGAACTGAACAACGACAAAGACAAATTAGATACTATTAATAAAGAGATACAGAGTTGGACCTATAATCAGCCCCAGCCAGTCAGCGTGCTAAAATACATCTCGATAGTCAGCACTGGTGTCCGGATCATGGCTGGTGCCAAATATCTGGATTCAGTACCAACAGCCAGTGCTATTTGGATAGCTGATATTGAGTCCGGATAACGTTATACTAACTTTATTACATGGTTAGAAGACTGAATATGAAATGTATGAATTTCTTTAATACTTCTTATGGCTGTTCTGAAAATCAGACTTATTTGGAGGTCGAGAAGACTGGTGCTGAGAACCTCTATTGGATCAAACCCTAACACAAGTACCAGAGCAGTAAAAATAATCTCATCCAGTTTCCCTATGAAATACTTCTTCTCAGTAAAACAGTCTGAATCACTGCTTTAATATCTACACTGTTTTTAAGTTTTGCCACTGAACTCTCAATTCCAATATAATACAATGAAGCAAAGTTTATTGCCATACTGGGAAAGCCCAAAGGTCCATCAAGCCCAGCACCCTGTTTCCAACATTGGCCAACTCAGGTCACAAATACCTGGCAAGATCCCAAAAAAGTACAAAACATTCTATACTGCTTATCCCAGAAATAGATTTTCCCCGTCCATTTAATAATGGTCTATGGACTTTTTCTTTAGGAAGCCGTCCAAACCTTTTTAAAATTCCGCTAAGCTAACCACCTTTACCACATTCTCTGACAACGAATTCCAGAGTTTAATTATACATTGAGTGAAGAAAGATTTTCTCCAATTCGTTTTAAATTTACTACATTGTAGCTTCATCGCATGCCCCCTAGTCCTAGTATTTTTGGAAAGCATAAACAGATGCTTCACATCTAACCGTTCCACTTCACTCATTATTTTATAGACCTCTATCATATCTTCCCTCAGCTGCCTTTTCTCCAATTTGAAGAGCCCTAGCCACTTTAGCCTTTCCTCATAGGGAAGTCGTCCCATCCCCTTTATCATTTTCATCACCCTTCTCTGCAACTTTTCTAATTCCACTATATCTTTTTTGAGATACAGCGACCAGAATTGAACACAATGTTCGAGGTGCGGTCGCACCATGGAGCGATACAAAGGCATTATAACATCCTCATTTTTGTTTTCCATTCCTTTCCTAATAATACCTAACATTCTATTTGCTTTCTTAGCCACAGCAGCACACTGAGCAGAAGGTTTCTTTTTTTTTTATTTATTATTTATTCGTTTAATCAAAATTTACAAGAAACTTCTTGTTTAGGAAAGTGTCAATCAAATAGAAAATCTTTTACACAGGAAAATAAAGAAATGAAAGAGCAATTAAATCATTACACTTTCAAAATTCAAAGACACTCAAGTCCATAAAGGGAGATCCAAGATTTTAGGAAATCTAAGGGAGAAATATAACAAAGGAGAAAATAAAGGAAATTAATCTCTGCTAAGATATTGTGCACCTTCTAATGTTGCTTCTCCAATTTAACTGAGGCTAGAAGTGATGACACATGAGCAGGTTCAGTAAACATATACTTCTTGCCTCCCAGCCTTATTATGCACTTGCAGGGGTATGTAAGAAAAAAGGTACCCCCCAAGTGCAAAACTTCAGGCTTGAGAAGCAAAAATTGTTTCCTCCGTCGTCTTGTCTCTTTCGAGACATCAGGAAATAGCATAATTTTAAAACCCATAAAGGGTTTATCCTTATTGCGGAAAAAAAGGCGGAAGATCCAATTCTTATCAGGAATCAATGCGACTGACGCCACTAATGTAGCAGCAGTCGCCAATTGGGATTCAGAGGTCTCAAGCAGAAGGGAAATATCCGAGGGTTTTCATTATCTGGATTAATGTTCCTCTCTGGGACATAATAGACTTGGGAAAAGGGTGGAATATCCTTTTCCAAAATATTCAAAACTTCACGGAAATATCGTTTCAACATATCTAGAGGGAGAACTGTTTGTATCCTTGGGAAGTTGACAAATCTCAGATTATAATTCTTAGTAAAGTTATCAAAAACCTCCATTTTTTGTCTGAGGTTTGTCACATCTTTTATAATCGTAGTTTGTAATGTTTCAACTTTCATAATCCTTTGGTCAATTTTTTCATTTAAAGTTTTAATCTCTTCTCCCTCTTTTTGTAAATCAGTTTCTACCTGTTTTACCCTGGGTAAAAGTTCGTTAGTTTGTTTAAGGAAAATTTGTCCCAAATTAGACATCAAGTCCCACAATACTTCTAAAGTTACTTCCTTTGGTTTGGCCACTAGTTCCTTAGGTAATTCAAACCTTATTGAAGTCTGCTCACTCCGTCTCTCAGTTTCTCTCCCCTCGTTTTGCTGTGGTTCTTTGGGCAAAATGCCCTCCATTCCTTCCTCAGTTAGAAATGACGCTTCACCCCGACGTTCTTCTGGGCCCGTGCCTTGTTCCAAGGGGGACCCTGTAGGGTCAAAGAGGAAGGAGCTTGCGCCGAGCGGTTGGGGAGGTGGAGTTCGCGCTGCAGGACTCAACGTTGTTTCAAAGCCGGGGGAAGCCGAATTCTCCTGTTCGCCGGCGTTCCCAATCGGCGGAGTGCTGCTATGCTGCACAATTGTCCGTGGCCTCATAAAACGGTCAATTGGACCCGGCAAAGGAGACGGGAGCGGGGAAGCTCTACCCGCTACTTTTCCTCTTCGCTTCGGCATCTCAGGAACGAGGTATGGGACGTCCTAGCAGATCGCGGCCATCTTGGATCTCTTGAGCAGAAGGTTTCAACGTATCATCGACGACGACACCTAGATCCCTTTCTTGGTCTGTGACTCCTAAAGTGGAACCTTGCATGACGTAGCTATAATTTGGGTAGAAGAGTTGGGCAGGATGACAGACCAGCGGGTTCTTGCACTCTCTTAATCAGACATATGCAATTAAACACCAATTTTTAATGGCACATTGGATTAAGCTGCAAAATAGTGGTTGAGATTCCTTAGGGGAACCCAATGCATCTACACAACTGTTCTTGAGACTTGCCAGTTAATATGAGTACCTGCTTCTCCTTATCACAGTGCCGGTGGTATGGGAGCTGGAGAGGCGATGAGAGCTAGGAGCCACTTTTTCAGATAGTTTGGAAAAATATAATGCCACTGGTTTTCAATCTTGGGGAACTCTCCTCTTCCTAATGCTCTTCAGTCTCAGAACTCACCCTTGTAAAATCTCAGAAGGACCCTCTCCAGGCTATTTATCATCTGGCCACAGCTCTTGGGTTAATCGTGTGCATCCCTTCTATAAATGTTTTGTCCTCCATATAGATTTGTTCTTGATTCTTCATTAACAGAATTATAATATTCTTTCAAGAAAAGAAATTGCCTACCTAATTATTGTAAAGTAACTGTAGTAGCAAAATATAGTTCAGATAATTCAACTATTTGAAGCCCTAATCCAAGGCACCAGGTTAACGGATGACAATCTAGAATCATTCAAATAATAAAAGACACAAGGAGAGAAAAAGGTCAAAAATGAGAAGAGGCTTGGCATGTTTGAGGTAAAATAATTGAGTTTACAGAACAAAGAGTGCAAGAAGCATTGCAATGGGAGATAAGAACAGAAAAACATAAGGAAATACTAAATGTAAAGAAAAGAACTCTGACTTAACACTGATATTTAAGAAGCCCATGCAGGGCAGTGAGCAGGGAGAAGCATCATGACTGAGGCAGAGACGATATGCAACAGAATTTTGCAGAATCTGTCCAGGGACCACTCATGTGGTTCTAGAACTAAGGACTAGACTCAGCTTTACTAATTGGTTGTTATCCTTTGAGGGTCATCTCTGAAAGCCCTTAAAACATCACAGATTTGCATTAGCTGTAGAAAGTTTATCTGATGAAGTTCCCCTTGAGCAAACAGAGGCCCTGGGTGAGGAGGTCCTCTAGATGGACCTCCCAGCCCAGTTTGGGTACATCTGAGGTTAGGACAACTTGAGTTGGAGAAATTTAAAAAGGAGAAGACTGACCAAATTTGTCTGGATTAGCCACCAAGACAGAGTCCATAAACCATTGGGTAACTTGGATGATGTCTTGCAAGCTCTGAATGGCCTGAATCCACTGAGAGCATAGGATCCATTGACCTTGCCTTATCCGAGTCAAAAGTGACTGAAGAAAGGGTTAAAAGTGCTGAATAGTAATGCTTGATCTCATACAAATGCAACAAATAAAAATTCACTGCTTCCTTGACCTTTTGTCCAAAAAGATTATCTCCCTTGCAGGGCACATCAGTGAGTTTCACCTGCACATTCTGAAGCCAATGCTTACAGCCAAGGGCTAAATTTAAAACTCTATGTCTGATCTTCAAGGCCCTTAAAGGAAATAGGCCAGAGTACTTGAAGAAAAGGATCGCCCTCTATACACCTTCCAGGTTGCTAAGTTCCTCCGAAGGAGTATCTCTAACCATAACCTCTCCAAAGGACATCACCTGATATAACACTCCCTGAAAGGCACCAAATCAAACCCAAAGGTAGAGGTTAAAAAACCCTATGTAAAAGCCAAACCAAAAAGTAGGGGTGGACCAGAAAATCTTCGCAGCCAGAGGTTGATAAAAACAACTTTTATTCGGCACCAAACCAGTGTACGACCCTGAAAGGCTTCACTCAATGCAACCCCTCTCCTCCACCCACACGTTCTGCCTTAAACAATGTCTCTTCCTAGACTTTAGAGCTTGTAGGCAACAGCAATGATTCACCTATGCTGCCAGGGGCTGGCACCAGATCTTTCTCTCTGCAGCATCCTGCCCCCTCTGATGTAACTTCCTGTTTCTGCAAGGGTATGATCCTGCAGTGGGAAGGCTCTCGGCCAGACCCTGGCAGGGCAGGCAAATTGCTGTCACTGCTGATGAGCTTTAGACTCAAGGGAGCAACACCATTTAAGGTAGAACATGTGGGTGGGGGAGAGGGGTTCAGAGAGAGGGGAGACCTAGGCTAGCACCTAGCACACGCTCAGTTTTCGCATTTGCACAAGAAGTTAGCATATGTAGGTCCCGGTGGGAATGCTGCCAGTACTTTCAGAGGACTGGAGGAGGTCTTCAGCTGGTGGGGCTTGAGAATGGGGTGCACTGGAAGGGGAGAGGGCAGGCGGCACAGAGAACCTTCCATGCCCACCCATTCTTCCCCTAGACTCACCCAAATTTTCTGTTTGGCTATGCTACTGGATCTGACTACTAAAGTTTTCTTTAAGCATCGTTAAATCTCCTTTCCTTCATTAATTGTAAGTTTTTAATGATGTAGCAAAGATTACTCAAAAATGTTGCCCTCTAGAAAGAAGGGCCCCCCACCTCATCCCTTGGCAACAAAGAACCACTCTAGTCCCTTCCTGCCCCCACTCTGGATCTCCATCCTCAGACTTACCTGGGTCCCTGGTGTCTAGAAGTAGCAGGAGAGATTCTCCTTCTCTAAAAATCCTCATTTGGAAGCCTGACCCCTAGCAGTAGTACTATGAGATGACTATTAGAGATCATGGCGGCCATTTTAAAGCCTAGGACATTAAGGGCAGGAGCAAGTGGGCATTGTTCTTGCTCCTGCTAGACACCAGGTAAGGTAAATGATAGGGACCAGGAAAAAGGTGTGTGTGTGAGGGGGGGGGGGGGTCTGTAGGGAGGGCCCCAGAGAAAGATCTTTGATGTGTGTATGTTAGGGGGGGTCTAGGTGGATGGTCTATCTTTTTTTTTTTGGGGGGGGGGGGGGGCTCAGATCTGTTCAGGGGCATCAAAGGGATGGGGAGTCAGAAGGCTAGCAAGAATTATCAGGTGGATCTATACCATGGATTAGGTGACCTGCAAAGGTGTGTGTGTGTGGGGGGGGGGGGATCTCAGCATTGACAATTGTCAGTTACAGAAAGCATTCATGCCTGAAGGTATGTATATACGACAAAAGCTGGGTGTTTTTTTTTGATCTGGGTGGATTCCCCTTGTAAGATCAGTGATTCCTGTAGATAGACCCATCCAAACCACTCATTCTCTCTGGCTCCACCATGCCTCTTGGCAATATAAATGTGGTGTGTAAATAGCTTCCTTTGTGAAATGGCTAAATGTACACATGTAAAAGTTGCTTTTTACACATGGGATGCTTCTAAAATAAGGGCCTTTGTGTGATAGAAGAATTTAAGAGGTAGTTTATTACATATAACTATAATACATATCACTATTTTATATATATATATATATATATAGAGAGAGAGAGAGAGAGAGCGCAATGTTGTGTATACTGTCACAGATAAACACATACACAGATTGAAGGGTAGAAAAATATATCATGCTGATTTGTAAGAGTATGAACATTTTGAAAAGTGTAGGTGATTAATGTAAATAACACATTTGAGATACATAAACAGTTTTAAAAACTAGTTTATAAGCATGTCAAAATGCTTACAGAATACATTTAAATGTGAGAAAATAAACAAAGTAGCTGTAAACAAAAATGCAGATTGCAATGCATAATGAGGCACATCAGGGCATGTATTATCTTACTACTGCTGCATGCAGAAGTTATACTTGAGTGACTACAACAACTGAGAAGTATCATTTATGAACAGGCGCTAGTATAGCAAGCTGGTTAGTGCATACACCTAAAAATCTGCAGATGTTGGCTTGATTCCATATCTACAATTAATGTACGTACTTTAATCTGCCTGAAGTTAGGCTTAAGACTAAGTTCTTTTGGGGACATGGAGTTTGTGGAGAGCAATATATTTAAATGCGCAAACTAGGAGGGCTGTTTGGTCTTTCCTTCTGAACAGGATTCCTTTATGTTTATCCCAAGCATTTTTGAATTCCGTTACCATTTTCATCTCCACCACCTCCCGCAGGAGGGCATTCCAAGTATCCACCACTGTCTCCATGAAAAAATACTTCCTGACATTTTTCTTAAGTCTGCCCCCCTTCAACCTCATTTCATGTCCTCTAGTTCTACCGCCTTCCCGTCTCAGGAAAAGGTTTGTTTGCGGATTAATACCTTTCAAATATTTGAACGTCTGTATCATATCACCCGTTTCTCCTTTCCTCCAGGGTATACATGTTCAGGTCAGCAAGTCTCTCCTCATACGTCTTGTAATTCAAATCTCATACCACTTTTGATTGGGTGGCAGCACCGGTGGTTGGGAGGTGGGGCTAGTGGCTGGGAGGCGGAGCTAGTGCTGGGCAGACTTCTACGGTCTGTGCCCTGAAAATGGCAGATACAAATCAAGGTCAGGTATACATATAAAGTAGCACATATGAGTTCATCTTGTTGGGCAGACTGGATGGACCGTACAGGTCTTTCTCTGCCGTCATCTACTATGTTTATCTGCTGTCATTTACTAGGACACTATCCCCCAGATTATATGGCTCCAAAAGATCAGTGCTGAAATTTAAGCGCGGATCCAAGATACATGCACCAAATTGTTAATGAGCATCAAGTATCAATTAATGGGCCTATCAATCAATAATTTCACTTAATTGGCACTAATTTGGACTTGCGCATGCATCTGCTTGCTCGCCATTCTATAACCCTGAGCACCTAAATCCCAAAGTGCACAACTCCAAAAGGGGGCATGAGCCAGGGGAGGCGAATGGGCAGGTCAGGGACATTCTGAAAATTTGTGCGTAGTTTTATAGAATAGTGCCATTTACATGCTGAAATGCCATGAGCTGAGTGCCAGCATTTACACCAAGTTTCAGCTCGACTTTAGGCGCAAGACTCAGTGCTAAGCACTGTTCAATACAGAGCACTTATCTCGGAGCGCCCTTTATAGAATACTGCTTAGCACTGATTTTTGAGCACTATTTATAGAATTCCCCCCTATATTAACTGTTATGAAAGAGAACAACACACACATAGCCAGAACTTGCTTGCTGTATAATAATTGATGCAATGAAGTGTCTTACTGCTATGATAAAAAGAATAGTTGTTTTTCAGAAAATGTGATTAAAAATTAGGTACTTTCTCCTTCTCAGGGGTCAGCTTTCTGGTATCAGCTGCCAAAGAAAATCTGCAACCATCCTAGGCTGACTCAAGGCTATGGCCAAGGTTTATGCTTATGTTAGTTACTGTAACTGTTCACATATGTATATATATGGTGCTTTAGAAGTAAAATGCCAGGCAGCCTAAAATGAAGTACAAATCTGAAGTCAATGATAAGAAAAGTGACAATAAATAGCCCAGGTGAAAGCTGCAGACTTCTTTCAGAGAACAATCAAAAGCACTCTATGATCTGGAAGGAAGATTTGTCTGAATCCGGTATGTCCTTCCTCGGAGTGATGTAAGTGGGCACAGCTGTGAGAATTTGCTGGTCGGCAGCACTGGCAGTACAGATCAGAAAGCAGCAGAATGGCTTGGAAGGGAATGGAGCAGCTGATCCTGAGAAAAACGTGGGCTTGCTCTTGCACCCAGACTTTCCTCATGGGAACCGCAAGATAATGCTGTGTTGTTTTCCTTGTGGGTTTGTACAGAACTTGTAGATAGTAAAAAATAATACAGATAACATTCGGTTATATTTTTACAAGAAAGACGACTGTTTTGCCATGCTGATAATTGCTTATAAATACATGTTACTGATAGCTCTGGAATCTTTAAACCTGAACAAATACATGCAGCTTTCCTGCTAGCACGTAAGACTAGCTTCCTGTTCTTCGCTAGTTTATTATCAGTCAGATCCTGTACGTTATAAATATAATTTGGGTGCCTAGGCAAGAAAAAAAAAATATATATATATATAACAAGTTATACAAAAAGATGTGGCAAGTGAACACTAAAGTATGTTCCTAATAGTTTGGTCAGTGTGACCAAGTTCTTTATCTAGAGAAAGCTAAATAATTTGGTCATTCTAAGATAAGCATGCTTTCTTCTCTTTTCCTCTTGGCTTCTCCTGCCTGTTTCCAAAGAATATACAAAGTAAGCCTGGCACATGGATGCTGTTTGTCGCAGGTAAGAGGAAGTGAAAGGTGAGTAGAGTTTCAGGATGCAGAAAAGTGACATGCATGTATGTTTAAAACCATCTTCTGTTGTCAATGATAACCTTCACAGACTGGTGTGAAACAGATGGAAAAGCAGCAAGGAAAGAATCTGGCAACCCTGATTCAGGAGGTGCCCTGCACCTGACCATTCTCCTCTGACCAATTTACTGTATGCACTGACAATTGCTACAAAATACAGTCTTCTACTGCCTTGAAGGTCACAGGAATGAACTCTGCACTTAAGCAGCAACAACTGGTCACCTCAAAGAAGCACTTGAGATCCAGACTGCTATTCACCATAAAGCCTCTGAATGCTAAGCATGATCCATAGCTGCTCTGACAATATCACAGTCTGCAAGTGCCCTTTGTCCTCTGGTAACCCATTTGTGTGTATAAAGAAAAGGTGGCTATATTTTTGATGTGCTCACTGGTACCTCTCCTGTCACCTTCTATTCTCTCTCTTTCTCCTCCATCCCTCTCTTTTACTGATGCAGCCCTGTGAAAACTTTCTTTTCCTATTGAGAGACGTGAAAGACTAGAGAGAGTTTTCTGATTAGGCACAGAGTGCAGCTGGCCTCTCACCAAAACTGCTGTTCATGTTCATGTCTCTCAACATTTGCAGTGCTCAGTGGCCAGATTAACTACTGCAAAGATAGCAATGATTATGATAATCATGCCCATACCTTGGAGATTATTTACGCACCACTATGAAACTTCAAATCCTGAACATTGTGAGATATAGAGCAATGACTAAAGAGCCCCTGAGATAAGCAACTGTTTTGTTTAAGGAGGCTTATTTGTGCTGTGAATATGTGCATGTGTTTAAGAACTCCAAAAAGAGAGTGTGTCAAATACATAAATTCTCAAAGGCCTATGTATACAGTTTTTCAGTCATTTACTGAAGAGGGCTTTCATTTTTCAGCACCTCTATCTACATTTGGTCTCAATCATATTTCCCCTCATCTGTCTCTTTTCCAAGCTGAAGAGTCCTAACCAGTGGCGTTCCTAGGGGGGCTGGCACCGGGGTGGATCGCCGATTTGCCCCGCCCCCTGGGTGCAGCGCCCCCCCCTGATGCAGCGCGGACCCCCCCCCCCGGCAAAAGGACACCCCCGCGAAGGAACCCCCCCTGCTGGGTGCATGCCGCCGCCGGGGGGGGGGGGGGGGGGTGCCGCGCGCGCCTGTCCTCCGTTGTTCCATGCTTCTTCTCTGCCCCGGAACAGGAAGTAACCTGTTCTGGGGCAGAGAAGAAGCATGGAACAATGGAGGGCAGGCGCGCGGCACCCCCCCCCCCCCCGGCGGCGTGCACCCGGGGCGGACCACCCCCACCGCCCCTCCCCTAGGAACGCCGCTGGTCCTAACCTCTTTAGCCTTTCTTTATACGAGAGGAGTTCCATCCCCTTTATCATTTTAGTCGCTCTTCTTTGAACCTTTTCTAATTCCACTATATCTTTTTTGAGATATGGCGACCAGAACTGAACGCAATCCTCAAGGTGCGGACGCACAATGGGGCGATACAAAGGCATATACATTTATTTTAGCCCTCTCAACAGCCTACATGCTAGCAAGTTAGTTACCTAGCCCAAGGCAGATACCGAATGGAGTAACATGAGTAAGCGTTCAGTAGACAACATGGAGGAAGCGTACCAAGCTTTTTACCCTGCACATGATGTGCCTTCGTTTATAGCACAGACATGCTAATGTTTTTCCAGACCACTTTAACATACAGGACAAGGCCTTACTGCATAACATGCTATTTTTAACATGCTTAAGAAATCTTAAACAATTGCATTTGAGTTTAATGCATAAGTCCCATGGTATTGACACAAACCTCTTTGTATACAAATGATTAACTGCTGTTCAGTAATTATTTAAATGCATTTATTCCATCTGATATACCGCAATGGGCCTACAGTAGGCATTTATTCTGTTTACAAAATTAAAAGAGAGAGAAAAAGGTAGAGACAGAGAGAGAAAAAGGGTAAAAGAAGCTAAAGAAAGAGAAAGGGGGCAGAAATTTGGAGATGGTGACACCAAAAGATTCTGTAAAAAGGAGAGGGTTTAAGGAGTATATTATATTTATCTTTTTACAAATCATCACACAAATGAAAAACATATAAAATGAAATAGCAAAATAGTTGATCATACGTTAATTCCATGCTCCATTTTACAATATAAACATTTTTATCTTTAAATGAACCCCCTCATTATTATCGTGCCCTTTTTCCTTGAATCAACAAGCACAAAGTGGCAAGCAGAAAGAACATAATTTCTTGTATTCTTAAAATTGTTCAATCCATACACCTTTAGAAAAGATTCTTTTTTTAAAAATCTTTGAGGCCAAAATTTAAAAACCGGGGTTTAATCCATTGTTAAAGCCTTCAAAAATATATATGTGTCTCAGAGCTTGGACAAAAAATGAGGGAAAAGTGTGGGAAATACACATCTAAATTTTCATTCTGCCCTAACCAAGCCCCCTTGAAATCTCTGTGTTGCGGCAATCTCCACGTGTATTTACCGGCATTCTGAAATTGTCATTTACACGTTTAGCCTACCTAGACATGTCCATGCCGCTATTTTCACATGAATTATGTTTTAAAATTACTTCCTTAGTAAGTTACAAGGACCAAAAATAAAGATTGTATCATACAAGACCTTAAATGCAATGTTTACTATACTACTACTATAAATCCTGTGTGTATTAATGTCCAGTGTTACTGAGATGCAAATTATATACTACTGTAAATGGTAATAATTAGGGTTGCATTTTGATGAAAAATTTCAATCATGATTAATCGCACAATTAAAGGTATTTTATTTATTTCCCACTGCTTCTCCTTGTGACTCTTGGCAAGTCACTTAACCTTCCCCATTGCCCCAGGTACAAAATAAGTACATTTATATAATATGTAAAACACTTTTGATTGTAACCACAGAACTGTGATATATCAAATCCCATCCCCCTTCCCTTTACTGAAGGACTGATAATATCCCTCTTTTCACCCCCAGATCCAAAATCTCAACCTTTCTCAACTTTCCAGCCCACTCCTCTTCCCCCAGGTCCATTATCTCTCTTTCTTTCCTGGGGACCATTATCTCTCTTTCTCTCCTTCCTCCCATTGTCCAACACCTCTCCCTCCATCCTCTTCACCTCTATGAGCAGCTTCTGGAGCTCACTGCCTTGGTCATATCTTCCATCAGTGACCCCTCAAGTTCTGCTTCTGGGTCTCAACTCACACTTCTCCCTCTACCTAGGATTCAGCATTTACCCCCCGCCAATACCCCCGCTGGTCTACCTTAAAGGCGGCCTTCTGCTAGTCATGACAGTGTTGCACATATGCTGCCTGTTGCCTACTCGAAGCTTTTCAGCTGGCCTGTCCTGCCTCCTCTGACATCACTTCCTGTTTCTGCCTGGGAGGGACAGGTCAGAGGGAAAGCTTTGGACCAGGCAGCAGACAGTATGGTGAAGATCAAGTGAAGATCACCTTTAAGATAGACTGGCTTGGATGGGGGGGGGGGGGGGGGGGGATGGAGAAAGATGTCAGATTGCACCAAGGACAGGGGTTTGGAGTGGAAGATAGAAAAGCAGATGCTTGAAGCAGACAGGAGACACTGCAATATACTTTTTTAAAAAAAAATTGTGATTAATTTTATGCATTAATCGCAGAGTTCACTGCGCTTAAAGTGCAGCTCTAGTAATAATACATGCATTAAGGCATGTACGGTAATGCAAACCTTAACTATTCCTCCCTGGAGCAGGTTAAGTTTTTAATATTAAAAAGCCTGTTACATTTTGTACATTTTAATATGCACAATTGTTCACTGTGCTAATAGGTAACAAGTTACTTTGCATTCTTTACTATTTCATTTCCTCATCAGCAAAAAGTTTGCATTAACAATGTAGACATATTTTTATTTAATTATTTATTTGCTGCATTTGTATCCCACATTTTCCCACCTATTTGCAGGCTCAATGTGGCTTACATTATGTCACAATGGTGATCGCCATTAACGGAATGATAAGTACAGAATGATGTTATAAATTAAGATATAAAAATATCAAGTAAATAGAAGTAAGTAAATAAAATATCAAGTGACTAGGAGTAAATAAATAGATCATTCATAACTGGTATATAAGAACAAGGACAAGGTATAACATTCAATGATATCATTGCAATTAAAGTAACCAAATTAAAGGGACCAATGTCTGTTCATTCTAGTGCATTTTGATGTCAGACTTTTATGAAGGATTCTTGTTGTAAGTCTATTTGAATAGGTTTGTCTTCAATAACTTCCGGAAGGTTAACAGATCATGCGTTATCTTTATAGCATTTGGTAATGAATTCCATAGTCGTGTGCAGATATAGCAGAAGCTGGATGCATATATTGATTTGTATTTGAGACCTCTACAATTGGGGTAATGAAGGTTTAAGAAAGTTCGTGATGTACTTTTTGTATTTCTTGCTGGTAGATCTATGAGGAGGCTTATTTTCAAAGCACTTAGCCTCCCAAAGTTCCATAGAAACCTATGGAACTTAGCCTCCCAAAGTGCTTTGAAAATATGCCTCGAGATCTGACTATATGACGGGGCTTCTCCGTGAATGACTTTATGAACCAGGGTGCAGATCTTGAATGTAATTCGATCTTTTAATGGGAGTCAGTGTAATTTTTCTCTGAGGGGTTTGGCGCTTTCATATTTTGCTTTTCCAAATATGAGTCTAGCTGCAGTGTTTTGGGCTATCTGGAGTTTTTTAATAGTTTGTGCTTTGTATCCGGCAAAAATGGAATTACAGTAATCCAGATGGCTTAGTACCAGTGATCTCAACCTAGATAGTCACGTGAAATTGCGGAATACCTCTCTTGGGAAGAAAGGTTTCACTCTTTTAAGCTTCCACATTGCATGGAACATCTTCTTTATTACATTTTTCACGTGACTATCTAGGGTGAGATTTCGGTCAATTGTGACTCCCAGGAGTTTCAGGGTGTCTGTAACAGGGAGAGTGTGGTTTGGTGTTTTTATATTTGTATAATTGGTTTTGTTATATTGCGATGAGAAGATAAGGCATTGTGTCTTTTCTGCATTAAGCTTTAGTTGGAAAGCATCCGCCCAGGAGTTCATTAATTGGAAGCTGTGAATGATTTTATCTGTGATTTCTGATGTCATTTTTAAACGGAATGTATATCGTGACATCATCAGCATATATATATATATATGGGTTTAAGCATTGATTGGATAGTGATTTGGCCAGTGGTAGCATCATTAAGTTAAATAGAATTGGTGAAAGCGGCGATCCCTGAGGCACTCCACATTCAGGTCTCCATAGTAATGATATAATCGATTTTGATATCACCTGATATGTTTTTGTAGTTAAGAAGCTGCAAAACCAATTCAGTACATTTCCTCCGATTCCGAAGTATTCTAGAATGTTCAGTAGAATACTATGGCTGACCATGTCGAACGCACTGGGCATGTCAAATTGCAAGAGTAGAACATTGTTGCCAGTTGCAATTAATTGTTTACATTTGGTTAGGAGTGTTATAAGTACTGCTCTGGTACTGTGGTTAGTACGGAATCCGGATTGGGATGCATGTAGTACTGAGAAGTTGTTCAAATAGTAAGTTGTTTAGTAACTAGACTTTCCATTAACTTAACCACAAGGGGGATGGATGCAACTGGACGGTAATTGGTTATATCGTTTAATTTTTTCTTTAGGTCTTTGGGAATTGGTGTAAGTAGTATATTGCCTTTATCCAAAGGAAAGGATCCTTGTTGAAGCATATAATTTAAGTAGGAGGTGAGATCTGTTATGAAACGCTGAAGGGCAGATTTTATTAAGTAACTGGGGCATGTGTCTAATTTGCAATGGGACTTGGTGAATTTGATGAATATTTGGGTGACTGTTTCCTCCGTCAGTAAATCAAAATTTATCTATATTCGGTCTGCTGGATATTCATCAATAGTTGGGTCCAAACAGTGAATGAAGTTTTCATAGTCTGTAGAGTTAATAGATAAGGTGGATCGTAATTTAATGGTTTTCTGATTAAAGTAAGTGGCAAGATCATTTGCTGATGGGGTATCTGTATTAGTTGAGGTAACCGGTGAGGTGTCAAGAAGATTATGTATGAGTTGGAAAAGCTTATGCATGTCCTTGTAATCTGGTCCGATTTTAGTTTTGTAGTATGACCTTTTAGTTTGTCTAATTGTATATTTGTATTTTCTTAGCATATTTTTCCATGCATTAAATGATTGTTCATCTTTCATTTTAGTCCATGCTCGTTCAAGTCTCCTTACTTGAGTTTTTAGTTTTTTCAGATCTTCATTAAACCAAGGTAGTGAGCTTTGTCTATGCGAAGTTCTTGTTTGTAATGGTGTTATTGTATCAAGTACAGTATGTTCTTGCAGCTATTGTCCCAATTTAAGAGGAATTGATTGGAATCTGTTTGGACTGTCCAATCATTCATGTAGAATTGTTGCCAGAATAGTAATGGATCAATTTGGCCTCTTGTAGTATAAGTTTTACTTTCTTGTTTCTGGATCAGATTTTTTATCCGCCATTGCATGGATATGTTAAGTTTGAAGTGATCTGACCATGGTATCTCAGACCATTTTATATCTGTTATTATAAAGGTTTGATCTAAAGAGAATTTGTGTGTGATGAGGTCAAGCGTGTGTCCTTTAACGTGTGTTGCTTGAGTATTAGTCCAATTAAATTCCCATAGTTGGAGAAAGTCCTTACATTCTCATGTATTCTTTGCATTGTGGTCTTCTAGATGCAAGTTAATGTCCCCTAATATAAGAAGATTAGAATTAGATACACAGGCATTCGAAGTGAAGTCCATAAGTTGTGGTTGGCATTCTTGCCAGTTTCCTGGAGGTCTATAAAACAAAATGATGTTTAGCTGGTTGATCCTACGTGAGGCAATTTCGAGTTGTGGTGTTATTTTTTTTTGTTACATTTGTACCCCGCACTTTCCCACTCATGGCAGGCTCAATGCGGCTTACATGGGGCAATGGAGGGTTAAGTGACTTGCCCAGAGTTACAAGGAGCTGCCTGTGCCTGAAGTGGGAATGGAACTCAGTTCCTCAGTTCCCCAGAACCAAAGTCCACCACCCTAACCACTAGGCCACTCCTCCACTAGCAACATTCCATGTTCCACTGCACTAACCACTAGGCTACTCCTCCACTAGCAGCATTCAATGTAGAAGCTTGCCCTTGCAGATCAGCAACACGGCCGCGCAGCCTTCTGTTTCTGTGAGTCTGACGTCAGACTCACAGAAGCAGAAGCCTGCGCGGCTGATCTGCAAGGGCAGGCTTCTACATGGAATGTTGCTAGTGGAATAGCAACATTAACATTCCATGTAGAATCTCAAATAGTAGCAACAGAATCTCAATAGTAGCAACATTCCAGAATCTCAAATTTTTAAATTTTTGTTACATTTGTACCCCGCGCTTTCCCACTCATGGCAGGCTCAATGCGGCTTACATGGGGCAATGGAGGGTTAAGTGACTTGCCCAGAGTCACAAGGAGCTGCCTGTGCCTGAAGTGGGAATTGAACTCAGTTCCTCAGGAACAAAGTCCACCATCCTAACCACTTGGCCACTCCTCCACTCAGCCGAATCCAATGGTGGATTCGGCTGTAGTAGTTACTGTAAAATAAGATTTGTAAATTAGTGCAATGCCTCCTCCTCTCTTACCATTTCTTGACCAATGAATAATTTTGTAACCTGGTGGGCAAAGATCTAGTATAATTGGATCATTTTGGTTGTGAATCCAGGTTTCATTGATAATTAATAGATCCAGGTTATCTTCAGTAATCCAGTCTGTTATTCTTGTTGCCTTATTGACAGCTGATCTGCATTTGTGTATCCTATTTGGATTGTTTGAAAGGGGTCAATTAGGTTAGAGATTATGTTGATTTTTCTTAGTTGTCTGTTTGCTGGTAATGGAGGTTTGTTATGTCCATTTTTTCCTTTATATTGATGTTGTTCAGGTGAGGTAATAATTCCATTATTTTGGTTATTGTTGTTATTATGGTGGTATGTATTGTGTTTGGATGGTCGGTAAGGCAGGAGTATTGTAGGAATACTGTTGGTTTCCAATAGGGGTTGGTTAGTATGTGGTGGATTAAGGTAAATGAGTAGATAGCAAAGAGTAATTTAGTGATATTCATCTTGATGATATTTCCCTAGGATGTTATATGAATTAGTGCTCGGCAGATGAGGAGCACAGAATTGGGATTATAAGATCATTGATCTTTGAATAGAGTTAGTAAGTTTCAATCCTTAGTAGTGATGAGAATAGAGATGGTCGTCCTTAGAGATGGTCATCCCTGATTTTCGGCGATAATGGAAACCGAGGACGCCCATCTCAGAAACAACCAAATCCAAGCCCTTTGGTCGTGGGAGGAGCCAGCATTCGTAGTGCACTGGTCCCCCTGACATGCCAAGACACCAACTGGGCACCCTAGGGGGCACTGCAGTGGACTTCAGAAATTGCTCCCAGGTGCATAGCTCCATTACCTTGTGTGCTAAGCCACCCAAAACCCACTCCCCACAACTGTACACCACTACCATAGCCCTTATGGGTGAAGGGGGGCACCTACATGTGGGTACAGTGGGTTTCTGGTGGGTTTTGGAGGGCTCACATTTACCACCACAAGTGTAACAGGTAGAGGGGTATGGGCCTGGGTCCGCCTGCCTGAAGTGCACTGCACCCACTAAAACTGCTACAGGGACCTGCATACTGCTGTAATGGAGCTGGATATGATATTTGAGGCTAGCATAGAGGCTGGCACAAAATATGTTTTTAATTTTTTTTGAGGGTGGGAGGGGGTTAGTGACCACTGGGGTAGAAAGGGGAGGTCATCCCCAATTCCCTCCGGTAGTCATCTGGTCATTTAGGGCACATTTTTGTGGCCTGGTCGTAAGAAAAAAAGGACCAAGTAAAGTCATCTAAGTGTTCGTCAGGGACGCCCTTCTTTTTTCCATTAGCGGTCAAGGACGCCCATGTGTTAGGCACGCCCCAGTCCCGCCTTCGCTACGCTTCCGACACGCACCCGTGAACTTTGGTCATCCCTGCAACGGAAAGCAGTCGAGGACGCCCAAATTCGGCTTTCGATTATGCCATTTGGGCGACCCTGTGAGAAGGACGCCCATCTTGCGATTTGTATCGAAAGATGGGCGCCCTTCTCTTTCGAATATAAGCCTGAAAGGGAGCTTTTATCAACTGGATTAATACCACTTTGAGCTCCTATGACACTGCAGGAGGCTTCAACATAAGCAAATTCTTCATGACTTGAACAATTAAGCAGGGGTTCTCAACCCAGTCCTCAGGGCACACCTAGCCTGTCAGATTTTCAGGATAACCACAATGAATATATATGAGATAGATTTGAATAGAATGGGAATAGTACATGCAAATTTATTCCATGCATATTCATTGTGAATATCCTGAAAACCTGACTGGCTGGGTGTGTCCCAAGGACTGAGTTGAGAATCCCTGCTTTATAGAGATGGGTTTTCCTTTCACATGCTGGTGAAAAGCACCAAGTTCTACCCTAACAGAGCTGTTATTTTTTTTTAATAGCTGTTTTTCAAAATTAACTCTGACAAATATACAGATATTTAAGCAGTTTTTGGGTGAATCAGGAAAAGAGGTTTATAGCTCTACCATCACACCAAATGTCAAACGCCTCCATTTAAATTTGTAAGACCTTCTAGTAACCAAAGAAGGAGTGGGAAGTGGATCAATAACTTCAGGGACTGGGACAACTGAGTCAAACAAGACATATTTTATTAAGGACGACACAGATATGTGTTTCGGCCACAGGCCTGCCTCATGAGTCTCAAATTGTTCAGAAAAAACTATCTGATGGAGGTTTGAAACAAATCTTCGTAGTAAGGTGCTGTGTAAAAGTGGTCTTAAGAGAGACCTTTGTACTCAAGAAAGAAACAGCGCATTGCGTTGCCAAAGTCCAAAATGTAGAATTGAAAGGCTGGTGGAGACGGCGTCCACTATAAGTGGTAGAAAAAAACTGAGATTTGGCAATGTGAAGCGCTGTTTCTTTCTTGAGTACAAAGGTCTTTCTTAAGACCACTTTTATACGGCACCTTACTACGAAGGTTTGTTTCAAACCTCCATCAGATAGTTTTTTCTGAACAATTAAGACTCCTGAGGCAGGCCTGTGGCCGAAACACATATCTGTGTCGAGTCCTTAATAAAATATTTCTTGTTCGACTCAGTTGTCCATTTCCCATTCTTTCTTTGGTTTCTTGTACTTCCGTGGGAATTTGCTGTTCATCCACCTAGTGGATTACCCTTCTCTATTTTACCCTAAGACATTCTAGTACAATTTCTCCTGGAAGCTAGCAATACCTATAACATACTGTTAGGCAAGTTAAAGAAGCTACCAGTACCATTCACAAAGACATAAGGAATGCAGTAGGAGTGGTTATGTCCTCCTGAGTCATCAGTCTTGGGCTCTTGGAAGCTGTAACACCTCCTCTAATAATGAAGAGGATGAGTAGTGTGCGCATCAAGGGTGTTTCAAGAACACAGACTGCTTCAGTGCCTCAACTCCATGCTCCAATGAAATGTGATGTCAATGCACCCTGACCTCCCCCTGGTGTTTGGCATCACGAGCCCTCAGCACTAGTTAAGGATGAATCCTTCCTCTTCTTTGGGAGCGACTCACATGGTGATTGGTCCTGATGGACTCTACTGACATTTGATGGCAAGTGAACCATACACCTTCAAAGCATCCCCAGTGTCCGATGCAGCTCTGGGTCCCATGGAGATTGATGGTTCCATTGCCAAAGTCATGGATCAGATTTCTCAGCATCAAAAATACATGTATGCTGTTTTTCTCAACCACAAAGAACTCTCTTAGACATGTATGAACATAATTTACAAAAAGAAGGATCATGGTCAGGACCCAGGCATTGCAGGCACAAGTTATGTTTATCCATAGCAAATATGGTCCTGTTGCACCAAGTCAACTTCTTATGGCCACTGGGGGCTTTTTTCTGGAAACATAATTAAGAAAAATAGCTACTGCATAATCAAATGACTCAGTTTTGAAAACAAGTACCCCAACTGGGAGCAGAAATTCCTCACCAAGGCTTACACCGAGCTACATGCAAAAATAAAGGAAATCTGAAAATGACCAAAAACCTAACTAAAATGCTAAACAAGGAAAAGGTACTGCACAACAGTGAAAGGACATGAGAAAACTTCCACAACTGCAACTTTGATCACGAAAATGTGGTCTTGAAGTAAGCTCTAGAGGGGAATAATCGAACGGGGCCGGCCATCTATAAGGGCGGCCATCTCTAATGACGACCCCGTTAAGCGGCGTACCCAACCGTATTATCTAAACAAGATGGCCGGCCATCTTTCGTTTCGATAATACGGTTGGGGCCTGCCAAATCTCAACATTTGGGCCGCACTTAGAGATCGCCGGTGTTAGAGATGGCCGCCATTGGTTTTTGCCGATAATGGAAACTAATGGCGGCCATCTCAAACCTGGCCAAATCCAAGCCATTTGGTTGTGGGAGGAGCCAGCATTTGTAGTGCACTGGTCCCCCTCAAATGCCAGGACACCAACCGGGCACCCTAGGGGGTACTGCAGTGGACTTCACAAAATGATCCCAGGTGCATAGCTCCCTTACCGTGGGTGCTGAGCCCCCAAAAACCCACTCCCCACAAATGTACACCACTACCATAGCCCTTAGGGATGAAGGGGGGCACCTACATGTGGGTACAGTGGGTTTGTGGTGGGTTTTGGAGGGCTCACATTTACCACCACAAGTGTAACAGGTAGGGGGGGAATGGGCCTGGGTCTACCTGCCTGAAGTGCACTGCACCCACTAAAAACTGCTCCTTGGACCTGGGTATGACATTTGAGGCTGGCATAGAGGCTGGCAAAAAAATGTTTTTACATTTTTTTTGTTGGGGTGGGAGGGGGTTGGTGACCACTGGGGGAGAAAGGGGAGATGATCCCTGATTCCCTCCGGTAGTCATCTGGTCAGTTTGGGCACCTTTTCAAGGCTTGGTCGTGAACGAAAAGAGACCAAGTAAAGCCGGCCAAATGCTCATCAGGGCTGGCCTTCTTTTTTCCATTATCAGCCGAGGCCGGCCATCTCTTAACCACGCCCCCATCCCACCTTCGGTACCCTGCCGACACGCCCCCTTGAACTTTGGCCGGCCCTGCGACGGAAAGCAGTTGAAGCCGGCCAAAATCAGCTTTCGATTATACCGATTTGGCCGGTTTTAGAAGGCCGGCCATCTCCAGGTTTGTGTCGGAAGATGGCCACCCTTCTCCTTCGAAAATAAGCAGGCTAGTCACTTCTGTAGACTGACTCCATGGAAAGATGAATAGGTCCCATGCGACAGTAGTAGGGAGGAAGTAGTGCACATGTGCAGTGAAGTGACTCATAAGCTTCTAGCACATGCTAAGCTTGAGAAGTGCGGGCTTCATCGATGACCTATCCATGACATGTTTTACTGAGAAATGCTTACATTCTGTGAAGACTTTCTATACTGCTTTTCCTCCAAAAAAGATGATAACCATAGCTGGTTTGAACCAATCTAAAATGTGAGCCTGTGTCCTTCACTGCAAGCATACAGAATGGTTTTACTTAGATTTTGCTCATGTCTTTTCATTAGTAGCTCACAGCGAGTTACATGAGGTAGGGTAGCTATTTCCCTGTCCTCACAGGTCTTACAATATAAGGGTCTAATTATACTAACATGCATTAATGCACAACAACAGACATTAAAGCGATTATTACACATTTTATTAACGCAGGGTCAATTATTTCCATGGGATGTCTTTATGGGGTCTCTTTACTGAAACACGTCTTGTATTAATATGCGTTAATGTATGTTAATGCATGTAAGGAAATGAGGCCCTGATTTTGTACCTGAGGCAATGGAAGGTGAAGCCGCTTTATCAAGGTGAGAAGGAGCATCAGTGGGAGAAGTGGATGTGAACCCTCGCTTTCACAATTCTTAGCCCACTGCTCAAACCACTAGGCTACTCCTCCTAGAATAAGTATTAAGAAATCTTACTTTTATTTTTTGTCCTCTTTACTACCTCCAATGACCATACAAAACAAATTATGTTCCCCTGTTAGCTGACATCTGAAAGGCAAGCCTCCTCTCAGACAAAACTCTGCTATTCTCATCTGCCAACATGCCCAGCCCCCCAGCTCCTCCCCCCCCCCCCCCCCCCCCACCCTTGGTCAACATCTATCCTCTGGGATCAACGATATCACATCTGGGGCATAACTGAAATCTGCCAAAAGGTATTATAATTTGTTTTCTTTTTCTTCCCCTGTGAGGTTGAGTTGCCCAAGTGGCATACTGGCTGAGAAGAGGCTCTGACTAGTATGGACTGCTTCTGCATCAGCAGTCATTCTCCTTTTGCTATGAGCCCCTTCTGACGCCACTGGCTACAGGTTTCCTGTGTTACAGCTCTCAGTGCTGCTAATGAAATACAGGATCAACAGGACTATTTTTCATGATTTCTAGGCATGTTTGTTTCAGTTTGATGTGATTTATATTCATTGCTAACATACCTCTTCTTCCAGGAAGCAATACTGCATTTGTAAAAGAGCTGAATGTACTGTTAATGTTATTTGAACTTGTTTTTCTGTAGCTCTGTACTAAAGACGTGACCATTTTTCAGTGTCCTACCGAAAACACTAATTGTAGTTTCTTCCATGGGAAGATCAGAATTTCATTTAAAAAAATACCAGGCATGCATGGGCAGATAGATCATAAGAAGGGATTAACATTTTTGCATAGCATAGACGAAAGAAATCTGGCATTGTGCACAACCTCTTCCTAATTAACCAGAACTGTTGACAGAAAATCAAGAACTATGCTGGCTAGGTGGTTTGCCACTATTACCTTTTCCTTTCGGCAATCATCATTCAGCATCTTCTGTCTGAGGCTTTCCTGCAGCTGCTCAACTGTGTTCTGATGAGAAATCAGCATCAGTTCCCTGAAACACGCAAGAACGCCTGTGTTTAAAATGCCATGCTATCAAACACAGCAATTATAGCACCATAATTAGCTTCAGACACTTAGAACACTGCAAAGAGTTATCAAATGACCTACTTGGATCATACAGAGTACTGTTACACTTTCAAGTGTTACCAGCATTGCGTATTTTTCTTAGAAGACATCTTTATAGACGCCTTCAGTTTTACAGCTATTTTTCTTAGGCTGGCTCTCATTTTTGAATTTCTTTGATTTTGCTTTATGTATGTATGTATTTTTACTATTGAGGCTCAAACATTTATTTCAGACGGTAAGTATTAAGGTCTGTGTTTAGAAAGGAATTTCTCTTCTACACAGGGTGCATGACTTTATAATAGGCCACTTAGGCACTTATTTTATAAAGACACATGACGAGGCATATTTTCAAAGCACTTAGACTTACAAAGTTACGTGGAGGGGCATAATCGAAAGGGTCGCCCAAGTTTTGCTGAGGACGTCCTCGCAAAACGTCCCGGTGGAGGGGCGGGGAAACCCGTATTATCGAAACAAGATGGACGTCCATCTTTTGTTTCGATAATATGGTTGGTGATGCCCAAATCTGGAAATTTAGGTCATCCTTAGAGATGGTTGTTTCTAGACTTGGTCGTTTCTGATTTTCGGTCATAGTGGAAACCAAGGACACCCATCTCAGAAACGACCAAATGCAAGCCTTTTGGTCATGGGAGGAGCCAACATTCGTAGTGCACTGGTCCCCCTGACATGCTAGGCACCAACTGGGCACTGCAGTGGACTTCAGAAATTGCTCCCAGGTACATATCTCCCTTACCTTGTGTGCTGAACCCCCCAAAATCCCACTACCCATAACTGTATACCAATACCATGGCCCACATCCCACCTATGGCCACGTCCTCTATTCAACTATCCTGCTTATTTTCGAAGGAGAAGGGCACCCATCTTCCGACACAAATCGGGAGATGGGTGTCCTTCTCCTAAGGTCGCCCAAATCGGCATAATCGAAAGCCGATTTTGGGCGTCCTCAACTTCTTTCTGTTGCGGGGACGACCAAAGTTAAAGGGGGCATGTCGGCAGTGTATCGAAGGCGGCGTTGTTAACAGATGGGCGTCCTCGGCCGATAATGGAAAAAAGAAGGACGTCCCTCACGAGCATTTGGCCGACTTTACTTGGTCCATATTTTTTCACGATCAAGCATCAAAAAGGTGCCCGAACTGACCAGATGACCACCCCTGA
The DNA here is from genome assembly GCF_901765095.1 of Microcaecilia unicolor. NCBI lineage: Eukaryota > Metazoa > Chordata > Amphibia > Gymnophiona > Siphonopidae > Microcaecilia > Microcaecilia unicolor. The sequence goes on along the minus strand of NC_044040.1, from coordinate 186,305,466 downwards.
CTTCCCCAGTGGTCACTAACCACCTCCCACCCCGAAAAAAACAACTTCAAAAACTTTTGTCTTTTTTTTTTTTTTTTTTAGAGTATGTCCTTCGCTATGCCTCCTTCCCTGCAACGGCAGTTCAGGATGTCCAAAATGTAGATGTTTCTGTGAGAAGGACATCCATGTCTTTGCTATGCCACTGACACCCTCTTTATTTATTTGGATTTTGGACCACAAGTAGCAGCAGTGGGATTTGAACCAGCCACCTCTGGATTGCAAGACCAGTGCTCTAACCACTAGGCCACTCCACCACTCCACTCCCTTGAAATTTGGCCATCCCTGGGGGGGGGGGGGGGGGGCAGTATGCAGGTCCCTGGGGGGGGTATGTGTGTGTCAGCGGAGGCATAACGAAGGCGTGGACGTCCTTCTTTCAAACATTTTGGACGTCCTCAACTGCCCCCCACAGGGATGGCCAAATTTCAAGGGAGTGGAGTAGAGTGGTGGAGTGGCAGAGTGGCCTAGTGGTTAGAGCACTGGTCTTGCAATCTAGAGGTGGCCGGTTCAAATCCCACTGCTGCTACTTGTGATCCAAAATCCAAATAAATAAAGAGGGTGTCGGAGGCATAGCAAAGGCATGGACGTCCTTCTCACAGAAACATCCACATTTTGGACAGTCGTCCTCAATAACTGCCATTGCATGTCCTCAACTGCTGTCGCTTCCCCTCCTTAGGAAGGAAATCGTGTGCAAATGAGCTAACAGCGAGCAGCTCATTTGCATGCAATTTCCTTCATGCATGCCTGTTCCTTTCCGGATCGGTAAGGGAAGGGCTTTTTCCATTCAGTTAGTGGGACCAGTGCACTATGAATGCTGGCTCCTCCCATGACCAAATGGCTTGGATTTGCTCGTTTCTGAGATGGGCATCCTTGCTTTCCATTATCGCCGAAAACCGGGGACGACCATCTCTAAGGTCGACCTAAATTTCATGATTTGGGCGTCCCCGACCGTATTATCGAAACAAAAGGTGGATGTCCATCTTGTTTCGATAATACGTGTTGCCCTGCCCCTTTACAGGGCCATCCTTAGAGATGGGCGCCCCCGTTCGATTATTCCCCTCTATGTGACTTAGAATTTAGGCTCACCGTGTTATAGAATACACTTTGCAAGTTGTGCGCATAAATCTCAATTAATGCCAATTAGTGCTAATTGCTTAACATCCAATTAACAGCGCTGATTAGCTAGTTAACCAATGAAGTTATGTGCACTATTATAAAATATGCTTTGGTTTCTGAATGGATTTTCAGGCATGATATACAGAATCCTGGGATTAGAGGCTCATTTTCAAAGCACACAGACTTTAGGTTACTATGCAACTTTGTAATTCTATGTGCTCTGAAAATGAGCACCTATATATCCCAAAGACTGACTAAAGTAAGAATTTTGTATATTCCCTGTAGTCTTTTCTTGTTACTTCTTATTGGGGTTTTTTTTAATTATTTGTTTATAAATTTTCTTTTTACATTCATGCATTAAACATAAACATATGGAAATTCTGAGGTATTTCAAATATTTTACAATATCGTTAAAGAAAACTATTTCAATATTAAGTCCACAAAATGATCCAAGTAGAAAGAAAAAAATATTCAGTATTTCTTAAAGAAAAAAGAAAATAATAATTAGAAGCAGAGGGATATACACTATGAGCGCAGCCGATGCATAGTGTCCTGTTTCTGCTATAGGTGAGCCCTTAGGTTCCCTGAGGCCCCGCAAGACCTCAGAGGACAGCCGCGCACCCCAAATCTTCACCCGCGGCAACCGCCGTTCACCAAGGGTTGAGCCCCCAGCTGCAGGCGGCCAGCAGGACTGCTGGAACCGCGGGGTGACGGCCGGCCTGGCTGGTAGTCAGCAACTCAGTCTCTGAAGACAGCTAGCAAGGATGGCTAGCACTGAAGAGGGACACAGTCTCTGAAGACAGCTAGCAAGGACGGCTAGCCCTGAAGAGGGACACAGTCTCTGAAGACAGCTAGCAAGGACGGCTAGCCCTGAAGAGGGACACAGTCTCTGAAGACAGCTAGCAAGGACGGCTAGCCCTGAAGAGGGACACAGTCTCTGAAGACAGCTAGCAAGGACGCCTAGCCCTGAAGAGGGACACAGTCTCTGAAGACAGCTAGCAAGGGCGGCTAGCACTGAAGATGGACCCAGTCTCTGAAGGCAGCAAGCAAGGACGGCTAGCGTTGAAGATGGACCCAGTCTCTGAAGGCAGCTAGCAAGGACGGCTAGCACTGAAGATGGACCCAGTCTCTGAAGGCAGCTAGCAAGGACGGCTAGCACTGAAGATGGACCCAGTCTCTGAAGACAGCTAGCAAGGGCGGCTAGCACTGAAGATGGACCCAGTCTCTGAAGGCAGCAAGCAAGGACGGCTAGCCCTGAAGAGGGACACAGTCTCTGAAGACAGCTAGCAAGGGCGGCTAGCACTGAAGATGGACCCAGTCTCTGAAGGCAGCAAGCAAGGACGGCTAGCGTTGAAGATGGACCCAGTCTCTGAAGGCAGCTAGCAAGGACGGCTAGCACTGAAGATGGACCCAGTCTCTGAAGGCAGCTAGCAAGGACGGCTAGCACTGAAGATGGACCCAGTCTCTGAAGGCAGCTAGCAAGGACGGCTAGCCCTGAAGATGGACCCAGTCTCTGAAGACAGCTAGCAAGGGCGGCTAGCGTTGAAGATGGACCCAGTCTCTGAAGGCAGCTAGCAAGGACGGCTAGCACTGAAGATGGATCCAGTCTCTGAAGGCAGCTAGCAAGGACGGCTAGCGTTGAAGATGGACCCAGTCTCTGAAGGCAGCTAGCAAGGGCGGCTAGCATTGAAGATGGACCCAGTCTCTGAAGGCAGCTAGCAAGGACGGCTAGCACTGAAGATGGACCCAGTCTCTGAAGGCAGCTAGCAAGGACGGCTAGCGTTGAAGATGGACCCAGTCTCTGAAGGCAGCTAGCAAGGACGGCTAGCACTGAAGAGGAACACAGTCTCTGAAGACAGCTCTCCGAGATCCACTATGTCGGCTTCTGACATCTGAAACGGAAGCACTGGACCCCTCCAGTTCCGTTGTTTAAATCTCCCGCCAGTCCGCCCCTTCCCCGGAAGAGGAGCCAATCCCCCCGGCCCTGGCAGGCAAGGAGCGCCTGGATTGGCCGGCCTGCCCTGCAGGCGGAGTCTCAGTTTCGGCGCGCCAATCCGGCGCGAGTAGGCGGAGCTTCCTCGCTGGTCCGCTCCGGGCCAGGGAGACGTCGACGCCGGCGCCGCCATCTTGGCCGGCGTGCTCCCTTCTCCGAGGCCGGCGTTCGCTCCAGCGGGTCGCCGGCCTTGGTCCGACCCGCGGTAGCGTCGGCTCTGTCGGCGGTCCGTCTCTGCCGCCCTGGACACCGCGAGGCCCGACGACCATCGCTCCCCCCCGCGGGAGCACAGGTAGGGGCCTGGGACAGGACACATAGTATTACCATCCAGGGATTGAAACATTACTCTTTACTAGATATAAATTCAAGTAGCTTCCCAGGGTCAAAAAAATTGTAATTTGAAGAATTATATACAATAACAACTTCTTATTGTTATCTGCACTGAATTTTTATAAGGTAAATGTGGAATAAAGGCACCCCGTACCAATCCCAGTAGTGCATAAATTCATGCTTCCTCAGAATGTGTATGTAGTCTACGCATCTACCAGTGTATTTTATCAAATACATATGTACATTGCAACTCTGCCTCCAGGAATGCAAACGCGTAAGCTCTTAGCACACATAATTTTTATGTGTGTATATGGCAGCATAATTTTATAAAAGCTTTGCCTGTGTGTAGAACAGGCTTTACATTTGGAAACAAAAACCTTTATAAATGTACTCCCTAAGGAGCTATTTTCAATTTCCTAGTCAGTTTGGAGTTTCAAACGTACTTTTCTGAGACCTTGCAAGTTCCCCTTTGAAAACTGGAACTACAAAATCTGTGAGTGCAGAAATTCCCACATCTATTTTTTGAAAATAAATCTTCATATGTATTTTTCCCTGACTTCCCCTTTGTCTTTGGGACAGCCATTTCACGGCTTCCTTGTGAAGTTCAGAGGCAAGATTTAATTGCTGGGGAAGGGCTATTTTCTGGTAAGATCAGGGGAGGGAAAGAGTGTATGTAGATTTGATTTTCAAATCTATGCATTTAAGGCCTCTATTTTAAAACAATTTTCTCAACTAAATAGCAGCATGTATGCAGACTGCGTAGACATGTAAACAGCGATTTAAAAAATCCATTTAGATGTGGAGATCCACACTACACAGAGATTTCAAGGACTGAGATGGGAGCAAAAAGCAACATGTGTATTCCCCATTTCACAAAGTGAATATATGTTCTTGGGGAAAAACCTCCCAGTCAGGTTTTAACACCAGCTCAGAGCTACACCCAGATTTCATATATCTGCTTGTTTTGGTCAGGGTTTTACACAAGGAATTACTACTACTACTTATCATTTCTATAGTGCTACAAGGCATACGCAGCGCTGTACACCATACACAAAAGACAGTCCCTGCTCAAAGAGCTTACAATCTAGATAAGACAGGTAAACAGACAGAACAATTAAGGGTAAGGGAATACAGACAGAACAATTAAGGGTAAGGGAAAGAGGTGGGTTTTGAGTTTGGGCTAGACGTACAGGCTAAGGAAGTCTATTCCAGGCGTGAGGTGCAGCAAGATAAAAGGAACGGAGTCTTGAATTAGCAGTAGAGGAGAAAAGGACAGATAGGAGAGATTTATCTAAAGAACAGATGGGGGACATTGGGAGAGACACGAGTGGAGAGGTACTAGGGAGTGGCAGAGTGAATGCACTTATAGGTTAATAGGAGAAGTTTGAATTGAATACGGAAACAGATAGGGAGCCAGAAGTGACTTAAGGAGAGGGCTAATGTGGGCATAGCGACTTTGGCGGAAGATGAGTCGCGCAGCAGAGTTTTGGATTAATTGAAGAGGAGAGAGATGGCTAAGAGGGAGGCCGCTGAAAAGTAGGTTACAATAATCAAGACGAGAGGTGATATGAGTGTGGATAAGGGTTCTGGTAGAGTGCTCAGAGATGAAGGGACGGATTTTGCTAATGTAGAGAAAGAAATGACAGGTTTTGGCAATCATCAAAAAAAATCCGCAATCAAGCGGAGAACTCGAACGCCCTACGGGAAAACACAGAAATAGGTAAAAAGTGGGATGTTTGACCACGGAAATACAAATCCTGGAGACAATATCATAAAAAACTTCTTTATTGAAAAAAAGACTCGACACAACTGTTGTGTTTCGGCCTACAGGCCTGCATCAGGAGTCTCCTGCTATGACGTAGCGTATATGAATCTGAAATACGATTTGGTCCGTGTGACGAACCAAACGTAAAGTGATTGGCTATATTACAAAAGTGGTCTTGAAAAGACCTTTCGTGGTAAGCTTGTCCGTAGCGGGTCACTAGGAGCACAGCATGGAACGTGAAAATATAGCCAATCACTTTACGTTTGGTTCGTCACACGGACCAAATCGTGTTTCAGGCATTTCAGATTCATATACGCTGCGTCATAGCGGGAGACTCCTGATGCAGGCCTGTAGGCCAAAACACAACAGTTGTGTCAAGTCTATTTTTCAATAAAGAAGTTTTTATGATATTGTCTCCAGGATTTGTATTTTCGTGGTCAAACATCCCACTTTTACCTATTTCTAGGTTTTGGCAATCTGCTGAATGTGATCAGAGAAGGACAGAAGGAGAGAGAGGAGTCAAAGATGACCCCAATGTTACGAGCAGATGAGACAGGGAGAATGAGAGTGCCATCCACCGAAATAGAGAAAGGGGGGAGAGGGGAGGTAGATTTAAGGGGAAAGATGAGAAGCTCGGTTTTGGCCATGTTGAGCTTCAGATGACGTCGAGACATCCATGCAGCGATGTCAGACAGGCAGGCTGAAACTTTGGTCTGGATGTCGGTTGAGACATCGGGGGTAGAGAGGTAGGTCTGGGAGTCGTCAGCGTAGAGATGGTACTGAAAGCCATGGGAAGAAGTGTAGATGAAAAACAGGAGAGGACAGAGAACAGAGCCTTGAGGTACACCGATTGGTAGTGGGATAGAAATGGAAGAGGATCCACCAGAGTGTACACTAAAGGTGCGAAGTGAGAGGTAGGAGGAGAACCAGGAAAGAACAGAGCCCTGGAATCCAAATGAAGACAGCGTATCAAGGAGTAAGCTGTACTCAACAGTGTCAAAAGCGGTGGATAGGTCGAGAAGGATGAGGATAGAATAGAGACCTTTGGATTTGGCCAGAAACAGGTCATTGGAAACTTTTGTAAGTGCAGTTTCAGTTGAATGAAGAGGGCGAAAGCCAGATTGGAGTGGGTCAAGAACAGCAAGAGATGAGAGGAAGTCAAGGCAGCGGCGGAGAACGGCGTTCAAGTAACTTGAAAAGGAAGGGGAGGAGGGAGATGGGTCGATAGTTGGAAGGACAGGTAGGGTCAAGTGAAGGCTTCTTAAGGAGTGGTGTGACCACAGCATGTTTGAAGGCATCAGTAACGGTCGCAGTGGAAAGAGAGAGACTGAGGATATGACAGATAAAAGGAGTGAGAGTAGGAGAGATGGAGTTAAGAAGGTGGGTAGGAAACAGGTACTTCGTTTTGAGGAGGAGAGGAGATGTGATGTTTCTTCATCAGTGACCTCAGGAAAGGAGGAAAAGGATGGAGGGTTGAGGAAATAGGGGAAGGGACAAGGGTAGGGAGAGGTGGGGGTGGCTTGGATGAGAATTCGAGGTTTATTTTCTGAACCTTTTCGTGGAAGAACTCAGCTAGGGTCTGAGGAGATAGTGAGGGGGGAGTTAGAGATGGAGGCACCTTGAGGAGAGAATTCAATGTGGCAAAGAGAAGTCGAGGGTTAGAGCCTAGAGAATTAGTGAGTTGGATGTAATAGTCCTGCTTGGCAAGCATTCTCCTTAATTCCATGCTGTTTCCACTAGCAAAATGAAACCAAATTAAAACTGAAGTTTCATTACTTAACTGGCGGAACCAGGGATTGCCCAAGGCAATCTGTCGCCTGAGGTGAGGGATGAGATGCCAACCTCCCCCCGGCTGTGAATGTTTCTAAATTGTAGGACACAAAAATTCCCCTGACGAAGCAATTTATTGCGAAACACAGCTTGTGTTCGGAAGACCTATGAGAACAAGGGAAAACCTACGAAGAGAAGAAAATATGACTTTTTGGTGTCTAGAGAAATTATTTTAAGAGAGCACGAGCACACTATCACGTTCTTCATTCACTCCGGAAAATGGATTACGTCACAATCTTGAAAATGGTGGCCCAGGATACCATCTCCAGATAAGTACTCTGTGGTTTGAATAACAAGTATTTGCAAGCCAAAAAAAGAGACTTTTGTGTCAGACACTGGAGGTAGGGAAGGACACAGTGCAGTGATGTATGGATGATCATATTATACAACCAATCATTCGGAGGGATTGATAATATGCACAACTGAGCACTGTACAATTTAATATTAAGCTACTTAAAGATAGCTTTTGACAATAGTATCACATAGTAGTGCAAATAAAGAGTACATATAATGCCATTAAAGAGCATATAAAAAAGAAAGAAAAAAATTATTCAAGGGTTTCTAATTGTGTTAAGCAATTTTGAATACAGGAAACCAGGAGAGAACAAGATACCCAAGGTACAATTTACTAGTTAAAATTTAATGCCAAGAAGTGTAGAGTGATGCACTTGGGGTGCGGAAACCCAAAAGAGAGATACCAGATAGGAGGGGAGAGATTAGTAAGCTCGACTCAGGAGAGAGACCTTGGGGTGTTGGTGTCGGAGGATCTGAAGGTGAGGAAACAATGCGACAAGGCGATGGCCGTGGCCAGAAGGATGCTAGGCTGTGTAGAGAGGAGCATAACCAGCAGAAGAAAGGAGGTGTTGATGCCCCTCTACAAGTTGTTGGTGAGGCTCCACTTGGAGTATTGTGATCAGTTTTGGAGGCCGTATCTTGCTAAAGATGTAAAGAGACTGGAAGCGGTGCAAAGAAAGCTACCAAAATGGTATGGGATTTGCGATGCAAACCGTACAAGGAGAGACTTGCTGACCTGAACATGCATACCTTGGAGGAAAGGAGAAACAGGGGAGATATGATACAGACGTTCAAATATTTGAAAGGTATTAATCCGCAAATGAACCTTTTCCGGAGACGGGAAGGCGGTAGAACTAGAGGACATGAATTGAGGTTGAAGGGGGGCAGACTCAGGACTAATGTCAGGAAGTATTTTTTTCATGGAGAGGGTGATGGAATGCCCTCCTGCGGGAGGTGGTGGAGATGAAAACGGTAATGGAATTCAAAAATGCGTGGGTTAAACACAAAGGAATCCTGTTTTGAAGGAATGGTTCCGTGGAATCTTAGTGGAGATTGGGTGGTGACGCCGGTAATTGGTAAACAAAACAGGAGCTGGGCAGACTTCTATGGTCTACGCCCTGATCGTGACTGAATAGATAGGGATGGGCTGGAATGTAAATTTTAAGGGGCTTCGATGTTAGCTTCAGAACTTAGTACAAGAACAGTACTGGGCAGTAACTTGGAAGCAGGGGCAGACTGACGATTCAGGTAACTGGGCTGTGCTCGAGGGCCCAGAGGCTCTAGGTGGCCCAGAGACTCTGCCAGGTTGCCTGCCACAGCACACTGCAGCCCTCCCCGGTCCTACCTTTAAGGGCCTGGTGGTCTAGTGGCCTCTGCGGGAGCTGGAAAGAATCCCTCTCTTTCCTGCCCGCTGCCGCCACTCTGCATGGCAGCACCAGCGCCGCCGTATTTAAAAATGGCTGCCAAGACCTGCGAGACTACAGCAGTAAGTTTCGGCAGCCATTTTGAAAAACACAGCAGCGCCAATAGTGGGTAGGAAAGAGTGGGCTTCTTTCCTGTCCCCAAAGAAGCCACTAGACCACCAGGCCCTTCTTCAAGGTAGGACCGGGGAGAGCAGTAGTGATGATGCAGCGGTGGGGCATTGGGCAGTGACCGTGGGGGGGGGGGGGCCCATTGAACTTTACTAACCGAGGGCCCTGACCACTGTCAGTCCGCCCCTGCTTGGAAGAAATACTGAACCCAACAGGAGAGATCTCAATGGAGTAAATCCATTCCCTATTGCTCACTCTAAGCTCTCATCAGTTAGAGGTGGTGATCCCTATATCTACTTGGCTAACAGTTGTTAATGGACATGAACTCTAGAAAACTGGCTAAATCTTTTTAAAACTCAGCTATATTACTATCCTTGACCATATCCTTGGGCAGCAGCCTTTACGAGTTAGTTGTACGTTTGCAGCCCCATATCTGACAGAATGTAGAAATCACAACTGATATACCCAGGTCATCACGCACATGTATTTGTCTTCCATGCAGTGGGAGCAGCCATTTTACAAAGATACACACTGAAAAACTGAATGGAGGAACTCAGCAACTTACACATGTAAGATACACGTGCAAGTAGGTACTGTACAACAAACACATGTAAGTTTGCAACATGGCAGACATACACGTGTAACTTATACATGTAAGTTATGGAACACTAACTTGCAGAGGTACACATACAAGTTAGTGTTTCTCAGCTTAAATGTATAAGTTAAACATGTACGCTTGCCATTAGGCAAATCTACATGGATACATGCCACTGATTAACAACGGAGTGGGAAATAAGCAATGGGGAATTAAGAGGGAGAGCGCTCCTTGTAAAAAGTAACCAGCCCAAATCTCAACATTGATATATTGGGACACACACGTGCATTCCCCTCCTGAAATGGGGAACACATATGTAGATTTTGGTTCTGCCCAAGCCTTGCCCAAACCATACTCCCCTGCAATCTAGAGACAATGCACTTCTACACGCATAAAAACCAACTTTCTAAAATCGAGTTTTGTGACATACATTTGTAAATGCTGGTATTTAAATATGTAAATCACAAATAGGCCTTCTAAAATAAAGTCATAAATCTAGCTTTCTCCCCTAGCCGTGCTGAATATAGTGGAATTATTTTCCAGAGGAATGTAAAAACTCTTCTTTATATTATCTAAATAAGGATGCCAACAAATTTTGCTAGAAGACTAGAAAATAAATTAGGGCGATAGATAGACTGACTGATAGATTGACAAACATCTTCCCAAACAGTTCAGTATGTAATACTCTTTCATAATCAAACTGGTTCTGAGAGGCGTTTAATGAGGCAGATTGAATTACCTCATAGAGCAGCATTTCACAGCCTACTGCACACCACTGTTATGGCAATTGCTTTTTTTTTTTTTTTTTAAGTCTATTTAAAATTTCTGAGAACAATTTTCCAGCCACGATTCTTAAACAGCCAGTTCTTTGCTAACAGGTCACAACGGTCTCATAATAATGACCCAGGTCATTTTATACCGGTCGTTAAAACCATGAGGCACTAAGAGAGAAAAAAGCTCTTATTTTAGGATTCTTAAGCAAGGCATGATAATACCAAATCTGGGAAGGCAGTACAATAATTTAAACTTGACAGAAAACAGAAATATGAGTGTCAGAACATAGCGAGTTTAAGAAATAGCAACAAAACAGAAAGAATTATCAGGGGAGCAATTTTTAGAGAGCTTCTCTGGCTGGTATATTTTAGTGGCCTTGTTAGTATACAACTGTAAATGCAAGCCCCCTCCTTCCAGGCACTCATTGTCTGGGTAAGGGGCCTCCTTCAAGGACTGTGCAATTGTGAAAAACTAGGATTCTTCAATGGGGAGCAGGATATGCTGTGCGGCCCAGAGTCAATCAAAAAAGAATCCTCACGATACAAGTGGTGTTCCAAAATAGAAACATTTATTCAAAAATGGTAGAAGAGAAAAACGTACTGCTCAAATCTAACAAGCAAAACACAAAAGCACAGAGCAATAAACGTGCTTCCCAAGTGTCCCTTCTGACCTCCCTTGCCTGCAAGACCTTCCCAGAATAAGAGCAGGCTCTGCTGGTTATAATCTTAGATTGCTTAGGTATCTGTAAGACTAGAGAATGACACTGGGACAAAGTTTGTCCCCATTCCCATGGGTTCTGTCTCCGTCCCCACCCCATCCCCGCAGGTTCTGTCCCCGCCCCCACCCCGTCTCCCTGGGCTCTGTCTTCATCTGCAGAAGCCTTGAACAGTTATGATTTTGTATTTATTTATTGCATTTGTATCCCACATTTTCCCACCTATTTGCAGGCTCAATATGACTTACATAGACCTGTTATGGCATTGCCATTCCAAAGTAAATCTTTTTATTAAAGTATAAAAAAACAATATGCTATGCAACTGTTGTGTATAAATTACAAATAGAAAACAAAAACAACAATGAGCAGCTATAATAACCCTCCCTCCCACCACCACCCTCTACCCTTCCAACCCCAACAATAGGTGATTTCTACTACACCAAGTAATCCTAATTGACACTGTTAAAATGTCCAGGGGAATAAAATACAACCCATTCTATATGCCCTAGAGGGGAAAAATAAGCACTGTTATTGTTTTTTAATCTGTGAATGAATAAGAAGTCCTCAACAATCTCAGGATTCTACCTAGCTCTCCTGTCTTCCACAGTCCTTCCTGGAATAGAAGTTGTCTTCTTAGAAGATGTGCTGGTAGCGGGATGTACAGGATCCCCCATGCAAATTTTGCTAGTTGTGGCCAGTATGTTTGCTTGTTTTTCCCAAAAAATCAAAATATCTTTGTAGGTATCACTCAAACATAAATAAGAGTCCAGTTCATTTATAGGTTTCAAAGAAGAAAATGACATGGGGACAAAGTTTGTGCCCGTCCCTTCTGGGCTCTATCCCCATCCCCGTGGGATCTGTCCCTACGAGCTCTGTCCCCATCCCAGCAGTTACTGCGGTTCCTCATCCCCATGCCATTCTCTATGTAAGACCTTCAGCAAGGGCTCACCGCTCATGCTCTTGAGATGGATACTTTCTTAAGTTGCACCTACAGAATTTTATCCAACTTCTCTGTCACAAAAATAAATGAAACACATTGCTGAAGGGCATTAGTGCACCCAAGAGCTCCTGGATCCCAAACCATATGAGCAGAGTGTTACTCTATCCTCCCTGGGGAATCTTTTCTGCTCTCTCATGAACAACTGACACAAAGAGAATCAGGCTAATCTACTTTGAATTAGCAAGATCGGTGACTTTCTCTTGGCCAAAAATCAGTGGGCAGGCCAATATCCCTGCAGCCTTTCTCCTCTCTCGCCATAGGACTTCCAACTCAATCAATTTCACATTCCAATTTCCTGCCTCAGGCCTCCTACAGTTATCTTTAGGACCTGTTAATTAGGATCCACTCCTAGGGGATAGGCCCAGTAGTGTAGCCAGGAATTATTTTTTCCAGGGTGCATTTCCTGCATGCCCCCTCTCCCTGGTATCTTAAAATCATGTCTGCTGCAGTCCTTGCCCAGGCAGTGGCACCAGAGGCGTATCTGGACTCCGGCGGTAAGGGGGGGGACAGAGCCAGAGGGAGGGGGCACATTTAACCCCCCCCCCCCCGGCGCCACCGACCCCCCCCCCCCCCCCGCCACCAACGACTCTGTCCACCCCCCTCCTGCCGCCAACCCTCCCCCACTGCCGTCGCTTACCTTTGCTGGCGGGGGACCCAACCCCCCGCCAGCCGAGGTCCTCTCTTCCGTTGCAGGCTGCAAGTTGCAAAGCTTCCTGTTCTTCTGAGTCTGACGTCCTGCACGTACAACGCGCAGGACGTCAGACTCAGTTTCAAATTCTGAGTCTGACGTCCTGCACGTTGTATATGCAGGACGTCAGACTCAGAAGAACAGGAAGCTTTGCAACTTGCAGCCTGCTGCAAAGGAAGAGAGGACCTCGGCTAGCGGGGTTGGGGTCCCCCGCCAGCAAAGATCGGCGATGGGTTGGCGGCAGTAGGGGGGTCCAGGCCAAAATCTGCGGGGGCCCAGGCCCCTGTGGCCCCACGCAGCTATGCCCCTGAGTGGCACTCATAGGCTGCCTGCGGCCTGTACCGGGACATCCTCTCTGTACCGGGACATCCTCTCTGAACCGTCCCACCCTTCACAAGACAGGAAGTTGCGGGACAATTTACAGATGAAGTTCAGGTGCAGGCCACTGGCAGTCTATGACTGCTGGTGCTGCAGAGAATTTTAAGGTATGGGCGGGGGGGGGGGGGGGGGACCTAAGTCTGAGAAGGGGTGCGTACTTAACCCACGCACCTAGTATAAATATGCCACTGGATAGGCCGATACATCACTCACTTTTTACTTAACACCTGCTGTTATAACCACTACTGGAAAATTTCACAATGTACTCTACAGTGAGGCCTGGTCACTCTCACACCTATTGTATTACTCATCTTTATACAGATTTACATGTAAATATTCCACTGAAACAGAGGGTTTGTATTTATTAATTTAGTTTACATAAATAAATTGTCTTTCTAAAAATGATGTACTTTTCATCAGATGAGAGTTCAGAGTTCCGGTGATCTTATGACATCTGAGTTTAAAATATAGGATATGTAAACCGCTTTGATTGTACCCACAGTAAGGCGGTATATCAAATCCATGACCCTTTACCTTTCAAAGATAGTCTAAGGCAGGTCCACAGCATCGGCATTTTGATGAAACTACTATTGATTTTTCAATAACATAGCTTGTCAGGGCTCAATAAATCCTGGTTTCCAAGACACCATGGTGCCTGGGATTTTCAATAATGATGCAAGTTACTGAAAGTAAAACTGCCATTCTTTGAATACCATCATTGGCTCAGCAGAGATTAAATCAGCGGCTCACTTAAGTGAAGAGGAGATGGGAGTGAGTAATTTGCATGAATCAAAGAGGAGGCAGCAACATGAGTAGCCATAAAGACAGAAGTGAAGAAGAGGCTTCATCTCGGGCCTAGAAGAGGAAAGCTGCTGCTTCCTGGTAAAGTGGAGCACATTAAGAGAGAGTATAAGAGAAGAAGGGAGATTGAGAGAGACTACTGGAGACAGAGTTGAGTGATGAAAGAAAGATGGAGACTACAATGAATAGTTAAGGGTTCAGAAAGATAGGGAGACTGCTGGTGACAGCTACGGGGTGAGGAAGAGATGAAGGCTGCTGGGAATGAAGGAAGATTAAAAGAAAGGGAGACTCTGGGGGACAAGGGGTTTTGAGAAGGGTTAAACTTCGGAGGTTGGGGTGGGAGTTTGAAAGAAAGGGAGACTGGGGGAAGGAAGGAGAAGATGAGAGAGCTCTCAGTCTCTGGTCCTTTCTTTGTGCCCATTACCCCATTTCTTGGGAATATGAAGCACTCTGGTACTGCTCATTATGGTTTTTTGGCTCTTGGTGTGTGGAAGGTTGGCTACCAAAGGAATAGACAGCAGGAGCAATGAATGGTGTGTGTATATAGTCTGAAGTCTTGCACCAAGTATAAGTGTGTATACATGCTTAAAATATTCATCTCTGTGATACAAATATTAGGTTTTATGGTAGCAGTAATTTGAAAATGTGATCCTTAAAATATAAAACCTTAAAGGCTGAAAAATAAGCCTGGCTCCTAGGTTTGTCATGGCCTGGCTTATGAATCACGTGGGTATTTGAAATAGTACTGTTTCATAAATAACCCTTTTCTATAATTTTATAGAGACTTTTGGAAGTTACTTACTAATTTGGAAGGGGGTGAGGGATGTTTTGTTGGAGGGTAGACATTATTCAATTATTCCTCGTACACGCCTATACAGTATAGAATTTTCTCTGCGAAAGGAACAAGCGTTATTTCGTAGGTGGGAGGCTAGAATTTGGTATGTATGGGTCAGTATTTTGATTCGGGTGGGGGGGGGGGTTTGAAAAGTTATAAAACAAGTATGGTTTACTATCTAGAGACATATTTCCAAATCAAAAACTATCTTAGTGGCTCTCGGATGCTTGCTGACCTGTGCAAGGGGAACAGTGTATTTGAGAACTTGATGGGACCTATAGTCAGGGGTGTGCTGGTAAAGTGTTAACAGGGGGCTCTCTCTCACCAGCAAAGTAAAAGAGAATTCAGGAGGGGCCCAAGCCCACATTTTGGGATCCATTTGTTAAAGTAGCCATGGAGAACCAGCTCCCAAAATTCTTAAAAACTTAACAAACGGCTCTCGAGAGCCTGTGAGAGCCTGCTCCAGCACACCACTGCCTATAGTTCAGAAGGGGGTCATCTCCAAAATTTATCATTCTTTGAACCATAGGAGAGCACAGAAACTTAAGTATATGAATGCTTGGAAGGTTGACCTGGTAAAAGTCTTGAGTGTGATAGACTGAAAGAAAGTATCACAGCATACCAAAAGTTTAATTAAGATGTTAATTGTTGAAAATGGTTACAAAGTGCTACTTTGATGGTATTTTACCCCAGTAAGGTTTTCGAAAATGTATAATTTGGGCACAGATGTTTGTTGGAGGGGTTGTGGGAACCAGGGCACTTACCATCATATGTGGTGTTGTTGTCCTGTGTTGCAACCCTTTCGGGATCAAGTGTTTTCTATGTTTTCTCCAATGTTTCAGAGGGAGATAGAGCTCAGCGTGGAGATTGGTCTTCTGAATAGAAAGGTTCCTACGTTGGACAACGGCGTGGACATGCTGCTCCAGCTGGGCATGATGGCGGCAAAGGAGTGATTGGCACCTTCTGGAAGCAGTCTCAATCACCCAGCATTGCCCAGATCGTGCACAAAATGGACCAGTGGTATAATATGTATCATCACACCGCACTTTGCCAATTCAGGGTGGGACTTTCTGAATGGAGATGGCATAATTTCCAACACTGGAAGGTGACCTATTGGCATTAAGAAAATAAGGACCCTGATGTTTGGACTCTTACTTTTATTCTAGCTTACTAGTGGAGTGGGGGGGGGGGGGGGGGGAGAGAGGGGATGTGACACCGGTGGTCTTGTTTGTGTATTGGGTAGGTACATTGCAGAACCAAGTGTGTATCTACCATGCATTCATTTGACCCTGTATTTGTTTGAACTTTAATAAAGGTTAGTTAAAGAAAAAGAGGTTTCTTACCGAATACAGTATCCATTCGTACACCACTATCCTACTGCTGCTGTATGAAATGCACCATGCTATTTATGCATGAGACCCTGGCAGTGACAAATCTGCTATGAGGGTTTGCTGCTATGAAGAACACTTAAGTCTCAGTATATTCCTGGCCAGTGAATATCAGGTATGGTAGTAAGAACCTTGTTTATATTTTTTATTTATTTATTGCATTTGTATCCCACATTATCCCAACTTTTTTGCAGGCTCAATGTGGCTTACAATTCATCGTGGATATGGGAAATAGAAGGGAACATACATTTATTATTAACAGAGAGTTTTGGGTTAAATGATAGTATTAAAGCAAAAGAAAGTATAAAACATTTCTGGATAAGTCAAAGATTATACAGTTACATGTGTTGATCTTTGTTGTATATCTTGTCGAAGAGATAGGTTTTCAATAGTTTGCGGAAATTTGTCAGTTCATAGAATAATTTGATCTATAAGAGTATATAGCCCAGTGGTTCCCCAACCTGTTCCTGGAGGCACCCCAGCCAGTCAGGTTTTCAGGATATCCACAATGAATATTCATGAGAGAGATTTGCATGCACTGGAGTGCTTCCAGGACCAGGTTTGGGAACCACTGGAATAGTCCAATAAATTAACTCCTTCTTACCTTTCTTGCTTCAAAATTACTACTTCGTTTTCTGTTTCACTTAAGATGGATTTCAGTACATCCAATTCATTCTCTAAGCGGCTAGTACTTCTTTTCATATTTTTCTCTGTCCTTTCTTTCTCAGCTACCTCTTCTTGTAAACGATTGCACTTCCTTTGGCATTCCAGCAGAAGACTGTTTTTTTCACACAATTCTTTGGTGAGCCTAAGGAGAATTAAAACAGTCAAGTTTAAAAAAAAAAAAAAAACATTTTTTTTTGCCTTTTCAATCTGTTAGTAAAAGAGAATGAAACACTGTTCCAGATGTGATGCAGTTCACAGATAAAGCAGGCCTAGTAAACATTAATTACAGCTGCATTTTTATTTTCTGGGAACATATTTTACAGATATTTTCGTAAGTCATGCATTTGTAACTGAACTGAGGAAACCATAATTATCTCTCTATATAAAAGGCAACCCCAACATTCTGAAGCCTCCACGGAAGTTGAGGCGCCCGAGATATCCGGTGTGCCCTGGAGTGTCTGCACGGCCCTCGCGTCAAAACGTCATGACGTCGAGGGCGGAGCTATAACACTCGGAGGGCTGAAACGTGAGGCGAACGCGAACCCCAAACAACGCAAGTAGCTCGGAGGGACGGAGGGAGGGTCTGCACCGCCCTCGCGTCAAAACGTCATGACGTCGAGGGCGCAGCTATAACACTCGGAGGGCCGAAACGCGAGGTGAACGCCAACCCCGAACAAGGCAAGTAGCTCGGACCCTTGCTAGCGCCCGTTTCATTGCGCTCAGAAACGGGCATTTTTTCCTAGTATTATATTATATCATATGGCTTTAAGAGATGATGCATCCTTAAAGTGGGGCAAAGTTCTGACAGTGTATGAGGCAAGTTTTCAGCCCACTTCAGTCTGAGTAACAGATTGATGTTCTTAACGGATGGCTCCATCATGATCTATTGTTGTATTTTCAACTTTTATTTTTCCCAGTCTTATCCCATTTAAATAGCTCACTCCACTTTAAATACGCTCACTACCACAGCTTATTCTCATTAGAGGCTGAGACCAGTACAGCAACTGAGAAATGTTTGCAAGCATTAAATAGTATCAGAACACCTCTTTTATGTCACTACTGTGACTTGCTGGAGGTCCACTACATAGACTGAAGCCCCTCTTAGATTATGCAGCAGCCCAGAAAAAAAGGGAAAAAAAATAGCAAAAAGGAATTTCAGTTCTAGTTTGCATATGGGATAGTTTTTAAATATATAATTATACCGAGATTCGGTGTTTTCTAAAGATTTCAGCTTTCCAAGTTCCAACCGGTAATCATCAGCTTCCTTTGATTTCATCCTGTATTATAGTAATTAAAAAGAAACAAACATGTTTATTCCATGGACATGATTCTTTTGTAACTGCATCTGTCTCGCTGCTAAAAAGAAACAATAGTCTGCAAACTTTATGTGATGCTTTTATATTTTTTAGGTTGTGGATTCTATGGTTTTCATAACCACATGTAACATTACCATATGTAATTGCCAAATTTAAAATTTCCATTGAAAAGACTTATTTCATGTCCATGAAGCGTGACACACAAAACTGTCATCCTTGGCAAGTTTTATGACTGACTTGTCATCTTGATGCTTTGCTTTCCTGCTCTTCTAATTACATGTGTGCCTGATATTGTCTGAGGTACAATAATGCAGAACAAATGTTTTAGGAATTTCAGCTATGAGCTATTTCAGTCTCATGAACAGGAGATAGCATAGGGTTTTCTGGTGATTTAATTTAGTAAGCTGCATAGCTAACAGGGGGATCTGAGCTACCAGCCGTGCTAACTTCTTGCAGCTAGCTACTGGTGGCTCTGGCAACCCAGTGATTTACATAGGTTTTGGACACCAATTTCTCATGTCTTTTTTTTTTTTAATATACTTTGTTTAAACATTCAGCAGAATTAAACACAAGTACAAATGAAAGAAACACCTTTGCAAATCACATCATCAAAGGAAGGCAATAGTACACAAAATGCTATGCAAATGAAACATCAGCCCTTTGTCCTCAGAGAAATGAAGCAGTCTCTGTAGTTGACTCTTATCCACAAAGATCTTACCCAATACAACAAAACAGTGTTTATTCCACCGAATCTTTTATGAAACTACGAACACACCATACACACACCTGGGAATTCTCACCAGTAGGTGTCACTGTTGTGCAATGGCTGTAAATTCCCTCCCTGGTCCATTTCTACCTATTTTTAAATGTACACAGGTAAACCTTTAAATTTACTCCTAAAACTTTAATTTGTTGATGTGTTAGAAAAGCATATTTTACCTCGGCTGGATAAACACCGGTTTACCTGTGTTGGGGGGGGGGGGGGGTGGCTTTCAGGAGGCTAGGGGGTTTATTGGGGGTGATCTTTGTTTGTTATTTATTTACTCTACTAGTTCAATAAATACATTTCTAAATAGAAAAACATATTTTAGACTGTCTGTACCCTTACTGGTTCAAATAGGGAGGCAGCATAAATAATTTATTTAGGGCTCCTTTAACAAAGCAGAGCTACTAATTAGTGTGCATTGAATGCGAAGAAGTCCATGGGAACTGAGTGGGTTTCTATGCATTCAGCGCACAGCTAATCAGTAGTGCCGCTTTGTAAAAGGAGCTCTTAGATTTTACTGATTTTGCAAACATTGTTTTGGTAAAGGGTTTTATATTAAATATTTTTAATAAGCATTAACAAGCTCAAAAATGTCCCTTCTAGCAGAATCTCAAATCAGTCTTAATAATAGGTGGCAGTTAATGGGATCAGATCCAAACTTCAAACTGCTCAAAACACGGCAGCTAGGCTTATATTTGGAAAAACACGATTTGAAAGCGCAAAACCCCTCCGCGAAAAACTACACTGGCTCCCAATCAAAGAACGCATTGCATTCAAAATCTACACCTGGGTTCATAAAATTATCTATGGAGAAGCCCCGGGATACATGACAGATTTAATCGACCTACCAACTAGAAACACATTCGAATCATCATGAACATATCTAAATCTGCACTACCCAAGTTGCAAAGGCCTTAAATACAAATCAACTTATGCATCCAGTTTTTCCTACATCAGCACACAACTATGGAACGCATTACCAAAAGCCTTAAAAATGATGTACAACCACCTCAACTTCCGGAAAACTCTAAAAACTAACCTGTTTAAAAAGGCATACCCTACCAACCCAACTTAAATGCCTGATCTCGGCAACACAACGAACAGAAGTACGCTATGGACTCAACACAACTCTATATGATTCCCTAATGTGACTGTGCCACATGAATTTTACCTTACCCCTACTCACTATGTATTTGTTCACATCAGAGTCAGCAAACGCTTCTCCAGTACTATGTAAGCCACATTGAGCCTGCAAATAGGTGGGAAAATGTGGGATACAAATAAATAAATAAATAATGGCCAGCATTAGGAATCTCATAGAAAAAAGTCTACTAAGATGTGTGTTAAACCCAGGGCTTTTTTTGAGGGGGTATTTGGGGGTACTGGCACCTTTTCCATTGTCTGCTAAAATTGACCCATGGTCCCCAAGTTTTAATGAAAGAGCTCAGACTCTACACACCAATTCTACTTTGTCATAGATTCTGTGACTGGTTGCAGGGGGGCTGGCTATTGTGGGATGGGTCCCTCAGTGATCACCCCACCCCTGAAGGGTGGCCTGGCATTTGAGTACCAGCGCCTTTTTTGCTAGAAAAAAACACACTGGTTAAACCTCTGTAAAATCAAAAATAAGAATCACAGTTCTTGGAATGCAGTAGATGGCTCTATAGTCACTCCCAGCCTTAGTGAACAAAGAAGCAGACAAATACTTTGAAGTAGGAAAAGAGACAGGCTGAGGCAAAATCTGATATCTATGTTTGGCAAAAAATCTAAGACTTCTTAACATGAAAGCTTCAAGAATACTAAAGTTGTACTCATAGCAAAATCCACATTTGCCACAAGTATGAGGATAACCTTTATTACAGGATGAGGTACCATTGGGGTATTTTCTTTTTCCAGAGGAACTATGATCCTTTGGTATTAAGTGGGAATGAATAAAATGGAAGGCAGGGCCATAGTCTGCCTTCTTCTCTGTCCTCTTCCTTTCATCATGTCCCAAGCCACCAGCCACTGTCATGGCTCCCAGTTAAAACAAACAAACAAAAAATAAAATGTGGTTCCTGTAGATTTAACACGACTATTAAAATAAAAAAAAACAAACCAACCAACAAACCCCTGATTCCTCACCTTTCTAAAACATGAGCTGTCCAGTTATTCATATCAATTGTGCCTCGGTGAATTGGTACTGCAGCTTTAAAATGGTATCATAAACAGAGCATTGCTGAACCCCTCAGAGGACAAATTTCAAAGCTTTTTAAAGGGTAAAAATATATTTAGACATGTAAAAACTGCCCTCCTTTAGAGCAGCATAAAACATGCATGCTGTTTCACAATGCTTATACATTTGTCCAAGAGGAAAAGGGGGCAAGATGAGGTAAGGTGGATGGGGGAGGGCCAGAGGGAAGTACATCAGTGATTTCACTTTGAAATCATTGTGTACTTCATAACTGCTGCAAAACAGATGCAAAGTCTGCAGGTGTTTTAGTCCCATGGTGAGTCCACAGCACATTTTCAAAGTTTCCAAGCACACTTTGATAGATTGCCTACTACATGCAGGGCCGTCGAGGGGGGGGGGGGGGGCAGGGGGGACAAAATTCCCCGGGCCTCCAAGGAGGGGGCCGGCGCCGGGGTCAGGCCGCCAGCACTCTCACCTGCCTGCCTCCTCAGCTCCGGGCCCCCTGCATTCGAAGCGGCAGTCACAGATCGCCTCCCTTCGGGCCTTAACTCCCTGTGTCCCGCCCTTGCGGAAACCTGAAGTTACATCAGACGAGGGCGGGGCACAAGGAGGGAAGGCCAGAAGAGAGGCGATCTGTGACTCAAGAGAGGCAATCTGCGACTGCCGCTTTGAATGCAGGGGGCCCGGAGCTGTGGAGGCAGGCAGGTGAGACTGGGGACTGCAGCAACGGGAGGGCGGCAGCGGCGGGGGGAGCGACAGGGGGCGGCAGCGGCGGGGCGGCCTTGCCCCAGGCCCGGCCTAGTCTCTCGGCGGCCCTGCCTACAAGTATTACATCCTTTAAACCCAAAGGGAAGCCCTCTTTGGCACAGTGCAAGTATTATACCAAGCATTAGAAGTAAATTTGAAAAACTGAGATTGTACTCTACACCTTGGCACAGGAGTGAGGTTCATTACTGTCTTGGTATGTGCAAAAATAATCCATTTGGAGACATCGCCCACGAGGGAATCTATGTGACGTTTCCTTTTGAAACAGTGCTTGTAGATTTTGCACTTGAGGACGGCCATGCTGCACAGGGGGATTGAAAACTGATCCCTACAGAGACAATAATCAACGATATTGAAGGTGAAAGTAAGTGTACCTTCACAGTATGTGCATTCTACCTATCTGAAACAATAGACGGTTAGGTCAGGGGAAGGAAACTATACCATATAATCAATCTTGTACCTGTGCTCATGCAAGTCAATGTATGTGGATACACATCAGTCGCATTTTCAAATGAGACTGCAGTTCCCATGGGACAGCAATCTCTGTGGGCAGTCTCATTAATAGCCTGCCCACTCTTAACTATTCCATATGCTAGACAGATGAATTGTGTAACTGAGTCCTTGAATTTCTGAAATAAGAATATAATTGTTCCTAAATTACAGAATTGCATTAGATTTTTCTATTTTATAGCAGACATAAATATTAAGTATCCAATCCAAGTCTCATAAAATGTACTGTTGGCTTGTATGCACGAATTAATCTGGGACCAGTTTATCCAACTGACCAGTTCATGTTTTTGAAGCCAGCAGTCTCTCACAGCATATATAGACAGGTGAGCATGAGGTGAGCACATGGGAGGACAGCGAGCAAGGTGAGCTGCACACAAGTGAGGCAGTGACTATTGAGGGGAACATAGCTATTTTGGTGTTTTTTGAGCACGAGTTGGGCTGGAAAAATTTTCACCATCAGGAGAGGGAGGGAGGGGGAGAGAGAGAGAGAGGGAGAAAGAGCGCTGTTTCCTCATTTGCATTAATTTACATAGGCAGACAACCAAGAGACTTTGGGTTGTCTACAGGACCTTGACAACCCTCAAGGGGGCCAGGATAACCCCAGGGAGAGGGAAGTTCTGAGGGTCTTGGACTCACCCTGAGCCAGAAGGGGAACGCTAAGCAGGACCTGACAGCAAAGGTGCACAGAAAGGTTTAAACTAAACTTGTTCTCTTTAGGAGTGGAGATATCTTTTAGCATAGATGGATCCTTTTGCTAGGATTACCATAGGCTAACCTTTCCTGGCTTGATTGTTTATAGTAGATAGATTATAGAGAAGACTGGCTATTGGGCTTAGTCTACACCTTTGGATAGGTGGCAGATAGCTATTGGACATTTGGCTTACACCCTTGGGTAGGTGGTGATATGGAAGACAAGAAGTAGGGAGTATTGGCTCTTCTCAAACAACAAAAGGAGACATATAGATGGATAAAGGTCTTTAGTGCAAAATATCAAAATTTTTATCCATCTATACATCTCCTTCATTGTTTGAGAAGAGCCAACTCTCCTTACTTCTTGTCTTCTGTCACTGTCCTCATGTAGGGAATCAGCGCACCTCCACCTTTTTGTGTTTTTTCTTCCTTGTACTGTAGGCGGTGATATACACAGATGGCTGGCATTTCTTCTACCTTCCTCAAGGACATGCAGAATGTAACATATTCTGATGTCCCTAAGGAAGGTAGAGGAAACACTGGCCAGGCAGTTGTGACTAAAATGAACATAAATAAGAATATCTTGAAATAAGATTGATTTTTCAAGTGAAGTGAAAATTGAATTGAACCACAGGAGATTTTTTTATGCCGGTGATAGTACTACCGCCAGTGTTTAGTTCGTTATATTCTAAGCTGCTACGGCTTGTTGTGGCTTTTTTCCTCCTTGTGTTTTTCACTTCATAAACATATATATCTTGCTTTGTGCTTTTCAATTAGGTGAGAGTATTGCTTGCTTGCTTTAGAGTATATATGTTGAACTCCACCTCCTTCTGTGAGATAATATAGTGTGAACTAAATCTCATTTTACAAGCCCTATTTATACTTGAGACGTGCATAAACTGGCACTTAAACGGTTCTCTTGAATAAACATCTCTAAGTTCCCATTTTACAAAGCCGGGATATGCATGTCTCAAATCGAAGCACGTGCAAGTAGCATGGGGGAATGGTCTGGGAGTGTTTGGTTGGGATATGGGTGTGGCAAGTTCATAGACGTTTAGACCCCATTTCAGAAAGGGAATAAATGTCTATGTCTTAAAAGACTGACATTGGGAGTTACACCTGCTACCAAGTATGTTTAGGATTTGGGAAACGGCTGCTATTGCGCAGAACTCCACTAGAGGGATTAGGAAGGATCACCCCCTTAATTCCCCAGTGGTTTCTGCCCCACCCCTCCCACCAAATCCAAACTGGCATGAGAAGCCAGTCACTGTGAAAGTGTCAAGATAATAATAGCTGGTTACATTTCTAAGATTGCAAAGATAACTCGTTATGTGCTGGCTTGAAAAACATTGATATTATAATACACATTTTATTTTGCTATAATAAATGTTTATGATGCACGCATCCGGAACAAGAAAGTCCATTTCTCTATATTTTAGGTAGGCTCTATGTCAGCAGATTTTGTTCTAAAATACTGGTGAAACTTTAGATGCACAAACCTGTATGTCTAAATTCCTACTTTTACGACTTATCTAAAATGGTACTGTTTTTGGTTTTTGTTTTCGTACGTGTACAGCCATTTTCATGGTTAGATATTTATATCTGGATTCAGTGTTTGGTAATTGCCTGAAATTGATAAGCCAAGCTACTATAGAAAGAAAAAGAAAATAAGATACCTTACATGCAAATTTCCTTATAGCGTTCCAGTTCTGCTGTTGCTTTCTGAAATTTTAATGCAGCATTTTCTATCTCGTTTTGTAAATCTGGAACAAGAAAATAGATTCTCCTGTTTTCTAGGTATATAAATACACATTTTTTGCTTTATTACTATGTTACATTCAATGATGTCTGATGAACAGCATTACTATCTAAGGCGTGAGCCAAAGCTATATGCCAGTGCCTATCTTGTATAAGGAGATTTATTTACCTGGAAATAATCAGTTTAATGGTGCTTAGGTAGAATTTTTAGGCATTTATATGCTTGAGTGCACACATGTGTGTGTAAATGATTAGAATAATGGCATATATGCACATGATAGGCACATAAATGTTAGCACCCACTTTACAGAACTATTCTTATAAAGTAATCATGCCTTTGAAATACAACAATAAATCTGAGCAAATATAGGGGTAAGTCTACAGACAGATTACAATAAAATTCAGAAACTACTTTAAATAAGAAGGAAAGGCTAGTTGCAGGGCTACTATAGGGTCTATGTACTAAAGGTTTTCTTCCAGTATGTTTATTGTAAAAATGCTTAATAAACAGAGCTCTATATCCATCATGTGGTTTCCCTGTTTGGTTTGGGGGGGGGGGGGGGATGTCAGGAGTAGAGCGGTCATATCAGCATCAGCAACTAAAGCATTTGGAACGACACTGTCTCTATACCCCCCCCCAAAAAAAAAAAAAAAAAACCTATTTTTATTTATTTAGATTTTGCTCACACCTTTTTCAGTAGTAGCTCAAGGTGAGTTACATTCAGGTACACTGGATATTTCTCTGTCCTAGGAGGGCTCACAATCTAAGTTTGTACCTGAGGGTTAAGTGACTTGCCCGAGATTACAAGGAGCAGCAAGCAGTGGGATTTGAATTGGCCACCTCTGGATTGCAAGACCGGTGCTTTAATCACTAGGCCACTCCTCCAGTCCCGTCTTATTCTACCAGGCCCCAAGGTTGTGCATTTAGAATCAACAAGACGCAGCGCTTTCTTTTTCCTTTCACCGCATACTTGGAATAGCCTCAAACATTACAATCCAATGGCATAATAGCGCACACAGAGTAAAGAATCACCCCAACCAATCCTCTCGGTCCCATCTGGGTAGGCATTAAACCACCAATAACATCTCTTTCTATCAGTGTATTATTATCCTATCTAAATTGGCGTTCTTTTCTTACCTTTTTATTGTGTTTTGTTATTAGATTGTACACTGCTGCGCTAGTTAGAGCAGTCTAGCAAATGTCAAGCTTTAAATAAGTGTAGGTTCAAAGAAAAAGTTTCGCTGAGACAGTGTTGAAAGAGGTTGTTGGATTGCCGAGCTTTTTCATCTGACAGGGAGTACTTGTCAATTTAGGATTGGCGTTTTTTCTAGACAGCCAGCGCTATGGCACGTCAAGACGATATTGACCCCTGAGGCAGGCAGCATTCCTGCAGAGACATGGACCATGTTGGGTCCTTGCTTCCATTGTTGGTGCTTTAGAAATATTTTTCTTTAATCCCTTTTAGCCTGTTGCGCTTTATGATAGCCAGCACCCGTCCTTGCTTTTGGATTGTTTGTTTCTTATTTTCTAGGGATCTATTTCTACTTCACTTTTATATGGACCACATGTATGAGCAGACCAGAGGTTGTTGGCCTTGTGATGTACATGTGTACTTTATGGAATGGACCATGTGTTCTGACACTGGAGAACGGCCATTTGCGTTAGGTTTTCATTGACATTTCACTGATTTTTTATTTAGTAGTATATTGTGAATGTCTTTATTTTATAGGAAGGTTTTTATATGTTAGTACTGTATATATATAATTACATAAGTACCTTGAACAATATGATGTTTTCTCAAGAACTCTGAAGTACTTTCCTTCCTTCCTTTATTTTTTTTAATTAGTTCACTCGTGGCTTTTTGGTGGGGTGTTTAAATGTATTAGTTGCCTGAGGTAATAGTCCAACAGTTCAATTATTGTTTTTGTATAGCAACTTTATAACATATATGCATAAAACAGGTGTACATTTGTTTGAGAGCATGTGCTTGCCATTGGGGATTATTGCATGAGTCTATGCTGCCTTTATAAAACATGCATTTTTTGACATGTATCTTGTTATAAAAATACTCTCTGCAGAATAGCATGCAATGTACTAGGGGTAATCTTATAACTGCCTACACTGGTATGTTCCCATGAAAAAGTACCTACATACATTTACACCTGCTAATTTGTGCACATACTTTTAAAAGCATGTGACTACTTTTGAAAATTCAGAAGTATGCATCTAGTTCTAAATCCCATCCCAAGCCTGCCCCCAGAAATGCCTCCCTTTTCAGTGGGTGAAAATATGCAGAAAATGGCACTGCACAAATGCTTTTACCCACATCTTTTATTAAAGTCCATTTCTGGGGATATAGCACTGTTTTATCTACAGAAATGGCTTTGAAAATTACCATCCTTGAACCTAGCATGTACCTTAACCCTTCCCTGGAAGATGGCATGGACCGTGTCATTTCACCATTGCAGCTGTAAGTACCGACAAATATATGTGCCCTTCTGCATGTCCTTATATGTATTTTACAAAAAGCTCTGGATTTGGCAGAGCCTTTTGACAAATATCAGGGAAATGTGCATATCTTGGACACCATAATTTCCCATGTAGAGCCCATTATTCAAAATGGGGCTTCACCTATAAAGACATAACCACAGATATTCTGCAATTTCCATTTCTATCCAGGTATTTATTTAGAAAATTTTCTTCAGGATATCTGTCAATATATTCCAAACACAATAAGATCAATTTTCAAACAGTTGTCCGGATAACCTTGAGTGTTAGCCAGAGAAATCTACAGGGTCAAAATTCCTTCCCTTTTCCGCTCAATGAGGAAATTCTATGTAGATAAATACTGTAATTATGTGCACAAAATTTACCCGCATCAAAAGAGGTGGAGATGGAAGTATTACTGGGGTAGTAACATTCTACGCACTTGGCACTGATATTAGCATTGTCTGGAAAAAAAATTATGTAGATAAGTCTGGTGAGGGAAGAAAGTTGTCCTAAAGTTATTCAAAGATTTTTATGCAGATATACTCCCTGGAAAACGTATCCAGATAAGTTCAAAGGATTTCTTTAACACTGGTTGCATGAGTGGATGATGGATTAAAGCACCTGCAATATGAAGTTGGCTTTTTAGTGGGGGAGGGGGGGGGAGAGGTTTCTATTAGATATTTTCAAACAATGCACCATTCTCCAAAGCTTAATAATTCAATTTTAATTTTCTATCATTCAGAATGACATTGGATTATGAAGCAAAAGGGCATGACTACCTAGAGAAAGGCTGTCTTTAAATACCAAGCAGATGTAAGGCAGAACACATGGAAGCAATCCAAATTTACAGCAGCAAAATTTACTATAATGTGACCTTTTCAGAGATTAAAATGATTGTAGTGGAGGAAGACAAAAAAAAAAAAAAGATAGCTACTGGTCTCCCTACTCATAAAAGCAGCTGCTGCCAGGCCTGCATTTTATAGTCAATCTGCTTTTCAGCCATCACAATTTTGATAATGCAGGAAGGAAGGCTTTTGAAACTGTGAATAAGAACTGTGATTGCATTTATACAAGTCGTACTGAGAGCCTCAAATGCAGCTTAAAAGACATAAATCCCAGGCAGCTGACAGCGAGAAAATCCTAAGCACTGAAAACCATGCTACAAAAGTTTCAGCACTGGTAAAATTTAGAGGGCAATTTTCAGCAGGTGTCAGCAGCTTTCACCCACTGCAGAATTTCCCTTTGAAAATCCACCCATGGGCCTTGCAGGAATGGGAAGTTGAAAAATGAAATCACCATGCTTTATTTTTCAAGCATGTTTGCCTTTTTTCCCCACAAAGAAGGATAATTTTAAAACAGGCTGCCTAATTTGTCCAGCAAATATGTGTGTAAGTTATGATAGTCTTATAAAATTACTCCCCCACCCCCAGAAAGCTCCTGTACAAAGTTACACCCATTCTGAGAAACACACAAATTTTATGTTTTATTATACACTAGTAAAAAAGCCCCGTTTCTGATGCAAATGAAATGGGGGCTAGCAAGGTTTTCTTCTGTGTGCATGTGGGAGTGTGTGTGTCTCTGCCCTCTGCCCTCTCTCCCCTCCCCCCTCTGAGTCCTTCACTGTTACAGAGAGAGCGATTTGATTTCGTGCTTTGCTGTGTTTTCCTTCACTGTTTGTGTTACAGAGAGAGCGAGGGCGGAGCAGACACTCATGGGGAAACCGGATATCTCTGTCCTTGCCCTCTGCCCTCTCTCCCCTCCCCCCTCTGAGTCCTTCACTGTTACAGAGAGAGCGATTTGATTTCGTGCTTTGCTGTGTTTTCCTTCACTGTTTGTGTTACAGAGAGAGCGAGGGCGGAGCAGACACTCATGGGGAAACCGGATATCTCTGTCCTTGCCCTCTGCCCTCTCTCCCCTCCCCCCTCTGAGTCCTTCACTGTTACAGAGAGAGCGATTTGATTTCGTGCTTTGCTGTGTTTTCCTTCACTGCTTGTGTTACAGAGAGAGCGAGGGCGGGGCAGACACTCATGGGGAAACCGGATATCTCTCCCCCTTCACACTTCCGGCTGGAGACTTCATAGAACGTTGGTGGTGCCTTTTATATAGACAGATACTTAGGCGCATATTTTATAAAATATGTGTATAAGTGCACACCCCACCCTCAGAACGCCTCCATTCATTCCAAGTAAAGGTACGTATGAAGAGGCTGTTAGCACAGGCCTCAATAACTTTTCACTGACTCTAGCAGCCAGTTCAAAAACCTCTTTATTTCTCCTTCACCCTATACCCAACACTGTCCACAATGACGCAAAGGGAGAGATAGAGGAAAGGGAATCCTCTCTGAGATCAATAGCAGCTCCTTTAGAGACTCATTTACTAAGGCTCTTTCCCTATTCTGTGTCTGTAGGCAATGAAAGATTAGTAAGTCAGTCCTCTATGGTACCCCACTGTACATCACTGCCAGAAAACAGCAGTCTCCCTTCTGGAAGCATGGTGTCAGCTGTGTGACATCACTCACTCAATAGGTAAACCAAAGAGTTCATGCCTCTATGTATCACATATCCCCATGGCATGGGTCTTCACCTTTTTCATAACACCCTCCCCACCCCCACCCAGTCTATCTCTCAAATCCCTTCCAGCCTTCCATCCACCATCAAAAAAAAATCCCTGGTGTTTAGCAGCACACATTCACCCCAGGCCTTCCCCCTGCATCCTTGAAGAGTCCCTCTCATACCCCTTCCAGCCTTCACCCAGTTTCTCATACTCTCCCCAGCCTTTACCCAGTCTCCTTCTCTCATATCCCCTTTAGTCTTTATCTAATCTCTCTTTCTCTCTCTCTTAAACCTCCAGTCTTCATCCAGTCTCCCTCTCTCATACCCTCCCCTCCAACTTTCACCCAGTCTCTCTCACTCTCTCAAAGCCCCCCCCCCCCAGACTTCACCCAGTCTCTTTCTACTACTAACAAACATTTCTAAAGCGCTACTAGGGTTACGCAGCGCTGTACAAATTCAAACATAGAAGGACAGTCCCTGCTCAAAGAGCTTACAATCTAAACATACCCTCTCCCCCCAGCCTTCAACCTGTCTCTCCCTCTGAGCTTGCCACCTATACTCCTCATCCTGCTGACCGCAACTACAAAAGAAGCAGCATGTTTCCTACCTCCCCAATGCCATTCAGCTCTCTGTAAGCTTGAGCCAAGTAGAACAGGAAGTTTGGACTGGTCTTGCGGTGTAGATTCTTGCAAGACTTGTGAATGCAGCCCACATATGTAGATTATAAAATATATTAATTTACAAATAATCTGGGTATGTACAAGAGATGTAAACGTCCACATCTGCAAGGCAGGCACAATTTCTGCTGTTTACGCTAGTATTTTATAAAGGTACCTACGTGTTTTTATAAAATAGTGTCTACGTAGGTGTTTACTTGCCCTCTCAAACCAGGTGCCCTGCTATAAAAGTAAACTCTTACCCCGGGACTCTATAAATGGTGCCTTAATTTCTGAATGGAAATCAAAGCGTATTCTATAACAATATGCATAATTTAACTGGTTAACTAGCTAATTAACAATACTACTGTCATTGTATTGTTTCATCAGTTCATTGTAAGCCGCTTTGAGGCCGCTTTCAGTGGTATAAAGCGGGGTATAAACGTTCTGCATAAATAAATAAATTAGCGCTGTTAATTGGATGTCAACAAGCAATTATCAGCACTAATTGGCATTAAGATTTAGGCAACTCGCTAAGTGTATTCTGTAATGTGCTGCTCGTAAATTCTGATAGTTGAAAACTGGGTGAGGTTATAGGTATGGAATCGGCGTGTTATAGGCGTTTCTAAAATCTATGCGCGTTTTTGTAGAAAAAACCTGCTTTGCACCTAATTTACACATCAGGATTTACACCAGGCTTTAGTTGGCGTAATTGACCACGACTAAATTTAGTTGCGAAGAGCATCGCTCAGCATATTCTATAATGTATGTCTATATTAAAGCATACTTTATAGAATATGCTTGGATTTCCTCATGATATATTGAATCTAGCACATAGGGGGCAGTTCTAAAACTAGGCCCCATGTGTTAGGCATCTTGTTGGTGTGCACTGAGCACCAATTTTATAATGGCATCTATGCACCAAGTTATATAAAATACTAGTGTAACCCAGCATTGGTGCATAAGTGCGGCAGGCATCACTCATATCTTACAGTATTCTATAAGCTGTGCGCGTAAGTGGCTGTCCCGCCCATGAGTACACACCCCTTGCAGTTGCACATTTTAGTGCTTACTCGCATCTTTAGACAAAAACATGTAGGGTGCTAATGCAAGTGATAATTAACTCTACATTTACAGGCGCATGGGCTCATAACTGGGGGCACAAAGCTATAGAATTGCCTTTGGAGTGGAGGAGTAGCCTAGTGGTTAGTGCAGCGGACTCTGATCCTGGGGAACTGGGTTCAGTTCCCACTGCAGCTCCTTGTGACTCTGGGCAAGTCACTTAACCCTCCATTGTCCCAGGCACAAATAAGTACCTGAATATATGTAAACTGCTTTGAATGTAGTTGGAAAAACCACAAAAAAACAATGATAAATTGATGATAATTAATTTATTTGTGTATGTTAACAAATCTATGTAAGCCACATTGAGCCTGCAAATAGGTGGGGGAATGTGGGATATAAATGCAATAAATAAAATAAATAAATAAATGCTAGAAAGCGATGTATATATTTGTATCCACAGAATGGGTGATTTGGTTCTCCTGAAGAAGGTCATTCCGAAATGCGGTCTCGCATTGAGGACCAGCGGTGGTTAAGGATGTGTTGGTGAATGAAAATTTATGTTTATCGCAGTAGCCATCATCCAGCCAGAAACAGCAAAGTCGCCAATTGATAGCCCTTGAATTGGGGAGAGGAAGAGTTCGCACTTTCACACAGAGTTGCATCGCCATCTATTTTCCATTGACTTTTTGGACACTGCCGCATCACAAACGTGGTGGTTGCACGCTGTGGCATGGAATTTGTAGTGGAGAGACCACAGCTGTGACGATTTTGGATCCCATATAGTTGATTGGATTGGTGCTAGCGGGGTTCTATGATAAGATGATGGGATTGAATGAATCATAGTGAAGGTGGTAAGTGGATTGAATGTGAGCGCGTGCGGGGCAGATGTCTAGTATTGCACTGTAATTGTTACTAGGTTTACAATGCCAACTTTAAACCCCCTCCCAGAACCCACCACCTAATCACTTTGCCCCTAAATGAAACTAAGAAACAATATGATCAAATAAACCTATGAAAAGATACCAATAACAAACCCTCCTCCCCTCATTCTGCTAACCACGGTGGCCAGCATTTTCTAAAAAAACATCGATCACTATGGGCTCAGAATTATCCCCAAAGCTTTTTATCTAGGCCTTAGTGAAGTTTCCTATTTATCCTGACTACCCTGGGACTGTGGCAATGATCCAGACCATCTGTTGTGGTAATAAAGAATTTGAGAAACATGTGCCATATTTAGGGGCTGAAAATGGGTCTGTGGTAGGAATTGACAATTTGCTTGATGTTTTATTACACAGTAAAACTGTAACACAGTAGATGACAGTGAATAAAGAGCAGCACAGCTAATCCCGTCTGCCCAGTGCAGTCTAACCCTCCCCCACCAGCACCTTTTCTTTTTTTACATGTAAAGTGTGGAAATTATTTTAAGTTTTACAATAAGTGGAAATGCTCTATCCCCCCAGATCCTATAACGGTCACCCAACTTTGGGAGCAGAACAGATGTCTGCGCAAGTTAATTAGTTAATAAGCTGTCCACAAACAATTACTCAATCTCACTATACTCAGCTTCACATGAACACATCCTTGTTATATCATGACGGACGGTCTAAATAATCAAAGCGCTTTAATAGGATCATCAGATCAGCATACCTGCCTCTATAGTGGCTAGTGATTATTATGAGCCAAGCATATTTAAAGAGGCAGTGCCGCAATCCTCATCAATCCAAATGTTTTGATTTTTACTTTTTTTTCTTTATAATATTCAGTCATATCATTTATCTTAGTTTTTCC
This sequence comes from Microcaecilia unicolor, assembly GCF_901765095.1. Classification (NCBI taxonomy): domain Eukaryota; kingdom Metazoa; phylum Chordata; class Amphibia; order Gymnophiona; family Siphonopidae; genus Microcaecilia; species Microcaecilia unicolor. Next base: position 186,272,200 of record NC_044040.1, on the reverse strand, counting down.
ACACTTGTTGTTGTCTTTAAACTTCAAATTAGTACTTAGCTTTTCAGCCACAGTTAAACGATACATGATGGAAACCCAAAAGGGGGCGTAGCCATGGGAGGAGCATGGGTGAGTCAGGGGAGTTCCAAATATTTACCTGCAAATAAGATTCCAGGATTGCACCAAGTTTCAGCAGACAGAAGTCCCTGTGCCCAAAATTGGGCACGAGATTCCACACTAAGGGCCCCTTTTACCCGCTGTCTTACAAGGGGACTTTGGCGCACGGTAAATTCATGTGCCAATGCCACCGCAGGCCCCTTTTTTACCACAGTGGGTAAAAGGTTGTTTTCAGCCAAAATAAAAAAATGGCCTCACAGGGATTGGCACGTGGCCATTTCCGATAGGAGCCCTTACCTATATAGGTGATGGTAAGGGCTCCAGCGGTAACTGGACAGTGCGTGGTGCTGCCTAATTACTGCCTGGTAAGCCCCAGCTCTACAAAAATAAAATATATTTTTGTTGCGACAGAAAATGGCACATACTGGGGGTGGGAACTACCGCCGGGCTCCTGTGGTAGCCCGGCAGTGGTCTCCATTTGGCATGCAAGAATGTTGCAGAAGGTCTACTGCGGCATTGTAAAGGGCCTCTACATGCTATTCTATAAACAGCGCTCAGCACGGACTGCACTTTGTAGAATATGAGTTTCGCACGGATCTTTAAAAAGGTGTGGGATAAACACAGAAGTTCCCTAAATGGAATGAAAATGGATAAAAGTATAGGGCTGTATTCTGTAAATGGCGCTGAAATTGAGGTGCCGGAAAGATCAATGAGAAACTCAGGAGGTCACTGTTTTCCATTTTTTAACATGCTACATTATGTTATTTTTGTTTACAACCAGTAGGGTCAACAGAATTACAGTGGGGGAAATAAGTATTTGATCCCTTGCTGATTTTGTAAGTTTGCCCACTGACAAAGACATGAGCAGCCCATAATTGAAGGGTAGGTTATTGGTAACAGTGAGAGATAGCACATCACAAATTAAATCCGGAAAATCACATTGTGGAAAGTATATGAATTTATTTGCATTCTGCAGAGGGAGGGTATGATACATACCTGTAGCAGTTGTTCTCCGAGGACAGCAGGCTGATTGTTCTCACGACTGGGTGACGTCCGCGGCAGCCCCCACCAACCGGAAATAAGCTTCGCGGGACGGTCGGCACGCAGGGCACGCCCACCGCGCATGCGCGGCCGTCTTCCCGCCCGTGCGCGACCGCTCCCGCCAGTTGAATGACTAGCAAAAAATATGAAACACACAACTCCAAAGGGGAGGAGGGAGGGTAGGTGAGAACAATCAGCCTGCTGTCCTCGGAGAACAACTGCTACAGGTATGTATCATACCCTTTCTCCGAGGACAAGCAGGCTGCTTGTTCTCACGACTGGGGTATCCCTAGCTCTCAGGCTCACTCAAAACAAGAACCCAGGTCAATTGAACCTCGCAACGGCGAGGGAACAACAGAAATTGACCTACGAAGAACAACTAACTGAGAGTGCAGCCTGACCAGAATAAATTCGGGTCCTGGAGGGTGGAGTTGGATTTACACCCCAAACAGATTCTGCAGCACCGACTGCCCGAACCGACTGTCGCGTCGGGTATCCTGCTGGAGGCAGTAATGAGATGTGAATGTGTGGACAGATGACCACGTCGCAGACTTGCAGATCTCTTCAATAGTGGCTGACTTCAAGTGGGCCACTGACGCTGCCATGGCTCTGACACTATGAGCCGTGACATGACCCTCAAGAGTCAGCCCAGCCTGGGCGTAAGTGAAGGAAATGCAATCTGCTAGCCAATTAGAGATGGTGCGTTTCCCGACAGCGACCCCTAGCCTGTTAGGGTCGAAAGAAACAAACAATTGGGCGGACTGTCTGTTGGGCTGTGTCCGCTCCAAGTAGAAGGCCAATGCTCTCTTGCAGTCCAATGTGTGCAACTGACGTTCAGCAGGGCGGGTATGCGGCCTGGGGAAGAAAGTTGGCAAGACAATTGACTGGTTAAGATGGAACTCCGACACCACCTTCGGCAGGAACTTTGGGTGGGTGCGGAGCACTACTCTGTTGTGATGAAATTTGGTATATGGAGCATGAGCTACTAGGGCTTGAAGCTCACTGACCCTACGAGCTGAAGTAACTGCCACCAAGAAAATGACCTTCCAGGTCAAGTACTTCAGATGGCAGGTATTCAGTGGCTCAAAAGGAGGTTTCATCAGCTGGGTGAGGACGACGTTGAGATCCCATGACACAACAGGAGGCTTGATAGGGGGCTTTGACAAAAGCAAGCCTCTCATGAATCGAACGACTAAAGGCTCTCCAGAGATGGCTTTTCCTTCCACACGATAATGGTAAGCACTAATCGCACTAAGGTGATTCCTTACTGAGTTGGTCTTGAGGCCAGACTCTGATAAGTGCAGAAGGTATTCAAGCAGGTTCTGTGCAGGGCAAGAACGAGGTTCTAGGGCCATGCTCTCACACCACACGACAAACCTCCTCCACTTGAAAAAGTAACTCTTTTTAGTGGAATCCTTCCTAGAGGCAAGCAAGACCCGGGAGACACCCTCAGACAGACCCAACGCAGTGAAGTCTACGCCCTCAACATCCAGGCCGTGAGAGCCAGAGACTGAAGGTTGGGGTGCAGCAACGCTCCGTCGTTCTGCGAAATGAGAGTCGGAAAACACTCCAATCTCCACGGTTCTTCGGAGGACAACTCCAGAAGAAGAGGGAACCAGATCTGACGGGGCCAAAAGGGCGCGATCAGAATCATGGTGCCGCGGTCTTGCTTGAGCTTCAGCAAGGTCTTCCCCACCAAAGGTATGGGAGGATAAGCATACAGGAGGCCGGTCCCCCAATGGAGGAGAAAGGCATCCGACGCTAGCCTGCCGTGTGCCTGAAGTCTGGAACAGAACAGAGGCAGCTTGTGGTTGGTCTGAGAGGCGAAAAGGTCCACCGAGGGGGTGCCCCACGCTCGGAAGATCTTGCGTACCACTCTGGCATGGAGCGACCACTCGTGCGGTTGCATGACTCTGCTCAGTCTGTCGGCCAGACTGTTGTTTACGCCTGCCAGGTACGTGGCTTGGAGGAGCATGCCGAACCGACACGCCCAACGCCACATCCCGACGGCCTCCTGGCACAGGGGGCGAGATCCGGTGCCCCCCTGCTTGTTGACGTAATACATTGCAACCTGATTGTCTGTCCGAATTTGGATAATTTGACAGGACAGCCGATCTCTGAAAGCCTTCAGTGCGTTCCAGATCGCTCGGAGCTCCAGGAGGTTGATCTGCAGATCCTTTTCCTGGAGGGACCACAGACCCTGAGTGTGGAGCCCATCGACATGGGCTCCCCACCCCAGGCGAGATGCATCCGTCGTCAGCACTTTCGTGGGCTGCGGAATTTGGAATGGACGTCCCAGGGTCAAATTGGTCCGGATGGTCCACCAGAGCAGTGAAGTGCGGCAACTGGTGGAGAAGCGGATGACATCTTCTAGATTCCCGGTGGCTTGAAACCACTGGGAAGCTAGGGTCCATTGAGCAGATCTCATGTGAAGACGAGCCATGGGAGTCACATGAACTGTGGAGGCCATATGACCCAGAAGTCTCAACATCTGCCGAGCTGTGATCTGCTGAGACGCTCTGGTCTGCGAAGTCAGGGCCAAGAGATTGGTAGCCCTCGCTTCGGGAAGGTAGGCCTGAGCCGTCTGGGTATTCAGCAGCGCTCCTATGAATTCCAGAGACTGAGTAGGCTGGAGATGGGACTTTGGGTAATTGATCACAAACCCCAGCAGCTCCAGAAGTTGAATAGTGCACTGCATGGACCGGAGGGCTCCTGCCTCCGAGGTGCTCTTGACCAGCCAATCGTCGAGATATGGGAACACGTGCACTCCCAGCTTGCGTAGATACGCCGCCACCACCACGAGGCACTTTGTAAACACTCGTGGGGCAGAGGCGAGCCCAAAGGGCAGCACACAATACTGAAAGTGCCGTGCGCCCAGGCGGAATCTGAGATACTGTCTGTGAGCTGGCAGTATCGGGATGTGAGTGTATGCGTCCTTTAAATCCAGGGAACATAGCCAATCGTTTTTCTGAATCATTGGCAGAAGGGTGCCCAAGGAAAGCATCCTGAACTTTTCTTTGACCAGGAATTTGTTCAGGCCTCTCAGGTCTAGGATGGGACGCATCCCCCCTGTTTTCTTTTCCACAAGGAAGTACCTGGAATAGAATCCCTGCCCTTCCTGCCCGGGTGGTACGGGCTCGACCGCATTGGCGCTGAGAAGGGCGGAGAGTTCCTCTGCAAGTACCTGCTTGTGAAGGGAGCTGAAAGACTGAGCTCCCGGAGGACAATTTGGAGGCAGGGAGGCCAAATTCAGGGCGTATCCGCACCGCACTATTTGGAGAACCCACTGGTCGGAGGTTATGAGAGGCCACCTTTGGTGAAAAAATTTTAACCTCCCTCCGACCGGCAGATCGTCCGGTACGGACACTTGTAGGGCGGCTATGTTCCCGTGGATCCAGTCAAAAGCCCGTCCCCGGCTTTTGCTGTGGAGGCGCAGGGGGCTGCTTAGGCGCACGCTGTTGACGAGAACGAGCGCGCTGGGGCTGTCCCTGTGCCTGGCGAGGCCTTCGGGCCGGCTGGTTGTACCTACGCTTTGCAAAAGAATAGGGTGCAGCCTGCCGTGCCCGGGAAAAACGCCCACCCGTGGGGGCGGGTGCTGAAGGCGCCCGGTGGGAGAGCTTGTCGAGAGCGGTTTCCCGCTGATGCAGTTGGTCCACCATCTGCTCGACCTTCTCACCGAAAATGTTATCCCCCCGGCAAGGGACGTCAGCCAGTCTCTGCTGGGTGCGGTTGTCCAGGTCAGAGGCACGCAGCCATGAGAGCCTGCGCATCACTATACCTTGGGCCGCAGCACGAGATGCCACGTCACAGGTGTCAAAAATCCCCCTGGACAGGAACTTTCTGCACGCCTTCAGCTGCCTGACCACCTCCTGATAAGGCCTGGACTGCTCCGGCGGGAGCTTATCGACCAGGTCCGCCAGCTGTTGCACATTGGTCCGCATGTGGATGCTCATATAGAGCAGGTAAGATTGGATGCGGGTCACGAGCATGGAGGATTGGTAGGCCTTCCTCCCAAATGAGTCCAGAGTGCGAGACTCCCGCCCCGGGGGCGCCGAGGCGGTATCCCTCGAACTCCGTGCCCTCTTGAGAGCAGAATCCACGACCGCTGAGTCATGGGGCAACTGGGGCCGCATGAGCTCTGGGTCAGAGTGGATCCTGTACTGGGACTCTGCTTTCTTGGGAATGGTGGGATTAGTTAGTGGTCGCACCCAGTTCCGGAGCAGCGTCTCCTTCAGGACATTGTGCAGCGGTACCGTGGAGGACTCTCTAGGTGGTGATGGATAGTCGAGGACCTCGAGCATCTCGGCCCTCGGCTCTTCCACAGAGACCACGGGAAAGGGAATGCTTATAGACATATCCCGCACAAAGGAGGCAAAGGAGAGACTCTCAGGAGGTGAGAGCTTCCTCTCCGGTGACGGCGTGGGGTCCGAGGGAAGGCCCGTAGACTCCTCTGAGGAGAAATATCTCGGGTCCTCCTCTTCCCCCCACGAGTCCTCATCCTCGGTATCGGACATTAGCTCATGTAGCTGCGTCCGGTACCGGGCCCGGCTCGACGTCGAGGCACCGAGGTCTCGGTGTCGTCGAGCGGTGGACTCCCGCGCCGGCGGGGACGGAGCTCCCTCCATCGACGTCGACGGGGACTCCACCTGCGTGGCTGTCGAGACCGGCACCGCAAGCGGCGGCGGTGTCGACTGCCCCGGCGCCGGGCTAGAGCTCGCCGGCGCCACAGTCATCGGCGCCGAGGGCGCAAGCACCCCCGGCGCCGGCACAGCCTGGCGCATCAGCCCTTCCAGGATCCCCGGAAGGATGGCTCTGAGGCACTCGTCCAGGCCCGCTGCCGGGAAAGGCGGTGGGGCCGGTAAGGGTGTCGGTGCCGGAAGCTGCTGGGGGCCAGGAGACGGCACCGAGGTGCCGGAACCCCGACGCGTCGGTACCTCCACCACCGACGGAGATCTCTCCTCTCTGCGATGACGCTTCGGCGTCGACTCCTCTTCAGGGTGCACCGAGGGCTCCCGGTGACGGCGCTTCTTGTCTTTTTTCCGGTGCACGTCACCGGTGCCGGAGGGCATGGAGGAGGAGGAGGTCGATCCCCCTCGGTCTCGGGGTACCGGGTCCGACAGGGTTCGGTCCCGTGGCTCACGAGTTGAGGGAGTGACCGGGGCCGACTGCCCACGCGGTCTCTCTACCCCACTCTCGCCGGCGGACCGGCGGGCCGACGGGACCTGTTCTCCTGGGGTCGCTGCCATCGGTGCCGATGTCTCGGGCATCGATACCGGTACCGAAGAACCGGTCTTCGATACCGATGCCGTCGAGGTCGACGTCGAGGGGCCGGCGCAAGTTCCAAAAAGACGGTCCCGCAGAACTTGCCTCGCAACCTGAGTCCGTTTCCGGAGACCGAGACACAAAACGCACGACTTGAGATTGTGCTCCGGCCCGAGGCACTGGAGGCACCAAGCGTGGGTGTCGGTCTGCGAGATCGGCCGGCCGCAGCGACCACACTTTTTAAATCCACTCGGGACCTTCGAGGACATCGACGGAAAAATCGCGTCGGCGAAGTCAAAGTCGGCAATGGTGGCTAAAATCACACCACGAAAACTGAAACCGACCGAGCGGCCACTAGGCCGCAACGAGGCGTCCCCGCTAGAAAGCGAGGGAAAAGAAGGAGCGCGTGCTCCACACGCGCAAAATTCTTTTTTTTTTTTTTTTTTTTTTTAATAAAAGAGAAAGAAGAAGAAGAAGAGGCCGAACAGGCCAAAAGCGACGATCCGCGTAAACGCGGTCGAAAAAATCCGGCGGCTGAAACGAGAGAGAGGGGAAAACACAACTCTCTCAGTCGCGGAAAAAAAGTAACTGGCGGGAGCGGTCGCGCACGGGCGGGAAGACGGCCGCGCATGCGCGGTGGGCGTGCCCTGCGTGCCGACCGTCCCGCGAAGCTTATTTCCGGTTGGTGGGGGCTGCCGCGGACGTCACCCAGTCGTGAGAACAAGCAGCCTGCTTGTCCTCGGAGAAAAATAAGTATTTGATCCCCCACCAACCAGTAAGAGATCTGGCCCCTACAGACCAGGTAGATGCTCCAAATCAACTCGTTACCTGCATGACAGACAGCTGTCGGCAATGGTCACCTGTATGAAAGACACCTGTCCACAGACTCAGTGAATCAGTCAGACTCTAACCTCTACAAAATGGCCAAGAGCAAGGAGCTGTCTAAGGATGTCAGGGACAAGATCATACACCTGCACAAGGCTGGAATGGGCTACAAAACCATCAGTAAGACGCTGGGCGAGAAGGAGACAACTGTTGGTGCCATAGTAAGAAAATGGAAGAAGTACAAAATGACTGTCAATCGACAAAGATCTGGGGCTCCACGCAAAATCTCACCTCGTGGGGTATCCTTGATCATGAGGAAGGTTAGAAATCAGCCTACAACTACAAGGGGGGAACTTGTCAATGATCTCAAGGCAGCTGGGACCACTGTCACCACGAAAACCATTGGTAACACATTACGACATAACGGATTGCAATCCTGCAGTGCCCGCAAGGTCCCCCTGCTCCGGAAGGCACATGTGACGGCCCGTCTGAAGTTTGCCAGTGAACACCTGGATGATGCCGAGAGTGATTGGGAGAAGGTGCTGTGGTCAGATGAGACAAAAATTGAGCTCTTTGGCATGAACTCAACTCGCCGTGTTTGGAGGAAGAGAAATGCTGCCTATGACCCAAAGAACACCGTCCCCACTGTCAAGCATGGAGGTGGAAATGTTATGTTTTGGGGGTGTTTCTCTGCTAAGGGCACAGGACTACTTCACCGCATCAATGGGAGAATGGATGGGGCCATGTACCGTACAATTCTGAGTGACAACCTCCTTCCCTCCGCCAGGGCCTTAAAAATGGGTCGTGGCTGGGTCTTCCAGCATGACAATGACCCAAAACATACAGCCAAGGCAACAAAGGAGTGGCTCAGGAAGAAGCACATTAGGGTCATGGAGTGGCCTAGCCAGTCACCAGACCTTAATCCCATTGAAAACTTATGGAGGGAGCTGAAGCTGCGAGTTGCCAAGCGACAGCCCAGAACTCTTAATGATTTAGAGATGATCTGCAAAGAGGAGTGGACCAAAATTCCTCCTGACATGTGTGCAAACCTCATCATCAACTACAGAAGACGTCTGACCGCTGTGCTTGCCAACAAGGGTTTTGCCACCAAGTATTAGGTCTTGTTTGCCAGAGGGATTAAATACTTATTTCCCTCTGCAGAATGCAAATAAATTCATATACTTTCCACAATGTGATTTTCCGGATTTAATTTGTGATGTGCTATCTCTCACTGTTACCAATAACCTACCCTTCAATTATGGGCTGCTCATGTCTTTGTCAGTGGGCAAATTTACAAAATCAGCAAGGGATCAAATACTTATTTCCCCCACTGTATATTTTTTGATTGTAAATCACCCTGGAGTCTTTTAAACAGAAAGGCAGAAATTCAAATATGAGTGATAAAAATATAAATAATATTTAAAGTAAGGTAACTTTGGTTTTGTGAAAATAGCTTTCTATTTCAAGTGGTGGTGGTATGCTCTTTGGGCTGAGTCTCTATAAGCACAATAAAAAGTGCACACAGAACATAGTGGACGCAATGTTTAGTGCAGTTTTCATTTCCACAAGTTACAATCTATCAATACAAGCTTATCACTGCAATTAATCACAAATATTTGTGTGTTTAAGATTATGCCAATCTGACGCCATTTGCCACCTGTCTCTCTCCTGAAAAAATACAAGGGAGATGTGCTTTTAAGACCCCCCCTTTATGAATAAGTAAACTGCCATAGTAAATATTACGGTTCAAACAGAACAGTTCATGCAATTTATTAAACATTTTACAATGTGCAGAAGGGCACATGCAGTACCTGAGACTACTCTTTGTGGATTATTATGAGGGCACTGTCCAGAACAAGAGTGCAAAATAAACCACTATCTTTGCAAAGCATACCACTCTAAGAACACTAGCATATCCTGTGGTTTAAAGCAAAATGCTAGCACAGTGCTTTGATTTTTTTTTCAGCAAGTTCCCTCATTTGTTTCATGAACGTGTTTTTTGATATGTGGTTTTGAATTGATTTTATGTATGTTTTATTGTGATCTGCTTAGTTTTTAGGCAGACTACAAATTAATAAATAAATAGCTAAGGGCCCCTTTTACCAAGCTGCAGCAAAGGGGGGCTTGCGCTGACATTGGAGAGTGTTTCTGATGCGCGCCGAGGCCCCTGTTTGCCGCAGCGGGTAAAAAGTAGCTTTCTTTTTTTTTTTTTTAAAGAAATGGCCATGCGGCAAATGAAGCACTTGCCGCGTGGCCATTTCGTGGGGGAGCCCTTACCACCAACCACTGAGATGGTGGTAAGTGCTCCCATGCTAACCCGGCACTGCCCAAATATCGCCAGGTACAGATCGAAACTACAAAAAATAAATATATTTTTGTAGCATCAGATATGACAGTGTGCTGGGGATGGAAAGTACTGCCGGGCTGCTGTGGTAGCCCGGTGGTACTTCCTTTTTAGCGAGCGGTAAGCCCACGTTGGGCTTACCGCCGCTTTGTAAAAGGGGCCCCTAAATGCTGTAATAGCACAAATAAGTTTATTTATTTAATTCATTTATATCCCACATTATCCCAAAAGATCAGATTCAATGTGGTAACAACTTATTGTATACAATTAGAGGTTTAAATTAATTATGATCAATTGTGAGGAACTGTGAGAAGTTCCCACTATTTATTCCTCTTCATCCCTCACCAAAGAAAACAGCTAAATCTGAAGATGCGTAAAAAGAACAGAAATAAAAAACTTTCACACTAGTCATATCTAGGGGTTAAATATTCAGCTGGCGGCAGTGAGCAATTTTCTTAGCCACTGCTGGCTTTATACTCAATGGAGTGGAGGAGTGGCCTAGTGGTTAGAGCACCGGTCTTGCAATCCAGAGGTGGCCGGTTCAAATCCCACTGCTGCTCCTTGTGATCTTGGGCAAGTCACTTAAACCTCCATTGCCCATTGCCTCAGGTACAAACTTAGATTGTGAGCCCTCCTGAGACAGAGAAATATCCAGTGTACCTGAATGTAACTCACCTTGAGCTGCTACTGAAAAAGGTGTGAGCAAAATCTAAATAAATAAATATTCATTGCCAGGCCATATCCATGCATCAGCACTGAATATCTGGGTATGTGCGGACAGGTTAAAGCTAATATTCAACCCTTAACCAGACAGGTGAAACCACACAAAGATAGGGCTGTGTTTTATGCAGTTCAGTTACTTTATCCGGTTAAGTGCTAAATATCGGCACTTAACTGCATAAGTTTTGACGCCCCATCCCCGAACCACACACAACATAGCCAGTTTCGGCATAAGTAGTTAGAGGGGGTATTTAGTGGTACTATCTGGTTAAGTGCCGCTAATATCCCTGCTTTGAGTATTGACCCCTAGGGCCTTCATATGTGGTAATGGTCCTATCTTCTAAAAACGCTAGACTGGTTTAAAATTTTCAGACAGCTCAGATCTAGCCAATAGAAAATGACACGGGGACAAAGTTTGTCCCCCGTCCCTGTGGGCTCTGTCCCCATCCCCGCAGGATCTGTCCCCATCCCCACCCCGTCCCTGTGGGATCTGTCCCCTTCCCCGCGAGCTCTGTCCCCGTCCCGTCCCCATCCCTGCGTCATTCTCTACTAGCCAAGGGCATTTTGGTGTGTCTTGTTAATATGAACTTGCATAGAGCTCACTTTGCAGTGAGGACTTTCTCAGTGGCTGCTCCCTCTTTTGTGGAATAAACTTCCACTGGATGTTTTGTTTGGAGTATAACTACTGAACCTTCAAAAAGAAAGTAAAAGTGTGGTAATTCTATAAAGAGGGGCATGTAAATTCTAGTGTGCGGACCCAAAAAGAGGGCATTGCCATGAAAGGAGCATGGGTGGGTCGGGGCACTCCTGTAATTTATGCACGTTGCTATAGAATTAGGGGGATCCGCACTTAATTTACACCAGGTTTTCATTGATGTAAATGATCTCACCTAAATGAAGCACTATTCTATAAACTGCGCCTAACTGGAAGCGTGGTTTACAGAATAGCGCCATTTATATAATCTAGTCCATTAAGTAGAATTTATTTTGGAAGTGATTTAGAAATGCTTAAATACATTTTTAAAATGATACATTATAGGGTAATAATGTTATAACTGTGTGAGGGCGTGTATAAAAGAACCCTGGTCCTCTTTAAACCCATCCCCCACTGGGCAATCTTAAAAAGGTCAGAGCAGGGAAACCTAGCCAGTAGGGTGGGGTCTCAATCAGGAAGTATAAAAGCCAGAAGTTGAGAAAGAGAGGGCCAGAGGGAAAAAGAAGGAGCCTGCATGATGGACCCCAGGACTGCTAAGGACTGCCAAGAGAAGTCTGAAGTGTTACAGTCTGCAGGATAGGGCAGGATGCCTTATATGGTGCAAGAGACTACTTAAAAAAAAACTTTTGAGACCGAACTTGTTGGTCTGTTAGGAAACCAGGCCTCTTTTTTTTTTCTTTGCACTGAATAATATTGAATTGACAGTTTGAGCAGGAAGATTGTTTTGGCTGAACACAATCTATACTTTTGTTGATTCTCAGCTGTGATACAGTTGCTTGTGTACAGCTCTGTATTCGAATGCTCACCCATGGTACCACAAACTGTTTGCATCAGCAAAACGTATGTGTGTGTTTTATCATGAGGATATTCCCAGCTTCAAAATGAAAGTACACATGTGCTGTCACTCTAAAAATTATCTGAGAAAACCTATACACACACATTTACAGTTACTAATTGGTGCACACAATTTATATAGATTTAAAAAAGTGTGTACTTTCAAATTTTCAAAAGTAAGTGCATAAGTACAAACCCCATCCCAACCCCACCCTTGAGAAAGTCTCTTCAAACAACAGACAGAATTACATACATACAGGCTATGCTAAGTAGTAGTAGTAGAGGCAAGCTATTTAATAAAAGTTCATTTCTACAAGTAAAGCACTGCTTTACTCATGGTCATGTTTTTGAAAATTACCTTCTATACTGCACACTCTCATCTAATTCCAAAAACAAGCTAATCACAGAATCCGCAATAAGAATATATAATGTTACATTGGAACCTTCATTGGACCCTACCTGTCCTTCCAACTATCGCCCCATCTCCCTCCTCCCTTTCCTATCCAGGATACTTGAACGTGCTGTTCAACGCCGTTGCCTTGACTTTCTTTCATCTCAAGCTATTCTTGATCCACTTCAATCTGGCTTTCGCCCCCTTCTTTCAACTGAAACTGCTAAAGTCTCCAATGATCTGTTCCTGGCCAGATCCAACAGTCTCTATTCTATCCTCATCCTTCTCGATCTATCTGCTGCTTTTGACACTGTTGATCACAGCCTACTCCTTGATACGCTGTCCTCATTTGGATTTCAGGGCTCTGTTCTTTCCTGGTTTTCTTATCTCTCCCAGCGTACCTTTAGTGTATACTCTAGTGGATCCTCCTCTACTTCTATCCCACTGTCAGTTGGTGTACCTCAGGGATCTGTCCTGGGACCCTCTTCTTTTCTCCATCTATACTTCTTCCTTTGGTACTCTGATCTCATCCCATGGTTTTCAGTATCATCTTTACGCTGATGACTCTCAGATCTACCTCTCCACACCAGAAATCTCAGCCGAAATCCAGGCCAAAGTATCAGCCTACCTGTCTGACTTTGCTGCCTGGATGTCTCAGCACCATCTGAAACTAAACATGACCAAGACTGAGCTTCTTATCTTTCCCACTAAACCAACCTCTCCTCCTCCCCCATTCTCTATTTCTGTGGATAACACTCTAATCCTTCCTGTCTCATCAGCTCGTAACCTTGGGGTCATCTTCGATTTCTCCCTCTCCTTCTCTGCACATATTCAGCAGACTGCTAAAACCTGTCGTTTCTTTCTCTAAAATATCACCAAAATTCGCCCTTTCCTTTCTGAGCACACTACCAGAGCCCTCATCCACACTCTTACCACCTCTCGCTTAGACTATTGCAACTTGCTTCTCACAGGTCTCCCACTTAGCCATCTCTTCTCTTCAATCTGTTCAAAATTCTGCTGCACGACTAATATTCCGCCAGTGTCATTATGCTGCAACTACTACTTATCACTTCTATAGCGCTACAAGGCATACTCAGCGCTGTACACCATACACGAAAAGACAGTCCCTGCTCAAACAGCTCACAATCTAAATAAGACAGGTAAACAGACAGAACAACTAAGAGGTAAGGGAATTAAAGAGGTGGGGATAAAAGGGCAGGGCAAGTGAGTAGAGGTTAGGAGTCAAAAGCAGCGTCAAAGAGGTGGGCTTTTAGTCTGGACTTGACAACGGCCAAAGACGGGGCTAGATGTACAGGCTCGGGAAGTCTATTCCAGGCGTAAGGTGCAGCGAGATAAAAGGAACGGAGTCTGGCATTAGCAGTAGAGGAGAAGGGGACAGACAAGAGAGATTTATCTACAGTACGGAGTACCCGAGGTGGGGCGTAGGGAGAGACAAGAGTGGAGAGGTACTGGGGAGCGGCAGAGTGAATGCACTTATAGGTCAATAAGTGAATTGAATGCGGAAACGGATAGGGAGCCAGTGAAGTGACTTAAGGAGAGAGCTAATGTGAGCATAGCGACTTTGGCGGAAAATGAGTCGCGCAGCAGAGTTTTGGACTGATTGAAGAGGAGAGAGATGGCTAAGTGGGAGGCCGGTGAGAAGCAGGTTGCAATAATCTAGGCGAGAGGTGATAAGAGTGTGGATAAGGGTTCTGGTACAGTGCTCAGAGATGAAGGGACAGATTTTGCTGATGTTATAGAGAAAGAAATGACAGGTTTTGGCAATCTGCTGAATATGAGCAGAGAAGGAGAGAGAGGAGTCGAAGATGACACCAAGGTTATGAGCTGATGAGACAGGGAGAATGAGAGTGCCATCCACAGAAATAGAGAAAGGGGGGACAGGAAAGGGGGGAGAGGAGAGGTGGGTTTAGGGGGAAAGATGAGAAGCTCGGTTTTGGCCAAGTTAAGTTTCAGATGACGTTGAGACATCCAGGCAGCGATATCAGATAGGCAGGCTGATACATTGGTCTGGATGCTGGTTGAGATTTCGGGGGTAGAGAGGTAGATCTGGGAGTTGTCAGCTTAGAGATGGTATTGAAAGCCATGGGATGATATCAGAGAGCCAAGGGAAGAAGTGTAGATGGAGAACAGGAGAGGACCGAGAATAGAACCCTGAGGTACACCGATTGGTAGTGTGATAGAAGTGGAAGGGGGTCCACCAGAGTGTACACTAAAGGTGCGAAGCGAGAGGTAGGAGGAGAACCAGGAAAGAACAGAGCCATGGAATCCAAATGAAGACAGTGTATCAAGGAGCAGGCTATGATCAACAGTGTCAAAAGCAGCGGATAGATCGAGAAGGATGAGGATAGACTAGAGACCTTTGGATCTGGCCAGTAACAGGTCGTTGGAAACTTTTGTAAGTGCAGTTTCAGTTGAATGAAGAGGGCGAAAGCCAGATTGGAGTGGGTCAAGAACAGCTTGAGATGAAAGGAAGTCAAGGCAACGGCAGTGAACGGCACGCTCAAGTATCTTGGAGAGGAAGGGGAGGAGGGAGATGGGTCGATAGTTGGAAGGACAGGTAGGGTCAAGTGAAGGCTTCTTCAGGAGTGGTGTGACCACAGCATGTTTGAAGGCATCAGGAACGGTCGCAGTGGAAAGTGAAAGATTGAGGATATGACAGATAAAAGGGGTGAGAGTAGGAGAGATGGTGTTAAGAAGGTGGGTAGGAATGGGATCAGAGGAACTGGTAGTTCATTTTTAAGAGGAGAGAAGATGTGTTGTTTCTTCATCAGTGACTTCGGGAAAGGAGGAAAAGGACGGAGGGGTTGGGGAGCTAGGGGAACGGACAAGGGGAGGGATAAGGGGAGGAAGAGGTGGTGCTGCTCATATTAGCCCTCTCCTCAAATCACTTCACTGGCTTCCTATCCATTTCCGCATACAGTTCAAACTCCTCTTATTGACCTATAAGTGCATTCACTCTGCAGCTCTTCAATACCTCTCCACTCTCATCTCTCCCCAGGAACTCCGTTCACTGGGTAAATTTCTCGTATCTGCACCCTTCTCCTCCACTGCAAACTCCAAGACTCCGTTCCTTTTATCTTGCTGTACCATATGCCTGGAATAGACTTCCTGAGCCGGTACGTCAAGCTCCATTCTCTGGCCGTCTTCAAATCTAAGCTAAAAGCCCACCTTTTTGATGCTGCTTTTAACTTCTAGCCCTTATTCACTTGTTCAGAACCCTTATTTTATTATCCTCACTTTAATATTCCCTTATCTCTTGTTTGTCCTATTTGTCTGTCCTAATTAGATTGCAAGCTCTGTCGAGCAGGGACTGTCTCTTCACATTCAAGTGTACAGCGCTGCGTACGTCTAGTAGCGCTATAGAAATGATAAGTAGTAGTAGTAGTAAGGAGTCTATCTTTTCTGATACCTGATATATGTAGGGGTGCCAACTTTTTGAAAGAGTAAAACCTGCTATCTTCTGATACACAAGTTCTGCCCCTACCCCTGCCCCACCCCATACCTCAGCCCAACAGACAGCTGCAGTGAGGGCAGCAGTGTAGGCTCCAGGCACTCTGCAGGACACATCGGGAGTGGGGTACAGGAAGTTGCATTTTTCGGCATCTACTGAGCCACAGTCCCTTCCCTCAGTTCCCCAACACACATATAATGCCCCATAAAAAAAAACAACTTACCATACAAAAAAAATCTGATTCTAGTGTCATCTCAGTAACAGTACCAGGCATATTGTGAATACAAACGCTACAACAAAGTCACTCAGAACCTAGAACAAAATCCACTATGCCAACATTAGCTTCCCAAACTCAACACAAAAGGTAGCACCATAAATATTGCAGTGGGCCCTGGAACATCAATACACCTATTGGGAAAACTGAACAAGCCAGATTACTACAAGATTGCTACATACAAAATTAATGCTAACAGAATTGGCCTCATTCACACACACAACTCAGACAGATCCTTACCAAATACAAAGTAAATGACCACAGTGTGAAAACAGAAATATTCAAAAAAGTGATGGAGATGCATTTTCCCCTTCTAATGTGCAAAACATAATGACAACAGATGTCTAGGTTATCTTTACGGAGAATGCAAAACAGCTGTCCTAACTTTATGCTCTGAGATAACCAGGCACTGGTAATATCTGGTGGTGCCTAGTTAACTTCCAGGTCAGTGGACATAACCAAATATTCAATGCCAGGAGCCGCACATATGTTCCGGTATTGAATAGCCGGGATTAGATCAGCCCGTGGCTGGAAGCAGCTTGCAAGCTGCACACTGCCAAGGGCAGAATATTGATGCCATCATTTTCACAATATCTGAAATTATGCACCCTTTAATAACACAGGATTTCACATGAAATTTAGGTCATGTGTCTCAATTTATTTGTACTAACCAATGAACATTTTACAAGGTCAATTCTGATCTGATCACTCCACAATAAACTTTATCATATAATAGCCTTCTAATAGAGGCAACAACTGTATAAGAATACAAGACAGCATGGGAGTGCCTCAAGAATTGCCATTTTCACCAATTCTCTTTAACTTAATGATGTTAGCACAAATAATGAACTCATGGGCGGATGCATTCCAACTAAAGCTTAATGCTGAAAAGACACAATGCCTTATCCTTTCATCGCAATATAATAAAACCAGTTACACCAATATAAATACACCAAACCACATTCTCCCTGTTGCAGACACCCTGAAACTCCTGGGAGTCACAATTGACCAAAACCTTACTCTAGATAGTCACGTGAAAAATGTAACAAAGAAGATGTTCCTTGCAATGTGGAAGCTTAAAAGAGTGAAACCTTTCTTCCCAAGGGAGGTATTCCGCAATTTGGTGCAATCACTAGTATTAAGCCATTTGGACTATTGCAATTCCATCTATGCCGGATGCAAAGCACAAACTATTAAGAAACTCCAGACAGCCCAAAACACTGCAGCCAGACTCATATTTGGAAAGCGAAATATGAAAGTGCCAAACCCCTCAGAGAAAAATTACACTGGCTCCCACTAAAAGATCGAATTACATTCAAAATCTGCACCCTGGTTCATAAAGTCATTCATGGAGAGGCCCCGACATATATGTCAGACCTCACAGACCTACCAGTAAGAAATACAAAAAGTTTATCATGCACTTTCTTCAACCTCCATTACCCCAACTGTAGAGGACTTAAAAACAAATCAATATATGCATCCAGCTTCTCCTACATCTGCACGCAGCTATGGAACGCACTACCGAATGCCATAAAAACAACGCACGATCCGACAACCTTCCAGAAGTTACTGAAAACTAACCTGTTCAAAGAGACTTATAAAAAGAATCCTTCATAAAAGACTTAACTTCAAAACTACACCAGAACAAGCCAACATTGAACTCTTTTAATTTGGTTACTTTAATCACATTGTTATCGAACGTTAAATCTTGTCCTTGATCTCATATACCTGATACGAATTATTTATTTACTTCTAATTTACTTGATATTTTTATGTATCTTAACTGTAACACTGCTCTGTACTTCTCATTCAGTTAATGGCGATCGCCATTGCGGCATAATGTAAGCCACATTGAGCCTGCAAATAGGTGGGATACAAATGCAATAAAGAAATAAATAAATAAAGGGACCTGTAAGGGAGTGAGGGTAAAAACAAAGACCAAGTAGGATCTACCGTGCTGCAACAAGAAAGGAAGATAAGCAGCCCAGATTAGTTTGTAGCTTTTATCTGGCATAATAGTCTATTTTTCTATAAGCTGTAGCTAAAATAAAGTAATTTATGACTTGACTGCAACTAGAGCTCCCTCCCCATGGGTGAGTTTAGAATGTCTGAAATAAAAGAGAATGTTCCCATAGAGCGGATTCAAGCATGCCATTTTCTGTTTTGATCTATACCATATGTCATCCCCAAAATTGTTACAAAGAAGCAGCAAATATTTTGGATCACTAATATATGCTTTGCACGCTTCTTAAAGAAATATTGAGCAACATCCATAAAAGAAACTCTGGCCTCATACAAAAGAGGTGATCCAGGGACCTTTTAAATCGTATTCAGACACTGTCGAGGCAATTCTGTAACCTAGGCGCATGTAAATGTTTAGAATACTAGCATATGTACATAGGTGTTCACATGTCATAGTGCTATTCTGCAAATACCCACTTAATTTCCATAGCGCATATTTACAAGGGGGTTATATACAGGGGCGGAGTATGGGTGGAACACAAGCAAGGTTAGCTAACATTTATGCACGTAATTTACAGAAAGTAAATTATGTGAATATTGGCCACACTTAGGTGCTCACACCAGGGGTATAGCTACTGGTGGGCCCAGGCCCACCCAGAAGCGCAACATCCCTTCAGCCCCCCTCTTGCAGTTCCGACACCTCTACGTCTTTCTTACCCTCCCCTTCCCCGTGGGGTTACTTGCACTTTATGCTATCATGTCACCCGGCAGAAACTCCACGCAGGCCTGCATCGGTCAGGGCCTTCCCTCTACCATGTCTCACCCAGTGATGCAACTTCCTATTTAAGCAGGAAGGGCGGGATGCGGCAGACAGAGGAAAGGCCCCAACGCAGGCCTGTGTGGAGTTCCTGCTGGGCGGCAATGACAGCACGAAGTGCAAGTGCCGAGGTGTGGATGGGGGAAGGGTAAGGAAGATGCGGAGGTGCTGGAAATGTGGGAGGGGAGAGAGGCGCTGGACATACAGGGGTTGGAGGGAAAGGAAGAGGCATTGGACATGTTGGGGGGGGGGAGTTGGAAGGAAGGGAGAGAAGTGCTGGGTATGTAAGGAGGTGCTGGAGAGAAGGGATAGAGATGTGGACTTGAAGGGGAGGGAGAGAGGTGCTAGATATGTCGTGGGGGGTGGGAGGGAAGGGAGAGAGGTGCTAAATATGTGGTGGGTGGGAGGGGAGAGAGGTACTGGATAGGGGGGGAAGGGAGGGGAGAGAGATGCTGATGTGTGTGGGTGGGGGGCAGGAGGGAAGGGGTCATTTGGGCTACCTATTCAAGTCCATGTGGATTACTGTTCATGTTATTAGACCAATAAACTTCTTTTATTTAACCTGAGCGGCTTGTAACTTTTCACCTTCAGAGAGGGATGAAGTCAAGATTTGTTTGCTCTCGTCTTGTGCTTTGGGAGCTATTTCTATACTATTTCCAGAATCCACCCCTTTTCTATTTTTTGGAGGGAGAAAGGGGACATAGGGAGGTATAAAGAAACATGGTGGGCACTGGAGCATGGGGACAGGGACACAGGTGAGATGCTGTATTGGGATGGCATATGGGCACAGTGGGGCAATGCCCGACATGGGGGGGAGGGGAACAGAAGGACGATATGGGAATAGAGATACAATGGACATACCGGACAAGGGGAGAATAGGAACACAGATGGGAGATGCTAGACATGGGGTACAAAGGTGTACAAAGAAATGATGATGGATGCGGGGATATGAACACAGGGGAGAAGCTGGACAAGGAAATATAGGAACACAGAGATGGGAGATGGATGGTGGACATGGAAAGGGAAGAAATGTTAAATGTACAGGAAAGATAGAGAGAAGCAAAAATCAGAAACTGGGACCAATATGATTTGAAAAATAAAATGACCAGACAACAAAAAATCCAAAAAATTATTTTTATTTTCTATTTTGTGATTAGAATATGTTAGATTTAGCATGTATATCTTGCCAGAGCTGGTGTTAGACAAGGCTGGGGCCCAGGACAGAAATCTGGGAGAAGACCCCAGCACCTTCTTCAGCTTCTGGCAGGCTTGTGGATCTCTATGACCAGAGGGCCAAGCACAATTGTCCTAGTTGCATCCCTCTAACAACATCTCTGGCATGTGCTATCTTAATATTTTGCACAGGAGGAAATTCCTTTCTTTCTTGTTTCTCTAGTGTTGTACTATATGCGAGGTCTGGCTTCTTGGGGGTTCAGTTTAAGTTATTTGAATATTTTTACTGCTGTAATTGACTAGTGCTTATGTTTGATTTATTCTTACTGTACACCACCTTGAGTGAATTCTTTCAAAAAGGCAATTAAAAAATCCTAATAAATAAATAGATTTTTATTTAGAGTTTGTGGTCACTTATTCTGTATTTGACATTTGTGTTCTGTGTGTATGATCGAGCTATTCTGTCATCATGAAGTTTCTATGTAGCATTCTGTAGTAATTTGGCTTGTTTAATTTTCTCGATAGATGTATCGCTATTATAGGGTCCCACTGCAATATTTAAGGCACTACCTTTTCATAGGTAAAGGATCCTTGTTTTGGAAGTTAGTGCTGGCATGGAAGATTTGTTGTAGATTCTGAGTGACATTTTGTTTATAGATTTTTTAAAATTACCTTACAATATGTCTATTATTGAGATTACACTAGAAACCAAAATTTCTTTGTGTGGAGAGTTTTATTGGGAAATGTCCTTGCTCTGTTCTGCATCCATTGTTGGTGGAGGGCCAGGAGGTTCTCTGGATGTGAAATGTATTTGGCTTCAATACCATATCATGCTTAGTTTCGAAAGAGAAGGACGCCTATCTTTCGACACAAATCGGAAGATGGGCGTCCTTCTCACAGGGTCGTCCAAATCGGCATAATTGAAAGACGATTTTGGGCGTCCCCAACTGCTTTCCGTCGCGGGAATGACCAAAGTTCACAGGGGCGTGTCAGAGGTGTAGCGAAGGCGGGACTTGGGCATGCCTAATACATGGGCGTCCTCGACCCATAATGGAAAAAAAGGGCGCCCCTGACAAACACTTGGATGACTTTACCTGGTCCTTTTTTTTTCTTACGCCTAAGGTACAAAAAGGTGCCCAAACTGACCAGATGACCAC
Organism: Microcaecilia unicolor; assembly: GCF_901765095.1. Classification (NCBI taxonomy): domain Eukaryota; kingdom Metazoa; phylum Chordata; class Amphibia; order Gymnophiona; family Siphonopidae; genus Microcaecilia; species Microcaecilia unicolor. The sequence continues at coordinate 186,251,117 of NC_044040.1, read as the reverse complement.
CGGAGAGAATCGGGGATCACCTCCCCTTACTCCCCCCCAGTGGTCACTAACCCCCTCCCACCCTCAAAAAACATCTTTCAAAATATGTTGTGCCAGCCTCAAATGTCATACTCAGGTCCACTGCAGCAGTATGCAGGACCCTGGAGCAGTTTTAGTGGGTGCAGTGCACTTCAGACAGGCGGACCCAGGCCCATCCCCCCCACCTGTTACACTTGTGGTGGTAAATGTGAGCCCTCAAAACCCACCACAAACCCACTGTACCCACATCTTGGTGTCCCCCTTCACCCGTAAGGGCTATGGTAGTGGTGTACAGTAGTGGGTTTTGGGGGGCTCCGCACACATGGTAAGGGAGCTACGTACCTGAGAGTAATTTCTGAAGTCCACTGCAGTGCCCCCTAGGGTGTCCGGTTGGTGTCCTGGCATGTCAGGGGGACCAGTGCACTACAAATGCTGGCTCCTCCTATGACCAAAGGGCTTGCATTTGGTCATTTGAGATGGGCGTCCTTAGTTTCCATTATCGCCAAAAATCAGAAACGATCAGGTCTAGGGACAACTATCTCAAGGGACGACCTAAATGTCAAGATTTGGGTGTCCCTGACCGTATTATCGAAATGATAGATGGACGCCCATCTTGTTTCGATAATACGGGTTTCCCTGCCCCTTCGCCGGGACGTTTTGCAAGGACGTCCTCAGCAAAACTTGGGCGTCCCTTTCGATTATGCTCCTCCACGTGTGTTGGAAGACCGTGGCTCAATGGGGGCTGAAGAGTGCAGTCTCTTGTACTTCCCTTAGCTCTCAAATGGCCTGCAGCCACTAAAGCCTGCACTGCTACCATTATTGAAGTTATTGGGAGTGAGGTAGAGGTGGAGCATGGGGTGAGGTAGGGACGGAGCATGAATGCATCAGGTGGCTGTTTTATTTTCTCTTTCAAAGAATTAACCTCTAGGGCTTTCAATGGCAGTGCACACATTTTCTGTGTCCAATAAAAAGAAATTGCCTTAATAAAAATGCAAAAATAGTGCCCCACCCATCCAACCTGCTGGCCCACCCAAAAACTCTCTTCTGGCTACACCACTGGCTCGCATTTAAGGCTGGTGTAAATGTGCATGTCTAAATGTTCGGCAAGTTAATGCTTTGTTACGGCAGTATTCCATAAAGGAAAGTAGGTGCCCATGGAAAGAGCTTTGAGCAGGGTTGCTATTTACAGAATATGTTAAAGGCTAGGCATGTCCATTTACCTCTGACATAAATGGGCAACCCACATTTAGGTGCACCAATGTGAGCTTATGCAAGTATTCTGTAACGGAATTTGGGTGCCCAGATAAATTCCAAAATAGGTGCTCCTTGCACAGCATTGCCCCCTATCTGAATAGTGATGGGGGTGGAGCCAGGGAGGTTCCAAAACTTAGCCAGATAGTGGTAATATTCAGTCTACTACATGGATCACTTAAGACAGATAAAAGGCTGTCCTCAGTGATCCAGATAGCAGAATGAATACCCCCACTATCCAGATAAGTTCTGCCACTGACTGTTTTAGTCAGATATTTGGTGTTGAATATCCTGTGGTTTTTTTAATGCTGCATTTAAAAAAATGTTGACAATGGTGGCTGAATATTGATCTGAGATTTTTTTAAAATAATTTTTATGCTTAATCACTTTTATTGAGTGGAGGAGTGGCCTAGTGGTTAGGGTGGTGGACTTTGGTCCTGGGGAACTGAGTTCGATTCCCACTTCAGGCACAGGCAGCTCCTTGTGACTCTGGGCAAGTCACTTAACCCTCCATTACCCCATGTAAGCCGCATTGAGCCTGCCATGAGTGGGAAAGCACGGGGTACAAATGTAACAAAAATAAAATAAATAACATAAATGTTAGAAATATATGAAAACACTTAAAGGAAAATAATTCAAAATTATTCTAGGAAATTCCCCTTAATTTAGTCCACAATATATTGATCCAAGTACAAGGAAAAAAAGAGAAAAAAAAACCAAAAGAAAAAAATCTTACAATACATTATCACTGAAGCAGTAGGGAGCTGACAAACTCACAACCGAATACAGCGTAATTATCCAGTTGATGCTTCCAAGGAAACCTTTACCCTTTCTTTAGAGGTAATAAATTCTAGCAATTTTGGGGGATTAAAGAAAACAATTAATCATTTCAAGAGACACAAGACACCTGCAAGGAAATTTTCACTCAAACAATCCACCTAAGTTGATAACTCTTGGTTTATATTCCAAGAATTCTCTCCTTCTTTTTTGTGTATCCCTTTGCTAAATCAGGAAAAATTTGAATTTTAGCCCCCCAAAATAGCTCATTGATATGACGAAAATAAGAATGCAAAATGCTATTTCTGTCCGTCTCTAAAGCAAAAGTCACTAAGAGAGTATTTCTTTCCATTACATCATCTAAGGAACTTTCCAGAAAGTCAGTTAAGTTCATATCCCCCTGTGGTTGTTAATTTAAGACTCTTGAAATCCCTGCTAGATATTGGGTCCTAACTATGGGCGGATAGCCCTCAGCTGGAATCCGCAGTATTTCCCCAAAGTACTTCTTAAGCATATCTAATGCAGGAATTAAAGGTGATTTTGGAAAATTTAAAAATCTCTAATTATTTCTCCGTCCTTGATTTTCCAGATATTCCACCTTACGAGTCTGAGTATCTCTCTCGTTTATAAGCGTAGAGGTAACACTTTTCAATTGTACCACTTCTCTTTCTAATTCCTCAGGTTTTTTTTTCTTTGATCATGAGCATTATCAGACAGATTCTGAATCAATTGCTTAAGAGGCAGATGCAGCAACCAAACGTAAAAAATTCTAAATCGTTAAAGTCCCTAACGATTTTAAAATAATGAAAAATGCACCAAAAAAAAAAGTCACACATGCTGAGATCGGTATTGAAACGTACAATGTACCAAAGAATCACAATACACATCGTTAATCGGCCCCCAAATCATGCGCAGAGCAGCCAAGCGTTATGTTAGCTGCTGTGCGCATGCCACAAACAGTCAAAACACAGTCAAATCACAAGCACATGGCTCCCAAATCAAATCAAAAATAAAAAAAAAGGGTCGGGAGGGGGCAAGGGCGCTCATCAGGAGCGTCCTGTACGGACGGCCTTGCCCCCCCCCCCCCGCTGCTCGCCACTTTCCGCCGCTCCCCCCACCCCGAAAAAGCAAAATGCTAGCTGCCCCGGTCCCCCTCCCTTCCTCACTACTCTCTCACCTCAGCTCCGCCTCCCGACATCCTCCATCCTGTGCCCCGCCCCCTTTTGGGGTCGTCGCCGCCATTCCCCTCTTCCATCGGGCCCCCCTCCCTCTTACCGGGCCCGTGCAGCGCCTCTCTCCTCTGTCCGAAGGCGCTGCACGGGCAAGAAGAAAGCTGATGGCTGCCTTCGCCCAGCTTCGATGACGCGTCTTTCTCCTGCTGGGCCCGCCCCTGTCTGACGTCAGTAGGTTACTGACGTCAGACAGGGGCGGGCCCAGCAGGAGAAAGACGCGCCATCGAAGCTGGGCGAAGGCAGGCATCAGGCTTTCTTCTTGCCCGTGCAGCGCCTTCGGACAGAGGAGAGAGGCGCTGCACGGGCCCGGTAAGAAGGAGGGGAATGGCGGCGACGACCCCAAAAGGGGGCGGGGCACAGGACGGAGGATGTCGGGAGGCGGAGCTGAGGTGAGAGAGTAGTGAGGAAGGGAGGGGGGCAGGGGCTGCTCGAATTTTGCTTTTTCGGGGTGGGGGGAGCGGCGGAAAGTGGGGAGCAGCGGGAGGGGGGGCAAGGCCGTCCGTACAGGACGCTCCTGATGAGCGCCCTTGCCCCCTCCTGACCCTTTTTTTATTTTTATTTATTTATGTTTTTCTGACGTCCTTTGGACCAATCACAGCGCTTTTAGCTCTGCTAATGCGCTGGGATTGGCTCAAAGTTTGTTTATTTCTTCTCTTAATGATTTTTCCTGGCACAGAGCTGTCCTAACGAGTGGTCCAGACCTCTCGTTAGTTTTCCTGCCTTTTTCCTGCGTAAAGGCAATCAGAAAAGGTTAGTGCATGTCGTTTCAATGGGGTTTTCACACTAATTGCTCATCTCCATTCCGTTTTCGTTAGCTGCTGGCTTCCTCGGTAAAAGCCCTTTGATGCATGCAACGGATCAAATTTTCCTCGTTGGAGAGTCATTAAAGGCTCATTTAGCTTTAGTGCATCTGCCTCTAAGTTCTGTAATCTCTCCCTTAAGGGAGCAAGATAATACAGAAAGAGTTAAGTTCAAACCTTGGATTGCATCCCAGATCGATTCCATCGTTACCACAGCTGGTCTCACTTCGGTCATGGCTGCACAGCCCTGAACGGGAGTAGAGGAAAGCTGAACCTTCTGCATTTCCTCTGCTGATATTCTCCCCGGGAATAAAGGGCAAGCGGGACCTCCTCTCTCTACAAGTGGGAGGTAACCCATTCCAGGCGTCCCCGTTTGTTGTGAGCCAGCCGCCCCAGTACTGCTTCCAGGTTGCGGAGGAGCTGTGATTAAGGGAGGGCTCAATGACACTCCCTCTATGCTGCGGTCCACATCAAAAGACGCGGAGCCCATCGAGGCAAGTGTCTGCTTTCCCAGCGTTTTCAGCCCGAAATTCTCCATTGTTGTTTGGCACGAAGGGGGGACCCCAGCCAGATTCGAGGAGGTAAGTGTTTTAGCTTTCCCCTTTCTTTTCCCCATCCTCAGACAGGGGAAAAACTCTTACTGACAAACTCCTCCGGACGAAAATTCAAGAGCCTATAAACATGTTTCCGCTTCAGGCGCCATCTTGGATCTTCCCCTTAAAATAATTTTTATTTATAAGTTTAAAATTACAATTAAGTAAAGCATGTATAGAAAGCTGGGGAAAAAAAAGAAACAAAACTGGGATCAAATCCCTATAATAAGGTAAATTAAATTATTATTTTATCATTTTGTCCAGAATCAGTCCACAACAATAAAGATCCAATATTAACAAAAGGAAAAATTCTGATCTGACTTATTTTTATAGTACTGCTGGACAAACACAGCACTGTACAATGATAGTTCTTCAAGTACAATGTCTCCCAGCCCCAAAGAGCTTACAATCTAAGTGGATACCAGGAAGAAATGGGAGATAGTGACCTAAAGAAAAAATAAGATGACAGCAGGAATCAACACCAAAGGGAAAAATCTGCTATAAATGATTTACTTAAATGGTAGGGGTAATCACCCAAAATATCATAAATATAATAAACGTTTTTTTAAATCAAACTGAACACAAAAACTATCAAAAAATATGGAGAAAAAGTCCTCAGAATCTAACACCCGCAGTTCTTTACATCGTAACTAGTATGGCTAATTCAATCATTATTTAGAAAACGAACTCCATATATCCATCCATCATAGAAAACCTATATAGAAAAATTAATGCCATCAAAATAAATCTTCAGAGATGAGAACAAACACGCGTAAGGAAATAACTGTGATAAAAAAAATACAATTTATATTCCATGTCTCAATAATGGCCCCCATTTTGTCATAAGCTGCTTCAGGGGATCTGGAATCTCATCAGCTGGGTGATCCACTCAAGGTAACATGGAGTGTTAGTGGCAGAAACAGGATTTGAATCCTGGCTCTTCTTATTCTCAGCCCATTGCTTTAAACACTAAACCACTGGTATTCTGTGCATGAAAATCAGCTGTGCTTGTGTGGGTTCAAAGTATGTACATCTGCTGTCTCTTGGTGAAAAATAATGCATTAAGGGTGTCTTTTACTAAGGTGCGTTAGCGTTTTCAGCTCACACTAAAAATCAGCTGGCGCTAAATGTAAATACCCATTATATTCCTATGGGCGTCTCAGCGTTTAGTGCCAGCGCGCCTTAGTAAAAGACCCCCTAAATCATAGAAATTGCAAATGCTATTTTCATTTCTTACTGAAATCATATTCCCAGTGTATTTAACAGTGTAAATATACTTGAACTGCCTGTTCAATAAATCAGATTATTATTAAATTATGGGGCCTATGCATTAAAACCTCATGCTAAAATATTAACATGAATTTCAAAAACCTCAACAGTGACCTACTTTTTATAAGACAAACAAGTCTATGTGAAAAATGAAGCACATTCCAACTACAGGAAGGAAAAAGCCTCAAGGAGCTCAAGACTAATTAAAGAGCTACACATGATCAAAATGATTTATAGAGCGATCCATATGATCTATTCCTCATTGGCTTAAAAAACATTCCTTTGTTCAATATTGTGCTTCAAAAAATAATTGAAAAATGTGCAAAATCACCTAATAACTTCAGATGTCAAAACATTACAGTGTTTCCAAAAACATCCTCAATCTAAAGTTAAAGGATCAAAAACGTAGCTTAATGTAGTTGTCTGTCCTTCACTCTCTTAATCCACTGGCAATCCTCAGGACCCCCACTCTTCCCTGCTCGCTGCCGCTGTTCTGGGCCAATGATGCCACTTTTTCAAAATGGCCACCGAGACTTCAAGCGGTGATCTCATGAGACTGCCACTAGAAGTCTCAGCAGCCATTTGGAAAAAGTGGTGGCACCAGCTTAGAGAATTGGCAGCAGGCAGAAAACAGTGGGGTTCTTTCTGCCATGAAGAGGTACTCCTTTGCAGCTTCTTCTGCTCCTGCCTCACAGATGAGTGCAGGGGCAGCTGGAAAAAAAATGTGGCGGGAGGAAGGGAGCTGTAAAAAGTGGATGCTATATGTCTGTGTGGGGGAGGGGTCTGTAAAAAAAAAAAAAAAGAAAAGATGGCTGATGTGGGGAGGGAGGGGGCTGTAAAAAAATAAAAGGTGGCTGCTGTGGGGAGTGTGGACTGTAAAAAAAAAGATGGCTGCTGTGAGGAAGAGGGGGCTGTTAAAAAAAGGTGGTGGATGCTATGGATGGAGGGAGAGCTATAAAAAAGATGGATGCTATGTGTGGGTGGAAGGAAGGGGGCTGGAAAAATATATGGATGATATCTGTGTACAGGGAGGGGGCTGTAATATTGGTTAAATTATGACCTAATAAACCTGCAGAATTTGCAAATTTTGTGTGCAGAATTTACAAATTTTGTGCACAGAATGTTCATTTTTTTTTTTGCGCAGAATTCCGGTAGGAGTAATTGATGGGTAAAGCAAAACTGAGGGGGATCAGAGAGATTTTAACATGAAACACTGCTGCTGTTAGAAGGATTGGACTGAGTCGATCTTATCTTACCTACTGTTTGCTTTTGCAGCTCCTGGCATCTGTTTTGTAACTCATGTTCCATCTGGAGTGAAGTCTGAAGTTGCTGAGTTTGTAACCCAAAGGAGTCTGACACCAACTGTAAATCCCTCACCTGTTTCTCCAGTTCCACATTTTTCTTTTGGGACACTGAAAGTGTTTCACTGAGTTTTGCTATTTCTAAGGGAAGATTTAAAAAATTATGTCAGGAAGACCACATAATACAAATGACAGTTCACTGAAAGAGACATGAAGATGGCAGATCATTTTAGAAAAGTAGTGAAGCATACATTTAATATTATCTGAAAAATTCACTTTGCACTCTAGTTCACTAGTTAAGGTCTTGCTGTCTTCATTATCATATAAATTTAACTTTCTTCAAGCACTATCCAAAATGTATTATTCTAAGTAACAGAAAGGTTACATAATTATATACATATTTAGTGCAGTAAGGCAAATAGATTGTCCACACTTTACATTAAGGATCTCAAAATAGACAGGAAAAGTTTTATTTTACATACAGAATATAACATGAAATCACTTGCATCTGATAAGTAACGTTAAAATCCAAAGAATTCAGAAAATGTTTTACATTCAAGCAGGAACAATTTATAAATGATTTATTTACTACATACATAAAATATGTTGGTCCCCAGTATGATCAAGTACTATGACATCACAATAGGCATGTGGAGGATGAAATCACTGTGGGTTGTTTATTATAAAGGTCCATTTGTGTCAACTTTGCAGCTGTGAAGGATCAAGCAGCTACTATGAGAAAGGAGCTCTTTGTTCCACATAAACAATGCCACAATATGATATCTTAACCTCCACTGCTTGATAAATATGGGATTTGAATAATAAATAGGACCGATTCAAATGCACACTCAGCTTCGTTCCCTGTCTCAAGATGATCAAGTATTATATTAGAAAAGAACTCAGCTGGATCAAAAGTATCACTATTAGAGCTTTTGTCCTTCAGCTACAAGACTGATGAACTAACCCATGGAATTTCCTGCAGATATTGATTTCTTTTCCACACAAGTATGTTACAAAACTTGATCAAGAAAATTCACTATAGAGCCAAGCAAAATTACACTTCATTGAGAAATAGTTGTTTTTTTTTTTTGCCACAAACGGCCTGTGAACATATTTTCATAAGCCTGTTTTAACTAAATTCTGCACTCTTAACCTTGTTTGCATGAAACGGCACTGCAACAGCTCATTAATGCAAAAATGTAATAAACACGAACGGCAAGGTTGTTTGTGAAGACGAGATATGCAGAGGTAGTTCACAGAAGAGGTTTTGTGTGAAAATATACACACACCAAAACTTAGGTGTTTTGTGTATTTCAGGGCATTGTTCAATTTTATGTGAAGACTCCTGTTTTTGCAAAACATTATGGTTTAGTAGATTAGCCTCTAACAAAAGGGATCTCGTGTCAGTAAAAGCAACTTTCAAGCAAGTGAATGTCCTCTGAAAGCTGTAGTGAATACTGCAATAATAGGGTGCTGTCCAACAGACGGAGTTGCAGTGATGAAATGCTTAATCTAACCTGATTATAGGTTCTTACAGCCAAGTCTGTCCAATAGCCTTAGCCTGGGCCAAATTCTACAGCTAGACGGCATTAAAACAGTAATGACACAAACTGGTAAAAAGAGGGCCACACAGGTGTTCCAGTACTCTTATGCAAATATTTCAGTGAAACCTTCTTTCCTCGGTAACCCTTGATACTAATCAAGGAGCCAGAAGAGCTACACCAAGCTTATGTCATACCAGATTATCTTGTATACACAGGGATACATATGATATTTATTTATCCAGATTTGACAAACTTATCTTCCCTATACACATCAGAGAGGCATACAAAATAATATATGATAAACATTAAAACCCTCATCATATTCTCCTACCAGCCCCACCCCTCCATCACCTCAAAATCCAAAGAAAATCCTATTGATGGACATACTGACAGCTCTCTAGCTTGTCGACATCTGTTTCCAAGTAGTGTATTTGTATTCACAACCTAATTTCAACAAAGGTTTTTAGATACTCCTCTATGTTACAGTAAGAGCTCCGAGAGGAGAGATGTTTAATTTAATACTGATGTTTTGTCATCATTTAAGCAGTTTCTGTTAGACATACAGTGGCGTACCAAGGGGGGGACGGTGGGGGCGGTCCGCCCCTGGTGCACGCCACTGGGGGGGGTGCCGTGGCGCGCGCCTGTCGCCCTGTCTCCGAGTTCGCATGTGTTCACTGCTCTCTCTGCCCCGGAACAGGTTACTTCCTGTTCCGGGGCAGAGGGAGCAGTGAACACATGCGAACTCGGAGGCGATAGGCGCGCGCCACAGCACACCCCCCCCCCCAGCGGCGTGCACCCGGGGGGGTGTCATTTCGCCGGGGGGGGGGTCATGCTGCACCCGGGGGGGGGGGGGCGCATCGGCAATCCGCCCCGGGTGTCAGCCAGCGTCGGAACGCCACTGTAGACATAATTTCTGCCAGTTTACCCCTCGCCTTAACCATTTAGGAGAGTCACAAATACATAAAAGGGGTAATTTTCTTAAGGGTTGCCTATGTATGAAGACCATATATGTGCCTAGAATAGAAATACACATCTACATCACCTTTACACATGGGCAACCTAGTATAGAATGAAAGGGAAAGAGGGTAATTTATAACATTTAGATTTACATGCTTATTGCGCTGTAAATTTAGGGACTACTGTCATCCATGCAGTTAATTATTTATTATGACATTTATATCCCGCATTATCCCAAACAGAGTTCAGGTTCAATGTGGCTTACAATCCAATTATAAGCAGGTACTATCTCTGTCCCTAGAGGGCTCACAATCTTGGTTTTTGTACCTGAGGCAATGGAGGGTTAAATGACTTGCCCAGAGTCAGAAGGAGCTGCAGCGGTACTCGAACCCAGGATGCTGGAATCAAAGTCTGTTGAACTAACCATTAGGCCACTCCTCCACTCACACCTAATTGCTATTCTATAATTATGTACTCAAATAGCATAGCACGCAACTGTTCACAGGGGGAAAGCATGGGTGGGAGACAGACGGGGCTGACACTTACGCAGGAAACTTACAGAATAATGTAAGTTGCCCATGTTCCTGTTACACTTAGAAACAAACATTCATGCAAGCACATTTTGGTGCACTGATGCCAGGTTTACACTAGTATTCTGCAAGGGCACATAAACATCCAAGTGCCCTTATCGAATAACACTCATTATCTGCGTTTGCAGGCTGCCTAAATGGAGGCACCTTATTATAGAAGTGCTTCTTGTATGTGCTATTTGACTATTGGGCTCATTTTTGAAAGAGATGGACGCCCATCTTTCGACATAAATCGGAAGATGGGCGTCCTTCTCACAGGGTCGTCCAAATCAGTATAATCGAAAGCCAATTTTGGACGTCCCCAACTGCTTTCCGTCGCAGGGACAGCCAAAGTTCATGGGGGCGTATCGGAGGCGTAGCGAAAGGCGGGAATTGGGCATGCCTAACACTTGGACGTTCTCGACCCATAATCGTAAGAAACAAGGACGTCCCTGACGAACACTTGGACGACTTTACCTGGTCGTGTTTTTCTTACGACCAAGGCACAAAAAGGTGCCCGAAATGACCAGATGACCACCGGAGAGAATCGGGGATGACCTCCCCTTACTCCCGCAGTGGTCACTAATCCCCTCCCACCCTCAAACAACATCTTTAAAAATATTGATTGCGAGCCTCTATGCCAGCCTCAGATGTCATACTCAGGCCCATCAGAGCAGTATGCAGGTACCTGGAGCAGTTTTAGTGGGTGCAGTGCACTTCAGGCAGGCGGACCCAGGCCCACCCCCCCCCACCTGTTACATTTTGGAGGGAACAGCAAGCCCTCCAAAACCCACCACAAACCCACTATACCCACATATAGGTGCCCCTCTTCACCCGTAAGGGCTATTGTAGTGGTGTACAGTTGTGGGTAGTGGGGTTTGGAGGGCTCAGCACACAAGGTAAGGGAGCTATGTACCTGGGAGCAATTTATGAAGTCCACTGCAGTGCCCCCTAGGGTGCCCAGTTGGTGTCCTGGTTTGCATTTGGTCGTTTCTGAGATGGACGTCCTTAGTTTCCATTATCAACGAAAATCAGAAACGACCAAGTCTAGGGACGATCATCTCTAAGGACGACCAAATTTCAGGATTTGGTCGTCCCTGACCGTATTATCAAAATAAAAGATGGACGTCCATCTTGTTTTCGAAAGTACGGGTTTCCCCACCCCTGGATGGGGACGTTTTGTGAGGACGTCCCTTTTGATTATGCTCCTCTTTGTGACTCTCTCACATGCTCAAGGTGATTTACAATAAGTAAAATCTATATATGCAAAACCAAACTAAATTTAATGAAAATAAAATCTTGGCCTGCTGCATGACCAGTCCTGATACTGTCAGTTATCAACATAGGATACTGTTAAGACAGGTTATTTTACTGTTAACCCGGGTTATTAGTAAGTAGGTCTCACTGCATAAAATATGATCTACTGTATTTTTCGGACTATAAGACGCACCGGACCATAAGACGCACCTAGGTTTTAGAGGAGGGAAATAGGAAAAAAAATTTTCCTTTTTCCCAACTCTAAAACCTAGGTGCTCCGGTGCGTCTTGTCCGAATCCCTCCCTCCCTCCGAGTTTGGGATCGCCCTCCCCCCGGCCCTGTCACCACTTCTCCCTACTCACGCGATCTTCCCTGGTGGTCTAGTGATGTCGGGGCAGGAAAGAGCCCCCTCTTTCCTGCCCAGCGCGCTGCTCTCCATCCTCCTGTATGCATTGCTGCCTGACGGTCTCGGCGAGATTCAAAATGGCTGCCGAGAATTGACGTCTCGGCGGCCATTTTGAATCTCGCCGAGACCATCAGGCTGCATACAGGAGGATGGAGAGCAGCGCGCTGGGCAGGAAAGAGGAGGCTCTTTCCTGCCCTAACGTCACTAGACCACCAGGGAAGATCGCGTGAGTAGGGAGACGTCTACCTTCGGACTATAAGACGCACCCCCCATTTTCGTCCCAAATTGGGGGGGAAAAAAGTGCGTCTTATAGTCCGAAAAATACGGTATGTTAAATAGCATGAATTGTGGTAAACTGACTTTAAAGACAGCCCATGTTCGTAACATCTCCCCTAAATGTACTGTATACAGTACATCTCAAAATTTATCATTTCAAGCTCATAATCGCCAATTGTTAGAGATGCCCAAATCATTAATGTTTCAAAACCATTCCATTATTCAATGCAACAGTCAGTTTTCCACTATAGAACATAATGGCTTTGAAAGAATGGAATTGTGTTTGATAGTTGGTGAAAGCAGGCTGAAACTTGTTCCAGTGAACTGCAAATAAAAGAACTCTGTACCAGCTTCTCTCTTGCATAAATGTAGATACACCTTAATAATTTCTAAAGTCAGACTGACACAGTACAGAGAAAAGAGTATACACTGTTGTCCACTTGCTGGGAAAAAATATAAGACTAGTTTGTCTAGTATGCCAAGTCTGTACATGTGCAACTTGCAATTAGTCAACAAAAAATTGTTCATGTAATTGTACCAGTGTAATCTTTTCCTAATGAAGATAATTCGAGAAATGAATTAGCTGTTGCTAACTATTTTGTGGTCTACACACAAGTAAAATATAATTTAGGAATTTAAGATCTAGTTAGTAAAAAAAAAAAAGTACATAATTATTCATATTGCATAGCTAACGAGAACCATTCATTTCCCACGACATTCAGGAGACCTGAGCTGAGTTATTTAGAGTAGCGAATCGAGTAGAGAGATGTGGTAGCCGTGTTAGTCCACTTTTAAAGGTAATCAACAGAAATAAAACAAAATAAAACATGGAAAAGAAAATAAGATGATACCTTTTTTATTGGGCATAACTTAATACATTTTTTGATTAGCTTTCGAAGGTAGCCCTTCTTCGTCAGATCGGAAATAAGCCAATGTTGGTAGATGACATAAGTGATGCTTTGATGTTTTACTTATATGTACTGTCATCTACTAACATTGGCTTATTTCCGATCTGACGAGTAATGAATTGGAAATGACACCTAGGTTCATACTGTATCCACCACTGCTATTCCTTATGATCATAAGCTAATCACTTTGGGCCTTATTTATTCACATGCACTGCCAATTTAAGCCCATAGTAAATCAGCCTGATGGAGAACAGTGAGGCTACTACTGAAAACAGTGTGAGCAAAATCCAAATAAATAAAAATTACATTAAAACATGGCTCAACAATCATAAGTATATACAATCATAAGTATATACCATACGCCTTCATGCCTTTTTATCGCCCTCTAAGCTCCCATTGTTTCCTTCCAAAGTTTCAATGTCTATGTTCCATTGTTACATTCCTTAATGACACCTCAATTATTTCGCATAACTCTGCACAATGTAATCCATAACTAATCTGTAACAAATTGTATTTCCAACATTCAACTCATATTGTAAGCCACACTGAACCCGCAAAAAGGTGGGAAAATGTGGGATACAAATGCAATAAATAAATAAATAAGTAAGTAAATGAGGCCCTTCTTTCCAGTTGCCCCATTGCTCACTTAGATTACAAGCCATTTTTGGGCAGGAACTTCTTGTATTTATATGTAATTTGTTGTAAAGCAACCTAGGGGCTCATTTCTGAAAGAGAAAAATGTCATATTGAAAACGCCCCTCACAGTATACAGTAGTGATTAAAAATCAAAACAAGTTAAACTTGTTTAATTATACTGTAACTAGGGGATCAGTATGCCTCTTTGTCCAAGAAAAATCCAAAGATGTTCATTCTGTGTGTGTGTGTGTGTGTGTGTGTGTATGTGTGTGTGGACTGGCCAAGTCAAAGTCACCACCTAATCCCAATCGACATGTTGTGACTCTCAAATGTCACACAGTTGAAACAATATGGAGGAATGGCCAAAATTCTTTAAGAGCGAAATGAGAGACTAATCAATAATTACTGAAACATTTGGCTGAAGTTATTCCTGCTCAAGGAGGTGCCTTATTGAAAAAACAATCCATATACTTTTTCACAGAATATTTATAGCTACTTATTGTTAATTATATTTTTGACTGCATAATCAAAATAGAGCCTTTCTGTCTCAGTTATTTATTCGATAGGGTATCTTTGTCGCTTATCAAAGTTTAGATTAAGATGTAATTGATTTTTTGAGTATACATCGTGCTAAAATACAAATCATTTCAGCAATGCAGGCACGTTTTCCTTGGTCGGTGTGACTAAAATTCTGTATGTGAATATGGGGAGAGGGGGAAAGGGAGAGTATGTGTGGCTGAGTGGGTGGATAGATGGATTCAGTGAATGGGTAAGGTAAATGTACGTGAACAAGTTAATGAGTTGTGGGTGGGGTGAGTTAGGTGGGCTGTCTGAGTAGACTGGAGATTAAGTAAGGTGTGTGTGCAAAAGTAGATAGGTGTGTGGGTGATATATGTGTAAACACATGGGTGAACTATGTGAGTGGCTTGACGGCAGTCTGAGTGGGTGGAGAATGTGACTAAGTGGGATATGTGCACAAGTGGAAAGGTAGAATAAGTGGGTGGGGTGTCTGTGAATGCTGTGTGCAAACAAATTGAGATGTAAATGGGCGGGGTACAGAGTGGATGGATGGGGTGAGCAAGTGGGGGGGGGGGGGGGTAAGCCTAGTCCCTTCTTTGCCCTTTGTACTATCTACTTGCATATGTTCTCTGATGCGCCTTTCTCTTCAGTCTTTCCTCATATCTTTCCCTCTCATATACTCTCCACTCCTTTTTCCAACGTTTCCTTCCCCTTCCTTCCTCCCTCTCTCTTCCACATTCCCATCTTCTATATCACTACCTACTCCTGTAGATCATCTTGCAGGGCTCCTGCAACAGATTCCTTGACTGTCTGCTCCACCTTGGCAAGCAAAATCACCTGATTCCCTTGAGATCTTCAGATACTATCACCTCAAGGTTCCCCTCCCAGTCTGTGTACATCAGCCTCTCACTCCCTAACACATACAGCTCCTCTGAAATTCTACACCCCAAGTCTATCCCTACCTGACCATGTCAGTTGTGATTCTGAGAGTTCTATGGAAAATGGTGCTTCACGTGTATACTGTGGGGGCAAGAAGACAAGGGGCTAAAGCATGGCAGTAATGTACTTTTTCCTGCTTTGTAGTATTATTTCCATAATTTTTAGCACTTTTCAAAGACTTCACTAAATAGATTAGTTTTAACATACACTTCAAAAGGGAAACAGGAAAAAGATGCTAAACGTTTCATGCTAAGACTGATATGGCTGTTATAGTTGGAATGCTTTGAACACTGGCAGTGACAGAGCACTATCATTTTATTGCTATCATATTCCATTTAGAAACGTCCTTTGATACAGACCAGACAATGTCAAACAATGAATATGTAAAACATTTTCTAGTTGTCCATTTTCATGTGAGGTTTTCACCTCATTTTAAATACTGCATTTTCTTATGTTTTCTGCTATTGAATTCTTTAGTCTTTGATGATGCTGTCTGTACCAAGTGTTTACCTATAGATTTCCTTCCATTGATTTTTTAAAAATATATTTTGTCATTTTTGCTTTGTTCATTGCTAAAGGCTGTCCCACTGGTTCAGTGGTAATACCACACACTTCCAAAGAAGGATGTTTTACATCCCTGGCAGCTTGGCTTTCGGAAAGGTTCTACTGTCTATGCTAGACAATATGCCAAGACAAGTGGATAAAGGGAAGGACATTCCCCTGGTATTAAGATCTATTTGCTATCTTTAATACAATAGATCATGAGTTATCATCAGAGAAGGAAGGCTATGGGGATTAGTAGAGCTGCTCGCCATTGGTTTAGATATTTGGTTTAGTAAGGGAATGTATTGTGTTAGCTGGGGTAAAAACTACTTATTTCAGTAACCTGCTCATGAGAAGTCATAGGGAACTCTAGCTCCAGCTCTGTTCAACATCTACTTCGTCCCCTTGTTCGATGTAATCGAGTACTGTAATACTGTACCATCTGTCATACAATTATATATCTCCCCTGGTGAGGGTCAGACTTCAGCAGTTAACACACTGAATGCATGTCTCTAAGGCACTGCTACATATTTAATGTCTCCTATGCTATGCCTGAACCCCCTGTGGAATGTGGTACCACTGGATATTCTTTTTAAGGTGTAAAATTATTCCAGCATATAAAGTAGTCTGCTTGAACAGTTGTTGCAGCTGAATATCCACACAGATATGTGTGTATATAGTAAATTGTTAAAACAGCCTAATCTAAACTTGATGAATGTCATCTACTGCTGTAAATGGTGGTCAAAATTGTATAAAGTTAATTAAACAAATGTTAAGAAGCAAATAGTATAGAAAAAAAAAGAAAAAAACAATAAAATGGTGGATTTTGGAGGTTTTTAAAGGCTGATGAGGAAGCCCACCCTGCAAAAGCAAAAGTTAAATTTGAACAAGTAAACATTGAGCCGAGCATCTGAAGCCTTTTTCCTCCTTTTGAAGAAAAATCTCCATACACAGAACACCATATATAAGCAACGTAAAGATATTAATGTGCAAACAAACCTTTTTTAGAGAAGGGTAAGCAGTCGAGCTAGAGGACACGTACTGGGGTTTTTTTGGAGGGGGGGGGGCTGACTTAGGAGTAATGTCAGGAAGTACTTTTACACGGAGAAGGGTGGTGGATGCCTGGAATTCACTCCCGCAGGATGTGGAGGAGATGAAAACGGTAACGGAATTCAAGAATGTGTGGGATAAACGCAAAGAATTCTTTTTTTTTTATTTTTATGAATATTTACAATAATTCAAGAAAAACTCTTGATTTGAAAAGTTGAAGGGTGATGGCAATACAATTTCCAAATAGACAATTATTCAAACACTATATAATATTTCCCGCCCTCCAAGCTCAAGTCCACCACTTTAAAGAAGGAACAAGGTACAAATCCATGAAATTTGATTCCAATAATCTAGAAAAAAGGAAAATAACCCTGTTGGTAATATAGTAGGTTGCAAATTAGGAGTATCAGCAACCCTCGACTCCAAAAAGGAGTTCAGATGTGCTGGGTCATAGAAAATATACTTAACTGAATTAATTTTCAATACACATTTGCAGGGAAAATTAAGCCAAAATAAACCACCCAACTGTAAAACCTTAGGACGGAATTTCAGAAATAATTGACGTCTCTTTTGGGTTGCTCTCGCAATATCAGGAAATATTCTAATTTTATTATTCATAAAGAGTTCATCCCTATGACGGAAATATTGTCTCAAAATCCAGTCATGATCCGGTTACAATATAAAAGTCACAATCAAAGTTGCTAGTGTAACATCCTTATCCTCTTGAATTATTTGTGTGAGATTCAATATATCAAATGAGGCTTCTGCTCCTTGTTCAACTTGATTAATAATTTCTTTTTTACCCTTTTTAAATAGTGGAAGATAGTATATCTTGGAAATTGGCGGGACGCAAAGAATTCTTATATGGAAAAACAATGGAATCAAAACACTTAGCCATGTTTAAGCGGCAAATCCAGTAGTTGGGAAGTAAGGCTAGTGCCAGACAGATTTCTACGGTCTATGTTCCAGTTATAGCTAGATAGATCTGGTTGGACTGGAGTGGGCTTCACAGGCAACTCCAGTACTTGAAAATTAAGCCAGTGCCGGGAAGACTTCTACAGTCTGTTCCCTTTAAATGGCAAGGCCAGCTCAAGATCAAGTATGCTTATGTTAACATATTATATACTATAAGTTTATCTTCTTGGGCAGATTGGATGAACATGCAGGTTTTTTTTACCTGCTGTCATCTACTATGTTATGTAACATTAAACCATGCTAGTGGTAATACCATTAACATATGTGAACACTATTCTTATAAACTTTCTCTCACTATGGGGGGGGGGGGGGGGAGGGTGCTCATTTTGGGAGGGCTAAGAGGGACTTAAAGCTTGTGGTGAGGGAGGGCTCTAGCCAACAATATAACTTTAGGGTGCCAGCCCCTTTAACATGCGGCCCAGTGGCATCTGGCTGTGGCTTGACAACCTGATGTTCCCGGGTGGTAAAATAATGCAGCTTGGCCATGTTATTCTATTTACATAGCAATGAGCAGTTTTACATTTATTTGTATGTTTTGCATCTCATTATGCAATGTGGAATATAGGTCATTCCAAACAAACCTTTTTAATGCTTTGTTAAATGACTCTAACTCTGGACGCAGTGCCCCAACACACGTTAAGGAGCAAATGTGGTTTAATGCTCTAATGCAGCTTGATAACCACCCCTTTTACGTTTTTGTCATGGGACAACCAGAACTGCACACAGGATTCAAAGAGTGGTCATACCATGGATCAATACAGAACATTATAAGTTTATACTGCTTTATACTCCATCCATTAATGAATAATTCCTAATATTCTTTTTTTTTATTACCGCTGCACACTGAGTTGAGGATTTCAATTTGTGCACAAGGACGCCAATATCCTCTTTACGTATCATGTACCAAAAGTTAGGGATATTTTTATTTTCTTTCCTTATATGGATCACTTTCCACATTAATCTGTTTCTAATTTAACTTTTAATAATTTTGTGTCACCTGCAAATTTAGGGTCCTTTTACTAATGTGCGCTAATAGATTCAGCGCACTCTGTCCTATGGGCATCTAATCATTAGCGTGCACTAAATCTGTTAGTGCGCCTTAGTAAAAGGCCCCCTTAAACACCTAACTTGCAGCTCCCTTTAGCAGATCATTTCTAAATATATTAAAATGCACTGGTCTCAGTACAGATCATTGGGATACTCCATTATTTACCTTTTACCAATGATGTAGTTCTACTCTGTTATTTTTTTAGCTAGTTCCCTAACCACAACAAGGTATTGCCTCCTATCACATGACATTTTAATTTCCTCAGGTGTCCCACATAAGGGGCTTTGACAAATGTCTTCTGAAAATCCAGATACAGTAGATCGATTCGCTCAGTGTTTTCCACATACTTATTAACCCTTTTCAAAAAATCTAACCAATTGTTAAGGCAAAAACATCCCTTTCCTAAATCCATATTGGCTCTATCCTATTAAAGCAACATTTATCAATATGGCCAGCAATGTTGTTTTTCAGAATAGCCTCTATCATCTTGCCTCTATGGCAAACTTCTTTTCGAATTCTCTTTTGGCCGGCATTACTAAAAGGTTTGTTTATATCTAACTTGACAGTGTTTATGTTCTTTCCTATTTTCTTCATTTGAATTTGCTTTCCATTTTTTTTTTAAAGATGTCCTTTTGGCTTTAAGACATGCTGGCAGTTGTTTGGTCTTTTTTCAACCTTGTCTAATGCGTGGAATACATTTGGCCTGAGATCCCAAGATGGTATTTTTAAACAATGTTCATACCGCATGCAATATCTTAACCTTTTCAACTTCTCCCTTCAGTTTCTATTAACAAATTTTCTCATGTTCTCATTATCTCTCTGTTTAAAATGTTTCTGCAGTAGTTCTCCTTAATGTCCTCCCCCAATGAATAGGTCAAATTTGAGCGTGTTATGATCGCAATTGCCAAATGGTCCTTGCACAGTGTCCTATATGGCAGTGAGGTGTAGATCTAGAGCTGTTCCACCTCCTTTCAGTTCCAGGATCAGCTGTTCTGTGAAGCATCTAGAAACTTTCTTTCAGAATATCCTGATGAGATACTTACCCCATCAAATCAGAGTAATTGAAATCTCCCATTTATTACTGGGTTGCCAATTTTGTTAGCATGTCATTGTCTGTTTCCTTATCCTGACTAGATGGATGACAGAATAACCACACCACTAAACTCTATGGGGACAACTGTACAACTGGGAGCCTCCATCTAGGTGCCCTGAGGGCATGTGGTAGTTGCCTAGGTTCCACTACAGAAAACCAGAGTAACCCAGTATCAGCATGTCTTACATTTAGACGTCTGCAGTTACACCAGCCATAGACCAAATGTGGCAAGGGCATGCATAAAGTTAATTTACTGAGGGCCCCTTTCACTAAGCCACAGTAAGCACTAGCGCATGCCTACCATGCGCCACAAAGCACTGCTGTGGCACACGCTGAGGAGTCTCACGGTAGTATGCCATTCAGCACACGCTAAAAATGAGCGAAGAGTAGGCGTGCCCTATGCTAATCAGGGAGTGTGAGCACATTTCTGTATGCTGCCCAATTAGCAAGGGATCCATTAGCATCTACAAAACAGGTGGCAGTAAGGGTTCCCGCAGTAATGGCCCTGCTCTAATTGTGAAATTCGTGTGTGATCATTATTTATTTATTTTATTTGTTACATTTGCATCCCACATTTTCCCACCGATTTGCAGGCTCAATGTGGCTTACAATTTGCCGTCATGACTTATGTCATTTTTTTGAATACATATATAATTGGTAATATATATAGAACATGAATGCTAAATGAACAGTCGGGCAAAAAAGGGAAAATATACAAATGGTATCACATATTGAACATGGATTGCATATTAAAATTAAACAATACGGTATAGGGAGAGAGTAATCCTATCGTTAAGTAAATGATGGTGAATTACAGTTCCAATTAAAGCGAATGCTACATACCTGTAGAAGGTATTCTCCGAGGACAGCAGGCTGATTGTTCTCACTGATGGGTGACGTCCACGGCAGCCCCTCCAATCGGAATCTTCACTAGCACAGTCCTTTGCTAGCTCTCGCGCGCCCGCGCATGCGCGGCCGTCTTCCCGCCCGAAACCGGCTCGAGCCGGCCAGTCTCGTATGTAGCAAAAGAGATACAAGGGAAGACTCAACTCCAAAGGGGAGGCGGGCGGGTACATAAGTACATAAGTAGTGCCATACTGGGAAAGACCAAAGGTCCATCTAGCCCAGCATCCTGTCACCGACAGTGGCCAATCCAGGTCAAGGGCACCTGGCACGCTCCCCAAACGTAAAAACATTCCAGACAAGTTATACCTAAAAATGCGGAATTTTTCCAAGTCCATTTAATAGCGGTCTATGGACTTGTCCTTTAGGAATCTATCTAACCCCTTTTTAAACTCCGTCAAGCTAACCGCCCGTACCACGTTCTCCGGCAACGAATTCCAGAGTCTAATTACACGTTGGGTGAAGAAAAATTTTCTCCGATTCGTTTTAAATTTACCACACTGTAGC
This sequence comes from Microcaecilia unicolor, assembly GCF_901765095.1. Taxonomy (NCBI): domain Eukaryota; kingdom Metazoa; phylum Chordata; class Amphibia; order Gymnophiona; family Siphonopidae; genus Microcaecilia; species Microcaecilia unicolor. The sequence goes on along the minus strand of NC_044040.1, from coordinate 186,229,746 downwards.
TTCAACTCATGCCCTCTAGTCCTAGTATTTTTGGATAGCGTGAACAGTCGCTTCACATCCACCCGATCCATTCCACTCATTATTTTATACACTTCTATCATATCTCCCCTCAGCCGTCTCTTCTCCAAGCTGAAAAGCCCTAGCCTTCTCAGCCTCTCTTCATAGGAAAGTCGTCCCATCCCCACTATCATTTTCGTCGCCCTTCGCTGTACCTTTTCCAATTCTACTATATCTTTTTTGAGATACGGAGACCAGTACTGAACACAATACTCCGGGTGCGGTCGCACCATGGAGCGATACAACGGCATTATAACATCCGCACACCTGGACTCCATACCCTTCCTAATAACACCCAACATTCTATTCGCTTTCCTAGCCGCAGCAGCACACTGAGCAGAAGGTTTCAGCGTATCATCGACGACGACACCCAGATCCCTTTCTTGATCCGTAACTCCTAACGCGGAACCTTGCAAGACGTAGCTATAATTCGGGTTCCTCTTACCCACATGCATCACTTTGCACTTGTCAACATTGAACTTCATCTGCCACTTGCACGCCCATTCTCCCAGTCTCGCAAGGTCCTCCTGTAATTGTTCACATTCCTCCTGCGACTTGACGACCCTGAATAATTTTGTGTCATCGGCGAATTTAATTACCTCACTAGTTATTCCCATCTCTAGGTCATTTATAAATACATTAAAAAGCAACGGACCCAGCACAGACCCCTGCGGGACCCCACTAACTACCCTCCTCCACTGAGAATACTGGCCACGCAATCCTACTCTCTGCTTCCTATCTTTCAACCAGTTCTTAATCCATAATAATACCCTACCTCCGATTCCATGACTCTGCAATTTCTTCAGGAGTCTTTCGTGCGGCACTTTGTGAGAACAATCAGCCTGCTGTCCTCGGAGAATACCTTCTACAGGTATGTAGCATTCGCTTTCTCCGAGGACAAGCAGGCTGCTTGTTCTCACTGATGGGGTATCCCTAGCCCCCAGGCTCACTCAAAACAACAACCATGGTCAATTGGGCCTCGCAACGGCGAGGACATAACTGAGATTGACCTAAAAAATTTACCAACTAACTGAGAGTGCAGCCTGGAACAGAACAAACAGGGCCCTCGGGGGGTGGAGTTGGATCCTAAAGCCCAAACAGGTTCTGAAGAACTGACTGCCCGAACCGACTGTCGCGTCGGGTATCCTGCTGCAGGCAGTAATGAGATGTGAATGTGTGGACAGATGACCACGTCGCAGCTTTGCAAATTTCTTCAATGGAGGCTGACTTCAAGTGGGCTACCGACGCAGCCATGGCTCTAAGATTATGAGCCGTGACATGACCCTCAAGAGCCAGCCCCGCCTGGGCGTAAGTGAAGGAAATGCAATCTGCTAGCCAATTGGATATGGTGCGTTTCCCCACAGCCACTCCCCTCCTATTGGGATCAAAAGAAACAAACAATTGGGCGGACTGTCTGTTGGGCTGTGTCCACTCCAGGTAGAAGGCCAATGCTCTCTTGCAGTCCAATGTGTGCAGCTGACGTTCAGCAGGGCAGGAATGAGGACGGGGAAAGAATGTTGGCAAGACAATTGACTGGTTCAGATGGAACTCCGACACGACCTTTGGCAAGAACTTAGGGTGAGTGCGGAGGACTACTCTGTTATGATGAAATTTGGTGTAGGGGGCCTGGGCTACCAGGGCCTGAAGCTCACTGACTCTACGAGCTGAAGTAACTGCCACCAAGAAAATGACCTTCCAGGTCAAGTACTTCAGATGGCAGGAATTCAGTGGCTCAAAAGGAGGTTTCATCAGCTGGGTGAGAACGACATTGAGATCCCATGACACTGTCGGAGGCTTGACAGGGGGCTTTGACAAAAGCAAACCTCTCATGAAGCGAACAACTAAAGGCTGTCCTGAGATCGGCTTACCTTCCACACGGTAATGGTATGCACTAATCGCACTAAGGTGAACCCTTACAGAGTTGGTCTTGAGACCAGACTCAGACAAGTGCAGAAGGTATTCAAGCAGGGTCTGTGTAGGACAAGAGCGAGGATCTAGGGCCTTGCTGTCACACCAGACGGCAAACCTCCTCCATAGAAAGAAGTAACTCCTCTTAGTGGAATCTTTCCTGGAAGCAAGCAAGATGCGGGAGACACCCTCTGACAGACCCAAAGAGGCAAAGTCTATGCTCTCAACATCCAGGCCGTGAGAGCCAGGGACCGGAGGCTGGGATGCAGAAGAGCCCCTTCGTCCTGCGTGATGAGGGTCGGAAAACACTCCAATCTCCACGGTTCTTCGGAGGATAACTCCAGAAGAAGAGGGAACCAGATCTGACGCGGCCAAAAAGGAGCAATCAGAATCATGGTGCCTCGGTCTTGCTTGAGTTTCAACAAAGTCTTCCCCACCAAAGGAATGGGAGGATAAGCATACAGCAGGCCCTCCCCCCAATCCAGGAGGAAGGCATCCGATGCCAGTCTGCCGGGGGCCTGAAGCCTGGAACAGAACTGAGGGACTTTGTGGTTTGCTCGAGATGCGAAGAGATCCACCAAGGGGGTGCCCCACGCTTGGAAGATCTGGCGCACCACTCGGGAGTTGAGCGACCACTCGTGAGGTTGCATAATCCTGCTCAGTCTGTCGGCCAGACTGTTGTTTACGCCTGCCAGATATGTGGCTTGGAGCACCATGCCTTGACGGCGAGCCCAGAGCCACATGCTGACGGCTTCCTGACACAGGGGGCGAGATCCGGTGCCCCCCTGCTTGTTGACATAGTACATGGCAACCTGGTTGTCTGTCTGAATTTGGATAATTTGGTGGGACAGCCGATCTCTGAAAGCCTTCAGAGCGTTCCAGATTGCTCGCAACTCCAGAAGATTGATCTGTAGATCGCGTTCCTGGAGGGACCAGCTTCCTTGGGTGTGAAGCCCATCGACATGAGCTCCCCATCCCAGGAGAGACGCATCCGTGGTCAGCACTTTTTGTGGCTGAGGAATTTGGAAAGGACGTCCCAGAGTCAAATTGGACCAAATCGTCCACCAATACAGGGATTCGAGAAAACTCGTGGACAGGTGGATCACGTCTTCTAGATCCCCAGCAGCCTGAAACCACTGGGAAGCTAGGGTCCATTGAGCAGATCTCATGTGAAGGCGGGCCATGGGAGTCACATGAACTGTGGAGGCCATGTGGCCCAGCAATCTCAACATCTGCCGAGCTGTGATCTGCTGAGACGCTCGCACCCGCGAGACGAGGGACAACAAGTTGTTGGCTCTCGCCTCTGGGAGATAGGCGCGAGCCGTCCGAGAATCCAGCAGAGCTCCTATGAATTCGAGTCTCTGCGCCGGGAGACGGTGGGACTTTGGGTAATTTATCACAAACCCCAGCAGCTCCAGGAGGCGAATAGTCATCTGCATGGACTGCAGGGCTCCTGCCTCGGACGTGTTCTTCACCAGCCAATCGTCGAGATATGGGAACACGTGCACCCCCAGCCTGCGAAGTGCTGCTGCTACTACAGCCAAGCACTTTGTGAACACCCTGGGCGCAGAGGCGAGCCCAAAGGGTAGCACACAGTACTGGAAGTGACGTGTGCCCAGCTGAAATCGCAGATACTGTCTGTGAGCTGGCAGTATCGGGATGTGTGTGTAGGCATCCTTCAAGTCCAGAGAGCATAGCCAATCGTTTTCCTGAATCATGGGAAGTAGGGTGCCCAGGGAAAGCATCCTGACTTTTCTTTGACCAGATATTTGTTCAGGGCCCTTAGGTCTAGGATGGGACGCATCCCCCCTGTTTTCTTTTCCACAAGGAAGTACCTGGAATAGAATCCCAGCCCTTCTTGCCCGGATGGCACGGGCTCGACCGCATTGGCGCTGAGAAGGGCGGAGAGTTCCTCTGCAAGTACCTGCTTGTGCTGGAAGCTGTAAGACTGAGCTCCCGGTGGACAATTTGGAGGTTTTGAGGCCAAATTGAGGGTGTATCCTTGCCGGACTATTTGGAGAACCCACTGATCGGAGGTTATGAGAGGCCACCTTTGGTGAAAAGCTTTCAACCTCCCCCCGACCGGCAGGTCGCCCGGCACTGACACTTGTATGTCGGCTATGCTTTGCTGGAGCCAGTCAAAAGCTCGCCCCTTGCTTTTGCTGGGGAGCCGCGGGGCCTTGCTGAGGCGCACGCTGCTGACGAGAGCGAGCGCGCTGGGGCTTAGCCTGGGCCGCAGGCTGTCGAGAAGGAGGATTGTACCTACGCTTGCCAGAAGAGTAGGGAACAGTCCTCCTTCCCCCAAAAAATCTTCTACCTGTAGAGGTAGATGCTGAAGGCTGCCGGCGGGAGAACTTGTCGAATGCGGTATCCCGCTGGTGGAGATGCTCTACCACCTGCTCGACCTTCTCTCCAAAAATATTGTCCGCACGGCAAGGCGAGTCCGCAATCCGCTGCTGGAGTCTATTCTCTAGGTCGGAGGCACGCAGCCATGAGAGCCTGCGCATCACCACACCTTGAGCAGCGGCCCTGGACGCAACATCAAAGGTGTCATACACCCCTCTGGCCAGGAATTTTCTGCACGCCTTCAGCTGCCTGACCACCTCCTGAAAAGGCTTGGCTTGCTCAGGGGGAAGAGCATCAACCAAGCCCGCCAACTGCCGCACATTGTTCCGCATGTGTATGCTCGTGTAGAGCTGGTAAGACTGGATTTTGGCCACGAGCATAGAGGAATGGTAGGCCTTCCTCCCAAAGGAGTCTAAGGTTCTAGAGTCTTTGCCCAGGGGCGCCGAAGCATGCTCCCTAGAACTCTTAGCCTTCTTTAGGGCCAGATCCACAACTCCAGAGTCGTGAGGCAACTGAGTGCGCATCAGCTCTGGGTCCCCATGGATCCGGTACTGGGACTCGATCTTCTTGGGGATGTGGGGATTACTTAGTGGCTTGGTCCAGTTCGCAAGCAATGTCTTTTTCAGGACATGGTGCAAGGGAACAGTGGACGCTTCCTTAGGTGGAGAAGGATAGTCCAGGAGCTCAAACATTTCAGCCCTGGGCTCGTCCTCCACAACCACCGGGAAGGGGATGGCCGTAGACATCTCCCGGACAAAGGAAGCAAAAGACAGACTCTCGGGAGGAGAAAGCTGTCTCTCAGGAGAGGGAGTGGGATCGGAAGGAAGACCCTCAGACTCCTCGTCAGAGAAATATCTGGGGTCTTCTTCCTCTTCCCACGAGGCCTCACCCTCGGTGTCAGACACAAGTTCACGGACCTGTGTCTGCAACCTCGCCCGGCTCGACTCCGTGGAGCCACGTCCACGATGGGGGCGTCGAGAGGTAGACTCCCTCGCCCGCATCGGCGAAGCTCCCTCCGCCGACATAGTCGGGGAGCCTTCCTGGGAGGTGGCCGCAGTCGGCACCGCACGCGGTACCGACGTCGGGGACCTCACCCCGGGCGATGGGCCAGCCGGCGCCACGCTCGACGGTACCGGAGGCGCAAGCACCGCCGGTACCGGAGGGGTAGGGCGCAACAGCTCTCCCAGAATCTCTGGGAGAACGGCCCGGAGGCTCTCGTTCAGAGCGGCTGCAGAGAAAGGCATGGAGGCCGATGCAGGCGTCGACGTCAGAACCTGTTCCGGGCGTGGAGGCTGTTCCGGGCTGTCCAGAGTGGAGCGCATCGACACCTCCTGAACAGAGGGTGAGCGGTCCTCTCGGTGCCGATGCCTGCTGGGTGCCGACTCCCTCGGCGACCCAGAGCTCTCGGTGCCGACGCGGGGAGGAGACCGGTGCCGATGCTTCTTCGATTTCTTCCGAAGCATGTCACCGGAGCTCCCCGGCACCGATGAGGAGGACGTAGAATCCATCCGTCGCTTCCTCGGGGCCGAGGTCGAAGCAGGTCGATCCCGGGGGGGCTGTACCGCAGGAGCCCTCAGGGTAGGGGGAGACCCACCCGAAGGCTCACCGCCACCAGCAGGGGAATGGACAGCCCTCACCTGCACTCCTGACGATGCACCACCGTCCGACGACATCAGGAGACGAGGTCCCGGTACCACCGACGTCGATGCAGCTGTCCGATGTCTCGGCGCCGATGCAGAGGGCCGATGCCTCGATGCACTCGATGCACTGGCGGCCGAGGATGAAGGTCTGGACGCTGATGACGTCGATGCACTCGATGACCCCGGTGCCGATGCCGACGAAAGACCCGAGAACAAAACGTTCCACTGGGCCAATCTCGCTATCTGAGTTCGCCTTTGTAACAGGGAACACAGACTACAGTTCTGAGGACGGTGCTCGGCCCCCAGACACTGAAGACACGAAGAGTGCCTATCAGTGAGCGAGATTACCCGGGCGCACTGGGTGCACTTCTTGAAGCCGCTGGAAGGCTTCGATGTCATGGGTGGAAAAATCACGCCGGCGAAATCAAAATCCGAAATGACGAATTTGAGCACCAAAACTTTAAGGGAGAAAAATCTCGACCGAGGCCGAAAAGAGGCCTACCCCGATGACGAAAGAAAACTTACCGGGGCAAAAACTGGAAATACGGGAAGGGGCAAACGAAACCCAAGGGGGTTTTCGGAGCACTTTCCGAACGAAAAGAGAACTTTTCCGAAGAAAAACACGTCGATTAAGATAACGGACGCGCGAGGTCGACTCTCCGGGGCTCCACACGGCAAAACACAGCCGTACCGAGTGCGGACGAAAGAAGACTGGCCGGCTCGAGCCGGTTTCGGGCGGGAAGACGGCCGCGCATGCGCGGTGCGCGCGGGCGCGCGAGAGCTAGCAAAGGACTTTGCTAGTGAAGATTCCGATTGGAGGGGCTGCCGTGGACGTCACCCATCAGTGAGAACAAGCAGCCTGCTTGTCCTCGGAGAAAAGTCTTTACGGTATGTTGTATTAAAGAGATGTGTCTTCAGTGCCTTACAGAAGTTAATTAGGTTGTGAATTATTTTCAGGTCCAGTGGTAGAGCATTCCACATTTGTGAACTCAAGTATGAAAAGCTGGATGCATGTATTAATCTATATTTTAGACCTTTACAGCTGGGGAAGTGAAGATTTAGGAATGTGCGTGCCGATCTTTTAGCATTTCTGGGTGGTAGGTCAATAAGGTCTAACATGTAGGTCGGAGCATCACCGTGAATTATTTTATGCACCAGAGTGCATATTTTGAAAGTTATATGTTCTTTAAGAGGAAGCCAGTGTAAGTTTTCTCTTAGGGGCCTAGCACTTTCGTATTTTGTTTTTCCAAATATAAGTCTGGTTGCAGTGTTTTGGGCAGTTTGAAGTTTTCTGATGATTTGTTCTTTACAGCCAGCAAGAGGACCATTACAATAGTCTAAATGACTCAGTACCATTGATTGTACTAGATTTCGAAAGAGTCCCCTGGGGAAGAAAGGTTTAATTCTTTTGAGTTTCCACATTGAGTGAAACATCTTCCTTGTTGTATTCTTCACATGACTTTCCAGTGTGAGATTCTGAATGACTTCATTCCAAATGAAGTCATTTTACTGCCGCGACAAAAGTGGCCGCAGCATGCGGGAAACCCACGTTAACAGCGCCATCCACTTTTTAGTAAAAGGGCCCCTAAATCATCTAATGAACAGATACCTCAGTATCATTATTCCTGAACTGTTTATTATAATTCTTTCCTATGGATTTATAATTCACAACTAGATGATTGCAAGTCATATATGGTTACACCAAATTCAACATATACCCTCATTCAATTATCTTACGTGTGCATTTTCCTGCTTAGCACCCAAACCTGCACATGCAGGTTACAGAGTAATACCACTTATATGCATACATTAATTGCCTAATTAGTGGCAAACTGACACTAACTGACAATCTGCAATTACTGGAGTTAATTGGCACTAATTGGTCCATTTGCAGTTACGAGTGTAACGGCGTTTAGATTCTATTCTACAATGTTAGCATCTAAAATCTAGAGTGCATAACTGTGAGGAGCATAGGCAGGGCAGAGGCATGTCAAGCAGATACGCGCTAAGCTTTTAGAAAACTGTCAGCCACGTGCGCAACCACTGCATTTAGGCACGAGCATTTATGCCTGCCACAGAGACAGTGTACGTTCTTACAGCAGACTTATGCTAATATTCTATAACAGCAATTAAGCATTTAATTGCCATTATAAAATTTGTGCTTAGCACACACACTTTAGGTGACCTGTACAGAATTACCCCCTAGTGTATACGACCCATATTACAAAGCAAATCCATACACATAACAGGTCCATACACAAAATACTGAAACTGAATACTTATGGTGAAAACAGTGCAATTCTGAACAGCTGGTTAAATGTTATATAACATTTTAATGATCCTATTATGCTCTTTCTCAATTTGTATTTTATTTTTGCATTTGGCAAATGAGTTTCACGTTAGGAAAATCATTAGCATGAACACTGCGTTCACCTGTGTTAAGGCAGGCATGTCTAGCTCAGCAGCTGATGGAAGTACGACATGTAAATTAACCCTGAACAATGATAGCTATACAAAAAAAAGATGAAAATCCAACATAATTCAAAATACATTATGCATTGCAAAGTCCATGTTTGTATAATGCTGGTCAAATTCAACTACAAAATCAGCACCTGGGAAGCTCTGCTATAGGCAAGTTTTCAAAAGGACACAACACTGGCAGCTTCATTCTGAAAACTGTCTACAAGGTACATGGGCACTATTGTGTCCCTGTATTTTGTGCTTCCTATTTCTGTGGGTGGTGGAACGGGACAATGCACTGTACCTATATTTGAACTCCCCCTCAGGACAGCCTCCTTTTATTCTGGCTAAAAGCACATGAAATGTAAAAGAAAAAAACGAATTCTTTACACCTGATTGCTTCAATCAAGTTGTCACCAATGAACATTAACGTCCTACCCCCTTATCTCTCATGCCTGAAATGAACTGTTTATCCAACTTACTTTATAATTTACTTCAACATTTATGAACTTTAATGTAATAATCTGTTGTATTTCTCATTCTGGAAATGGTGATCGCCATTACGGCATACTGTAAGCCACATTGAGCCTGCAAATAGGTGAGAAAATGTGGGATACAAATGCAACAAATAAATAAAGGCCATGAACACTTCCAGCCACTCAGCAGTAGATAATTTTCAATAAGGTAAATCTAGGCAGGTAACTACTCAGTTATTCCATTAAATCATATTTTAAAAATTGTCTATAATTTTGGAGAAGTTGCCTAATGCCTAGTGCAGCAGCCTGAGGAACTGGGCAAGTCTCTTAACTCTTGTCACAAAACGCCTAGCCACCTGCCTGGGGTTACCCCTGCAGCCACCTAGAGGGTCTACCCCCAGCACAGCTCAGGTCCACCTGTCGCTATTGTCCCAGGTATAAAATAAATACCTGTGTATAATATATAAACCACTGACTGTAACAACAGAAAAGCAGTGTAACAAATCCCATCCCCTTTCCATGTCTGCTCTGGGCTCATTCTCTATCTCCAACTTAAATGGAATGGCCAAAGCCATCTCCCTGACAAAACCGGTGAAAGAAAGACCCTCAGGTGGACATTTACATTTTTCTTGAGGTAGAAAAGGATCAGAAGGTACCCCATAAGACTCCTCCTCCAAAAAGTAATGAGGGTCCTTTTCTGAGTCCCATGAGCGGTCCCAGTGTGCCTGTCTCGGCTCAGTGGAACCATGTCCATGCCCTGTAGAGCGCCGAGATACAGCCCTACCCTCAGACTTCAGGGAAGCAACCTCCCCTGACATCGAGAGCGGTACTGCATGAGACAATGTCAAAGTCAACACCCTCTAAGGTGCCGGTGTTGAGCATCTTTCCACAGGCATAGAATGAGCCTCAGGAAGAATCTGGAGCTAACCCACAGTTGCTGCAAGCACCCTTGATGCCTGAGCAGACTGCAATTGCAGTATCTGCGCCATCTCCTCCCTGAGCATGGCTCAGAACCACTCAGGAATGCATCAGCAAAGACGGGGGATCAGGGAGAGAGGCAGCCTGAGATGTTGGTACCAAACCGGAAGCAGGAACCTGCTTGGAGCCTTGTGCATCAGTACTTCTACCAAAGAGGGGGAGTTGCTCCTCCCAGTGCCGGGGCTTCTTGGTATCGGCGATGCTGATGGCCCAGTACCATGCTTCGAAGAAGACCAGTGCTTATGCTTCTTGGGCTTTCCCAATGCTTAGCATCACAGTCCTTCAGTGCTGTCAAGGACAACGTCGAACTCGTACAAATCCTGGGTGTCATGTCTGATGTTGATCAGTTCTGGGGCCTACTCTCAGCGTTCGATGCCAAGAGAGATGGATGCTGGTGCACTCCCAGTGGTAGTCAAAGTCTTAGCAGCCATCAAAGTCCATGCTTCCAGTGCTGATATTGATTGATCTGCCTTTGAGGAGCAAAAATCTCTCCTGCTGGACCTGCCGTGCTCTCTGTGTCCTCAACTGCATTTGTAAACAGAGAGAACAAGAGTTAGGCTAATGGTCAGGCCCAAATGCACCCGATGTAGCAAGAGTGCGGGTCTGTCATGGAAATCACCAAATTACATTACGTGTACCTTTTGAAGCCACTGGTGGGGGTCTACTTGGACATCGAGAAAAGAATCATGGCCAAATTAAACTCCTTAATTGTGAAATGTAAAAAGGGGAACGGTTCAAATTGAGGTCGGTGTTCCGGCCTAAGCGGGTGTAGAAACACGCGAAAAAGAAAGGAAATTTGAAGAGCTGAAAATACTAAAAAAATTAAAGGGAACAGAATAAAATAAATAGGAAGGATATAATAATTTTAAAAGGGACAAAAATACCCACACAGAAGGCACCGATAATGCAGAGAAAAAAATGCACTGAGAGGAGAACACAATGATTCGTCCTCCCTGCTCCAATGAAAAACGAATACTGAAGGACCCACGCTCGCGCGCTGGGCTGGAAGACAACAGCGCATGAGTGGTGGGACGTTGGTAGAAATTTCTACAATCATCTCGCTAGTCAGCATCCGCACCAGACTCCGTCTGATAATGTCACCCAGCTGTGAGAATACAACTGGCCTGCTTGTCCTCGGAGAAATAATATAACAATCTAATTTAAGAATTTATACCCGCTTTTTCATTTTCCAGAGAATAGAAAGCAGAGTACAGTTAAAATAGGGTGGGTAATTTTATTATAGCCCTTTCCATGGATAAAGCACTGTTTTACTTCTAAAAATGGCTCTTAAAATTGCCCTCTCAGACAGCACTTTCAGCTAGATTTACCAAAATGCACTACCATATTAGCTCATGCTAGCATGCATTAATGTTTGTTATGGATTTTATTTATTTAGGTACATTTATACCCTGCATTATCCCACAAGAGCGGGCTTAATGTGGCTTACAATGTTACAAAAAGGGTACCGTTCAGGGAGGGTACAGTTCAAGGGGAAAGACAAGATCATAAGGATAAGACAAGGGAGCATGACAAGGTTGATGTAATCGGTGGTGAGGCGGGTACAGTCGATAGGAGGAAAGTTAGGGCTTAGTATTGTCAAAGGGATAAGCTGTCTCGAATAAAAATGTCTTAAAAAATTTCTTGAAGAGCTGGTGGTCATCAGTCTCTTTCAGATGTCTGGGTAGAACATTCTAAGATTTCGCTGCTGACGTAGGAGAAGGTTGATGTGAAGAGTAATTTATGTATTTTATGTGAATATTGTTTATGAATGTTTTAACAATGTATATGTAGACGTACCTCACCTTGAACATTAATTTGCTGGGGAAAGTTATACATTTATTAAACATTAAAAAATGACTGCTGGCCCCATTTTATGCAATGGGCCTTATCTATATATATAAAACTCACCCTCAACTTTCTATTGGCTGCTGACGTCACTGAAGCCAAGGTTCGTATGTTCGAAGCTCTGAAGCCTCGAAAATCACAGTCTCTGGCCCCGCCCTCGCGTCAAACGTTATGACGTTCAGGGCGGAGGCGGAGCAATTCACCACCCTCGCGTCAAACGTTATGACGTTGAGGGCAGAGGCGGACCAATTCACCCACATCGACGACGGGTGGGGGGGGGGGGCACAAGAAAGCCTTGCTAGCGCCCGTTTCATTAGCTCCAGAAACGGGCCTTTTTTTACTAGTTTAGTAAATAACGTGTCTTAACGGCATTAGGAAAAGGGAAAAGGGAAGGGATTTAATATACCGCCTTTGTGGTTAAAATCATAGTGGTTTACATTTTTTTATATAGAGGTACTTTTTTTTGCCCCTAGTGGGCTATCAGTTTTTTTTTAATCTGGGACAACGGAGGGTTGTGGGATCCTTTTACAAAGGGGCGCTAGCATTTTCAGCGTGCGCTAAACGCTAGAGATGCCCATAGGAATATATGGACATCTCTAGCATTTAGCGTGTGCTTATTTTTAGCACATGCTAAAAACGTTAGCGCACCTTTATAAAAGGACCCTTAAGTGACTTGCCCAGGGTCACAAGGAGCTGCAGAGGGAATCAAATCCAGCTGTTCTGGTTCTCAGGCCACTGCACTATCCATTAGGCTACTGCTCGGTGTAATTTAGTAAATCTAATCCTTATGTATTTAGGAAGTTCTAAATAGTTGTATGTTATTCAATCGTACCTAACAGATGATGCTCTCCTGTGCCTGTGTGGCAGTCACATGTCCTACCTCTCAGTGATGTGTCACTTATGGCTTCTGTTTTTAAAAACAGCTCTCCCTTTAATGTAGTCCAGTCTTCTAAAGCACTAGAAATCTCTTTCCTGACAGCGGCAAGCTCAGTTTTAGTGAACTGAAGTGATAACAGGCCCTTCTGCAAGATCAACAGGTGCTGTGTTATTTTTTCTCTGAAAAATATAAAATATATTTACATTAGTAGTCACTTAAACAAAACAAATGAAAAAGAATCCATCTTAAATAAAACTTGCTTTAACATTTTTTTGTACTCCATCCTATCATTAAATGATATAATTTATCAAAACATTTCTAATCCGCCTCTCACTATTACTCACAAAGAGCAGGTTGTAACAGTGAATGTTCCACAATTTGATTACATATTACCGCATTTCACAATGAATGGCTCAAATTAACCCAGATACAGATTACACAAAAGCAGAAGTTCATCTTAAAAGCAAGCTGTGTTTTAAATTTTAACCTTGTATAAAAAGATGTTGGATACAGTTTGGTCAGAGCCCAGCAGCTGAAATGGCAAGGATAAAGGGGTAGGGAAAGTACATAAGTATTGTCATACTGGGAAAGACCAAAGGTCCATCAAGCCCAGCATCCTGTTTCCAACAGTGGCCAATCCAGGTCACAAATACCTGACAAGATCCCAGAAAAAGTACTAAACATTTTATAATGCTTATCCCAGAAATAGTGGATTTTCCCCAAGTCCATTTTAATAATGGTCTATGGACTTTTCCTTTAGCCAGCCGTCCAAACCTTTTTTAAACTCTGCTAAGCTAACTGCATTTACCACATTCTCTGGCAACAAATTCCAGAGTTTAATTACACGTTGAGTGAAGAAAGATTTTCTCCAATTCGTTTTAAATTTACTACTTTGTAGCTTCATCGCATGCCCCCTAGTCCTAGTATTTTTGGAAAGCATAAACAGACGCTGCACATCTACCCGTTCCACTCCACTCATTATTTTATAGACCTCTATCATATCTCCCCTCAGCTGCCTTTTCTTCAAGCTGAAGAGCCCTAGTTGCTTTAGCCTTTCCTCATAGGGAAGTCGTCCCATCCCCTTTTCATTTTTCTCGCCCTTCTCTGCACCTTTTCTAATTCCACTATATCTTTTTTGAGATGCAGTAACCAGATTGAACACAATATTCGAGGTGCGGTCGCACCACGGAGTGATCAAAGGCATTATAACGACGTCATTTTTGTTTTCTATTCCTTTCCTAATAATATCTAACATTCTATTTACTTTCTCAGCCACCGCCGTACACTGAGCCGACGGTTTCAACATATCATCGATGACATCTAGATTCCTTTCACATTTGGGTTCCTCTTTCCCACATGCATCACTTTGCACTTGCTCACATTAAATATTATCCGCCATTTGGATGCTCAGTCTCCCAGTCCCGTAAGGTCCTTTTGCAATTTTTCACAATCCATTTGCAATTTAACAACTTTGAATAATTTTGTATCATCAGCAAATAATGGGCTCCTTTTACAAAGGAACCCACTCAATTCCTATGGGCTTCATCACATTTGCTGTGCAGGAATCGCTAGCGTGGCTTTATAAATGGAGCCCTTAATTATCTCACTACTTATTTGAATCTCTAGATCATTTATAAATATATAAAAAAGCAGCGGTCCCAGCACAGACCTCCTAGGGAACCCACTATCTACTCTTCTCCATTGAGCATACTGACCATTTAAACCTACTCCCTGTTTGCTATCTTTTAACCAGTTTTAATCCACAATAGGACATCACTTCCTATCCCATGACTTTCAAATTTCCTTAGGAAATTGTCAAATGCTCTTTTGAAAATTCAGATACACAATATCGACCGGCTCACCTTTATCCACATGTTTATTCACCCCTTCAAAGAAATGTAATAGATTCATGAGGCAAGATTCCCTTGACTAAATCCATGTTGTCTTTGTCTCATTAATCCATGCTTATATATATGCTCTGTAATTTTGTTCTTTATAATTGTCTCTACCATTTTGCCCAGCACCAATGTCAGGCTCACTGGGTCTATAATTTACCGGATCACCTCTGGAACCCTTTTTAAAAATTGGTATTACATTGGACACCCTCCAAACTTCCAGTACCATGCTTGATTTTAAAAATAAATTACATATTACTAACAAGAGCTCTGCAATTTCAGTTTTCCATTCTATCACTACTCTGGGATGTATACCATCTGGTCCAGGCGATTTCCTACTCTTCAATCTGTTAAACTGCCCCATTATATCTTCCAGGTTTAAAGAGATTTTTTTCAGATTCTCTGACTCATGCGCATTGAATATCATTTCTGGCACTGGTATCTCTTCCACATCTTCCTTGGTGAAAACCGAAGCAAAGAATTCATTTAATCTCTCTGCTATGGCCTTGCCTTCCCCGATTGCCCCTTTTCCCAAAAGTTGTTTCACATCTATCAGCTATATCCTGTAATGCTTTAATTATACCAAGCACAAACACCTCTCAGTTCATCACAGCCACACATTTGAACAGAAACCGTGAGTATACCAGTACTCAGGTTTTCAGAAATTCATACCTGAACATCTGTGACTGGTTACATGCGACTTTTAACTGCTCCTGACAGCATCTCTGGTCCTTATTCACCCTTTCTAACTCATCTTGCTTGTGCTTCAACTGCAAAGTTATATTTTGTATTCTGTAAATATAAATAAAACACTTTACATGCTAAGAAATAATATCAACAAATATTTAAAATATGATTAGTTCCTACCCTACTAATTTATATTATAAATCTTTTAAAAAATGTAAAGAAAATACTGTTTTTATTTGCAGCAGAACAGTAGAGAGAATCACAATACAGATGTGATCTATCATTATAGTTGTAAACAATTCAAGACTTATCTCTATGTGTTTTTTCTCCCATAGGTTGATTGCTTAACATCTTGGAATCCTGAAGAACTGTACTTTTGATAAAAGACATACTACACTGGAAGACCAGCTTATCAAAAGTTGTATTCTATTATACATACATAAATTGCTCAATATGTTTGTCTTTCAAAAATACTAGTTTATTCAATAAAATCATGGTCTTATGTGAGACTTAAAACATGGTTTATACAAGACGGGACTGGGGGAGCACAGATGTGGTCCCTCTTCAAAAAGAGGTACGGCTGGTACGCCTTACTTTGGTGGTTTGAAAAGTAACAAAGACACTACTGAAGGAAAAGACAGTGAACTTTCTAGAATCCAAGGGGTTGCAAAATCTGAGAAGCAGGGCTTAACCAAAGGAATATTGTGCTAAACAAATTTGATTAATTTCTTCAACTGGGTGACTAGATAATTAGTACTGGATTTCAGTAACACTTTTGATACTGTTCCTCATAGGAAGCTCATGAATAAACTGAGCAGCCTGAAGTTAGGACCTAAGATAGTGAAATGGATTAAAATTTGGATGACAGAAACATGACAAAAGGTGGTAGTAAATAGAATTCACTTGGAGAAAAGAAAGGTGAGTAGTGGAGTGCACACACTAAAAAAAAAGTCTGCTTGGGATATTTGAAAATTGCCTACATAACGTGAAGGATTCAAGATTTAAAATACTGGGTGCAAAATTTATTATAATAGCAATTGACAGAAAACTTTAAAATATATAGCAAGCTCTCAACAGAAGAACATCATACACAAACCAACCAGCAACACATCTTTTAATCTACTCTTTGCTCGTCTCATCACTTACCCTGGAAACTGCCCCATATATGGCTTGTATTTTTAATAAGTTTTTCAAATAGTTTTACCTTTTCAGAAAATACATTTGGGATATCTTGGCTATAAAAATAAGTTGCAAAACTGGCTTGTTTATAACCTGACCATCTTATGCAATCCTAGGTGAGGAACAATAAATGTATTTACCTATATTGAGCCTCTGACGGCCAGCATTTTGTTTTCCTTTTTAAGCTGGCTGCCTTGGGCAAAAATATCCAGATCTTCAGCAGTATCTGGATAGTGGCTGCTGCTGAATATTAGGACAGAGTCATCAGGTCCCAGGTCCTATCTGGAGAGTGCCAATATTTAGCTGCTATTTGGATAGCATTTAGGGCAACTCCTATCCAGATAAGTTGTGTCTGGACCACCCTTAGTGCTCTCTAGATAGTGTTAAGGTGGTCTTTAAAGATACTCAGCAGCGTTATCCAAATGGTGCCGCTGAATATCTGCCACAGTGGCATTTATTTATTCAGATTTTGCTCACAACTTTTTCAGTAGTAGCTCAAGGTGAATTACATTCAGGTAAACTGGGTATTTCCCTGTCCCAGGAGGGCTCACAATCTAAGTTTGTACCTGAGGCAATGGGTTGTGACTTGCTGAAGATCACAAGGAGCAGAAGCGGGATTTGAACCCAGCACCTTTGGATGTCAAGACCAGTGTTCTAACCACTAGGCCCACTCCTCCACTCTGAGGCTGCTACCCAGATAAATGTTTTTAAATATCAGCCCCATAGATACTATTATTTAAAAACAAAATAAATATTCAAAATAATACAGGCAATAAAAACGGCAACACTTGTTTTATAAGGCTAATCACCGAGAAAAACCTTTTTTGAACACTTTTCGTAAAAACTTTTTCTCGGTGATTAGCCTTATAAAACACTGACAAATAAGTGAACCTTCAACTGTTTCCTAAATGGAATTAAATCATTTTCTAAATGTACCTCAGATGAAAGAGTATTTCAGCTGCCTGATCCATTTACTGATCATGGCAAGACTGTGTGTTAATTTAACATGACTTCCTAAGTAACAGGCAATATAATTAGGACTTCTATTTCTAGTTAATTATAAACTGTAAATGTAGGTGTTTATTTTCCAGCTATGTAGATGTTCTTTTAGGGTACAAAAATAACAGTGTTTTCACACCACAGGTACTCTTGCTAAGTATCTTTTCTCATGGAATCACCATAGGCTGTCGGTGACTCAGCTGATTGGGGAGGCTAAACTGAAGCAGGGTTGAGGCAGGGCAAATTAAAGTGGCAGGGGAGGCAAAACTGAAGCAGGGTTGAGGCAGGGCAAATTAAAGTGGCAGGGAAGGCAATACCTATGCCAGCAGTAAGGGCGATTGGGAGCACTTTAATTAATGCAAATCCTTTTTGTAAGTTTGCAAACAACAAACAGTCCATCATATACATAAAACAGCTTCACTAAGTAACCATACTTTGCATAGAGGGAGACAGAATAGTATTCTACGAAACAGAAATGTAACACTGAAAAAAGAATACAGTAATGCAATACAGCTGATACATTAAACATGCTCCCAAGCCCCTTAAAGAAGTGCACACAAGGGGCTCAATGTTAAATACATCCCATGCCCTGACACTCACTCCCACCCCCACACTGGCTGCACTTTTGAACACAGCAGGGAAGAACCCCTTCATTGTGTGGCTCTGGTGGTTGGGAGGCGGGGCTAGTGTGGGCAGACTTATACGGTCTGTGCCAGAGCTGGTGGTTGGGAGGCGGGGTTGGTGGTTGGGAGGTGGGGATAGGGCTGGCCAGACTTATACGGTCTGTGCACTGAAGAGGACAATACAAATAAAAAAAGTAGCACATATGAATTTATCTTCTTGGGCAGACTGGATGGACCGTGCAGGTCTTTTTCTGCCGTCATCTACTATGGTGCAGCTGTATTAGCTGTCTCGCCCATGTATCTCTGCAACTCATACACACCGAACAGCCTCCAGGGAATTATGTGGTAAAACTTAAAATAATGCAACATATTAAACAGAACAATATTTGCAGTATTCCAGAAATACATGCAGGTACTTTTACAATTGCTTTCCAATTACCCCTGGAACCAGCAAGAAATCCTGTGGTGACTGGCATCCATAAAATGATTTGCTTATCAGTTTTGTTTTGTTTTTTTTGGTAGGTTGCTAAATGGCCACTAGGTTTCAGATTTCTTGTCTTAAGTTTATTGAGCTGCCAAACATGTTTGGACTATGTATTATTTGTATTAGCTGTGCCAATATTTATTAATGTAAACCCTCTCAAACACCAGGCATTTTGTGAAGTAATACAAAATCCTAAAAAAATGACTTAGGTCCTATAGAGGGGAATAATCGAACATCGCCAGCGAAATAGGTCGCCGGCGATCTATTTCGGCGGCGGCGCAACAGCTGGCCGGAACCGTATTTTCAAAAAAGATGGCCGGCCATCTTTTTTTCAATAATACGGTGTGGGCCGGCGAAATGCCTTGGATTTCGCCGGATTTGAGATCGCCAGTTTTCTTTTTCCGCGATAATGGAAAAAACTGCCGGCGATCTCAAACCCGGCGAAATCCAAGGCATTTGGCTGTGGGAGGAGCCAGCATTTGTAGTGCAATGGTCCCCCTCACATGCCAGGACACCAACCGGGCACCATAGGGGGCACTTCAAACATCTTTTATAAACAACCAAATTAGCTTCCAGGTGCATAGCACCCTTCCCTTGTGTGCTGAGTCCCCCAAATCCCCCCCCCCCAAACCCACTGCCCACAAGTGTGCACCATTACCCTAGCCCTAAGGGCTGAAGGGGGGCACCTACATGTGGGTACAGTGGGTTTTGGGAGGGCTCAACATTACCCACCACAAGTGGAACAGGTAGGGGGGGGATGGGCCTGGCTCTGCCTTTCTGCTGTCAGGGTGCTGGGTATGACATTTGAGGCTGGCATACAGGCTGGCAAAAAAGGTTTGTATTTTAATAATTTTAGTGTGGGAGGGGGTTGGCGACCACTGGGGGAGTAAGGGGAGGTCATCCCCCATTCCCTCCGGTGGTCATCTGGTCAGTTGGGGCACCTTTTTGAGGCTTGGTCGTGAAAATAAAAGGACCAAGTAAACCCGGCGAAATACTGCTTATCGCCGGGTTTTATTTTTCCATTATCCGCGAAAGCCGGCCATCTGGTAGCCATGCCCAAGCCTGCCCATGTGCCGCCTTCGATTCGCCACCAACACGCCCCTTTGAACTTTCGCCAGCGAGGCAAAGGGAAAGCGGCGAAGCTATCACAAATGTAGCTTTCGATTATACGCTTTTCGCCGCTTTTGCGAAATCGCCGGCCATATCCCGATTTGTGTTGGGAAATAGCCGGCGATTACTTTCGATTATAAGCTGGATAGTAAATCTTCCATATCATAATAGCAGTAACTTCCAGGAGACACACAACACAGACCTACCTAGGAAAAGGAAGCACCCTATTGCAGTGGGCACTAGTAGAGAATGACACTGGAGAAAAGTTTGTCCCTGTCCTTGTCCCCGCCCCGCCCCCTTGGGTTCTGTCTCAATCCCCACCCCATCTCCACAGGTTCTGTCTCCATCCCATCCCCGCGCAAGCCCTGTCTCTGTCATTGCCCCATTCTCACGGGTTCTGTCCTCATCAGCAGAACTCTCGATCACTTATGATTTTATATTTAAATCTTTTTATTAAAGTATAAAATGAATATACTGCGCAACTGTTTATAAATCATAAATAGAAAACAATAATAATAACAAGCAACTATAATTACCCCCCACCCCCAACAATAGCTGACTTCTACTACCCCAAGAAATCCTAATCCACCCTGTTAAAATGTCCAGGGGTACAAAATACAATCCGTTCTGTATGCTCCAGCAGGGGAGAAATAACAGTGCTTTATAGTGCATGATTTTTTAATCTGTGGATGAATAAGTCATCAACAACCTCAGGATTCAGTCTAGCTCTGTCTTCCCCCAGCCCTTCCTGCAATAGAAGATGTCTTCTCAGAAGATGTGATGGTAGCAGGAATGTACAGGATCCCCCCATGCAAATTTTGCCAGTTGTGGCCAGCATGTTTGCTTGTTTTTCCAAAAAATCAAAATACCGTTGTCTGCACCACTCAAACATAAATAACTGTCCAGTTCATTAACAGGCTTCAAAGCAGAGAATGACACGAGGACTAAGTTTGTCCCTGACCCCACATGCTCTGTCTTCATACCCACCCCATCCCCGCGGGATCTGCCTCGTCCCCTCAAACTCTGTCCCCGTCCCCACGGTTACCACAGGTCTCCATCCCCATGTCATTCTCTAGGCACTAGAACCCTGATGGCGAACCTATGACACGCGTGTCAGTACTGACACGCGTAGCCATTTTCGGTGACACGCAGCCGCATGTGGCCGCATACAGAGAAGCAGCGGCGTTCCCCGGGGCGGATCGCCGATGCGCCCCCCCCCCCCAGGTGCAGCGTGACCTCCCCCCCCCCCCCCCCCGGCGAAATCACCCCCCCCCCCCGGTGCATGTTTACCCGCTGGGGGGGTGCCGAGTGCGCTCCTATTGGCTCCCTCCGAGTCCTCCGCTTGTTCCCTCCCTGCTGCTCCCTCTGCCCCGGCTCCTGCATGGCCGTTAGGGGATCTTT
The DNA here is from genome assembly GCF_901765095.1 of Microcaecilia unicolor. NCBI lineage: Eukaryota > Metazoa > Chordata > Amphibia > Gymnophiona > Siphonopidae > Microcaecilia > Microcaecilia unicolor. Next base: position 186,208,781 of record NC_044040.1, on the reverse strand, counting down.
GACCTCACTTCCGGCCGGCGGAGCAGAGAGCAGCGGAATGCCATGGGGGACGCATCTCTGGGGGCCCTGTGATCGCCATTACCACATAACCACAGCAACCATCATCCAATCTACTGTTCTGGGGTGTCGTGGATTTCTAATTGACCATCATTACTGAGATAGGTGAGGGGGAGGCTGGGAGAGGTGAGGGCATGTGCTATGGGTGCCGTTTCCCGCCATTAGAAATAGCGGCAGCCATCTTAATTTACATAAGGTGGTCAGTTAGGCTAGTTAACCCCTAATTGCCTGCAGGGCTAACAGGCTATCTATAATTCTATCTTCTGTCACTGCCCCCCTGATGGAGAACCCAAAAAATAAAAAACCAAGATTAAGTAAAGGAAGTGGTAGTAGCAGTAGCCGACCCTTTCAAGAGACATGGACCGAGATGTATGGCATTATAGAAAAAAATGGCAGATCATTTTGCGTTCTATGTACTGAAACGGTAGTAAGCAGAACGTGGAATATAAATAGACATTTTGAAACTAATCATTCCCAGCTCTTGAAAAAAAGTGAGGATGAAAGGAAGGAATACATTTCCAGGCAGCTACACTTTTATAAGAGCCAATCTAATTCCATCCTTAAATTTGTAAAAGGTTCTACAAATTTAACATCTGCAAGTTTGAGCATTGCTCACTCCATAGCTCAGCATGGAAAAGCACTCAGTGAGGGAGAATTTATTAAAGAAACTCTCCTAAGATGTGCACCAGTTCTATTTCACGATATGCAGAATAAAGATGCAATTATTAAGAGAATATCTAAGTTACCACTCAGTAGAAATATCAATTGAAGATTTAGCCAATGAAATTCAGCAACAAAAAAGTCACTAATAGGCAGATTAGTTAAAGAATTCCCCCTCCCCCTCACTTATCTTAGTTCACGGCACCCCACACAAGTTAAATAATATCAAGACCAACAAAAGAAACCGACTGACAGATGAACAAAGAAGTCACTAAGCAGGTAAGTTAAATAATTAGTTTTTGGTTTATTAAATACAGTTATATATTACAATTATACATTTTTGTTATTTAAACTATAAATATCGCGAAATTATGTTTTTTTTTCTCGAAGTGACACACCACCCGAGTTATGCTCGGTTTTTTGGCGAATTTTGACACACCAAGCTCAAAAGGTTGCCCATCACTGCACTAGAACATCAATACACCTATTGAAAAACTAAACAACCAAGATTACAACACAGTGATCTTACACAGACCTTCAATACTAACAGAATACTTTGAGGCATATTTTTAAAGCACTTAGCCTTCCAAAGTTCCATAGATTTCTATGGAACTTTGGAAGGCTAAGTGCTTTGAAAATATGCCTCCTGGTCTCTTTCACACAGAGAGAACACAGACAGACCACCAACCAAGTATAGAAATATCTACACAAAAATTACACTGAACTCTGAAGAAGTCAGATTCTGTATACAGTGTAACACTAACCCCCTGCACTGTTCAAAACAAAAAACTGTAAATTACAGAAACACATATTCAAATCACTAAATAAAAAAAATAAAATGTCTGTTTTTCTACTTTTTTGTTTGGTTATTTTATTTTTCTAATTGTGTTGATCCTATTCTCTAGAATCTGCTTTCCTCTGTCTTCTCTTAACTCTCTTTTAGGGTTTGCTGTCCATTTCTCATTTTTTCTCTCTTCCTGTCCTCTTCACTTCCTACCCCACATTCATCTCTGGCATTTATCTTTTTTTCCTTTCACCTTCCTCTCATTCTGTGACTTTCTATCCACTAAGATTTCATTCCTTCTTACTACTCAGTTTCCAATCTGCCTCTTTTTTTTTTACTACAACTACCTACAGCTTTCCATCTCTCTCTCTCACCCTGGCATTACTAATCCCCTTTCCGGAGGCACAGGAGGATCAGGAGGCTCTGTCTGTGGCGCACTGAAATTAGGCTCCCTCCAAAGAGACATGAAGGCACCATATGCATGCACATTTTGCACGTTGGAAATGTCCGCTGCCGTGGACATTTTCTTGACATGGGAACAGTACTGCCACTGCACATTTTGCGTAGTGTATATTCGACTGGCGGAAATGTTTACCTCAAAATGTCGATTACATTTGCAGTACATCCTCTTTCTAAACTTTTTTTTGTATATTTTCAAATATTGGAGCATGTTTATTTCTTCCATTATGGCCTTGCATTTTTTTTAAGTTTTCCAGTATATGTTTATTTTGCCATTTGAACATATCGTAAATGCCCTTTTGTCCCTGGTGGTGGTCTTGGGCTAGCATTCCTATTTTATTGTTTACGTTCTCATCTTGCAACAATAACCTAGATCTGAAAATCAATTCAATACTTAATTAATGAAAAATCAGAATTTAAGAGCTCTTAGGCATATGCATGCATGAAAGCACCTATTAATTCTGACAGTTGTGTCCATTTTATCTGACCACTGCATTCATCTACCTACCATGCTCTGCTTGAAAGATTTCAGACGAGAAAATGGAATACAGACTGAGAATGAGATCACTGAACTTCACAAAATGTACCTACACCCCCTATTTCCCTATATAAATGTAAAGGTGGTAGTTTATGGATCTAGCATAGTAAGATGTCTATTTCATGAATACAAGCATAGGAAAAATGCTACTCAGATCTGATAAGGGACTGGACTGTTGGGCGTTGAAAGAAGCCTCATGTGAATATCAATGGTTTCTATGCCCAAAAACAGCATTTCTCCTCTCCAGGAGGTTCAAGTAATTGAAACAGTTAGTACTGAAGGGAAGGGGGAGACATTTGAAAGATCATCCCAAAATTTGTCAATCCATTCCTGCTGCCCAATGAGATTATGCAGTCAACATGTTTTCCAACTGGGGAAGGCAACGGCTAACCACCCCACTAATAGTCTGCCAAGAAACCAGCACACAAGGGGCAGTCCCCATAAGTCATTCGCAACTTGGCACTTGCATACAGGGGACTTACCTTTACCTTACATTTAGCACATTCAAAATTAAAAGCATTGCCAATTCAATGTGAAATCCAGTTTGTCCTCTACAATATCTTTTAATTAAGATTTTTGTATTTCTTTTAGAACAAGTTAGTGACAAACTATAAACTGATCATAAGCTGAGAAAAAAAAAGAATGAAATGAAGATAATATGACAACATGCACCAGTGTTTCAACAATTATTTTTTGTTCAAATTAGAAATAAAAGACCCCATGTTTTGATATACAAATGAGAAACAGGGGGAAAGATTCCAGGAAGGTTGTGAATGAAGGCTCACAGAATCACATCCCTGTACTGGTTCTGATTGAGCTGGAAGCCCAAGGGAGTAAGAAAATTCTTCCAGGTCAAAATAAAAAAGCGAAAGATAATTTATTTATTTATTTGTTTGTTACACTTGTACCCTGCACTTTCCCACTCATAGCAGGTTCAATGCGGCTTACATAGTAATAGGAATACAAAGCGCAGTCAGAGAAAACAGGCTAAGCTTAGCAGAGTAATGGGGAAGTGCAGAAACCAGCTAGTAGCAGCCTCCACTTCTACTACTATTATGACATTAAACTTATGCAGCTGTGGGGGGGAAACAATAAATGTCTTAAGTGATGGCTTGCTGTCTATACTAAAGCAAACAGACGCAGAGTGACACAAAGAAAGGTGACTGAATTAACAAGCATTAGCACTCCATCAAGATTTCAACTTTTGAACATTCACGCGTCTTACAGATTCTATGAGAAAAGTAGCTCATGCATATACTTTTATGCAAAAGAGGTTATGAAGTTTTTGTTCAGTGGTTGGGGGGGTGGGCTGGGTTGAGTTCATGGTTTTGGAGTTGGGTTTGTTTTTTAATGTCTACCCCATTTATTCTGTAGGTGTGGTTAATATTCTGTTGATCTGTGAATGGGGTGGCGAGATGTTGTTTGTTTAAGCTTTGGATATAGTAAATAGAATTTCAGATAAAAATTTTGACAGATTCCTGATTATTCATATAGCAAATATTTGCCTCTATAATCTAATTAATGACCAAAACAAATTTTGCTGTAAAGTATAGATGACACATAGCATTTCTGCAAAGGAGACTGTGAGTCACATTGTTTTCTAATACCTGTGTTTACAAAAGCACGCTATAGGCACGTTAGCATTTTTAACATGCGTTAATGGCTGACATGCGTTCAACGCTAATGTGCCTAAAGGAACATATTGGCGCATTAGCCTTTAATGCACCTTAACTTTAAAGGTGCATTAAAAACGCTAACGCGCCTTAGTAAACATACCCCTAAATTTGCTCTCTGAGCAAATATAACAGCCAGACTTATTAAATCTTTTTCCCAAAATGCGTCAATGAGAAATAAGCTTAGGGCCCTGTTTGCTAAGACACGCTAGAAATTTTAGTGCATGCCTAAAATTAGCGTAAGCTAAACGTTAGAGACACCCATATATTCCTATGGGTGTCTTCAGCATTTATCGCGTGCTAAAAACGCTAGTGCGATAAGTGAAGGGAGGGTTTTATTTTTTTTTGGGGGGGGGGAATAAAACGGTAAAAGTTTGATGACTATAAGTAGCAAATAGTCTTTATTGTTTATTTGCTCAGAACTGAGTTTCTGTATGATCAAAAGGTGGAATGTGATTTTGTTTTGAAGAGTCATCAATAAAAACGTTGAAACATAAAACGCTAGTGCGCTCCTAGCGCTGAATATTAAACAGGGCCCTTACTAAATCGGTTAATCACATGAAATAAGAATAAAAATCATGTCCCAACCTTTGAGTTTTGAGTTCATTGTCAGTTTTGCTTTGCTCAAACTCCTTACTAAGGGACTGAAATTCTGCCTGGAGCTTTTTTTCACGTTCAACACTTCCTTGGTAAAACTGCATCTCCTCTTCCATTGCTTTCACTTTCTCCTCCATAAGCTTGAATTCGTGAAGGATCAGATAGCTGACTCCACAGTAGGTACAGACTGTTTCATCACGTGACATCTAAAAAGTAAAATTACAACCAAAAAATTATTAATTTTGTGCCATGCAATGTAGCCTCAATGCAGCAGTTCCCATATCATTTACTTTTAAAGATTCTACCAGTGCTGCTTTCAGAACAATCAAACTTTTCTGCTACAACTCTTGAAAATAATTGGACTGCACCTTATAGTTAACACAGTGGTAGCTAACCTGCATTAATCATTAACACAATAGATAATGCAGCACAGTTAAAGCCACCTGAATAGATATCACTATTCCCAACAGTTAACACAAAGGTTCTGCAGTTACTGCTCATTAGGTTTTGGCAAGTACCAAACTGTAACTGAAAAACCCTACGAAGATACAGAACCTCCACAGTCCCAAGACAGACACATACACAACGAAGGGGACCCAATGCCCTAAAGGTTCAAATATTTATTAACACCCAAGACTCAACACAGGTCGTGTTTCAGCCACTAAACCTGCATCAGGAGTCTAAAAATAATAAGTTAAACATACACGACTATCAATAAATTAATCACAAATAATAAAATGAGATATAAAAAATGGAAATAAGATACAACAATGGGGAAAATGAGAACAAGAAACATTAATAGAGGGACTCCCTTAAACAAGTTGCATCTCAGTACTGATATCACAATTTGCTATTTTTTATCACATGCAATTAGTAATCAATCAAATAAATCAACATGATCATGGTGTACAAACACAAACGAAGCAGCTCTGGAAAATGGTGACAATGGGCTATTATTATACATTATTCAGTAAATCACACAGCAATTATTATTTATATTTAAAAATTATAAGTACTTTAAAGGAAAATAGAGTGCATGATAAGAGAAAAAAATAAAATTAAAAACAAACAGCCATGAATACAAAAATCAAAGAAATACCTCAAAAGGATGTTTGTAAATTAATGCATCCTATAGCTGTAGGAAAAACAGGAATAGAAAGGAATATGTGGCAGAGAAAAGAAAAAATACAATAGTGCTACATGACAAAGAGGAGCATAATCGAACGCGAACGCCCATCTCCATGGGCGTCTATGTCCGAGAATGGGTACGTGAAGGGGCGGGAAAGACCGAAGTTTCGAAAAAAAATGGGCACCCATCTTTTTTTTCGATAATGTCGGGCAAATGCATCGGATTTGAGCTGGGCGTAATCGTTTTTCAGTGATAATGGAAACCGAAAGCGCTCAGCTCAAAAATGAACAAATCCAAGGCATTTGGTCGTGGGAGGGGCCAGGATTCGTAGTGCACTGGTCCCCCTCACATGCCAGGACACCAACCGGGCACCCTAGGGGGCACTTGTAACAATAAAAAAAAAGTAAAATACCTCCCAAGTCCATAGCTCCCTTCCTTTGGGTGCTGAGCCCCTCAAATTCCCTCCCAAAACCCACTGCCCACAACTCTACACCATTACCATAGCCCTTATGGCTGAAGGGGGGCACCTACATGTGGGTACAGTGGGTTTTGGAGGCAGTTTGGAGGGCTCCCATTTACCAGCACAAGTGTAATAGGTAGGGGAGGGGATGGGACTGGGTCCACCTGGCTGACGTCCACTGCACCCACTAACAACTGCTCCAGGGACCTGCATACTGCTGTGATGGAGCTGGGTATGGCATTTGAGGATGGTATACAGGCTGGAAAAAAAAGTTGTTAAAGTTTTTTTTTTGGTGGGAGGGGGTTAGTCAGGGGTGGTGATCCCCGATTCCCTCCGGTGGTCATCTGGTCATTTAGGGCACTTTTTTGGGACTTGTTTGTGAAAAAAAAAAGGGTCCAAAAAAAGTGACCCAAATCGGCCGAGGGCGCCCATCTCTCCTCGGCCGATAAACACACCCCAGTCCCGTCTTCACCATGCCTCCGACACGCCCCCGTCAACTTTGTTCGTTCCCGCGACGGAGTGCAGTTGAAGACGCCCAAAATCGGCTTTCGATTATACCAATTTGGGCGCCTTGGCGAGATGGGCGCCTATCTCCCGATTTGGGTCGAAATCTGGGTGCCCATCACTTTCGAAAATAAGGCCGAAAATATACAAAGTGCTCTTTGCAAAGATAATGTGGTTAGAGAAACCCCACTGTGTTCTGGGTATCTAAATAAAGAATGGAGATTTCATATATGAGCAATATAATAACAAACAAAAGTGCAGTGTAAGTGAAACAGTGATACACCTTAAGGATATACGCGATGTTGAAGAATATCCAACGATAAATCAAGCTGTACCATCAGTTTTACCTATAACTCAGCCAGTGCACAAAAGTGTGACTCATGATGGTATTAAAAACCAAACGTGAACATGTCTTAAAAATATTCTGAAACTCTAAAACTACCCATCATACAAAAACTTGACAGAAAATGTTCCACTAGCTACCAGTCGGATCAACATGTCATCCTACAAGGAAAACACAGATATACACCCAATGAAATGAACAGCTCAAAATACTCTGACAAAAATCTTTGAAACCAAAATATAAAAATACTTAGCAATGGTACTCATAAGGTTAATCGGCAAAACTGGATCAGATATTTTCTCCTAAACCTATCTACTTCTAACAGTGAAGACTTCCATTATTGTCAAAAATAATGCCTTACCTCTGGAAAGCTTCAAAACTGCTAAGCGCTGAGTTCCAGTCATAGTGAAAAAGTAATCTTTTGGCGGGAATTTAAAGACCCGATCAGGAAAGCACTGGTGACGTCACACACACATAATCTGAGTATCTGCACAGTGGTGCAATATCTGTGAATACAGTGTTACACCAAATCTATCGCGCAGACTTTCAAAAGATAATAACCACAATAAACACAGCTAAAGACAGACATCATGCACCCCAAAGAAATTATGCTTTCGGTACTCACAGCAGAAATGTAAATGAACATATTTAGCTATTACACAGAACTGAAGCTTATAAAGTTATATCAGGTGATGTTTATGTTGAACAAATAAATGATGACTGATGCTTTGTGCTTCATCAAATCATGTCTATACAATTAAGATGAACAATTACAAATTTCTAGGAAAGAAGAAAGGAAAAGGAGTGTTGGCACATTATACATGACTGGAAAATGTAACATGAGAAAAAAAACAGATAGAGCTCAAGATTATATTAGTCGATGAATACATATAAAACTATTGGATAATAAACAAAGATGTAAAATTTCATAAAAGCTTGTTACCTTACATTTACCATTGCGTATATAAAAATTAATCAGTGCACGTACACTATAAAAACAATCAAAATGCATATATAATTAATACACGCATATAACTCTCACAAATGTTAAATACTTCCAGTGAATATCAATAAGTGAATGCATATAGAAAATTAGTTAAAACACCAAGGGCCCTACTGTGTAGACAGCCATAAGAATATTATGAACATTTATACACTTAGCACGTGCTAAAAATGCTAATGTACCTCTAGTGTAGCTTAGTAAACACAGCCCCTAAAATATAGAACTACTGAGCATTTGTTACTTAATAAAAGATCAGTACCCAAATACAGCCAACATAAAAAATAGCACAGAACTAAAAAATGCAATAAATCATCATAATGTGTAATAAATATCCAATCAATACATTAATATGAATAGTATATACTAAAATAATTAAAAAATAAAAAGTAATACTAATGACTTGGTAAATGACTATATATTTAGCTCAAAACAGATGATGGATATGACCATATAACTGAAAACTGAATTTAAGAAACCCCTTAAATACTCCATACATAAAAGCCATGTGTATACATAATAAATTACTACATATTTCCCCTCAAGGGGGAAAGAGAGGGAAAAAAAATCAGAGATGACCTCATTCTTCTTATAGGAGTTGCTGCTGCTGCCTTCTTCAGTACTTCTCTGTCTCCAATAGACATTTAGATTGGTTCAGGAGAATTGCTAGCCCCCCCCCCCCCCAAGGGCAGTAGTCTCTAGGCTTTCTTGGTCAAGCTCCCAGGACAATATTATTTGGGCCGATTCCTCTTGTAGAACAGGATCCCCACCTCCCAGGCTGATTTCCCTGGGTGAGCAGGTTTCCAGGACAACAGTCTTGGTGCTGATTCCCCCAATAGAGAAGGTACTAGTAGGTATGAATGAGCTCAGATGGCTCTTGCAGAGCAGGTGCAGGTAAGCAGGGCCATGCTGACATGGTAAACGAGGCGAGGTAAGCAACGCAGGGGGGCGCCGACCTCTAGAGGGCGCCACTCACTTGCAAAATCTTTTACCTGAAGTTGTGATTCTCCTCTCTCCCCTGCCCGCATCAGGAAGTGAAGGTAGCCCAGCAGTGCTGAGACAGACACGCTGCTCTGCTAAAGCTGCTTCAAAGAGTACAACCAGCAGCTATTTATGGCTTTGGTGTGTGAACAACTTTCATTCAGGGTGAGCTGGAACAACATTCAAATTAAAGAGAACAGGTTTGGAGGCAGGTGTGCAAGTGAGACTGGGGAGAAATAAAAAATAAATAGTGTAATTGTTATCTGTAAGTGGTTCAAAGTTTTTGTTTTTTGAGCATGTACACTGAGAGAGGGCATGACTGCAATGATATGTACATAATTATCATAGCTACAGCTAAAATCCATTTAATTGGCTGAGGTTCAAAGAGGAAGTTTAGCTGACGTATAGTGTAGAATAGCTGGTAAGTAAAAATCTGATTGCTTTTTTGTGTGTTTGTTTTTATATAAAACATTCTGCTTGGATAGGGAGAGTTTGTGATATTTGAAAATACATTTTGCTTTAATGAAATTGTTAAACTTTAGAGTCAGAGACTTATCAATGAGGGATACATACAATGGAAAGGAAGCCCTGGAAACAGAGTTAAGAGGACAGATACCAGCAACAGAATCAGATACTGGGCCAGCATGATCAGAAAAAGAAAGTCACCAGCCAACAAAGGTAGAAAAAAATCGTTTTATTTTCATTTTAGTGTTTGGAATATGTTCACTTTGAGAATTTACATCTGCTATCTTATTTTGCAATGTATAGCAGTCTCCAAGAGACTGGTGAGCCAGGGAGGTCAGACTGTGTAAATGAGATGAAGAGACACCCCCCCCCCCCCCCCCCACTGTAACAAAGACAGGAACATGCATAATCAAAGCTTAGGTCTCTGCAGTTACAAGGGCTGGCCATTCCTAATTATGCTAATAGTTTTTAATAGGCTAAGTCCCACTGAAAAGCCTCTTTATAAAGGCAGTGCTTTCTCTGGAGAGCAGTGTTAAGAAACAGCAGGAATTGTGTTTATTTTTTTAAACTGCTTTCCTGTGTAAGGTAATTTACAGTTTTCTAGTATATGCTTGACATTGAAGGGTGTGGTAGACCCTTTTGTCAGGTCTGGCAGGGCCTGTAGTTTTCAGTCTAAAGGAAAGACAGGTAGCAATGGAGAAACATCTAATGAAGAAGCGAGACGGGGGGGGGGGGGGGGGGGGCACCAACTGATAGTCTGCAGGGGGGCACCAGAGACCCTTGGCACGGCCCTGCAGGTAAATGTGCTTCCAAGGCTCCAGCCCTCAGTCACGGAGGCTTCTAGGGTTCGGCTTTCAGCTCCCTTTGGTAGCGTAGGTACTGGTCATTATGCTTCCAGAACTCATCCTTCACCTGCCTTTGGCAGAACAGGTACTGATAATTATGTTTCAGATCCTCCCTAGTAGGCCCTATCACTCAAGCAAAATTCACTTACAAAGGATCCAGGATAATTAGAAAACTACAGACCAGTAACCTGGAGACCATGGTAGAAAGACCATGTGATGATTTTTCTCTGTCCAAAAATCATGAGAAAAGCTGCTTCCACCAGACGGCTGCAGGTCCCACCTTGCTTGCTGATATAAGCCACCACTGTTGGATAAAACTCACACTGGGGCACCCGCCAGAAAGGGAGCAAAGTCACATAAGGCATTCCCGACTGCCCTGAGCTCCAAGAGGTTTAGCAACCACTGAGACTCCTGTTCCATCCAGGTGCCCTGTGCCAGATGGAACTTGTAATGAGCTCCTCAACCCGACTTGCTGGCATCTGTTCTCACCACCTCCCACTGTGTTATCGGAAAGGGAGCTCAGATGGTTAAATTCCTGGGTGACAACCACCACTACATGCTCCGTCTTGCAGCCAGCGTCCAAGTAAGATTAAGGTTGCACTTCTGTGACACTGGAGATCAGAGGCTGAGAAGAGACACTTGCAAGGGTACACATATGAGCCCTTGCCTATGGCATTTAGTGCCCAGCACTTTGGTGTCTAACTTTTGGCTCACTACATAGAATTGACCCCAGAAAGCTTGTGAGTTTAATTTTACTTCCTTACCTTTTCCCATTTCTTGTTTTAATATCACAAATACTTTTACTATTTTGCAATTTATCAAAATGAATCATTTTATATGAGTTAGCAAAAATTTTCCTTGATGCATTATTACTCTTGATTCCCATGCCTACGGTTTCATTTCTCATCTGCTCATGCTGTCCAGTATAATATGACCCCAACTATGACCGTAAATATACTGAAAATTTCAGTTTTATTTTTGCTGGCAGTTACAATACGTCCTCAAATGCTGGAAAAAAATATATTATTCAGAATTAATACCGAAGGGTTCCAAAGCACTCTGCTGATTTTATTGAAAAAATAAAAGAACAACATGAACTGTTATGAGGGTTTATCTTCAAGAGAACAGTCTGTGTTCATGAACCACCGCTCAACTTCTCTGCTCAAAATAAATAATTATGAAAACTAAGTGAACTTGCATCCCACTACACACACCCCAAGCACTGATCTGAGACAGGAATACAAACTAGCTATGACCAATGTTCTCAGCAGACCTGACTTCATCATGGTCTTCAATTAACAAAGCCATGCCAATTCTAAAGAAATATTTATTTTTCCACGCTTCAGAATTTTAAACGAACTTTCCAGCACTAAACAGGTAGCACATACAGTATATTCCCACTGGATACACAAACTGAAATACCTGTTTAAAAAGCCCTTTCTTTCCTGAACCTAAAATAAGAAGTCACATTTACACACAAAGAGGCAACAGATCTCAAATTAAAACAGATTTGAGCCAGATGTTTCAGTAATGTTTCAAAGGCCTGTTTTCCCTCTCAGAAGTTTCTTCAATTTCAGTTCTGTTTTTTAAAAAGTTTGGAACAAATGCTGTATAGAATGCCATTAAAAAATACTATTTGCCAAGGCACTGTAGTCTCTTTCATCAATTAAGTTCTTGTGACAGACAAATAAAAGTGTTTTTTTTTTCTTTTTTCAAGAGGAAGCCCTGTTTGCAGAGGATCTTCCATAGGCACAAAATGAGAGGAAATGTCTTACTTGATTAAATCCTAAGATATCTTCGGACTAACGATAAGGGCAGGCTGATTTACTACTGGTGTGGAAAATATGAAAAAACTTTATTGAAGTAGTTACGGAAATGGTGCTGTAATGGAGTATTAAGGAAGAATACCGACAGGTGACAATTATTTTCATGTGTTCTTCAGAGTATTGTGCTCTGCTGTGGGATTCCACTGACTCTTGCTTTTATTTAGACATTGAGAGCTGATGAGATAAAATTAGCCCAATATATTGTCTATCCCAAAGTGTTAATTTCCACCAGGCAAGCCTACATCAGATGAACAGGAGAAAAGCGAGACACAACAATGCCTGTAATGATAAGAGTATGAGGAGGAGACTGTAACATTCCTAAAAATTTCCACATCTTTAAACATCAAAATTAAACCAGGGGAAAAAGACACACACACATATAGGTACGGACAGGGAGAGGGATCTTGGGGTGATAGTATCTGAGGATTTGAAGGCGACGAAACAGTGTGACAAGGCGGTGGCCGTAGCTAGAAGGTTGTTAGGCTGTATACAGAGAGGTGTGACCAGCAGAAGAAAGGGGGTCTTGATGCCCCTGTATAAGTCGTTGGTGAGGCCCCACCTGGAGTATTGTGTTCAGTTTTGGAGGCCGTATCTTGCTAAGGATGTAAAAAGAATTGAAGCGGTGCAAAGAAAAGCTACGAGAATGGTATGGGATTTGCGTTACAAGACATATGAGGAGAGACTTGCTGACCTGAACATGTATACTCTGGAGGAAAGGAGAAACAGGGGTGATATGATACAGACGTTCAAATATTTGAAAGGTATTAATCCGCAAACGAGCCTTTTCCAGAGATGCGAAGAGAGTAGAACGAGAGGACATGAAATGAGATTGAAGGGGGACAGACTCAAGAAAAATGTCAGGAAGTATTTTTTCACAGAGAGAGTGGTGGATACTTGGAATGCCCTCCCGCGGGAGGTGGTGGAGATGAAAACGGTAACGGAATTCAAACATGCGTGGGACAAACATAAAGGAATCCTGTTCAGAAGGAAGGGATCCTCAGGAGCTTAGCTGAGATTGGGTGGCAGAGCCGGTAGTGGGAGGCGGGGATAGTGCTAGGCAGACTTATACGGTCTGTGCCAGAGCTGGTGGTGGGAGGCGGGGCTGGTGGTTGGGGGGCGGGGATAGTGCTGGGCAGACTTATACGGTCTGTGCCAGAGCCGGTGGTGGGAGGCGGGGCTGGTGGTTGGGAGGCGGGGATAGTGCTGGGCAGACCTATACCGTCTGTGCCCTGAAAAAGACAGGTACAAATCAACAAAAAGAGGCACATATGAGTTTACCTTGTTGGGCAGACTGGATGGACTGTGCAGGTCTTTTTCTGCCGTCATCTACTATGTTACTATGTATATATACCTGCTCCAAGGCACATGTATATTTGATAAAGAATGCATATAAGTGCCCTAAGCACTATTCTATAAGGGTGTGTGTAAGGTAAGGCAGCCAACTGGATCCAGATTTGCAGGACAGGGTTGATCCAGTCCTAGGTTTACCCCATTGCATGTACAGACTTGTTCTAATTTCCCCACTGCATTCCCTAAGAAAAAAAGACTACAAGTCCCAGCATGTGTTGGGAAAAAACATAGGACTGGATCAACCCTGTCCTGTGAATCGGGATCCAGTTGGCAGCCTTAGTGTAAGGGGGCATATACCTGGGCAGAGCATGGGAAGGATATGAACGAGGCTCCTAGCTGACTTCACATGTTGCTCATTAGATTGTAAGCTCCTTTGAGCAGGGACTGTCCTTCTTTGTTAACTGTACAGCGCTGCGTAACCCTAGTAGCGCTTTAGAAATGTTAAATAGTAGTAGTAGTAGTAGTATGTGCGATACTTTCACAATACTTTAAGTTAGGTGACTGTACTTACACCAGGTCTATGGCTGCTGTAACTGGGGATGGGGGGGTCCCAAACATAAGGTGCACCCATGCCAGGTTACACTGGTATTCTATAACAGAATCTGGGTGCCTAGATGCTATTATACAATGGCTTCTCACCACGTGGCATGGGGGCACCTAAAAGGAGGTGCCCACTTATATAACTGTCCCCGTATTATCCCAGACTCTATAAAAGGTGCCCAAATTTGGGAATGATCCTGAGATGTGTGCAAAACTTAACTGGCAAACGAGGAAATTTGCATTAATATTTGGGTGCTATAAATTGTTGGAGCTAATTGGCACCAGTTTGAATTTGGGTGCACATTTTGTTACACGCTATAACACTGCACTCCCAAATCTATTAGCACACAACTCAAAAGGGGGCGTGGCCATGGGAGGGGCACAGACAGGCCAGGGGCATCCCTGGAATTTGCATACAAGTGTTACAGAATACTGACGTTGCGCACCCAAATTGGGCGCCATGATTTACAGTAAGTTTCAGTTGTCATAAATCATGGCGCCCAAGTTTACATATAGCATTTGGCGCTATGTGCTATTCTATAAAGGGAACTGAGCCCAGAGTGCCCTTCATAGAATAGCTGAGCAACAAATTTTTCTGGCGCCGAGTTTTGAGCACCATTGTATAAAAGAAACCACTATGAAAGCTATTTTATAAAGGGGCATCTATCTGGAACCTATTCTATAAAGCAAGGATTCTCACCAGTCCTCGGGACACATCAAGCCAGTCTGGTTTTCAAAATATCTACAATGAATATGCATGAGATACATTTGCAGGTATTATTATTATTTATTGCACTTGTATCCCACATTTTCCCACCTATTTGCAAGCTCAATGTGGCTTACAAAAACCTGTAATGGCTTCACCATTTCAGGGAACAGAAATACATTTGGTGGAACAGAGATATAATAATAATAAGGCTAGCAGTCGATCTACTCAAGCAGTTATAGAAAGAAAACGGTCAAAGTGAGGGAGGGGTGTTGATGAGTTGTAGATAGTTATGGATTCTCATGGTAAGCCTTGGTGAATAGATAGGTTTTCAACAATTTGCGAAAGTTTGTTATTTCTTTAATTGTTTTCAAGTGGTTTGGAAGAGCATTCCACATCTGCGTGCTCTTGTAGGAAAAGCTGGACGCATGTGTTAAGTTTGTATTTTAATCCTTTGCAGCTGGGGAAATGTAGATTAAGGTAAGTACGGGCAGATCTTTTGGCATTTCTGGGTTGGAGGTCCACGAGGTCAAGCATGTAAGACGTCTCCAAGTATGATTTTATGAACAATCGTGCAGATTTTGAACGTGATCCGTTCTTTAAGTGGGAGCCAGTGTAATTTCTCTCTTAGGGGTTTTGTACTTTCATATTTTGTCCTTCCAAATATGTCTGGCTGCGGTATTTTGCTTCCATTGTATGAAAATCTCTCTTGCATATTTATTATGAGTATCCTAGCTTGGTAAATCCCGAGTACTTGGTTGAAAAAACCTGCTACAAAAAAAGGTAGGCACCTACCTACATAAGACTAGCCAGACTGGGTCAGACCAGATCTAGCCCAGTATCCTGTTTCCAACAGTGGCCAATCCAGGTCATAAATACCTGGCAGAATCTCAAATAATAGCACCATTCCATGCTACCAATCCCAGGGCAAAGAGTGGCTTCCCCATGTCTGTCTCAATAGCAGACCTTTCCTCCAGGAACCTGTCCAAACCTTTTTTAAACCCAGATACACTAACCACTGTTACCACATCCTCCAGAAATGAGTTCCAAAGCTTAACTATTCTTTGAGTGAAAAAATATTTGCTCCTATTTGTTTTAAAAGTATTTCCATGTAATTTCATTGAGTTTCCCTTGGTCTTTGTACTTTCTGAGTGAAAATTTGATTCAGTTTTACCAGTTCTACACTACTCATGATTTTTTAGACCTCAAATCATATCCCTCCCTCAGCCATCTCTTTTCCAAGCTGAAGAGCCCTAACCTCTTTAGCCTTTCCTCATATAAGAAGAGTTCCATCCACTTTATCATTTTGGTCGCTCTTCTTTGAACTTTGTCTAATTCCACTATCTTTTTTGAGATATGGCAACCAGAACTGAACGCAATACTCAAGGTGAACCATGGAGCGATACACAGGCATTTTAATATTCTTGGTCTTATTTACCATCCCTTTCCTAATAATTCCTAAGATCCTGTTTGCATTTTTGGCTGCTGCCACATACTGGGCAGATTTCAGCGTATTTATGCACATATAATGAAGGGGCCATGACTTACACTAGCCAGAGGGCTAATATAAATGCTTGTGACTGGATTGCTAAAACCCAACATGTGTATATCTTAGTTTTCTATAATCTACGCATGCAACTGTGTGCCCCACCCAGACTCCATCTATGTGTGTGCACACCTTAGAATAGTGCGCAGCTGGAATATTAGCATTTATGCATATATATGTACACATATATGCTGGTATTCTGGTCATTTACACCCATTCTTGAATTAACCCTAAGTGTCTGTGCATCTAGGGGTCTGTTTACGAAGTAGCGCTAGCAGCTGTCCATGTGCTAGTGCCGACATGGACCATTAAAGAGCCCACTTGAGTGGGCAGAATAGCATTTTAAGTGCTCAAGTCCCTTAGGGGCCTTTTTTCTAAGCTGTGTTAGGAACTGTGTGCCTAATGTAGCTTAAATGCGTACCACAGGCCAAATGTGCACATACAAAACACACGCTAAAAAACAGCTTTTTTTTGGCGGGGGTGTATCTGGGGGCTGGTGCACAGATACCACGTGAGCCCTTACCGCTTACAAAATGTGTGGTGGTAAGTGCTCATGTGGTAAATTTTTTAAAGGCCACGCACTGATGGCAACATTAGAGCACGGCCATTAATACAAAAATGCCATTTTTACAGTTGTGGTAAGCCATAGGAAAAACCTGTATGAGGGGGCGCTAAGGCCACTTTTTACTGCAGCTTAAGAAAAGAAGGACCTCTTAGAAACTTACCCCCATAATTTGTTTTTACAAACACTAACTTCATGATTGCCAGACACCCTACCTTTTGGATTTCTTCAGGTAGAGGGTAGACAGGAAGATGCTGGTCCATGATCTTAGGTTCTGTGGGGGTGTTTAGCATGGCCATGCACATTAGTTGAAGAGTATCCACTCCTGGAGCTAAAGAGTCTATGGAAGTAAAAGAAAATAATCACATTCACATTCCAGAAGTGGTGGGAGTTATACGAATGTTTTTACCTCCTTAGCTATCAACATCCTAAGCACATCAGCATCAATACTGGACTGCACTTCCTTCCTTTATTCTCCTTTTCTTTCATGCTGTAGTTTCTTTTCATTTTTCCCAGCTTTTGAATTTTCCCAGCTCGCAATGGATTACACTTGAACACATACAATAAAGTTCTGTAATATTAAAGGCAGGTGAAAATACAGGCTCCCAAAATCCAGCTTTCTTTAAGCAAGAGCTTTAATCCTCCTGCTTTGGTAACTGTCATAATCTCACCATGTCCACAGGAGGTATAGCATTAAACACAGTGTTCTCAGTCTGACAGGTAGATGTACCAAAGTCCGGGTAATGCACTAATCGCTATTTCCACCTCGGTAAAAATTACCGAGTTTGAAATAGCAAGGGATGCTCAAAAGAATCAGCATGCACATGAGCTGCTTGCAAAAAAACAGCGAGCAGCTCAGCAGTGGGGAAGCCAATCGGTTACCTGAGCATGTGAAGAACAGCCAATTGCTAAATGTGGCTAGGTATGCTACGGACATCTTTCATATAACCATGCAAGCTGTGGGTATGAAAGCAGTGTGTACATTTTTTTTTATTGCCGCTAGACCCTTGGCAGCAGTATAGGGGGGGGAGTGAAGCAAGAGAGAGCAAGGCAAAGGAGACAGTGAAGGGCTGCCTGCGTGCATGCTTGGCGAGTATAGGGGCGGGGGGCCCTAGAGATGCCGCAGCTCTCCTCTGCCATCCAGCGGCTGGTAATGGGAAGGAAACAACAGTACCGGCAGATCCTGACCACCTGTAAAACTTTCATCGTAAGGGTAGGCGGTCCTTTCTGTGCATCACTAGGAAAATGGCTGTGCATCACTCGGAATGAACATTTGAATAGTAATTAGCTTATTAAACTAACTTTGCATACAATTTTCGTTAGCTGCTACCGTGACAGGAAAAGAGCACGCAGAACCCTTTTGTGCATGTCTCATTGAACTCCACGATTACTAAACTGGCTAGAACCAATACAAAAAGCACGAGGCTGGCTCGTTAAGTTTTGTGCATCTGAGCCTCAGTCAAAAAGTCAAGAGAGAACCATCCTCAGCTCATGGCTTAGAAGCCTTGGACCCTACATTTCAATCTTAGCCAAAAGGCACAACTATTTTCCAATAAAAAAAAAGATGTTCTACTTAGGTTTAATTTATTAAGGTGGACAGTTATTAGGTGTGGTAAGTGTCAGACTTTTATCACCCCTTAGTTTTCAATTGGAGTAACTAACCTGCAGTATCTCAATACCACAGGTTAGTGACATGAATAATGCAGCTCACCATCAATTTCACAAGCTGCACTATTCATACTGCCCAGGTGCATTGGGCTGCTAAGCCACAATCCAATGCCCCCAGGCCACTAAATGGGCCAGCCAATAATGAATAATCTCCCCCTTCCCCTGAATCCCAGTCCCTCACATCACATCCTCCATCCTGAACCCTCTCATGTCACATCCTCACTCCCACAGAGGCCCCCTGATCACCTGCCCCCCTCCCCACACACATTACAACCCCCCTCTTGACGAGTTTACCCTTTGCAACAACAACCCCTCACCCTCCCGTAGGCCCCCTCAAGCCTACCTTGACGTCTAGTGGGTAAGAGGAAGAAGTGAACCCAATTTGCTCCTGCCCTGCTTGTACTGGATTAAAAATCGTGCCAGCAACCCCCAGCAGTAGTCTTGTGGTACTACCGCTAAGGGTCATACACTGCTGTATAAATCAGCTTTGGAGGAGAGGGAGCATGTAATATGGAGAGAATATGATTTGGAGGGCTTTGAGAGAGGTTGGGGGAGGGGTATATGATATGGGGGAGGATCTTTGAGAGGAGGGGATGTATCTGCCATGGGGCATCAGAGGTTTGGGGCAAACTTATGTCCGGCTCCTTTAAGATGCTCCTGGCCACGAAAAATAACACAAGCTGTGTTATTTGACTTACATAATAATGAGTTATTTTGCAAGCATTTACATGCTTTGCATCTCATGAGAACATAAGAATAGCCATACTGGGTCAGACCAATGGTCCATCTATCCCAGTATCCTGCTTCCAACAGTGGCCAATCCAGGTCACATGTACCGGACAGAAACCCAAATAGTAGTAACATGTCATGCTACCAATCCCAGGGCAAGCAGTGGCTTCCCAATGTCTAACAATAGCAAACTATGGACTTTTTCTCCAGGAACATGTCCAAACCTTTTTAAAACCCAGATACATTAACTGCTGCTACCATATCCTCCTGCAACGAGTTCCAGAGCTTAACTATTCATCGAGTGAAAAATATTTCTTCCTATTTGTTTTAAAAGTATTTCCATGTAACTTCATTGAGTGTCCCCTAGTCTTTGTACTATTTGAGAGTAAACAATTCAGTTCTATACCACTCATTATTCCCACAGTACCTTAAATTAATGCATGAATGCTACAGTGATATAACACGTGTTCAGGGGCAAACAGCTTACATAATACAACTTAATAGCTATTCCCCCAGGCCCCCCCAAGTCACAATATATGCTTCTTCTCACCAATAGTCTGTTTGTGGAGAGCATGGATGGCTTACACCCAACATGTGCATGTGAGGAATAATTTTGTAAAGCCTGACTTTCTAAAACATGGTGGCCATATAAGTATGTAAGTACATAAGTATTGCCACACTGGGACAGACCGAAGGTCCATCAAGTTCAGCATCCTGTTTCCAACAGTGGCCAATCCAGGTCACAAGTACCTGGCAAGATCCCAAAACAGTACATGTTGCACATGTAAAAGTACATACCCTGAAAAGATGGCATACATACCACAAGGAGGGGCATAATCGAACGGGGCACCCAAGTTTTCCTGAGGCGTCCTCGCAGGATGTCCCCGCAAGGGGCGGGGAAACCCATATTATCAAAACAAGATGGGTGGCCATCTTTTGTTTGGATAATACGGTCAGGGACGCCCAAATCTCAATATTTAGATCGACCTTAGAGATGGTCATCCCCGATTTTTCGGCAATAATGGAAACCGAGGATGCCCATCTCAGAAACGACCAAATCCAAGCCCTTTGGTTGTGTGAGGAGTCAGCATTCATAATGCATTGGTCCTCTTGACATGCCAGGACACCAACCTGTCACCCTAGGGGGCACTGCAGTGGTCTTCAGAAAAAGCTCACAGGTGCATAGCTCCCTTACCTTATGTGCTGAGCCCCCCAACCCCCCCCCCAATCCACTCCCCACAACTGTACACCACTACCATAGCCCTTAGGGATGAAGGGGGCACCTGGTACATCTGGGTACAGTGGGTTTCTGGCGGGTTTTGGAGGGTTCACATTTACCATCACAAGTATAACAGGTGGGGGGGGGGGGGCCTGGGTTCGCCTGCCTGAAGTGCACTGCAGTACCCACTAAAACTGCTCCAGGGACCTGCATACTGCTGTCATGGAGGAGTGGCCTAGTGGTTAGGGTGGTGGACTTTGGTCCTGGGGAACTGAGGAACTGAGTTCAATTCCCACTTCAGGCACAGGCAGCTCCTTGTGACTCTGGGCAAGTCACTTAACCCTCCATTGCCCCATGTAAGCCGCATTGAGCCTGCCATGAGTGGGAAAGCGCGGGGTACAAATGTAACAAAAATAAATAAATAAAAATGGAGCTGGGTATGATATTTGATGCTGTAAAAAATATTTTAACATTTTTTTAGGGTGGGAGGGGGTTAGTGACCACTGGGGGAGTAAGGGGAGGTCATCCCCAATACTCTCCGGTGGTCATCTGGTCATTTAGGGCACATTTTTGTGGCTTGGTCGTAAAAAAAAAGGACCAAGTCGGCCAAGTGTTCGTCAGGGACGCCCTTCTTTTTTCCATTATCGGCCGAGGACGCCCATGTGTTAAGCACGCCCCTGTCCCACCTTTGCTATGCTTCCGACATGCCCCCGTGACCTTTGGTCATCCCCGCGACGGAAAGCAGTTGAGGACACCCAAAATCGGCTTTCAATTATGCCAATTTGGGAGACCCTGGGAGAAGGACGCCCATCTCCCGATTTGTGTCGAAAGATGGGCGCCCTTCTCTTTCGAAAATAAGCCTGATAGGCTTTCCCAAGGGCAGAGTTACACTATATGCATGCATTTTACAAACCTCATGAGTACATACATATACACACACACACATTTTCACCTTCCGTGGAGCAGCTCTAAATCTGTGCACTTTTGGGGACAGCTCCAAGTAGCCCTGCCTTTATAATACAAGCACTTTTTTGGGCTTTCCACAAAAATGACCCCATACTGTACAGTGTGTTCAGCTATGCCTCTGTCCCTCCCAGTTGCCATCAAGTGGAGTTATAAGCCCCTCTAATTACTGCTCTCAGGCTTTCCCAGCTACATATACAAGGATAAAGAGTAATCTGTCAAACAAACAAAAAATGCATATAGTCATATAAACCAGCATTATAATCAGGCTTTCTGATTTTAGGTTTTAACCAATGAAAACCAATAAACACTTCTGCTACAAAAATAAATAAATAAATAAATATATATATATATATATATATATATATATATATATATATATATATATATATATAATGTTTATTGGCTGCATACTCAAAAAATACCATTCTCTCACCCTTGCCCTAGTCTGCTCTGGATACTCTGCTCTCTTTTTGCACCTCAGCTGCACAAATAAATGGATGTTGTTCAACTGGAAAAGGCACCCAGTAATAGAACCTTGGGAACTGGGTTCAGTTCCCACTGTAGCTCCTTGTAACTCAAGGCAAGTGACTTAACCCTCTACTGCTCCAGGTACAAAACTCAGATTATGAGCCGAGGGACAGAAAAAATACCTGCATATAATAAATGTAAACCACTTTAGTTGCATTACCCATTACCTTTCACTACAAAGCCATTATTTATACCTTCAAAAAAACTCCTTATTAGCTAGAAAATATACATCTATCCTTGCATTTTATAAAAGAAGCAGATCCAGTTCAATCCTTAATATTTAACGAGATGACAAAAGAATCAAACATACAGATAATTTGATAACATGCCCCTCACAAGTCTGCCTTACCATGATAATTTTACACACAATTAGATGCAGAGTCATAATTTGTTGTTCAGAAACATTTTCATATATTCATCAGTTTGATAAGAAAAACACAAAAATGCATGCTACCATTTATAACCACCTGGAATGTTATACAAAGGATACAAGTCTGTGGATCATATTACTGTCAGATCTTTCCCTATGAGATTACGAACATGACATTAAAGCATTACAGAAGTCAACATAAAAAGGAAGACTTTTTTGTCTACAAGAATTTTACTCAAAAATACAGTTTAATGTACAATTAAAATTAATTAGATTTCTAGCCACTTCTAGTATGCAATGTTGTAAGTAATGCATATATAAGTAGCCTGGAGATCATGTTCTGGAGTCGCTTCACAGGCTCCCTATCCGTTTTCGCATTCTGTTCAAACTTCTTCTACTAACCTATAAATGTACTCACTCTGCTGCTCCCCAGTATCTCTCCACACTCGTCCTTCCCTACACCCCTTCCCGTGCACTCCGTTCCCTGGATAAATCCTTCTTATCTGTTCCCTTCTCCGCTACTGCCAACTCCAGACTTCGCTCCTTCTGTCTTGCTGTGCCCTATGCCTGGAATAGACTTCCTGAGCCCTTACGTCTTGCCCCATCCTTGACCATCTTTAAATCTAGATTGAAAGCCCACCTCTTTAACATTGCTTTTGACTCGTAACCACTTGTATCCACTCGCCTCCACCTACCCTCCTCTCCTCCTTCCTCTACACATTGATTTGTTTGCTTTATTTTTTGTCTACTAGATTGTAAGCTCTTTGAGCAGGGACTGTCTTTCTTCTATGTTTGTGCAGCGCTGCGTACACTTTGTAGCGCTATAGAAATGCTAAATGGTAGTAGTAGTGTTTTGACTACTTTATCTTAGCTGTAAAGGGTCAATAATCTTAGAGAAATGAGTTGCTGCAAATACTTAGTCAATGTACAAGCAGCACTTTCTGATGAAGTAAGTCAAACATTACAAAGTAATGCACCTTGGGCAGGGATGACATTTCAAGGAATGCTTAAATTGTCAAACCTCGTGTATGTGCAAGTATGCACATGCTAAGTTCGGGGTGGGAGCCCACAGAGCACCTATAACTGTAATTTTATGCTTGTGTTTACATGCAGTGTTGGGGTGCGGTGTAGGGGGTGGGGGGATTATGAGCCAATGCCATTAGACCAGTGGCCTTTAGACCCAGGACATCCAGACCAGAAGCATAAGTCATAACCTCCTTGCTGTTTTCAATAGCTTGTTAACGTGAGCAAACCTTTACCAAGAACACAATAAAATTATATAAGTTAAACAACTCAAACAAAAACCAAACCACCCAACACACACAATGCGATTTACATGGCCTTAGAAGCCCAACCACAAGCCATTTATAACACACAATAAAATCACATGGGCTAGGCAGACTGACCCTCCCACTCGCTAATCCCACCACCAAATCAAAACTACCACCCATTAATGGTAGCTTCCACTCAGGCCCCAGGGAGGTGTAGAAGGTTTTGTGGAGAGGATTTCTTGTCAATCTTTCACATTTAAGTGCTGGTGCTATGCAAGCAGAAGGAAGCCCGTGCAAGTTTTAAAGGCAGATGGTAAGTAACAAACGTGTGTGTGTGTGTCCAAACACTACTGAAAGTGAAAGCACACAACGGTGCCTGTTTTTCTGCACCTAAATATCAGCCTCTCAAAAATTTCAAGTGCACACAGTTTGTGCAAGACTCATATTTAGGCAAAGAAAAACAAGGGCACGGTGTGATGACACTGTCATTTTTGGTTTGGACATGTGCACAGAAAACCATGCTTACTGCAATACCTTGTGTGCTTGTGTCCAGCAGACTCTCCCCACATTTCCTGCACAAGATATTTACATGTAATTAGCTTCTTGCATGTCACTGTATTATGCTGGTGGCTCTAGAACAAGCATTTCTGCATTGGCCCCTCAGCTCATCTAGTCTGCACGTTTTAATGCATACAGTTTTGGGGTGAAGAGGATCCTGCTGAAGACCACAATAATTTCAATACAGTTTAATGTTATTAACGAAAGAACACAAAAATCCTCTCATTTTGGTCTGCTAACCTTAATCATTATATATTCTCTTATTAACTACCAAGAAATATTTTCCCTATCACCCATAATTGTTGAACTCAAGTTATGTTTCCTGCATACAGTGGTGGATGAAACAAGAATGTCACAAACCTCATACTAATGCTTAAGTGGACAGAATGAGCCGTCAAAATAGTACTCTAACTGCACTATTTTCAGGCCCTTTTCCCAGGAAGAAATCTTAACAACAAATTAACGTTTTGGCATTGAAGCCCTATTAATCCTTTATACAAGTATTCAGAAAAAAAATGTATCATTCCTGAGTCACAGAAACTTCTTGGTTTCGATTCTGTGTCTGGCACATGAGTGAAGAAGGAAGAAAGGAATGGAAGAGGCTCTTAGTCTTAGAACAAGAAGGAAAGAAAATGTTTCTCTGTGTTTTCTTATCTTATTTTGTTTTCTACACCACTTTAGGCAATTTCTATTATAGAAGGCAGGAAGGTGGTTTATAAACACAAGAAAGAAAGAAAATAATTACATCTCGTTCTTTATTTAAAATTTCTAGATAAAACACAAGTAGTGTTATAACACCCACGGCAATGGTGAACCTCTTCATGGATCTGCAGCAGCAAACAGCCACAGCAGCTGATGGAACGAGAAATTAGGTCCTACCAGAAATGAGTAGTTCCTACTATTCCAGAACCTGTAGGATAGCTGTGTCCATTAACCAGAAGATGGAGATAGAGAACTGAAACTGAGTTGCGACATCTCTCTTGGCATCCAATCCAGCTCTTCAATATTTATTTGGACAAGCAGTAAAGGAGATACTCAGAATAAACACAATAACCTTAAACAACTCACTAACCTTCTCCTACGTAAGCGTACAACTATGGAATGGACTCCCAAAAGCTGTAAAAATAGTCCATGACTACCTATACTTCAGAAAATCATTAAAAACCAACCTCTTCTAAAAGGCTTACCCCACCGATCCAACGTAAATCCCTACACCAGTGATGGCGAACCTATGGCACATGTGCCACAGAGGGCACGCATAGCCCTCTCTGTTGGCAAGCGTGCCCAGTCGCCAGGGCCGCAGAGAGGGGGGACGGTCGCAGGCAGCCTTGCGATTCGCTCTGCTGCGTGGTTGGGCGGTGTGGCCAGCGGCGCCAGCCTATGCTGTGCTACGGGGGCGGAGCTAGTGTCTGCTGCTCCTCCTCCGGCCGGGTCGCGTCGTGGGTCAGGAAGGAAGTGGAGTAGAGTCAATTCGCCAGGAGGTTCTGAATCAATCGTCAGATCTGGGAACGTCGATTGTTCCAGATCCCCAAGCAACAGTAGCGGGTTCATCTCTACCTGTGGGAGAGCCGAGTACCGCGGAAAGTGAGCAGGAGGTGGTTTCTTCAGCTCAGAAGCAGGTATCTTCTCCACAATGTCCTTCTTTTCTTTTTGCTAAGCCATCTGAAGTGACCACAACAGCCCTTACATAGCAATAACACTTGCTTGACTTGAAAATTATATATATACAGTTCTCAGTTGCCCACTTGCACATTACTCCACAGTAACTCGGAGGGAGGGAGGGAGAGGGGGGACCCTGGAACTGGGAGGGAGGGGGGACCCTGGAACTCGGACGGAGGTGGAGGGGGGATAAGGGGGAGGGGGAATGGCACTTTGTGATAAATAATTAGATTTTGGGTTGCTGTTTGGGCACTCGGTCTCTGAAAGGTTCGCCAACACTGCCCTACACCCAGCAACATAGCACAACCAATGATCGTACTGAATATACAATCTTCATTCCCTTCGACTTTCACGTTGCCTGACATGCATCTACCTCATTCGACCACAATACAACCTGTATTTGTTATCAACCGACTGGCGAACGCCTTTACGGTATTATGTAAGCCACATTGAGCCTGCAAATAGGTGGGAAAATGTGGGGTACAAATGTAACAAATAATAATAACCTAACACTAACCAGATGAGCAAACATGTGTGGAACTCTCATCTCTGGACAACTTGTAGAGAACAAGAGAAATGCAGGAACCACCATGCAAGGTGACAGTCGTTAATTGACCCATTAGTTCACACCGACTAAACATCTCAGAAAACTCAGGTGGGCTTCTGGAATAGTGAGCAGGACTAATGGAAAAAAAAATTCAGGTTAAGACCAAATTTCTTCCATTACGTAGCTTCCCACTATTCCAAAACCTGTGGGATGTTCAAAAGCAATCCCTAGAGTGGGTGGGATCCTGGCACTGTCGCCCTGAGAACTGAAGCCCCAAAACTGGCTTCTGGGCGCGCTGCAACAGCCACCCTATAGTGCTTCATAAAGGTATGCAACATCGACTACGTTGCCACCTTGCAAATATCTGCTAGAGACAGTAAGGCAGTCTCTGCCCCGGATGTCGTCGTACGCCTCATAGAATGAGCCCGCAAGGCCTGAGGAGCCTGCTTGCCTGCAAGCAAATAAGCTGACAGGATAGTTTCCTTAAGCCATCTAGCAACTGTGGGCTTGGTCAAGCCTCTGTTTACCAAAAAACACAGTCTGTCCGATTTGCAAAACTCATTTGTGACTTCCGGATACCTAATGAGGACTCTACAGACATCAAGGAATTTCAAGGAAGAATACTGAGCCTCCTCGTCCTCTCTGCAAGTATACTATTTACAATGTCAACAAAATATGTAATAGAACATTTTAATAGACAGTGTAGGATATAAGCAAAGATGGAACATATACATAGGTAAGAGAGTAAGAGGAGTTAGAAAATAATTTAAAGAAAGATGTAAATGATATGCACGATCTGTGCAGAGAAGGGAGATGAAGACATTCGAGGGCTGGTCTTCTGAATGTGGACTCACACCCTCTATACGCCATAGCTACACAGTGTTTCTGAGACTGAAACAAGATGGAAATGACAGAATTAGAATAACCTTTTCATCTCAACTGAGCCCCTTCAATGGACAAGTCGTAACAGCAAATGCATGCTCTTGACACGAGCAAGCTGCACACTGTTGCTTGAAGGCCCAAAGAGACCACTTCAAAGCAGTGGCATAGCCAGAAGGCAATTTTTGAGTGGGCCAACAGGTTGGATGGGTGGGCACTAGACAGTGGTGTGCTGGTAAATATTTAACAACAGGCTCTCTTCCCAGTCCACCTCTGCGCCTCCCCTCAAAATTGCAGAGCTGGCTATAGCTGGGGAGAGAGCCTTGGGGGAGGGGGGGGCATTGCATTACTCTCTCCAGGAAAAAAAATGATCCCAGGTTCCAATCTAATTCATATTTAATGTGGGATAAAATGCCATCAATAAGTAAATAAATATAAACTTTTCACGCTGAGCACCTGATTCTCAAAGTGGACATATTCCAAACACTATAATGAAAATAAAATGACTTTTTCTACCTTTCTTGTCTGGTGACTTTGTTTTTCTGATCATGATGGCCCAGTATCTGATTCTGTTGTTATCTGTCCTCTTAACTCTATTTCCAGGGCTTCCTTTCCATTTATTTCTTTACTTCCCTCCTTTCTTCTTCATTTCTTGCCCTACATCCATAAGTAAAAGCTGGGTCCTCCGCAGACTTGACTGTCCAGTGGATACAGCTTCTGCCTATTTTCTCCATCCATCAGCAGTTTTTCTCCTCTCTTCCTTTTCCCTCATCTCACCTCCTTCCTCTCTCTTCCCTCCCCTCCATCCATGTCCAGCATTTCTTCTCTCCCTTCCCTCTCCTCCATCCATGTCTAGCATTTTTCCTCTCCACCTTCCATCCATGTTCATCTCACTTCCTCTCTTTTCCCTCCCCTCCATCCATGTCCAGCATTTCTTCTCTCTCCCTTCCCCTCCATCCATGTGCATCTCCTGTCTTCCCTCCATCCATGTCTAGAATTTCTTCTCTCTCCCCTCCATCCATGTGCATCTCCTTCCTGTCATACCCTTCCCTCCCCTCCATCCATGTCCAACAATTCTCCTCTCTCCCTGCCCTCCCCCCCATCCACCCATGTCCAGCAACTCTCCTCTCCCCTCCATCCACCTATGTCCAGCAACGCTCCTCTCCCCTGCCCTCCATCCATCCATCCATATCCAGCAATTCTCTTCTCTCCCCTGCCCTCCCCTCCCATCCATGTCCAGCGATTCTCCTTCGCCCCCATCCTCCCCTCCCATTCATATCCACCTGCCCGCCCTCTTCTCCCCCAAACATCCCCCTTTCTCTTCCTGCCACGTGTGGTTTAAATCTTTTTTTACCTCCGTCGAAGCGGCCGCGTCACTGAAAGCCCTGCCCATCAAGCCTTCCCTTCATGAGTTCGTTCCCTCAGAGTCCCGCCCTTGCAGAAAGAGGAAATGACGTCAGAAGGCGGGACTCTGAGGGAACGAACTCACAAAGGGAAGGCTTGATGGGCAGGGCTTTCAATGATGCAGCCGCTTCGACGGAGGTAAAAAAGATTTAAACCCCAGGCGAGGGGATGTTGGGTGGGCGGGCCTGGAGGGAAAGTGGCTGGGCCTGGGCCTGTCCAAGCCCGCCCGTGGCTACACCCTTGCTTCAAAGGCTTATTTCAGCGAGTCTTCTAGCTTCCGCTCTTGTAGGTATTTTAGGGTTATGCCCCTTCCACCGGTAAGATGGTCTTCTTAGTCACTGCCGTAACCAGGGAGTCCACCTGGGAAGCTACAATTTATCTTTCTCCTCCAGAACTAATGGGTAGCAGCGAGCCATAGCTCTTCCCACTCACTCTCAACCTCGCATCCAGTAAGACTTATGCTCTAATCAGGTCCTGAATGTCTGGATGCATTGGGAAGGCCTTAGAAGGACCTCTAAGACCCCTCATGATTGAGGAAGATGGAACTCCTGACATTGAAGCACAAGGCTCCACATGGAAAGCACTGCCAATAACTTAGAAATAGGAATACTATGCTCCTCTTTATGAAACAACCTCAGTACTTTTAGATCATCTCCCTCCTCTAAGGGCTTCTTCAACAATAGCTCCTCTGAATAGACCGAGGCCACATCAGATATGGAGGGAGAAGCAGAGAGAGCCTCATCTGCCCACTTCTGGAGGTCTAAATGAGATCTCTTAGGAGCCGGAGGGGCAGTGGAGAAACTGAAGCACTGTGCTTCAGTAAATAAGTCTGATGTAAGAGCAACATAAATTTCAGATAAAACAAAGATCCCAGTGCAGCTGAATACTCTGTCAGGCCCTGAGGCTGTAAATTGGCAGTTGTGCTCTGTGCATAATCAGACAGAGACTGCTCCTCACTGCCAGTCGGCCCTGCCAAAATGGCGCCTGTTCCCAGGCTCTCCTGCATCAAACTGCACATCAGCCCTGCCAGAAAACGCAAAATCCTCAGCATATTCGGATGCTGTGCCAAATCTGAAGGTGTGCTGCCATCGACTGTTTCCTCCACGTCCTGCGGGATTCCTAGCTTGCATGCACTACAACATCCTATGCCAGCTGGCAGGTCCCACAGTGATAACACCGCTTAACTGCCTTCAGGGGAGTTGCCATTCACCCTGACAGACACAAGCTCAGCACAATGTGTCTCAAGCAGTGACTCAGGATCACGCCCCTGCACTAAGTAGAACTTGCAGCCCTCCAAGTGGTTCTGAGACAAACTTTAGTTGGACTTACCACTGCTGGCTGCTCCCCCCAAGCTCATACTCTCCAGAAGTCTTACCACAGATGAGATGCTGGAAAAGGAGAGCTCCACATGAAGCAAGGGAGAGAGGAAGGCAGGGACGAAGTAAATTTGTGGGGCACCAGAGACAGGTATCTGGAAACCTCCAGATATGACTCTGCAAACTCAAGCCACCGTCAGAACTCAACTGGGGTCCAGTGACCAACTGGACCGGGAGCAAAGCACTCTGAACCAGAGGCTGAAATGTGTGTCCATTCACCTGCTGGAGATGGTGTTGCTGGACTGGATGCAAAGAAAGATCTCCACCTGCTGGTTGATAGACACAACTATCCCACAGGTTCTGGAACAGTGGGAAGCTACTTAATGGAAATACAGTTATGTGGACCCCTGAAAAGAAAAACGAAGGTAATGCACTGCTATTTTATTTTTGACTCGTTGGCCCAGCAGCTTCCTCCAGGGTTGTGGATCTAGTTCTAGAAGCCTTTATTCACAAATACCTAGGGGATTTTTCCTCAAATGTTAAATTCCCCAACCCCTACCAAACACTTAAACTCATTACAACAAAGGTCCTGGGCCAGATGCCATGCAACATGGATCTCTCCAAAACTCTGCAAAAGGATTTGATTCTGGCTACAAGGTGTTACCCTTCTGTAATGACCACAACTCCCTCCCCTTATGCCCCGGGATCTGTAAATGCGCCACAATAGCATCAGGAAGTGGAAGATATGTCTGATGAAATCGAATGCAGGACTTTCCACATGGCCATACTATTTTTATGCAAAATAATTCTGCATTTAAATCTAGAGCATACACAAAGACAGCCAGCCAAAAACTGGAAGAAAGAGCAATAATGTTAAAGGCAAAGCATCAACAGTAACTGATGCAAATTTGAGATTCCTAATTGGATAGACAGAAACAAAGTACATAACTGATGCCATATGAAACATTTGCATGATGCTGAAAAAAAAAGTAGGAGAAGAGGAGACCCAGCGAGATCGTAGAACACTCGGAGAAAACCAAACAAAACAGGGAGTAATTCTACAAAGGGAGTGCCAAGAATTAAGCATCAAGAACCCACATAAATGACTACTATACCAGCACATATGTGCATAAATACCATTGTTCTGGCTACACACTATTATATAAAATGGTACCAAAAGTGATGGCGCATAATTTGAAGGTGGATATACACACAGGTGGCATCAGTACACAGATAACATGAGTAAATTATAGAATACTAACGACCTATGCACTTTTTAGCCATCTAAACGTGAACATTTACATCACCTCTATGGCTGGTGTAAAGCAGTCATGCCTAAATTATACGCACATATTTGTGCTGCTACACTAGTATTCTATAAAGGAAAGCAGGTGCCTACTGTCCTTTACAAAATAGGCTCTGGATAGGCACCTTCTTGGTGCCCCTTAGAGAACTGCCTTCAGGATGGACAGTCTCTACTCCTTGAAGCTTGCAATCTAATCAAGACGGATGGCAAACACTGAAAAACAAATCTATATTTCAAGGCAGCTTAATACAGTTCTCCACAATTATAAATAATGCACTAGAAACAAGAGATAACATTTCAGATTGCAAGGTTGGATTAATAGGTGAGGTTTATTTGAGCAAAAGAGCCGACTGAGTACAGCTGTAAGAACTTTGGTTGTATCTTCTAGGTACAGAACTCTGGAATGCCTTACCAACTCCCCTCTGGTTCTATCCCTCCCTTCAACTCTTAAGACAAACCTGAAAACCTACTTATTTAGTATTGCCTATTCTTACGTAGATCCCCCCAGGGTGGGTATGAACTGCACTGCTGTCCTCGTGTATTCCCTCCCCCATCTTTTCTATAATCATTGTAGTTCTCCTCTCCTTCCCTGCATTTCTGTGTGAATTTGTTTGTAGCTTTCTCTCCCCCTTCATATTAGACTGTATGCCGCCTAGACATTGTTTTGATAGGCAGGATAGTAAATTTTCTAATAAACTTTAATCTCCAAAAACCAATCTATATAAGAAAAACTGCACATAGGGTGGGTGTGTGATGAGTAGAGTGGGAGGGATTTCAGGCCAACTAAATAGCAACGCCAGTCCTTAGGAGGTTAATGGACATAGAAAATACCAAGAACCTCTCAATAACACCTAGATGCACAATACTGCAGTCATTTTTAAACAAACCCTCACATTTTCAGATAAATGTACCATAAACCAAAACTCTCTTGTTTTGTTCTGTGCTGCCTCACTGCCAGGCATCCTGAAGACCAAGAATCTTCTCAAAACAGGGATCACAGCTATTAAGTATCAGGCTTTAAAAAGCAGGGTAACATTAAAGCATATTTATGTTACCTGCAGACCAGCTGAATTGTGCTGCTTCCCGGTACATTAATAGCCAAGAGTGACACTAGGGATCTTCATTTCATTACAGATATGAATCACTTTTTCAGAATGTCAATACGATGTACAAGTAAACAAATAAAAGAAGAACGTCTAGACCCTGAAGCAAAGAAAGTCAGGCCAAGGGCAGGAACCAAAAAGAACAGGAAACAAAAGAACAGGAGATGGAAGAATTGACAGCTGAGTTGCTGACCGCAAGAGGGGAAAGACTTATCCAAGTTAAACCTGACTCCAAACTAAAATACATGGTCAGTACGAACCTGCATATGAGGCCACAACCTGCATAAAAAGTATTCAATATCGTACAATAAAAATGTTTATACTCAGGAATTATGCCAATATGAACATGAGATCAGAAAAAATTAATCAAGAAAACAATTTCTCCCTGGAAATCAATGCATCCAGAGATGTCATTGGTACATGAGTACCTAAAAATATCCAGAATGCCAGGCTGAACTACATACTGCACTAACCACGGCAGATTTTAAAATCATAAATCAAAAGAAAACAAATGGAATACATCAAAATTCAATGTTCAGAAAGAACCCATAGCAATTCTACAGGGAACTGAGGAAGAGCACGAGTGACAACTGAAACGAAAATAAAATTAAAATGATGCATCCCCCCAGACACCAGAGGTCAGGGAAGCAATGAAGAGTATGGTGTAAGGGAGTGCATATGTGGGGTGTG
Organism: Microcaecilia unicolor; assembly: GCF_901765095.1. Lineage (NCBI taxonomy): Eukaryota > Metazoa > Chordata > Amphibia > Gymnophiona > Siphonopidae > Microcaecilia > Microcaecilia unicolor. The sequence continues at coordinate 186,175,543 of NC_044040.1, read as the reverse complement.
TCTAGGGCATTTGCACAAACAGTGGATCCAAACAAAGTCCTCTCACAGAGGACTTTGTTTAGATCCACTGTTTGTACGTTTGTCTTTGGTTCTCCTGTGGAGAGATCCCCTTCTGTGGGTGTTTGCTTCTAGGGTATTTGCATAGCAGATATGTGAGACAAGGAGGGTGGGTATAGTGTGGGTAAGGGCACTGTGGTTTGAGGAGGATGGTAGAGTGAGGAGTGTCTAAAATGGTGTCACAGAGGATTCTGAGGAATATCCCCCAACCAATTACTGAGAGATTAATTGCAGCAATATATTTGATAGCATGCTAAAGTCACAATCATCCAATGCTATATACACTCACAGAAGCCTCAGAAGATACGGAGAAAGACAATTTCTACTACATGCTACAAGACACCATCAACCAAGTCCTGAATAAATGACATTGAAATTAATGGGAAATCAAAATGCCAAAGTTGGAGAAAATCCACAGTGGCTAGGAAAGGACAATGAGAAACACCAGCACTGGAACACAAATAATAATGGCAACAATTTGTTCAGCTGTGTCAGCAGAATAACTAAGTCATCAGTGGCACAGTTCCCACATAAAAACACTCAAAGGCGATCATTTTAGAAGGGCTACTCGTGTTTTGAGATGTGCATAAACCGGTACTTAACCTAAAAAGGAGTGGAGTCCACTTTGGTTTCACGACTCATCTCATTCCTCTTTTTCTCCTAAACCGGTACTTAAACATTTATTTTACATAAACACGTAAGTTCCCATTTTACAGAGCCTGGATATGCACGTCAAAAAACCCAAATACTTGGAAATGGCAGTATGTTAGTGCAATCTGGAGACTGTCTAGAATGAGGCAGAATTACAAATATAAATCCCTGCAAATAGTTTTGTAGAATTACAAATATAAACCTTGAGTTCTGTAAACTTAGCTTGCATTCACAGAATCTGCTCCAACAGTACGACTTTCCCTCTTGGAACTTACTATAGGAAAAATGTTCAAATCCTGGTGTCATCTTAACAGCAACTCCCAACACTATTAGGCACACTGGGGCCCTTACAATGTCGTGGTAGAGCTACCTCGGCATTGGCACGCGCTAATCCAATACTACCACTGGCCCACCATGGAAGCCAGCGGTAGTGCCGCCCCCACTGCTAACTTTCCGGTGCAACCGCAGGGCCCATTTTACCACAGATTGGTAAAAGGGACCCATTGTTACCTAGTATGAAACCCTGCCAAAAATCCCTTCAGAACCTATTTACCAAACATGCTCATTCCATTAGACTACTAACTCTAAGAACTCAATAAGCAACAATCTATGAAAAGGCAACACTGAAAAAATTACACAGGGCCCTAAAATATCAGTACAGTTCCTCTTGTGAAACAGGAACATAGACACACAGATACACAGAAAATGATGGCAGATGAAGACCATATGACTATTCAGTCTGCCCATCCATAGATATAATTCATCTCTACCACTTCCGCTGGTAGGCCGTTCATGTATCCACCACCCTTTCTGTAAAGAAACATTTCCTTAGATTATTCTTGACACTATCCCTTTTCACCTTAATTCTATATTCTTTATTACAGAGCTTTTTTCTATTGAAAGAGGCCTGCCTCCTTGTGCATTTGTACCATTGAGGTATTTAAATATCTTTATCATATCTCCCCTCTCCCATATCTCTCTTTCTTCCAAAGTATACATATTGAGATCTTTATATCTGTCCCCATATGCTTTATGATGAATACCACGAACCAGTTTAGTAGCCTCCCTCTGAACTTCATCGTATTTACATCTTTTTGAAGGTGGGTCTCCAGAATTGTACACAATACTCCAAATGAGGTCTCACCAAAGAGTTATACAGACACTTATCACCTCCTTTTCCATGCTGGCCATTTTCCCTATACACCCAAGCATTCTTCTGGCTTTTGCCATTGCTTTTTCTATAAGTTTGACCACCTTAAATCTATCAGATATGATAATCCCCAGTTCCCACTCTTTCACAGAAGTACTTCACCTTCTGTACAGTATCGCTCATGGGTTTTTGCAGCCCAAATGCCCTGCCAAATTCTAGGTCATTCTTCAAGCTTCACTAGATCTCTCATATTATCCACACCACCAGAGGTGTCTGTCCTATTGCAGATTTTAGCATCATCCATAGAGGTGGACCTTACCTATCAACCCTTTTTCAATATTGCTCACAAAAATGTTAAGATGAACCTTGGGCAGTACATCAAATTGAATAAATCTTGAAATTTCAAACCACTGGTAATGTCCTTATCCTTATAGTGAACTCCATTTACCACCATCCTTTGTCACCTCCCATTGAACCAGTTTCTCCACATAAGCCACATCTAGCGCTCTCCCCTTGATCACACTCTCTGGTCATCCAGCCAAAGAAATTAATATTTGTCTGACAAGAACTACCTCTAGTAAAGCTATGCTGCCTTGGATCCTGCAATCCACAAGATTCCAGAAACAGCAGAGACCTGTATGCAGAAACTAAATACTTCTGATACCTCACCTATGTCACACAGATTCACCCTCATGTAATACAGAATAATGAACCACAAATTTTAAATACAAATGGCAAAAGAAAAATGGAAAAGAAAGTCCCGAGAAACTAAATTCTGCATGCTCTACAATGCTGGAGAAAGAGAAGCAGAAATGCATTCCCTTCTACACTCAGCAAAATACAAATCTATATTACACGGTGACATATTCTAATCATATTTTTAAGTAACTTTGCTGCAGCTTGCAGCATTTTTCAAATTTCTTGTTCTCTGGCCGCGTTGTGCTGCTTTTCACTTTCCCCCTAGCCCCCCCCCCCCCCCCAGCTCCTTGGTTTCCTTCCCCACCCCTCCCTAGCAGTCTCCCTCCATCCCCATCAGCCTCTCTCTCTTAATCCCTTCATTTCCATTTGTTGTTCTCTCTCAAGCTGCCCTCATACTCAGCAGCCTTTCTATCAAATCCTGCCTTGCTGTTTCAGAGCCCCCTTTGTCTCCAGCAATCTCTTTCCATCAACCCATCTGTTCCCAGCTGTCTCTTTCTCATCTCTCCTGCAGTGTCTCTTTCTCAAGGCCTCCCTTGTCCCAGTCTGTTTCTCTCAACCCTCCCTTTTAATTTGCCTTAATATAAAATGGCTTCTATAGTCCACGTTTACCAGAGTTCTCTCCAGTTCAGGGCAGATCACAGCAAAAAGATTAATATAATCATAAAATATATCTAACTTTATAGTACAATTGGATATAATAAAAACATACTAAAAAGTAGAAAAACTATAACACCATATTCTTTATTACTTCTTAAATAACTTATCTACTCATATTACAATGGGCTTGAAACTACATCCTTTCCTAATGAACCATACTAATCAAAATCTGATTAAAAAAGCCATGAAGTGATATACAATTAGTCTCCTGTCTTAGTTCCCCTGGAAGTCCATGCCTTATCCCTAGCAGTCTCCTTCTGTTTTCAGGGTCAAGGCTTAACACCAGCAGGAAGCAACTCTCCTCCTTTGGGGCTGGGCTGATGATAAAGACATCCTCCCCTCCTCATTCGCATCACTGCCACTGTCTCCTTAGCTCATGTGGGCTGTGTCTCATTCACTTTTTCTCTTCAGCTTCCACAGGCTGTTGATGCACTTCCTTCTTTCTGGCCCATAGTAGCAACTGATACCATCTTGTTCTTCCAGAGTCAACTATGGTACAAATGAAATCTTGGTTGGAACTCCGATAGTATCCCTGGCCTCTGTGGAAGCAACAATGTCCTCCCTCCTTGACTGGGCCCCACCTTGCAGTCAAGATGTCTTTACCTCATTTATCTCAGTTGCACTTTTTTGTTGTTGTTGTGAAGGCAGTAGTGGTGATCTGGAAAGGTCAGGGCGGCAATTTCAAGACAGGAGAATTTGCAGGTTATTTTGAAGTAAGCACTTTACATCAACTTCAGGAGACTTGGCATGGGGGTGAGGTTCTAGTCTGGTTCATGCAAATGCTCTCTGTACCTGACATTAGACCCTGCTCAGAGTTCAGTGGTGCCACTTGTCACATAGCACCTTGAGTGACCACCCTGCTCGCTCTGCCCTAAATTCAATCCTGCATGCCTCCATCCTTTCAGTGGGCACATTCTTTGCTCTCACTCTTTCTGTTTGCTAATTTTAGTATCCAGAAAGTGCCAGCCTGCAAACATTTTGGCAGTACTAAGAACATAAGCGTTGCATACTGGGACAGACTGAAGATCCATCAAGTCCAGTATCCTATTTCCAACAGTGGCCAATCCAGGTCACAAGTACCTGGCAAGATCCCAAAGAGTAAAACAGAATTTGTGCTGCTTATCTTAGAAAAAAAGAAGTGGATTTTCCCAAGTCCATCTTAATAATGGCTTATGGACTTTTTTTTAGGAAATTATCCAAACCTTTTTTAAACCCTGCTAAGGTAATTGTTTTTACCACATTCTCTGGTAATGAATTCCGGAGTTAAAATTACACATTGAGTCAAGAAATGTTTTCTCCAGTTTGTTTTACATTTACTACTTAGTAGCTTCGTTGCATGCACCCTAGTCCTAGTATTTTTGGAAAGGGTAAACAAGTGATTCACGTCTACCCATTCCATTCCACTCAATATTTTATAGACCTTTATCATATTTCCCCTCAGCCATCTCTTCTTCTCATAGGGAAGTCGCCCCATCCCCTTTATCATTTTTGCTGCCCTTCTCTGTCCCTTGTCTAATTTCGCTATATCATTTTTTGAGATGAGGTAACCAGAATTACACACAGTATTCAAGATGCAGTCACACCATGGAGCGATATAAGGGCATTATAACATTTTCATTTTTGTTTTCCATTTCTTTCCTAATAATTCCTAAATTCTGTTTGTTTTTTTTAGCCACTGCTGCACACTGAGCAAAGGGTATCAATGTATCATCAAGAATGACACCTAGATCCTTTTCCTGGGTGGCGACTCCTAATGTGAAACCTTGCATCACATACCCATTATTTAGGTTCCTCTTTCCCACATGCATCAGATTGCACTTGCGTGGTCATTAAACATCATTTGCCATTTGGATGCCCAGTCTCTCAGTCTCATAAGGTGCTCTTGCAATTTAACAACTATGAATAAGTTTGTGTAATCAGCAAATTTAGACCAAACCACTCTAGCAATTCTTGGCGCAGTAATGCCAACAAAGACCATTCATTTTGAATGGGCTTCATCAGCATTGCCACGTGGGAATCGCTAGCGCAGTTTGGTAAAAGGGGACTAAATTATTCTCAGTAGTTATGGTAAAATTATGTATAATCATACCTGATAATTTTCTTTCCATTAATCATAGCTGATCAATCCATAGACTGGTGGGTTGTGTCCATCTACCAGCAGGTGGAGATAGAGAGCAAACTTTTGCCTCCCTATATGTGGTCATGTGCTGCCGGAAACTCCTCAGTATGTCGATATCAAAGCTCCATCTGCAGGACTCAGCACTTAGAGAATTACACCCACAAAGGGACACTCTGCCCAGCTCACCACCGCCGAAACGGGGGAGGGGAATTAACCCAGCTCATCCCCACACAAGTGGGGAGGGGAATTAACCCAGCTCATCCCCACACAAGTGGGGGAGGGGAATCCGTCCAGCTCATCCCCGTGGAGCGGGGGAGGGACACCACACCCGCCGATGCGGGGGGATCTGGCTTATCCTGCAACCGCAACCGCGGGAGGAGCTGACTGACCCTAGCACCGCCGAAGCGGGAGGGGTACAAAACTGCCCTACAACTGCACGAAGCGGGAGGGAGTGCCGGCAGAATTTATGTCTCAATCCAGCCCCGTGAAACGGAGGGGAGAGGAATGCAGCAGCTCACTGTAACACAAACTCGTCTCAACTCTTGAAGAATCCAAGTGAAAAAACTTGAACCCGAAGTCTTCCTGAAGTAACTGAAGACTAAACTTGAACCTGAAATGCAACCAGAATAGAAACCATACAGATATCTGGGCGGGGCTATGGATTGATCAGCTATGATTAATGGAAAGAAAATTATCAGGTATGATTATACATAATTTTACCTTCCATATCATCAAGCTGATCAATCCATAGACTGGTGGGATGTACCGAAGCAGTACTCACCCAGGGCGGGACATAGGAATCCCTGAACTCAACACTGAAGCTCCACACCGGGCCTCCGCCCGTGCCTCCACAGTCAAGCGGTAATGCTTGGAGAATGTATGGGCCGATGCCCAAGTTGCCGCCTTGCATATCTCTTCCAAGGAGACGGACCCGGCCTCTGCCTTCGAGGCCGCCTGAGCTCTAGTGGAGTGAGCCTTCAGCTGGCTAGGCGGCACCTTCCCCGCGGCCACATAAGCCGCGGCAATGACTTCCTTGACCCATCTTGCCACTGGAGGCTTAGCAGCCTGCAGACCCTTACGAGGACATGCCAACAGGACAAACAGATGATCCGATTTCCGGAAATCATTGGTCACTTCCAAGTATCTGATGATGACTCGTCTCACATCCAGATATTTAAGAGCAGAGTACTCCTCTGGGTAGTCCTCCCTACGAAAGGAAGGGAGACAGAGCTGCTGATTCACATGGAAGCGAGAAACAATCTTGGGCAGGAAGGAAGGCACTGTGCGAATAGTCACTACTGCCTCAGTGAACTGCAGAAAAGACTCTCGACATGAGAGTGCCTGGAGCTCGGAAACTCTTCTGGCTGAAGTGATAGCTACCAAAAAGACTGCTTTCAACGTCAGGTCTTTCAGAGATGCCCTCAACAAGGGTTCAAAAGGCGGCTTCTGTAATGCTCTGAGCACCAGGTTAAAATTCCACGCAGGCACCATTGAGTGCAGAGGAGGGCGCAGGTGCTTAACTCCCTTGAGAAAACGCACCACATCTGGCTACGAAGCCAGGGAAGCACCCTTCAGGCGGCCCCTGAAGCAAGCCAGGGCCGCTACCTGGACTTAAAGGGAACTGAGCGACAGGCCTTTCTCCAGACCTTCTTGCAGGAATGCCAACACTGAAGAAATTGGAGCAGTGAATGAAGAAAATGAGCATGCTTCGCCACGCTGCAAAGGTACGCCAAACCCTGGCGTAAGCAGTAAAAGTAGAGCGCTTCCTCGCTCTCAGCATAGTGGCGATGACCTTGTCTGAGAAGTCCTTCTTCCTCAGACGCTGCCGCTCAATAGCCAGGCCGTAAGCCCAAAGGGGGAGGGATCCTCCATCACCACGGGACCCTGATGTAACAGACCCTGCTCCACTGGCAGCCCCACCAGGATTATCCGGCCCGGATGCTTTGCCAATCGGTCTAGCACCCTGCCCAACATGGGCCAGGGCGGGAACACATAGAGAAGCTCTTGTGTTGGCCACTGTTAGAGGAGAGCATCTACTCCCAGAGATCGAGGGTCCCGTCCTCTGCTGAAAAAGCGCGGCACTTGGCAACTGGCCGATGACGCCAATAGATCTAGGCTCGGCTGGCCCCAGCGCTTCGTGATATCCAAGAACGCCTGAACCGATAACTGCCACTCTCCGGGATCCAAGGTATGGCGACTGAGAAGTCCGCCTTGACATTCATGACTCCGGCAATGTGGGCTGCTGACAGCTGCTCCAGGCTCGCTACCGCCCACTGGCATAGATTCATGGCTGCCTTGGCTAGAGGGGCGCTCTTGGTACCTCCCTGGCGGTTGACATAGACCACAGCCGTGGCATTGTCCAACAGGGCCCGTACTGGCTTCAACGCCAGTACCGGGATGAACTCCAAAAACGCCAACCGAATGGCTCTGAGTTCCAGGAGGTTGATAGACCACTTTGCCTCTGCAGGAGACCAGAGCCCCTGCGCTGTCCTTCCCAAGAAGTGGGCTCCCAAGCCCGACAAAGAGGCGTCCGTCGTGACGACAATCCACTCCGGGATCACCAGAGGCATTCCTGCAGACAACTTGTCTGTCTGCGTCCACCAGCTCAGCGCCTTGCGCACTGCTGGGTCCAAGGGAAAGCGCACAGCATAATCCTCCGACATCGGAGTCCAGCGCAGCAGCAGAGATTGTCGAAGTGGTCTCATATGAGCCCTGGCCCAGGGCACTACATCCATCGTGGCCGACATAGAGCCCAACAGCTGCACATAGTCCCAAGTCCGAATAGGAGAGGCTACTAGGAACTAGTCCACCTGAGCCTGAAGCTTGACAATCCAATTGTCTGGCAGGAACACTCTGCCCACTTGGGTGTCGAATTGAACTCCCAGATGCTCCAGGGACTGAGTCGGGCGCAGCTGGCTTTTCTCCCAGTTGATGATCCACCTCAGGGAGCTCGAAAGAGCAACCACCCGGTTCACAGCTTTGCCGCACTCTGCATAAGAGGGGCTTGGATCAACCAGTCGTCCAGATAAGAATGGACTTGAACTCCTTCCTTCCACAGGAAGGCCGCGATGACCACCATTACTTTGGAGAAGGTCCGCGGAGCAGTAGCCAACCCGAACGGGAGGGCTCTGAACTGGAAGTGTCGGCCAGTACTGCAAAACGCAAAAAGCGTTGATGAGGAGGCCAGATGGGAATATGCAAGTACGCGTCCTTGAAGTCCAAGGATGCCAGGAACTCTCCTGCCTTCACTGCCGCTATAACAGAGCGGAGGGTCTCCATGCGAAAGTGCCGAACTTTCAAGGCCCAATGGACCCCTTGAGGTCGAGGATAGGCCGTACAGAACCTCCTTTCTTTGGAATCACAAAGAAAAAGGAGTAACGTCCCTTTCCAGGCTGATTCTCTGGCACCGGAACGACCGCCCCCAGGCGGAACAGATTGTCCAAGGTCTGCTGCACTGCCACAGCTTTGACCGGAGACTTGCAGGGAGAGAGTACAAACCCGTCTTTTAAGGGTCGGCAGAACTCTAGCTTGTAGCCGTCTCTGATGACTTCCAGCACTCAAGCGTCTGAAGTTATTGTGGTCCACTCGCCCATAAACGAGGACAGCCGTCCTCCAATCTGCACTGAGGCGTGGACCAAGGCCCCGTCATTGGGTACGAGACCCTGGGGGAGGACCGGAGGGAGCACCTCCGGGACGGCGGTCTCTGCGAAAGGAATGCTGCTTGGGGGAGAAGTTCCTCTTGAAGGAAGAGAGGGCAGAGGAGCCCGACCTGCCCAGGCGGTACCGACGGGCTTCCTGAGCCCGTCCTCTGCAGGTACCAGGGCGAGTACTAGCCCGAGCCCTGACCTCTGGTAACTTCTTGCCCTTAGACGTGCCGAGATCGGTCACGATTTTGTCCAGCTCGACCCCAAAGAGCAGCTTGCCTTTAAAAGGCAATCTAGCCAGGCGGGATTTAGAGGCATGGTCAGCAGACCAATGTTTCAGCCAAAGCCACCGCCGCGCAGAGATTGTCTGAGCCATGCCTTTAGCTGAGGCTCTCAAGACATCATACAGCAAGTCTGCCAAATAGGCTAAGCCCGATTCCAGGGCCGGCCAAACAGCCCTCAAGGAATGATCCGAGGGGGAAGCCCGCTGCACCATAGTCAGGCACGCCCTGGCCACATAGGAGCCGCAAACTGAGGCCTGCAAACTTAAAGCAGCCGCCTCAAAGGACGACCTTAAGGCCGCCTCCAATCCTCTGTCTTGGGCGTCCTTTAGGGCCGTGCCACCTTCCACTGGTAACGCCGTTTTCTTAGTCACCGCAGTGATTAAAGAATCCACGGTAGGTCACAGAAAGGCCTCACGTTCACCTTCAGGCAAAGGATAGCGGCGGGACATAGCCCTAGCCACTTTAAGGCTCGCTTCCGGGACATCCCATTGAGCCGAAATTAAGGAGTGCATGGCATCATGCATGTGGAAGGTTCTAGGCGGGCGCTTCGTCCCCAGCATAATGGCACAGCCAACAGGGGCTGAGGGAGAGACGTCCTCCGGAGAGGAAATCTTCAAAATGCCCATGGCCTGCACTAACAGGTTGGGCAAATCCTCTGAGCTAAAGAGCCGCTGCAGAGGGGTCATCCGCTCCATCCGAGCGGGGATCCGTCTCCTCCAAGGAATCCGCAAAGGACCGTTGGGAGACCTCAGACACGCTGCCCTCATCTACATCGGAGGAGACAAAGTCCTCCAAGGCCTGGGAATCAACCCGAGGGCGTTTACCTCTGGGAACCTCAACCTCTTTACCAGACGAGGGAGCAGGGGCAGCGTTTTGCATGAGGAAAGCCAGATGCAGCAGCAAAACAAACTCGGGGGAGAAACCCCCCAGACTGTGCACTTCCGCAGCCTGGGCAACAGCCCTAGATGCACCCTCAACCGGCGCTCGCAAGAGCGGGGGAGAGACATGCTGCGCATCCAAAATGGCGTCCGGCGCGACACTCCGCGAAGGAGCCGCGCGGGAAGAACGGCGCTTAACTTTAGCCGCTTTGTGCCATCGCCCAAATTAAGGGCGTTCATGGCATTAATGTCTCCAACCTCAAGGGCGGCCCACGAAGAAGCCGTCCGAGCCGCGTGGCCGGCCAAGATGGCGGAGGCGAGGAGCGGGGGATGGGCGTTTATGGCGGGAAAAACCGCCACGCCGGAGGAAGGACCGGGACATTCATCGGTCACGAAACTGTCACCCAACAAGGGCGAATCAGGCTGTAAGACCCCCGCATCCCCTCTAGAAGCGCTCAAGCGATCCGGGGAGCGACCCTTTGCGCCCTCGCCCTCCGACGCCATATGCCACGAGGAGAAGAATCGGGGAACCCCCTGCCCGCTATAAAAAGGTAAAAATTACCTGCTGTCCGCTCCGAGCTGTAACGAACTGGTGTCCCAGTGAGTAGCTGCAATGAACGTTTAAATAAACGTCGAAATAAACGCCTTTAAGGACGTTTAAAAATTTTTTTTTTTTTTTTTTTTTAAAAACGGAGCCAGCGGGAGGGGGGAGAAAAGGAGGGACCTGGTACCACCAGGTTTGCACTTGCTCAAAAGAGCCCTCAACCCCAGGCACTCAACAAAACCTAAAAATTAGGCTTGGAGGCCTAGCCAGAGCTGCTGCTGTGTGTGACCACCACCTGCTGAGATAGAGAACATACTGAGGAGTTTCCGGCAGCACATGACCACATATAGGGAGGCAAAAGTTTGCTCTCTATCTCCACCTGCTGGTAGATGGACACAACCCACCAGTCTATGGATTGATCAGCTTGATGATATGGAATCCCATTTTTAGATCATTTATAAATATGTTAAAAAGCAGCGGTCCCAGCACAGACACCCGGTATCTACCCTTCTCCATTGTACTGTTCTAGGCAAAGTATAGTGTAGCTTAAACCATCCCCAAGTAGAAGCTTTACCAGTAGACTCTCAATTCTTAAGCAAACCTTCTTTATTGTAGTACTCAGAATAAACAAATAAAATCCCATTTACAGTTCAGTTGCTTAGAAGAGAATTGTCACCTTCTGCACAGTCTGTATCTAGCTACCTCAGAGGCAAGGAGATAGCTAGAACCTCAGCCCAACTGAGAGGAAAAGTTGTCATGCTCAAAAGAGAATAAGGGGGAGAAACTCATGGAAAATAAATAGGGAATGATGGAAAAATGGTGAAAATTCTTGATGGAATCACAGTGGATTAAGGAGGGATCAGCCCTAGAACAACTGCTAATCACCAAGGCATGCAAGGAAGACCGGGATCTCTCACAGCTCACAGGAGCAGAGAGGAAGGACTGGCCCTAGTTCAGACATATGATCCAATAGGAAAAGCTCACGAGGAGTCAATCAAAGGACACTGCAAACTACAGGGAGGGGGAAGCCCCAGTACACAGTACTATTACATAGACAATGCAATTAAATACAAATAATTCTCATATTAAATACACATAACAATGCACCCTGCCACAATGAATATGGGAGCAGAACATCCATTGAGAATACCAACCATTGAAGCCTACTCTTTCTTTTCTATCTTTTAAACAGTTCTTCCATTAGGTAGCTTCCCATTATTCCACAACTTTCTAATCTCCTCGGGAGTCATTCATGAGGTACTTTTTCAAACACCTTTTGAAAATCCAGATACATTATATCGACCGGCTCACATTTATTCACCCCTTCAAAGAAATGTAGATTGGTGAAGCAAGATTTCCCTTGACTAAATATCCATGTTGGCTTTGTCTCATTAATCTCATTATAGATGGGACTCAGACCTAAGGGTGTGTAAGCTGTTCTTCAACACAGGGTGCCAGCCCAACCATATAGAACCAAAGTTGTCTTAAGAGTGGCTGCAGTACATAAGAGTTTAAAAAATGAGTGTGGCCCATGAGCAGGCTTGCATGCATAGGCCCGTGCAGCAACTCTATTCCCTCTTTTTCCTGTTATTAGTTTCCTCTTCCCTAAGAAATCTGAGAAGGGAGGTGAAGTTCCTGTCTGGCCTGTGAGCACACACTGGCTCATAGCTCTGTGCTGATTTATTTTATTTTTTTTTTTTTACTTTTCTTTGTGTGGAATTGTCACTTTGCCTTCTCTCTCCCCTCCTTTCACCTTTTGTTTAAAATGCCACCCATTCCTCTTTTTCTTGGAGCAAGATCTCCAAATGGCCCAGTTTTGGGCATACCATGACAGTAATGATCTCATTTCTGTGAGGAATCCTATATTGAGCTTTTCTTGGACTGTTTAATTTCTGGGCCCAAAACAACTTTCTTTTATATAAAACATAATCTGGGACATTTAACATACATGGGATTATGAAATCTTAATTTTGCAATAACATTTTTACTAGAGAAAAAAATGTCAAATTACAACGGTTGCACAACTATAGTTCTAAAACTAACCTGACAAACACAGATACGAACCTAATTAAAACATCCTTTTAGATAAATGTAGTACTAAACTATAACTCTATAGTCCATAAAAAGCAGCTTTTTGTTATAAAGCCTGGTATACCATAGTTTAGGGTCTTCTTCCCATCATGTGTGTCAAAACACTACAAACCAGAGATAACTGGGATACCAAAGTGCTTTTGTCTGAAAACAGATACAGCAAGCCCTGAGCTGCAGAAGCAATAATTTTATTATCTGAAAGTCATATTTTTGTCTGGTATTTTGTCAATGCAAAGCAATTAAATATACTTTCCTGTGTTGCAAAGTTAGTCTGCTTTATTGTGTAATCTTATTTCATTGGATGTGTGTTCTGTTCTCAGAGTGAAAGGAAAACAGTAAAGCTGGACTTCCTGAAAATCAAGGACAAAATAATTTACGTAAGAACTGTACTTATTTAGTCACACTTCTTGACTGGAATGTAATATGAAGTTTTGACTTATGATAGTCCGCATCATCTGTTCAAGCTGCCAAGGACAAATCAGGAAGTTAACAAGATTTTCAAGCCTCTTTCCATTTTGATTTCGGTAGTCCGATCAGTAAAGACCTCACAGTTTAATGGCAATATTTTGTTTGCATACTAACTGGTAGCATTAAGATTTCGTTCCAAGCTCGTCTGGAACAGGCGAACTTTATATGCTTGGGTAGGAGAACCTCTCGGGCTCTAGACCGGCCAATTTTTCTGCTACTGCCGTTGCACTGACCCAAAAAGCTACAGCACCTCACGGATACCTGCCCTGTAGTACTATTCCTGCGAGACTGAAAAGGCGCATCTTTAGTGTGAGGATATAGCAACGTCGCCAAATGAGCCCTTTTCCCCAACAACTTTGGGTCTTTTTTAATTTTATTTTTTTTAAATAATTACCTCGCTACCGCTGACAATAAGCCCCGTCTCCCCCTCCATTTTCCCTCTTTCTTCCTGCATTCAGCTCCCTGGACTACCGAAGAACATAAAAACAAATGCAGACCTCTTGCAGCAGGAATGCGCACCAAAACAGAAACGTCACAGCCCATAAGGCAACTGTCAGGGCTTTCGGTGCCGCACTCCCTCTATGGTTTGACTAACTTGACTACATTCCAACCCAAGGAGGTTAGATTGAGGCTAACTTCCTTGTTCCAACCCGTAAACCAAGAAGGTTGAACCTCCTACTTGCCGTAAACTGACGGGCGGCTACTACTTCCTGTTCCACCTTTACAACTATTGCGCATGCTCCTTGTTGCTATCCTGGACTTTTTCTGTTGTGGTCCAGAAAACATCTAAGTTAACCTAACCAAGAAGGATTTATCCTCGGCGTGAAGCAAAGATGTTGTGAAACACGGATTTCAAAAAGCAAGTGGCAGAACCCTTCCCTATGCCAAATTCTCCTGCTCTGTGATTTTACGGCTAATCGTAGGCACCCCCCGCCCCAGCCCGCTGCAAATAAACAGAAATAAGGGCGGGACCATAGCGTGGTGGATGCCGCTGCTGGGCTGGGTGGGCGGCCTCCGAACAGGAACTTATAGGGGGCGGGGACCACAGCACCATGGCCCCGCACATGGTTTCTGTTTATTTGCCACCACCGAGTCGGGGAAGCAGTGGTGGGTCGAACTGGCACGTCAGTGAACAGGTGGGTAAGCTCGCAAGAAGCAGACCAAAAGAAGAAATTGGTCTATAATTTCAGATTTCTTTATTGTTTATCGACGTTGAAGAACTAAACTACAATACTCAACACGGTCATATTTCACGGTGCCAGGTGCAAATAAAAAATAAACACTAAAGATCGCATCACCATATAAATAGGTATCTACAAAACTTTAAAATTATAGATCGAGTTCTCTTTTGGTCTGCTTCCTTATACCTCCATCTCTAGGTGGAAGAAATTGGGGTAAACGACAAGAAAAATGCTATCTGCATAATAAAGATACTAATTACAGCAGTCTGGAATAATCTTACTTATCGGCTGAAGAAAATGTTAAGAAAGAATGATAAAATGGAGCCCTGTGGCGCACAGCAATGAAGTGGATGAGAAGAGGAGAGGGCAGTGTAGAGATTTTGGGGGGAAAATTACACTTCAGAAAAGAAGATGATCAGAGATAAGCACAGCCTGAGGTTCTGTTTATCTTTCCAGAAGGAGGGTGTGATCAACAAAGTTGAAAGCAGCAGAAAGATCCAACAAGACCGCTAAAGCTATCTGCCCAACATCAGCATGGCATTGACCTTCATTAAGGCAGTATCAGAAGTTTCAATGCTATGTCCTATGTGCAAACCAGCTTGGCAAGGATGAAGGACCAGTTTGGATTATGGGTGCTAAAATGTTCTCTGTATTAACTGTATAGCAAAATAACACAGATTTTGCTATTTCTGTGCAACAGCAACCAAAACTGACAAAGCCTGCTGTCAATTTGCACCAATTTAAAATTTCATTTAGGTGGAGGAAAGACTTCAACAAAAATAGCACTACAATTTCAAGTTAGCTACTGTATGACACATCACAAGTCAAAAACTTCCCCTTTCCTATTTTTTGTTTTTAAATCATTTTAATCATATATATATATATATATATATATATATATATATATCACTTTTCTTAAACTCCAACTTGAAAGTGCAGACTATTGACTTAACTTCGACGAAGACGCTAAACTCAGCCCAGCCATAAGCTCTACAAAGCCCCTCCGTTTCACCACATATCACTTCTTCATGAGCTGCCAGCATCAGATTGGCGTCTCAGATATTTATCCTTGCTCTTACTCCATTCTCCAATTTTAAATTGGTGCAAATTGACAGCACGCTTGATTAGTTTTGGTTGTTGTTGTTGATACATATATTGGTCTGCAAGCCAGTCAGTATTGAGTGTTGTGTCTGTGCATAAAGTTTGACACATTAACTGCAAATCCTTAGTTAATAGGTTCCTATAAGTCCTGGTTGTGTTAAATGTAAGAAGTACAGTTTTGCCTTTGTCTTTCTCCTTATTCTTCTCCATGATTAGTAAGATTAGTAACAAAATCAAGTAGGTATCAACTTAATGGAATCCTGGGCTCTTAAATTTAAATTGAAACATAATACTGATAAAATTTATGATAGTAACTAGCCCTTATCACCCAATAACTGTCTCAAATTTTAAGATTGATAATGTTACTTATTCTTTTGATTCAACAATGAAAATCTTGGGGATCTTAATTGATCAGTTTCTTTCTTTTGATTGCAAAATTTCCAGAATACTCATGCTATAACAACCAGAAGAAAATTCATTCAGATTTTATATAAAGAAATGAGTGTTGTCACCTGTTTTGCTTAATAATGGAGTTTTAACTAATACTCTTAAATGAATTAGTACAATAGCCTAATAGGTAACCATAGGACATCAAAGCTGCAAAATAAATGGTGTGGTGGTAGAGGACATGACAGCATGCAAATAAGCCCCACCCCTTATTTGTGTAAGTGCACGGCCACAGGTGTGCACCTTAAGGAGTATGTACCTTACTGCATGCCATCATACAGCCTAAGAGTTCACTGTTATGGTGTTATCGTGGAATAAATATTGACATTTGAGGGTGTTGGGGAGGATACCTATTATGGCATGTTCTGGAGATACATATCTAAAGATGTTGGTACTAATGAAGTGGTTTTTATTATTGGTTTTAGTCGTGGATCTTGCTTTAGGGCAGGAGTTCTTAACCAGTGGTGCCTGCACCCCCAGAAGGTGCAGAAAAAGGTCAAACTGGGTGTGTAGAAGGCTTTTCAAATTGGAGGCAATTTATTGAAACTTTCTAGACAGATTGAAGGCAGGTATTAGGATAGTTTTCAAAGGAATTGGCCCAGGTAACGTAATAGCTGAATGAAATTCCTTAGGCTGAAAACCTCACTTAATATTCATATTGGTATTGAATTTTTTCGGGATCTTGCCAGGTATTTGTAACCTGGATTGGTCACTGTTGGAAACAGGATGCTGGGCTTGATGGACCTTTGGTCTGTCCCAGTGTGGCAGTACTTATGTACGTTATTCAGCAACATTATGTACAATTATGTATGTAGCATTTAGGTTTAGGTGTAACTTCTTTAGTGGTATAGCTATGTACTATAATTTTTTCAACATATTAGCAGATAACAGTGACACATGTAACTGTTGGTACTCATTAGTAGATACATGGTTTAGGAAGAGGGTGCACAAGTTTAATTGATCAATTAAAGGGGTGCGAGAGCCCTTGTTGTAGGGGATATTTGGGGTTTTACAAATTGTTTGATTAAGCCTGGTAGGATTCACCATATTCCTTCAGTTTGGAATAAGATTTTTCCCTCTAAATTTAGGACTAAGATTAAAGCTGAATACAAATACCAAACAGTGGTACCAAATTATGGTGGAGGAGTGGCCTAGTGGTTAGAGCACTGGTCTTGATATCCAGAGTTAGCCGTTTCAAATCCCACTGCTGCTCCTTGTGAACTTGGGCAAGTTACTTAACCCTCCATTGCCTCAGGTACAAAATTAGATTGTGAGCTCTCCAGGGATAGAGAAAAACCCAGTGTTCTTGAAGGTAACTCACCTTGAGCTAGTATTGCAAAAAGGTGTTAGCAAAATACAAATAATGGGCATTGAGCTTAAACATAACAAGTAATAAAAGAAGCAACATGAAATTTGGGTTTGTCTTGCACAATATAACCTGGTTTATCTTTAATCTCTCAAATTTACTACAGGTTCTCTTCTTAATGCTTCATTGTACCAAAAAGCTTCCTTCCGGATCTGGTTCAGTGTGTATTACATGCTGGCAATGTATATGTCTTTCTGCCAGATTTTCCTGGTTTCTGATTGACATAGTACAAAATAGTCACATGGGACTGATGCTTCTACTAGTAATGTTATTCTTATGGTTTTCTCCTTTACCACTTCCTAGTTGTAAAGCCCTTGAATTCGATATTCCATCTGTCAGGCTCCTTCTCTTCTTCAGAAATCACTATGTGGAATAATTGGTGTTTTCTTTTGTATTTGGCGAGTTGCCATCAGACAGTTCCCACACACCAATTCCATCCTAGGACTTTTCCCCTCTGTCAGATTCCCACTCAAGGGGGACAATTCCCTCCTAGCACTATTCCCCCGCCCTCTCCCCCAGCTAGTTCCCACCCTGCAAAGTTTTTGATATCGATATGTAGTTTTCTGTCTTTTTTTTCTTGTGTCGATGTTCTGTCAGGGTTTTTTTCCCCCCTTATGCGTTGTAATTTTTTTGAGAAGCGTTGTGTGATGTGGCTTTTGTTGCGTTAGGCAGAGGTGAAGCATTTAGTCTGGGAGTGGAATTGGGTGGGAGCAGGAGAGGTGATGATTTGAGTCTGGGAGCAGAGCATAATTGGGCGGGAGTTTTGAGTCTAGGAACGGAATCTGGTGGAAGCAGGTTAAATTTTAAGATGAATCTTTAGTCTGGCAGCAGAATCGGATTGGGGTGGGTTAAATTTAAATATCTAGTATAGGTTTTGACTGATTATTGTGGTTTTTTTTTCCTTTTTATGTGTCTGGTTGTATTTATTTATTTATTTATTTTAAATTCCATTATGGCTGTGCTGGTAATATTTTGTGTAATTTAAAAAAAAATATTATATTAATCTTTATTAATTTGGATTTCTTTTTTTTTTCTTTTGTGTGGCATGCTAAAGGTAATGTTGGGGGGGGGGGGTGGCGTAGTTCCCCCCCCCCCCAAAATGAGCTATTTGGAAGGGTAAAGAGAAGAGAGAGAGATTCTAGACCATATTGCTTCATGATTGTTAAGGGTGGGAATTGTCCTCCCTGGCGCGATGGGAATTGGTTAGGTGGTAATTGACTTAGGTGACAACTTTCCAGATGGGAACTGACCTAGAACTGTTTTCTTTTTATTGTATGGAACATGTTCGTTCACAGCACATATTTACAGAAAGAATGGCAAGACAACAGAAGTAGAGATACAGGAAAACACGGCATGCAAAAATGCACAAAGAGAAGTGTACTGCCTTTATTAAAAGCTAGCAATCAAGCTACTGTCTTATCTGTTGGTCTGATATTAATTAGAAACTGGTGGAATCATCTCATAATTATTCAGTCTATGGTACCATCTAACAGATGAAAATCTATAAGGGTATTCCAGTAATTTTCTGTAATTTCTTTGACCTTGAGTATCTAATCACTTTGCTGAGATTGTTACATTTATTGCTTTTGTGCATGTCTGTGTGTAGCCCCTTTGTTCCCATATTCACATAAGAAACAAATTCAGTTGCTTTAGCTCAAGTGGTGTTCTCTTGACATAACCTCCACCCCCAGTCTCCATATCTGCAGCCTTAAACATTAGAACGTAAGTACTTTTCATCTGAATAGAAAAAATCTGTACCATTCTATACTCAGACTTGTTGTGGAAAAATCCACAAATTCCAGCAATAGCCACTAGTAATGTCCAGATGGAGGGCAGATGTCCTTGTCCCCAGGCCTTCCAATGGAGGCCCCTGCTTTCTTAGTAGAATATCCCTTCTCGCTTCCAAGGCTCCTTTTCACCTTTATTGTTGTGCATCAGACCTTTTGAAAACAAACAGAAGCCAGGGAGTGGAAGGGGGATAGAAGGGTCACCCTTCCTTCCCAAATACCAACAGGTGGCAGAGGGTGGTGGTAAACGGAATCCGCTCGGGGGAAAGGAAGGTGCGCAGTGGAGTTCCTCAGGGGTCGGTGCTGGGGCCTATTCTGCAATATATTTGTAGGTGATATTGCTGAAGGGTTGGAAGGCTTTTTTGCGGATGACACGAAAATAGCCAATAGAGTGGATACCCTGGAGGGAGTAGAAACGATGAGAAAGGATCTCCGAACATTAGAACAATGGTCAAGGGTCTGGCAGTTAAAATTTAATTTACACACAACAGTACCCTAACCTACTTTATAACACTTATAGTTGAATACACAATAATTAAACACAAACAAATACCACAAACCAATAAGGTACCCTCGGAACTCGCTCACACAAGCCTTTCATACCGCCACCCCCACTAATTACACTTTTAATAATCTGTGCCAAGACGTGTAGAGTGATGTACTTGGGGTGCAGAAATCTGAAAGATAGATACCGGATAGGATGGGAGAGATAGTAAGCTCGACACAGGAGAGAGACCTTGGGGTGTTGGTGTCCGAGGATCTGAAGGTGAAGAAACAATGTGACAAGGCGACGGCCGTGGCCAGAAGGATGCTAGGCTGCATAGAAAGGGGTATAACTAGCAGAAGAAAGAAGGTGTTGATGCCCCCTCTACAAGTCGGTGTGGCCCCACTTGGAGTATTGTGTTCAGTTTTGGAGGCCGTATCTAGCTAAGGATATAAAAAGACTGGAAGCGGTGCAAAGAAAATCTACGAAAATGGTATGGGATTTTCATTGCAAACTGTACGAGGAGAGACTTGCCGACCTGAACATGTATACTTTGGAGGAAAGGAGAAACGGGTGACATGATAGACATTCAAATATTTGAAAGGTATTAATCCGCAAACAGACCTTTTCTGGAGACGGGAAGGAGGTAGAACTAGAGGACATGAATTGAGGTTGAAGGGGCCAAGAAAGCACAAAGGCAGACGGTCTGCAAACTCCAAGGTGGAAAGCAAAAAGAGCAGATCGTGTAAAAGTAAAATGTAATTTATTTAAACAGTATAGCAATACTTAGAAGGAATGGATCCATGGAATTTTATTGGAGATTGGGTGGAGACGCTGGTAATTGGGAAGCGAAACCGGTGCTGGGCAGACTTCTATGGTCTACGCCCTGATTGTGACTGAACAGATAGGGATAGGCTTGAGTGTAAATTTTAAGGGGCTTCGATGTTAGCGTCAGAATTTTTAGTACAAGAAGAGTGCTGGGCAGACTTATACATCTGTGCCCTGAGAATGACAAGGACAAATCAAACTCGGGTATATATATAAAATATCGCATATCAAGTAAAATGAGTTTATCTTGTTGGGCTGACTGGGTGGGACCGTACAGGTCTTTATCTGCTGTCACTTACTATGTTACTATGTATCTGGAGACTCTGCCCCTAGGAGACTTTAATTCTCCAAAGAGGTGTTGGATTGGTAAGAGGAGCCTCCATCTCCTGGATTGTTGCTGAAATCCTTGGGAAAGGAGGAGGTGAAGGCTGAATTCCATTCCTCCCCTTCAGAAGCCTTGGAATGGAGAGCTATCCTCAGAAGATTCCTCTGTGTTTAGGCTCCTTGGGAAGAGGAAATTTGCTTCCCTTATTTCTAAGTCAGGTCCTCGCTTTAGATGACTGGCTCAACGGTCAAAGAGTTCCCTAGGGGTGATCCCATTCTGCATCTCCCAGAGAGTTCTAAGGTACCTCAGGAATCTAGGGCAACTCATTTAGCAGACAACTTATTTGATGTTATTAGAATCTCTTATAGGTTAGTGGCATTAGTCATAGCACAAGAGCTTTTATGACTTTGTATTTGGGCAATAGATAGGATCTTTAAAATCCAACTTAGCCAGCTTCTGTTTAAAGGGAGGATATTTGTAAAAGAGCTGTTAAAGCTGGTCAAGAACCTGGGAGAAACTAGGCACCAGTAGATATTTAGAAGATATGTTCATCTATCTTCCGGGACTGCAGTGAGTCACTTTCAATTTTAAAGGTGCAAGTGTTACTGACTGAGAAGTGGCAATCCTTTCAATCTAACAAGTGTCAAGGGTAAGACTCAGCCTTTCAAGGATCTTGAGGGGGGCGTGTCAAGATGGCAAATGCAACCCGCGGTTGGGGAAATGCTCTTAGATCTCCGGAGCCTCTTTGTGGATATTTTGCCTTCTTTTTTCTTCTGCTATCGCTAAACAAATGCCGCACACAAAGAGGAAAGGCGCGACGAGGATGGGAATCCCGCCTGCCTCATCTTCGACCCCGCTCCAGTCGACCTTGAGCGTTACCTAACCGCTGGATCCCAACTCGGAATGAGAGGGACGGGACCCGCAGTAGAGAGTCCGGGAGAAGAGGACTCCCTACGGGCCAATGAAACATCATTATCCCCTCCCCCAGCTTCAAAATTTCCTCCGCATCCAGCAGCGTTTGCAGCAAGAGAGGGAGATTCGAGCTCCACCGGAAGTGTGAGAAGCAAGAACCCTGAGCGGGACCTCGAGCAGCAACAGAAGCTCCTGGAACAAGCTTCCCCAGTATTGGGGGGGAACGTAGGAAGAGCAGCGGAGGTGAATCTGGAGACTATCTGGCAGGTATTGAAGAAAATGGAGGCTTCTCTACAGGAGTCCCGAGGTGAGGTTACAATTTTAACCACTAAAGTTGGAGAACTTCAAGATTCAGTAGAGAAGATCCAAGCTGAACTCTCAGATAAAGTTAAAAACTTACAGCAAAATCAGAACAACTTATTGAGTTTAAAGCAACTGTTGTAAAAGACAAATTGTTTGTGCATAACAAAATAGAACAACTTGAGAATTACACAGGCGCCTAAATTTAAGGGTTTTGAATTTCCCAAGACTCCCAGGGATATCACCTTTGGACATGTTTAAAAGATATTCCTTTGAGATATTGAAGTTACCCCAGGAAGGTTTTCCCCCTATAAACAAAATTTTTATTTACCCCAAAAGAAAGGAAAGGATTTGGGTGAACCAGGTGGTCTAGAGAGAAAAGTTTGGATTTGGCGAATATATCTGAAATATTAGAACAAACTTTGGATACTAATACGGAGCGAAGGACTTTATTAATTTCATTTACCTTTGAAAGATCTTAATGCAATTTTACGTCTCTATTCCGGAATTCTGCTACTTTATTTGCGGGTGCCAAGTTTGGATGTTTCAAGATGTAACTAAATCTACTCAACAGAGAAGAAAGTCTTTTTTGGAATTGAAACAAAAAATTTGGATTTGGGAGGATCTTTTCTACTGGCCTATCCATGTAAATGTATAGTTCGGTTAGGCTCAACAAAGTATGTTTTTTTCATGGCTGACCAGTTGAGAGTCTTCTTAGATTCCAAAAAGCTTGATAAAATATGAGATTGGGAGGATTTGCATCTGTTCTTCTTTAAAAATTGAATATAATTAACTTCTCTATTATGTTTGCCTGTCCCCCCCCTCATCACATGTGGTCTAAGGAAGATTACTTGAATGATATGGATTAATAGCTTAGTGGATACTAATGGTAAATAGGTGGGAATATTTTCTTTTGTTTTTTACTTGATTTGTATCCATTTACTTTATATAACACTATGATGCTGAGTTTCATGACAATGTAATAAACTGCTTGTCAATTTAATTTGAAAATAATTTAAAAAAAAATGAAGGATCTTGAAAGTGAAGAAGCAACAGTGCTGGGACTTCTCAAACCCTCTGGTCAGCTCAGTGAAGGACAGTGTGTCCCCTGCAGGGTAATTCTGATGGGCAGCAACCTACAGTAGATTTTTCAGGAGTGAATCCACATCACTTTGGACGAGTAGATCATGACTATTTTTTTTGGAATGAGCACTCCCTGGAATTTACAACTTTTTTAACACTTTTATGCTGTCCTCCTGCTTTTCATGGCTCAAAAGAATTGTGGTGAAAATTCTGGAAAGGATCTTGTGTCTAGAAGTCCAGTCCTATTTGAGGAACAGAGCCACAATCAATATTTTATCTACTTTGTAATTCCAAAAAGGAGTTGGTCTACATGTCACATTCTTGACATCAAGGTTGTGAACAGATATGTTCAAATTCCTTGCTTATATATGGCGATGTTTCTTAATGGCTTGAGCAGCAGCCTGAGAACTAAGGAAGCCTGATTTCAAATCCCGCTGTTGCTCCATGTGATCTTGAACAAATCATTTAACCCTCCATGGCTCCAGATTCAAACTTTGAAAGTCCTCCAGGGACAGGAAAATACCTACTGAAAAAAGGCAAGCTGAATCCAAAATCCCATTCCTTTCCTTTCCCCTTTTGTTGCAAGTTCTTTCAGAAGCATACTTTCGCATTCCGTGAAAGAAGACCATCAGAAATGTGTACGGTTTTTCAGACTGGCATAGCACTTTCAGTTTGGGGCACTGCCGTTCAGATTGGCCATAGCACCAAGGAATACCTCCAAGGTTATGGTCGTGGCCTTTTATGGAAGGAAGGCATCATCAAGGTTCATCCTTATCTTTCAACTGGTATTTAAGAACCAAATTAGAACAGGAAGAGCAGAAGGTCACATCTGGGCTGATCCCCACCCTGTCCTTGGAATATTTGAATACTTGCTTTGAAACCAAAGTAGCCATGTCTCCATGACCCAAATTCAGAGGCTTCTCTCTTAGAAACTGCTATGCTCAATGATGGCTTCCCTGGACCTAGTACCCTGACAAGAGCTGATGAGTTCTCTTCACAGCTCTTGCAATGCTCTCCCCAGCCTCAGGACTTTATGACTCACCTTCCTGCACCATTCTCGGTAAAGGAGAACCTGATTTGGTGGTCTAGCTCTGCAATCTCTTAAAAGAAATAGGTTTAGAGCTTGCCAATAACACTTTACTCACATCAGACAAGAACTTACAGTATTGGGGTTCTCATTGGCATGGGCAGATAGCTCTAGGACTTTGGTCCAAGAATGTAAGTGGACCAGATGTAGACTGGAAACAAAAGCCGTCAGTTTAGCTCTGTTCCACTCCCTACTCTTAGTGAAAGGAACAGTGTTTCAGGTGCTCCCAGGCAACACCATGGTGGTTGTATGTTTAAACAGACAAGGGGGCATATGGCACAATATAGTGGGCCAGGAAGGGAACATTCCATTCCATTGGTTGGAGTAGAATCTCTGGTCATATTCCATTATTTGACTGCCTTTTACTACTACTACTACTTAACATTTCTAAAGTGCTACCAGGGTTACGCAGCACTGTACAATTAGCCTAGCAGTACCAAAAAACTACCACTAGAAGCCTATCTATGCCATTTTTAAAAATGCTCCTGCCTTCTTCCCTTCCTGCAGAAGACACCAGGGATAGCCTAATAGGTGAAGTGTTGTGGGGGTCTGGGGGGGACCTTATTTTGAACCAGTCACGTAGCCAGACTTCGGTGTTTTTTTTTGGGGGGGGGGGGGGTTGAGCCCAAAGTGGGAGGGAACAAAATTTTGCCCCACCTCAACCCCACATACCTGGGTTAACAGGGGTCCCCAAGAGGCATATTTTCAAAGCACTTTGGGAGGCTAAGTTCCATAGGTTTCTATGGAACTTTGGGAGGCTAAGTGCTTTGAAAATGAGCCTCTAAGCCCCGCCAGCAGAAGCTCCAGCCAATATTTGTTTTCTTGAGCTGCTGTACAGCCTGTCCTGCTTCCCCTCCACCAATATGCATGCTTAGTTTTAGTGAAATTGAGCATGCGTGAGGGAGGCCCACCACCTACGCATGCTCAGTTTTCATGCATGTGGGGGAGATCGTCCCTCGTGCATGCTCAATTTCACTAAAGCCAAGCATCTGTGCAAGTTGGGGGGGGGGGGGGGGGCACAGCAGACAGCACAGTGGCTCAGGAAGACAAGCACCTGCTAGAGGAGGGCTTCTGCTAGTAAGGCTTGGGGACCCCCCACCAGCCAAAGCAGCATACAGCATATCAATTTGGGGGGGGGGGGGGACCTGATCCCAAATTGTGTGTGTGTGGGGGGGGGGGCTTAGCTATGCCACTATAATCTGAACAAGGGAAAAGGAGTGGAAGAGCTGCTATGAAAAATCACCAGCCTTTTAAAAGACAGCTAGCCTCAGCTCAAGCTTCCCATCTTTTGCAACACTGTTGCTTGGGAATACATGATGTTCCAGCTTCAACAATGCATAAAAACTTTACCTCAAGATTTGCTAACCCATGGTTTTAAGGTACCATGTGTTAGTGAATTTTGCACTAACTTTTCCTGCAGTAAAATAGTATGCAGATATAGGTTAGTTAATAGGGGCTTAGACACGGCAGTTGGTAGAAGCAATTGGATTGAAGCCTTGGTCATGCTGAAAGTTTGCATGTATTTTTAAATTATTGTATTTGTAAGTAAAAGTGGTTTTTTTGTATGTATATTCTGTAAACCACCAAGAATATTTGGATTATGTGGTATACAAGCTTTTATTAAATAAACAGTTTTCGTGCTATATGACCCTTTGTAAATCTTGATTGCAAAAATGGAAATCCTGCAATCCTTCAAGAAATCTAAGTATAGAGCTGGCAGCAGAACTTAATTTGTTTGCCTACCCCCTCCTTCTTCTCCCAACCAAAAGAAATCCCACTGCCCAGGAGAGTTCGATGAGAACATGTCTTCGTTGCTGAGTACTAATCAAGAGTAAAACAGATTTTTCTTCTGCTGACCTTATAGCCTGGAAAAGTATTTATATCTGCTTCATTTCCTGAGCATTAATATTTTAGCTTTGTTGGAACATACAATTGCCCTTGGGGTTTTTCTAACTTGCCATTTGCTTTTTCTTTTCATATGTTATTGCTAGCGAGATGTTGCATGGCAGGAAACACCATCCACCAGTTTCACAACTTTAAGGAAAAAAAAAATATTGTATTTTAGTGCTTTTCTTACTGGTCAACTTTTTTGATTACTTGGTACCAAAGTTGAGGGCATCTAACTATAATATCTACATAATGCACACAATTGTACATATTTATTTATTTATTACATTTGTACCCCGCGCTTTCCCACACATGGCAGGCTCAATGCGGCTTACATAGTAACAATATAAAGAATATACAGAAAGAAAGCATAGGGGTATACTCACCAGAACATGAGTTCAAAGTCCTATCCTTGTATATTAATTGAGCCAGAAACTAAACTCTGAAAATCGGTGTGTCAGAGAACTGCATTAGCAGAAGGTTTCAGGCTGACCCAGTCTTGGTTTGTCCTATCACATGAATGGTGATGTAGTTCTGATTTTCTTGGGGGAAAACAGGACTGCTCCAGCTAGGGCATGGACTAAAACCAGGAGTAGCTCAAGCTTTTTTCACAGGCGAGCTGGAGTCCTGTGGTAACCCTGGGATACAGGAACAACTAACCAAAGCTGTTTGAGGAGCAGCTGCTGTTACTGAATAAAGAAGTTCCTTCCAGTTTTCAGTCACACAGCAGTCCTCCCTCTCAACAACAAGAAAATTATACATTCAGTACAAGAATGTCCTGCAGTTCTGGAAAATATAAAACAAGAATTTGGTTCGCAAGTTACATAAGTACATAAGTAATGCCATACTGGGAAAAGACCAAGGGTCCATCGAGCCCAGCATCTTGTCCACGACAGCGGCCAATCCAGGCCAAGGGCACCTGGCAAGCTTCCCAAACGTACAAACATTCTATACATGTTATTCCTGGGATTTTTCCAAGTCCGTTTAGTAGCGGTTTAAAATCAGATTTAAAATCAGAATTGAAAACTCTCCAGGAGTTTAATATAACTACAGTCGAAGATAGGATCTTTATTCATCGGAAAATAGAACAAATTGAAAATTTTCATCGCAGATTAACTTTACGTTTTTTGAATTTTCCAAAATCTATGGGAGTCAGTCCTCTGGACGCATTTAAGAAATATTTAATGGAGATTTTACATTATTCCCCAGAAACGTTTCCGCCAATAAGTAAAATCTATTATATTCTGCCAAAGAAAGATCTACAACAGCTTCCGGAGGCTCCTGACCCACCAAGATTAAATAAAGATATTTCGAATTTGACTGATTTCTTAGAAGCTTCTATGTCTGAAGAATCTGAAAGGTTGACTTTGATGGTGATGTTTGTATTTGAGCAAGATCTGGAGGCAATTAAACGCCTATATTTTAGAAATGCAAAGGCATTTTTCTTGGGTAAAAAGATATGGATGTTTCTAGACGTAACTAGATCAACCCAGGAGAGAAGGAGAGCTTTTCTATCTCTTAGGGCTGAAATTTTAGCCCTAGGAGCATCATTTTATCTTAATTATTCTTGTGAATGTGTGATTAAATTCTTGGGGATAAAATATGCTTTTTTCCAGCCAGAACATCTTAGTGAATTTATAAAAATGAAGAAATTGGCTGCTGGCTAGAACCAATTATTCGGGTATATTTAGTTTGGATAGATGGATGCTAAGCTATATTATTTTTATGTTTTCCTCAGGATTTCTCCATGTATTTTCTTTCATGTGGCCCTTTCTATAGTGGTCTAAAGAGCGGGAAAATGTTTTTCTTTCAAAAGTCTAATTGTATTTACAATTTTAAGTTCCGTATTGCTGGTTCAAGTTTGTATATGACTTGTAAAAATTTAAATGCATTAAAAATAAAATAAAATAAAAAGAATGTCCTGCAGTTCTTTTGCTTCGGTGTCAGTGGTGGGGGGGCGGTGGGGGCGGTCCGCCCCGGGTGCACGCCGCTGGGGGGTGCCGTGGCGCGCGCATGCTCTGAGTTCGCTGACTTTGCGCGTTCGCTGCAGCTCCCTCTGCCCTGGAACAGGTTGCTTCCTGTTCCGGGTCAGAGGGAGCTGCAGCGGACGCGCAAAGTCAAGGAACTCTGAGCAGGCGCACGCTGTGGCACCCCCCACTAGCGGCGTGCACCCGGGGGGTCCGCACTGCATTGGGGGGGGGGGGTGCTGCACCCGGGGGGCGGGGCGCCACCACGGGTGTCCGCCCCCCTAGGAACGCCACTGTTCGGTGAAGTTACTTTATTGTTATATGCAATAGGAAATTTTAAGACAATCCAGGAATGCAAGACCTTTGATGTCAAAATGATAAAACATTTTGGCACCTACCACACAGGACTTAAAGCCACACAGGACTTAAAGGTCTGGGTTTTCTGTCTATACTGTTATCATGGATGTAGTTTTTTGGGGGAGGGGGCAATGCCCCACCCCCCAAATGAGCTGCCACCCCATTTTTCTGCCTGGCATCCCTGAGTTGTGCAGCAGCTGCAACAGCTTTTCTCTCCTTCCGCCGCCACCACAGCACTGGAGTCTTCCAGTTCTTTCTCTCCTTCCAGTCCTGTGGCACCTTATATCGCTTCCCCCCCCCCCCCCCCGAGTCCCTGGAAGCCTTTCTTTCTTTCTCTGCAAACTTCCTGTTCCCGCGTAGGCGGGAAGCTGTATGAGAGAGAAGGGCTTCCGGAGCAGGTCTAAAGCAGCATGCATACTGCTTTCTCGCGGAGGCTGCCGGCGACTGGGGGGGGGGGGGTGATACTGGGCACTCGGAGGCTGGAAGGAGAGAGAAAGCTGGAAGACTCGAGTGCTGCGGTGGCGGAAGGGCTGGAAGGAGAATGAGAGAGTCAGAGGCGGGCCCAGGCAGCAAAGGGTTAAAAAAAAATGAGACCACGTGGGGTGTGGGGGGAGTAAGAGAGATGGAGGAGCAGAAGATGGATGGGACTAAGGAGTGTGGGGGGACGGAGAGGGAGCAGAATGGGACTAGGTGTGGGGGAGAGGGAGCAGAACATCGGACTAGAGTGTGTGGGGGGAGGGAGAAGTAGCAGAAACATAGTAACATAGCAAACATAGTAGATGACGGCAGAAAAAGACCTGCATGGTCCATCTAGTCTGCCCAAGATAAACTCATATCTTGAATTTGTACCTGTCTTTTTCAGGGCACAGACCGTATAAGTCTGCCCAGCAGTATTTCCCGCCTCCCAACCACCAGTCCCGTCTCCCATCACCGGCTCTGGTACAGACCGTATAAGTCTGCCCTCCCCTATCCTAGCCTCCCAACCACCAACCCCTCTTCCCCCCACCTGCTCCGCCACCCAATTTCAGCTAAGCTTCTGAGGATCCATTCCTGATGCACAGGATTCCTTTATGCATATCCCACGCATGTTTGAATTCCGTTACCGTTTTCATCTCCACCACCTCCCGCGGGAGGGCATTCCAAGCATCCACCACCCTCTCCGTGAAAAAATACTTCCTGACATCTTTTTGAGTCTGCCCCCCTTCAATCTCGTTTCATGTCCTCTCGTTCTACCGCCTTCCCATCTCCGGAAAAGATTTGTTTGCGGATTAATACCTTTCAAGTATTTGAATGTCTGTATCATATCACCCCTGTTCCTCCTTTCCTCCAGGGTATACATGTTCAGGTCAGCAAGTCTTTGGTCATACGTCTTGGAACGCAAATCCCATACCATTCTCGTAGCTTTTCTTTGCACCGCTTCCATTTTTTTAACATCCTTCGCAAGGTACGGCCTCCAAAACTGAACACAATACTCCAGGTGGGGCCTCACCAACGACTTGTACAGGGGCATCAACACTTCCTTTCTTCTGCTGATCACACCTCTCTCTATACAGCCTAGCAACCTTCTCGCTACGGCCACCGCCTTGTCACACTGTTTCGTCGCCTTCAGATCCTCGGATACTATCACCCCAAGATCCCTCTCCCCCTCAGTACCTATCAGACTCTCCCCGCCTAACACATACGTCTCTCGTGGGATGGATGCGACTAGGAGTGTGGGGGAGGGAGAGGGAGCAGAAGATGAATGGGACTAGGGGATGTGGGTGGGGGAGGGAGAAGAAGCAGAAGATGGATGGGATGTGGGGGAGTGGTAGGGAGGGAGAAGGAGCAGAAGACGGATGTGAGTAGGGTGGGGGGGAAGGGGAACAGAGAAAAGATGAGTGGGACTTGGTGGGGGAGGGAGAAGGAACAAGGTGAATGGGACTAGGGGGTATGGGTGAGAGGGAGAAGAAGCAGAAGATGGATGTGACTAGGGGTGTGGGGGGAAGGGGAACAGAGCAGAAGATGAGTGGGACATGGTGATGAATGGTAAAGGAAGATGTCAAGAGGAGAGAGAAGAAATGGAAAAGCCAACCAGGAAAAGAATTTAAAAGACTGACACATTGAAAGTGGGAGAGAGTGGGACCAGCCCAATCAGAAAAATAAAGTGCTCAGACAACAAAAGGTAGAAAAGAAAAAAAATAATTTTATTTAATATTTTTTAAAGATTGAGATGTGTCTGCTTTGTGAAATGTATGTTTATTTACTTTTTGTTTTAGTTTTGTATTTTGCAGAGTGTTTTACTTTTCAATTTCAGTTTTTGTCTGAATGGTTTTTTTGTGGTCCCCTATTTATTTTTATAAATATATGATGTTCTGCCCTCCTTAGGCTCACATCTCCCCCAGCGTGCGTGTGTGTGTGTATATATATATAGAGAGAGAGATAATACACACACACACGCTGGGGGGAGATGTGAGCCCAAGGAGGGCAGAACACAGCCCCCACAAGAGTTCGCTGCTGCTGCCACTGCCGCCCCTTCAGCCTGCAGTGTGAGCTTAGCACTATTTCTGGTGCCTCGTGGCTGTGGAATATTTGATGTGATCTAGCTGGACTTCCATTTCTCTGTTATTTAGAGCCTCTGCCCCTGCCAGTAGATCCACACAAGTCCATTCCTTCTCTTCACAGGTAGGTGGAGCAGAACAGGGCAGACTTTTCCAAGCAGCCTCTCCCCTGGTCCCAGAAGCAGCCTTTCCCCGTCCTTCCCCCAGAAGTCCAACACTTGGTAGCCCAGTTGCTGGAAGGAAAAAGAATGCAGGGGCTTTTCAAACTCGTCATGTGGGGACTCCCACCCACCTCTGCTTTCTGCCTCCTTGCCTGCCTGTTGCTATGGCTGTTCCAGACCTCCTGTAAAATTCCAGGCGCTAAAGGTAGGAGTTTCTTTCTGTGCATTGCTTGAGTAGAGGAGTGTGCATTGCTTGGAATGCACATCTGAATACTGAACAGCTCATTTAAATACATTTACTTACGATTCCCAGTGTCTGCTGCCAAGAATGGTAAGAAGCCTGTAGAGCCCCTTTGTGCATTTGTTGCTGGATTCCCAGCTCGCTAAACCAGCTTGAACTGGTCAAAAACTCATGTTACTGGCTGGGTATGTTTTAATGCATCTCCCCCTAAGTATGGTGAATTAATGCCCATGGTGGACTTCTCTGTCTCAGGACCAGGATCTAAAGGATTTCATCTGTTCCCTTCTCCATGACCTATCTAAAGTGGACATTTAAATAAATTAAATTTAAACTGAATGGAAGGTGATGTGACTTTTCCAAGGTTCTTAGATAACTCAGACATTCAGTGTGTGACACACGCATTTCGCCCCTTCTCCTGTTCACATGCCTAAGGGACCCGATCTCATGCATTGGGCTCCCTGCACCAACTGGCCATTATTTTGCCACTCTAGTAGGCTCCCTGCCCCCACCGTCCAGCAACTCTCCCTTCCCTCCTGCGGGTCAGGCAGCTCTCCTTCCCCCAGTCCTTGCAAACTGAGTTACGAGCAGCTCTAAGGACACACTGCTGCTTCTGCGTGCCCTTTGTCTTCTCTCTGCTAGGTCCCTTCTTTTTTTTAATTCAACTTCCTTTGCACGGGACCAAGCAAAGAGAAGAACCGGGGGCAGCCAGAAGCAGCAGTGTGTCTGTAGTGCTGCTCGCAGTTTGCAAGAACTAGAGGGGAGGGAGAGTTGCCACACCTGCAGGCCAAAGAAGGGAAAGAGAGGAAGAGATGCTAGACCCATGGGGAGGGGGGAGGAGGAGAGATGCTAGACCCAGGGAGCTACCAGGCCAGATGTGAGGGAAGGGGCGGGGAGGGGAGGGAAGAGAACGAGGCTGAACTGTAGAGGAGGAGAGATCCCAGACCCACAATGGGGAAAGTGGATGCTGGAGGGAAAAGATAGACCAAGTGAGAGATGATGGTCCAATGGGGAGAAAGATGCTGGACTGCAAGGATGGGCAGGGAAAAGAGGGACAAATGTTGGTCCTGGGGTGGGGGTGCCATAGGAGGGGATGAAAGAGGGGATACGCTGGACAAGGAACCAGTGGCGTAGCCAAGGGTGGGCTTGGCCCACCCACTTTGGGTTCAGGCCCACCCAGTAGCAGCATACCTATGATGTGGCTGGCAGGGATCCCCATGCCCCACCAGCCGAAAATTCCCAACAAGGGTCCCTCCTGCATACCTTGTAAGCAGCAGATCTTCGCCTGCAGTGAGCAGTGACATACATACTGCTCGCACCGGCCCCACAGCCTTCCCTCTGATGTATTTCTGCCTAGGCAGGAACAGGAAGTTGCATCAGAGGGAAGGGTGTGGGGCCAACATGAGCAGTGTGTATTAGTTGCTGCTCGCTGCTGTTGAAAATCTGCTATTTAAAAGGTATATGGGAGAGGGGGGGCTGTTTGAGAGACCATATGGCATGCAGGCGAGAGAAGGAGAGACCAAATTACCTGTGGGACGGGGCAAGGTTCTTCTGCCCACCCATCTTGGGCCCAGGCCCACCCAAAATTGGATGTCTGGCTACGCCCCTGCAAGGAACAGGACAGGAACAAAGGAAAGATGCCTGGCATGGAGGGAGCCTAGGGACAAGGACACAGGTTCAGTGATAGACATGTGGGTGGGGTGGGAAAAGGGGCAGGGACACTGAGAAAGCAGATGAGGGGGACAGGGCTACTGAGAAGGCAGATGAGGAACATGTGATGGGAGAATAGAGAGAGGGACGTTGAGAGATGCTGGATAGGATGGAGAAGGAAGATGGGTGA
Organism: Microcaecilia unicolor; assembly: GCF_901765095.1. Lineage (NCBI taxonomy): Eukaryota > Metazoa > Chordata > Amphibia > Gymnophiona > Siphonopidae > Microcaecilia > Microcaecilia unicolor. Next base: position 186,142,413 of record NC_044040.1, on the reverse strand, counting down.
TGGACATGGAGAGAAAAGCAGTGCCAAATGGACAAGATTCTAGCAAGATAGTTAAGACAGAGGAAAGAAGAAACCGGAGACTGGGACCAACACCATTAAAACATTAAAACAACCAGATGTCAAATGTAGAAAAATAATTTTATTTTCTGTTTATTGATTGGAATAGGTCAGGTTTTTTGAATCTGCATCTGCTAGAACTGGTTGTAGACATAGCTGGGGCTCATGAGAAAAACCTCACTCACTGCATGACCTTCAATCTTCAGCATCCTGGTGGGAAATCTCCAGCTTTGGGATGGGTCACCCTTGGCGTCTCTGATAACGTAGCTAAATAAGTTTTGAATCCCATATTCTGAAAAGAGTGGGGGGGGGGGGGGGGCACCTGCTTGGAGCTGTAGTCAGAGCTCTAGAGCTGGCGCGCCCTTAATGGCTGTTAGGGATCCCTGCAGCTGGCAAGCAGGATGTGCGTGCGACGGGCAAGCTCGGGATCGCAGCTGCCTCACGGAAGGGAGCGGCCGTGCGTGCCAGGCACAGCTCGCCAATGTCATTTACAAGCTGCAGTCACACGCACAGCGTGCGACACCAGCACCTCACCTCCTCGCTCGGTGCGGCCTGTTGAAGCTCGGTCTTATTAAACCTCCTCGGCCCTTGCTCTGTCCTTCCCCTCCCCCCCTAGCAGCCGCCTCCCTTCCTCTTGAATTCTGCCTTAGAGGCGCTTCGTGAACAGATCTGCAGACACTTCATCAAACCAAGTGGACAGGTGTCGAGCTGCGGTTTCCTAATCTCTCTGATTCATCTCTTCGGAGGCTTGGCTCGCCGCTGGAGCTGGCCCATTCTATCACGCAACATCTGCAGAAAAGGAAGCACTCATGCATGCTCATTTGGATTCAGATAGGAAACGAGGGCGCACTGATTACACAAAATGAGTTTTTCGGTTATTTCAACGGCCAGGGTTGTCTATTGCCCCTCCCCCCTCACAGCTTTTGTCTTGACTTTTTACGTGTCCCTTGTGGCAGTTGTTCCCAGCCTTGGGCAGGAGCCGAAAAGCAAGCGCCTCGGGGTTTGTTTAGTATTCGTGCCCTTTGAACACAAGTTTGCACGAGAGCGCTCGCGGCCGCGGCTCTTCTCACGCTAGGCAATGGGGAAATGTCAGGTCAGGGCGTCGTGACGCCGCCGCGCGCTGGCGCGAGCAAGTGCAGTCACGCAGCAGAGCAACGCGGAAAGAGCTAAAAAAGCTGTCGCTTGCTTCCCCCACGCGCTCTCCACAGCCGGCAAAGTCACACTGGAGGCGTGAGCTGGGGGCTGTGTAGCAGAAGGGAAGCCGGGGCGCGAGATGTTCTCGCGCCTTGTTGTGGCTGAATGGATAATTTTAACTGCAAATGAAAGAACACGGGGGATTAATTGCTTTCAGCTAAGTAGTGGTGCGCCCACAGTCAGGTATATACCTTCCTAAAATATCTGTAATGAGGCACACAGAAATAGGTTCCACGTAAGAGGGGGAGGGGAATCTGTTTTCTCTCCCGAGTGGTTTATCATTTAGCTCTTCCGATTAAAAACGTGATGCAGGAACTCATGACCATATTATGTGTGAGGAGAAGGCATGTTATGCAAAAAGCCACACTGATTTAACTATGTACATAGCAATAACGAGGCAGAGGGATATTTTTGATTGTGCCTGAGCGTGATTTGCCAGATTGAATTTAAATGTACCCTACCGCAAGAAATCAATTTGTAATGTGCTAAAAGGGGTGATCCAAGAAACTACAGACTGGTTAGCCTAATCTCAGTGCTGAGCAAAATGGCAGAAACTATTATAAAGAAGAAAATTACTGAACACTGAGTCGTGGTTTAATATGCAAGGGAAGACTTGCATTTATTTTATTTGTTACATTTGTATCCCCACATTTTTCCCTCTTATTTGTAGGCTCAATGTGGCTTACATAGTACTAGAGAGGCCTTTGCAGGCTCCGGTGTGAACAAATACAGGGTGATGTGGAGGTAAGATCAAGTTCATGTGGCACAGCCACATTAGGGAGTCAGAGAAAGTTTAGTTGTGTTGCAGACATTAGGTATTTAAGTTGGATTGATAGGGTATGCCTTTTTAAACAGGTTGGTTTTTAGTGATTTCCAGAAGTTTAGGTTTCTTACAGGTATGAGTAAACTTACATAAATACATAAGTATTGCTATACTGGGAAAGACCAAAGGTCCATCAAGCCCAGCATCCTGTTTCCAACAGTGGCCAATCCAGGTCACAGAGTACCTGGCAAGATCCCAAAAAAGTACAAAACATTTCATACTGCTTATCCCAGAAATAGTGGATTTTCCCCAACTCCATTTAATAACGGTCTATGGACTTTTCCTTTAGGAAGCCGTCCAAACCTTTTTAAAACTCCGCTAAACTAACCACCTTTACCACATTCTCTGGCAATGAATTCCAGAGTTTAATTACATGTTGAGTGAAGAAAATTTTTTTCTGATTTGTTTTAAATTTACTACATTATAGCTTCATCGCATGCCCCCTAGTCCTAGTATTTTTGGAAAGCTTAAACAGACTCTTCACATCTACCCGTTCAACTCCACTCATTATTTTATAGACCTCTATCATATCTCCCCTCAGCCGCCTTTTCTCCAAGCTGAAGAGCCCTAGCTGCTTTAGCCTTTCCTCATAGGGAAATCGTCCCATCCCCTTATCATTTTCGTTGCCCTTCTCTGCACCTTTTCTAATTCCATTATATCTTTTTTGAGATGCAGCGACCAGAATTGAACAGAATATTCGAAGTGCGGTCGCACCATGGAGCTATACAAAGGCATTATAACATCCTCATTTTGTTTTCCATTCCTTTCCTAATAATACCTAACATTCTGTTTGCTTTCTTAGCCGCAGCAGCACACTGAGCAGAAGGTTTCAGCGTGTCATCAACGATGACACCTAGATCCCTTTCTTGGTCTGTGACTCCTAACGCAGAACCTTGCATGATGTAGCTATAATTCAGGTTTCTCTTTCCCACATGCATCACTTTGCACTTGCTCACATTAAACATCTGCCATTTAGTCTCGTAAGGTCCTCTTGTAATTTTTCACAATCCTCCCACGATTGAATAAGTTTGTGTTATCAGCAAATTAATTACCTCACTAGTTACTCCCGTCCCAGCACAGACCCCTGGGGAACCCCACTAACTACCCTTCTCCATTGAGAATACTGACCATTTAACCCTACTCTTTGTTTTCTATCTTTTAACCAGTTTTTAATCCACAATAGAACACTACCTCCTATCCCATGACTCTCCAATTTACTCTGGAGTCTTTCATGAGGTACTTTGATGTTATTTGGATTTAGCTCAAACCTTTAAAGTAGTTGCTCAAGGCAAGTTACATTCGGTGTTCTATGTATTTCCCTCACATTATAGCAATTACAATCTAATTTTCTATCTGAGGCAAATAAGGGGGTTTGGATAAAAAACAGATCTGCTTGATTCACCAGATCTAACATGTGGCACCTTAAATGTAGCTTAAGTCCGGCCTTTACCCAGTCTATGTTCCCAGATCCACCTCTGCCTTGGTCTAAATCATTCTGGTGAAACCAGCTTTCCGCAGTCAGCTTCATCCCCTGCTCCTCTGCTCTGCCTTGGCCGGATCATGTGCTGCCGCTGGTTTAAAAAAAGGTTTGGACAAGTTTCTGGAGGGAAAGTCCATAGTCTGTTATTGAGATGGACATGGGGGAAGCCACTGCTTGCCCCAGGATTGGTATCATGGAATGTTTCTACTAATTGGGTTTCTGCCATGTAATTGTGACCTGGATTGGCCACTGCTGGAAACAGGATACTGGGCTAGATGGACCTTTGGTCTGATCTAGTAAGGCTATTCTTATGTTCATATGCTTCAGCCAGTCCCTGTGCTGACCTGGAATGTTGTAATTTTTTTCTTCACATTAAAGTTGGATCCTGAGGTTCAACCCCAGCCTGCCTCGGAGTGGAGGAGTAGCCTAGTGGTTAGTGCAGTGGACTTTGATCCTGGGGAACTGAGTTTGATTCCCACTGCAGCTCCTTGCTCTGGGCAAGTCACTTAACCCTCCATTGCCCCTGGTACAAAAATAAGTACCTGAATATATGTAAACCGCTTTGGATGTAGTTGCAAAAACCTCAGAAAGGTGGTATATCAAGTCTCATTTCCCTTTCCCCCCTGTTAAGAGGCAGGCAGATGCATGACCTGGAGACCTTATCTGTTTAATCTGAAGGAAAAATAATTCCAAAGTTTAGGGGCAGAACAGGAACCAGCCAGGGGGGCAGAGGTGAGGATCCAGGGATGTGACCTATTAAAAGCCAGATCCTCCGGAATAAAGGTGGTACTACACACTGCATTGGGTAAAAACAGATCTGCCTGATTCAACAGATGTAGTTTGTGCCACCTTAAATCTGTCTAGTTTTCCACAGATATTGATGGTTACATTTTCCAGTGAAATCAAATCAAGTACCTCTGTGTGTCACTTGGGAGTTGTCAGTGCAGAAAAGGCCCAAAAACTGACTGGAGGATACAAGACATGAGAAGGAATGAGTAGCCGAGTACTACAGAAAATGGTGTTTTTCTGGTGTTATGTGTGTATTGGGGTGTTTTATTAATATTTATTGCTTAAGCGAAAGAGTAACCTAGCAGGTCGAGCAACAGATTGCGAACTAAGGAAGCCTGGTTTCAAATTGTACTGCTGCTCCTTGTGACCTTGAATTTAACCCTCTGTTGCCTCAGGTAGAGGCTTAGGAGCAGTTGCGGTAAGCTGCACTGCCGTCACAGGAGTTATGCTTGATTTCCCCAAGCTTATTCTATACCCCAAAGCAGGAAAAAAAAAAGTGCAGGAAAATCAGTGTAAAACCACTGTGCTAAAAGGTAGTGCAGTGGGCATGCAAAATGCTGAATTAAGAATTGTTCCCCAATGTAAAAAAACATTGGTAAAATCTTAATAATTCTTTCTAATGTTGAATCTTTACACCAGCTCAAGGCTGGCATCAGGATACAGCACAGGAGAAGAGCGATTTGAGGTGAAGTGTGACACTTCCCTTCAGATCACTAAAGGGCTTGAGTGGCACCCCCACACCTTTGAACCCCCCAGACCCCACAATAGTGGTGGAACCCCTTGGCCTCTACAAATGACCGTGGTGTTCTAGTGGATCCTTCAGCTCACACAAATGACACTGGTGGTCTAGTGCAGTGTTTCTCAAGTCTGGTTCTGGAGTACTGGGTGGCGTAGCTATGGGTGAGCCAGGGTGGGCACAGACCCACCCACTTTGAGCTCAGGCCGAACCAGCATCAGGAAGCTCTTTTTCTTGTTTGAGGGATCTATTTTTCAGCGAGCAGATGTACACCTTGTTATACTTTATATTTTTTAAAGCTTGTGATGCAAGCCTAAGACCAATTACAAAAACAACTATTTCCACCACTTCAGAGAAGATCTAAAAACCTATCTCTTCAAGAAATGTTATGAATAACCTAAAAGACAATCGTTCTGTAACAACAGTGTTCCAATAAACTGTAACTGTAATGAATCAATGCAGTCTAATAACTGTATAAATGTAAGTCACATTGAACAGAAACTTATTTTTGGATAATTATGGGAAACAAGCATGAATAAAGAAATAATTAAAAATAGATAAATATCATATATAGGTACTTATTTTGTATATATTGTATTATTTTATATTGTGTTGTATTTATTTTGTGAACTAAGCTGTTCACTTGTGTATTGCTATTGCCAATTATTTGGAAATAAAAAGTGGAATATAATTTAAAGTACATTTTTACATACAGTACATACATTTAATCTTATGCACAGTATATTCCATATTTTACAATGCATGTTTTAAATGTGTTGAATTACTTATGGATTTACTTGCCCCCCCCCCCCCCCCCTTTTTTTCTTTTCCTAATCTTAGTTCAAGGCAAGTTAGAAGCAGGTATTCAAGTTACTTCCTAGTCCAAGTAGATTTACAGTTTTAAGTTGTACTGGAGGCAATGGAGGGTAAGATGATTTGCCCATAGTCACAAGGGGTGTCACTAGGAGAAGCAGAATTTCAACCCTAGCTTCCCTGATTCTCAACCTGCTGCTCTAACTTGATAGACAACTCCTCCGAATATTAATTTAGTTATGTTACATTTCCATGGATTTATTTTTTTATTCGTGTGGCATAAGTGTTCCGACCTCACACACTTACAAAAAGACTGTATGTGTGTGACAGTAGTAATCTGGCTGTTGTTAGCAAGTGAGGACCCGTTGGCCCACCCACTCTTAATATTAGCTCTGCTCAGAGATGCCAAGTTACCTAGTTCCAGGATGGAAACTGTGGCCAGTCCTGTTTTTGAACTTACATCCCAAAGCAGTGTGGGATGTGTAGTGCTTGATCTTGCTCATTGGGCCCGCTCACGTAAAAGATGCCCTGAAATTGGTGCTGCAAGCAGGGGGGTGGGCCCAGAGTTAACCTGGGTGGGCCCTTCCCTACCCCTGTGCATACAATATAGTGTTTTTTTAATGACCCGACGTCTGCCCATTTCTCTCTGAATCTCCTCTCCCGGTCCTACCTCAGAGCCGTTGCCTGTCGCAATTCCTATAGGCAGCCTGCGCTAGCTCTACCACATTCCTGCCAAAAAAACAAGAAGTGACATCATTGAGGGTAGGACATGATAGAGAGAAGCCTGCAGGGCCAGTGCAGGATGCCTATAGGAATTGCCGCTGGCAGTAGATCTGAGGTAGAATGGGAGGGGGGATTCCAGAGAGAGACAGATGCCAGGCCACGAGTGGAGAAGAGGGAGAAAGTGTAGTGAGGTGCCGCCACTTTAGAGTTTTATGGGCCTCATGGACTGCTGACTGGGTGGGTATGAGGCATGAATGGGTGGGCCTGTGCCCACCCTTAGCTACGCTACTGGCTGCAAGTCCCATAATGCACTAGGATTGGGTGGTCAAAAATCCAGGACTGTCCTAACGTCTCCAGCCTGGAACTGCGTAACTTGGCATCTCTGTCTGCTTAGCATGTTTAGGACTGACCCAGGGAAAGTGGGAGGTAAAGGGCTCAGCTTCCAGTACAGCCTTTCCACCGATTGTTTCCTTCACTACTACTGCCCCCCAGCATAATCCTCTCCTTCCCACCTTCATGAGGACAGCAGTACTTCCTTTCTGCTTCTGTCTCTGTCTCCTTTTCTGCCTGTTTCAGTCTGAAATTTGAACACAGGGCCCTGTTTTCATGGGTGGAAGCAGTGTGTTTTTACTAGCAAAAAAGGTGTCGGTACTCAAATGATAGGCCACCCTTCAGAGGTGGGGTGATCACTGAGGGACCCACCCCACAATAGCCAGGCCCCTTGCAACCAGTCACGGGGAATGTATGACAAGGCAGAATTGGTGTGTAGTGCCTGAGCTCTTCCATTAAAACTTGGGGACCATGGGTCAATTTTAGCAGACAATGGAAAAGGTGCCGGTACTCAGTACCCCCTCAAAAAAAGCCCTTGGTGGAAGGAAGGGGGAGAATTGAACTTTGTTACACTGATAACCTCAATTTTCCTCGTCTCTTCCACTTCACCCCCATACAGTAGAGTTACCTCATAGTCTGGTGGATCCCATGCCTCCTGCTCCCCTTATTTCTGCCCTCTGAATCTGTAACATATTTTTAAATTCTTTCACTATTTTGGTACAGGCATCAACTACCTTTTCAGTAAAGTAACACTTCCCTGTGTTTGAAAAGAAAGGTTGTAGATCCTGTATTAACTATAGTGCATTCCTTCTATAAGACTAAGCTCTTGTGCTCTTCTAATGCTTCCCAGCCTGCACAAGCGCATTACTAACACCCAGTGATGCCATCTTTAGAAGCTGACTTTGTTTCAGGAAACATTATTAAGCATCTGTCTTCCTATATTCTGCTCTTACCTCCACCTATTTTGCTTTTCTGAAAAAAAAAATTCAAAAGGCAGGAGGTATGTGGGAGCATCAACTCCCGGTTAGAGTTTTTGACCTGTTGGTGTATTGTGTGACTTTTGTTGGCTCCATTCACTGTGGTTTTAACTTGACTGTTACATAGGATTTGCAATGTCATTCCAATACTATTTGAGTACTTAAATCATGGTGCCAACTTTTAGTGATACTGCAGTGGTTTCTTGACTCCTGAGGGAAGGCCTCATGTCCGAAACATAACTTGTGTAGAGTCTGGATTCTGCCATTTACTAAAGTTGATTGTTACACCTTGTCATCTTGGTTATTGCCGTTTGTTACCTTTACTGTGTTTAGTTTTGTGCATACCATAACAGTACGGATTTGGAACCTCACTCCTAAGCTAGGGAATGTGGAGTATGATCTCTGTCTCAAATTTACTGCTAATGGTCATTGTGGTGCTCGCATTGTGCTAAAGAGAGCTTCCTTCTGGAGTTCATAAGATATAACACATATAGGCAAACTATCCGGGTGTGCTTGAAACAGTGGCGTAGCTATGGGGAGCCATGGGGGCTGGGCCCCCCAAATTGGCTCCGGGGCCCCCAGTTTGGCTGGCAGGGGTCCCCAACCCCCACCAGCTAAGGCTTTTGTCCCACGCATGGTCAGTTTCATTAAAAATGAGCATGCACGGTATTGAAAACAGGACAGGACGCCAGACAGACCAGCGCGGGACCAACGCTGTAGCTGGCGGGGGTTGGGGACCCCTGCCAGCCAAGGTACCTTCCAGCAGCAGCAGCGGAAGGGGGAGCAGCGGTGGCAGAAGTGGTGGGCGGGAGGAGCAGTGGCAGGGAGGCGGGCCAAAATGTGCCCCCCCCCCCCCCCACCTTGGGCTCTGGCCTCCCGTCGAGGTCTGGCTATGCTCCTGGCTTGAAACATCTTTAATGAAGCCTGTGGCTCCCAATACAAGAGGAATTTTTCCTGTATCTTTCTGCCACATTTTCTTGTTCTCTGACTACATTTTTTGGCATTTAAGGATCTTCTCCCTCTCTACCTGATTCACAGAATGATCAATGCTGTACTGGTGTTTTTTCTCCTGTACCACAATGTCCATTTTTTTTTTTTTTTACATCAAGTTATTTATTGTTTGGAATTGGAATGCCCCAGGTTATCATAACCTCTTCATTCTCCATAATTCTCTTAGGGGTGTAAGCCTGATGCTTTTCTGGTACAGTGATGTTGTAATGCTTACAAAGTTTCCAATGGATGACACGTGCCACCTTATTATGCATTTCTGTATAGAAATTTTCTTCCATCAGAATTGTGCAGCCAGCCATGAGATGAGTAACTGTTTCCAACTCTTTCTTACAAAATCTGCAGATGTTTGCTTTCCCATTTTTTCCCTCTGTGCTCACTGTGAACCATCTTGTCCATAACCCACTGTCCTGGGCTGTAACTATCAGTCTCTCATCCTTTGGTTGCAGTTCTCTGAAACCATTCATGTGTCCAGGCTTGATCATCGTATGGTATGGCTCCTGGATTAGTACGATGCACTCCGGATTCTATATATCACGCTCAAATTTCTGTGTCCAACATTCTACGCACATCAGAGAGACGTGCGTAAATAAACTGGCTAATGAGCTCAGAAGCATCAACAATTGGGTGCTGACAGCCAATTATTGATGTTAATTAGCAATCTTTAAAAGTTCCACATGCATCTTGAACGCTGTTCTATAAAGCACAGCACCTACTTGCAATCACGTTTATCTAAAAAGTGGGCATGGCCAGGGGGCGTGTAGGGGCACTCCAAGAAGTTGCACATGGATTTATTAAATTCACCCAAAATGCACCTAAGTTGGGCACCGACATCTATACCTGCTTTTAGGAGGTGTAAGTACAGTGCCCAAAAGTTAGGCACCAGATCTGCGCTAAACGCTATTCTATAAAGGGCATGCATCCTTTATAGAGTAGCACTTAGGGCTAGATGATGAAACGTAAATGCGGATACTAGAGGCCACTAGTGCCCGCATTAACCCAGCACCGATGATCAAATGTCTGGCGCAAGTTCGCAGGGAATACCGCAGAGCTCATTTCAATTATATTTAAATGTAGCTCTTTGATATTCCGCCCAGGGGCGTAGCCAGACAATAGATTTTGGGTGGGCCTAGGCAAGATGTGGGTGGGCACCAAGTGTTCTCCCCTCCCCCCCCCCCCCCCCCCCCCCCCCCGCACCACCACCAAAAAAAAATATCTCAGCTGGTGAGAAAATGGTTCTTTCCACCTTGATACTCTGCAGCAGGTATGCGCTGAAGACTGAGCATGCGCAGGTGACAGTATCAAGGAGGGTAGCGTTTTCATTACCATCAGGGGGAGGCCTTCAGCTGGTGGAGCTGGGGATCCCCACCAGCTACCACTAAACGTGTGCTACTGTTGGGTGGGCCTGAACCCTAAGGGCCCACCCAGGCCCACATGTGGCTATGCCACTGATTCCGCCCATATGATCAGAGCACTGCACTCGGATGTTATGGGCCAAACAGCACCATAACCCTATGCCAGCTCAGAGCTGACGTTAGGGTTAAGGCTGTTCATCCCCTCCACCCCCATCCATGACAGGCAGCCTGGGCTGCCACATTCAGGCCTGGAGGTCCATGGGACCCCCAGCACACCCCCCAAAGGCAAGACCCTTGTGGCCAAGTGCTCCCCAAGCCCCCACACCCCCCTCGGACAGTGACACCCCCCGAAACCCCCACAACACAAAAAGTAATTCCCTGTTGGCTACATAACCCACCCCCCACCTGTCCTGGTGGTCTAGCAGCCCCCCTCCCCATACCTTGTAGTATGACGGAGAAGGGAGTAGCACTCCCTCCTCCTTCCTGCAGCACATCCAAAATGGCAGTGCCCTGCCCTGTTGAGTGCATCCTTGTGTCAGGGGGCTGGAGGTAAAGCCAATGTGGTTTTCATATTACTGTTCTAAAGCCCAAGTTTATACACAGAACCCATTCAATTTACATATATGTAGCAGCAGAATTACAAGGAAGACTTTTTTTAAATGCTAAATTAATTCCATATCTTTTTTTTATGGGACTTTATATACTGCCTTTCTGTTGTTACAGTCAAAGTGGTTTACATATTATATGCAGGTACTTATTTTGTACCTGAGGCAATGGAGGGTTAAATGACTTTCCCGGAGTCAGAAGGAGTTGCAGTGGGAATCAAACCCTGTTCTTTATTTCTCAAGCCACTGCACTAACCATTAGGCTGCTACTCCTCCACTCATGCTCATTTCATACAGAAGTATGTGGAAACAGTTTCTTATAGTAGCAGTATAATGGGAGAAGTTATCTACGTGGGCTACTGATAAGACATGTTATTTTACTGTTACCCCAGTTATTAGTAACTAGGTCTTATTACATAAAATACCATAAGTTAGTGGTAAACTAAATCTTAACAGTAGCCCACATTGATAACTACATCCCTTAAATGATCTGTGGTAGAATGATATTTCCGCTATTAACGGTTTAATGGTTTACATAGTATTTGAATATTTTCACATGTATTTAGGGATTTTCTCTGCATTGCTGCAAATTGTACACTGTTATAGTAAAATAGTAGATGACGGCAGAAAAAGACCTGCACGGTCCATCTAGTCTGTCCAACAATTTAAACTCATATGTGCTACTTTATGTGTATACCTGACCTTGATTTGTTTCTGCCATTTTCAGGGCAGAGACCATAAAAGTCTGCCCAGAACAAGGCCCACCTCCCAACCACCAGCCCTGCCTCCCCCCACCGGCTCTGCCACCCAATCTCGGCTAAGCTTCTGAGGATCCATTCCTTCCAAACAGGATTCCTTTATGTTTATCCCAAGCATTTTTGAATTCCGTTACCGTTTTCATCTCCACCACCTCCTGCGGGAGGACATTCCAAGTATCCACCACTCTCTCCGTGAAAAAATACTTCCTGACATTTTTCTTGAGTCTGCCCTCCTTCAATCTCATTTCATGTCCTCTCATTTTACCGCCTTCCCATCTCTGGAAAAGGTTCATTTGCTGATTTATACCTTTCAAATATTTGAATGTCTGTATCATATCACCCCTGTTTCTCCTCTCCTCCAGGGTATACATGTTCAGGTGCACAAGTCTCTCCTCATACGTAACGCAAATCTCATACCATTTTCATAGCTTTTCTTTGCACCGCTTCAATTCTTTTTACATCCTTAGCAAGATACGGCCTCCAAAACTGAACACAATACTCCAGGTGTGGCCTCACCAACGATTTGTACAGGGGCATCAAAACCTCTTTTCTTCTGCTGGTCACACCTCTCTCTATACATCCTAGCAACCTTCTAGCTACAGCCACCGCCTTGTCACACTGTTTCGTCACCTTCAGATCCTCAGCTACTATCACCCCAAGATCCCTCTCCCCGCTTAACACATACGTCTCCCGTGGATTTCTACACCCTAATTGCATCACTTTGCATTTCTTCGCATTGAATTTTAATTGCCAAACCTTAGACCATTCTTCTAATGTTCTAATTATGTTGATATATGGCTACGAATACTCAAAGAAAAAGTGTGAGGTTGACCACAATACCCAAAGACTGGAGAAACACAATCTTGAATGAAAATAATTTATTAGTAAGGACTCGACACAACGTTGTGTTTCGGCTGCTAGGCCTGCCTCAGGAGTCTGTATGGATAGATGAATGAATGAACATCAATAGTCCTGGTTTGGTGGGATACAAATTAGTCTTTACAAAAACCCTTGGATATAAACAAACGCATCAGTTGTTGCAAAACAGTTTCCTCCACTGCCATCTGCCAGCATCTGACCCCTTCTCCCAGCCCCAGGTGCTGTGTCAGCTCCTAGCCCCCTTCTCCCAGCCGCAGCCTCATCATCAAATTTCTCTTTCAGCTCAATCTCCAGCTGCAGCACCTACCCATCCCACCCTTCTCTCATCCCCACTCTTTGCATGATAGCCTCCTCTCCCTTCTGTAGCCTCCTTGCCTCTCTGAACTTCTTCCCCTGACCCCCCCCCCCCCCAATGGTCCATCTTCTCCATATCTCTTCTCTCCTCTCTACCCCGTCCCATTGGGCATCCCTCCATCAGACCACCATGCTCTTACCTCTGCCCCCTCCAGTCCATCCTCTCAAACCTCAGTAGTGACAAGCAGCACAGCAGCCCACGGAGCCTCATGCTTTGCAGGGTTCAGTCGGTCCTAGTCCTTCCCCCTCTGACACACACTTCCTGCTACTGAGGGGCTGGGACTAGGACCAGCAGAGGCTTGCAGAGTATATGAGCTCGAGGCTCTGCAGGGTGGGCTGATGTGTTGCTTTTCCTCACAGATGTTTGAGGGATGTGGACTGGAAGGGGGTAGGGGAGAGATGCTAGAAGGAGATGGTGAGATGCCCGACGAGAGGGAGCAGAGAGGAGAGAGGAACAGAGACGGGGAGAAGGAAGGGAGATATTTGTCTTGCAGCGTTTGGGTGGGCCTGAACTGAGTCTAAAGTGGGTGAGCGAAAGCCAAAAGGCCTGCTGCTGCGGTGTGGGTGTGGCAGGCGCCATGTTGTCCATGTGACTGGATGGCATAGAGGGGAGAACTGGAGACAGATGAGACAGGGGTACAGGGCAATAAATGGGAGGGAGAACAGAGCCAGTGCTGGGTGAGTGAGAGAAGGGTACAGGGAAATGGTGAATAGAAGAGGTGGGAAAGAGAGAAAGAAGGAACAGTGCTGGAGCCTGGATGAGAGTAGAGGAAAAGAGGCAATAGGAAAGGAAGGCAGCGGTCAGTGGGTCCTGCGAGCAGGAAAAATTATGGTTGAGGCTGGGGGGGAGGGTGCTGGCGCCTGTGTAATGTATGAATTGAATGGAGGGTTTACTAATTCTGTGCATCTACTAGCTCTTCATTCAATCATTGCATACCCAAAGTACAGACTAGCCATTTAAACTTGAGACTTCCAGGAACAGATAGGTTACAAAACACAGAAATCCTGCAGTTGTGACCTCCAGAGAGCTGCAATGCTAGATAGATTGAGTCTGAGACATAAGGAACCTTACTGATAAATAAGAAACAAGAAATAGATTGCACACCACAAACTTGGTAAGAGATAATGATCTTATCTGCTCTCTGCAGTAATTTCTCCTATTGTCAGAGATACACAGCTTTTCTTTCAAGCCGCAGCGTTTCCTAGTCAGAGATAAGACTTTTTTTCTTTGATTGCAGGCAGGAATGTTAAAAATTGGGAGAGTCACAGCTTTGACCTTAATCAGTAATATCTTCCAAACGGAGACCTTGATATTTACAGATTTGTTACATGAATAAAGAATGCCCATCAAATATATATATATATACAGTGGTGGAAATAAGTATTTGATCCCTTGCTGATTTTGTAAGTTTGCCCACTGACAAAGACATGAGCAGCCCATAATTGAAGGGTAGGTTATTGGTAACAGTGAGAGATAGCACATCACAAATTAAATCCGGAAAATCACATTGTGGAAAGTATATGAATTTATTTGCATTCTGCAGAGGGAAATAAGTATTTAATCCCTCTGGCAAACAAGACCTAATACTTGGTGGCAAAACCCTTGTTGGCAAGCACAGCGGTCAGACGTCTTCTGTAGTTGATGATGAGGTTTGCACACATGTCAGGAGGAATTTTGGTCCACTCCTCTTTGCAGATCATCTCTAAATCATTAAGAGTTCTGGGCTGTCGCTTGGCAACTCGCAGCTTCAGCTCCCTCCATAAGTTTTCAATGGGATTAAGGTCTGGTGACTGGCTAGGCCACTCCATGACCCTAATGTGCTTCTTCCTGAGCCACTCCTTTGTTGCCTTGGCTGTATGTTTTGGGTCATTGTCGTGCTGGAAGACCCAGCCACGACCCATTTTTAAGGCCCTGGCGGAGGGAAGGAGGTTGTCACTCAGAATTGTACGGTACATGGCCCCATCCATTCTCCCATTGATGCGGTGAAGTAGTCCTGTGCCCTTAGCAGAGAAACACCCCCAAAACATAACATTTCCACCTCCATGCTTGACAGTGGGGACGGTGTTCTTTGGGTCATAGGCAGCATTTCTCTTCCTCCAAACACGGCGAGTTGAGTTCATGCCAAAGAGCTCAATTTTTGTCTCATCTGACCACAGCACCTTCTCCCAATCACTCTCGGCATCATCCAGGTGTTCACTGGCAAACTTCAGACGGGCCGTCACATGTGCCTTCCGGAGCAGGGGGACCTTGCGGGCACTGCAGGATTGCAATCCGTTATGTCGTAATGTGTTACCAATGGTTTTCGTGGTGACAGTGGTCCCAGCTGCCTTGAGATCATTGACAAGTTCCCCCCTTGTAGTTGTAGGCTGATTTCTAACCTTCCTCATGATCAAGGATACCCCACGAGGTGAGATTTTGCGTGGAGCCCCAGATCTTTGTCGATTGACAGTCATTTTGTACTTCTTCCATTTTCTTACTATGGCACCAACAGTTGTCTCCTTCTCGCCCAGCGTCTTACTGATGGTTTTGTAGCCCATTCCAGCCTTGTGCAGGTGTATGATCTTGTCCCTGACATCCTTAGACAGCTCCTTGCTCTTGGCCATTTTGTAGAGGTTAGAGTCTGACTGATTCACTGAGTCTGTGGACAGGTGTCTTTCATACAGGTGACCATTGCCGACAGCTGTCTGTCATGCAGGTAACGAGTTGATTTGGAGCATCTACCTGGTCTGTAGGGGCCAGATCTCTTACTGGTTGGTGGGGGATCAAATACTTATTTCCCTCTGCAGAATGCAAATAAATTCATATACTTTCCACAATGTGATTTTCCAGATTTAATTTGTGATGTGCTATCTCTCACTGTTACCAATAACCTACCCTTCAATTATGGGCTGCTCATGTCTTTGTCAGTGGGCAAACTTACAAAATCAGCAAGGGATCAAATACTTATTTCCACCACTGTATATATATACAGTGCACTCCATTTAAGTGCACGTCAGATAAGCGCATGCTCTGTTTAACTGCATGCTGTACTTCGGTCCCGTTTTTGGCGCCATCAATTTCTATGGGGACAAACTTCAGTTTAGTGCATCAATGATAAGTGCAAGATTCGCTTATATGCATGGTTTAAGACTGCTCCTCTGCAGGAAAGACTCTGCATAAGTGTACGCACGGAATAAGGAAGCCGATTGGTGCATGACAAAGGGGCGATAAACTTGAAATCTCGTTGGTTAACTTCCACAGGCAGAATAAGCAAAAAAATGTGGTTAGAGTGTACACTGGAGTCATCGTCGTTGCGCAACTGTAAGACTTTAACACTGGCTGAACAAATAGAAGTTCTTAAAAAATTAGAAAACAAACAAAGTCAAGCATCTATTGCTAAAGAATATGGTTGTTAATCCCAGTCAAATTTCACGTATCTTGAAGCAGAAAGACCAGCTTCTGGAAGACTGGCAAAACAATACAAATCCACACCGGAAACGTAAACGGGCGGGAAAAGCTGAGGATGTAGAAGATGCTCTTCTTCGGTGGTTTTTTCAAGTCAGGAGCAGACAGTTTCCTGTCAGTGGTCCACTGCTTATGGAGAAAGCTAATCAGCTAGCTGAAAGTGTTGGACTAACTGAATTCAAAGCCACTGTTGGATGGTTGGAAAGATGGAAGGAGAGGAAGAACATAAAATTCAAGAAACAGCATGGTGAAAAACAAGATGCTGATGACTTTGGTACTGAAAATTGGGTTGTTTCAGTTCTTCCTACCATCTTGAATGAGTTTACACCTCGTGACATTTTCAATGCTGATGAAAACGGTCTCTACTGGCGAGCGATTCCTGATGGAACATTTGCATTCAAACAAGCCGAAACTACAGGAAGTAAAACGTCGAAGGACTGACTGACGATCCTCCTTTGCTGCAATATGGATGGGAGTGAGAAGTTGGAACCCCTCGTCACTGGAAAGAGCAAACAGCCCCATTCTTCAAGAATGTTAAGCGACTTCTTGTGTCATACGAGGCTAACTTAAATTCATGGATGACTGGGGAAATTTAGAAGCAGTGGGTAAAGAAGTTAGACATTAGAATGCGGGCACAAAAGCGTCAGATTTTGTTGCTTTGTGATAATTGTGTTGCACACAGTGATGATGTCAGGCTGTCTAACGTCAAGGTGGTCTTCCTGCCTCCAAACACTACCTCTGTGATCCAACCTATGGATCAGGGCATAATATCCAATTTCAAACAACATTATTGGGCTCTTGTGCTACGTCGTCTGATGAGCGTTATGGATGACCAGACTGGCAAGGATAAACGTGCTGATGAACTGGCTCGTAATTTGTCACTGTTGGATTTCCTACATATGCAGAAAGAAGCCTGGAATCATGTTACACAGGCAACCATTGTGAACTGCTACAAGCGGGCAAGCTTTGTTAGGGATGTGGAGAGGGACGAAACAGATGCAGCTGTTGTAAACGCATTAGATGAACAGGCTATTGACATCCCAGCTGTGTTACTGAAAAGGAGTTTCATCACTACGTAGCTGTTGATTACGATCTACAAACAGCTGACGACAGCACTGATTTCAAGATATGCACCTACAAGCAGGCAACAGCTGATGATGAAACAGATGATGAAATGAGCAGCGAGGCACATGCTGATGAAATTCAACAACCTCCTGTCACTTTTGCAAGAGCGCTGGAGAGTCTCAACACCGTGCGGGCCTATCTGGAGGCCACTGGATGTCAGTGCTATGACAGTTTTTACCGTCTTGCAGACATAGTCTATGGAACTCACAGGCACAAGAGTGTACAGAGGATTATGACTGATTACTTCAAGTAAGCCTATTGTCAGTTTATCAGATGTCAAGCGTCAAGCTTCTTTGAGTCACAACGGTTAAGTGCACGCTCCAGTTAACTGCATGTATTTCTTTGGTCCCAGACCCTTGCACTTAAGCGGATTGCACTGTGTGTGTGTATATATATATATATATATATATATATATATATATATATATATATTTATTTGATGGACATTCCTTATTCATGTAACAAATCTGTAAATATCAAGGTCTCTGTTTTGTTTTTTGTTTTTTTTAGAAATTTAGCGCCTCATTTGTTAGCTTATGTGGAAAATACCATTTTAATTTGTTTCTACTTATAACTTGTTAGTATCTAGCCAGATAAAGTGATTTTGGAGCCAATATATTAATTTTGTTTCCTGTTACAAAAGTTAGATAAAATAATGAGTGGAGTTGAATGGGTAGATGTGAAGCGTCTGTTCACGCTTTCCAAAAATACTAGGACTAGGGGGCATGCGATGAAGCTACAATGTAGTAAATTTAAAACAAATCGGAGAAAAGTTTTCTTCACTCAACGTGTAATTAAACTCTGGAATTCGTTGCCAGATAATGTGGTAAAGGCGGTTAGCTTAGTGGAGTTTAAAAAAGATTTGGATGGCTTCCTAAAGATAGACCATTATTAAATGGACTTGGGGAAAATCCACTATTTCTGGGATAAGCAGTATAAAATGTTTTGTACATTTTTGGGATCGTGCCGGGTATTTGTGACCTGGATTGGCCACTGTTGGAAACAGGATGCTGGTCTCGATGGACCTTTGGTCTTTCCCAGTATGGCAATACTTATATACTTATTATATAACTAGTGAAAAAGGCCCGTTTCTGAAACGAATGAAACGGGCGCTAGGAAGGTGTTTCCTCAGAGTGTGTATGTCTGAAAGAGTGTGTGTGAGAGTGAGTGTATGAGAGAGAGAGAGAGAGAGAGAGAGTGAATACGCGAGTGTGTGTGTGTGTGACAGAGAGAGTGAGACTGGGTGTGTGTGAGAGAGAGTGAGACTGGGTGTGTGTGTATGTGATAGAGAGAGTGTGTGTGTGTGTGTGATAATGAGAGTGTGTGGGGGGAGGGTCCCCCCTCCCCTCTCCTCACTCCCTCCCAGTTCCAGTGTGGTCCATCCAGTTCCAGGGTTGTTGTCACTCCCCACTTCCCCCCCCCCCCCCCCCCCCGTCTTCCATGGTCATCCCTACCTCCCAGTTCCAGGTTTGGTCCCTCCCTACTTCCCAGTTCCTGGTCCCCCACTCCCTCCCTCCAGGTTCCAGCTCCTTCCCTCTGTGTTTGATGATCGTCCCTCCCTCCCTCCCTGTTTCTGGATCCCTTCCTCCACCACAGTTGGAGTGTCCTCTCTCCCTCCCAGTTCCAGAGTTTTCCTTGACTTCTCTTCCTTTTCTCCTACATTGCCCTGCCATGCATCATTCCCTTTCTGTTCCCATCCATGGCCCTCCCCCTGAGTTCTGCGGTCGTCCTTGCCCCCGAGATCGCCGGTCACGGCCGCCCCCCCCCCGCGGCGTCTTACCCCCGTTATAAAGTGCTGCACGCAGCAGGCCAGACCATCCATGGCCCTGCCCCTGAGATCGGCGGTCACCATTTCCAACCCTGGCGCACCAACCTGTTTCTTGGCCCACAGAAGCTCCGGTCTAGTGCTGCACGCAGTACGCCTCGCCAGCCCAGCAGTTCGCTTCCTTTCGGGTCGTCTTCCCTCCTTGTGTCCCGCCCTCTTGTGACGTAGGTTCCGGAAGGGCGGGACACAGGGAGGGAAGAAGACCCGAAGAGAAGCTATATGAGAGGCAGTGTTCGTTCTTTGGGTGATGTTTTCCGCAGGAAAGCATGTTGTCCTCAGGTTCGTGCCGGGGGGGGGGGGGTCCGGGGGGGCAGTAACGCGAAGGGAGGGGGGTGTTGGAATTGGAGGGAGGGGTGAGTGATGAAGTCGGTGGGAGGGACGGGAGGGGCGTTGAAGTGGCAGCGTTGGAGGAAGAGAGTGACATCTGTGTGGGTGGGGGCGTGGTCGGGTGGTTCGAGCGATCCCTTCACTGTTACAGATCCGCCCTCGACGTCATAACGTTTGACGCGAGGGTGGGACAGAGAGACATTGTGAGTGGGATGGCTTCACCACATGAATCCACGAACCCTTCAGCCTGGGAGTGACGTCAGATGGCTTCAGAACGTTGTCTTCAGAACGTTGAGGGTGCGTTTTATTATATTAGATTATGCTGTGGTCAGTTCCTGCACATGTGCACTGGTGCTGCCAAGACTGACCTGGAGGATGCATGAGGGAGTGAAGTCCAGCGGGTTGCGGACCTGGGTAACCGAGTTTGATTCCCGCTGCTGCCTGATGGTCAGCTGTGGGTAGAGATCCTGGGAAACCAGGTACAATTCCCTCTGCAGCTCCATGTGACCCTGTGCAAGTCACTTAGCCCTCCACTGCCCCAGGTAGAATATATAATTTAGATTGTGAGTCCATTAGGGGCAGCGCAAAGTACCTGTAATAGAAATTGTAAACCACATAGTCGCCTCAGGGATCAGGTGCAGTATATCAAGTGCTGAAAATAACTAACTAACTAAATAAATAAATGTGAGTTATAGCAGGAGTGGTCAGTAATAGTAGGGAACCTGTGGAACACTAGCAGTATTTTGAGATGGTGTTGAGTAGGCGTACCTAGGTTGGTTGCCACCCTGGGCGGGTCGCTGCTACGCCCCCAAGCACATCACACACCTCTCCCACTGAAGCACATCATCCTCACCACCAGGTGGTGCATGGAGCAGTCACACAGCTGTCAGCTGTACTGGTCCCCTGCCCCAGAACAGGAAATAATGTCAGAGGGGGCAGGGAACCGGCAGAGCCGACAGCCGCTCAACTGCTCCGTGCACCCCCTTGCTGCCCTGCATTGGGGCGGACCTCCCCCCACCGCCCGGTCCTCGGTACTCTAGAGGTGTGGATGACTCATTCAGGGGATCCAGAGGGATGAGATGGGGCAGAGAAGCAGTAGCATGAGTGCACAGAATGTGTGCATAGGGCATGGTAATATGCTTGCAGTTTTCTGCATACCCCGGGATTATGCAATGTGTTCAGATCCTGAAGGGCTAGAAACAATATAAGCACAGCTGGGAACTATTAACCCTGAGGCCAAGCTTCATTTGCTTGGGCTACTGTTGAGAGAACTGAACTAGTTGAAATCTGATATCAGGGTTATGCTGAGGTTAGAATAATTAGCTCTACAGCTGTGCTTATCTTGCTTTTGTTTGGCCCTTGACCTATAAGCTTAATTTCCAGAATGAATATTGTGGCATGGAAGAGGGAAAAGGGGACAAGGCAATGGGCACACTGATGTGAAGAGAGTCACAGTGGGGGATCATTTAACTATAGAAAAGGTAGTTGTGAATGACTTATGGGCACTGCCACTTCCATGCTAGTTTCTTGGCAGTCTAATGGTGGAGTGGTTTACCATTGCCTTCCCTAGTCATCTTTATCCTCCCGGCTAAGGCCAGGTACAAATTTACTGACCAAAAATAGCTGGCTGGCCAGAGGCCAATTACCTGATCCCAGTGTGATATTTGAACTCAGGTCATGGATGCAGCCCACCAACTGCACCACAAGGCCTTTTAAGTATAGAAAGGGAAGGGGGTTGGTTAACAGCACAGGGATTGGGCTTGAGTGAGTCTAAGGAGTATGTTAAATGCTTTAAGGTCCTTAGATTTCCTTGTAAGTTTTTGTGTTGTTTATCAAAATGTTCAGTATATATTTTATGAATCATCTCAGTTGAGATCTTTTCTTGAAGGAAAGGATGTAATTTTCACTTGACCTCTTAGTTATGTTTTAGGGTTGTAATCAGGTTAATTAATAGTTAGAGAGGGGGTTTTCTTACTCTATTTTCTGTAATATTTTCCTTTAATTATTCATCTTCCTATGGATTTACTGTTCTTGGATCTCCCTCTTTGTGGACTATGATTAAGACTTATTTCTTGATAATATTGTGTTATTATTTCCTTGTTTTTTTGTTCTGAATTTCTTGTCAAAGTATTATGTCTTTGATGTAACTTGAAATGCAAATCAAAAAGAAAAAACCTTTATGGGGTCAATGTTCATGCCTTCTTACCCACCTACCAACTCCTCCCACTCCCGAACAATCCAGCCAACTATTTAGCCCAATCCCAATGCACCCCAACACATAGTTCATACACCTGTTGAGCCCTCAAACCCACTACCACTCCAGACTGACTCCCCAACCAAATTGGTGGGTTAATAAGTTAAAAGTGGCATTGGCTATGGGGGTATCAATGGGGGGGGGGGGGTGAGCTAAGGGTGAGGGTGCATGAGAGGGTAGAAAGCTTAGTGGATGGACTTGCTAAATGGGGTGCATTAAGAAATGGTGAACTGGCACACTCTGGTGTGGGGGTCCCACGGCAGAGTCCCTCTGACTTGAGAGTTTGCTTTCAGCTACCCCCAAGCTTAATGGGTGCTTTTTTTAAGTTGGGAATTTAACAACTGGTTTAAGGTGAAGCAACACTTTAGTCAAATTTCTAACACAGTAACATGGTAAATGATGGCAGATAAATACCTGCATGGTCCATCCAGTCTGCCCAGTAGTCATATCCATTATCAATTCATGATTGAAACAACAATCCAACAGTACTATTAACTAATAACATTTTACTTGCTAAGTTCCACTTTAGGATGTCTTCCCCTCCCCCACTGAGATATACACCACTTACACTCATAGCATACAATTTTAATGTAGTATGAAATCATTCTGATCTGTCTTTTTGCCATTTGTGTGACTCAGACCATAGAACTCCGCCCGGCATTGGCCCTACCTCCCATCTACCGGAGTTGCCGTGGAAAGCCACTCCAGTCATCCTGAGCTATCTTGCCACATACAGGACTCAGACTGTGGAAATCTGTCCGGCGCTGGCCTTACTTCCCCACTGCTGCCTATCACAACACATCAACAGCTATGAATTCAAGTTTTGTGCAGAATGGATGTCTGAGACATGGGAATGGATGCCTGAGACAAGGGAAGGCATAAAAAAAAACTGTTTTCTTGTATGAGTAATAGGGGACCAATAATTCTGGGTGGTTCTTTGTGTGAGAGGGAAGTGCTGAGTATTTGTGTGTGAGTTTTGGTGTATAGAAGAATGAGTTTGCTTGTCTTTTTGTGTGTGTTTGTGGGGGTATATATGAAACAGAGGATGTCAGAGAAGGCATGTGTTTGTGTGGGTGTGGGTGGATACTGATTTCAGCAGGTTAGAATGGGATTAGGCGTTCCCTTTCTGTGCTGACCTTTCATTTTACTCTCTGTTTTGCCTCTGGAGATTGTGTTTAAAAGTTTGCAATGCTCCCACTCCTAAACATAGATTAATCTAAGTCATGGGTTCTCAACCCAGTCCTCTGCACACACCCAAGCAGTCTAGTTTTCAGGAAATCTAATTACACCTATAGCAGAGATTTTATTGCAAATGAGGGAAAAGTCTCAACTGCTACGGCTATTTTTACACATTGGTGTTCATTGTATAGCTCGTAGAAAAAGTCATCACTGACTCAAAAACCCTCAATTGTTTGTATTTTCTTTTTTTGTTTCAATTTTAATTACAATGTCCTTAATATTAAATCATATAAGTGTCTTTTTAAGACTTAAAAAACTGTTAAACATATCAAAAAAGCATAGAACTGATTCACTTATCTTGCCCAATATTGCCAAATGTTTTTTCTCAATGCTGTGCCAATTTCTTCTTAGTGAGGCGCTAGATCCAATTTCTACTGGGTAATGCACTGGTTCCTACGGTCCCGTTTCGAATATCTTCATCAAGGAACCTGCTCACACCTAGAATGCTGCGCCGTGACCACTTTATCATCAATCTGGATCTTCTGAAAAAAATACAAACAATTGAGGGTTTTTGAGTCAGTGATGACTTTTTCTACGAGCTATACAATGAACACCAATGTGTAAAAATAGCCGTAGCAGTTGAGACTTTTCCCTCATTTGCAATAAAATCTCTGCTATAGGTGTAATTAGGTTATCTAGCATATTAGCAGTGTATCTGGTGTTGTAGTTTTCAGGAAAGCCACAATAACTATGCCCTGTATGCAAATCCGTCTCATACATATTCATTCTGGATATCCTGAAAACCTGACTTGCTAGAAATGATGTCCGAAACAGCAGAATACACGTCTTGGTATTGGGAAAAAACTTTAATATAAACACAGCAGTCGTACAATAGTGGAGGAGGAGTCTAGTGGTTAGTGTGGTGGCCTGAGAACCTGGGGAGCTGGGTTTGATTCCCACTGCAGCTCCTTGTAACTCTAGGCAAGTCACTTAACTCTCCATTGCCCCAAGTACAAAAAAAAATCTGTATATATAGGGCTGGATTCTATATAAGGTATCTTAAATGTAGGTGCATTGAAGTAACACGTATAGCACTATTCTATACACCACATCTATAGTAAGATGCAATTTATAGAATAGCTCATAGGCCGGGGGAACGAACATACATATAGGCATGGCCATTTATTTCACTGAAAGCCTGTTGTAAATGCCCGTGACTAAATGTACTTGCATTCCCCTGAATTCTATAGCAATGCACATAAATGTGATTGATACCCCCGACACACCACCATTCCTCCCATGGCCATGCCCCCTTTTCAGCTATGTGCGTTGGAATTTACGTACGCCTCTTTTAGAATATGCCT
Source organism: Microcaecilia unicolor (assembly GCF_901765095.1). Lineage (NCBI taxonomy): Eukaryota > Metazoa > Chordata > Amphibia > Gymnophiona > Siphonopidae > Microcaecilia > Microcaecilia unicolor. The sequence continues at coordinate 186,118,013 of NC_044040.1, read as the reverse complement.
TAAAAAGTGTGCATAAATTCCAATTCTTGCCAATTAGTGATGATAATTGGTTGTTATCATGACAAAATGGCTCGTTTCTCAATTGAGTGGCGTGTGTAAATTGTCCACACGTTATGCTCTACTCGCCATGCCTTATATAGAATCCAGGGCATAATGTGTAAACCGCTTTGATTATAATCACAGAAAGGCTGTATATCATGTCCAGTCCCCTTTCCCTTAAGATTGCTGTGTTTATATTAAAGTTTCCTCAATACCAAGATTGCTGTGTTTGTATTAAAGTTTCTTCAGTACCAAGACGTGTAATTCTGCTGTTTTGGACTGCTATCTGCTGTTTCCAGACTACAGATTCCTCTTTCTTATTATTTTCCCCCCTTTGGTGAAAAATGGAGTCAGAGTGCCAGCAGTGGTAATAAGCTCCAGCCTCTTCTGCTTTTTGTGGCTGTCAGGAGGGAGGATGAGGGAATAAATAGGTAGTAGCCAGGATGCAGGTGCTAGGGAATGAGGGGATGGCAGAAACCAAGGAATGGAGAATGGAAGAGAGAGGAGAGGGGGCGATGGATGCAGAAGACAGATGTGGAGGAAATGGAAGGAGAAGCCAAAAGACCCCCTCTTGGGGAAGGTAAGAGTTGGCTGAGAATCACTGATCTAAGTCAGTGTCCGGTGTTGGTCCCTGTCAGAGATCCATGCAGGCATCACACTGCCCCTGCTGAAAGCTATGGGTATATAGGAGTACCCACTGCTGCTCATGGCACTGCCTTCTTTATGTTTTCATCTAATGCAGTGGCTCACAGTTCTGGAAAATTTAGGATCCATTTGGGAGGTTTTTAAATTGTTTCCTAATGAGTTCTGTTTGCTGCAATTTGCTGTAGTAGACAAAACAAAAAGGGGTGGATTACTATACTGCTTCCTTATGTTTTAAATGACTTAATAAATGCAAAGCTTTCATAATAGAATGAAGTTCTAATGTCAGAGGGCTCTCTCTCTCTCGTTTTTTGTTTGTTTGTTTGTTTTTTTTTTTTGTGGAATTTAATAGTCACAGGAGGGAGGGATCGCTTGCAGAGACAAAGGAGTTACTGATATACATCTGTTTAGCCTCTGAACTTAGCTAGGCAGTTTTCTGTGTAGGTGAGGGAGTTGGAGTTCCCAAGCTCCAGGACATGGGCACATACAACATGGCTGGAGCAGAGTGCTGAGACCCAGCAAAGCTGGGTTCAAGTCCCAGTGCTGCTCCTTATGATCTTGGGCAAGTCACTTAACCCTCTGTTGCCTCATTTATTAGATTGCAAGAGTTCTTGGAACAAAAAGAATACCTGAATGTAACTCACCTTGAACTACTGAGTAATGCAAAAGCTAAATCCAAATATAATTTAAAAAAAATCCAAATAATGAAAAGGGCCAGCAGCAGGTCCTCCTTGGAATTAGCAATTTGTCACCATGCCATAATACCATAACATGGGCAGCCGTGACCATTCCCTTTGCCCTGCCATTTCTGTCTTCTGCCTTAACAGACTACGGATAGCTCTCCACCAAGTGGGGATTGACCAGCCACACAGTTTCTCAGTGGTAAAACATTAGGCCACAGCTTTATTAATACTTCAACATGTATTAACACTTAGTACCCGAGCCATCTGGTACTTTAATAACCATCATGTAGGCCCGCCATGTGATAAAGCAAGGCTGTCCTCATTGCCGCCTGATGAGTGTGGGTTGGGGTGGGGCCCACCATGAAGCACAGCTGAACAGGCTCGAGAGTGAGCCATGCATTGCCCTGAGGGGTACACTGGCCCTGCGAGTAGGGCACCCTTTTCAGCCAATTTCAGTCTCTGATTCATGAAGTTTCTTTCTTGCTTGGGTACCCCCACCGCGGCGACTTCTGGGGGTGGTGGTTGTAATCTCTGAATAGATTGGTGAGTCTCATTTCGATTTGGGCTAATAATTCATAAGTGATATTTGTGTGCAGTAGAGGCAGTGTATTAAAATTTCTCTTATAAATGTTTAGTGTGGATGTTTTAGAAACCTGTTTGGAAACCACTAAGCCAGAGTGCTTTTCAAGGTTAAGTAGTAATTGTATTTGATTTATTGTATATAGCTTATACTTCTAGTCTATTGCACATAGCAGTGGGAATTAGAACCTCTTTTATGCTATTTTACTGTTTCTTATTGGTCAGTGTTAAGTTTCTGGTAGTATGTACATTACATTAACAAAGTGGATGGTCATTTTGATTTTACCTGACACCTGCCCTGTAAAGGGTGTAGTTGCTGCTCTGTGCATCCCATCCCACCTCCACATCTTTTCAAAAGCAAAATATAGTCATTCTGTTTTGGATTGAATATACACTCCCTCAAGGTTATGTCCCTGGGGGGAATAGATTTTGTATAGGGGGTGTACTAGACTGAATAAAAGCACTCCCTCTTACCCATCCCTGCTGTCACTGGTGTAAATAAAATATTTTCTGGAATGGCCGTGGGACTGAAGTGTACCAGGGTGTGGAGCCATAAGGTAGAGTGGATGGAGCCAGGGCAGAATGGGGCAGGGCTGGGGGCATGTACTAAACTCTCCTTCTCCAAAATAGGGACACCTTGGCAGCTCTGAATGAACACCTGTGAGGCTGAGAATGAGGAGCACAAGTACTCACAAAGAAGTCTCAGAACTAAAATGAATAGCTGGAAGCCAAGTACCAGTGAAAAGGGCTTCACAGAAGAATCAGAATCTATTGTGAAGAATTATAAACCTTTTTAAATCAAAAGTGTACCTTTTTATGGAGAGACAATAGTGTCAATGATACTCTCACAAGCTACAGCTTAATGCCAATAAATCAGTTGCATGCCAGATAACAGAAGACTGTTTTGCTACTTCCTCCATACATGTTACTACTTGGATTTGAGGTTAGTCCCATGGTTCATCCACTTAGGGCAAGGATTTTGGGACCCTGCTTGAGAGGTAGTAGCATCAGGAAAGCTACATGGAAGGTGGAAGGGGGGACTAACCCATCTAGGATCAAATTCCCTGAGCACTGGGAATGTGGGAGAAACATCCAGAAGCTGTACTAGGAAACTCATTTACATAGGATTTGCATAAGCAGATAAACTATGGACATTCCTTGTAAATAGGACCAGAGAAGGGAGAAAAGGCCCTTGTTGGGCACAAATGGGGAATATCTGTTCTCCCCAAGACTTTATAGGACCAACAGGGGTGGACTGTTGGGGAATTGCCAACTCACCCTGACCATAAAGGGATATTCAATTCAGAACCCTATGGGTGGTAGGCCTAAGGTATTGAGCTTTTTTTTTGTTTGTCTTTCACCAGAGGGGGTGAGAAATATTTCTATAGAAGAAGTTTGTTGTAGATTACTACAAAAGGATCACAAACTAACTGATTTTGCTAGGTGATTCTGCTTAGATAATGCTGAAGAGGGTATGATAATTTGTGGTAGTGTTGGACAGTTCAAGGACCCTTACAAGGTGCAGACTAACTTGTACTTCTGGTAAGATCACCTCAGGTATACAGATGGTGGATAAAAAGCAAGGGTGCTGAGAAGGGCTAGGTAGGGCCTGGCGGGGATAGACACACCTGAAGCTTAAAGAGTGATATTTAGTGTTTTCTCTTGTTCCTATTTACAGGAAGATGAAGTGGGTCATAGAGCAGATAAAGGCCCAGCAAGAAGCAATGGACCTCTGGTTCTCCAGGACCTTGGAACAGCAGGCACAACAGCAGCAACCTTTACTGCAATTACTGGAAGCACAGGCCGTGGAACTAAGAAACCTTGTGTCTGGCCTTCATAGACGAGAGACCCAGTGAGACTTTCTGATAGAGCAGTTGGGATCTCCCGTGTGGACTGGTCTAGAGGGTTGCCTTTTACTAAGTTGGGACCCAGAAGCTTTTTTGGTCACCTTCGAGCAGGTGGCCATGGCCGCAAAGTGGCTTCTTAAACAATGGGCTATTGTTTTGACCACTTACTTAACTGGGGAGGCCTAAGCTGCTTCTAGAGCATTAGATACCACCCAAGCCTTGGATTATAAGCAGGTAAAAGCAGCTATAGACAGGTTAGGCCTAAGGACGAGAATTATTCAAGGAGGTTTAGAGCCTGGGCTTTTCAAAAAGGGGAGTGGAGTCTGCCAAGTGTCTCAAAAGTGTCTTTAGTTCGTCAAACAAATCAGCTGCATCAATGTCATGCAGTTCACCACTGGAGAGCACCTTTTCAAGTTCAGAACATTTTATTAGAGGACTTCGTGTGCAGTTTGTTGGAGTTTTGGAATACTGTATGGGATCTCAAACATGCTGCTGTGTTCTCTGAGCTGCAAGAACCATTCATTGACTGAATGAATTGCAACACCAAGGACTCTGGAGAAAAAAATTACTTTGAATTGCTGTTTAGGGTCTGTGATAGGGGCATATCGTGCTTCATAATCAAAACGTGTCGCTTTACAGCGACACCTTATGGGCTCAGCTAGGAAATTGGCATCGATATTATGTTCCTCTGCCATCTCCTGTGTATTTTTCAGGACATATTCAAATGTATAATTAGAACGGTAGTTTTGGAGGAATAATTTTGCAGCCTTCATAGAAACATAGATAAAGACCATATGGTGTTTCCAATCTGCCCATCTATGCAATCTATTCTCCCTATTACTCCCTTGGAGATCCTATGTACTTGTCCCAAGCTCTCTTTAGTTCAGAAATAGCTTTCGTTTCCACTACTTCCACCAGGAGGCTGTTCCACAAATTCACCACCCTTTCCATGAAGTATTTCTTCACATTACTTCGAGGGTATCTCCTTTTACCTTTATCCTATGCCTCCTCGTTCCAGAGCTTTCTTTCAATGGAAAGACTCACCTCCTGTGCATTTATGCCGCATAAGTATTTAAATGTCTATCATATCTCCCCTCTCCTGCCTTTCTTCCAAAGTATAAATATTGAGATCTTGAAGTCTATCCCTAATGAAGACCACCAACCATTTTAATAGCCATCTTCTGGACTGACTCCATCTTGTTTATATCTTTTTGAAGGTGCTATCTCCAGAATTGTACAGATTATTCTTAAATGAGGTCTGACCGGTCTTACACAGGGGCATCATCGCCTCCTTTTCCTACTGGCCATTCCTCTCCTTATTCACCCAAGCATCCGTCTAGCTTTCATTGTGTGTTAGCTCCAGAAATTGTCCATCCCAACCCTCTGTATTATCTTGCTTGTTAGATTTATTTCTAATAATATATCCTGCCATAACACTAAATCACACGAAAACTTGAAATTGCAAATATTGTTTACAATTCCTGTTCCTTCTACAGTTGTTTAAATGCAAGTAGCTCCGGTTAAAGCTTCATCTTCCATGACTGCATTTTTGGCATCTTCCAATTTCCCAATCTGGTTTCAGAGAGCCTTTACCTCCTCCACACGACTTCCCCATCGTGTTGTACTAAGTGGTTTCAATGTATGATGTGATGTTCCCAGATGTTTTGAAACTTGCCCTTGATGGGAAGAGGCACTGAAAAAAATGTTTGTAATTTGAATAGTGTCAAAGAACTTACAAGCTTCAAGAGAAACAGAGGCAGCATCACTGATTGCTAAGCTAAGCTCAATGCATGTGAGCTACAAGGGACAAAAAATGCTAGTGGATTTAACTCCTGCTCCTCAGCCTGAACACCACTCTTTTTTTCCTTTCTTGTTGGCTCCATTATCATAGCCCTCTCCTTTCATGTCTGCAGTACTAATGTACTGCTTTAAAAGTTGAAGGAAATGGACATCTGTCATCCAAGCTCCTTTACTGTCATCTATGTCAGTGAATTCCAGGAAATGTTCTATGACAGTTAACGCAGAAGTTTCATTTTGTAATTGTTCTTCTGCTGTTACAAAATGCACCATTAAAGTGATTTGTTCTGTATGGCTGATGTCAGGAGTGCAATCGAAAATGATGGGGTAATATTTTGCAGACTTCAGATGTGCCAAAATCTTCCTTTTGATTTGTTTACCCAGTAACTAGATAATCTCTTTCTAAATTGTTTTTTCGAAATAGGTAGTATGAGTTTCTTTGGCGGTTACTCTTCTTAAATGCTCCTTAAGTACTGAATCAACTCTGCCATCAAACTCCACAATTTTAAGAAAGTTACCATTATTGGCACAATTTTTATGCAGAGCAAGATTCTGAGTAGCAAGTGCTGTACTCTAACAATTATTATCCTTTTTGGACATTTTTCCAATGCCTAGTCTTAGAATAATCTTCTGTTGATTGCTTTCATCTATGGTGGCCTTTGACCCAGTCTTGTCTCTAGCGCTTTTCAGCTCAAGAATGATTTGTACTGAATTAAGAACATAACTTAAGAGTAGCCATACTGGGGTCAGACCAATGGTTCATCTAGCCCAGTATCCTGTTTCCAACAGTGGCCAAGCCAGGTCACAAGTACCTGGCAGAAATCCAAATCGTGTCAACATTCCATGCTACCAATCCCAGGGCAAGCAGTTGCTTCCCCATGTCTGTCTCAATAGCAGACTATGGACTTTTCTTCCAGGAACTTGTTGAAACCTGCTGTAACCCAGATATGCTAATTTCTGTTACCACATCCTCTGACAAGAGTTCCAGAGTTTAACTATTCGTTGAGTGAAAAAATATTTCCTCCTATTTGTTTTAAAAGTATTTCTATGTAACTTGAGTATCCCTAGTCTTTGTACTTTTGGAATGAGTAAAAAATCGATTTACTTCTCTCTCTCTCATCTCTATCTCTATCATCTCTAGGTTGCTGGCACCAGCAATTCCAGTGCCCTGCCGACTGCTGGCTCCAGTGTCTTATCTGTATAGCATCCAGCGTCCCGCTCTTGTGATATCATTTCCTGTTTCCTCAGGGGTGGGACCAGGGAAGAGGAAAAGGGGGAAAGTTACTGAACCAGAAGGGGGTGTGGAACAGTGGCATAGCCAAGGTTGGGCTTGGGTGGGCCCAGGCCCACCCACTTTGAGCTCAGGCCCACCAGTAGCAGCACACCTATGATGTGGCCGGCAGAGATTCCCACACTGAAAACTCCCAACAACTGTCCCTCCTGCATACCTTATAAATAGCAGATCTTCGCCTGCAGGAAGCAGCGACTGATACATACTGCTTACACCAGCCCCACAGCCTTCCCTCTGAAGTATTCCCGCCTATGCGGAAACAGGAAGCTGTATCAGTGGGTAGGATGTGGGGCCTACTTGAGTAGTGTGTATTAGTTGCTCTTCACTGAAAATCTGAAATTTAAAAGGTGTGCAGGGGAGGAGGGATATTTGAGAGACCAGAATGCATGCAGGTGAGAGGAGAGACCAAATCACCTATGGGATGGGGTGGGGTTCTTCTGCCCACCCATCTTGGGCCCAGGCTCACCCAAAATTGGGTGTCTGGCTACGCCTCTGGTGTGGAAGGAATCGAAGGAAATCTGTTTTGTTGTAGGGGTAGGGGCTGTGTGGAATGAATGGAAGGAGACTTGTTGCTGGGATGGGGGGGGGGGTCAGAATAGGAACTGGGGGAGGGGGGCACACACTCCACAGGAGGTATTCACATGATAGCTAGAAATTAGGGCAACAGCAGCAGGCAGTCAGCCAGGTGGTATCAGAAGGTTCAGGCAGGTTGCCTGGTGGTGATAACAGAGGTGGCAGCAGTAGCAGAGGCAGGTGCCCAGTGGGAGTTGTAAAAGCAGCAGCAGGCAGCTGTGTGGGGTGGCTGCAGGCAAGTAAGATAGCAGAGCTGTGGAGCAACAGCTAGGTGTACACATGTGTTGCGCAGTCTGGCCCCTGCTCTTTGTTGCACGTGGGAATTTCCTCATCTTTTATTTGATTGTGTGCCGCTCCCTGAAACCTGCCGCCTGAGGCCACCGCCTGTCGACCTCATCATAAGGCCACCCCTGTATGAGATTGTAAACTCTGTCAAGCAAGGACTATCTATTTGAGACAAACAGGACAAATAGGGATTAGGGAATGATTAAAACAGACATGGGTATTGAACAGGTGACTAGGAGTTAAGAGTTAAAAGCAGCTTCAAAAAGGCGGGCGCTTAGCCAGATTTGAAAACGGCCAGAAACGGAGCTTGATGTACCAACTCAGGAAGTCTATTTCAGACTGTATAGTACAGTAAGATAAAAGGAATGGAGTTGGCAGTGCATTAAAGTTGTGAGTTCAAAACCAGAACTGGCCAAAAAGTCTCCCTCCTAGAATTGGATAACTTGGCAGCTCTGCAATAGTGGCAGCCCTCATGGGGCCTGTGAGTCAGTCTATGCATCACTTGGGACAGTGAGTGTGCAATGACTCCTGCTACTCCTGCCTGTATACTTTGAAGTGGATAACGGAGAGGAGGGGAATTTGGTATTTTGTGTTCATCATTTGAGGTCATGTGAATTTTTCAATGTTTCAAATGGGGTCATGCTTTAATTAGTTTTCTGAGGGAAAACTAGTACATTCTAGTGAATTTAGTGGCCTGGATCACAATGAAAAGGGGCCTGCAAAGGTGAACACAGTATGCTAAATGAGGCCCCACCCTAATGGCCTGTACAGGGGCATCATCACCAACTTTTTTTTATGCTGGTTATGCCTCTCTCCATGCAACCTAGCACATTTCTTAATTACTCTACCTTGCTTTATCTCTTGTTATCCTTTTATATTTTCTGTTTCATCTTGTAAACTACCTTCAGCAATTTTTTCTGGCAAGGTGGTTTCAGAATTTTATCGATAGCGCAAGTTGTGTTCCGTGTAAAATGGCTATCAACGTAGGTCCAGATAAGTCTGGGTAGATCAATAAATCAGTATTCAAATGAATAAATTAAGTTGGAAAATCATTAGTCTACAGCCATTATCTCATTTTCTCTGTACTAGGGTTGCTAACTGGATCCAGATTTGTTCAATAGGTTTGATTCCATAGGAGTCAACTTTTCAAAATGATTGAGAGTGGTAAACCCAATGGATATTACCCCTCCCTGGAATACTCAAGGAGTATCTCAATAGTGGGGGTGCTCAGCAACCACAGAACTGTGTCCTATGGTTGGTCCAGGCCTGAGTTTACCCCCATTGTATTCAGGGACTTGTACTGATTTCCCCATTGCATTCCCTAAGAAAGTGAGAATACAAATCGCCTGCATGCAGTGGGGTGAACCCAGGACTGGGTGAATCTGGATCCAGCCGGCAACCTTATTTGTAGCAAGAAAATATGGGTCAGATATTTCACAATGTTTTTTTTTTTTTTTTTGTTGAACCAGCAAGTCGAGTATTAGCAGGACTGTCATGTTCCCTCCCTGCAGTTCTCCATTAATGAAATACATCATTGTAGTCCTGCATATGCAAAACCCCATGTGGAGCCTCTTCCCTGTTGTGGATATTGTTCACCTGCATACTGAGGTTGTAGTGCAACATCTGGGAAAGCAAAAGTGATCGTGGGTCCTGAGCAAGATGTGCAGTGTACCACACCGAGACTCAGAAGGTCACTAGTTTAAATCTCAAATCAGCTGGAGTAAAAAAGAAAAAGTGACGAGTTGGCAGATTGGTTCCTTAAATCATCAAAAAAAAAAAAGCAGGTCTCCTGATCAAGCAAAAATTCCAACTCTTATTGCTGGCTTTTACTAGACGTTCATAGAACACTGGAGCTGAGAGATGATTCTCCTGCCCATCTCCTCCTATCATGTAGGCCATCCAGAAGTTAATGTCTCCAATAAAAGGAAAAGGACAGAGTTAAGGCATAGGCAAACTGGGCACATAACTGTGACGCCAATATTTAGGAGAGACTCTCTCTCATATATGCTAATTTCATGGCTCCTACAACAGCTTTTTGTACTAATGAGTCAACTTACTTAGTGGGTCAGGAGCAGAGCCACCACAAGCAGTGTCTTTCAGTCAGCAGGAGGAATTTGCAAGCAGCACCTCTTCTCTGTTGCTTTCCTCCTTGCTGTCTGAACTGCAAGGAGCCCCATTTATGTTTGTTACCTAGAGCCCACCAAAGGGTCAATCCTACCTTGTTTTTGTATAAATATATTTGTGATCCCTTATTCTGCATTTAGTGATGGTCTGTCTGTGCTCTTTGTTTATGACTGAAGTGTGGTATTTTGTGCACCCAAAACTAGACATCATAAGTATTGCCATACTGGGAAAGAGAAAGGTCCATCGAGCCCAGCATCCTGTTTCCAACAGTGGCCAATCCAGATCACAAATACCCGGCAAGATCTCAAAAATGTACAAAACATTTTATAATGCTTATCCCAGAAATAGTGGATTTTCCCCAAAGTCCATTTAATAACAGTCTATGGACTTTTCCTTTAGGAAGCTGTCCAAACCTTTTTTTAAAACTCCCATAGAGGGGCAATTAATCCCATAGAGGGTAATTTTATAACAGGGTGCTATGGGTAGAGGTCTACAGAGGTACCCACATAGGCAATTATTATATAAAGAAAAGTAGCTGCCTAGTTTTCTTTAGAAAATACTACTACTACTTGACATTTCTAAAGCGCTACTAGGGTTACGCAGCGCTGTACAATTAACATAGAAGGACAGTCCCTGCTCAAAGGAGCTTACAAATCTAAAGGACAAATGTACAGTCAGTCAAATAGGGCAGTCTAGATTTCCTGAAAGGTATAAAGGTTAGGGTGCCGAAAGCAACATTGAAGAGGTGGGCTTTGAGCAAGGATTTGAAGGTGGGTAGGGAGGGGGCTTGGCGTAAGGGCTCAGGAATTAGCGTAATTCGCCTAATATATACCTACACTGCAGGCATGGGCGTGTACATAAGTCCTAGAGTTGGTCTAAATGTTAATGTCTATATTTTGCAGGTTTTGGATACAAAAGAAAAGTCTGTAAGCCATTATTAAGATGGACTTGGGAAAAATCCACTGTTTATTTCTAGGATAGCCAGCATAAAATCTGTTTTGCTGTTCTGGGTTCTTGCCAGGTACTTGTAACCAGGATTGGCCACTATTGGAAACAGACACTGGCTTGATGAACCTTCAGTCTTTCCCAGTATGGCAACACTTATGTTCTTATGTTATGTGTAAATCATAGTATTTTATATCTACGTGTGTACTTTTGTTCTTCATTCATGCTCTGCCCAAACTCTGCATTTACTTATGCTCACTGTCAATGATCACGCTATCCTATGAATGTATGTGCTTTTACATTAGTTTGTATTTTCTAAGAGGTCGTTAACATGCACATGTGGTCACATATGTGGGTTAATGACTATAATACTGCCAAATGGACACACCTTTTACTGTTTAAAAGACATCAGCTGCCCTCCATTTGATTTTTTTTTTAAAGATGCACCTGTGTGTTTGGTGCCAGTGCTAACAATGTAAGTTCTTTTCAATACTGATCCCATCGAGTTCTTCTGAATTCTGTTTGTGGATACAAAAAGTCATTGTGCACTCGGATACAAAAACAATGGAGGTCAGTGATATGTTTGCCACAGAGTATGCTATGGCCTCAATGACCACATTGACTATGAAGCAGAAATGAAGCCCTGGACACCAGAGGTAAAACTCCACCATAATGCAGGTGAACTTTTGCTTTTCAATAAGGAAAACAGTGGAATGAATTTATTCTTTCACATCTGGAAGTCACATCAAGGAGGTTGGCATTAGTGGGCAGAAAAGAGGAGATTCTTTCCTGCCCTGAAGAGGCCACTAGACCACCAGGGTGCATCACAGTAGGCTCGGGGAGGGCAACCCTGAGGCTTGGGGGTGGGAAGGGCTGGCTGGAAAAAAAAACCCTCAGACCCCCCCCCCCCCGACAGTCCCCTGAAATCCAGACATATGGTAACCCTATCCTTAACCCAACTCTGGCCCGCCTTTTGTACCTCCTGGCAGCTGTACTCCTGGCTCCACCCCTCCCGGGTCCCTTCTTCTTTAGTCAAGATTTGGTATTAAGGTGGTTCTGACACTGGGGGGTGGGGGGGGGGGTGGTATATTCTTAATGGAAAGGGGCAGTGTCCAATAGATTCCCTTTATATATTACACCAGTAGCTAGCTGCCTGTTGAAAGCATAACCAGCAGGGGGTAGGAAAGAGGTTAATTAATAAGCCCTGGATGAAATGTGGTCTTTTTTATTATAGTGGGTTGGGTTTATAGTTTCCAGAGCACCTAACAGCCCTGAGGGTTAGGGCAGTATTTATGTAAGTTGGAAGCTTTGTAAAGTTGATAATGTTGTTGTATCTGATACTTTTTTACTTTCCTAGTTTGAAATGTTTGTGTATTGGTTATAATAATATCTTATGTGATGTGTTGCTGATACTTGTTGAAAACTGTAGTAAAAAGATTTAAACATAAATATGCTGATATTGTAGGATGCAATTGCGACTAATTGCATTGGATCAATAATTCAGAGCAAAAGCACCTGAAATTGAAACATTTATGGCAGGATGCTTTTTTCTTACCCTGTGATCTACTAAAATTGCTCTGTTTGAAAGACTAGTCTGATTCTTTTGGTTTATGCAAAAAACTTGGAAATCATGAAATTAGGCTAGTATTATTATTTGCCCCAATTTTTCCCTAGTATAACTTCCTCAAATGATTTACGGTTTTTTGCTGACCAAGGGATAAAGGTGAAGCTTTCTCCTCGATCGAATCTTTAAAGGACTTCATATGCCAACAAGGGTCATGCACCCAAACTCTGTTGGCCACAGATAATAAGAAAGACTCAACCCCTAAGTCACATCTGTAGCAATTCCTAATGCATACCATGTCTAAAAAGTCACAGAACCAACAATAAGTTTTCTTTTCTAATTGATAGGTAGATGTTAGCTAGTTCTGAAGGGAAATATGGCAATTATCCAGTATTATTTGGCCCATTTTTTATCACAAAACTATAATGATAAAGTTCATTCTATAGGGCAGTTGGGCAAAGGTGATTCCTAATTTCTCCTTGAATATCATTACTAGCATGCACCTAGGTCGTAGTAGTTCATGTTGACCCGTTTCTTTGCTTCACTGTTTTCCATGAGTTTATCAGAGAACTTAGTGACCGACATACAAACCAGTCTGTATAACTGTAATCCCAACACAAATCTCAAAAAGTCTTTAAGGCCGTGAAAACTCAAGTATCTCACACAAAACAAAGGAGATAAAGGGGTTATTTTTGCTCACAATTCCCAGGTCCTAGATGATGAGTTCTGGCCATCACCTGCCTGCTCTGAGGGTCAATAGTTTTACAAGTTTCTCAGAATGAATGCACAACACCATCTTCTACACTTCAGCACCTGTGTGTGCGCATCCATTTTGAGGAGTTTTTAGGATTGTTCCACAGCAAAGCAAGCAAGTGATTACCACAACTCATCTGGCACTGTGCATTGAGTGTCAATAACCCATTTAACCTCTCTGGTTTTTCTCGTGTTTAACTACATCGAAGAAATGTTTGGGCCTATCTAGTAGAGCCCAATTACACAAATGGACAATAGAAATAAATCAAAACATGAGCATAGACAATTACAGCAGGAAAAAATATTCAAATAACAATACAAAGTATGGATAGTATACTACTTCAAGGTCAAGTGTAGGTTTATAAGCAATGATGGACATATAGATAAGAGAGTAAGAAGAGTTAGAAAGTGAGGTGACTAAGTTAAAGAAAGTTGCACATGAGGTCAGAGAGATGTTAAATATTAGCTCAGCTAGGGTAGGAGTGGATAAACATGTCCTGCTGCTGTATGTGCGGTCCATGTCACTCCTTGTGTTGTGAGTGAGACTAACAAGTTAGTTACTATCTTCCATTAAAGGCCTGGTTGAACAGCCAAGCTTTCACCTACTTCCTGAAGTAGAGATAATCTTTTGTGTTAAGTGGAGCCTTTCAGGGAGTGCATTCCAGAGTATGGGGGCTACTCCGAGAAGGCTCGCTTGCGGGTATCACATCATGTAATGTCTTTTGGAGAGGGTGTGGTTAATTTTTATATATATATATATAGAGAGAGAGAGACTCCTGAGGCAGGCATTCCATTTGCAGAAACATGGAACCATGTCGAGTCTTTATATCTGATCATTGGAAATAAGGTTTTGGTTGCCCCACATCCCTTCCCTACTCCTTGGACAGCATCTTCCTTCGTCGGAAACACTTCTTGGCATGTTTGGCACAACTGATTCAGAACACCACTATCAGTTGATTTTTAATCTTAAGAATACAATTAGTATTTCATTGTATAGAACTCAGCTACACTGGCTTCTGGTGCAACAGAGAATCTTACATAAATCGCTTTTGTCTGTTCTTCAGGCTATTTATGGCCTTATTTCCTCCTTAATTACGGAGTTGGTTTATGTGCCTCTAGGTAGGTTCTCTGAGACATTACATGGTTCCTTGATATTACATCCAGTAGTTTTGAAAAGGAATTCAATTTTTTTTAAGATAGCTAAGACCATCTTTTCTGATTTCAGGATTCCTAATGTGCTTCCAATTGTCCATAAGAAACAGATGTTATCTTTTCATAAGAAAATTAAGTCTTATTTGTTTGCTTAATTTAAGTCCAATGATGGGTAGTTTTAATTGAATGCTTTGCTTATTTGGATTACCTGTTGCAATGTAAAGTGCACTGGACTCAGTTAGGGAGGATGGTGGTATATAAATATGCCATTGGTATGCAGGATTTTGTTTGTTTTTTTTGCAATGGGCAGTGCACCTTGATAACTTCTCCCCAATATTAGTAATGTTCCAGTTTTCCATTGTAGGTTTTGGCCATGTATTATCAAGCTGATGGAGTTTCCCGGTTTGTTTCTGTTTAATGGAATTCTGCTATAAGCACAGAATGGCAGAAGCCATTTGAAAAAACAGGGACCAAATTACTGATTCAGAAACTCAGGTACAAAGAATAAAGAGTGTTTGCACTAAAAAAAAAAAAAGAAAAGAAAAGCACTAGATTTCAGAGAAGTTGCCTAGGGTGCTTCAAGCTTGGAAACACATCTTTCTACGGTACGTCAGGGTACTATAGGCCAGACTAAGGTATAGAAGAAAACACGCAGCGCATGTTTGTGTTTTATTAGAACCTTTCGTCCAGAAAAGAGTAATGTTGAAATGAAAAAAACCTGAAAATGCTAACTTTTGGCCCTCCTCCTCTCCACCTTTCCTCAAAGAAGCAGCCACTCAGGCAAATCAATTATTTAGTGCTGAAAGTCATCTGTTGCTAGGAGAATATTTGGGACAGTCGCTTGTCTGGCTGTTTGCCATCCTCAACAAAGAACCAGTTCAGCCTTTTGAGGTCAAAGACAAGGTGAACAAAAATGATGAAAAACAGTGTTTCTCTTAATACCGTGTGTCTTTACAAAGCATTAGCATGAAAAAGTCGACTTTAAAATGTATGGGCTAGAAAAATTTCGGGAGCCATATGGTAACCCTACAAACACATTCATAAGATATCAGGGTGCCTGTCTGTTTCAGTGTGTGTTTGTACTCTTTCAAACATACTGTGAGTATTTGGTGATGAGCTGTAAGTATCAAGTATTTTAATGAATTTCTTATTTGCTTGATATAGTGATAAATAAAAGTACATTAGAAGGAACAGCATATAAAGGACTGAATAAAGCATTGTAAGTATCTTCTTCTCCTTATCCAGATTCCCTGGGATTCTATATATGGTGCCTCAATTTCTGTGAGGAAATTGAAGCGTATTCTATAAGCAATGTGAGTAACTTAATTGGTATATTAGCTAATCAGCACTGTTAATTAGATGTTAACAAGCAATTATCAGCACTACTTGGCATTAAGACTTACGTACATAACTCGCTAAGTGTATTATGTAACATGGGTGTGCTTAAATTCTAAGTTGCATAGTTGAAAAGGGGGTGTGGCCATGGGCAGGGCTGTGGGCATTTCTAAAATCTATGCGCTTAATTTAGGTGTCAGGATTTGCTCTATGGAGTAAATGGCCGTGACTAAATTTGGGTCACTTGGAAAGCTGCTTGGCGTATTCTATATACCGTACTATATACCGTGCAGAAATTTAAGCCTAATCTATAATATATAGGAATACTTCATAGAATATGCCTAGTGTATTTTTTTTTTTTCAAAGTGGAATTTCCAGGCGCCATATATAGAACCTTAGCTCATTATGTTTACATTATGGCCATTAGTTTAGAAGCATTTACACATGTTTATAGTTTAGTTTATTAAAACTTACTATTCCGCCCAGCTGAACTTGCAGATCTGGGTGGTTTACAGTCTATATAAAAAAACATAAAAAGTTTAGGAAAAGGAACTACATGCTTGGGCAGGAAAGTACTTTCAGTCACATGCATCACCTTGCACTTGCTCACATTAACATCATCTGGGCGGCTAAATGGCAGATGATGTTAATGTGAGCAAGTGCAGGTGATGCATGTGGGAAAAAAGACCCGAATTATAGCTACGTCATGCAAGTTCCACGGTTAGGAGTTACGGACCAAGAAAGGGATCTGGGTGTCGTTGTCGATAACACACTGAACCTTCTGCTCAGTGTGCTGCTGCGGCTAGAAAGCAAATAGAATGTTGGGTATATTAGGAAGGTATGGAAAACAGGTGTGAGATGTTATAATGCCGTTGTATCGCTCCATGGTGCGACCGCACCTTGAGTATTGTGTTCAATTCTGGTCGCCGCATCTCAAGAAAGATATAGTAGAATTGGAAAAGGTGCAGTGAAGGGCGACTAAAATGATAGCGAGGATGGGACGACTTCCCTAGGAAGAAAGACTAAGGAGGCTAGGGCTATACAGCTTGGAGAAGAGACGGCTGAGGGGAGACATGATAGAGGTATATAAAATAATGAGTGGAGTGAACAGGTGGATGTGAAGCGTCTGTTCACGCTTTACAAAAATACTAGGACTAGGGGGCATGCGATGAAACTACAGTGTAGTAAATTTAAAACAAATCAGAGAAACGTTTTCTTCACCCAACGTGTAATTAAACTCTGGAATTCGTTGCCGGAGAAAGTGGTGAAGGCGATTAGCTTAGCAGAGTTTAAAAAGGGTTGGACGGATTCCTAAAGGACAAGTCCATAAACCGCTACTAAACGGACTTGGAAAAATCCAAAATTCCAGGAATAACATGTATAGATGTTTGTACGTTTGGGAAGCTTGCCAGGTGCCCTTGGCCTGGATTGGCCGCTGTCGTGGGACAGGATGCTGGGCTCGATGGACCCTTGGTCTTTTCCCAGTATGGCAGTACTTATGTACTTATGTACTTTCACTCACACCAGATCATTCAACCCTTTTTAGACAGGGTCCAGGAAAGAAGAAAGAAGGTCGGAGTGGAGCTTGGGACAGGGTGAGGGAGAGAGGAAAACAGTGAGTCTGAATTCACTCCCCCCCACCCCTCAATCAGTCAGAATGAAATACCTGTGTAAAAAGCAAGGTTTTCAAAGCTGCTTTAAACTTTTTGAAAGACAGTTCAGAAACGAATGGTGAGAGGAAGTGAATTCCAATGAAAAGGGGCCATGAAGAAGAAAGCATGGTGATGGGTGAATTCAAGTTGAGCAGCTTTAGTAGTGGGGAGGACCAGTCGATGATCACGGATGGAGCAGAGGAGATGGATAGGGGAATACGGGATGGTTAACATTGCTAGATAGGCAGGGAGACCAAGTCTATGGGCCTTGAAGGTGAGTAACTTTAAATGTAGATCTCATACACATGAGAATTCCAATTTCAGAAAGCTGCGATTATCTACAAAATGCTGAGACGCCTACATGTATCTTGCCCATTTTACAAAGGGAGTGGATATGTGTGCTGACATTCACACCTCCTCAATAACACATATAGGTTTTTAAAAAGTTCCCCTTTCAGCCTGGGCTATACATGAGGGACCGAGGGAGTCA
The DNA here is from genome assembly GCF_901765095.1 of Microcaecilia unicolor. NCBI lineage: Eukaryota > Metazoa > Chordata > Amphibia > Gymnophiona > Siphonopidae > Microcaecilia > Microcaecilia unicolor. The sequence continues at coordinate 186,100,262 of NC_044040.1, read as the reverse complement.
TTCTCCTCAATCCCATGTAGTTTATTTCCACTGCCAATTAAAACCGAGCTAAAACGTGGCCTCGCTACTTAATTGTGTTTTGTAAAATGAGGCAGCTACACGTGGAAGTGATGTCACATGTGGAAGTTGTGAGATTGGTACGTGTGGCACATGGAAGCTGCTGTGTTTCCTGTATCTTTGTAAAATGGCTAATCCTGCTGAACATACATATGCAGTCCTGCATGTATTTTGGAAACAGCTCTATATCAGCAGGTCCCTTTCTAAAATACCACTGGAATTGGCACGTCTTGACCTGGACATCTCATTTCCGGTCTCTGTTTTATGTGAATGGGGCTCTATATCTGCAACTTTTGATATCTTTCCATTTTTTAAAACTTCTACTAATCTGTGCTAATTGTGTCCTTACTAATACTACTACTACTAATCATTTCTATAGGATTTATTTACTGCCTTTTTGAAGGAATTCAGTCAAGGCGGTGTACAGTAAGAAAAGATCAACATGAGCAATAGGCAGTTACAGCAGTAAAAAATATTCAAATAACAATACAAAGTACGGCATAGTATACTACTATTGTACTGGTAGGCAATGAAGTTTTTGCAAAAATGGTGTGATGTGGTCACGTCGCTTGCAACCTTCTATGAGTTTGCTGTTGCATTCTGAATCAACAGGAGCTGGTAATAAATAAAAAATATATATATTCACATGCCTAAATATAGCTGCTAAAGTGGGGCTGAAATTGGTGGATAGCCGCTTACATCGGGTGATATACCGGCTATCTGCAAGGGCTAACCAGGGATATTCAGCAGGGGATAACCGATTAAACGCTATTTAAGCAGCCATTCTGGCCAGTTAAATAACACTGAGTACTGGGGGGGCATGTACTTAGTGTGTGCAGAAGGCAAAACCAATAGCGAATGCTTCACGCGTCCTGCATTAGGCACAATGTTAGTGCCTGATGCAGCTTAGTAAAAGGACCCCAAAGTTCTCGGATAGCTGGGAAGTAGGAACATAGTTGAGGTTTAGGGACCTGTAACAAACATGACATGTAAGACTTAAGTTTGTGAAAATCAAAGGCAGGGAATTTATACACTGAGCTCCTTAGTCATTCATTGTAATTATGCAATGCCTACTGTTTGGAAAATAAGTGCTTTACATTGCATGAATGCTAAATGAATGGCCTCCGTCCTTTTCTTCCCACAGAGAAGAATAAATAGTTTCTATTGCCAGAAATAATTTTTTTAAATGCCCTGCTAAAACTGAACAGTGCTTTTAAAAAGCTGTTAATTTGCTACCCTTTGGTGAATGATTTCCCTTTGGCTGTTACAGTAAAAGATACCATGTGCCTAAGTCCTTTAGGTGGGACCTATCTACCTACTAATTAAAGAAATGGATATTTCACTAACCAGCTATGTGGACATTGGCAACATTTCCTGACTACTAACTGGACTGATGTAGCACTATCCAGCTTATAATCGAAAGACAAAAAACGCCTATATTGTGACCTAAATCGGGAGATAGGCGTTTATCTCCCAAAAAACGAATAACGCAGTATAATCGAAAGCCGAAACTTGGACGTTTTCAACTGCACTCCATCGCGTAAGCGTACAAAGTTGACGGGGGCGTGTCGGAGGCGTGGTGAAGGCGGGACTGGGGCGTGGTTATCGCCCGAACAGAGATGGGCGCCTTTCGCCGATAAGGGAAAAAAAGTATGCGTTTGTAGCTAGAATTTAGGGCACTTTTCCTGGACCCTGTTTTTTCACGAATAAGGCCCCAAAAAGTGCCCTAAATGACCAGATTAACCGCCAGAGGGAATTGGGGATGACCTCCCCTGACTCCCCCAGTGGTCACTAACCCCCTCCCACCACAAAAAAATGATGTTTCACAACTTTTTATTTTCACCCTCAAATGTCATACCCACCTTTCTGGCAGCAGTATGCAGGTCCCTGAAGCAGTTGTTAGGGGGTGCAGTGGACTTCAGGCAGGTGGACCCAGGCCCATCCCCCCCCACCTGTTACAATTGTGCTACTTAATGCTTAGTTTGTCCAACCCCCCCAAACCCACTGTACCCACATGTAGGTGCCCCCCTTCACCCCTTAGGGCTATAGTAATGGTGTAGACTTGTGGGCAGTGGGTTTTGAGGGGGATTTGGGGGGCTCAACACACAAGGGAAGGGTGCTATGCACCTGGGAGCTCTTTTAACCTTTTTTTTTGTTTTTGTAAAAGTGCCCCCTAGGGTGCCCGGTTGGTGTCCTGGCATGTGAGGGGGGACCAGTGCACTATGAATCCTGGCCCCTCCCACGAACAAATGCCTTCGATTTATTCGTTTTGAGCTGGGCGCTTTCATTTTCCATTATCGCTGAAAAGCAAAAATGCCCAGCTCACCAATTGTCGAATAAAACATGGACGTCTATTTTTTTCGAAAGTACGGTTCGGTCCGCCCCTTCACGGACCCGTTCTCGGAGATAAACGCCCATGGAGATAGACGTTTTCGTTCGATTATGCCCCTCCATGTGTTCTGTGAATTCCCTTATTTATCTGTGTTTGTTAGATTGTATGCTCTGTCGAGCAGGGACTGTCTTTTACATATTTAACCCCCCCTCCCCCGTTTACTAAGCCGCGTTAGCACCGACACAGCCCATTAACTTTGATCTGTGTCGGCATTGCCTATCAAATAGGGGGATTAGTGTACAGTGCGTCTAGTAGTGCTACAGAAATGATTAGTAGTAGTAGTAGTAGAATTCAGGTGCGTCAGACTTTAAAGAATAATTGTTACCTTATTTTACATAATTTAGGGCCCCATTTACAAAGGTGCGTGCTAACTGTGTAGATGCCTATAATATTCCTATAGGCTTCTACACAGGATGTGCTAATTTTTAGCGTACACTAAAAATGCTAGCATGCTTTTGTAATAAGTACATAAGTACCGCCATACTGGGAAAAGACCAAGGGTCCATCAAACCCAGCATCCTGTCTCCGACAGCGGCCAATCCAGGCTTCAAGAACCCGGCAACCCCCCCCCCAAAAAAAATCAATATTCAATGGACTTTTCCCTCAGGAATCTGTCCAAACCCCCTTTAAATTCCGTAAGCCCAGCTGCTCTCACTACATTCTCCTGCATGTAGTGGTTTCTTGACTTCACCCGTTTCTCTAATCATGGCTCCTGCTTGTACCTAGCTTCTCAAACTCCATCCTGCATTCTTCACAATTGACCATCTTAGCTCTATTGAGTCACTGCACACTATAAAGAGGTCTTTGACTCCTGCTACTCATGGCTTTTATCTAATGTTTTCTTAATTTCTCCCATCTTACCTAGAAATTCTAGATACTGATATCCATCTGTAACATCTGTTGTGTTTGAGCGTTTCCGAGCCTGAAGTCCTGCTTTTGCTTGGCAAGAGACTCAACCAATGATTCTATATCTTATGTCTCTCTGGTTTATTCTGACCACACAGTTGCCTCTGCTGGTGTCACCCTTGATCTATTTATTTAAAACATTTCTATTCCGCATGGTCCACAGTGGATTACAACATCACATACATAATCAAGATATCTGATGCTAACAATAAAACATTTATGTTAAGACAATGACACGTGAGAATTCATAGTTTTTATACCTCCTCCTCCTCCTCCTACTACTACTATTTAGCATTTCTATAGCGCTACAAGGCGTACGCAGCGCTGCACAAACATAGAAGAAAGACAGTCCCTTCTCAGAGAGCTTACAATCTAATAGACATAAAGTAAGCAAATCAAATCAATTAATGTGAACGGGAAGGAAGAGAGGAGGGTAGGTGGAGGTGAGTGGTTACAAGTGGTTACGAGTCAAAAGCAATGTTAAAGAGGTGGGCTTTCAGTCTAGATTTAAAGGTGGCCAAGGATGGGGGCAAGACGTAGGGGCTCAGGAAGTTTATTCCAGGCGTAGGGTGCAGCGAGACAGAAGGCGTGAAGTCTGGAGTTGGCAGTAGTGGAGAAGGGAACAGATAAGAAGGATTTATCCATGGAGCGGAGTGCACGGGAAGGGGTGTAGGGAAGGACGAGTGTGGAGAGATACTGGGGAGCAGCAGAGTGAGTACATTTATAGGTTTAGTAGAAGAAGTTTGAACAGGATGCGAAAACGGATAGGGAGCCAGTGAAGGGACTTGAGGAGAGGAGTAGTATGAGTAAAGCGACCCTGGCGGAAGACGAGACGGGCAGCAGTAACAAACTGGTTTACCAAACGCCTCTTGAAATTAAAAAAAAAAAAAAAAAAAACCCAACCTTGAGCTGTTTTCTAAAAATAAGTCTCCAATTTACAAAACTAGCAGGCGAAGCATTCCATAGAGTAGGTCGTTGTGAACAGATATATGGAATTAGCACTCACCACACTACATCTAGATACGGTGCCCAGTTATAGAATTGCACCTATATTGATAGTGTGAGGCAGAAATGATATAGAGAAACCAGATAGGGGCGCAGAGTGGGGAGGAGAGGGGGGGGGGGGAGAGATGGTAGGCCAATGGAGGAATGGAGCAAGGGAAGGAAGGAGAGAGAGATGCTGGTCTGCAAGAGGTAGGAGAGAAAGAGATGTTGCCTGAGGATGGGGCACTGAGAGTTGATGCTGGACCCTGGAGGAGGGATAGGGACATTGAGTGGACAGATGCTGAACATGGATGAAAGATGCAGACAACAACATAGAAGAGATGCTGGACAGGACAGATAAGGGACACAGAGGGAAGATGGATGGTGGACGTGGATAGAGAAGACATGTCAAATGGACAGAAGACCCTGGAAAGAGAGACACTTGGACCAAAACAAATAGAAAAATAAAATGCTTAGACAACAAAGGTAGAAAAAATATGATTTATTTTGAATTTATTATTGGATTGTAAGCTTTCGGAAAGGTACATTACCTTACATTTCAGTTTAATTTCTCTAGTATTGCTATACATGCAGAGTCTGACTTCTTGAATTTTCCAGTTCTGTTACTGAAAGGTGAACCCTTATTTCCTATTTGTTGAGGGTCTGTCTATGTTTTTCACATGTGACAAGGATGTGATATTCTGCTAGCATATAGTTTCTGTGTACATAAGTACATAAGTAATGCCATACTGGGAAAAGACCAAGGGGTCCATCGAGCCCAGCATCCTGTCCACGACAGCGGCCAATCCAGGCCAAGGGCACCTGGCAAGCTTCTCAAAACGTACAAACATTCTATACATGTTATTCCTGGAATTGTGGATTTTCCCAAGTCCATTTAGTAGCGGTTTATGGACTTGTCCTTTAGGAAACTGTCCAACCTCCTTTTAAACTCTGCTAAGCCTAACCGCCTTCACCACTTTCTCCGGCAACGAATTCCAGAGTTTAATTTATACGTTGGATGAAGAAAAATTTTCTCTGATTTGTTTTAAATTTACTACACTGTAGTTTCATCGCATGCCCCCTAGTCCTAGTATTTTTGGAAAGCGTGAACAGACGCTTCACATCCACCTGTTCCACTCCACTCATTATTTTATATACCTCTATCATGTCTCCCCTCAGCCATCTCTTCTCCAAGCTGAATAGCCCTAGCCTCCTTAATCTTTCTTCATAGGGAAGTCGTCCCATCCCCGCTATCATTTTAGTCGCCCTTCGCTGCACCTTTTCCAATTCTACTATATCTTTCTTGAGATGCGGCGACCAGAATTGAACACAATACTCAAGGTGCGGTCGCACCATGGAGCAATACAACGGCATTATAACATCCTCGCACCTGTTTTCCATAGGGATCTGGAGTAGTGTCACTTGTTCTGTTTTTACTGTAAGAAGTACATTGTTATTATAGGATACTGCCTTGTTATAGGTCGGATTGTAGCTTGTACAATCCTGGACATTAGTACAGGTTGTCTATAGAGGTCTTGAATGTATTTGTTTTTGGCGGGGTTTGGTTACCTGAGCTCAGAAGAGGCCTCTCGTCTCCCTCCTCCTCAGTCCCCAGTACCTTGGGCAAAATGGTGTTATAGGGGCCCATCTTTAATTTCGCTGCCTGTTAAACTGCACCCTCTGAATTTTTTTTGACAGAAGTGTGGCATGGGTGGAGAGCGGGCCATGCACTTACTGAGCACTAACTGGCTAACACAGAGTTAACGCGGGACCACTTACTGCCTCCTAAATAGGAAGTGCTAAGTGCTTCTGCATTAACCAGAGCACGTAATGCATGACCTGCAGCATTACGTTCGGGCTTGCCATGCATTAATATTCTGCATTATAGCATGTTAAGCCTAAAACAACAGCACTGGCATTTAAAGAGCCCTTCTACTAAATGCATTATTTAAATTAAACAGTGATTGCAGCCAGTAAAAATGATTCTCTATGGGAGCAATTGTATAAGTGGTGCGTCCTTTGGGCACCGCAATGCAGTGTGGTGAGGGCAACTTTACAATGGTTTCTGAGCACCCAGATGCCTTTATAGAATACTAATGTAACCTGACACTGATGCAAAGACCATCGACCTGGTGTGTCCTTACATCGAGAAGGTAAATCTTATCCCAGTTGTGCATGCCATGATAACGTCAAGACTGGATTACTGCAATGCACTATACAACAGTCTGATTACAAAGGGCCTGCACCAGCTCCAGTTGATTCAGAATGCAGCAGCAAGGCTCATAGAAGGTTGCAAGTGACATGACCACATCACACCATTTTTGCAAAACCTTCATTGCCTACCAGTACAGTACAGGGCTAAATTTAAAACTCTATGTATGATCTTAAAGGTCCTTAAAGGAAATGGCCCGGAGTACGTGCAGGACGTCAGACTCACAGAAACAGAAGCCTGCGCGGCCGCATTGCTGATCTGCAAGGGCAGTCTTCTTCATGGAATGTTGCTAGTGGAATAGCAACATTGCATGCAGAATCTCAAATAGTAGCAACATTCCATGTAGACTCTCAAATAGGGAAAGGGAACTGGGACTTGACATACCGCCTTTCTGAGGTTTTTGCAACTACATTCAAAGCGGTTTACATATCTTCAGGTACTTATTTTGTACCAGGGGCAATGGAGGGTTAAGTGACTTGCCCAGAGTCACAAGGAGCTGCAGTGGGAATCGAACTCAGTTCCTCAGGATCAAAGTCCACTGCTCTAACCACTAGGCTACTCCTCCACCCTTAGAATGCGCTTAGGCGGAAATTTGTTCCGCATGGATTTTCAGGCACAATATATAGAATCTGTCCCAATGTGTTTAATGTGGGGCAGGTTTGAGATGGGTTAGGGGTGGAGCCAGAAGTTATACGGCTAGAGGCAATAGTCTGTTGTTATCCGTATAACATATGTGTCAGATGTGAATACAGATACAACAAGGATAACAAGGCCAACATCGCTGAGCGGAAAATCTGCATAAAAGTATACATATAAATTATCTGTATATCTTTACACACTCCTCATCCTGCTGACTATTTATTTATGTGTATTTAACGTGATATGTATTATGGATACTGAATTTTACATTCATTTACTAAATTGTGCAATTGCATTAGCGTGTGTTAAAACTGTTAACATGAGTCATTAGAAAATAGGTTCCATTGCTTAGAATGGGACTTGCATTAAATAATGTGCATTAATGTATGGTTAGTCTGCAGTAACACAGTAGCACTTTCCCTCTTTGGAAAAGTGGAATATAAATTAAATAAATCAAATTTAAAAAGTCACTTTGGAAAGCTCATAATGAATCTGTAAGAATTATATTCCCTCATAATTCATTTTGGAGATTTAGATGTTATATAAATCTTTCTTCCTTGTGTATCTCCTTATGTATCTTTAAGTTTGGTTCTTTATTTTAAACCAGACTTTAGATAAACACCAACCAGCAATTGAGAATTTACAATAAAATCATGTATATTCATACAATTATGAGTCAGACTTGGAATAAGTGCCATTAATATAACTGTGAAGGTAATTATAGACCAATTTGTTATGAGGAAAGCCATAGGAATTATTTTTAAAATCTGAAACGACAGCATTCTTGGGAAAGCGTGCAGCCTTGTGATTAAGAGTAACCCTAGCCACAGAAAAGGAGAAAAATGGCATCCACACAAAGGGAAGAATGGTTAAAAATAACCAGCATAATTTCAAGGGAAAAAAACACAATTTCATGCCTCGTTTACTTTGCTTGTTGGAATTCTTTGAACACTATATGGCAGTGTGGATAAAGGCATATACAACTGGAAGACTGCTGTACTATCTATGTGTTCAGAAACTAGTCCATTTAATTCTGTGCTACCACATCTGCCTTACACCAAGGCAGATTAAAACTTAGCATACATTACTCAAATTACATAAAATTACAAAACATAACAAAAAAAATTATACTGACTGCACCCAACCCTCGCTCACTCTATAGCTCTTGAAACAAGAAGTAGTCCATCCTTCAGGTATCACAAGTGATGGAGTTCTAATCAGTTCATGTTTACAAATGGTCCCATGAATCAGTGCTCTTTAAAGCAGTAGTATGGCAGAAGTCGTAGGCAGTCTGGAAGGTGGTTCCATTCTTTAGGTCCAGCAATAGGAAGGTACAGCTCCAAAGTGAACTTTCTTTAAAGATGGAATTGTTAGAATGAGAGCATCTTCTGATTAGGTTGGTATATTTTAAATACAGCTATAAGATAGTAAGGACAAGGCTTTGTATTTTTTTCTAAATACAACAGGTAGCCAGTTGTTACGCTCTGCTACACTCCTCCAGAGGTGCAGTCTGCTTGCGCAGGAGATGGGCGTCTCAGGTGGTGGCAGCCATCTTGGAGTTGAGCAGCTTCAGGAAGGAAGTCCATATTTGGGCATAGAGCATCTCCTCTGATGGGGGCGGGCGGGCGGCCATCTTGGAACAGCTGCACATGGTTGAGCCTAATTCCTGCACTATTTAAAACCCTGTTTCCAGTCCTTCCTTGCTTCGGCTTCTGTTTGCATAGAGGTTGTGGTCTTCATCTGTTCCAGTGGTTTCCTGTGTTCCTGACCTCAGATTGTTTACTGACTTCACGCTGTGTTGCTGCCTGCCCAGACCTTTGGACTGATTCTTGACTTCACGCTGTGTTGCTGCCGGCCCAGACTTCGGACTGCTCTCTGTTTTTGCTGCTTCGCTGACTCCTTGCTCCAGGACTTTGTCTACGCTCCCGCTTGTCTGGTCAGTGGTCGCGCAACCCCGCTGGTTCCGGAAGTCCTGCCAGCCGCTTGAACCCAGGGGCTCAACTCTTGGGGGACAGTGGCTAAGTGCAGGTGAAGCTTGGGGTGGTCTGGCTGCCTGACCGAGCGCGGTGGCACTCCATCTTCACCGTGCTCAGTCGGGGCACAAGGGCTCACATCCCCAATCATAACACCAGTGTAATTCCATGAGTAATGGTGTAACATAAAAGCAGTGGGTATGGAAACAATTTCTATATGGGGTGCTTAGATGTAGGTCTGTGGCATGTGTAAATGAGTGTTCATGCAACTTACAGTATTCTGGGGTCCTTTTACCAAGCTGTGGTAAAAAGAGTCCTGCGCTACTAGTGAGGGTTGTTTTTGCCATGTGCTATGGCCCTTTTTACCGCAGCACATAAAGACTGAAAATAGCCATGGCCATGCTGTAAGATTGCTCTTACCATGTGGCCATGCGAGGGGGAGCACTTACTGCCACCCATTAAGGTAGCGGTAAGGGTTCCTGCGCTAACCTGGCAGTAACTGGGGAGTGCGAGGTGCTGCCCTATTACCACTGGGTTAGCGCTGCACTAAAAAATAGCATAGGAAATAGGGGGCTAGAGCTATTGACAGTGCCTGCGTTGAGCAGTCGATAGCTCCAGATTGACGTCTGGTAAGCCTGCATTGGGCTTACCGCTACTATGTAAAAGGGCCCCTCTGTAAGCTATGTGAGACACACCCATTCCCACCCATGTTCTGGCAATTCATATGCCCCCCATAGAGTTATGTGCCAGTGCCACTTTCATGAGCCCTTATAGAATAATGCTTAGGGCGCTTATGTATGTGACACTTTGCTGCATCGATGCGCAAGGTTTGCATAACTACAGATTCAACCTTTTTATATATTCCCAGTTCCTACTTTTATGAACATGAGGGGGGGGGGGGAATTCTATATGTGATGCCTAAGCATATTCTATAATTCGCGCCTAGATTTAAGCACGGTATATAGAATATGCTTAGGCGGCGATAGTGAAAACATGGTGTAAATCCCAGTGCGTAGATTTAGGTGCAGAGAGTCATATGCTATAACTATATGTGTACATTTTAGAATGCCCGCAAAATGCCTATTTCCCATCCATAACCACGCCCCTTTTTGTCTACATGCATTAGAAGTTAGGCACAGTGTGCTGCAGAATACACTTTGCGAATTATAAGTGTAAATTCTAATTATTGTCAGTTAGTGCTCATTATTGCTTAAGTGTTATCAATGCTAATTAGCTTGTTAAGCCAATTAAGTTGCAAGTGCTGTTATAGAATCTGCTTGGATTCCGGCATGGATCTCTAGGCACGCTATATAGAATCTGGGGGATAGGGGGCCAGTCTATAAATTGATGATTCAGTCTAGGTGCCTCAGTGTGGACTTAACACCAATTCTATAACGGCACCTTGCTGCCAAGAGTCCATTATAGAACAGTAGTGTAAAATTGGTATTGGTGTGCTCATGTGTAGGCATGCTCTGTTTTGCTAGATCAATGGCAGGCATAAGTTGGCATGCTAGTTGCACCAACGTGTGCACCTGGGAGATACAGCCATGGTCCGCCCATGCTCTGGCCATGTGAACACCTCTTTGCAGTTAGGTGCTACCTTATAGAATAGCGGTTAGTGCATATAGGTGCCTACCTGTCAATTAACAGCCCCTTTGAGCCTATGTGGTGCCAGTCTCTAGGCGCCACTTTATAGACTTGCTCTCTAAAACTCTAGTGCAAGTTTATAAGGGTATATACCTGCCTGGAGTTAAGAGGGACAATCTGCAAGCAAGCTTTGGGGCTCGCTCCCTAGCATCTGTCCTGGGCCCTATCGTGTGTAGCACCAGCCCTGTATATGTGAGCATGTAAAATGCAGTTCCATGTGCTCAGGTTGCTTATAACATTAGCTCCTTAACCTGGTCCTGGAGGCACCCCAACCAATCAGGTTTTCAGGATATCCACAATGAATATTCATGAGAGATATTTGCATGCACTGCCTCCACTACCTGCAAATCTCTCTCATGAATATTCATTACCTGACTGGCTGGGGTGCCTCCAAGACCAGGTTTGGGAACCACTGATGTAGCATAACAGCAAGTTTCTCCTTCTTTAGAAGGCAGTGTTTGTGGAGGGGGAGTGCAGAGAGGGACAGGAAATATGTATGGAGGGGGAGGGAAGTTATATATGGTGGTGGTTGGGAGGAGGGGCTGGTGGTTGGGAGGCGGGGATAGTGCTGGACAGACTTATACGGTCTGTGCCCTGAAGAGCACAGGTACAAATCAAAGTAGGGTATACACAAAAAGCAGCAAATATGAGTTATCTTGTTGGGCAGACTGGATGGACCATGCAGGTCTTTTTCTGCCTTCATCTACTATGTATGTTACTATCCACCTTATAATTGAAAGAGAAAAACGCCTAGATTTCGACCCAAATCGGGAGATAGACGTTTATCTCACAAAAACGAATAAATCGGTATAATGGAAAGCCGATTTTGGATGTTTTCAACTGCACTCCATCGCGGAAGCGTACAAAGTTGACGGGGGCATGTCGGAGGCGTGGCGAAGGTGGAACTGGGGCGTGGTTATCGGCCGAGGAGAGATGGGCGCCTTTCGCCGATAATGGAAAAAAAGTATGCGTTTGTAGCTAGAATTTAGGGCACTTTTCCTGGACCCTGTTTTTTCACAAATAAGGCCCCAAAAAGTGCCCTAAATGATCAGATTACCACCAGAGGGAATCGGGGATGACCTCCCCTGACTCCCCCAGTGGTCACTAACCCCCTTTCACCACAAAAAAATGATGTTTCACAACTTTTTATTTTCACCCTCAAATGTCATACCCACCTCCCTGACAGCAGTATGCAGGTCCCTGGAGCAGTTGTTAGGGGGTGCAGTGGACTTCAGGCAGGTGGACCCAGGCCCACCCCCCCACCTCTTACAATTGTGCTGCTTAATGCTTAGTCGTCCAATCCCCCAATCCCACTGTACCCACATGTAGGTGCCCCCCTTCACCCCTTAGGGCTGTAGTAATGGTGTAGACTTGTGGGCAGTGGGGTTTGAGGGGGATTTGGGGGGCTCAACACACAAGGGAAGGGTGCTATGCACCTGGGAGCTCTTTTACCTTTTTTTTTTTGCTTTTGTAAAAGTGCCCCCTAGGGTGCTCGGTTGGTGTCCTGGCATGTGAGGGGGACCAGTGCACTACAACTCCTGGCCCCTCCCACGAACAAATGCCTTGGATTTGTTCGTTTTTGAGCTGGGCGCTTTCATTTTCCATTATCACTGAAAAACAAAAACGCCCAGCTCACAAACTGTCGAATAAAACATGGACGTCTATTTTTTTCGAAAATACGGTTCGGTCCGCCCCTTCACGGACCCGTTCTCGGAGATAAACGCCCATGGAGATAGGCGTTTCCGTTTGATTATGCCCCTCTATGTGTGTTTGTGAGAGGACTGTGTGATGTGGTGTGCCAAAATGGAGTGTAGGGGGTGTAGCTGTATACAACACATGCTCCTCTCTTCTCTCTTCCTCCCTTGCTGCCTTCCAATCTCTCCTATGGTCCTACCTCTTGCCCCTTTCCTTTCATGCACTATGACCTGCTCCCAGATAATTTTGATTACTTTGTAGTGACAAGTTTTGGAGGTAGCATTTCCAAAGAGGCATAAACATAAAGGCATTCCACAGGAGCGTTGCTGACATTGTTTTGAGATCTGGTGTGTGTGGGGGAGGGGGGGGATGGAGGGAAAAATGTGAATAATAACTGTGTTAAAAGTCAATGTTTGAGAGAGATTTACAAAAGAAAATGAAAGCATATGTCCCAGCCTCAGTGAAGATATTTGGAATGTGTAGGAGTGGCTGCTCTTAATGGCCTCCACATACGTGCCCATGTGGACTTATTCACTGAAACGCATATGTTCCTTTTTAATTTGCTTCTGGCAGCTCACAACCTGCTAAAGGATAACATTAATCTGGCAGTAGCATGTCTGCACCTGCACAACTCCCACTGCAATGTATAGCTTTTTTTTTTAATTTTATTTGTACCCCGCGCTTTCCCACTCATGGCAGGCTCAATGCGGCTTACATGGGGCAATGGAGGGTTAAGTGATTTGCCCAGAGTCACAAGGAGCTGCCTGTGCCTGGCCCTTGCAGATCATCAATGTGGCCGCGCAGGCTTCTGCTTCTGTGAGTCTGACGTCCTGCACGTACGTGCAGGACGTGAGACTCACAGAAACAGAAGCCTGCGCAGCCTTCTACATGGAATGTTGCTGGTGGAATAGCAACATTCCATGTAGAATCTCCAATAGTAGCAACATTCCATGTAGAATCTCCAATAGTATCTATTTTATTTTTGTTACATTTGTACCCTGCGCTTTCCCACTCATGGCAGGCTCAATGCGGCTTACATGGGGCAATGGAAGGTTAAGTGACTTGCCCAGAGTCACAAGGAGCTGCCTGTGCCTGGCCCTTGCAGATCACCAATGTGGCTGCGCAGGCTTCTGCTTCTGTGAGTCTGACGTCCTGCACGTACGTGCAGGACGTGAGACTCACAGAAACAGAAGCCTGCGCAACCTTCTACATGGAATGTTGCTAGTGGAATAGCAACATTCCATGTAGAATCTCCAATAGTAGCAACATTCCATGTAGAATCTCCAATAGTATCTATTTTATTTTTGTTACATTTGTACCCTGCGCTTTCCCACTCATGGCAGGTTCAATGCGGCTTACATGCAGGCAATGGAGGGTTAAGTGACTTGCCTAGAGTCACAAGGAGCTGCCTGTGCCTGCAGTGGGAATCGAACCCAGTTCCCCAGGACCAAAGTCCACCACTCTAACCACTAGGCCACTCCTCCATTTTTGTCACTTGTGAATCTTCATTCCCATATTTGCTCCATATTTTACTGTACACAAAACAGAAGTTTCCCCAATTTTTGTCACTTTGAAGTATTTTTTTTTTCTAATGTTAGTCATCTAGGGGTAAATTCTCAAAAGATCACTGAAATTTAGGTGCCAGAATGATGAACACTAAGTGTGAATTCTATAATGGAAGTTGTGTATGTAATACTAGCACAAGTCCTCATTTAAACATAAGAATAGCCATACTGGGTCCGACCAATGGTCCATCCAGCTCAGTATTTTGCTTCCAACAGTGGCCAATCCAGGTCACAAGTACCTGGCAGAAACCCAATTAGTAGCAACATTCCATGTACAACCCCAAAGAGTAGCAACATCCTATGCTACGAATCCCAGGGCAAGCAGCGACATCCCCATGTCTGTCTCAATAGCAGACTATGGACTTTTCCTCCAGGAACTTGTCCAAATCTTATTTAAAACCAGATACGCTAACCACTGTTACCACATCCTCCGACGATTCCAGAGCTTAACTATTCTTTGAGTGAAAAAATATTTCCTCCTATTGTTTTAAAAATTATTTCCATGATTCCGCAAGGAAGAGGCTCTCATAACATGATTCGTATACTTCCGCATATGGAGAAAATCATATCTGGGAGTAACATGATTCGTATACTCCCAGATATGATTTTCTCCATATGCGGGAGTATACGAATCATGTTATGAGAGCCTCTTCCTTGAGGAAGCTTTTTACGAAACCTGGCCAAGTTGGTGGAGGTTCTCCTACTGTTAAAGGCTATTGCCGCCTTATAAAGATAAGTTTGTGCTATATTGCACGTTTTTGATATATAAGTGCTGTTGTATATGTCAATGATAAAAGATATAAAAGAAAATAAGAATTAAGAAAAAAAAAGAAAATAAGGGTGATCCTTTGACGATTTGCACCACAACCATTTTCTCAGATGTAGAAAGAACACTGTTGTTCATATGGTGTGAGTTGCAGTTATATCTGATGATCCCCATACAGAACAATACAGTATATTTCCAATTGCAGCTTGAAACAAAATATATGATTGAGTTTTGATGTTTGGGACATTATGTAAAATCGTGTCATGCCTAACTGAAGGCAGTTAAGCGAATAAATGATAGTATTCATTAACCTGCGTGCCTAATTGGCTCATACACCCCTGACCTGCCTATGCCCCACCCAAGTCTTCACCCCTTGCTTTGGAATTTGAGCATGCAACTTATAGAATAGCAACTAAAGGCAGTTATATACATAACTGCTAATTAGTGCTAATTAAAGCTAATTATAGCCAATAATTGGCTGTTAACATTGATTAACAGTTAATTATTGAATTAAGTTATGAGAGCAACTGACCCTTATTCTATAACTTGTGCGCACAAATTTGCATGCTAGTCAGAAATTTGAGTACACAAGTTTAGGGTCCCTTTTTCTAAGCAGCGGTAGAAGGCGCCTGGCGCTAGTGGCAGCAGCCATTTTTGCCACATGCAAGGGCCCCTTTTATCACAGCAGGTAAAAATAGCCAAAACTGAAATGGCCATGTGGTAAAGTTTGCACTTGCCGCACACCATTTGTTCTAGAGGGGGGGGGGGGGGGGGAAACACTTACCATCACCCATTGAGGTGGCAGTAAGGGCTCCCACGCTAACCCAGTGGTAACCAGGAAGCGCACAACGCTGCCTGATTACCGCTGGGTAATCCCCTGTGGAAATATTATTTCAGTATTTCCACTGGCATCGGAAATGGCATGTGCTGGGGGCAGAATTACCAGCGATAGATCCAGGTTGCTGCGTGGCAATGGGTGGCAACCCTTTAACAAAAAGGCCCCTTACAGAATTAGGAGGCTAATATCTATCATCTGTTATCTGCATTCATCCTGTCAAAATAAAATCAAATGACCATTTCTCCTCCATCTTTCGTTAGAGCAGTACATTACGTCTATGAAATAGCCCCAAATGCTTACAATTATTACCAGTGATGCAGACAGAAAACTAAACTCAGTAGAAAATGTCCCAAATACAATTGTTCCATCTCTACACAGACTTGCAGTCTTGGACTACAGATATCTCTGCTACCTGCTTATCTACCATCCACACTAGAAAAGACAAATCATCCAACTCAGTGAAGTGCAGGCAGACTGCCAGGAAGCTGTCCATAGAAGGTAAGATCCACTGATACTAATGTATCATCTAAACACTTCAGCACCAAATACTGATTAGTTCTGTACTCTCTCATGAGATCATTGAGGCTTTGTCTTACGTCTATTTTGTTTTGGTGTCTTTTTTTGCATCTGACATTTTTTTTTGCTATTTCTATAATGGTAGAGGTGAATCGCTTGTTTACTCTTTCCAAAAATACTAGGACTAGGGGGCATGCAATGAAGCTACTTAGTAGTAAATTTAAAACAAACTGGAGACATTATTTCTGCACTCAATGTGTAATCAAACTCTGGAATTGATTGCCAGAGAATGTGGTGAAAGCAGCAGGGTTTAAAAAAGGTTTGGATAATTTCCTAAAAGTCCATAAGCCATCATTAAGATGGACTTGGGAAAATCCACTGCTTATTTCTAGGATAAATAGCATAAAATTTGGTTTTACTGTTTTGGGATCTTGCCAGGTACGTGTGACCTGGGTTGGCCACTGTTGGAAACAGGATACTGGGCTTGATGGATCTTTGGTCTTACGCAGTATGGCAATGCTTATGTTCTTATGCTCTTATTTGATGTAAATTACCTTGATGGACCATCAGCTCAAAGGGCGTGCAAGCAAATGTTTTTGAAAAGGGGTCAATATTCAGTGGCACTTATCTGGGTAAGAGTGGCTCATACCTGTATAAGTGCCACACACTGGGGCCAGCCATGGATTTTCAGCAGCATTGTCCAGATAATGATGCTGAAAATTACCACTGACCACCCTGGCATTATCTGGATAACGCTGGGTAGTCTGTGGAGTGGAGCAGAGCTGAGCCATAGAGGGGCATAATGCATAATCGAACGGCGCCGGCCATCTTCGGGGCCGGCTCCGCAAAGGGGTGGAGCAAACCGTATTTTCTAAATACGGTTGGGGCCGGCTAAATCGATCGCCTGGTTTTGGTCAGGATCGCCGGATTTACATGAGATGGCCAGCTTCATTTTCCAGCCATAATGGAAACCGGGCCCGGCCATCTCAAACCCAGCGAAATGCAAGTCATTTGGTCGTGGGAGGAGCCAGCATTTCTAGTGCACTGGTCCTACTGACATGCCAAGACACCAACCGGGCACCCTAGGGAGCACTTCTAAATATTTGTAAAAAACCTCAAAATAGGTGCCAGGAGTACAGCTCCCTTACCTTGTATGCTGAGCCCCCCAATTCCCCCCCAAAACCCACTCGCCACAACTCTACACCATTACCATAACCCTAAGGGGTGAAGGACAGCACCTAGATGTGGGTACAGTGGGGTTTGGAGGGTTCAATATTTATCACCACAACTGTAACAGGTAGGGGGGGGATGCGCCTGGGTCCACCTGTCTGAAGTGCACTGTACCCACTAAATACTGCTCCAGGGACCTGCATACTGCTGTCAAAGAGCTGGTATGAAATTTCAGGCTGGCATACAGGCTGGCAAAAAAATGTTTTATTTTATTTTTTTCTTTGGGTGGGAGGGGGTTGGTGACCACTGGGGGAGTAAGGGGAGGTGATCCCCACTTCCCTCCGGTGGTCATCTGGTCAATTGGGGCACTTTTTTGAGACTTGGTCCTAAAAATAAATGGACCAAGTCCAGCTGGCGAAATGCTCGTTCGAACCGGCCACTTTTTTCCATTATAAGGCGAAGCCGGCCATCTCGTACCCACGGCCCTGCCCCACCCTCCGCCTTCACTACTCTACCAGCGCGCCCCCTTGAAGATTGGCCGGTGCTGCGATGAAAAAGCAGTAGGGGCTGGCCAAAATCGGCTTTCGATAATACCGATTTGGCCGGGATCAGGAGATTGCCAGCGATCTCCTGATTTGTGTCGGAAGATCGCCGTCGATCTCTTTCGAAAATGAGCTGGATAGTTATCCAGTTAGCGGCAGTGTTCTATAGTAACTAAGTAAATATAACTAGTTACTGTACTTAAGTAAACGTTTTGTTACTTTTACTTGTAAAGAAGTACAGCAAACATTTGTTACTTTTACTAAAGTAACAATTTTTCCTGAATTTTTCTACTTTTATTCAGTTACATCTGATGCTTTCAGTTAAAACTACAAGTGGAAGGGAGATGTAAATGATGATTCTTCAGTAAACCAAATGAAATAGCAAAATGGGGACCAGGATTTTGCTATTGCAAACCTTGTCACGCAACCATCAAATTAACCCAACTGACTCTGTACCACGTATCTTGTTCCCATCATATATTTGCTCTTGGTCCCTCAGCTATATGGTAAGCCGTAATGTAGAAAATCTTTAGCATCATATCTATGTTAGTTGAATGTTCTAATGTATTCTTATTAGGTGTATCATTAGAATTATGCTAACATTGTATTATATCGCTAGCATTTGAATTCCATTGCTGTTAAATGTGTATATTTTTGATAGTTTCACAGTAGTTCTATTATTAAGTTTCAATTTACTATTTTCAAGTTTACCTTATTTATTGTATTTAGTTTATCCAGGCTCTGCCCTTTCTGCCTCGCCTCACCCCATGCTTGGAATAAACTCCCTGAGCCCATACGCCAGGCCCCCTCCCTGCCCATCTTCAAATCCTTGCTCAAAGCCCACCTCTTCAATGTCGCCTTCGGCACCTAACCACTACACCTCTATTCAGGAAATCCTGACTGCCCCAACTTGACATTTAGTCCTTTAGATTGTAAGCTCCTTCGCACAGGGACTGTCCTTCTTTGTTAAACTGTACAGCACTGCGTAACCCTAGTAGCGCTCTAGAAATGTTAAGTAGTAGTAGTAGCTATCTTACTATTGTTATGCTGTTAACAAAATTCAAAGCTTTGTGTTAAACTGTACCTGCTGTACACTGCCTTGGGTGAATCTCTTCATAAAGGCGGTTAATAAATCCCAATAAATAAATAAAACCAGTGGATCATCTCATCTTAAATTTTGCTGTTCAGTGAATATAGCCTATAAGAACAGTGGCGTTGCCTGTGTTTTGTTGAACTGGTTAGTGGCCTCCAGCCAAACAGAACAGTGATGGGTTGGGTCACTTTAAAGTGGAGATGAAGCTGAAGCTGGTAGCAATTTTTGGTGAACAGACATATGTCTCTACCACAACAGACTGCATGTCATCCCATGGGAAATTTTACATTGGGCTAACAGTCTACTGGATTGATAAGTCTTTAGGGAGGAAGTCTGCTTGTCTGGCCTTAAGACTGAAGGGTTCCCACACATTTGACGTTCTTGCATCAGTTCTCAAAGATATTCAAACAGAGTTTGCCATCAGTTGAAAAATTGTTAGAACAACAACAGACTATTTATTAATATTTATTAATTTATTAGGATTTATTTACCGCCTTTTTGAAGGAATTCACTCAAGGCGGTATACAGTAAGAATAGATCAAACATGAGCAATAGGCAATTACAGCAGTAAAAATATTCAACTAACAATACAAAGTATGGCATAGTATACTACTTGCAATGTCAACACAATACGTAATAGAACATTATAATTGGTAGTGAAGGGTAAGGCAAAGTTGTAACATATAGATGGGTAAGAAAGTAGGAAGAGTTAGAAAGTAAGGTGACTGAGTTGAAGAAAGTTGCACATGAGGTCAGAGAGATGGTTAAATATTATCTCAGCTAGGGTAGGAGTGGATAAACATGTCCTGCTGCAGTATGTGCAGCCCGAGTCAATCCTTGTGTGTGTGAGTGAGACTTACAATGATTCCAACTTTATGAAAGCCTTCTTTGTAATTGGATAGCATGATGATGATAGATGAAGATGCAAGTGGTGAATTAGATTGCACTTCTAATGCAGGTTATAATGACAATAATGATGATAAAGTATTCTTTGCTATATGGAAGTCAAGTGTTTCAGAAATTCCCTTGATCATAACCTGCAGACCCAGGAAGAATACATCAGTAATATTGCAACCTGGCCTGATTTGAAGGAACATTTTTTTAATATCAGACTGAACAATCCACTTTCTGCAAGTGTAGTTGTTGAACCCTTTTGGCTGTACTGGATTAATGACTCACAAGCACACTCACATAGGTGACAGTCATTTTCAAAAATTTAGTTTTACTAAAAGCAAAGTGGATTGAATTGGAGAGCAATTAAATTGTTGGGATAAAAACGTTAACTTTTTACTTTTTACTTTCACTTTGAACAACACTGTTTAGCAGTGATATTCAGCCTGCTAACCAGTACTTTTCCCTCATATCTCCTCAACATAGTGAGGGGTGAGAGAGGAGGAGGAGGAGGAGGAGGGAAGAGTGTAAAAGGAAGTAATAGGTCTATAGATGAGTGAACCTTATCCCAACCACAACTCCTGCACCTCTGACACAACCCCTGACACTTAGAACTCTTGAATATTCTACCAAAACATACTTGGGAAAAATTAAACTAAATAACCATTCATACATATAATCGTTAATATAATTATTTAAATTTTAGATTGTGCTCAGTCCATATCCATTACACCCATAGCGTTCCCAGGGAAAGCATGTGGTAGTGTTTAGATGGAACCATCATAGCACAGCCTGTGTTCCAGGCTATGCTATGATGGTTCCATCTAAACACTACCACATGCTTTCCCTGGGAACGCTATGGGTGTAATGGATATGGACTGAGCACAATCTAAAATTTAAATAATTATATTAACGATTATATGTATGAATGGTTATTTAGTTTAATTTTTCCCAAGTATGTTTTGGTAGAATATTCATATTTGAGGACTTGGGTAGTTTATATGTTTTTTCTTCCGGTTGAGTAATGAGACTTAGAACTCTTGGCCAGAAGCATGTGACCTAGAGGTCAGATGTTCACTCAGAAAGGGGGGGAGGGCAGATAATGAGTTCCACTCTTCCTGAGGTACCTCTGGCAAAAGACTCGGATAAGGGGGTCTAAATGTTTCTTTCTTACCCACAGCCCTTCTTTTATGCTGAGGCATTCTGTCTCCTAGGACACCATCTGATACAGCCAATAGGTACAACCGCACTTAAGCTGATTATGTGTAAATTCATGGCTGCCACACTGGTCTGGAGGAGTAGTCTAGTCAGAGGCGTAGCTAGGTGAGTCGCCAGGGGAACAACTGCTCCCCCAAACGGACTTCTGACGGCACCGGTGCCTATTTTTCACGCGATCTGTCCCATTTAAAATATGTGCTGTCGCTGTCAGCAGTCCGCTCTCCGCTCCCCCCCACCCCTGTGCCCTTAATCTGGCTACGCTTCTGAGTCTAGTGGCTAGTGCAGCAGACTTTGATCCTAGGGAATTGGGTTAAATTCCCACTTCAGCTTCTTGTGACTCTGGGCAGGTCACTTAACCCTCCATTGTCCCAGGTACAAACAAGTACCTGTATATACCGTGTAAACCACTTTGAATGTAGTTGCAAAAAACACAGAAAGGTGGTAAATCAAGTCCCATTCCCCTTGCAGGAACCAGCCTGTTGTTGCATGCTTCTCATATGTCCCAAGAAAACAGCAGTGCAAGCAATACAAAATGGCAGTATATTGTATTTATGTTCTTATTATTTATATTAATGATTGTTTATTTAGTACTATCTATCAGTGTTAAATAATATGTTTTATTTTATTCGTTGTCAGTTATTTTAGCCCCTGACGCAGCTCTTGCACGGGCAAAACACAGCCAATGTTGGGCTTTTTTATATACCTCACATGAATAAAATATTTCTCAAAGGACCTTTTCCTGTGTGATCTGCTCCTTTCATACCGCTGCCTCTCACATGGTGCCCCATTTCCTGCATGCTTATGAAATGTTTATCACGCATCTTGCTCATCTGTCAAACAGATCTTACCTATATAATGTGCAGATGCAGCAGTAAACTCATGGTTAGAACATAGTTTTGGCAGTTAGAAAAGAAAGCAGCAATTTGACTGTTGTCCTGCTAAAATGGAAACATTTATCATATCAAGAAGAGATGCCTCTGCAGACAAATAGACACACAAGAGCAGTGACAACCAGGAGAATGAATACAGGAATTCCAGAATAAGGACAGTGCAGAAACATGGCTGTGTCAGGTCAACTAGATCTCAGATACAGTGTCATCTGGAATTGAATAATGTGATTATTATGGAATTCCTTTGTTGATGTCCCTCTCCTGGTTGTCAAAATTTCTCACATCTCCAGCTGAAATTCTGTCCAAGCCATGTTTATTTATTCCAGACTTCTCATAACATGGCAACTAACAAACAGTATCTAAGACCATTTAAATATTGAGGTTAAAATTAACAACCTATCTGATTATAAACATATCACGTGAAAGGGATGTTCGAATGGATCATAAGCATCAGTTCCCAACATTAAGAAAACCCAGTAACTGCTCCAGATTATGCACAAGAGTTGACTACCTTCCTTACAGGACCTTTTGTTGTCCTTTTAGATAGATTTCGCAGGCCGATAAAAGGTTATTAGGCACTCTAGGTGAATCTTAAGTCTTGTTCCCCCCCTCCCCTTCATCAATTGAACTTCAGACCCCTGGACCTACCAATATTTTGATAATTAAACCCAGCAATCATGATTACTCCAATATAAGCCCACCCATGACAACCTTAAAGGTGAAAGTACAGAGATGCAGAAATGGTGGTGGGAGGGATAAGGGGTCAGAGAGGGATTCTTCTTTGAAAACCTTTCTCTGACCTGTTCTTTGCTTGCCTGGAGAGTGAAAGGAGATGTAAGTTGAACAGGAGATAAGGAATGTAGAGCAGATAAGGGATGACTAAGCAGTGATGGAAGTGTTTCGAAGAACAAAATCATCTCCATCTACCACATTGATGCCTTCAGTGTCTTACACATTTGTATTTCACCCACATTGGCTTCACAATCTTGCACATCAATCTGATTTATAAATTAATGAAATGAGCTTTGGTAGATGTACACGATAATAGGGTATACAAGTCTTGTGCTCTCTGCACAACTGGAATATTAGCTTTAATCGTGTGTATTATCCACCCTGTATTTGTTGGTATTTGAAATACTTTCCTCCAGGATTGTAGCTTCCTTGACAGTGATGAAGGGCATGTTGGGGATGAAGTGGGACAGATACAAAGGGTCAAGTTTCTATAAAGCATTACAGTATATATGGAAAACAGGCAGACTGGATCATTCTGGCTGAATTAAGCTGCCTTCAGTTTTTATGTTTCAATGATAATGGATGACAACAGTGACAAGTAAGAGAGGACACAAATCGCCCGATAGCGCTATTTAACCAGTCAGAACAGCTGCTGACCTGTTAAATAGTGCTTAACCAGTGATCCGCTGATATTCAGCAGGGGATAACCGGCTATCTCCCGCTGGACATCCCCAGTTAGCGGATAGCTGGTTATATTGTGCAATATAATTGGCTCTCCGCCAATTTTTAAAGCAGGTTTAGCAGCCATATTTGGCCGTGTCAAACCCTGGAATAGTTTTGGCCAGTTTAAGGATAACTGGTTAAGTCTGAATATTGACTTAGCTGGTTATCTTCAAACTGGCCAAAAATAACCCGGATATTCAACGCCAGTCACCGAAAACGGCCTGACACTGAATATCCGGGCTTAGCGGAGATTGCGAGAGCTAACCAGTCTAACTCCTGTGGTCTGAATATTGGCCCTAGAGGCTCATTTTCAAAGCACATAGACTTACAAAGTTACATAGGTTACCACGTAACTTTATAAGTCTAAGAGCTTTGAAAATACGCCTCCACGTAACTTTGTAAGCCTGTGTGCTTTGAAAATGAGCACCAGAGTCTTTCATCTGGAGTGGTTTAAAGGTGGATGAGGGAAGACGAGAAAGAAGAAAATTAAAAGTTTACATAGGAGATCTGTATAGTATGAACAAGGACTGCTGCAGTAAAAAAAAATCACTTTCAAGGTGTGTGAAGGAGTCTACATTACCATTAGGAAAAGCAGTGTAAACAGGCAAAACAATCTGAACATAAGTACATAAGTATTACCATACTGGGAAAGACCAAAGGTCCATCAAGCCCAGCATCCTGTTTCCAACAGTGGCCAATCCAGATCACAAATACCTGGCAAGATCCCCCCCAAAAAGTACAAAATATTTTATACTGCTTATCCCAGAAATAGTGGATTTTCCACCAAGTCCATTTAATAACGGTCTATGGACTTTTCCTTTAGGAAGCTGTCCAAACCTTTTTTAAACTCCGCTAAGCTAACCACCTTTACCACATTCTCTGGCAATGAATCCCAGAGTTTAATTACATGTTGAGTGAAGAAAAGTTTTCTCTGATTCGCTTTAAATTTACTACAAACCTACAAACAGAAAATAAAAACATGCAAAGGGCAAAACATCCTCAAACAATCAAACCACAAGGGAAGCTAGTCAAGTGGCTTTTCCATTCCTAGAGGCCTCTGTCCAACAAGAAAGGGTCTTCTGGAGGGAGATCTACTTGCTGGTAAAGTCTTGCCAAGCCAGGAGGAACAGCCAAAGGGAATTGGTGAACCTCAACACTTAAACTCAGGAGATGGGGTATAACAGAAGAGGATTTTTTAATTGGTTCTGTCTGGACTTTCATATTTAAAAGTTTCACCTACATTTTTGTTATTTTGTTTTGTTTTCATTTCAGTTCTATCCAGTCCTGGGAATTTATTAGGGAACAATAAAACTCCTTCTTTTCTGAGACTGAAATTGTGCCTTATTGCCCTCAGTGCCATAAGATGTTGAATGGGGTACTGTGGACACATTATGGCAACCTAATGTACCCAATGAACAAAAGAGACAAGAATTGAAAATAACGCAGAAGCTGTGAGCAGAGAAAGAGAGAGAGAGACCATGAAGCTGAAAGGAAAAAGGTATACAGAGTGAGAGGAAGCAAAATAGAAAACGTAGAGTCCTTTTACTAAGCTGAAGTAAAAAATGGCCTTAGCACGGCCTCGCTCAGGTTTTACCCGTGTGCTAAGGCCATTTTTACTGCAGCTGTAAAAAATGGCCTTTTTTCTGTTTTGTTGTGTGTATTTTTTTTTAAATTAATGGCCATATATGTGAGGGATTTGGTAATCGTTTATCGTTTATTTATTTACTATACCGTTACTTCTTGCATAGCATATCAGAATGGTTTACATCTTTAAAAAATACTAATAACATAAGGTTATATGTACTATGATACAGCTGCTGTACTTAATCAGGGCCGCCGGAGCTGGGCCCGAGAAAAGGCCGCCCCCGGGCCCCCCACCCGAGGTCGCCGCCCACCCGAGATCGCCGGGCCCCCCCGCCGGCCGCCCACCCGAGATCGCCGGGCCGGCCGCCCACCCGAGGTCGCCAGGCCCCCCCCCGCCGCCCGCTACCGGGCCAGGCCCTCGGAACTAACCTTAAGCCTTTTTTCACTTCACAGCAAGCAGTGGCAGGACAGATCTCTCCTCCTTCCTTTCATGCCCCGCCCTCGCGGACGTTACGTCAGGTGAGGGCGGGACACAGAAGGAAGGAGTGACGTTGCTGCTTGCTGCGAAGTGAAAGGAGGCTTAAGGTTAGTTCCGGGAGCGACGGAGGGTGGGCCAGGCGGCGGCGACGGTGACGGAAGGTGGGCCAGGTGGCGGCGGCGCCGGGCCCCGGGACTTTTGTCCCTCCTGTCCCCCCCTCTCGGCGGCCCTGTACCTAATATGCTGAGCCTTATACTTATTCTGGCCAAATCTATCCTTCAGGGGTTTTTGAATGTTACTCTTTGCTTGGCATTGGTGTACCATGGACCATTCAAGTATAACCTGCTTTCACTAGTATCCTGTATTAAGCAAATGGATAAACTAGTGATGTCTCTAAAGCTGGTAATGCATTGGCTACTGCAGCACTGACTTGTTTTCAACAATTAAGTAGACGATGGTTGGCTGCAGTTTGGACCTGGACATATTGATTTACTTTTTACTGTTGGAAGTTTGAGGACTTTCGCCAGAGCAGTGAGCCTATGGAAGTACAGACTAAGCATAATCTGTAACTCAATATCAGATCTTTTGAATTACTGGATTTTCAGGAACTTTGGTGCTCCTGACTTGCCTGACTGAACCAGAAATGTTTCCTACTTTTGCAGTGCTTTACTGGTCCTGGTTATGTGTAGCTATGTATACTGGTGGTAAAGTTGTGTTCTCTTATCATGCTGACTTGGACTGAAAGGGCAGCCTCATCACAATTATGTACTTCTTTTTCGTTGTTGGAGGGTACACGGGGAGCAATGCGGAAGTCTGGTACTATAGGGTACAGGTGTAATGGTGGGGACTGGGATGGTAAGGGAGGGATGAGATGAGGGGAACGGGGAAGATAAGATGAGCAATCTTAATGGCTTAACAGCATGGAGGATGGGAAGGAGTGTATGGGAGAGGGGAGGGATGGGGAGGTTACATAGAGATATCCTACATAGAAAGGAAATAAAATAAGTAGAGGGGTTCTTCAAGCTGGTGGGAGAGATAGTGGCAGGGATGTCTCTGTTGCCCTATTAAGGAAGTATTTGAATCTGCAAGGTGTTGCATAATGTCTTTCAATATAGCAACTTGGAATGTAGGAGGTATTTCATCACCCATTAAACAGCAGAAGATTTTGCAAGCCTTGAATCAGATTATGTTAGCTTTTTCTTTTTTTTACAGGAAACGCACTTAGACACTAAGGAACATCAGAAATTGTGTAAATGGTGGGTGGGACAGTGTTTTGAGGCTCCCGCAAAGGACAGAAAAGCCAGAGTCATTATTCTTATTTGGAAAGAGTTATAGGTTGCCACACTTGGAGGGGCATAATTGAACGGGGACACCCATCTATAAGGGCGCCCATCTCCAAGGACGTCCCGGCGAAGAGGCAGGGAAACCCGTATTATCGAAACAAGATGGGCGTCCATCTTTCATTTCGATAATACGATCGGGGACGCCCAAATCCCAATATTTAGGTCGACCTTAGAGATGGTCATCCTTAGGTCGTCCTTAGAGATGATCGTCCCTGGTTTTCGGCGATAATGGAAACCTAAGACGCCCATCTCAGAAACGACCAAATCCAAGCCATTTGGTCATGGGAGGAGCCAGCATTCGTAGTGCACTGGTCCCCCTCACATGCCAGGACACCAACTGGGAACCCTAGGGGGCACTGCAGTGGGCTTCACAAATTGCTCCCAGGTGCATAGCTCCCTTACCTTCGGTGCTGAGCCCCCCCCCAACCCCCCCCAAAACCCACTCCCCACAACTGTACAACACTACCATAGCCTAAGGGGTGAAGGAGGGCACCTACATGTGGGCACAGTGGGTTTTGGGTGGGTTTTGAAGGGCTCCCATTTACCACCACAAGTGTAACAGGAAGGGGGGGATGGGCCTGGGTCCACCTGGCTAAAGTGCACTGCACCCACTAAAACTGCTCCACAGACCTGCATACTGCTATCAGGGAGCTGGGTATGACATTTGAGGCTGGCATAGAGGCTGGCAAAAAAATTAAAAAAAATTTTTTTTTTTAGGGTGGGAGGGGGTTGGTGACTACTGGGGGAATAAGGGGAGGCCATCCCGGATTCCCTCTGGTGGTCATCTGGTCAGTTCAGGCACCTTTTTCAGGCTTGGTTGTGAAAAAAAATGGACCAAGTAAAGTCGGTCAAGTGCTCGTCAGGGATGCCCTTCTTTTTTCCATTATCGGCCGAGGACACCCATCTCTTAAGCACGCCCCATTCCCGCCTTCGCTATGCCTCCAACACGCCCCTGGGAACTTTGGTTGTCCCCGCGACAGAAAGCAGTTGAGGGCGCCCAAAATCAGCTTTCGATTATGCCGATTTGGGCGACCCTGAGACAGTGGCGTAGGAAGGGGGGGCGGGAGGGGCGGTCCGCCCTGGGTGCACGCGCTCGAGGGGTGCCGGCCCCGCTGGTTCCCTGCTCTCTCTGCCCCGGAACAAGTTACTTCCTGTTCCGGGGCAGAGAGAGCAGGGAACCAGCGGGGCCGACGCAGCTCCGAGTGACGTGCACTCGGGGCGGATCGGCCCTCCCGCAGGTAACAATGCAGTCTGGGGGGGGGGTGCGCCACAGAGGGGGAGGGGGTTGCACCGTGCTGCACCCGGGGGGGGGGGGGGGGTTGTACCGGCGACCTGCCCCGGGTGCCATTAGCCCTCGCTATGGCACTGCCCTGAGAGAAGGACGCCCATCTCCCAATTTGTGTTGGAAGATGGGCGCCCTTCTCTTTCGAAAATGCCCCTGATAGTTATACAGGATATAGCACGTAGATATATGATTTGTACATCTCATTATTGAGCATCAGCCTTTGCTTCTCTGTAATATTTATGCATCAAATCTTTATAGCGAAGACTTTTTACTAGCAAATTATTCAACACCTTCAGGGCTTTGATGGAGTTCTGTTTTTATTAGGCGGAGGTTTTAATTAAGTCAGAGCTCCTTTGCTGGATAGATCCCATGGGAGATCTGGGCAGTGGTGTGCTGGTAAATTTTTAACAACAGGCTCTCTCCCCGGTCCACCTCTGCGCCCCCCCGTCCACCTCTGCGCCCCCCCAAAATTGCAGAGCTGGCTATAGCGGGGGAGGGGGGCAATGCATTACTTTCTCCAGGAAAAAAAAATAAATGATCCCAGGTTCCAATCTAATTCATGTTTAATGTGGGATAAAATGCCATAAATAAGTAAATAAATATAAACTTTTAATGTTGAGCACCTGATTCTCAAAGTGAACATATTCCAAACACTATAATGAAAATAAAATGATTTTTTTTCTACCTTTGTTGTCTGGTGACTGTTTTTCTGATCATGCTGGCCCAGTATACGATTCTGCTGCTATCTGTCCTCTTAACTCCGTTTCCAGGGCTTCCTTTCCATTTATTTCTTTCCTCCTTTCTTCTTCATTTCTTGTCCTCAGTTTCTGCCTATTTTCTTCATCCATGTGCAGTTTTTCTCCTCTCTTCCTTTTCCCTCATCTCATCTCCTTCCTCACTTTTCTCTCCCCTCCATCCATGTCCAGCATTTCTTCTCTCTCCCCTCCTCTCCCCTGCATGCACCCATGTCCAGCAGTGTACCCTCCTCTCCCCTGCCCTGCATGCACCCATGTCCAGCAGTGACCCTCCTCTCCCCTGCATGCACCCATACCCAGCGACCCTCCTCTGCCCTGCCTGCACCCAGATGTCCAGCAGTGACCCTTCTCTCCCCTGCATGCACCCATGTCCAGCAGTGACCCTCCTTTCCCCTGCCCTGCATGCACCCATGTCCAGCAGTGACCCTCCTCTCCCCTGCCCTGCATGCACCCATGTCCAGCGACCCCCTCCATCCACCCATGCCCAGCAGCGACTCTCTTTTCCCCCCTGCCACCCCCTCCCGAGTTGTTTTATGAAATTCTTCTTCTCCTCCCTCCCTCCCGCCCTCCCGATCCGGTCCCTCACCGCGCGCCCGCTTGTTTTTTAAATTCTTCCCTTCCAGCGCCGAGTCGCCGACTGTCTGAGTCCTCCCTTGCCGATTCGCGCTTCAAAATGGCCGCCGAGACTTCAGCCGAAGTCTCGCGAGGCCGCCTCTGGAAGTCTCGGCGGCCATTTTTAAAGCGCAAATCGGCAAGGGAGGACTCAGGACAGTCGGCGACTCGGCGCTGGAAGCCAAGAATTTAAAAACAAGCGGGAGGTGAGGCGGATCCGAAGGGAGGGAGGAGGGAGGGAGGAGAGCCAGAGCCGGCTCGCTATTTGCAACAACCGGCTCGCAAGCCGGAAGAAAATTTAACAACCGGCTCTTGCGAGCCGGTGCGAGCCGGCTCCAGCACACCACTGGATCTGGGGGGCTTTTCATGTTTCCAGGGGTATTCCCTTATGTGACGTTCTTGACTTGGTGGATATGTGGCAGACTTTGCATCTGGTGGACCATGATTACACTCATTTATCTCAGGTGCACTCCACCATGACCAGAATTAATTATATTTTGATTTTCTGACTCAGGGGGTGGAGATTGCTCCTATTTTAGGGTCTTCCCTGGGACCCCACCATGTGTTTTTCAATGGAAGTTTTCCCCTGCGTTTTTATGGGGAGGGGAAATTTCTAGACTTCCATTTGCAGAAGTGGAATCTGTATAAGGAAACGAATTATATCCATTTAGACAATCTAATCTTTTTTTGGGATACAGCTAAAGTGGTACTATGAGGGGAGATCCTTGCATATACCAGTCATCAAAAAACCCCCACCCGAAAACCAAAAAACAAAACAGGGAGAGGGAATTAATTTGACGTGAAAGAGAGGTCACTAGACTTAGGTGATTATTTGGGAAAATTCACAGTTTACCAATCAAAACACAACTTGTAGAACTGCAACAAACCTTAAATGAGCTGGTACATCAAAATACACAAAAATCAATTACTTACTTTAAATATAAAATGTTCAGACATGTTATTAAGAGTAGTAGATTGCTAGCCCGCTTGATTCATCCAAAGCAAGGTCAGTTTAAAATTGATTCTTTGCTGTCACCTCAGGGGACTCTGGATAATGAGTAATCAACCATTTATTGAAAGATTATTATACCCAAGTATATTTGACACCGGTTACAGCGCTTGCTCTTTAGATACTCCAGTTTATTGAACCCATAGCAAGGCTCAGTCTCTTCCTTTATGCACCAGGAATAGACTTTTTAGCCAGATAACAGGCTTTAGAGTTATATTCGTGACCCCTGAGGCAGGTGGCTGTGCCCACTGAAACATGGCCTGTATCGGGTCCCATTGCACTGGTGCTTTCAATAAAGACTTGAAGACCTCATCCCCATGGCTGATCGTCATTTGTTCCATCCTCTACTCTTTTCTCAACTGTTATTGGTCCCCATAGCACACCCACCTCCATCAGTATTAGTGTTATCGGACAGTATGACTGAATATGGAAATCACTTAAGGTTTAAGTTGAGCCTGGAGAAATCAGAAGCTACGGTGGGAGCGGAGGAGCAGAGACTGAGTTGGGGGGGGGGGGGCATTCCTACTGAAATGGGCAGGAAATTCTTTCAGATATCTGGGGGTGCTGTTATCCATGGACATACACCATTTGTACCAGTTGAATGTCAACAAGCTTTTAAAAAACACTAAACTTTATCTGGGAAAGTGAAGTTATTAATCATTATTTCTGATGGGCAGAATTAGTCTCTTTAAAATAGTGTTGTTTCCTCGTTGGCTATATGTTTTACAGACACTACCACTTTGCCTTTTTAGAAAAGATTTGCAACTCTTGGACAGGCTCTGCAGATTATTTTACTGGGGGAGAGGGAATTCAAGATGCGGGTGGAATATCTGTATGGTCATTGGTCTTAGGGAGGTTAGGGTTTGCCTTCCCTTAAATGGTATAATCATGCATACTTGCTGAGACACCTTAGGGACTGGGTATTATCACCGATCAATTTACAGCAACCAGATGGGAGCAAGATTTGTTTGCACCTTGGCATCTGAATTTTCTTTTGGAGGCTTGGTTTGGGACCTTAACTATTGCTTGTTAAGCTAGTTTACTATTGTAGCCCCTGAAAGCTGTATGGAAAGAGTTGATTCATTATTGGCATCAAAACCCAAATGTTAGTGACTTGTTGCCGCTGCAGGGGAATGCTGATTTCACACCGGGATTAGAGTGTGGAGTATTTAGTTGATGGCAGGAATTGGGCATTACTGATTGAACATTTACTTAAAGAGGAGGGGCAGATTTACTGCTTTGAGGAGATGCAACACTGGATGCCATTGGGCAAGAAAGACTATTTTGCGTACATGCAATTATGTCACTATTATGCAGGATAGGCAAGCGTTATGGGTTGGCTTGGGGGGGGAGATTAAGAGATTTTTTGAAAGGTGATGCGTTGAGATTGGTGACAGTCTCTTGGTTGTGGAAAGCACTGGTGGCTGTTTCCCTGCCCAGAAATTATGGCTTTCTTAAGGCAACTTGGAGTAAAGATCTTGAATATCAGCTGGAGGGGGTAGACTTCTCTAAACTTATTAAAGCCATTCCAAAGCAGGTGTTCTGTGCTGATCTTCAAGAATGTCAAGACAGAGCATATTTTTCACAACTTCAGGCTTCTAGGGCAGGTTGGACTGTCGTGTTGATTTGTTCAAAATATCAGCAGAAAGATAATACTCTACTTCATGCCTTTTGGGGCTGTAGTAGTATTCAAGCCTTTTGGAGATCAATTCATAGATATTTGGGAGCTCGTTTGAGTCATCGGATACCTTTTTCCTGGAAAGGGATTGTATTAGCAAAGTGGGACACTTATGGGACTTAAGGTAGGGGATCTTGACTGTTCCTTAGCAAAGCTTATATACTTGGGAAAAAAATAATACATCACTGTATCTACAGCATATACCCCCCTCATATTGGTATTGGTTTAATGATCTGGAAGGCACAAGACTGGTACAAGGCTCCTAAACAACAAAAATCTTTCTTGTCAGTTTGGGACTGCTACTTGCAATCTGCATTACCCAGGGTGAGAAACATAGTCCTGAACAGATTTCAGAGTATGATATGATATGCTACCCTATTTGTGTCAAAAATTGTAGGAGTTCTCTGTAGGTGGGGGAGGTTCTTGGGGGGGGGGAGGGGTTGTAGGTCTTGAGATGGAATAGGGGAAGGATGAAGGGTATGTTTCAGTACACTCTATAGATGGCCTGAGGTCATGAGAATCCAGGCTGAAGCCCAATGCTAAGATAGAAGTAATTCTAATGGTGGCCTCCGTTTACGCCACTGCTGCATCAGAACC
Source organism: Microcaecilia unicolor (assembly GCF_901765095.1). Classification (NCBI taxonomy): domain Eukaryota; kingdom Metazoa; phylum Chordata; class Amphibia; order Gymnophiona; family Siphonopidae; genus Microcaecilia; species Microcaecilia unicolor. Next base: position 186,067,472 of record NC_044040.1, on the reverse strand, counting down.
ACTGGTCACTTGTTATTCTGTTCAGTCCGCCGCTAAGAGTGTGCTAGCATTTTAACATGTGCTAATGTTTTACTGTGTATTGTGTTGACATTGTAAGTAGTATACTATCAGGCTCATTTTTGAAAGAGATGGCACTTGGACGTCCTTCTCACAGAGATGTCCAAATCGGTATAATTGAAATCTGATTTTGGACATCTTTGTCAGAAGTTCGTCGCAAGGATGTCCAAATCTCAAGGGGGCATATCGGAGGCGGGACATGCTCGAGGCGGGACGTGGGCGTTCCTAAGACTTGGACATCTTTGAGCCATAATGGAACAAAGCAAAGTCGTCCAGCACTAAAACTTGGACGTTTTCACCCAGACCTGTTTTTATTACGAATAAGGCACAAAAGGGTGCCCAAAATGACCAGATGAGCACTGGATGGAATCAGGGATGACCTCCCGTTACTCCCCCAGTGGTCACTAATCCCTCCCATCCCCCAAAAAACATGATTAAAAATATTACTTGCCAGCCTCAGATGTCATACTCAGATCCATGAAAGCGCATGCAGGTCCCTGGAGTAGTTTAGTAGTAGGTGCAGTGCACTTCAGACAGGTGGACCCAGGCCCATACCCCCCTACCTGTTAGACTTGTGGATGTGGGAGGAGCCAGCATTTTTCGTACACTGGTCCCCCTGACATGCCAGGATAGCAATCGGGCACCCTAGGGGGCACTGGAGTGGACTTCATAAAATGCTCCCAGGTACACAGCTCCCTTACCTTGTGAGTTGAGCCCCCTCCAAAACCCACCAGAAACCCTCTGTACCCCCATATGGGTGCCCGTCTTCACCCGTAAGGGCTATAGTAGTGGTGTACAGTTGGGGGTAGTGGGTTTTGGGGGGGCTCAACTCACAAGGTAAGGGAGCTGTGTACCTGGGAGCATTTTATGAAGTCCACTCCAGTGCCCCCTAGGGTGCCCGATTGCTGTCCTGGCATGTCAGGGGGACCAGTGTACTAAAAATGCTGGCTCCTCCCACATCCAAATGGCTTGAATTTGAACGTCTTAGACTTGGACATTTTTGTTTTCGAAAATGGCCAAAAATCCAAGGACGTCCATGGTATTTTTGAACACAAAGATGGACGTCCATCATTTTTCAAAAATGACCTCCCTGCCTCTGAATTTGGACCTTTTACGGAGACGTCCAAATTGCAACTTAGACGTTTCTTTCGAAAATGCCCCTCCACGGCATACTATGTACTGTTGTTTGAATACTTTTGCTGATGTAATTGTCTATTGCCTATGTTCGACTTATTCTTAATGTGCACCCACCTTGGGTGAATTTCTTCAAAAAGGCAGTAATTAAATCCTAATAAATAAATTCATTCAAGGGAAACTAAAAAAAAAAAAGTGCTTTCCTGTCAGAGCTGGAAGGACCCTGGATAGAGTCAATCTTCCTCTGCTCATTCTCCTGTAACACTATGAGAAGAATTCCCTATGTAACTACAAGAGGGATGTGTGTGTGGTACTAACACAGATCAGTTTTCAAGTATAACTAAGCCACATTGAAACAATGCAAATTGGAACATGTGGGATATAAATGCCATAATAAATAAATAAGACAGCAACTGTGGATGCTGTTACCATGGATTTCATAGCTAGTTGTTAGCATTAAAACTATGTATGGATAACTCATACTTTGTAATTATTAATAAAAGAGCTACTACCCCCTCACAACTTAGCAGATATCTGGAGCAGGATGGAGAAAACCTGGGCCAAACTATCTCTATTTTTACTGCACTGGGTGAGAGAGCCATTCAGAAGCTAGAAACCTGAACACGTCAGAGCTGGCAGGCACACTGATGACGCCTAAGCATCTCATTTTTTTAAATGCCTAAATTCAAAGCATGTAGACCCATTGGTGTCGTCCCCCCCCCCCCCCCCCCCCCCACACACACACACACAACAAACTATGCCCTGGAGCACAAGGTTTTGAATGGGGTCCATCATTTTTATTTATTTTAAAATTTTCTACTCCACCTAAAACCTAAGCGGTTTCCAAGAATATATACACAATTAAAAAAATATATATATATACATACATCACAATATCTTCATTTTTAACAATACTACTCTGCTGTCTGCAAATCTCTCCCCACCATCCAATCATTCAAAAGAATACTGTAACAATAACCAGAGGTACAACTGACTTGCAGATCTTCCGAATTAAAAAATCAAATCGTCTCCAAATTAAAAACAGCCCCGTCTCTGTCCAATGCAATCCAGAGTCTAGACTGAACACCTACATGGGCACCGAAACCCATGTTTTTGTTTGAAGTGAATACTCGTATAAAGCCTTATTTATGAGATACAGGTGCACTCTATTCCTTTCCATTGAGAGGCTGTTTGGTATTTGAGCCTCAGTTAATCTCTTTCTAAGAGAGTATTTATAACCACAGAATGACTTACTATCATATTGTGGCCTAGTGGAGGAGTGGCCTAGCGGAGGAGTGGCTTAGCGGTTAGAGCACTGGTCTTGACATGCTGCTCCTTGTGATCTTGGACAAGTCGCTTAATTCCCCCTTGCCTTAGGTACAAAGTTAAATTGGTGTCCTCTAGGGACAGGGAAATACTCACCTTGAGCTACTACTGAAAAAGGTGTGAGCAAAATCTAAATAAATAAATATCGTGTGCATAGGACTTTCATCTTCTAAGTACAGTATAGAGCAATAGTGTGTATCATCTCTTTATTTTTACTAATTTTCCAATTAGGACATGAAAGTGGCTAAAATAATGCAAGTATTTTGAGCATCCATAGGTCATATTAGAGAAGAGTGTGGAGGTCTCCATTATGAGAACAGTTGTATTAAGATGTGCAAAAGCCTGAGGGTTCTTGTACTTGGTTATACGTCACACTTCACAATTTGTACTTCAAACCTTTCATATAAGCATCTAGTGCATACCTTTTTCTGAGCTGAGTTATATTCAGGTATAGAAGATACTTTCCCTGTCCCTAGTGGGTTCACAATCTAACCCCCCTGTTTACAAAGCCAGGAGGCATTGCCGACACAACCCATTGAAAGTGAAAAATGCACCTAGCTAGGCCACTGAAGCATGGATCATGGACACACATTTAAAAAGGTTGAATTAGCCAATGGTTAGGGAGTGGAGGAGTAGCCTAGTGGTTAGCACAGAAGACTGAGAACTTGGGGAGTCTAGCTCAAATCCTACTGCTGCTCCTTGTGACTCTGGGCAAGTTGCTTAACCCCCCAAAACTTAAGGGTCCTTTTACAAAGGTGCGTTAAATGCTAGACACACCCATATATTCCTATGGGTGTCTCTAGTGTTTAGCGCACGCTAAAAAATGCTACTGCACCTTTGTAAAAGACCCCCCATAGTGAACATACTATAAAGGATGTAAAGACCTCATAAAACTGCGGCAAACCGTATGAGGAGAGACTTGCCAACCTGAACATGTATACCTTGGAGGAAAGGAGAAACGGGTGACATGATACAGACGTTTAAATATTTGAAAGGTATTAATCAGCAAATGAACCTTTTCCAGAGACGGGAAGGTGGTAGAACTAGAGGACATGAATTGAGGTTGGGGGGGGGGGGGGGCAGACTCAGGAGTAATGTCAGGAAGTATTTTTTCACAGAAAGGGTAGTAGATACGTGGAATTCCCTCCCACGGGAGGTGATGGAGATGAAAACGGTCATGGAATTCGAACATGCATGGGATAAACACAAAGGAATCCTGTTTAGAAGGAATGGATCTACGGAATCTTAGAGGAGATTGGGTGGCGACACCGGTAATTGGAGAGTAAAACCAATGCTAGGCGGACTTCTACGGTCTGCGCCCTGATCATGGCTGAATAGATATGGATGGGCTGGAGTGTCAGTTTTAAGGGGCTTCGACGTTAGCTTCAGAACTTTTAGTACAGGAACAGTGCTGGGCAGACTTTTACAGTCTGTGCCCTGAGAAAGGCAGGGACAAATCAAACTCGGGTATACATTTAAAGTATCACATACCATGTAAAATGAGTTTATCTTGTTGGGCAGACTGGATGGACCGTTCAGGTCTTTATCTGCCGTCATTCATTTCATCATTTACTATGACTGCAATATCAAATTAGGTAAAAACAAGCAGCCAAAAAGCTCATGTTGTTGCTGCTAGGTGCGGTGATTCAAATCGCCCTCACTGCTTGCGTCTGATGACAGTGGGCGGAGCTTGTTAAGACAACAAAAAGGCCTAACCTTATCTGGTTAGCTATCCAGATCTTGGGCTATCGCCAGTATCAAGAGAGTTCCAGTGGTCAGCATCGAATCCGGACATCCAGTGCCTGCCGCTATCCAAATACTGGATCAAGATATCTGGGTTTAATTCAGCCGCAGTGAGTGGTGTTTACAAAAAATGCTGACTGTCTCAGCTGAATATCGGCAGGGTGGATTTTAGATTTAGATTTAACTAGTCTTTTCTGAATCTGAGCTGAAGGTGAGTTACAAGCAGGTACATATCTGCCGTCATCTACTATGTTACTATATGTAGTTTGTAGCTGAGACAGTAGAGAGTGAGTTGATGTCCAAGGTCACAGGGCGCATCAGTGAGAGAAGCAGGATTTGGATCCTAACCACTAAGCTAGAGCAGCATGCTAAAGTCAGGGAGTAGCTTAATGGTTGGTGCAGTGGTCTGAGAACCAGGGGAATTGGGTTTACTTCCCACTGCAGCTCCTTGTGACTCTGGGCAAGTCACTTAATCCTCCATTGTTGTTTTTTTTTTTTTTGTTATATTTGTACCCCGCGCTTTCCCACTCATGGCAGGCTCAATGCGGCTTACATGGGGCAATGGAGGGTTAAGTGACTTGCCCAGAGTCACAAGGAGCTGCCTGTGCCTGGCCCTTGCAGATCATCAATGTGGCCGCGCAGGCTTCTGCTTCTGTGAGTCTGACGTCCTGCACGTACGTGCAGGACGTCAGACTCACAGAAACAGAAGCCTGCGCAGCCTTCTACATGGAATGTTGCTAGTGGAATAGTAACATTCCATGTAGAATCTCCAATAGTAGCAACATTCCATGTAGAATCTTCAATAGTATCTATTTTATTTTTGTTACATTTGTACCCTGTGCTTTCCCACTCATGGCAGGCTCAATGCGGCTTACATGGGGCAATGGAGGGTTAAGTGACTTGCCCAGAGTCACAAGGAGCTGCCTGTGCCTGGCCCTTGCAGATCATCAATGTGGCCGCGCAGGCTTCTGCTTCTGTGAGTCTGACGTCCTGCACGTACGTGCAGGACGTCAGACTCACAGAAACAGAAGCCTGCGCAGCCTTCTACATGGAATGTTGCTAGTGGAATAGTAACATTCCATGTAGAATCTCCAACAGTAGCAACATTCCATGTAGAATCTCCAATAGTATCTATTTTATTTTTGTTACATTTGTACCCTGCGCTTTCCCACTCATGGCAGGCTCAATGCGGCTTACATGGGGCAATGGAGGGTTAAGTGACTTGCCCAGAGTCACAAGGAGCTGCCTGTGCCTGGCCCTTGCAGATCACCAATGTGGCCGCGCAGGCTTCTGCTTCTGTGAGTCTGACGTCCTGCACGTACGTGCAGGACGTCAGACTCACAGAAACAGAAGCCTGCGCAGCCTTCTACATGGAATGTTGCTAGTGGAATAGTAACATTCCATGTAGAATCTCCAACAGTAGCAACATTCCATGTAGAATCTCCAATAGTATCTATTTTATTTTTGTTACATTTGTACCCTGCGCTTTCCCACTCATGGCAGGCTCAATGCGGCTTACATGGGGCAATGGAGGGTTAAGTGACTTGCCCAGAGTCACAAGGAGCTGCCTGTGCCTGGCCCTTGCAGATCACCAATGTGGCCGCGCAGGCTTCTGCTTCTGTGAGTCTGACGTCCTGCACGTACGTGCAGGACGTCAGACTCACAGAAACAGAAGCCTGCGCAGCCTTCTACATGGAATGTTGCTAGTGGAATAGTAACATTCCATGTAGAATCTCCAACAGTAGCAACATTCCATGTAGAATCTCCAATAGTATCTATTTTATTTTTGTTACATTTGTACCCTGCGCTTTCCCACTCATGGCAGGCTCAATGCGGCTTACATGGGGCAATGGAGGGTTAAGTGACTTGCCCAGAGTCACAAGGAGCTGCCTGTGCCTGAAGTGGGAATCAAACTCAGTTCCTCAGGACCAAAGTCCACCACCCTAACCACTAGGCCACTCCTCCACTCCCAGATAGAAAAATAAGTACCTGTATATAATATGTAAACTGCTTTGATTGTAACCACAGGCAGTATATCCCCTTTCCCTAGGACAATGGCTGGAATAAATGGGGAACAAGTTACAAAAATCCCCTCCCCCAGGGTTGCAAATCAAGACTCATGGTGCTGTAGCGCAAAAGAAACTAGAAGCTGAAAGGAACAGTAACACAGTGCCAGCTGCTCCCCCTCCCCCCCAATAATAACAGATTTTTCACATGATTACACTATACAGTGGAAGCTTTCAAGAGGAAAATTAAATTACATTTCTTAGCTAAGAATAGGCAATGTCTAAGTATGTAGGGAAGGTCACAGAACTTCCAGAAAAATATGATTCACTCATCTTGTGCACTTGTGTCTGAGCTTGCAAATCCTTAAACTGATACTTGGTAAGGTCATTGCGATTACGACTTTACAGTTTTACATCTTATTCACTCATGATCTTTCTTTTAAAAGACGCTTAAGTAGGAGAAGTGCATGATTGAATGGAGCTGTGAAATGCAGGGATAAAGAAAACAGCACAGTCTTTGGCAAGGCAAATGGAGTGCAGAAACCAGACTCAATAAATGGGTGTGTTTGGGTATATGTAACTTGTAATTAGTTGTCATTTAAGCATGTTTTAGAGGCAAGGGGGTGTTTAGAGTTTTTCTATATCAGTAACTATTCATCAGAATAAAATGCAACTGAGAAGGTAGGTCAGCCAAACATCTTCAAAAAAAAAACAAACCTTGGAGTTTAAGATTGTGCTGTTGGCTAAAATATGCCATATTTGTAATTAAACAACATGTACGCAGTGTCTGGAAAAACCAGGACCTCTTGCATAGTTTCAACATACTTTGCAATTATTTAAACATTTAGCATGACCTTTGAAAATACATTAGTATAATGGATGTTTTTTTACTTAGTTAATTCATAATTTGTGTTCAAAGTGTCTTCCTTCAACCTTGACACTTTCACACGGTCTTTGATAACCCTGAGCTGTTGGCTCAGTGAATTCTGGGGTTTCTTTAAGAGCTCAACTGTTTTGCAAACTCAGGGGCCCTTTTACTAAGGTGCACCAAAAAATGGCCTGCGCTGTTGTAGACATGTGTATTGGATGCGCGCAAGTCCATTTTTCAGCGTGCCTACAAAAAAAGCCTTTTTTTGGGGGTGTGGCAAAACGAAAATTGGCGCATGTCCATTTTTGGGCCTGGGAGCTTACCACCACCCAGTGACTTAGTGGTAAGGTCTCACGCGTTAACTGGGCAGTAATCGTCAGCACACGTACAATGCCGATTACCGCCCAGTTAGCGCCACATGCTGGAAATTTTCCTGGGCGCGTAGTGGACACGCATAAAAAAATGAAATTACAGCCCAGGCCATAGGGTAGCCGGGCAGTAGTTCCAAACTGGCTCGCGATTGGTTTTCCTCCTCTTCTGTCCCTTACGGAACCTATGATAATAAACGGACCCCTATGTTGGTAGTGGTAGTTCTGTATTGAAATTTTCACTACCGGGGGATTTGAGGTTCCATTTGTTTAATTGTTATTATAAGGTGGAAAGCGCCCGCAAACTAATTGTGCAAACAACTTGGCATTTATAGATTAACTGAGCAGGAGCCATTTCTGACTAAATTGATTTGACTATTGACCCCTGACTGTGTGTTTGGTGATGCAGTTTGTTGTTTGTTCATACTTGTGTATATTGGGGATTACCACAAGTTTCTTCATGGTCATTACAGCTGGTCCAAAATGCTGTAGACTGGCTGATTGGTGGTTTACTTCATTTTGATCAACTTACTCCCATGTTATTTTGTTTCCATTAGTTGCTTATTTGTTTCTGAGTGAATTTTAAATGTTTGCATTTGATTTTTGAGATTATGCATGACATCACTCCCTCTGCATTGGAGGTATTATTGAAGAGAGATCTGTGGCCATTTCAGTTGGATCTTCTTAGAGTTCCATCTGTCCAGGAGGTTCATTTGATATGGAGTCATTCATGACTTCTTTCAATGCAGGGTTCTGTATAATGGAATGAACTTCCTTATTCAATTTAGCATAAAAGTGATCATGTTTTTGTAAATTGGTGAAGGCTCGTGTATTTACTTTGGCTTTTTTTTGGATGATTGTAATTTGTAGGTTTTATGTATTTATTTATTTGAATTTAGCTTACACCTTTTGTAGTAGTAGCTCAAGGTGAGTTATATTGAGGTACACTAGATATCTCCCTGTCCCTACAGATTTTATAATCTAAAGGGTCCTTTTGCACTAATGGATTCAGTACAGCGTGCATCATCAGATAGCACACCTTAGTAAAAGGACCCCTAAATTTGTATCCGAGACATTGAAGGGGTAAGTGACTTGCTCATAATCACGAGGAGGAGCAGCAGGATTTGAGCTGGGCTTTCCGTGATTGTCAGCCTGGTGCTCTAACCCATAGGCTACACTTTCACCCTTGTTTGTTATGTTTGATCTTTTATATTATTTTATTGTATATGTTGCTTGTAAACTGCTTAGGAGTGTAATGATAAGCTGGTATAAATTTATGTAAATAAATAAATAAATGACTGAAAGACCCTGTGAGATTGGCTGTGGCCCTCTTGCATGGTGGAACTGGTGGGGGAAAAAGACAGGACTGCTCGCCCTCTTGCCCCCCTTTGACTTCTGGACAGCTGTTGATGGGGTAGGTTGGCAGTCCCAGCCTAGAGGAAGGGGTTTGCTCTCTCCCAGAGGGACTTTCCTTCATCACTGGGTGAGTTGGGGTGGCAGAGTCAGCCCATGATGGGTCTTCATTCAGCATCTGGAAGAGGGGTGGCATTATTAATCCAAGGAAGCTTTTTTTTTTTTTTTTTGTCTCACTGGGGATAGATTGCCGGGATGATCAAAGCACTTCAGACTTTACAGCATTAGCCCTGCAGCTAATGCAGAAAATTAATACTACTTCCTTGTATATTACTGGTGGGGTAACACAAAATTGCTTTGCAATCCATTTGGCCCTTTCTAGCAAATAAGAGTGGATTATAAATTACTTAAGCACACTGGCCCTTACCTAACTGTTCACTATTTGAGTGCTTTTCCCAATTTTCCGAGGTCTTAAAAGGTATAAGGTGAAGGAAGAATGACCAGTGGAATTTAGTCCTCTCTCTACCTTGTTTTCAAGTCATTTGACTCTTTATGTTGCAAAGCCCTGTAGTTTATAGGGCTTTGTGTTCAGTGCAGCATTCCACTTTCTGGAAGCTGCCTGTACCCTGTGTGTGTGCTGCACTTTGATCCAGATCAGATAGACACTGGAATATATAAGCTGTACAAAGCTGTTCCAAAAGCATTTATAAACCAGGTGCAATGTGCCTTGACCATCTTATTGCTGTTGTAAAATGAGTGAAAAAACACATCATAAAGATCTTGAATCTCCCTAGTCTTTTACTGCTATTGACCAAGCAACACAATGATGATGACTGGTGCTGTGACAAGTACTATTTGACCTGTTCCCTTCCTCTCCATCAGTGATTCCCACCTCACCTTTCCTCCATCATCCATCTGTTACCTGTTTCATCTCAGTTCTCTGGATCACACCACTGCAACAATAGGATTACCTTTAGCCTGTTATTTAACCCAATTGCTCTGTTCACACATAAGTTCAAACATGAATCAAACACATGCATAAGCAGTTATCCTGAGTGGCCCATTTACATGCTTCATTTTTGCTGAGTGAGCAATTCAAATGGACACTTAGGAGATAATTCTGTAACAGGAGACCGTTAACTAGGCACCCAGAGACTGCCTGATAAGGCATATTCTTTAAAGGAACTTAAGAATAGACATACTAGGTCAGACCAAAGGTCCATCTAGCCCAGTATCCTGTTTCCGACTGTGGTCAATCCAGGTCACAAGCACCTGGAAGAAACCCAAATAGTGGCATACACTAATATTCCATTCAGGAAAATAAAATGCCCCTGTGTTAGGTGTGAGCACTGTGAGAGTGCAGGTGAAAGGGGATCCGGGAAGGCACGAAGAAAGGGGGTGCAGGGAGCCGGGGAATCCCAACGGGGCAGATTTCATGTGCACAACACCCACATTCAGAAAGCTGGGCTACCGGAGGCAGAGAGGTTGGCTGGGTTAAGGAAGAAGGGGAGGAACTACCAGTCCCAGAATCCTTCTCTTCCCCACCCGGCTGTGCACGAGTTAGGGGAGGAGATAGAGACCATTTCCCAATCTTCTAAGGAAGGTATTGAGGGCCAGCTGGAGAGATTGGGGGCGGGGGAAGTTGGAGAGGAGGATAAAATGGAGATTACTGAAGGGCTAGGGGAGGAACAGCTGGAGATTAGAGCCATGGCTCAAACCCAAAAAGCTGCTGTAAGAGGGTGGCTAGCTGTACCTTGGAGAGACTGGTGTAAGACCGGAGGAGAGAGGCTGAGGCACTGGGGGAAATCTCTACTAAAGAGGAAACAGGTGCAGCCTGTGGGGGAGAAAGAGAGCTGGGCACAATTGAAACCCCAGCCTGAACCAGGTGGGAATAAAGCTGTGTAACCGTGCTATAAGAAGGTGCAAGAAAGACTGTGTAAACTGTTTCATACTAAAAAGGTCTGGGCTGCAACCTACCAAGCTATTGGGTTTTTCCCTCTGATAATGTACTGTTCCCTAAGTGACGTAATCTGAGCTAAAGTGAAGTTATATGGACTGTTTTGAACCTGAATTTGACTGTGTTGAACCTGAGTTGTGCTCTGGGCTGCTAGCCTAAACAACCTGGAGTGAAGGGTGTTTTGTTTGATTTGAAGCAAGAAAATAAAAGCTCTTACTTATAAACATTGGGCTTTGAATGTGCCTCTGTGAAAGGAACGGAGGGAGGAGGAAGTCCTGGGAGTTCGCAGGGCCTGGAGCCAAGGCTCAGAGGAGCCAGATTGCTGTGGAGTGAAGGCAACAGTCGTGTGGAGGAAGAGGCAGCTAAGCAGGGTCAAGCCTGGCTGGGTCCTGGATGGGCAACCCAGCTACAGCACTCAGGCCTGCTATACAGCCTGTGTGTGTGAGTTCCACAGATATGTGCATAACATATAGTTTTCTATAAGTTAAGTGCTTGTGAGTCCATCCATGCTCCACCCACACTCAGCCTATGTGTACAAAACAAGCTTTGTAGGTTACATACACATTTACAGAATAGTACCTAGGTGGAAATTTGTCATTTACATACATTTGTGCACACACACACACCTCTATATGGTTTATTATTGAGCTTGATAGATCACCTTTTTTGAGATAAAACAAAGAGAGTTACAAAGAGAAAGGAATGCCAATGAATCAGATAGGAAAGCACTAAAGAAGAGAACTGAGGGAATGGGAAGGAAGAAGGAATGGCAGACAGCTTCTTGTCCAAAGAAAAAAAGAACCAGTCTGCTCCCACAAATAAACAATGACACAAAGTGTGGGAATGACCACAGAGAGCGAACCAGGATGTAAACGAGAGCCTTTATTCGAAATGGTGCTCAGCGGAAACAGGTAGATATGCTAGACCCAAATTCTACTACTAATCAGGGGCATAGCTAGGTGGGGCCACGGAGGCATGGGCCCCCACAGATTAAGCCCTGGCCCCCACTACTTTGGACCCCCCCTCCCGCCGCCACCACCAGGTACTTTTGTTGGCGGGGGTCCCCAACCCCCACCAGACGAAGTCTTCTTCAGCTCCAGTCGACTCTGACGCCTTCGCTGATGATCTGTTTCTGACTCCTGACGTCCTGCACGGGGCTACATACAGGACGTGCACGGAGGGGGTCCAGCACTGGGGGGGGGGGCTAAACTGCGCCCCCCACCTCGGACTGTGGACCCTCCTCCTGCCGAGATCTGGCTATGCCACTGCTACTAATCATTTCTATAGGACTCCTATAAGTAGCGCTGTACACATTGCATACAGGTACTTTTTCTGTCCATAGAGTGTGCACAATTTAAGGTTTTGTACCTGGGACAATGGGAGAGTCCAGTATATCGACCTGTTTCTGCTGAGCACCATTTTGAATAAAGGCTGTGATTTACATCCTGGTTCACTTTCAATGGTCATTCCTACCCTTTGTGTTGTTGAGAGCATCCTGTGCATCAGAAGAGCCAGCTTGGGGGTTCTAAACCCAGTGGAAATTACCCCTCCCTGGACATGGTCAATGAATTTGCTCAATGTTGGGGGTGCTCAAGAACCCACACCACTGGCTCCTATGCTGTGCATGGCCTCCCAGGCTAGGCAGACCAAAGGCCAGGGTGAAAAGATGAGTTTTCAAAGCTGCCTTGAATTTGATATATGCCATTATTCTAGTGCATTACACACATAATTGGAATGTAACTGTTAGTGTCCTTGCCTTGATAGAATTACTCTCCCAGCACATAAAGAATAGTGGAAATGATCAGAGTTGGCCAAGTGACTGAACATTTGTTTTGCCCACGTCCAAAATGAAAGCCAAATGCTTTCAAGACTAGACCTGACAGTCTGTACCCTGCAACCACACTTTAATCACTTCAGCCTATAAATTGATAAAATGAATTTTTGTTAAGGCAGCTGGAAACCATGGTATTGGTAATCACTACTCACATTGTCATTGAAAGACCAACATCTGCAATCTATAATCACGAATAACTTAACTTCTTATTGGACGATGGCTAATCTGATCCCGGTTTGCACTGCCCTTAATGACGGCAAACTAGAGCTGCAGACACTTGATTGCATAGAGGAGTTTGCATTAAACAGGACAAATTCTACAGGAAGTCTCGAACACGCATGTGACTAACAGGAAAGTGACATAGTGAAATAACTTACATAATTGTGTTTGAGAAAAAAGATTCATTTTTTAAAAAAAGAACCACAATTTTATAAATCTGTTACAAATAAAACTAAGTATGTGTTGTAAGGCACACTCAACAGTAGAAGTCTTGATAGTTTTCGGGGCCCAGCACAAATCAGTTTGCTCTGGAATTGAAATGATTATTTGGCATAATTTAAGAAATGACGGGTTGCAGCGACCGGCTCTCTCTAGATTCTTGCATAAATGTACAGAGGTTATGTAGTGTACACATGAGCCTTCGTGGAAGCTGGTAGAACTGGATCTGTAATATATATCTCAGTAATGACTTGGTACAGAATTGCTGATAACCGATGCTGCTTTCCTGGGAATGTAGGAAAGGGAAGCCTATAGTGTAACGGGGAGGGAAGTTATCAACATGGGCTACCGTTAAGACGTATTAATTTATTGTTAACCCCAATTTGCACAAGTTAGCAGTAAAACACCTCTTAACGGTAAACCGTGTTGGCAACTATGCCTCTTGATCTGTTTTGTGTTGTTAGTGACTCAGTGGACAACAAATCAAAAGAAACTGGCCTGCCTAAATCAGGGGCGTAGCTACTATGGGGCCACGGGGGCCTGGGCCCCCTGCCGACAACCCTCTCAACCCCCCCCCTCCCGCCGCCAACCAGCCGTTGCCGTCTGCTACCTTTGCTTGCGGGGGACCCCGACCCCCGCCAGCCAAAGTCTTCTTCTTTCATTTTGTTTCTGAGTCTGACGTCCTGCATGTACAACGTGCAGGATGTCAGACTCACAGAAACAGAACGAAGCCCTGCAGATCGCAAGGCTTTATTCTGTTTCTGTGACTCAGAAACAGAATGAAGGAAGAAGAGGACCTCTGCTGGCGGGGGTTGGGGTCCCCTGCCAGCAAAGGTAGGCGACGGCAACGGTCGAGAGGGTCGTCGTTGGGGGGTGGGGGTGGGGTCAAAGTTGTTGGTGGTGCTGGCGGCGGCAGGGGTGTCGGCAATGACGGCGGGGGGGGGGGGGGGGGGGGGGCTAAAATGTGCCCTCTCACCTCGGGCTCTGGACCCCCCTCCCGCCGAAGTCTGGCTACGCCCATGGCCTAAATATTATGCCACAGATCACCTAAAATGCTAGGCAATGATGAACCTTCCCTATCAAAGGATGGCTCACAAGCCTCCCGAGCATGTTACCTTCCACTTCCTTACCCGCCCCGCCCCCCCTCCCCCCATAGTGTCCAGGATTTCTCCCCTTCCTGATGGTGTTCCAAGGCCAAACCAAATTCAACATCCCATGCCATTAGCAAAACAAATAATCTGGACATAATATAATTGCTTTTTAAAACATGAATATTTACTAACATAAAAATAAACAGTGTTTTATTAACAAAAGGCACACATTTTTAACTATAAACAATGGAAAAAATATATATACAATTTGCACATATTCAAACAAATACACTATTGGTCTTTTTTTTTTTTTTTTTTCCAGAAAAGATTTTGTTTTCCTTTCTCCCTACTAACTTCTTCTAAGGTTCATCAACTTCTGTACTTTGAAAAGAAAACCATGTTCTTTGCAAAATGCAAAGACTACTTCGTAGTGCAGAGTTCAGCAGCCGCAAAGGTTGTCAAATGGGAACTGTATTACTGACTTCTTCATACTGGATGACAAAATAAGGGTAGCTCTGGTCATCATTAAAAATAACAAAAATCTGAGGTTCAAAGTAATTGTCCACACAAGAGTCATAGAGGTCACTGGTCATGATTCCTGGATTTAAAGGGGGAGGTCTCCTCATGGTATGATTCCCAACTGTGTATCTTCCTGTTAGTACTTTAGCCAGAAACATGTAATGGACCCCTTTGGATGACTGTTTGGAAAAGTTGTGGGAGTAACTTGCCTTCCTTGCAAAGTAACTGCCTTGTCCGTACATCGTGGCGTGTTTCCCACAGACCCGTGGGTCAAAGTTATGTTTGCAGATTCCGTCTACTACATCCTGCGAGGTCCCGTGAAATAAATGCCTTTCATTCATGATCTTGTCCAGTCCCGTCATTTTTTTAGACATGAATTCTTTTTTTCTAAAAGAGAAAGTAAATATCAATTTCCAGATCATAAGACATTCCCAAAATGTGCCAAAGCTTCAACTGATTTTGTGTTCTATGTCTGTATTGGAGCTTTGAGGTGACATGATACAGAGATCAGTAGGGTAGCCAGACAGCCGATTAAAGGCGAGCCCAATACCAAAGTGAGTGGGCCACAAATTTCACGCCTGCTCCCCCTAAAGAAAAACCCAAACATATTTTTTGCCCCCCCCCCCCAAGAAATTAAAATACCTGTGTTGACAGGGATCCTCAAGCCCCGCTATCTGAAGACCTCCTCCATGCCAAATAAGGTTACATCTTGGGCGGCCGTAGACACTGTCCCTGAGCTGCCGCTCTCTGCTGCTGGCCTCCACATATGCTCAGTTTCACGCATGCATGAAAACTGAGCGTGTGAGCTTTGGGGGGGGGGGGGAGGGCTATGGCTGGCAGCAGTAGACGCAGTGGTTTGGGGACAGTGCTGATGGCTGCCCAAAATATAAGTTCTTTTGGCAGGGAGGAAGTCTTCAGCTGGCGGGGCATGGGGATTCCTACCAGCCACACTAACGAGGTGAAATTTTAGGTGGGCCCTGGCCCACTCATGGCTATGCCACTGACAGAGATAAACCCTAAGGTGGTATTTATGTAGTAATATACAAGAGTTAGCTTTTTAATAACAATAACAACAATCATAATAGTTATTCTTCTCAATATTTTTAAAAATGATCAACAGTCATGGGCTGAATTAAACCTGTATATACAATGTTGAACCTGACTTTGGCGCATGCTTTCAATACACAGGTCATGTACAACTGCAGTGATATTCAGACCATTGACTAATGTGCACTTAAAGTGGAAAAAAGGTTTAATGCATTTTGTGGTAGTTTGCCTGTCAGCACGTGCTAACTCGTGCATTAGCTATTTTAAAAAATTGTTTTTGCTGGGGGCGTGTCATGAACAGAAAATGGGCGTGCAAGTGTTAATCAGCTAGCATGTTTGCAGTAGCAAGTGCTAACTGGTTAAGCTACAGTTAACGCGGGAGCATTTAGCACCTCCTAATTAGGAGACGTTAAGTGTTCCCATGTTTAATTTTTTTCAAGTAATGTGCACTAATGTGAACTATAGTGCATGACCTGAAAAAAAAAAATGAAAAAATGCCACAATACTGCTGTATTAGAAATGGGCTTATCTGACAGGAAAGTCCCAAATTAAAATGCGCTAAGCCCATATTCTAACACAGCTTAGTAAAAGGGCCCCTACGCGAGTAAAGTTAGGACAGCCTTTTTGCTGTCCTACCTTTTATCTGGGCACTTACCCAATTAACAGATTGAAAATCGCCACTAACCACGTACAGTGGTGGAAATAAGTATTTGATCCCTTGCTGATTTTGTAAGTTTGCCCACTGACAAAGACATGAGCAGCCCATAATTGAAGGGTAGGTTATTGGTAACAGTGAGAGATAGCACATCACAAATTAAATCCGGAAAATCACATTGTGGAACTGTGGAACTGTATTGCTGAACAGTGAGTTACATTTTGAATTTTCTACTATAGCCTGACATTTATACTGTGCATGTGTGGGCGTTCTTGAGTAGGTTTGTGAACCGGACAGAGTGGGGCTCCTCCCTGGTATTGCTGAACAGTGAGTTACATTTTGAATTTTCTACTATAATGGAATACACTCTAAGTTTTAAGTTTTGTGAGATTGTTTTGCACTTATTTTAGATATGGTAAAATGCTAGGTTTTTTAAAATCTTTAACCTGCATTTCAGATCAGTTCCCCTGAAGACGCCATTAGTCTGGCGAAACATGGCCCATGTAGGGAATTGAAACTGCTGAACTGTGACCTTTATGGTCTTACATCTTGCACAGAGGGATTTTTTTGAAAAAAGCATTGCAGTGGACAAGAACTTGGCAGGAAGAAGATTTTTTTCTGCACATCTCTACTTAAGTTAAGTAACTGCTATTTATATATTTTTTGAACATCAAGTTTCTTTTGGACTTTGCCCATCTATTGAACAATACTATTAGGATGGAGGTAGGATGTGCTATGATGTAAGGGTGGTGTTCCTGCTAAGCCTGGATTATCAGTCCACAGCAATACACCAAAAACTGAGCACAACATAAAAAAAATTTCTATAATTTATTGGATTTTATTAAAAAAAAAAAATTATATATATATGAATAATGAGAGTGACAATTTTTGTTTAAAATTGTTTTGAAGGTTTCTGTTATATTTACTAACCAGACAGTACCAGGGCAGTCGTAGCTGATATTCACTGGCAGAGCTGACCAAGACAAATTTAGCCAAGAAGGAGTCTTTCCTGCTTGGCTAAATTGTTTTGAATTGTAGGCCCATCATTTTTAAAGAATTACTGGACCTATGCAGAACTGTACAGTTGTGATAAATATTATAATAAGTTCCTGGCCATACAGGTTACTATCTAAGTGGGTATCTGAGGCAGTGAGAGACAAGTGGCTTGTCCAAGCTCACAAAAAGTGTCCATGACAAAAGCAGAATTTGAACCCTGTTTGTTCTCAGCCTACTGTTCTAAACACTAGGCCACTTCTTAAAAGGATTTTAGTGTTGGCTGAGAGAGATCATATGAAATTAGACTTTGATAATCTTGTTTGAAAGATTAAAAATAAAGGCTGTAGACAATAGGCTTGGAAAATATTAGAAAGAACTGTAATCAAATCACTGTATGAAGCTGCAAGATAATACCAGGGAATGCGGGTGAAAGTGTAACTGCTCTCTCAGGACTGCAGGAGATGGCAGAGGGAAAGCATGGTGCAAATATAGTGTCAGAAAGCTGGGCATGCATTGGGAACACCGTGAGACCGACTCTTCTCTTGATACACAAAAGGGAACTTTGAACTAGAGACCCACAGCGCGAGTGCTTTTCAGAGACTGGGCACTACAAACATCAGCTTAAAAGGTTTTCTACAGCCTTCCTTGCAGTCTCTACAGGAATGAATATAAATTAGAGGGAAAAGTAGTCTTGCTATTCCCTAAAGGTACATGTGTTATGGTGCATACTCCAAAATTCTATAAATGGCACTTAAAACTGCATGGGCAAATTTGGGCATGCACCTAATTTGAACACACAATTTAACTGGATGCTAATATTATCAATTGGCATTAATTGAAATTTACATGCACATTTTCAGTTGCGGTTTATGTGTGGCTCCGAAAAGGGGGCTCGGCCATGGGAGGCTCATGGATGGATCGGGGGGGGGGGGGGGGGGGGGGGGGGGAGGGGCATTCCTAAAATGTATATGCAATGTTATAGAATAAGAGGGATCTGTGCCTAATTTAGACGTGAGGATTAACACCAGGGTTTACTTCCTCGTGTCTAAAGTTAGGCGCCAATCCCGGCGCTAAGCATATTCTAAAAACGGCGCCTAACTTTCAGCGCTGTTTACAGACTAGCGCTCAGTGTGTTTATTCTGGCACTGATTTCTTGGCGCTATTTATAGAATTTGGTCCATAGGCTACAGTTTTTGAACAATCTGGGGAAGAGGTTTGCTGACGTGCAATATGTGATCAGGGAACCATATGCTTCCAAACAGTCATTCCTTAGGCCCAGTCCAAGGGACCAGCTAGTCAGGTTTTCAGGATATCCCCAATGAATATTGAGGAGAGAGATTTGCATGCACTGCCTCCACTGCATGCAAATCTATCTCATGAATATTTACTGTGGGGTGCTTCCAAGACCAAGTTTGGGAACTACTGGGGTAATGAATTATGAAAAGAAATAAATCACTGAAAGTATTTTTTTCCCAGTATAACCACAGTGCAATGAATTTAATGTTACAGTTAAATATTCCCAGTAAACCTTTGGATATAAATGAACCCAGCACTAAAAATTACTGTTTTGCAATGTTGCAGCTACTTGCAAAACATTTTTGGTTAGGGAAATGCAATGGAAACATTTTTCTACACTTAGTATTTCCTACATCCCCTGTGAACTGTACCTAAAGGGAAATATTGGATAAATACAATATACTCTGAATCATGCCTTAGCGTTCTACACGCACATGGTGTGGAGGAGGAGCCTAACTTGTCTTTTAGATTGTACACTTGTCTCTAGATTGTACACCTGTCTTTTAGATTGTAAGCTCCTTGAGCAGGGACTGTCCTTCCATGTTAAATTGTACAGCGCTGCGTAACCCTAGTAGCGCTTTAGAAATGTTAAGTAGTAGTAGTTTAGTGCAGTGGGGTGAGAACCTGGGAAACTGGGCTCAATTCTCACTGCGGCTCCTTGCGATCCTGGGCAACTCTCTTAACCCTCCGTTATCCCCATTACAAAAAAAACACCTTAGATGTTAGCCTACTATGGACACAGAAAGTACCTACATGTAATACGTAAACCAGTTTGGTTGTACCACAGAAAGGCAGTATATCAAATCCATGACCCTTCACCCTTGCTTCTTTAAATATGGCTTTCAAATGTCTCTTATTTTATGCTTAAATTCATTTGACTTAATTTTAAATATTTTTTTTTCCAAGGAAAAGAACATTTGATTGAACCACTAGAGCTTGGTGTGATATAAATAAATTATTTATTTATTTGTGGCATTTATATCCCACATTATCCCAAACAAGTTTGGAGTTCAATGCGGCTTACAATAAACATTTATATAAATGATTTTAAGTAAATAATCACAGAGAAAGAAAGTGAGGAGAACTCAAGAAGGATATGCAAAAGAATTTTCATTCTGACAAGTATAAAAACGACCTGATACGGCCGTGTTTCGGCGCTAAGGCCTAACTCAGGGGTCAATATATCTAAATAAAATAAAGCGTAAAAAATATATATAAATAATGAGTAATAAAACGTAAACTAAAAAAAAAAAAACTAAGGTTGTATATAATAACACCACAGAAAGTGGAAAAGGGAGAAATCCGTTTCCACCTGAAGCAGCTGTAGAACGTGAGTCCATTCGTGCACATTGACACATTCTCCTCAAGCCCTGGGGACCTTACCTTTTGTATTTCTCCCAGAGGAAAAGGTTCTGCACTCGCAGTATCTTCACGATCCTAAATTTGGTCTCGGGCACAGTCTTGTGAAACAGGTTATAAACGGTCCTGTAGCTTTTGTCGTCCTTGGGGACAGGCACTTGAATGAATTCCTGAGAGGGATCCATGGAAATCCATGTTTCCGGATAAAAGTTGAAAGAGGTAGCGGCAGTGGGCGATGACACTTGAGAAGAGGCAGCTTCAACTGCTGAGGCAGGAAAACCTCCAAGCGTTCTAGTTAGATAAAGAGGAAAGAGATCACTGTCAGAACGTCTGTGCACACACCATATCAAATGAGACATTTTACCTAGCACAGGTATAAAATAGCTGAGAAGCCAGTATTAGGCAGCATGCCAAGAATCCTTGGTGCCAATAAGAGTGCTCAACGGGTTTCAAAGTTCAGATTTTACACAACAGGAGTCATTTCTTTGAAAGTGCACTGCAGCAATAAACGTAAGTACATAAGTATTGCCTTGCTGGGACAGACCAAAGGTCCATCAAGCCCAGCATCCTGTTTCCAACAGTGGCAAATCCAGGTCACAAATACCTGGCAAGATCCCAAAAAAGTACAAAACATTTTATACTGCTTATCCCAGAAATAGTGGATTTTCCCCAAGTCCAATTTAGTCTATGGACTTTTCCTTTAGGAAGTCGTCCAAACCTTTTTTAAACTCCGCTAAGCTAACCGCCTTTACCACATTCTCTGGCAACGAACTACAGAGTTTAATCACATGCTGAGTGAAGAAACATTTTCTCCGATTCGTTTTAAATTTACTACATTGTAGCTTCATCGCATGCTCCCTAGTCTTAGTATTTTTGGAAAGCGTAAACAGACGCTTTACGCCTACCCGCTTTACGCCTACCCATTCAGCTCAACTCATTATTTTATAGACCTCGTTCCAATGCACTTTTAAAGAGATTCTAGTTCCTTTTAATGCAGAAAATTTAAAAAGCAAAATGCCAACTGCTCTGTAAATCTGTTTTTCCTTGGCTTTGAAATTTGGTCTTGTTCTTTCTTGCTTCTAGTTCAATCAGAACCTTACCCTTCCAGGGCTTTCCTCCCGCATTTGAAACCCCTTTTCTACCCAGCCTAACCACTGCAGCGATTGTCTTTTTGGCCAGAGGCCTAATGACTGCAACTCTATCCAGAACTCGGTATTGTGTACATCCTGAGTCCAATTGTTAGTTGTCACCATTGTGCAACGGTTGGACTCCCTTCTCCTGCCCCAAGGCTTTTACTGCTTTCTTCATTTGGTAATGCTTGCAGGCATAGCACAGGGGAAAGAAGGAGCTAGGACAGACTCTCACATGCTAGGTTTTCCCTTTATTGTGCTTTTTGCGCAAAATTCCGATATTATAATTTCTCGATAAACCCTACTGTGCACATACCAGGACGTTAACCTACAAAATCTTTCAGAATGTAAACACTGTGCATAGTTTATTAGTAACAACATAAAACCAGTTTCTTATATTGGCTATGCAGAAAGCCACAGATTAACTACTGGTTTATGTGGCCAATGAGGTCGCTATGAGAAATATTTTGTAATTACTGCTATTATCTTACTGGTTCCTCTGCTTATAAATAGAAAACTTGGCAATACACAGAATTAATTTACACTTTGGAGGTAATTTATCAATAATTTTGCATACGTGCATATATTCACGATTTGGACGTGTATATCCCGGCTTTATAAAATTGTGAGTTAAACGTGTATGTGATGTACACATTGAAATGTCAGTTTAAGCATCTGCAAATTGTGAATAGGGCTTCCAAGTAACTGACACAGATAGTTGTTACCCCCCTTTTGCTTCATCTTTACCCCACCCATAGGGTTACCATATGTCCGGTTTTACCCGGACATGTCCTCTTTTTGAGGACTTGGCTGGGTAACCGGGCGGGTTTTGCCAGCCTGCCCGTTTGTCCAGACAAACGGGGCAGGCTGGTGGGCGGGCCTAATGGTGTCCTATCCTATCCTCCCCTCCCCTTACTGATTCAAAATGGCCACCGAGAGTTGGCCATTTTGAATCGGCACTGGGACCATCGTCACTCAGCATTGCAAGGGGAACAGAATGCAGGGCAGCGCTCTGGGCAGGAAAGAAGAGGGGGCTCTTTCCTGCCCCGAAGAAGTCACTAGACTGCCAGGGCAGTAGAGTAAGGTAAGGAGAGGGGCGGCTAGGACACCCTTAGGGGGGTGTGAAAGGGTGTGGGGGTGTGGCAGAGGGCAGAGCATGTGTCCTCTTTTGGGGGGGTCCAAGTATGGTAATCCTACCCAACCCTGAACTATTTGAATAGTGCTGAGATGGTTAGAGGGATCTTCACTTACACGTGCTGAAAATCCCAGGAGACTGTATTTATACATTTACCAGCTGTCTGTAAACATGAGTCCTCTTGAATATCAAGCCATCAATCTCCTTTATACTTCAGAGCCAGCTCAAAGATGATTCATTCTGTTACACAGCTACAGCCAAGCCTGATCAGGAAGCAGGAGCTGTCCTGGGGCAGCAAGATGCACAAGATGCAATGCTGTGCCTACTAAGTCATGGCTCTTGGAATGACAATCCCTTAAAAGTTGCTGAGCTATTCCTTTTATGACACTGTTATAAAGCCAACAATCTTTGGACTGGGCTGGGAAAATATGTCTGCCAGCACTGAGCATTGAACAAGAATATTAGGGGAGCTGTTACTGGTCCATATACATGTGACCTATGAAAAGCTATCGGAGCATCATCTCATTTGAATACGTGCTTTGGAAACGCTTGCTGTCAATGTTTTTCCAACAAATGACTAGATTCATCTGCCAGAGGACTGGAACTCAAGCTTGTGCTGAAACCAGGGGACACCGTGTGTCTATGTCATGTCTTCCAAACCAAGAAGGTGTAATTGACAGGAGACCGCATCATGTGACAAGGCTGAAGCCGTAGCCGCCATCTTGATAAACTCAAACCAAAGCAAACTATTGGTCCACACCAAGCAACGCATAGGCGGTCCTTATTTTTAATAAGTTTGCTATTGTTTTGGGTGACTCAATATGGCGGCAAGCTCTGCCTACTGGGCCAAGCAAGCTCTCGCCATCCCGTCAATTAAACCTCCTTATTCCAAACCAGCACAGTGAGTCAGGATTTCAGGACATTTACAGTGAAAATGCAGGAATTCAATCTGCACACACTGCAAATACTCTGAAAAGCCGGCTGGCTGAGGGGTTCCCACAATGGGTTCATGTCTTTCTAACACTGCTGTCAGTAATTCGGTGCAGGGAGGGAAAGACTCTGCAGCCCCACAGACAGAGCCAGGCTGCTTAAACAGGTACAACAGCTATATGAACTGGACCTCACATGTTTGTGAGTACTAACAAACATTACAGGAAAGGTTACGGGAGTGCTTCTGAAATCCTGTAGCAGCCGTCTCTGGGTAAGGCTAAACATTCTTTCAACAGCACAGCCAAACTGGTTCTTACACTTCGATACAACAGTCTTGGGCTTGGTAACCTCCTTTTTCCTAGATTTCCAGTCTAGTCTACTTTCCTTCCTGCTCTAATGCCAGCTCTTAGTTGGCATAAGGTTTAAGGCGCCGTTGTTCAACGCACCGAGCATGGGGCGGGAATGGAAAAAGTGCACCAGCATACATTAGCATGGTACTTGCGTTGATCAGCTGCGCGCTCGTTCATTATGGCACTCCGGGCCTCTGAACATTAGGCGCAGGTAAATGCGGGAACTAGACTGGCGCTAATGGCCTCTGGCGCCCACATTTACCTCTGAGCATCGGGGCCTGAAAGCATGCGTGGCTAGTACATAATACCAATTCTGCTTCTCCGCATCTCCTGCACCTGTAAAGAGCTGAGCAGAGGGAGAAAGAAACCTCAACTTCCGTGCTGTTTCCCTTCCTTGCGTCACGGTACTTACTGCAAGTGGGGTGCCAGCATCACCGAGGAGCGGAACAGAGGTCTCTTTTTGATTTCTCTCCTGAAACATGCGTTCTGCTGGAAGCCATCTTTGATATTTAAGATGTACTGGTTGTGCCAGGTAACAAAACGAACCTCTTTCACACCTCGACAGTTGGCTTCTTCAATCAGTCTGACAACCGGCTGTTACACAGAAAGGAAATGAGAGGATTACTGTACACACCAGAAAGTGATTCTAGTTCAACACAGATTCTTTTTTTCTTCTGTAGGTTTTTATTTTCACTACAATAATTCCATTGAAGGCTGGACTGTCTGAGAAGCATTTGCTCATGCTGCTACGAATCTGTCACATCCGGAGCGGTCTTTTCTAAGACATGCATGAACTGAAGGCTCTTTTACATAATATGGAGTTGTTGGCTGGATTTTGGATACATTTTGCTGCATCAGCCAAGCGAACTTTATGTAACAGTGAGGTGCTCCTCTGCCCAGACTGTAATTTTACAAGGGCTCACTCAACGCAAGTCTAATTCCTCTGCAAATATTTTTTTCATCACTACGAACATATTGCCAAATGAGCAATGAAAGAAAGAAATGCAAAAAATTTATGACTTAAGAGATAAGAATTGCCATACTGGGTCGGACCAACAGTGGCCAGTCCAGGTCATAAATACCTGGCACGATCCCAAAATGTTGCAAGATTCCATGATGGTTCAAAAGGACAACAAGGTGAACTGCCTGTAACTCCACATTTACCAGAGTCAGAGATCCCACTTCTGGCAGCACACGTCAAAATAACCAACTGATATTCTAGGGACCCTTTTACTACAGGGTTGGTGTGCACCAATCCGGAGGAGCCCGGCAGTAGTTTCTACCCCCAGCACATGCCATTTCTGGCACTACAAAAATAGTTTCTATTTCTGTAGTGCCTGCGCTCACCCAGCGGTAATCGCTGCCCGGTTACCGTCAGGTTAGCGCAGGAACCCTTACCAGTGGCGGGAAGTGCTTACCCGCCCCCCCAAAAAATGGCCGTGCAGCAAGTGGTTAACTCACCACATGACCATTTCTTTGCCAAGACAACAGACAGCTTTTTACCCTCTACGGTAAAAGGGGGTCTCAGCACGCGTCAAAAACACGCGCTGATACTAGTGCAGGCCCCCTTTCACCGCAGCTTAGTAAAAGGACCCCCCAGTGCATTAGAGATCTTGCAAAACTCTTAAGGGTCCCTTTAATAAACCTGTGGTTAAGCACTAAAGTGTGATATCTGCAGCTTAAAATGACATACTGTGGGTTGCGCTGAGGCCCCCTTTTACCGCGCTGAAATTTAAAAACATTTTTTTTTGTGGAGCGGATGTGTCTGAGGGGCAGAAAGTGGACATGTCTAAGCATATCTAAACATGCCTGAAGCTTCGCGAAATTACCTCAACCTGCATTATCCTAACTGCAAAGGTATCAAATACAAGACCTACTTTGGATCTAACTTCTCATTCCTAGGCAGCCGATTATGGAATGCTCTCCCCAGATCTATCCGATCAATCTGTGACTACCTACCCTTCCGGAAAGCACTAAAAACCCATTTATTCAAGCAAGCCTATCCAAACAATCCTGACTAATCTAATGAACCATCTAACTACACATACCCCATGATAACGACACTGACCCTAACTACATCTCCCGCCTCACTCCCCTCTCCATGGCCTATTTCTACCTATTCATCTCGACCTTTTCTAATATACTTAATTCTTACCCTCTGATAATATTTTGTACTCCTTTTACTGTGTAAGCCGCATTGAACCTGCTTTGAGTGGGAAAGCGCGGGATATAAATGTAATAATGATAATAATATCGGTTAGCATGTTGGCATTGCTACGCGCTAACCAATTAGTGCAGATTTAGCATGTGAGTCCCTACCGCCTACAAAATAAGTGGCATTAGGGGCTAAAGGGAAAATAAGAAATTTGGCCATTTTACTCCTGTGGAAAAAAATTACCTTAGTGCGCAAAGGCCCACATAAGGGTGCGCCAAGGCCACTTTTTACTGCGGTTTGGTAAAAGGACGCCCAAGTAATCAGAAGATCATCAAGGACCCTAGTTACCTATTCACTGATGATGTCAATATTACTTTTGCTCAATTCCCTGTTTACAACTCGTGTGCTCTAATTCACAGTTATAGAGTTACAGCCATCATCATTTTATTATCATCAATTCTGCAGAGCACAGAATTTGTGCAGAATTCAACATTTCCATGCAGAATCCATGAAAGAATGGACTGCCCACCGCTCAGTTGACCCCCCCACCTGCTCACCCGACTCTCCGCCTGCTATCGCCCGGCCTACCTATGAACATTCCCTGGTGGTCTAGTGACCTCTTCGGGGGACAGGAAAGAACTCCACTCTTTCCTGCCCCGCTGCTACTGCTCTCTTGCTGGTGCTGCGCTTTTTCAAAATGGCTTCAAGTCGTAATTTCGTGAGACTACCATTTGAAGTCTCAGAGGCCATTTGAAAAAGCACGGCACTAGCAAGAAAGCGGCAGGACAGAGTGGGGTTCTTACTGCCCCCCCTACTTCTCCTACCTCATGTAAGTGCGGGGGTGTCTGGAGGGAGTGTCTGTAAAAAAAAAAAAAAAAAAAGGTGGGTGAGGGTGGGAGGGAGCGGCTGTAAAAAAAAAAAGGGGGGGGGGCATGCTGTGAGTGGCTGTTTTAAAAAAAGGATGCTGTGGATGGGAAGGGACTATAAAAAGGGGATGGTGTGGGAAGGAGGGAGTTCCAAAAAGTTTTTTGAAACTTTTATGCTCAGAATTTTGCAGAATTTGCAAACTTTGTGCATAGAATTTTAATTTTGGGGGGCACAGAATTCTGGCAGGAGTACATTATATATCAAAAGCAGCCTCAATCCCAAACTTATGCACTTTTCCCCTTTCATTTTCTCAAACCACAGTGCAATCAAAGCTGTCCAGTGCATCACAGTGACCATTACAGCTTCACTTTAAGGTCTTGGTCCCATCTTGTTTGTTCCTTGGGTTGTGCTGAACGTTGAAAAAAAACAAACAAAAAAGCTTAAGAGGATGAAACTGGGTAATATATGGCTTTCCTGTGGTTTATCTTAGACCAAGTTTTCCATTTTCCTTCTTGTAACTACTTGGAAGAGAGTTCTCTGATTTTAGACACATCCCAACTTGCTGAACAAATAAACAGAGAGACTGCTGTGAAACTCAGCAGTCAATAATTTGTTTAATAGGAGGGGTGATACTGAAGTTCATGGAGGTGGAGGATATAGTTACAAGGGGAACCTTTTCTGAAGCAGCCATAGGAGCAGCTCTTGTCAGTCTTTCTGTGGGTGTGATCCCATCTGCACAAACATAGAAAGTGCGTGATCTCCCCCCTCCTCCCCAAAGATGTGGGTCAATGACCTCTTATGGAGGGCTTAACCAGGTCACAACCCCAAATGCAGGTTTTGCAACTCCATTTGGGGTCATGACTCACAGCTTGGGAAGCTGTGGCTTAGAGGTTCTGTAACAGCCCAAGAAACCAGCCCAGTTACACCTCGTATACCGCACAGATAGAAGGGCCAGAAAAATAAATACAAACAAATACAGAGGGCTTCCACATGCAAAGGATAAGGCCATTAGAAAGATAACGGGAACATTTAAATACCTCGGAATACTCCCGCCAGCCAAAGTGATCCCTGCAGAAATATTTCCAGATTGTGTGGTAGTTGGAGTTGGGGCTGGTACAGGAAACAGTAGAGAGCCTCCGAATTTGGTCAAACTCAGCACTTTCATATATGCTCATAAAGTTCAAATCCACCAGAAACTCTTGTCCCCTGTAGGGAAAAAAAAGTAAGATTTTTTTTTTTTAAATTAAAGTTTTGGTCCTTTCAAAAACTGTGTGAAAAACAAAATAATAGCAATTTTTATCCACCTCCAAACCTATAGGGTTTGTTTACTAAGGTGCGTTAGCGTTTTTAACGCGCCTGTAAATTTAAGGCACATTAAACGCTAACACGCCTATACATTTCTATGGGCGCATTAGCGTTTAACACGCATACACCATTTATACGCATTAAAAACGTTAACGCGCCCATGGCGCTGCTTAGTAAACCTAGCCCTATGTGTCACAGAAGGGGGAAATCAGTTTCCAGTTAGGTGGCTATTTCTCGTGGTTTTTGGGGAACTGCTGGCAAAAGATAAAAGGAGAGGACAAAGGGAGGGGGGGGGGGGGGAAGACAGGCTCCATTTACTCCCACCCCTGCAAGAAACAGTCCCAGTCAACACATGTTTTCTTTTTTTAAAGAAATAACCCAGGTCCCCCACGAGCTGCTCTTACTAATGATGCAAAGATTAATGTACCCAGACGATGCATGTGTGCATGTGAGCTACAAAAGGCTTCAAAGCTCACCACTTTGATCTAGTAATGCAAAAGGTTCATTTTCACAAAAGAGAAGATCTAAGGGGCCCTTTTACTAAGCTGCATAGGTGCCTACGCACACACTACGAGCGTCAATTTGGAATTATCGCCCGGCTACTGCGTGGCCCGGGCGGTAATTTCATTTTTTTACGCGCATCCACTGCGTGCGCAGGAAAATAATTTTTATTTTCCGGTGTGCAGGCGGTAATCGGTATTTGAACGCACGTTGACCGTTACCGCCCGGTTAACGCGTGAGACCTTACCGCTAAGTGAATGGGTGGCAGTAAGGTCTCAGACCCAAAATGGACGTGTGCCAATTTTCATTTTGCTGCACATCCATTTCGGCACACACACACAAAAAGGCATTTTTACGGGTGAACTGAAAAATGGATGTGCGCGTCCAAAACACGCGCCTACACTAGCGCAGGCCACTTTTCAGCGCACCTTAGTAAAGGGACTCCTAGATTTCTCCAGATGAGCAAAACATCTGCTGCTAAACCATCTCTGAGCTGATGTACCTTTCAACACTACTACTACTACTATTTAACATTTCTAAAGCGCTACTAGGGTTACGCAGCGCTGTACAGTTAACAAAGGACAGTCCCTGCTCAAAGGAGCTTACAATCAACACAGATGCTTGTGCAGCAAAAACAGTTTGGCATCATATCAAAGAACTGATTTCCTTATTATGACATTTAATAACCACAGAAATATTTTTTTGTTCTTTTGCAGAATCAGCTCTTCGGTGTGCAGGACGGGGGTTTGGGGATGGATTTACAATCCATGATAAAGGGTTCCCAGCCTCCGCAGCCTTGCTGCGAAGACCAGTGGAAGGGAGAATCTATTACAGTAGTGGGAAAAAAATCCAGGTAGATGTGATTGAACTTTGCTTTACTTCTTGTAGTCCGCATCCACCCATAAGTACAGATTATAGTAAGAAATAGCAGACAGATCCTACGAATTCACAACTGATCAAGCAAGTTACAGCTTAAGAGAAATAGCAATTCTAATATAAAAACTTCTTAAAAAGAACGGTTTTCAAAGCCTTTCGAAAGATAGCAAAAGTCTGCATTTTTCGAACTTGCCCAGGAAGAGAATTCCATAGCTATGGAGCTTGAAACATAAGACTTGCCGAACACATTGTCTTACTTTTTTATCTAACAACTTGTTATGTATCTGTGTGCCCTGCACTGCCTGAAACAGGCCCTTTGTAACAACATATCTCTCAATATCAGGCCTAGCACTCAGGGGCGTAGCCAGACACCCACATTTGGGTGGGCCTGGGCCCAAGATGGGTGGGCAGAAGAACTCTGCCCTGTCCCACAAGTGATTTGGTCTCTCACTCTCTTGCCTGCATGCCATATGGTCTCTCAAACATCCCCCCCTCTCCCGTATACCTTTTAAATAGCAGATTTTCACTGGCAGCGAGCAGCAACTAATACACACTGCTCATGTTGGCCCCACAGTCTTCCCTCTGATGCAACTTCCTGTTCCCACATAGGCGGGAATACATCAGAAGGAAGGCTGTTATGCAGGAGGGACAGTTGTTGGGAGTTTTTGGCTGGTGGGGCTTGGTGATCCCTGCCAGCCACATCATAGGTATGCTGCTACTGGGTGGGCCCTGAGCCCAAAGTGGGTAGGCCCGGGCCCATCCAGGCCCACCCTTGGCTACGCCACTGCTAGCACTAGAGAATGACATTGGGATGGGGCCCTGAACGGACGGGACAAACTTTGTCCCCATGTCGTTCTCTACTTTTGAAGGCTGTTAATGAACTGGACAGTTATTTACATTCGACTGATTTCTCCCCCACTAGGGCATACAGAACGGGGTTGTATTTTGTACCCCTGGACATTTTAACAGAGTGAATTAGGGTTCCTTGGGGTAGTAGAAATCAGCTATTGTTGGGGTTGGAAGGGTAGAAGGGTGGTGGTGGTGGGGGTTGTTATAGTTGCTTATTATTATTATTGTTTTTTGTTTGTGATTTATAAGCAACAGTTGCACAGAATATTGTTCCGGGGCAGAAGGAGGGAGCTGCAGCGAACGAGAGAATTTAGCGAGCATAGCGAACTGGGAGCAGACAGGCGCGTGCTGCGGCACCCCCCCCCAGCGGCGTGCACCTGGGGCGGACCGCCCCCACCTGGTACGCCACTGGGTCAAGCTGATCTTTCATTCTGCACTGCTAATGCAAGACCTGAATAATGGTCAGACAACAGGTAGCTCTGAAACAGAACTCAGCATAAATCAGTTTTCAGAAGTCTTCAGCTCCTACAGGAAGAATTTTTTTTTTTTTTTTTAAATGGCATAGCAATTACATTATCTAGAAAATTCCTCTATGGTAAAACATTCTAGGATCCTATTAAAAAGAGCAGATGGCGATATACAGACTTTCTCTGGTTGGTTGTTTCCCATTACACGCCAAGATGTATTTTTATGGGCTCATAAAACCATAGTTTAGAGTATGTAAATGTTGCATGTGTGATTTTAAATGCTGGGTTTCTCACTCCCTTTATGCACTGTGAAACAGAAGGCAATCACTTTAAAACAAAAAAAAACAAAAAAACACCAGCATAAAGTGAAACAGACCAATCCTGGGTATGACTGCGAAATGTATTCAGCAATTCTAAACCAGTGGTTCCGAAAACTAGCCTTCAAAAATCTTCACCAGGTCTCCTTTCCTGCTAATGACAACCCTGCAAGTTAACCTGGTTATTAGATCAACTCTATGCCACAAACTAACACATCTCATGAATATTCACTGCGCATATCTTGAAAGCCAAGTCTCTTGGAGGTTCTCAAGAACCTGATTTGAGAAGTACCACTGCAAATAAGTATTTGCATGAGAAAGAGAGAAGGTGTGTGATTTCTAAGTTGACTTTGGGCAGTGCATCAAAGCCAGGCAACCAATTACTGGTGGTGTCGGGGAGGGTTCTAAAAGGATCTTTTCAGCACATATCCGGCCTGTGTACTTTCTTTACTGCATTCTGACCCAAAGTCAAACCTTCCACTCTAGAGATTTCTAAGACCCCCCCCCCCCCCCCGCACCACATACACAACAGCTATGTTAACTGAAACCAGCCTCCTGGTCAAAAAAACTTCACACTTGCTATATTTGATAATCCAAAATGAATCAACAGTATAAGCTCCGTTGTGCAGCCAGCCTTAAACTGTTGCCTATTTGTATTGCTATTTAAGAAACTTAGACAATCTCATTTTTATGTGGATCTTTGTCTCCAGTTTGGGTCAAAATATTATATTACTAGTAAAAAAGCCCCGTTTCTGATGCAAATGAAACGGGGGCTAGCAAGGTGTTCTTCAGAGTGTGCATGTGGGAGTGTGTGTCCCTGTCCTCTGCCCTCTCTCCCTCCCTCTCCCCCCTTGGAGTCCAGTCCTTCAGTGTTAAGTTTCCTGCTGTTCTGTGTTACAGAGAGAGTGAGGGCATCTCTCTCCCCTCCCCCCTCTGAGTCCTTCACTGTTACAGAGAGAGGGATTTCGTGCTGTTTTCCTTCACTCATGGGGAAACCGGATATCTCTGGCGCTTCACACTTCCGGCTGGAGGCTTCATAGAACGTTGGTCTTGCCTTTTATATATATAGATGGTCTTGCCTTTTATATATATAGATAGATGGTCTTGCCTTTTATATATATAGATGTGGAACCTGCCACAAGTAACTCGAGGATTTTATTTTCAGAAAGAGCAGTGCTGGGTGCTGTGAAAAAAATAATCTGCCAACTTGTTTCGGTATAGAACAAAATAGGGAGCGATAATGTTTGTATTTCTTTTTGTACAGGACAGGGAGAAGATGTGATAATAATTAGTGGCTGGTAGAACAGCTCCTGGCACTGCCGAGTTCAAATTCGACTCTCGCACAGTCTGTGCGATCATGAACGGGCTATTTTTAGGTCAGTTTTCAGTAGGCAATCTAATGGGAATAAAATCACTTTTACATACATTGTCGAGGAAGGAAGAGGGACGTCCCAGTCAGAACGTTCACAGAAGTGTATTTTATCAAGGAATTTGCAGAGCTTTTTGTAAAATACCTATAAGGTTGCAGGAAAAAAACATATTTGGCAGTACGTACAGTGTGGTTGTTCCTGCTGCATCTTTGCGGAGAAGCCTTTGGAACGCTCGCCCTGTTCTTCGGAAACTAGAGGTGCTGTATTTTTTTTTATTTTTTGTTACATTTGTACCCCGCGCTTTCCCACTCATGGCAGGCTCAATGCGGCTTACATGGGGCAATGGAGGGTTAAGTGACTTGCCCAGAGTCACAAGGAGCTGCCTGTGCCTGAAGTGGGAATTGAACTCAGTTCCCCAGGACCAAAGTCCACCACCCTAACCACTAGGCCACTCCTCCACTGTTGCTACTATTTGAGATTCTACATGGAATGTTGCTATTCCACTAGGAACATTCCATGTAGAAGTCGGCCCTTGCAGATCACCAATGTGGCCGCGCAGGCTTCTGCTTCTGTGAGTCTGACGTCCTGCACGTACGTGCAGGACGTCAGACTCACAGAAACAGATGCCTGCGCAGCCTTCCACATGGAATGTTGCTAGTGGAATAGCAACATTCCATGTAGAATCTCCAATAGTAGTAGCAACATTCCATGTAGAATCTTCAATAGTATCTATTTTATTTTTGTTACATTTGTACCCTGTGCTTTCCCACTCATGGCAGGCTCAATGCGGCTTACATGGGGCAATGGAGGGTTAAGTGACTTGCCCAGAGTCACAAGGAGCTGCCTGTGCCTGAAGTGGGAATTGAACTCAGTTCCTCAGTTCCCCAGGACCAAAGTCCACCACCCTAACCACTAGGCCACTCCTCCACTGTTGCTACTATTTGAGATTCTATATGGAATGTTGCTAGTGGAATAGCAACATTCCATGTAGAATCTCCAATAGTAGTAGTAACATTCCATGTAGAATCTTCAATAGTATCTATTTTATTTTTGTTACATTTGTATCCTGCGCTTTTCCCTCTCATGGCAGTCTCAATGC
The DNA here is from genome assembly GCF_901765095.1 of Microcaecilia unicolor. Classification (NCBI taxonomy): domain Eukaryota; kingdom Metazoa; phylum Chordata; class Amphibia; order Gymnophiona; family Siphonopidae; genus Microcaecilia; species Microcaecilia unicolor. The sequence continues at coordinate 186,034,074 of NC_044040.1, read as the reverse complement.
GGCTTACATGGGGCAATGGAGGGTAAAGTGACTTGCCCACACTACAACTTCTTTTTGTCCTCTTTGGATTGGACTATATTGCTATAGATAGAGGATTGGACTCCTGACACTGGCAGTAGCGCTGAAACGCGGTCTGTGTCGGGTTATGCCTCTAGAGCATCATATTTGTGTTCTACTTGGAATAAACGGATGGACTATTAAGAAGTTTCCTTGGTTTTTTTTCCTCACTTTTTTTGCTTCACACTGCGAACAAAACATTTTACAAAAATACATGATGAAAAGAAGGATGGCATCACATAGGTCTTGGGATGTGTAAGTAGTGACGCTTACACAAGTGGCTTGGTTTGTAACCTATGCATCTAAGTGTCGCCACTTAAACACATAAGTGACGGATTTCACAAAAAGTGGCCATTCAAAGTTTTAGCTTTTTGAGGTGTTTTAAACACCAGAGAGGTAAACACATCCCCCCCCCTCTCACTCTTCCACATTCTAAGTCCAAATGACTAGTGAGCTGACACTTACGTGTGACTTGGAGCAGGTGTAAATGCCCTGTGAGCAACTTTTTACATCATGCAGCTGTTACAAAATAGAAACTAAACGCATATTTTTCAGGCCTACCTATACCACACCCCCCGCGCAATGAATATGTATCGGATAGACCTGCATAGAATACAGGTAGCATATGCAAATTTATCTCATGCATATTCATTGTGGATATCCTGAAAAATCTGACAGGTTAGATGTGTTGTGAGGACTGGGTTGAGAACTCCTGGCCTAGGGGTAGGTAGCTCCAATTCTCAAGTGTTAGGAATTGGCCTGCTTTACAGGAGAGCCAATCTGGACTCAATCACATATATGCAAATCTGTTTGAACACTAGACTTCCCTGTTTCTCTCCAAGACCAGGAATGCCTACATCTGGTTTAACCTAAAGTCAGATGGAAAAATCCACAGGGTCATATTTTTAAGAAAAATCAAAGAAAAAAAAAAGTAATCTCATGTAATGTGATACACATTTCTACTGATCATATACGATCTACTCCAGAGGTGTACACTAAACTTGTTTTTGTTTTTCATTTTTTTTAATTTTAAAATCCTTTTTATTGATGGTAATTGCAAAACACAACACTTACATCATGGCAAAGCATCAAAAACGTATTCCAATAAACAATCAAGGTCAAGAGGTTCAACACCATCGTAACATTTTCCCCCCTGATTTACTCCACTCCCATCCCCTTCCTTCCCCCTCTGTTCGACATTTAACAATATAACATTTCTTGTTTAAGTCATCTTAATTTTACAGCACTCAGCCTCTGGGATATCCTCCAAGTCTGGCAGTGACTCCAACTGACTTCAGCGCCCACTTGGGGCCTGTTCTCTTATGGCCCCCAGTAAGTGATCAACATCTCAAACAAATATGAGCCACTGTTCATTAATCCCAGTTTTCCAAGTGCACATCCGGGTCACTGTCAATAACAATCCCTCATAAATATTTCCAAACATCAACCTCCCAGATCTCTTTGGCTAAAAAAAAAAAGTGCGAGGCGACTAAAGAGAGGCCAACAGACACTATCAACTAATGGATCTCGAACCATACCCTACACTGCTAAACCCTCTCCCTTCAAACCACCCTAGCCCCCTTCCCCCCCTCTCCCTCCTGTGTTTCCATGGTGTACCGATCAACAATTCAGAACTCTACTGCGCGCTACTGGGGTCAATGGAGAGGGCAAGAGCAAGTGAGGATAACTCCTGTCCTCAGAGACCCATAGATGAGCTAATGGATGGGGTGGCCTAGAAAGATTTTTTTTTTTTTAATTTAGGGCCCTGTTTACTAAGCAGCGCTAAGGGCACACTAGTGTTTTTAGAATGCTCTAAACATTGGCATGCGCTAAATGCTAAAGACACCTATAGGAATATATGGGTGTCTCTAGCGTTTAGCGCACGCTAATTTTAGGTGTGCGCTAAAAATGCTAGCGCATCTAACAGGGCCCTTAGGCAGCAGATGATTCCATTTCCCCCCCCCCCCCCCCACCACACACACACACAGGGACTGGGGCTGGCTCCTACATTGTGGGCTTTAAATGCAGCCACTAGGTGTCACCCTTATTGAACACCACAAACCCTCTTCCTGTGGAATGGAAAATGCTACTTTCACAGCATCCTAACCCCCCTGTTTACTAAGCCGCACAGCAATGCCGACACAACCCATTCAAAATGAATGGGCTGTGTCGGCATTAACGCACCGGCAGCTGTTAGCATGGCTTAGTAAACAGGGGGGGGGGAGGTAAGTCCCAACCAACCAACCCAGGGTGCTCAAGACCCAACCAGGTACATCGTGGGAACCCTCTGCGTGACAGTACACCGCACTGCCAGTAAGCTGACCCAAAACAGGACTTTTACCCAGCTGGAAAGCACTCAGCTGATGTGTAAAAATAGCAAACTCCTACAGCTGTAGAAAATAAACAATCTCGTGTTCAGATATTAGAAACATTTTCTTTAAAATAACTCATGTGAATACCCTGGAAAGACAAGATTATTTTCAGAGATTTATTTGAACAAATTCTACAACAGCACAGTTGGGTTGTACGCAGCGGCGTAGCTAGGTGGGGTACATGGGGAGCGACTGCTTCCCCAAATGGATTTTGAATGTAATGGCACCTATGCAGACTGGCACCTATTCAACAGAAGGTCTGCTCACCCTGACATCAAAACCTGGTTACGCTTCCGGCTTGTACGGTTTCTTCACTGTATTCTTAAGCCTGTGATTAATGAGTCCCTTAACAAAACAATATTTAATTTTACATGCTTTACTAATGCCAAGATTATTCCAGGAATTCTGGCAAAAATAACTGTGCACGTTAATAAGCAGACCTATTCTTCTAGGTAAGCTGTTTGATCATATGCCTGCTTCCACCTACTGGAAACTTTAAGTCGAACCTTATACAGGTTTTTGTTTTTTTTTAAATCATTTTTATTAACAGTTCTCAATCCAAAGAACACAAACCAAAACTGCATGACAGTATACTGAGAGAACAATTTTAATTTAAACTCCCCCCTCCGTAACCCACCACCCCTACCTCCCACCTCCCCAAGGACTGTGCGCTGCACGCTTACCGTGCAGGTTGCATGTGAGACCTTACTGCTAGGTCGATGGGTGGCGGTAAGGTCTCAGGCTGAAAATGGACACGTGCTGGTTTCAATTTTAACGCACATCCATTTTCCGGCCCCTTAGACGCGGTAAAAAAATGGCCCAGCACACGCCCAAAAGACATGCTCGCATTTCTGCAAGCCACTTTTTACCACAGCTTAGTAAAAGGACCCCAAAGTGACTGGACAATTACTCATAAAACTGGTTGAACATTTCTGAGCACGCTGATCTAAAAAAACAAAAACAAACAAAAAAAAAAACCCACCAGAATTTGAGTGAAACAATGATCTAGTTCTTAAAACACGAGAGAGAACAATTTTTTCACACAACCTGGATTTTCTAGATCTAGCCACGAAACAATCTGGGGTATTCAGGTTTCTTCTGCCTCTTAAATAGCAAGAGGACAATCGGTAACCTTGTTCCCTTAATGTCCGTCTAATGCGTCAACTGCTCCCTTCTGTGATGCCTACTAGTGGATTGCAGGTCAAAAAATGTTCTAGTTTCTTGTTATACACAGGACTTTGTTTCATTCAGGTTTTTTTAAATTTCCTGGTTTTCGTTTTATAGGCAGTGTTGTCATTAGGGCTGTAAAGAATATTCATATTTGATCCGGTTCGGCCACGAATAGTGCCTCAAATACATTATTTGTATTCAGCCGAATAGCGATGTAAATTCGAGTACGAATAATCCAGGGCTCTACAGTGCTAAATCCTACTGAAATAAACCAGGGGTGTAGTCGGACCTCAAGATGGGAGGGGGCCAGAGCCCAAGCTGGGGGGACGGACACATTTTGGTCACCACCCCCCCTCTGCCTCGCTGCCCCCCCCCCCCCCCCGCCGCGCACTGCTACCGCTGTAACATCTTGGCTGGTAGGGGTCCCCAGCCCCCGCCAGCTGAAGCACCGCCACCACAAATACCTTTGCCGGCGGGGGTCCCCAACCCACACTGGCTGAAGACGTCATCCAGTGCTGGTTTCTGGCGCCGCTGCATTGCCTGCCCCGCTCTCTTGTCCCCTCATGTCGGGCACACTCCTTTTAGTGAAATTGAGCTCAGTTTCACTAAAAGGAGTGTGCCGGACGTGAGGGGATGAGAGAGCAGGGCAGGCAATGCGGCAGTGCCACCCCAGACCAGCGCTGGATGAAGTCTTCAGCTGCCGGGAGTTGGGGACCCCCCGCCAGCCAACCAGAGGCCCAGAGCAAATTTGGGGGTGGGGGCCAGGCTCCCATGGCCCCACCCAGCAACGTCACTGAAATAAACACTTGATCTTCAATTTTACATTGCTTCTTTTATTATTTATTAGGTTAAAGCTCGATGCCCATTATTTGTATTTGGTCGAACAGTAAAATATGCTATTCGGTTCAGCTGTCGTCATATACCCCCAAATTCTGTATGGGTCACCCAAAGTTAGGTGCTCAATTCTGGGCACAGATTGCAGGCATGTGTGTAAAGTAACTGGCTAAATTGGTGATAATCAATAATTGGCCCTAATTACTGGTTACACGCGTATCTGCTCTTCGACACTATTCTATAACCTGTGCGCCTAATTCATCTTGCGCTCAACTCCAAAGGGGGAAAGGCCAAAGGAGGGTTGGAGTTATAAAATACTGGCAGTAGTTAGGTGCGAACTAGAAATCCAGGAAGTAGGGGTGAACCAAAGAATCTTCGCAGCCTGAGGTCGATAAAAACAACTTTATTCAGCACCTCACAAGTATATGACCCGGATCATACACTTGTGAGGTACTGAATAAAGTTGTTTTTATCGACCTCAGGCTGCGAAGATTCTTTGGTCCACCTCTACTTCCTGGATTTCTTGTTTGGACTATACATAGGGTGTTTTTACCTTTACCTTTGGGTTTTGGTTGGAGTAGTTAGGTGTGAGTATTTGCACCAGCCTTTGGCAGGCGTAAATGCTTGGGTCTAAAAGGCAAGAAAATGACTTAAGCTAGTATTCTATAAAAACAGATCCAGGAGGAGCTGCCTTCATAGAGTTCGCACTTAGTGCACGTCATCCTGGCACCTAACTTTGGGTGCTCCATACCCTCCCATAATGTGCACTATTCACAACACAGGAAATAAACGTTCCCACCAGTCCAGCGAACACCGATATCAGTATTTGTGTCGGGAAGTTATTTAAGACTTTATGCTGATTACAAACAATTTAAGAAATTGCTGAAAACTTTTGATTTTGTAAAAGCTTTTATTGATGGATAGGATTGAGTTTATTTTTTTTGGCAGACTCCCATGCTTTCCTCTGTTTCGTTTTATATTGAATGAGATTTATGATGTTATGCGATTGTTTTGTTTTTTTTTCTCCTTGATAATATGACTGTTTCCTACTGTAACCCACTTTGATTTTAAAGAGGGATATACATTTTTGAAAATAAATCATCAATCAAGTTTTCATACCTGTTCTTAATTTTTGAAGCACTACTCTTTAGATTAACCCCTGACACAGGTGCAGTGACGCTGAAACACGGACCGTGTTGGGTCTTTCAATAAAATATATTTGTCTGCTCTGGCCTTGAAAGCCCTTTGTGCTGTTCTTTTTGTTGCATTGCGCTATTGATATCCCCCACTGTCATTTCAAACAATTGCACATCTCTAATGTTTACTCTCCTGGGTTGCTTTTAATATGCACTTCTGCCTCCACAATTGACCGTTCATAGAAGCTGGCTTACTGGTATGATCTCAAGATATGGATTAGAGACATGAGCGAGTGGATATGATGCCTGTTTGCCATTCTCCCCACCACGTGAGCATCTAGAACTCAAAGATACAGCATCTGAGAACTTGTTAGAAATTATAATACACACTCCAGAAAGCAGGGTCAGAGAAAGAAACACTCATGATTTACTCAATTCTGTGAAATTCTAGACAGAAGACTAGTTTCTGAATACACTCTGTAAATGCTAAGTTCAAACAAGAAAAGGAACTCATTTGCTATACTATAAATACATAAAAACTACAGTGTGCAAATATATATATATATATATATATATATCTCAAACATATAAACGGCGAGTGACCGAACTCACTCGCAAATGCGCAGTAAAGACCCTCTCTGTCCCCGCCCCCGCGTCAATATGTGATGACGGGGGCGGGACAGAGAGGATCTCTACTGCGCAAGGGGAGGGACGAAACTGCCGTCGCCACTGCTTCCCCCCCCCCCCCCCCCAGGTCGCCGCCGCCACCCACCCTCCACCCGGGCCGGGCTCTCGCTCCGCTATAGAAACAGCGTCAACGCAGCACACAGCTCAGCTGAGCTGCCGTCGGCCTTCCTTCCCTGCTTGTGTCCCGCCCTCGGGACACAGGCAGAGAAAAAGACGGCAGCTCATCTGAGCTGTGTGCTGTGTTCCCGCGCTGTTTCAATAGCAAAGTGAGGGCCCGGCCCAGGTGGAGGGGTGGCAGTGACTTCGGGGGGGGGGGGGGGGGCCTTAGCGGTGACCTCAGAGGGGCAGCGGCGAGCTTGGCGGCGGTGGGGCCTTGCAGCGACGAGGAGAAGGGGCCTTTCAAACCCCTCCCCCCGTCCTATACGAACCCGTTTTTACTGGCTCAACGGCTAATATATATATATATATGCATCCTCTCTCTCGCTTTCACCTTGATATTTTGTATCATTAATGAGGGACAAGAAGTATTTTGGAAATGAGCTCAGCAGACAGTGCGCCAAACAAGGGTGCTGCTGCGGCAAACCCCTACGCCAGCTCGGAGCTGGTGTTAGGCTTTGCAGAACATTGGGGAAGAATGTGGAACCCTGTCCAGCATGCAGTCCCCTCATCTCCCCCTCCCCCCCCCCCCGACAGAGGGCTGGGCAGGGAAGGGCACCGCCATTTTGGAGGCAGTGCTGGAAGGAGGAGGGAGTTCCGTCTTCAAGATACAGGGGGGGGGGGGGGCACAATCCTCCTGCAGAAATACCTCCATGATCGAAGCTAATAGCGTACGTAAATTTGAATACTATTAGCTTCGATCAACATGGCGTTATTTCCCCGCGCTGTTCCGGTGCTACTTTTACAGCGCTGTTTAGAACGGAAAGGAGAAATCATCATCAGGGCCTAGTTCAGGTGAACTGTGCTTCACCTGTTGGCAGGGCCTTACACCTTATCTCCGATAGACTTTGCACTCAAGTGCAGATAGCACTGGGCCAAGCGGAATTTGAAACTGGTTTTGTAACTGACAAACATGACAAAGTGGCCCGTACAGGAAGAAGGTGAGTGTAGAAGAAAAGCAATTGTGATTTGTGTTTATCTTCTTGTTTTCCTTCCGACGACAGATCAGACACCACATCCTGCTTCAGGTCCTGTCCTGCTTTTCTGCCAAAATGAAGAGACAGAACTATTGCCCTGGCCACAAACCAGCTGGGAAGGAAAGGATATAATTAACGTAATACTTCAATGCGCTCTACCTCTCTTCTAGGACGCTGCTCAAATGGATCTCCCAATGATTAATTTAATGTATTTATGGCATTTGTACCCCATGTTTTGGAAGTGGTCCTCGGAGGATTAAAAAAAAAATTAACATAAAAATACAATATATAACAGAAGCTAGACAATGCCACAGGGTTGCAATCAACCACAACAAAAAAAGCCCCAATTAAATAATGACACTAATTTATTATAAGAGCAGTATTCCTTAAAAGGGTGTAAAAGCAAACAACCAAAAGAGCAGCTAAGGAAGTTTTAGTGGCTGCAAATGATCTTTGTTGGGCAACCATTAACGTTGAGCTTCTGAGACCACATATAAGCCTTCTTTAGATGGATCACCAAACTATAAACAGAACAAAACATCTCTTATTTCACTGCTAAATTTGCAAACTAGTACTCAGTAGAACCAGGGAAAATGTACTACTATTAATCATAACTTTTGCATATAAATATATAGAGAGGAGTGCCCTCAGAGATTTTTACACCCACTTAGTAGTTCATCATAACCACTGAAGGGTGATATAGCTCTTCATTCACTGGGTCACTCTCTCTTTCGCGTGATAGTGCGATAACTCAGGTCATTACTTCAACCAACAATGGCCAGCTTAATATAAAAATTGCAAAATGCAAAATGGATAAATAATGAAAAAATAATGAAAAGTAACTTATGAGTCCTGCGTCTTAACGACCTGACGCCCAGGGCAGTCCTTGACAAGAATTCTTTGTGAACACAACTAAGGAGCCCTGGACGTCAGGTTATTAAGATGCGGGGTTCATAAGATAAGTTACTTTTCATTATTTATTTATCCATTTTGCATTTTACAATTTTTATATTAAGCTGGCCATTGTTGGTTAAAGTAATGACCTGAGTTATCGTTAAAAGCACATTATAACACGTGACTAGCACAGTTTGCACTATCATACGAAAGAACGAGTGACCCAATGAATGAAGTGCTATATCACCCGTCAGTGGTTATGATGAACTACTAAGTGGGTGTAAAAATCTCTGAGGGCACTCCTCGCTATATATTTATATGCAAAAGTTACGATTAATAGTAGTACATTTTTCCTGGTTCTACTGAGTACTTCTTTAGATGGATGTCATCTGAGGAAGGGGCTTATCTGGTCCCAGAAATGCATGCACCACATCTGCTTACAGTACCTCTTTGAGCAATCACACCCTACTAAGACTTAGTTTTTTTACAAATCTGGCTCCACTCGTGGAAGTTGGCACCACAGATTTGTACCAGCAAATTCTCTACTTCCAGTCTAACTCATTCAGTGGTGTTCTACAGAGCTTCATATACTCATGAGGCATCCTCAGAAGCTGAGAATGCACCATCTCCCCCAGGAACTGGGATAATCTCTGTACAGAGGGAGACTGCAAAGAGACAGGGAAAGGAGAGTCACCAATGGCACAGAATTTCCCTGGGCTGAAGAGCCTCTGCATCCAGATGTCCCAAGACACAATGGTGCTCATTTTCAAAGGACACAGACTTACAAAGTTACAATGAGGCATATTTTCAAAGCACTTAGCCTCCCAAAGTTCCATAGAAACCTATGGAACTTAGCCTCCCAAAGTGCTTTGAAAATATGCCTCTTAGCCTCCCAAAGTTCCATAGAAACCTATGGAACTTAGCCTCCCAAAGTGCTTTGAAAATATGCTTCATAGTAACCAATTCAATGGGGATACCCTGAAATCCCCAACTGGCTCGGTGTATCCCAAGGACTGGGTTGAAAACCTCTGATCTAGAACCATTGACACTAACTCAGATTTAGGGGGGGAAGTTATCAACATGGGATACCATTAAGCCAGGTTGTTTTACCACAAGCTGGGCTATTTTAGCACAAGGTATCATTTCAAGCAATAAAACCCTGGGATAAAAAAACTTGTATGAACAGTAGCTCATGTTGATATTCCCCCCTTAGATCCATATTTCCTCCCAAGTACCCTAGCTGGGGCATTACTATACTGCATATTTTGCTTTGTTGTAACAAATGAAACAGAATGGGATGACTGAAACAAAGAACAAATAAGAATCCATCAGACTTAAGCAGCAATGTAACGCCGATTTTTAACAAAAGGTTCCAGAGGAGATCCGGGAAATTATAGACTGGTGAGTCTGACGTCGGTACCGGGCAAAATGGTAGAGACTATTATTAAGAACAAAATTACAGTGCATATTCAAAAGCATGGATTAATGAGATTTAGTGAAGGGAAATCTTGCCTCACCAATGTACTACATTTCTTGAAGGGGTGAACAAACATGTGGATAAAGGTAAACCGGTTGATGTTGTGTATCTGAATTTTCAGAAGGCATTTGACAAAGTACCTCATGAAAGACTACAGAAGAAATTGGAGAGTCATAGGATAGGAAGTAGTGTTCTATTGTGGATTAAAAACTGGTTAAACGATAGAAAACAGAGTAGGGTTACATGTTCAGTATTCTCAATGGAGAAGGGTAGTTAGTGGGGCTCTCCAGGGGTCTGTGCTGGGACAGCTGCTTTTTAACATATTGTAACTAGTGAGGCAATTAAATTTGCTGATGACACAAAGTTATTCAAAGTCGTTAAATCGCGGGTGGATTGTGAAAAATTACAAGAGGACCTTACGAGACTGGGAGACTAGGCGTCTAAATGGCAGATAACGTTTAATGTGAGCAAGTGCAAAGTGATGCATGTGGGAAAGAGGAACTCGAATTATAGCTACGTCATGCAAGGTTCCACATTAGGAGTCAAAGACCAAGAAAGGGATCTAGGTGTCGTCGTTGATGATATGTTGAAACCTTCTGCTCAGTGTGTTGCTGCAGCTAAGAAAGCAAATAGAATGTTAGGTATTATTAGGAAAGGAATGGAAAATAAAAATGAGGATGTTATATTGCCTTTGTCTCGCTCCATGGTGCGACCGCACCTCGAATATTGTGTTTAATTCTGGTCACCGCATCTCAAAAAAGATATAGTGGAATTAGAAAAGGTGCAGAGAAGGTTGACGAAAATAATAAAGGGGATGGGACGACTTCCCTATGAGGAAAGGCTAAAGCGGCTAGGGCTCTTCAGCTTGGAGAAAAGGCAGCTGAGGGGAGATATGATAGAGGTCTATAAAATAATGAGTGGAGTTCAACCGGTAGATGTGAAGCATCTGTTTACGCTTTCCAAAAATACTAGGACTAGGGGGCATGCGATGAAGCTACAATGTAGTAAATTTAAAACGAATCGGAGAAAATCTCTTTCTTCACTCAATGTGTAATTAAACTCTGGAATTCGTTGCTAGAGAATGTGGTAAAGGCAGTTAGCTTAGCGGAGTTTAAAAAAGGTTTGGCCAGCTTCCTAAAGGAAAACTCCATAGACCATTATTAAATGGATGTCAGAACTCTCAAGGCTAAACCTGGATTCGTAAGCCCTTGGACCACTGCCGAGGAGCAGCAGTGGCAGGCAAAAACCCCCAAACCAGCACTGGGCTAAGCACACCAGCAAGGCAGGGACTGCAGATGCAGATAAGCAAGCCGGAACACACGGACTGGAACTAGGCTTCACCTACACTTGACTGCCGTTCCCCAGAGGTTGAGCCCCTGGGTGCAGGCAGCCGGCAGGACTTAGAGGAAAGCTGGTACTGGAGCAAGCAGGCTGGAACACCAAGAAACTCAAACTAGAAAAGATTCTTAAACAAGCCTGGCCAAAACAGGGTTCAGGATAGGAATCAGGATTTCCAAACAGGCTTGGCTAGAAGGAAACTGAAAGCAAGCAGGGCAGACACAAACAGGAGGAAAACTGAAGCTGAAGACAACCAGTCACAAACAGAGGAAGAACGGATACTATACAGGGTAAAGGACTTTAAGACAAGCTTGACTAACCAGGGTAGGGCAGAAGCCCAAGATGAACAGGGAACCAACAAGACAGACTAGACAGGACACAAAGCTAGGCTACACAGACAAGAACTAGGGCAATGACTGAAAGCTGTCAAGCAGCCACTAAGAAAGACATACATACAAGCAATAAAGCTAGACTGAGAGCAGAACTTAGCAGACAAACAAACAGAGAACACAAAGGCTAAAGTACACACAGGCACCAAGATCTAAACACAGAACAGGACAAGGCTAAAGTACACACAGGCACCAAGATCTAAACACAGAACAAGACAAGAGTGCAACTGCACACCGGTTACCTCGCAACCCTTGGCAATGCAAAGGCCCTGCTGAAAGGGCCAGGTGCCTAATAAAGGCAATCAGCAGCTGAGGCTCAGCTGCAGGAATCTCAAAGGCAGCTAAGGGTGAGGCTAGCTGCCAAACTTCCAACCAAGTCTGGAGGGCTAGAATATCTGGACCGGACTGCAATGAAAGTCTGGAATGTGTAAGGAGAAAGCAAGACAGTCTATGGCAGCCACCAGTACTGGCCACCAGAGGGCGAGGTGAGTACAGCCAAGGAAAGTAGTCACCATCTTGACAATGGACTTGAGGAAAATTCACTATTTCTGGGATAAGCAGTATAAAATGTTTTGTACTTTTTTTGGATCTTGCCAGGTATTTGTGACCTGGATTGGCCACGTTGATTGAATAATGTAAGAAATTAAGTAACTATTTATTTATAACTTCATTTACTTTTTCAGCAGTGGCGCCATTATCCCAGGGCTCCTATAGGAGGCCGATCCTGTGGAAGCAGCCTGACAAGTTAAAAAAAAGTTAAACCCCTGAAGACACGGCAATGTGAAACGCATCGATTGCGTAGGGTTTGACGTGTTAAGGTGCTGTTCATCAGTGTATATTAGCATAAACCCAAGAAGGTGATCTGAACTGGAGAATGCCATACTTTACTGAACCCCACGGGAATACCAAGGGAGAAGTATGATACAGCACAATTTAGTGCTTGGAGGAATATATCTGGCAATTTATAAAGAACTACAGGGACATTGGGCTCCGAGAGACTTTGCAATAAATCTGAAGGAAATACATCAAGTTTGAAGACATAGCAGCACCTTTAAAGGGAGAGTGTTGCCACAGAATAATAAACTTCAAATATAGGACTGTAATGGCCAACTGGAAAATATAAATTGCGAGAAAATTCTATGTAAGACAGAAAACTGGAATTTGTGTGTCATATACAGACTCCAAGGGTACAGTGGATGAAATAGAGAGGAGAGAATGAATGAAAAAAGTGAAGACTAGGAGTGAGTGAAAGGAATGCATGAGAACTATAAAACTGATGTAGAAGTGGATTTTATTTGCATTGTGATATAAATAAAAAAAGTAATTGAAGTTATCTCTCTATATAAAACGCACCTTCAACGTTCTACTGAAGCCTCCACAAGTCCCAACGTTCTAACTGCATGGTGGTGAAACCACAATTTGCCCATGAGCGGTTGCCCTGCCCTCGCGTCAAATATGATGACGTCGAGGGCGGAGCAAATACACTCAACAAATCGCATCGCCCACAAAAACGTCACGTCAAACACAACGCCAATGCGAAAGAACAGAACAGGGAGGACTAACATCGGCCCGCCCCCGCGTCACAATGGAGCACTGACACTAGGGAGAAAGCGAAGAAGCAAGCCAGCCTGAACGTCAGAATGAGGGAGGCAGCGAACAAACCTGAACGTAAGAGGTAGGGACGGAGGCAGGCAGCGTGAACGACGGAGGGAGGGAGGGAGGCAGGCAGCAGGAACGTGACAGAGGGAGGTTAGGGAGCCGGCTTGAACGTGGCAGAGGGAGCGAGGGAGCAAACGCGAAAGACCTGCAGCACAGGGAGGACTAACATTGGCCCACCCCCGCGTCACAACAGAGCACTGACACTAGGGAGAAAGCGAAGAAGCAAGCCAGCCTGAACGTGAGAATGAGGGAGGCTGCGAGCAAGCCTGAACGTGAGAAGTAGGGACGGAGGCGGGCAGCGTGCATGACGGAGGGAGGGAGGCAGGCAGCTTGAATGTGACAGAGGGAGGCAGGGAGCCAGCTTGAACGCGGCAGAGGGAGGGAGGGAGCCACCTTGAACATGACAAAAGACGAAGGGAGGGCGGGCCACGAGCCAGAAAGGCTGAGGGAGGGGGGCCCACGACCCAGAAGCTGGTAGAGGGGGGAGGGAAGACAGGGGGGAGGTGGAAAGAGGGTGAGAGACAGAGAGGGAGCCCTGCCACACATTCTCACACACACAGCCTCACTCTCTCACACACACACTCACACATTCACTCTGTCTCTCATACAGTCACTGTCACACACAGTCTCTCAAAACATACACACTACGATGACAACCTTGCTAGCGCCCGTTTCATTGGTCTCAGAAACGGGCCTTCTTTACTAGTAAATAAATAGTTACTTAATTTCTTACATGTATATTCATTAGGTATATCCTGCAAACCAGAGCCCTTTGCAGCCTGAGGACAGGAAGTGAATCCTACTGTCCTAGCAGACTACGCTGTGACAAAGAGCGGAAGTGAAACATATGAACCAAGTAAGTTTTTTGTTTCTCTTTTGACCAATCAGCTCTTTTTTTTTTCTTGTTTTTGTAAGCGGAATTCTCTCATGAAATATATTTAGTTATTGTATTCTGCTCAAGGGTGGAGCAGCAATTCCTCCTTGATGTGGTTGTACTTGATTATACAGATCTTGTGAAGATTTTTTTTTTCTTTTTGCTGTGATTTTTATAAAGTACATAAGTAATGCCATACCGGGAAAAGATCAAATGTCCATCGAGCCCAGCATCCTGTCCCCAACAGCGGCCAATCCAGGTCAAGGGCACCTGGAAATCTACCCAAACGTACAAACATTTTATACAAGTTATTCCCGAAATTGTGGATTTTTCCCAAGTCCATTTAGTAGCGGTCTATGGACTTGTCCTTTAGGAAACCGTCCAACCCCTTTTTAAACTCTGCCAAGCTAAATGTCTTCACTACGTTCTCTGGCAACAATTCCAGAGTTTAATTACGCGTTGGGTGAAGAAACATTTTCTCCTATTTGTTTTAAATTTACTACACTGTAGTTTCATCACCTAGTCCTAGTATAAAGTGTGAACAGACGCTGTTAATTATTGCTTCTTTCATTGTAACAAAATCATTAGAACAAAATTTAAAACAGAACCAGGTAAGTCAAGTAGAACAACTGAACCGTAAATTTCCATTTCAAATGTGGAAAACCTTCCATTTCATTACAGTCGTTCCAATGTACAAACGAAAAGCTACTAGTGACACTACATGAACACGCTTTCCAAAACATCAATCTCAAATGAGCACAGTTAGAACAGTTCTGTTGGAAAGTTTTTGACCCAGATACACTAAACATTTGCCTCACCGACACAAGAGAGAAATCCGTCACTGTGTCCATTTCTAACTAAGCTACAGCATTCTAATGCCAGTAAAGAAACATAACTTTGCCACGCTGAAAATGCAAAATTTACAGGTCAGCCTTAATCAAGTTCCAGAGTAAATGGAGGTCTCAGCGGTTGATCTCCTTCCCTCCCTGGGGCACATAACCTCCATCAGTGCCTTCTTGAGACCAGAGAAAGAGTGACCCACATACGTCTGGGCTTCTGATGAAATGAAGTCGACTTCCGGATGGCCACAGGCTTTGCATATGCTTTGGAGGAACAGGATGCGTAAGGATACGGTTAATACCATCAAAGCAGTTTCACTAGGACACAAAAACACAGCTGGCTCCTGGTGGGTTGCTTTGCTGTTTCATATTACATAGCTTAGATGTGCTGAAATATCTGGGGCTTGACATACACAGCAAAGTATGGAACAAGGTGGTAAGAACGCAAGAGGTGGCATGCAATATAGAGGAGCTGTAGGGGTAAACCCACCCTTGGGCTGATTTATTAAATCCCATGCTCTGCTGTTTAACTTCTCAGCTGGTAGTTCTTCAAAAATCGGTCACAGTTTAATTTCTCTTTTGCCTTAAAAAAAAATGCTTGTGTTTGATGCTCTACATTTACTAAATTCTATTTGTTGCATTGCTACTACTACTTAACATTTCTAGAGCGCTACTAGGGTTACGCAGCGCTGTACAAATTAACAAATAAGGACGGTCCCTGCTCAGAAGAGCTTACAATCTAAAGGACGAAATGTCAAGTTGGGGTAGTTGAGATTTCCTGAGAAGAGGTGTAGTGATTAGGTGCCGAAGGCGACACTGAAGAGGTGGGCTTTGAGCAATGATTTGAAGATGGGTAGGGAGGGGGCCCGGCGTATGGGCTCAGGGAGTTTGTTCCAAGCATGGGGTGAGGCGAGGCAGAAAGGGCGAAGCCTAGAGTTGGCGGTGGTGGAGAAGGGTACTGAAAGGAGGGATTTGTCTTGAGAGCGGAGGTTACGGGTAGGGACGTAAGGGGAGATGAGGGTAAAGAGGTAAGGAGGGGCTGCAGATCAAGAGCATTTGTAGGTGAGTAGGAGAAGCTTGAACTGTATGCGGTATCTGATCGGAAGCCAGTGAAGTGACTTGAGGAGAGGGGTGATATGAGTATATCGGTTAAGGCGGAAGATAAGACATAACATTTTGTTTCGGCATCTTGAAAGAATTCTAGCCCACCCCATCCCCCTTCCCCGGGGTACATCAAACAAAAACTCCAGTAGGTGTCAATTATAGAGCAAAAGAAATAGTACCAGGGTTGGCTGGCTGTGACCTGCCGCTGGAAATGAACGAAACAGACCTGTTTAAGTCTGCACTGTGCAGACAGTAAGAGCAGGCTGTACCTGGCAAGATTAAAGAGTTCATAAATCCCTTAAAGAGATATTGACAGAGGCGTATAAGCCTGGGCACTGCCAAATGATGCTGCTTGAGCATGATTTGAAAGCAGACCTGAACTGTGTTTTCAAATGAGCTTTATCTTATAAAAAGAATTAAAACTGTACCAAGATTGCTGGCGCGGCAGTAGATTTTGCAAGATAGCAAACGCTTGGTGTTCCATCACTCTTCGGTCCCAGACACCTTATTTAGGCTTTCGCCGTCAGCTGGAAACCTTTTATTTGGTGAGGTTTTTTTTGCCTGATGCATGTGTTTGGAAGACTACACATATTTAAATCATTTATAATTATTGTATTTCCTGGTTTCTTGTTCCGGCCTTTTATTTGTGATCTGCTTTGGGCTCAACTGGGGAGTTGGCAGAAAATGAATGAATACACACATTGCACTGTATATTGTACAAACTGACCCCTCCCATTTGATTTTCTTTTATTATAATTTAACCCCTTTCTTCCCCCTCTCTAGGTGGTCTATTTGGGCAACTTAAGTTCCTTCACTGGCAGAGAGCTGGAGAGGAAACATCCTCCCAGTATAAACAGGTGCTGAATGTCTGCCTACATGGTCAGTGGGGTGCCTGAAGTTGCTTTTCTTCCCTCCCTCCAGCACATCAGGGCCATCTTTAGATTACAGCCAGGTTTTCATCATAGATTTCATGAACACCAACAGCTTGTTGCCACCATGTACACCTCACAGTTGTGCCCACAAATGGTCCCAGTAGCTCTCCCCCTAGTTTAGGAGTTCGTTGGTGTAGGGAAGAAATGTAGTTATTTGGATTTTGCTCACACCTTTTCAGTAGTAGCTCAAGGTGAGTTACATTCAGGTATTCTGGGTATTTCTCTGTCCCTGGAGGGTTCAAAGTCTAAGCTTGCACCTGAGGTAATGGAGGGTTAAGTGACTTGCCCAAGATCACAAGGCGCAGCAGTGAGATTTGAACCGGCCACCTCTGGATGTCAAGACAGATGCTCTAACCACTAGGCCACTCCTCCACCTGGTACCTGTACCCCTGACATGAGTTCTTCTTCCTGCTGTCAGCCTATGCTAGAGGGCTCTTTAGACCATTACACGGTGCTCTCAGGGCTGGCCCAACCATTAGGTAGTCACCTAAGGTGGCAACATCAGGGGGCACCAAAGAGCAGCTGTAGTCAACTACACAATGTAAAAAAAAAAAAAAAAAAGGGGGGGGCACTTTTATAATAAGGAGGGGCGAGCAGTTTTCAAACTGTCTACTTACTCGGATTATGTTGGGAGGGGTGGTGCAAGGCAGGACATTTAATACCCTTGTACTGGCCCTGGGTGGGGGGCACATGGCTGAAGGTTTGCCTAGGGTGTCGATTACCCTTGGATTGGCCCTGGGCGCAGTTATATCTTTTGCACTGGACGATCCTGACCTTCATGACGTACCCAAGCCCCACCAATATCCGGTTTGGCCATCAAGCAGACTAGGCAGTTGCTTAGGGTGGCAGCTTCAGGGGTGGGGAGGCAAAGATCCGCTGCAGTCAAGGCAAAACAATAGCTCCTGACTTTTACATAAACTGAAAGAACCATTACTTGCAAAGAGGTGGGGGGGGGGGGGGGGGGGGGGAGGGGAGGGGGACAGTTTTCAAATACGGTAAATCAGTGGTGCCAAGCTTACCAGTTCCAGGCTGGAGATCAGGCACTACAAATTCCACACTGATTTGGGATATAAGTCCAAAACCAAGACTGGCTAAAATGTTCCCAGCCTGAAACTGGGTAACTTGGCATCTCTGGGTAAATGCATTTTGGACACTGGCCTTATGTATTTATCTATGAAATAAAGTTTAGAAAGATTTCTAAACTGATGTGTTTTTACAGGATTGTTCTGTAGAAGGCACTGTTGGGGGTAATCATGATTGTTGTTTAATTATTAAAATGTCAGCTGGGAGACTAGGAGCCTGAAAACTAATTGGGGGGGGGGGGGGGGGAGGAAGAGGAAGGCACAAGGTTGAAGGTTAGATTGCCTGGTGTTCGATGCCCAATGCCCTTGCACCAACCCTGCCACTGGACAGAGAGTCCCAGCGCTACAGAACAAGTCCCAGCACTGGTCCCTTCCAATCTGATTTTTCATTTCAAATAAAATAATTAACCCTTTCTACTGCTGTCCAAGTTTAATTCATATCTTGTTAAAATCTGTTCTTACTCCACCAAATTGTTTCTTTGCTCTCAAGACAACTCCGGGCCATCCGTTCCTTGACCACATGTCTCAAATGACAGTACTGCTCGCTTTTGTGATTTCCAAACTCCACTACTGCAATGTGGTTTATGCTGGACTTCCACAATTTCTCTTGTGTAGACTTCAATCTGTCAGAATCCTATGCCGCGCTAGCCGATTTGAGCACGTTTCTCCCTTCCTGAGTCAAAATCACTGGCTACCAGTCGCTCACCGGGTAAGATTTAAAATCCTTACTATGGTTCATAAAACTTTACAATGTGGTACTCCGTCCTACCTCTCCACACTTATTATCCCTTACACTCCCTCTTGTGCAGTTGGCTCTTTAGACGATCGAAATTTACGCCTTCCCCGCTGTCCTCTGCTCACCTAGAATCCATCCGCACCTGCGCCTTTTTCTACCTAGTCTCTTGTCTCTGGAACTCATCGTCAAAACACTCGCGTTTGGAGATGTCTTACACGCGAGATTGAAATCTGGTCTGAAAACCCACCTGTTCACCACTGCGTTCGATCCTCCCCCCAGATACCATACTCTCTGGAATTCTAGTGCCTCTCTTCTTTTCTGCCCATCTTCCATCTTATTCCTTCCCTTCTGTTCCATTCACTTTCCTATTTATTATTGTAGCTCCTCTGAAATTTCGTTTATATTTTTGTTTTACTGTAAACCACTTTGCTGTGTATGCGAAAGGCGGTGTATAAAACGCAATAAACTATAACCAAATTATGAAACACTAAGGGCCATGTTTACTAAGATGCGTTAGCATTTTTAGCACATCCTATATAATAATTCTCACCACCAACGTTCTAATGTGGGACTGCCTGTGTCCGTGGCTCCTGGAGTTGCTGAGCTAGGCTCCGTAGCCAGGATGACGTCACTCACAGCTGATTCCCAGGCAGGGGGAGGAGTAGGTCCCCCTGCCTGGGAATCAGCTGTCAGTGCGTCGCTCCCTGCCACTTCGGAGCAAGTGGCAGGGAGTGGCGCATCAAAAAACTACAAGCGCGGCACCACAGAACCCCCCCCTCGGCGCACCACCCAAGCCCCCCCCCCCCCGAAGCTTATCAACCCCCTCGCCACCTGCAGCTGCCACTGGTAACGCTGTCCGGCCACTGCTGCTTCTCCTGTTGAGCAGCAGCGGCCGCTACAAAAAGAAGAAAAAAAAAATGTTTTTAAACCCAACCCAAATCATTCGCAAATGCCCAAGTCTTAAAGCGCAGTCTCTGCAGCCGCTCCTCCTCTCGCCTCCACATCACTGCACCTGGAGTAAGACCCCGGAGTAGCGCAGCGACGTGATAGGCGAGAGGAGGAGCGGCTGCAGAGACTGCGTTTTAAGACTAGGGCATTTGCGAATGATTTGGGCTGGGTTTAAAAACATTTATCGCTTTTTTCTTTTTGTACCGGCCGCTGCTGCTCAATAGGAGAAGCAGCAGCAGCTGGACAGCGTTACCACTGGCAGCTGCGAGTGGCGAGGGGGTTTGATGCACCGGGAGGGGAGGGTCGCTGGACATGGGTAGCTGGAGGGGGGGAGGGGGAGAGGAGGGTCGCTGGACATGGATGGCTGGAGGGGGGGCAGGGGAGAGGCAGGTGGGGGGTCCTGAGACCAGAGAGGTGGGGTTGGGGAGGGGGGCTCACACTCACTCACTGTCTCTCACATACACTCTCTCTGACACACTCCATCTCTCTGTCACACACACACAGTCTCACACACACACAGACACTATCACACACTCTCTCTCACACACAAACACTCTGTCTCTCACTCATTCTCTCTCTGAAACATACACACTCCAAGGAAAACCTTGCTAGCGCCCGTTTCATTTATGTCAGAAACGGGCCTTTTTTACTAGTGTTAAATATTAGCACACGCTAACCATGTAGTTGCCCATAGGAATATTAAGGGTATCTACACGGTTAGTGCACACTAATACTTAGAGTGTGCTAAAAACATTAATGTACCTCTAGCGTGGCTTAGTATACAGAGCCCTAAATAATGATTGAAAGTCATACAGCAGCTAAAGGGAATAAGAACTATTAATAATCTTTCTTTTCCATGCCCCCAAGGAAACATATGACAAACAGTGCACAGTGCCTTTCTAAGGGTCACTCCAGATACTAAAATCAGCTTAGGATCGCACTTAACGTTGGCCTTCTGCTAAAAGTAAATTTAAAGAGAAAAACGATTTTAGAAAATGCAACTCTAAAAAAAAACCCAACAACCTGTTTTTGTGTCTCTGAGCGAAAGAGCCTACTCCCAGATGAAATGACACGTAATGAGCCAGACGGAGCAGCCCTAATCAGCAATGCGATGCACAGGAAATGAAACTCAGCTCTCCTCCGAACAGCTGCCAGATGAAGCAAGAATAGGTTTCACGCTAACCACCATCTGAAACCAGAGAACAGGTTTGGAAAACGCCATGCACTCTCTCTCAGATCTATGTGAATGACTGCCCTGGAGTTGGGTTCTGAACAGCAGGGTTACCAGATGACACAGTGAACATGGCAAGCCTATGTTTCTCTCGCCCTGACTCATTCTATAACGTTCTAAGATTCTCGGCATGCTCCACTGGGAAGGAAAAGCAGGGCTGCTACTGGAAATGCTCTGAATAGGAGTTAAAAATCAGCAATACAAATACCAATGTTTGTATATGCTGGAATTTGGACAGGAAAGCAGGGAGAACTGGAGAAGAAGGTGGTTAGCTTAGCGGAGTTTAAAAAAAGATTTGGCCGGCTTCCTAAAGGAAAAGTCCATAGACCATTATTAAATGGATTTCGGGAAAATCCACTATTTCTGAGATAAGCAGTATAAAATGTTTTGTACTTTTTTTGAATCTTGCCAGGTATTTGTGACCTGGATTGGCCACTGTTGGAAACGGGATGCTGGGCTTGATGGACCTTTGGTCTTTCCCAGTATGGCAATACTTATATGTACTTAAGAAAGGCATGTGCTGATCTTCCATTAAAAAGGCACTAAAAGAGAGGAAGGAACTTGATGGAGAGTGGAAATGTAAAATAGGATAATGAGGTGGTTTTGGTCAAATAAGGATCCTTCATCCTGGTAACTGTAAGTACATAAATGTTGCCATACTAGGACAGACCGAAGGTCCATCAAGCCCAGCATCCTATTTCCAACAGTGGTCAATCCAGGTTACAAGTACCTGGCAAGGTCCCAAAACAGTACAATACATTTTATGCTGGTTATCCTAGAAATAAGCAGTGGATTTTCCACAAGTCCATCTTAATAATGGATTATGGACTTTTCTTTTAGGAAGCTATCCAACCCTTTTTTTCTCTGCAACGAATTCCTTAGTTTAATTACACATTGAGTGAAAAAATATTTTCTCTGATTTGTTTTAAATTTACTGCTTTGTAGCTTCATTGTGTGCTCCCTAGTCCTAGTATTTTTGGAAAGAATAATCAAGTGATTCACATCTACCCATTTCACTCCACTCATTTAATAGAGCTCTATCATATCTCCCCTCAGCTATCTTTTCTCCAAGCTGAAGAGCCCTAGCTGCTTTAGCTTTTCCTCATAGGGAAGTCTTTCCATCCCCTTTATCATTTTCTTCACCCTTCTCTGTACCTTTTCTAATTCCACTATATCTTTTTTGAACTGCAGTGGCCAGAACTGCACACAATATTCGAGGTATGGTCGCAACATGGAGCAATACAAAGACATTATAATGTCCTCATTTTTGTTTTCCATACCTTTCCTAATAATATCTAACATTCTATTTGCTTTCTTAGCAGCCACCGCACACTGAGCAGAGTTTCAACGTATCATCAACGATGACACCTAGATCCCTTTCCTGGTCAGTGACTCCTAATGTGGAACCTTGCATCACGTAGCTATAGTTCGGGTTCCTCTTTCCCATATGCATCGCTTTGCATTTGCTCACATTAAACATCATCTGATATTTGGATGCTCGGTTTCCCAGTCTCGTAAGGGTCTCTAGTTATTTTTCACAATTCTCTTGTGATTTAACAACTTTGAATAACTTTGTGTTGTCAGCAAATTTAATTACCTCAATAGTTACTCCCATCTCTAGATCATCGTCCAGAGGAGGGTTGCTGGACATGGGTGGCTGCAGGGGGGGCAGGGGGTCGCTGGACATCGGTGGCTGGAGGGGGGGCAGGGGAGAGAGGAGGTTCGCTGGACATGGGCGGCTGCAGTGGGAGAGGAGGGTCGCTGGATATGGGTGGCTGCAGGGGAGCTGAAGAAAACCTTGCTAGCGCCCGTTTCATTTGTGTCAGAAACGGGCCTTTTTTACTAGTTTATAAATATGTTAAAAAGCAGCAATCCCAGTACAGACTCCTGGGGAACCCCACTAACTACCCGTCTCCATTGAGAATACTGACCATTTAACCCTACTCTGTTTTCTATCTTTTAACCAGTTTTTAATCCACAATAAGACACAACCTCCATGACTTTCCAATTTCCTCTGCAGTCTTTCATGAGGTACTTTGTCAAACGCCTTCTGAAAATCCAGATACACAATAATCAACCGGTTCATGTTTATCCACATGTTTGTTCATCCTTTCAAAGAAATGTAGTACATTGGCGAGGCAAGATTTCCCCTCACTAAATCCATGTTGGCTTTTCCATGCTTTTGAATATGCTCTGTAATTTTGTTCTTTATAATAGTCTCTAACATTTTGCCTGGCACCAGCATTAGGCTCAGAGAGTTGTCTGGTTCCCCTACAGATAAAGACCTGCAAAATACTGTAGCTAGGATGTCTTTTGGGAGGTTCCAGGTGGAAGAGAGCAAACCCCTTTTTAACTGAGCTTGACTGACCTCCAATTTATGCCAGAACTCAGTTTGAAGTTTGAACTACTTGGATCTTGCATGACTTGATCTCTTCCTATGTGGGTAATATACTGGAACTAAAAAACAGATCCTCCAGATCCCATACCTTTGAACTTAAACACTGAGTGATCTAGTTTCTAAAATGGAGATCTGGTTTTTACCTATTTGTTCCTCTGGGATGCAGGTGAACTGGCAGGGGAGGGGGGGCTTTTCTTGGAGGAAGGCTGGTTACAGCACTTGCTGTTAAACCCAGAAGCAGATTCAGAGGCTCTGAATGAAATCTCCAGCCCCCCCCCCCCCCCCCCCGCCCAAATCTGCTTAGGAAGAAGCTTATCAGCAGATTCTCTGGACCTGCTTTTTAGGTTTAAGGGCAAGTACCGCAACCAGCTCCCAGATGAGAAAAGTGATGGCAACCCCCACCCAGTTCAGCTGCATCTGGAGGAACAGATAGGTAAAAGCCAGATCCGCCAGCATTTTTCAGATCCGTTTTTTTTTTTTTTACCTATTTCCTCTAACTATTCCTACTCAGCTTCCTTTACGGAGGGCTTATGCTGAAACTTCCCTGGACTGAAGACATACATTTAAAAGCCACTTTCCGTAACAGCTAGATGCTGTTATACAGCTCCATCTTTTCACAATAGGTTGCTGACTAAGTTAGGATCAGCTTCCACTTAGCTAGCCTTTGGCTTGGACTTGACCACTTGGTAATTTCAGAAATACTCCTGAGTGGACTGGAAGAGTAGCCTGATGGTTAGTGCAGTGGGCCGAGAACCTGGGGAACTGGGTTCAGATTCCACTGTAGCTCTTTGTGATCCTGGGCAAGTCACTTAACCTTCCACTGCCCCAGATGATTGGACCCCCCCCCCCCCCCCCAAAAAAAACCAAAAAAAAAACCTTAGGCTGTGAACTCACTAGGGACAGAGAAAGTGAAGGAGTGGAACGCCGGTACTACCTGAATGCTACTGAGCAACAGGACAACCTCATGTTTTGTGCCTACTGATGGACTTTTACTTATGCACTCTACCTCTGCTTTTGGCTATTTGGCCACACCTTATTACTGCACTGGACATTTGTGCCTTATCCAGTTTTACTGTTTACTAACAAGACAAGTTTGCTGTTTACTAATGTACAGACAGAATGCAGGGCTATTAGATATATAGCTTGTAACAGTAGTTTGCAAGGCCTATACAAGACCAGCTTGCACGTAGCAACGCCATCTGAATAGGCGACCTTGGAGGGTGCTGACACCCCCCTGCATTCCTGAGCCGCACCTTATCTCCTGTGCTAGAAAGGAGCATTGTGTGTGTACA
This sequence comes from Microcaecilia unicolor, assembly GCF_901765095.1. Taxonomy (NCBI): domain Eukaryota; kingdom Metazoa; phylum Chordata; class Amphibia; order Gymnophiona; family Siphonopidae; genus Microcaecilia; species Microcaecilia unicolor. Next base: position 186,009,492 of record NC_044040.1, on the reverse strand, counting down.
GAATAAGCTGCTAAGTTTCGTTTTTCTTGCCAGTATCATTTCAGTGTTATGACGTGTGTACGTACTGGGACTACAATTTTGTACTGTAAGAACTACAAATGTTTACTGCGCATGACAAGTATGACGTGTAAGGGGCCAAATGCGCAGGCCCAGTAGGGAAGTATAAATGTAAGCGTCAGATGATTTATGACACACAGTGTCCCGAGGCTACTCGGTGCTGTTCACTTGCTAGCAATAAAGTTGCCTTGTTTGGAACCAAAATTTGCCTTTCGTCTCCTGATTTCCCACCTGTTTCATTGGCGACCCAGATGGGACAGAAGTAGAAAGGGGAATCGGATTATATTCTTCCCCTCCCCCACTGCAGTCGGATCGGGTCATCGATTCCCACCCGAGGAGGTGGTGAGTGGCCACCGCTGATTTCAGCGTCCATCTCCCGGAGGAGGGCCGATCAACCCTGCCTGACTGTAGAGGGGGCTGTGTGGTTCCGACAAGGCACCTTTTCTATTTCAGGGAGAAGCGCACGACGGCGCGGCCTGCGACCCCGGCGGACAGGCGAGTATACTCTACGTAGTGACCGGCCCAGTAAGGACCGAAGAAGAGGCGTGATCACCCTCTTTCAGCCAGTGACTAATACGGACTATTGGTATCCGACTAGGTCCCGAAACTCACTAGGCTCCGGCGACGAAACCGAGCGGCGAACGAACGGGGGGGTTTCTTGTGGCGTATGAAAGTGTGTGAGTGGGCTTGCAGTTCCAGGCCGGGCGACCGCGTCCTGGTCAGGCCGAGTGTTGACCCTTCTGTGTCTGGTGGAACGAGACCCCTTACTCCTCCACCTCCCCTTTCCCCCTTTGTCCGTCACCTGTCCTTTGGCACTCAGGTTAGGATGGGCGGGGGTGGGTCTTCACCGTTAGATTTAATGACGGAACACTTTAGCGAAGTGTTCGACCTAGATAAATGTAGCAGGGCCGGGATGATACAGAGATGTCAATTTATGTGGCCAGGGCTAGGAATTGCTGGATGGCCCCCGGAAGGGTCATTCGAGTATGAAAAAGTGGCGGCGGTCATGAATATTGTTATAATTGAGGGAAACCCAGGCTGCCCCGAGGACATTCCATACATAGAAGCGTGGTTGGATGTAGTCCGGGATCCGCCGGCTTGGGCCAACGGAAGGTAGAAAAGGCCGCCCTTATGTTGGTAAAGCAGAGAAAAGGCCGGAAAACCAAACTTAGAACCCTGCCGACCCATGCCTTCGCTCTCCAAAGCTCGGCAACCGCTGCCGTCCCGAAGGCCGCAGGGACCGCCCCCATACGGCCTACCGCCCTAGCACTGAAGCCACTGAGGCCACGCCCCCTGCTACCAGAGTTAAGGCAGGAACTACGCCCAGTACTACCAACACACTTTCTAGGAAGAAACCCCCAAAGAAAACCGCAGGGAAAGTTCAGGGTTCGGCCGAGAAGAAGCCTCCAAAAGCCCCGATACTTGCTACGGCGGAAGCATACGAAGACGACATTGCGCCGCCGCCCTATGCTCCTATGTACCCTGACCTTACGGGCCTAGCAGAAGGCCCCGCTGACGCCGGGACTTCCGGGTCAGAGTCGGATGCCGGGGAGACGTCCCGCCCAGCCTCACCTGAGTCACCTGGCCTCGCAACCACACGGAAGAGTAAACGGGTTGTGAAGAATATTACTCGGTTTCCCCAATCGAGTCCGCAACAGGCCCTTCCGTCCAGCCGAAAGGGGGAAACCTCTCACTTATTCCCAGTCCGACAGTCCATCACCTATACCCCTAACCCGGCAGAAGGGGGGGGCCAGCCCATCGAATCGACAGTCTATAGCCACGTTCCCTTCTCAAGTGCCGACTTGTATAACTGGAAGTTCCATGGGCCGTCCTACGACCAGAAACCCGAGCAGCTGATAGAGCTGGTGGAAGGCATTATATACAGCTACAATCCAACTTGGGCCGACCTTAGGCAGTTGAGTGCCCACATCCTGACCTCTGAAGAACGCCGCCTTTTACAACAAAATATGGAGCAAGCCATCCGGGATGCGAATCCGGCCCATGCCAATTTACAGAACCTACTAGAAACGGAGGCGCCCATCGCTGCCCCCACGTGGGATTACCGAACCGCCGAAGGCCAAACCTTTATCCGCCGATACCAACAGGCGTACCTGGCCGCCTTAAAGAAGGGGAAGCAGAAGGTTACCAACATGGGAAAAATCCACAGTGTAGTCCAACAAAAGGACGAGAGTCCAGGGGACTTCCTTGAACGACTTATGGAAGCATTCAGAAGGCACAGCCCGATAAATCCCGAAGACCCTAAGAACCTCCCAACCGTGGTTATGAGTTTTGTTAGCCAGTCAGCACCGGATATACGAAGAAAGCTACAGAGAACGGAGGGGTTCGAAGGGATGAGCCTAAGCCAACTGAAAGCTATAGCTGATCGCGTATTCGGATATCGCGACCAGGAGGAGAAGGTGGAGGCCCGGAAGGAATCGACCAGACGGATGCGGGAGAAGGCAGATGTCTTGGCCACGGTGCTGGAAGAACGAATGAGGTCTAGACCAAAGGGGAGGGGCAGGAGAACAAGAGGAACGCGGTCCCCCATAGGGCGTAACCAGTGTGCAAATTGCCGACAAGAAGGACACTGGTGGGCTGATTGCCCAGAGGAGATACGGGACAACCCGAGAGAAGAGGAATCATGGGACCGGCAGAGAGAGGAGGAGACCGGCGACCGCACGGGGGCCCCTAGGCGAGGCCGTGGAAGGGGCCGAAGAGAGAGAGGACGGGATGACCGGAGGGAATGGCAGATGGCTGTGGACTCTACCCGAGACGGCACAGCATGAAGAGACCGGGAGGGCAGAGTCCCCACTGACCCTCTGGTGGAAATTCGGGTGGGGACAGAATCTATGAAGGCCTTACTAGACACAGGGGCCCAGCGATCTGTTATCACCACAGCCATAGCCCCAGCCACGAAAGAAACTATACCAATTGTGGGAGCCTCCGGGAAATCCCTTGCGGCCCCCCTCCTCAAAGAGCGCCAAGTCCAGATCGGAGGGACGATGGTGTCCCATCAGTTCATACACATCCCTGGATGCCCGGTCCCCTTGATTGGTCGAGACCTACTCTGTAAGCTCCAGGCCACCTTGAAGTTCAAGACCACGGGTGAAGTGGAAGCTCGCTTTGAAGATCGGCCAGTGACCCTTATCTGTCCAGTAAGAGAAGAATGGAGACTACACGTTCCCCCAACTGTAGGACCCGGCGACTGCCGTTACGACCAGAACACCCCTTTCGCCCAGCAGAGGCGAGCCATAATGGATGAAGTGCCTGATGTATGGGCAGAATTGAACCCCGGCGGACTGGCCGTTAACGCTATCCCCATCTGGATTGAGCTCAAACCAAATGCTCAAGTTGTCAACCAAGGACAATACCACATCCCCTATGCAGCCCGGCATAGTATGCATACACATCTACAGAAACTCCTTCAACAGGGAGTCCTTAAACCAATCAGATCCGCATGGAACACCCCATTGTTGCCCGTTAAGAAACCAGGAACATCCGAGTACAGACCCGTCCAGGACCTGAGGAAAGTCAACAACCAGGTAGCCGACATAGTTGCCCTCGTACCAAATCCATACTCCATCCTAGCCCAAGTGCCATCTCAGACCAAGTGGTACAGTGTCATTGATTTGAAGGACGCCTTCTTCTCCATCCCCCTTGCTGTCGACAGCCAAAAGTTGTTTGCCTTCACGTGGGAAGACTTGCAGACAGGAACCAAGCAGCAATATACATGGACCCGTCTCCCCCAGGGATTCAAGAACTCCCCCACCCTCTTCGGCGACCAACTCGCTCAGGACCTGAAGACGTATCAGGACGAGTATGGGCCGGTCGTTCAATACGTGGACGACCTGTTGGTGGCCCGTGAAACGTTCACCGAATGTGCTGAAGCTACCTTCTACCTCTTGAAGACCCTGGAAGCCCAGGGGTACCGAGCCAGCCAGAAAAGGCCCAGATATGCGAGATCGAAGTCGAGTATCTGGGGTTTCGCCTCCGAGAAGGAACCCGGAGTCTCGGTACCCCCTCGAACCCAAGCTATCCGCAACCAACCCACTCCTGCAAATAAGAAGGAACTGCGGGCACTCCTCGGAGCCGCTGGATATTGCCGCATTTGGATCATCAATTTTGCTGTCCTGACCCAAGACTTGTACGCCAAACTGAAAGGACCTGAACTCGAGGGCCAAGATCTCCGGTGGGAGAAAAGCGAACTGAAAGCCCTTCAGGACCTTAAGGATGCCCTTGCGGCCCCACCAGCGCTCGGACTGCCAGATGTGACTAAGCCGTTCCACTTGTTCATCGACGAAAAGGAGGGATTGGCACTTGGAGTCCTCACCCAACTGGTCGGTACCTGGCAACGCCCTGTAGCATACCTCTCCAAGAGCATGGACAACGTGGCACGAGGATGGCCGGGCTGCCTACGAAGCATTGCGGCTGCTTGTCTCCTGATACACGAGGCCAATAAACTCACATTCGGCCAAACACTTTTTGTGACCACACCCCACACCATCCGCGGCCTACTCGAGAGCCACGGACCCAGATGGATGACCAACTCCCGATTGGTCAAATACCAAGCCCTCCTGTGCGAGAATCCGGAGGTGCGGATCCTGGACACGACCAACCTCAATCCTGCCACCCTCCTTCCGGCCCCTGAACCACCACTCCACGACTGTGAAGAGGTAATGGCCACTGTGCACTCGAGCAGACCTGATCTGAAGGATCAACCCTGGCAAGGGGGCATCACCCTTTTTACCGATGGAAGCAGCCAGGTGATAGAGGGAATTCGAAGAGCTGGCTATGCGGTGGTATCTGAGGACCATGTGATCGAGGCTATGGCTCTGACACCCGGAACATCAGCCCAGAAAGCGGAGCTAATCGCCCTCACCAGAGCCCTCCTGTGGGCCGAAGGAAAAGTTGTCAACATTTACACCGACTCCAAATACGCTTTCCTCACCCTCCAGGTGCACGGAGCCTTGTACAAGGAGAGGGGATTTCTAACAGCTGAAGGGAAAGGACTTGCAAATGCCGCTGAGATCTGCCAATTACTCGAGTCGGTATGGAAGCCGAAGAAGGTGGCTGTGATGCACTGCAGGGCCCACACTGGAAGAACGGACCCTATCGCCCGGGGAAATCAGCGGGCAGACGACGCTGCAAAAAGGGCAAGTCAGCTCCCCTACTCCTCTCACCCTCCTGACCCCGTACTCGTCGTCCAGCTCCCTACGGAGACCCCTATTTACACCCCCCAAGAAACGGAATGGGCCCAACAAGAGGGTCTACAGTCACGCAACGGCTGGTGGATACTACAGGATGGGCGCATATGGATCCCCAAAGCCTTGGCCTGGACGGTGGCCAAGGAGGCTCACGACCGCACACACCTGGGAAGGGACGCTCTGGGGCGCTTACTTGAGAAGACCTACTACATCAACAAACTATCCCTGTGGACCAAAAACGCTTCCAGCCGATGCGCGACTTGTGCCCGGAACAACCCTCGAACGGGGCCCGGCCCTATGCCAGGACATGTTCTCCGAGGCACCAGCCCTTTCCACGTGTGCCAGATTGACTTCACACACATGCCCCCGGCGCGCGGCTACAAAGCTATCCTCGTCGCCGTGTGTACCTACACCGGATGGATTGAAGCCCAGCCTACTAGAACGGAAATGGCTAAAGAAGTCACCTCCCTACTGCTTCATCAAATCCTACCCAGATACGGCCTCCCCAAGCAAATAAACTCTGACAACGGTCCCGCCTTCGCTAGCGAAGTCACACAACAGCTCAGTACCAGACTGGGCCTCGACTGGAAGTTGCATTGTGCCTGGAGACCCCAAAGCAGTGGAGTAGTGGAGAGGGCTAACCGATCCCTGAAGAACCAGCTAGCCAAGCTATGCCAAGAAGCAAAAGCCAAATGGCCCGACCTGCTTCCACTGGCCTTGCTGCATCTTAGGTGTACCCCCAAGGCTACCGGCCTTACTCCCTACGAGATGATGTATGCTAGGCCACCACCACTACCCTCCTTTCCCGATTCCTTGCAGATACAGGGTGAGAGTTCCTTAGTGAAACAGATGAGAGCCTTACACCAGGTAGTGCAAGATATCCAGCAGTACACTGAAAGAGTAGCTCCCTTAGTCCTCACCAATCCTACGCACAGGTTCAGGGTGGGAGACGAGGTCTGGGTAAAAGAGTGGGATGAATCTGACTGCCTAAAGCCAAAATGGAAGGGGCCCTCCCTTGTTCTCCTAACGACCTCCACCGCTGTTAAAATTGCAGGAAGCCCAGTGTGGATACATTGGACCCGATTGAAGCCTGCTGCTCCCACTAGCAGCACCCTGAAGCGTTGGACTGCGCACCAACATCCTGACGCTCCATTACGGCTGACTCTAAGAAAGACGTGAACCACCAGATTCATGCCTGCCCAGCAACAGGAACTCAGTTTCTGGACCCACTGCGTTTTTGGCTCTCTCTTTATCGCAGCCTTCATCGTGGGCCTCATTATCTTCTTGCTGCAAAAGCTCGGATACCTCCCACCACATATATAATGCTGACCATCTTCCTTCTCCTGTGTGCAGCTCCGAGCTATTATCCTGCCACCCTGAGCCTGAATTGCACTGAATGTTTGCGCCTCGTGCGCCACCGTATAGAGGGAGGATATCACCTGGTCACTACCCTCATTCACCAGACGCAGCCCCCGGAAGGCGATTGCCAGTTTCTCCCGACTTGCGCCCTCATCACTCCGAATGGCCTCCAACAGTTCCACAGATGCCTCCAAGGAAATCTCACTATCTGCCACAGCCCTACCAAACCAAGATACTACAATATCACCCTCAGCGTAGGACTACCTGCGTATGTGGCCGGACCTCCGGGAGTCGAGGGAGATGGCATTCTGTATTACATTAATTCTACTCGTATCCTTGTCGGAGGCATCCAAACTGTAGCAACCCTCACCTTCGACGTCTGTGCCGCCATGGACAAGCACCCTTGGTCTCGCAAGTGTGGTAGCCAGAGTTGGCGAGAGGCATACGTTAAGGACCACAAATATGTCTGCCCCTTCAGTCCAGACATGAGATGCTGCTCCCCGTGGGTGTGGCTCCCATGCGCCGGCGACACTCGAGCCTCGGGCTGGGACCGAGTATGTGCTTATACGGGAGGAGGATATGCCGGATGCGCCGGCCTGGGCGAATTTCGTCGAGGTTCTGGTAACTATGTGTCCCTAGACTGGCCCATCCGAGGACACGACAGACCCTGGAGAGGAACGTGGGGCCTCGGCATTGACGGCGGAGGAATGGATCCGTTGACATATATTACCATATATCAGAGTCTCGAAACGAAGCCTCCTACGCACTACCAGACTACTGTTGTCGGCTACCAAGACGTATTTGATGAAATTGCTCGTGCTGAGCAGACCGAAACTAAATTCCCCATTTCCCCAGAAGCCCGAAATATGTTCCTCAATTTGGCTGAAAACATCGCCCTCTCCCTCGGAATTGCCAACTGTTTCGTCTGTGGAGGCACCGACATGGGTGAACAATGGCCCTGGGAAGCGAGAGAGATCCGACAACACACATGGGATGCACTCAACACCACTAACATTACCTTTCCCCAACGACCGAAGCCGTACGAATGGGCCCTGAGAACAAATATCATAGGTACCCTCTGCGCTAGTCGAGCGCCATCGAAGCGTTACTCTGTACCAGTGGGAGACTCTGCTTGTACGGGGGTTCTTCAGTATAATGGCAGCCGGACGACCTGGTGGCAAACGGACAACCTGCCCGCCCCGGAGCCTATCTGGACAGAACCCACCTTGAACACGACATGGACATACGGAGGGAACGCTTCCCTCAAGTGGGTAGCCCCGGCGGGCTACTACTATATCTGCGGACGCAGGGCCTATGAACAACTCCCGACCCGCTGGTACGGTACCTGCCTCTTGGGCACGGTCCGACCTAGTTTTTTCCTTCTGCCCATACAAGTCGGCGAAACTTTGGGAATCCCCCTATACGTGGAAAAGGGGCCTGATAACCCTACCCGACAAAAACGGTCTTTCCCAATCATCAAGCCCAAAGTACAGATTGGAGACTGGAAGGACAACGAGTGGCCGCCTGAACGTATCATTCACTACTATGGACCGGCCACATGGGCTGAAGATGGTACATACGGGTACCGCACCCCTATCTACATGCTGAATCGCATTATTCGCCTACAGGCCGTACTCGAAATCCTTACTAACGATTCTGCCCTGGCCCTCAATATCCTAGCTCGACAGAACACTAAGCTCATTACCGCCGTCTACCAAAATCGCTTGGCTCTTGACTACCTCTTAGCCCAGGAGGGCGGGGTGTGTGGCAAGTTTAACCTCAGTAATTGCTGCTTTCAGATTGATGACCAGAGCCATGTCATCAGGGAGATAACTGACCGGATGGTCAAACTAGCCCACGTCCCCGTCCAGACCTGGAACAGTGCGTGGGATTGGACTTCCTCCCTCACCAGCTGGCTCCCAACCTCCGGGAGCCTGCAAGGCCTCCTCGTCATGGGTGGCCTGTTCTTGCTGTCTTGCCTAATAATACCTTTGTCTCTCCCCTTAGTTTTCAGGTGTCTCCGCTCCACCATGGAAAGCATCGCTGACCGCCGTGCTGCTGCCCAACTTATGGCTCTCCAGATGTACTCCCCCATTCCCCAGTCTGATGAAGCTGACAATGAAGCACCTTGTGGCTGATGTGCACTTTGAACCCCCTGAGTCACTCAATGGGCCATCACCCTTGTGCCAGCAAAAGACCGGCTACAAAGGGGGGGGGATTCCACTAGGGGCCCTCCGTCTCAACCCCGGCGAATCAACCACCGGCTGCGCAAGGGCTTAGGGCTCGCTTGTTGCCTCCCTCGCTAACTATCCTTGTCCTTTCTTTCCTTTTCAGGGTTCATGGAGGTGATACTCTCCACCAGAATGGATGTTCAAGTATCAAAAGGGGGGAATGAAGGAGTGGAACGCCGGTACTACCTGAATGCTACTGAGCAACAGGACAACCTCATGTTTTGTGCCTACTGATGGACTTTTACTTATGCACTCTACCTCTGCTTTTGGCTATTTGGCCACACCTTATTACTGCACTGGACATTTGTGCCTTATCCAGTTTTACTGTTTACTAACAAGACAAGTTTGCTGTTTACTAATGTACAGACAGAATGCAGGGCTATTAGATATATAGCTTGTAACAGTAGTTTGCAAGGCCTATACAAGACCAGCTTGCACGTAGCAACGCCATCTGAATAGGCGACCTTGGAGGGTGCTGACACCCCCCTGCATTCCTGAGCCGCACCTTATCTCCTGTGCTAGAAAGGAGCATTGTGTGTGTACAGAATAAGCTGCTAAGTTTCGTTTTTCTTGCCAGTATCATTTCAGTGTTATGACGTGTGTACGTACTGGGACTACAATTTTGTACTGTAAGAACTACAAATGTTTACTGCGCATGACAAGTATGACGTGTAAGGGGCCAAATGCGCAGGCCCAGTAGGGAAGTATAAATGTAAGCGTCAGATGATTTATGACACACAGTGTCCCGAGGCTACTCGGTGCTGTTCACTTGCTAGCAATAAAGTTGCCTTGTTTGGAACCAAAATTTGCCTTTCGTCTCCTGATTTCCCACCTGTTTCAAAAGTACCTGACTATAAGTAAACCACTTTGGTTGTACCACAGAAAAGCAGTGTATATCAAACCCATTTCTAGGACTCAGTTTATTTATGACTGTATCTTATTTCTTGCATTTGTGAATTGTTGCCCTGATTCATACTGTATTTTTATAATGAATTGTTCCGACTTCATCTTACATTCTCACTGTTCTGCTGTAATCTACCTTGAACTCCTTCAGAGCTGAGCAGACTAAAAACACCGGGTTAAATTAAATTAAAACATTATTAAAGCAAACAAGCCACTGCGGTGGGCCATCTAACCTCTGTGATCAGCCAACTGATCTCAGAGTACATGCCATAAAAACCTTTGCAAACACCACTTAAAACGGAATCATTTACCATATGGTTTGAAGGTCCCCAGGAAACTGCTGGGAATTTTCTTCATCGTATACGCACCTGCTGGAAGGCGTAGCCGGTCCAGGGTGAACTATGACCACCATCCTATTCTTTCTGGACAGCTTCTGCCAGGGCACAGCATCAAGGATGCAGTAATCCCACTCAGTTCTATCTACCCACCCATGCATTTTCTTACCCTGACCATTTTATAAAGACGGTTCTGGTTTTCTTTTCACATAGTGTACTGTACTCTCATTAAGGTGTTAAAAGTGAAGTGCAATAAGCCAGGACAGGGTGTGCCATGTTGTGCTCTGCTTTGCCAGAACACTGGATACTTTGTGGGACGCAAGACAGAAGGTCGAGTACCTTCAGTCACTCGCATATTTGCTATAAAAGACACACACAGACTCAGAGTGATCTATTTGTGTACATAGAAAGGGCACACACAGCCCCTCTCCAAACTTTTCACCTCCTCTACAAGCCCAGCATTATGGGATACAAAAAGCTGATCTAACCTACCCAAGGTGATTAGGTGGATGTAATACATAGTGTTGAGCATCCTAGTTAGGAGAAAGTAACATTCAAGTTAATTGTAAGAATGTGCATCTAGAGAAGGCTTATTTTGTTCCTGGAGTACTCTTCAGTCTTGGAAGAGCCTGAGATGGCCAAGTACAGCAGCACTACTGGGGGGGGGGGGGGGGGGGGGGGGGGGGGCAGGGCAGGCTTAAGGCATAGGCAAATTAGACCTGTGCCTAGGGCCCAAAAGATTAGGAGGGGCCTTGTCAAATGTGTTAGCTCAAAAGGAAGCGTTTTGCCTTGGTATGTAAACTGCTGGTAGAAAGGAAAATGGGGTAATGCCTACAGAGGTCTATATATTCTCCCCACCAATCGGGAAGCAATGACTTTCCTGCTGCTTCCTCTTGTGCAGTAGAGAATGACATGGGGACAGGGAACCGCAGTAACTGCGGGGATGGGGACAGCGCTTGTGGGGACGGGGGCAAACAAGGTACCTGATGCGGCGGCGGGGCAGGGGGTTGCGGTTGTGGCGGGGGGGGGGGGGTCGGCGGCTAAACAGTGCCCCCCCACCTCGGGCTCTGGCCCCCCTCCCACCGAGGTCTGGCTATGCCCCTGCCACGGAGACGGGACAGGTACGGAGACAGAACCCACAGGGATGGGGCGGGGACGGGGGCAAACTTTGTCCCCATGTCATTCTCTACTGTGCAGCCAGAACCATGCAAGGCCTCATTTGTGAGAGTTTTAGTTTTAAAAATGTACTTATGATGGTGCCAGAGCTCAACATGTCTGCCTTGGGCCCACCCAAGGGTTAATCCTGCCTGGGCAGAAGTCACTAATGTCAATGATGCCCCTGAATTTCTCTCATCAGGTAAGTTCTACCTTAGAGGGGTGCAGGGCACCTTCGTTTCACCCACTATTTTTAATGCTAGGATCATGCTTTGAGGTGGGGAAGCTGAAGTTCCTTTTTAGCTTACTAATGCTTGGCTTCCATTTGCTGCACATGAGTAGGAGGGGATTCCCTGGCAGATAGGTGGCTTTCTAAAATTAAAGAGAGAGAGAGACAGAGAGAAAAGCCCCGAGTCTGTTCCTGGATGGCACAGAAAAATACATGCTCTAGGTCTAATCTAATTTAACTGATCTATATTCCACCAAATCCCCACAAGGGTTCAAAGTATCACATACCATGTAAATGAGTTTATCTTGTTGGGCAGACTGGAGAATTCCTTTATTAAATGAAAGCGGAAAATCAAATTTCAATACATTACACTGTGCAGTTATAAAGCCAGCCCCTCTATACTTTTATACAAAAATGCAAATTTTACACAAAAAACCATCCCCCCCAACCCCCCCCCCAAACATTCAACTCAACTTCAAGCGTACATGCTTCCACCAAACCCCAAAGGTCTTTACCCCCACCTCCACCCGTTCCCATCGGGCCACTTCCTGGACAGCTCGGACAACGTCCCAGGAGACCTGCTCAGCAGACCTGCACTCCTGGCCCAGGGACACCCCGCAGCGAGCCATCCATAGGCAGTATCTGATGATAACTGAGATTAGAAAGGCGGTACCTGGCTCTAGCCGCCCCGTCTCCCCCTGCCTCCCATACACCCAGTCCGCATAGGTGTAGGACGTGAAGCTGGGGATGGCCAGCAAGGCAGCCACTCTCCGGCAAACCGCTATGGAGAATGGACACTCCTTCAGGAAGTGGTCCATGGTCTCCAGCCGGCCAGCACACTCCCCCCTCGGGCAGTCTCGGTCCTGCTGGTTCCTACACCGAAGGTTTGCCCTAACATACAACCTGCCATGTAGGGACAGCCAAGCAATGTCCCTGTACTTGTGTGGGATGCGTTTGGATGAAATAAACCGCAGGCCCTGCCTCAGCACGGGCTCCGGAGCATCCCTAAGAGCCAGGGGAGAGGAGAAGCGTTGGGAGCGAACCCGCTCCACCCAGATCTCCCTCTGTCCTGCCCTAACTTCCTCCCATGTAATGTCCCACAGCCGAACCAGCTTTACCAAAGATTTATAGTAGCCTACCCCCTCCGGGAACCCTTTCCGCAACCGTCCCACCCTACCTCCCCCCAACCAAGGACCCCAAAATCCCTCCCACCACTGGACAACACTGTGTACCCATCCTGGGGCATTCAGACCCCCCGCCCGCCCCAGGTTAAACTGGATGAAGAGGGAGGAGAATAGCAAGACTGGGTTTACCATTCCCACCCCCCCTTCCTCCCGCGACCGGTAAGTGAAATTACGTCGAACTGGGTTCATCCTGTTCCCCCACAGGAGTTGAAAGAACACGCTGTAAATTGCCGTGAAACAGCGTTCCGGCAGGAGACAGATGTAGCTCAGGAACAGGAACATGGGGACCACCTGGCTCTTCAGCAACCGGACCCGGTCCTCCATGGGCATCCGCCACCCCTTCCAGCGGTCCACCTTCTCCCTCGCCTCCGCTATCCTTTGTTCCCAATTTTCCCGCCCGTAATCCCCTCCCCCAAAATACACTCCCAAAACCCTCATTTTCTCTATCCCATCCGGGAACCCTCCACCTAAATTAAACCGCCGTCCCTCTGGCCCCACCCACAAGCTGGTGCTCTTGCCCAGGTTTACCCGAGACCCCGAAGCCTGGGAGTATGCTGCAAGGGTCTCCTGCAGCCTCCTCCCCTCCCTGCGATCCGCCACCCAGACGGTGATATCGTCCGCATAGGCGATGACTCGCAACACATTCCCTTTGCCTACTTCCACTCCTCTGAGCCCGTCCTCCCCCCCCCCCTTCCAGCCTCCTCACCAGGGGATCAATGGCGAAAGCGTACAGCAGGGGGCTCAACGGGCACCCCTGCCGCACCCCCGCCGAGATCCCCACCTCCGCCCCCCTCCATCCATTCACCAGGGGAAAGAATCGCGCCCCCGCATACAATAACTGAAGTTGCGCGATCCATTCCCCCGGGAATCCATAGTGGTCTAGGACCTTCCATAAAAACCCCACTGCACTCGGTCGAAAGCCTTGTCCTGGTCCAAGGCCACGACCAGCCTGCCCTCTCCCACCCGACTACGTTCCAGGCCCTCCCTCACCCAGGCCACTGCCTCTAGCACCCCCCTTCCCGGGACCCCACACCCCTGCGGGGCTGCCAGCACTTCCCCGGAGATCTTCCTCATGCGGGCAAGGAGCATGTGAGCGAAGATCTTCCGGTCGGTGTTCAGAAGTGCAATCGGCCGCCAATTTGCCACATCCTGGGGGTCCTTGCCTTTGCTAAGAAGGACCAAAGCTGATGCCCCCATCGACTCAGGCAAGGATCCCCCTGTTCGTGCCACCTCCCAGATTGCCAACAAGACTGGCGCCAACTGATCCCTAAACTGCTGGTAGAACTCTGCCGGGAGTCCGTCTGGCCCCGGCGCCGTCCTGCGCCGCAAGGCCCCAATGGCCTCCTGTACCTCCCGCAGCGTCCACGGCCGCAGCAAGGCCCGAAGATGAGGCCCCCCCTTACCCACCCCTGGGGTTTCCTCAATGTACCTCGCCATGGCCTCCTCCCCCAACCGTTGGTCCAAAAAGGCCCGCCCAAAGTGGGTCCCCACCACCTGCAAGATACCTTCCCTAGACTGCTGGAGCGTCCCCCCCTCATCCCTTAACCCCTCTACCACCCTCCTCTCCCTTCTTTCCTTACAGCAGTCATAAGGGTTCGGGCTGAGCAGCTTCCCGAAGTCCCGCTCATAGACGAGGGAAGAGTACCGATTGTATTGTACCCGTTCCACCTCCTGCTGCAAGGCCTCAATGTCCTCCCTCTTCCCTCCCCTGGAAATCAAATTGTCCCTTCGCTTCCTCAGAGCAGTTCCTAGCCGGGTGACCTCCCTCCCCTGCCTCCTCGCCTGACGGAGAAAGAACCCCCTGGTGCGGTGTTTCAAAACTTCCCACCAGTCCCCTAGGGAAGGGAAGACACCCTGAATGGATACCTGGTCTGCCAGAAACTCCAAATACTCCTGGTACAACACCCCCTCCCTCAACCATTTCTGATTTAAACGCCACAATCCTTTCCCCAATCCGTGAATCCCCCCTCCCCCCAGCTCGACCAGCACCATCTTGTGGTCTGAGAAATCAACCTCTACCACCCTTGGTGCCTTCCCACACGCCCCTCCCCGAACTAAAAACCGGTCGATTCTACTTCTACAAGTGCCCCGGGCAAAAGTGAAACCCTGCGTCCCACCACCAAACTCTATGTGCGCGTCCACCAATCCCGCTCCCTTCATGATCCCTGCTAGCCGTACCCCATCGTAACCTACTTGCGCCGCCCTCCTCCCCCTATCCTCCTTCCTCAGGACTGTGTTAAAATCCCCCCCCCCAAACTAGCTGCCGTGAGGTGTAAAGGTACGGCCGAATTTTCCCAAACAGTGCTGCCCTTCCCCGTTTGCTTTGCGGCCCGTAGATGTTAATCACCCGCAAAGCCACCCCCCGCAATCTCACATCTAACACCAGACACCTCCCAATTCCCAGCTCCACCACCCTCTGGATCTCTACTTTAAATGTTTTGAAGAGGATGCCTATCCCCCCATACCGTTCCCCTGCCAGACCCCAAATAGAGGGCCCCCATCTCCAGGCCTGCTTTGCCCGCCGAACCTCCTCCAGCGTTCGCAGCCTGGTCTCCTGCAGAAGAAAACAGTCCACCGCCACGGCAGAGAGGCCATCGAACGCCAAGCATCTCGCCCTCTGGGAGGCGACACTAGCCACATTAAGTGTGGCGAATGTTAACAGCAGTCCAGCCATCATTGTGCCGTTCCATACCCCCCGCCCTCCTGGCTACCTTCCCTCTGCTCCATACTACCTCCAGGGATCCCTTCCCCTTCACCCTCCCCTTCCTCGTCCGCCCAGTCCCGGACCCCTAGCTCAAAAAGCCCCCCCCCTTTCCTTACTTTCTTCCTCCCCTTCTTCCTCTTTTCTTCGCCCACCTCCCTCCCTTCTTGGGAGTCGTCCACTGACCCTCCCCCCCCTGCCTCCTCTCCCGCCCCTTCTGCCCCTTCTTCGACCCCCTCCATCAATCCTGCCTCCAGCCCATCCTCCCTCTCCTCTCTTGCCTTCATCCCTGCCTCCTGTCCTACCCTCCTTTTCTCCCCCACCCTCCCTTCAGCCCCCCCCAATCTGCCCCCCACCTCCCCGACCTCCTCCACTACCATTTCCTCCTCTTCGTCCCTCAAAACCTTCTCCCTCTTCTTCTTCTTCCTTTTACCCGCTGTTCCCTTTCCAGCGTCTGCCATGCTTTCCAATCCATCCTGCCGGCTCATCCCATCCTCTCCTTCCTCTCCTGCCAGTTCGTCACCCCCTTCCTCATCTTCCAATCCCCTAAATCTGTTCTCTACTTCTATCCCTATTCCTGCCTCCCCTCCCCCTTCCTCCCGTACCCCCGTCACCTTCCGTTGTTTTTTTGACACCCGCGTCCAACCCTCATCTGCCCCGTCCTGCCGCTTCCGCCCTTCCCCCAACCCTTCCCCACCTCCCACTCCCTGTCCCTCCGCAGCTCCTTTCCCCCCCACCCCGGGAACCTGATCTCGCCCTACATTCACTCCCCCCCTCTCCCTCTGAACTGGACCGCCCCCTCCCATGTCCTCCTCTCCCCCGTTATGGGAGGCCCAAGGGCAAGCTCTGAATGCATGCCCCAGACCCCCACACAAATTACACCGGATAGATGCACAAGACTCCGTAGGATGCTCCTTAGACCCGCACTTCCCACACTGCCGTACTGGGCACGACATACTAAAATGTCTGAATGACCCGCACTTGTGACATTGCCGCGGCTGCCCCTTGTAAAAGCAGAGGATCCGATCCCTGCCAATGAACGCCGCGGAGGGAATGTGCTGGGTCACGTGTCCTGCCTGCTTCAGCCTAACCTGCGCACACCATCCTCCCGCCCACACCCTACTGGGGTCAGGGAGTTTGGACAAGGGGGTACGCAATTCTGCGTACCGCTGTAGCCAGAAGGCCAGGTCCGCCCCTGAAATGGATTCATTTTGGACCAGCAGGGTTACCTGCACCAGGTCAGGTCTGCTGATCGGTACGGCCCTAAAGTTTCTCCAATCCCCTTTCCCCCTTACCCCCTCGTATTTCTCCCAGAAGACCTCCATGCCTCGCTGGGTCAGAAAACTAACATCATACTCTGGGATATTCACCGGGTGGATACAGGCATAGAGGTCCTCTGGGAGAAATCCTAAACCCAAGACCAACTTCAGGGCCTCATCCCTACTTGGCATCCCCCCCTCCCCCACCCACCTTAACTGAATCACATTCCTCCTTTTGGGAACCTGGCCCCCCCACCCTCCCCCCCATCCTTCCCCAATGCTTCCTGCCCCCCCATTCCCCCTGCGCCCGCCCCTCCCACCTACTACCGCCGCAAAGGATGGAGCACCCCCCCACCGTCCCCCTCCTCCATCTCCTGCACTGAGACCCCCCTGCTCCTGCTGCGCCGTACCCCCCCTCTCTCTCTTGCCTCCCCTCTCAGCCTCCCTCCCTTCTCTCCCTTCTGTCAGCAGACTTTGCACATCCCCTGCCTTCACAGTGTGCTTCTGTACCATTTCCCCTGCAGCAAAAACCTGCCATTGTCCCCTTCAAAACGTTCGCTAGAGACAGTGAGAGCAGGTTCCCCTAAATACTTGTTCCCCTCCCAATGCCCCTGACCCCCTCCCCCGCCCACCGAGCCAACCCTCCCCTCCCGGCCCGAACACTCCCCCCTGGCTCGCACCCCTGCAGCCTGGCCAACTGCAAAGTCAAAGGTACCAGTCAAGTTTCCTTCTGGCGCACACTGCAAGGCAAACACCTCCCGCTCCTCCCCCCCTCCTTCCCCCCCGGAACCTGCTCTCTGTGCTGGGTCCCTCCTTGCAACGTGCTGCTCCAGCTTTCCCTGTGCGGGCCCGCTGTTTTCCTGGGAACTGGTCTCCCCTCTGGCGTCCTGCTTCGTTGGGACTTCCTGCTCTGCCGTTTTGCAAAGTAAGAGTGGCTTCCCGCACTCCAGCACCACTCGCTCTCCCAAACATGGGGAATCCTCCTGCGCTGTAGCATTCTCCTCTGCGGCCATCCCTGCTCCTCCAGCCCGATTGGCTGGCGCCTCCTGCTCCAATGTGCTGGGCGGGCATGGCATCCCGCCACCCGGCAGCGCAGTTCCTTGCCATTCTGAACCTTTATGTGGGGAACACTGTGTGGCCTCCTGTGCTTTCTCTATGGAAAACCACTCCTTGTCTTCACCTGCTTTTCTTCCTGCATTCTCCTTTAAGAGGCAGCTCCCTGCAGGAACATCTCCACTTTCAGTCCTTAGCCCTGCTGCAGGCTGATTGGCTGGAACATCCTGCTCCTCAGAGCTTTGTGGGTGAGGCCTCCCAGGCATTTTTTCCTTGCCGTCTGCTTTTACTACAGGCAATGGGAACAGGACAACCTCCTCTTCTCCAGGTAAGTTCTCTGTTTCAACTTCCACCACCACTTCTGTGGAAAAAGGTCTCTCTCCTGAAATTGCAGCCTCAGTTTCAACAATGTGAAAAGTCTTAGTGTTAAAGTTTTTTTCCTGTTCTGTTCTCCCACCCTCAGGTGCTCTCAATGAGGCTTCCACAGCCCCACCTTCAGTCCTGCTTACTCCAGAAGCTGCCTGCAGAGGCCCAGACTGACTAGCAAGGCATTGCATGAATTTCAATGTATTTTGGGTGCTAGTTCCTGGCAGCTCCCCTGATGCTTCAATGTTCTGGGGTCCAAAGCCTGGGCTGATTCCTTCCTGCTCTGTTTGTTGCTTCCACTGTACCGAGGCTGACGGGGCCTGTCCCCCCGAGGCCATCCTGTCTCTGTTGATATAGAGTTCTCTCAGAGGATTTCCAGGGCCTTTCCTCAGGGCCCTCAGCAGCTGTTCTTTTCTCTGGAGAAGCCTAAGCAGCCTGGTTTCCTCTTTCATATAGGTTTTGCGATGCTCTGCTGGGGCCAGCTTGCTCAGGGCTTTTGCCATTTTGACTCGCTTCCCCAGGTCCACCACCTCCTTCTCCGTACTTTTAATTCTCTTCACCACTTTAATTATGCCACTGGCCGGGTCCTCTGGATCCTGGCAGTAGTCCACAAGCTCTTCCTCCTCTAGATCGTCACTATCCTCACTGCTTTCCTCCTCCACCTCCGGCAGGGCCTCTTGACAGATCTCCATTACCACTCTTTCCTTCTCAGACCAGCTCTTCTCTAGGGTCTCCGCCAGCTCTCTCTCCCCCTCACCTGCTGGACGTCGTGCGGCCGCGAGGGGGGTACCAGTCCGGCTTCCTCCCTTGGAGTCTGGCCCTCTTCTATCCACAGGGCTCCTTTCCCTCCTCCCTGCGGCACTGCAAGGGAGGAGACCGCTTTTCCTGACCCTCTGGTCCCTGAGCCCAAGAGGCCCCATGGCCTGGGCCTGTCCTGGGGAACGCTCCCCAGAGGCCCTCCACATCCTTGGGGAGGGAGTTAGGCCTCACTCTCCTCCCACTGGAAGTCTGCAGAGCTCTCTGAAACACCTCCTTCCACCTCAGCAGACTGGATGGACCGTACAGGTCTTTATCTGCCATCATTTACTATGATACTATGTAAAACAGATTACAAAATAAAGAAGCCCGCAAACTCTGAGAAACAGTAAATATAAATAGAACTTAATTAGGACCCTTTGGGGTATGTTTACTAAGGTGCGTTAGCGTTACTAATGCGTCCTTAAATTTAAGGCGCGCTAAACGCTAACGCCCCTATACATTCCTAGAGGCACAGCGTTTTTAACGAGCACCGCGGGAGGTGGTGGAGATGAAAACGGTAACGGAATTCAAACATGCGTGGGATATGCATAAAGGAATCCTGTGCAGAAGGAATGGATCCTCAGAACCTTAGCTAAAATTGGGTGGCGGAGCAGGTGGGGGGAAGAGGGGTTGGTGTTTGGGAGGTGTGGATAGTGGAGGGCAGACTTATACGGTCTGTGCCAGAGCCGGTGATGGGAGACGGGACTGGTGGTTGGGAGGCGGGGAATACTGCTGGACAGACTTATATGGTCTGTGCCCTGAAAAAGACAGGTACAGATCAAGGTAAGGTATATACATATGAGTTTATCTTGGGCAGACTGGATGGACCATATAGGTCTTTTTCTGCCGTCATCTACTATGTAACTATGTAAATGGTTTATGTGCATTAAACGTTAACGCGCCGAATGCACACCATAGTAAACATAGGTGTAAGTATCTGTCACACTGGTATGATTTCACGTAGTGATGAGAAAAATAAAGGAACCCTGTATCCTGATTGCATATAGAAAATTATTCCAGATATAGACATCCTAAAATGATAAAGAACAAGTCGAGATCTTCTTATAACGTAAGCCAGCCAGAGATGGAAAATGAAGCAGTAGCATACCTTTAGCCTGGACAGTTCTACTTAACATAAATTTTTCTTAAAGTTTTTTTAAACGGGGATCATCAGAGTAACTAACAGCATATACCATTTGGGAACAGCGTCCCATATACTTATGACGCTGTACACATCTTCATTGATCCACTCGACGTTTTTTTAAACAGCGCCATAAGTATATGGGACGCTGTTCCCAAATGGTATATGCTGTTAATTACTCTGATGATCCCCATTAAAAAAAAACTTTTTAAAAAATTATGTTAATCTAAAGATATGAAGATTGTGTGAGTTTGGACTGTGCAATATATAAATGATTTGTGAGTGTTTGGGACAAAATCGATTTGAATTTGAAATAAGTCCCCACACCAGTACTGCAAGGTCTTCTTAAGCTGATGGACATACAGTTAGGCATTTAATTTTGGGTGCAGATCACAGAACCGCATGTCAGCTAATCGGCTAAACAGGTGATAACCATTAATTATTGGTGTTAAGCGTTAATTAGTAGCCATTAGTAGTTACGCAGAGATTTGCCTTCTAACCCTATTCTTTAACCTGCATGCCTATTTTATCTTGTGCACAATTCCACAGGGGCGTGGCCAGGAGAGGGGCATAGGCGGGTCCGGGGTGTTCCCAGGATTTAGGCACATGGTTACAGAATACTTGGATTTGCACGCCTAACTGGCAGTAGTTGGGCATCAGCCTTTACATGGGCGTTAAGTGTTTACACCCAAAGTTAAGCACGAAATTTTGCACTAAATTGGTATCCTTCCGATTCCTATTCATGGAGAAATCTCCTTTCCCACATTTAAAGCTTTACTGAAAACTTTCTTTTTTTCAGCAGACTTAGCAACTTTCCTTGGTCTGGTGGGGGCCTCTCTTGTGAGGCAGGTGTGGTGTAACAACATAAAGATATTCTTTATAGACAGTTCCACGCAGAACTGCCTTTATAAAATTCGCGCGTCAACCTGGTGCTTAACTTTGGGTGACCTTTACTGAATTCCCCCCCCCCAAGCTAACAAATACATAGTAAAGCCTTCTGATGTATCTGGAATTTCTTTTAGGGAACTAGCTCTGTTCACATCAGATACCTCTGTTGCTAAGCTTAACACTTAAAAACTATCTTTGCATTTCAACTGTGATCTCCTTTGTCTATATGAGAGAGCACCTCATTTTTCCTGCAGTGCCCCGATGCTGTTACAGAAGCCTAGTACTGAAGCTGAAATACAAGGGTGGGGTCAGGGAACTGGAAAATGGATGCAAAAAAACCCCCGATGCTTATTCATGTGTTCAGCCACTGGGTCAGGTGAATGTGACTTTTCTAATCTCTGGCATGCCCATTCATTACACGAGAATGATACAGTCATTCCTTTCTGCAACAGGATAAAAGTAAGAGAGGGCATCATGCCCTCAGCATGTTCGATCTCAGCGCAGTGACTCTGCATGAGTTCATCGGCACTGGGAAGGTGAATTGTTACCAGCAACTAAAGAGAACAAAGCAATCTGAGACCAGGGAGGCAGAATCCTGCACAGCTGCCATTAGGGAAGAAGCAAACAGAGAGTCCTTAGTGAACTCCCTGGTAGGGATAAGTTTTTATACCCTAGCAACAGTAACTATATACTTTGCCCAAATAAGCAGGGTTTCACTATGGTAAGATCGGTAAAGGTTACATCAGTCTTGTGCACTTACTGTGATCTCTCTCTCTCTCTCCCATCAGGGGCCTCTATTAACCCTTCTATGCCTTTTCCAAGTCTCCCATCAGACTCCAAAGTGCATATTTAAGAATGCTACCTCAATATACAATTTAGGAGCAAGAAACAAATATTCTGTACGCTAAGGTGCTCCTTTTCAAAGCACATAGACTTACAAAGTTGCTTAGTAACATATATAACTTTGTAAATTTATGTGTTTTGAAAATGAGCCTCTAAACGCGTAGGCAAGATCTGCCAGTAAAAAGGGATACAATTACAAAGAACATGACCCAACATTCACCAATCCATATGAACTGAACAAAAGCTAAGGGGCTCTTTTACTAAAGAGCATTAAACCCTATCGCGCATTTAACGCACAAAAATATGGTAATTTCCCCTTTTCCACGCATTATCTGTGTTACTTTTTAATAAATATTTTTGGAGGGGGCATGTCATGGGCATGGAAGTGTTATTTAGCTAGAGCGTTCTGATTTGCGTATGCTAACTGGATTAATGTCGAAGCACCTGCCACCTAAGCAAGAAGGTAGTAAGTGCTCCCATGTTCAATTTTTGCAGGTAACACTAATAGCAACATTTGTGCACAGCCTGCAAAAAAAGGCAAACTTTTTTTTTTTTTTGGAGGAAGCAAGTTTTATTGAAGACTCGACATTGCCAGTGATTTGGCTATTGTCTGTGTTAGAGGTCTGCGCATATAAAAAAATAAAAGGCATCAATGTCAGAATATAAAAATTGATTACAATCAATGATAAAAATTAAAATCTCATACCAAATACAAACAATACAAAAACATTCACAAAAAATATATGCATAGTATAAGCTTGACAGCCAATCACACAGTCACAATGGTGATGTATCCACATACTATGAAAACAGACAATTAAAAAAAAAAAAAAATCAGTCAATAATAGCAATTTCCAGGACAGGAAATTTAAAATGGACGAAAATAGTATCTAATCTAATTCACAGTTCATATACTGTACCTATCCCAACAGAAGGTTCCAGGAAGTTAAAGGCAGACGTTTTTTTTAAAAAAGTGCCACGTTGAATCTAGGCTTACGGCATGGCAAACTCCTGTGTTTGTAAGATGCACTAAGCCCAGATTCCAATGTCCTTTAGTAAAAAGGCCCCTAAATATGGTGGACAGCTGCAGGCGTGTAAAGACATTAAATACTTACTGGAACTGCCCACAGCCATACTCCTCAGAAAACAATGGCTTAAGAGATCATGTTTTACAGCTTAGCTGTTACATGTGAATGTAATTGGAGTGGTTTATGATTGCATGTTACTCAATTGTATAATTTAAAAAATATATATGTTTTATACTGTACATCACTAGGTTTGTAGGAAGACTGGGTATTTCATAAATGAATAAATTAAAAATAATAAATTCATACTAAATGACCTTCCCTGGAGGCTCAGCATGTCCCCTATTTCCAAGCTTGACTCCAGTAGCTCTGTCCAAAGCAGGGGCGTAGCCAGAATTCGACAGGAGGGGGGGGGGGGTCCAGAGCCCGAGGTGAGGGGGCACATTTTAGCCCCCCCCCGGCACTGCTGCCCCCGCTCACCGCCATTGCAACCCTCTCGACACCCCCTTCCCACCGCCAACCCTCTCCCGCCGCGTACCTTTGCTGGCGGGGGACCCCAACCCCAGCCAGCTGAAGTTCTCTCGGCCGCGTGGTGCTGCTTGCTGAATGATCTGATCAAGTTTCTGTGCAGTCATCTGTGTACCCGGCAATAATCGAGCAGTGCCGTATTCTGCTTGGTTGCCAACAGGTTAGCACGGGAGCCCTTACCGCCACCTGAATGGGTGGCATAAGTTCTCCTCCCTGAAATAGCCATGCAGCAAGAGCTTCACTTGCCATATGGTCATTTCTTGAAAAAAAAAAAAAAAAGACCTGCCTTTTACCTGCTGCAGTAAAAGGAGACTCGGCGTGCATCAAAAACACGCACAGACACCAGCGCAGGCCCCCTTTTGCCACAGCTTCGCAAGAGGGCCCCTAAGGGACTTAAGCATATGTGTCATAGAACAGTGCCTAGTGCTTACATGCCAATCACTGCTGTCAATCAAGTGCGCAAGTATGGTTATTTCTAAAAATATGTGTGCGTGATCGGTGCCTAACAGGCAAAGCTTATAGAATTACCTTTCACACATGTATCAACATCATTTTCTATATGTAGATATAGCTAGATAGATGATGAAATAAAAAATATATATTTAACGTTATAGCAGCATTTCCCTTTCCACTGCACTTTGGAATATCTATCCATCCTTTCTGTATAACGACTATTTTGTCCATGTGAAGGAACGGTGTAATAGTTAAAGCAGCCAGCTGAGATCCAGAGGTAGCCAGTTCAAGTTCCACTGCAACATTTTGTACATTTTTTTTTTTTTTTAATTGCGAGCACTGACTTCCTTTATCTCCATTCGGTGGAGAACTGTTACTTTCTGTAGTATGAACGTGTCAAGTACCAGGTGTAAATCTGGAAGTCCAACTTTTAGACTTCCCCTTCTGCAATTTGAGCTGAATGTCCATCTTTTGGCTTCTCGTAGTCCCACCCAAAACATGCCCAGACCACTCCCTCTTGCCATATGGCCATATTACAGTTTTAGACAGAAATAAAATTGGTATTTGGATGTCCAAATGCCAGTTTTCAAATGTCCAAACCACGAACAGAACCTGAGCACCATAGCATTCTTTGTACGCATATGTCGGAGACACACCCGTGGCCCCTCCCACATGTACGCCTCACTGCAGTTACGTGCTGTGGCACTTAAGTGCTATCTTATAGAGTGGCACGTAGTGCGCATGCGTGTGTCATGCTTTTCTGTGCATTTACACACGTAAAGCACATGTAACTGCACACACTCAGTTTTGAATTGCCCTTAAAGTCTGCTTTCATTGCCTATTTTGTTCGGTATAATGAGAGAAAGCACCTCTACAGGCACCCGAGTGACCCAGGCTTACAAATACTGAATGTTCACAACAGCTTTAGTAGAAATGTGGAAGATTTGTCTTTAACTTGCTGTGAAGACAGTGAAAGTCAAACGTAGTGAAAGTCAAACGTTGCTTAACAAAGCAGAAGAGAAATTAAGGGTATACAAATCGTGAAATTGTGCATTGTAATGTACATCTTTACAAAATGATGATAAAGAACATAACATCAGTTTTGTCCACAGCTCAATCCTTGGGCGTGAAAGAGAAAGAAGTGTCAGAGAAGTGGAAATAAAAGGAATGATGATGAGGTTTATTGCTTATAGTCATCAACTAAGAATAATCTCTAACAATTCCTTTGTTTCGAGCTGGTGCTGTTTGATTTTGAAGCAATAATGGTTTTACCGTTGCAAAAGGAAAGAAAGTGGTCAAAACCTGAACCCAGGTGCCAGCTGTTCCAAAAACGCTAATCTACTAATTCACAGAAAACAAAAACAAAAAAAAAAAAAAGACAGAATAAATGAGTGACTGCTGAATCCCCACAACAGCTCTGAAAAGGCCTTATAACTTCTTTGGATTTGTATAGAAGAAACCAATTAGTTGTATTTCATATGTAAATAGCAGCAGTGAGATATACAAATAAGAATTCACTGCAGATCTTTCTCTTGAAAACTCCTGGCACAAGCTCTAAAAGTCACTTCACATACTTTTTTTGCCCACTGTGTGCATCTTCCTCATCCCCCCCAGAAAACCCCAGGATTTGTTTTTAATAAATTCAAATACAGCTGTGTATATTCGAGAAATATCAGGCAAAGTGAGCTACAGCTGTCTTTTTATTTCCATTGCTATTAATCACAAACCAGTTACCTCATCTGTATAAGCCAACCGCTGAGATGATTTGTTTAATCTGAGTATTTAAAACAAACACAACTACT
Organism: Microcaecilia unicolor; assembly: GCF_901765095.1. NCBI lineage: Eukaryota > Metazoa > Chordata > Amphibia > Gymnophiona > Siphonopidae > Microcaecilia > Microcaecilia unicolor. The sequence goes on along the minus strand of NC_044040.1, from coordinate 185,983,978 downwards.
GAGGCCCAACTTCTTCAAAATTGCTTCCATTGAGCTGCATAGAGCAGGGAATTATTTGGTACATATCACTGCACTAGAAACCTCTATCTACAGAGCAATATTATGAGCGGGAAAAGATAACCTTTTCAAGTGCAATTTTATCTTGGGAAAGCAGAGCTCTTTGCCTGGTCTCCTCGAGTTTCACAACTTTCTGCGGTGATTCAGGCAGCAGCCTCTACCGTCCATGAATTCAGAAACCAAATGGTATTTCCTAGCAGAGAAAACAGGCACTAGAAAAGGTTCACGATTACGAGATGCCAAACCAGAGGTAAATTATATTCCAAAGCAGGCACTGTGTATTCCCATATCCCCTGCCGGCGGGTCATGCTTTCTAAGAAAACTAGCCATTTGGAATGGGGGGGGGGGGGGGGTTTCTGAGCCCCCCCCCCCCGGAGTCGCCGCCGCCCCTCCACCCAACCCGAGCAGCACTGTAAACTTACATCAGCAAAGCTGCCGTCAGGGCGGGCTTCCTTCTCTGCCTGTGTCCCGCCCTCGTGTGACGTAATGTCGGCGAGGGCGGGACAAAGGCAGAGAAGGAAGCCCGACGGCAGCTTTGCTGATGTGCCTGCTGCTGCGTGGTGATGTAAGTTCACAGTGCTCGGGCCAGATGGAGGGGCGGCGGCGACTCCGGGGGAGGGGGAGCGGTTCCAACGTCTGCAGCATGCCAGTAGAGACTTCCCTCTCTGTCCCGCCCCCGTCATCACGTATGTCTCTACTGCGCATTTGCGAGTGAGTACGGTCACTCGCCGTTTATATGTTTGATGAAAAAGAACAAAGCTTTTATTCCTAAGACTTGAGAAGCACGAGACTGGTTTACAGATGGAGGTAATCCCAAAGGAGTAGCCTAGTGGTTAGTACAGTAGTCTGGGCACCAGGGAAGCCAGGGTTCAAATCTTGCTTATACTATCTGTGACCTTGGGTAAGTCGCTCCACCTTCCTTTGTCTGAAGTTCAAACTTGGGGCTGATGCAGTTACCTCGCATTACAGCTGTAAGCCAAGGCTGAGAACAGTTTGCTAACATAGGCATAACATTAAAGTTTGCTTTCCAATGCTGTAAGCAAACATCAGGCAAAGAGACTTGACACAAAAGATGTGTGAAAACAAGACAATGGGTGCACGCACACATGGATCAGTGCAAGGAGCAACTACACTTGTGCCCAAAGGGCCAGACTCTATATATGGTGCCTAAAAAAATCCACGCAGTAAAGATTTCCCACCTACAACAACACGCGCCCATTTAGGCGAACGAAAACATGGCCTAAATCCCTGGACGTGGATTTACGCACACTAGACCGTATTCTATAACTGCACACATAAATTGTGGAACGCCCATTTCCCTGCCCATAGCCACACCCTTTTTGAACTGCACGCTTTAGAACTTAGGCGCAGTTCATTACAGAATACGCTTGGCGAGTTGTGCGCATAAATTCTATTTATTGCCAATTAGTGCTCATTATTGCTTGTTAAATGCTGTTATCAATGCTGATTAGCTTGTTAAGCCAAGTTACGCATGTTGTTATAGAAAACACCTAGATTTTGGTGTGGAACTCTAGAGTGGTTAGTGCAGTGGACTTTGATCCTGGGGAACTGAGTTCGATTCCCACTGCAGCTCCTTGTGACTCTGGGCAAGTCACTTAACCCTCCATTGCACCTGGTACAAAATAAGTACCTGAATATATGTAAACCGCTTTGAATGTAGTTGCAAAAACCTCAAAGGCGGTATGTCAAGTCCCAGTTCCCTTTCCCTATTTGAGATTCTACATGGAATGTTGCTACTATTTGAGATTCTACATGGAATATTGCTAGTGGAGGAGTAGCCTAGTGGTTAATGCAGTGGACTTTTATCCTGGGGAACTGAGTTCAATTCCCACTACAGCTCCTTGTGACTCTGGGCAAGCCACTTAAACCCTCTATTGCCCCTGGTACAAAAATAAGTACCTGAATATATGTAAACCGCTTTGAATGTAGTTGCAAAAACCTCAAAGGCGGTATGTCAAGTCCCAGTTCCCTTTCCCTATTTGAGATTCTACATGGAATGTTGCTACTATTTGAGATTCTACATGGAATATTGCTAGTGGAGGAGTAGCCTAGTGGTTAATGCAGTGGACTTTTATCCTGGGGAACTGAGTTCAATTCCCACTACAGCTCCTTGTGACTCTGGGCAAGTCACTTAACCCTCCATTACCCCTGGTACAAAAATAAGTACCTGAATATATGTGAACCACTTTGAATGTAGTTGCAAAAACCTCAAAGGCGGTATGTCAAGTCCCAGTTCCCTTTCCCTATTTGAGATTCTACATGGAATGTTGCTACTATTTGAGATTCTACATGGAATATTGCTAGTGGAGGAGTAGCCTAGTGGTTAATGCAGTGGACTTTTATCCTGGGGAACTGAGTTCAATTCCCACTACAGCTCCTTGTGACTCTGGGCAAGTCACTTAACCCTCCATTGCACCTGGTACAAAATAAGTACCTGAATATATGTAAACCGCTTTGAATGTAGTTGCAAAAACCTCAAAGGCGGTATGTCAAGTCCCAGTTCCCTTTCCCTATTTGAGATTCTACATGGAATGTTGCTACTATTTGAGATTCTACATGGAATATTGCTAGTGGAGGAGTAGCCTAGTGGTTAATGCAGTGGACTTTTATCCTGGGGAACTGAGTTCAATTCCCACTACAGCTCCTTGTGACTCTGGGCAAGTCACTTAACCCTCCATTGCCCCTGGTACAAAATAAGTACCTGAATATATGTAAACCGCTTTGAATGTAGTTGCAAAAACCTCAAAGGCGGTATGTCAAGTCCCAGTTCCCTTTCCCTATTTGAGATTCTACATGGAATGTTGCTACTATTTGAGATTCTACATGGAATATTGCTAGTGGAGGAGTAGCCTAGTGGTTAATGCAGTGGACTTTTATCCTGGGGAACTGAGTTCAATTCCCACTACAGCTCCTTGTGACTCTGGGCAAGCCACTTAAACCCTCTATTGCCCCTGGTACAAAAATAAGTACCTGAATATATGTGAACCACTTTGAATGTAGTTGCAAAAACCTCAGAAAGGCAGTATATCAAGTCCCATTTCTCTTTCCCCTTCCCTATATAGAATCCAGGGGAAAATAGATAGGTAGTGGCCCTGATCTGTGGAACAAATTACGATGTTACCTAAGAGGGATTTAAAAAATATTATAAATTTAGGACAAATTAATGTTTATATCTTATTTTAAATTGTTTGTAGTACATGATTATGATGTTGTAATCTTGGGAGACTGATCCAACGTTTATTTTTTTGTAATCTACCTTCAGCCTTACCTGGGTTAAGTGGAATAGAAGCGCTCATGTTTATTTATTTATTTGTTGCATTTGTGTCCCACATTTTCCCACCTACTTGCAGGCTCAATGTGGCTTACATTGTTCCGTCATGGCGATCGCCTTTTCCGGAGTGAGAGATACAAGTGGTATTACATTAAAGATCATGATTGGCAGAGTAGATTAAGCAGTCCAGTATAAAGAGTTCATATTCGGAATAAGAGATAAAGTGGTATTGCGTTAAAGTTAATTCGTGGTAGAGTAGACCTTGGTAGTCGAGTATAGAGAGTTAGGTTTTATCCAGTTCAGGCTTGAGTTTCGTTGTCTGGTAATTAGGGTGGATCGTTGTGGTATGCCTTGTTGAACAAGCTGGTCTTCAGTGATCTCCGAAAGTTAAGTTTCCCTTAGATTAGATTGTTTCCAGAAAGTCTTTTAGTGGGATAAAAATCAATTCCTGGTTCCGATTTGAAGACTTTTGGCTTTTGAACCTACATCCCAAAGCAGAGTGGTATAACCTCTGGATCTACCCCATTGCAGGTCCCATAATGCATCGGGATAGCATTGTCAGAAAGCCAGTACTGGCCTCCAGCCTCCCTCTTGGAAATGGGTAACAAAGCAGCTCTACGGAAAGAACACTTCTTCTATGAAGCAACATATTCAAATACAGGATCATATAAAGGATTTTCTAGCACATCTACCTAGGAAAGATCACATTGGAATTCAAATCCCAATTTCTGAGTGGGCTGGTGACCTAGAACTTTGAACTTCTACGCTCTAGCCAAACCTCTTCTGCATACTGAAGATATCAGGAGTGTTTAATAATGAGTGACCAAGCCATGTCAAAAACAGGGAAACAAGTGCCACCCGCTGGTTGCTATGAATGTGGATTCCTGCTTAGCCTTTCCTGATCAGGCAAAATGCTGAGCAGGCGATTTCCTTGTTGAAAGTAATCTGCACAGATAGGCCTGTAGAGCCAGTCTGACCACAAGAGATTAATAGCTTTAGCCAAATAATGTGGTAACCATGAGAACCGTGTTCTGCTCCAGTTTGTTTGTGAGCCTCTCAGCAAGGCTCGACATGCCGTTATCTGCATCGTGTTGCTGGGAAACACAACATCGCATTGGAATACAAGGGAAGCCTAGGTTGCAGTGACCATGAGGAAACTTCAATGAAGACTCATGTTGACACCAAACAAGCAGATTCCAAAGTTTTAGAACTTCTCCACCATGAAGAACTATTGCCACGGAGAGTTTTAAGCTTCTTTTCAAGAAAACTTTCCAAAGCACCTAAGTGGACCTAGTACTGTATGTGCAAATATACGAGACTCATCTGTATTTGAAAGATCTGGTCTCATTTGAGATGAATGAAGTTTTTACACTGACACTTCTATGTTATTTGTAGGGAAAGAACATACAATTGTTCTACTGTACTATTAAATGTTTATACTTCTGATACTATTTTATGTTAGACCTATTACTAGGATTCAGGCCCAGATGCACTAAACTTTAACGACCCTTTAACAAGGAATTTGTGAACCGTGGCATGCATTAAAGGCCATTTTCCGACCACGGTAGCAGAAAACGAAAACGGAATGCAGATGAGCAAATTGTGTAGAAACCCTATTGAAACGAGATGCACTAAAGTTTTCCGCCTGCCATAACGCTGGAAAACTGCCGGAAAGCTAATGACAGGTCTGTAGCTGTCGTTAGGGCTGTCCGACTAAAATCTTCAATGTAAAAAAAAACCCCAAAAGCGAGGGGAGCGAAAACGCCCGTCAGGGCCGTCCTTTACTGAAGTCCGAGGTCGCTGCTGCTCCCCGCTCCCCCTGCATCTATGTGAAAAACTGAAAAAAAAAAAAAAAAGGACCGGGAGGGGGCAAAGGCGCTAGTCAGCAGCGTCCTTTATAGACGGCCTTGCCCCCCCCCCCCGCCCGAGGTCGCCGCTAATCCCCGCTCCCCCCCCCTGAATTAAATTAAAAAACAAAACAAAATTCAAAACTTTAGCAGCCCCGGGCCCCTCTCCCTTCCTTTCTCTCAACTCTTTCTCCCCACAGCTATGCCTCCTGCCATCCTCCGCCCCCGCCGCCACCCCTGAGGTCGTCGCCGCCGCTCCCCCCCTCCACCGGTCCCCCATCCGCCTTACTGGGCCCGTGCAGCGCCTCTCACCTCTGTGTGAAGGCGCTGCACGGGCAAGAAGAACATCTGATGCCTCTTCGCCGAGTCTTCGCATCTCTCCTTTCCTCCTGGGCCCGCCCCCATCTGACGTAAGTAACCTACGTAGGTTACTTCTACCCATGTTGAAGTTTATCTCATCGATTGTGTTTATGCTTAAATTTTGTCATTTTACTTTTACTATGCTGTTAAAATGTTCTTCAGTTTTATGTCAAGCTATATCTGATGTACACCACCTTGGGTTCATCTCTTAAAGGCGGTTACAGGAGCGTAGCCAGACCTGTTATTTCAGATGGGCCATTCCCACCCCCACCTGTTCATACATACATGCAAACTTTCCCTCTGCCCCTGCTATTGTCATGCTTCTCCTCCTCTTCCCCACCTCTGGCCGGCATCCGTTCCTATCTTCCCCCCCTCCCCCGGGCATCTGCTCCTCTCTCCCTCCCCAGTCTACCTCCAAGCCGTCACCGGCAGCGATTCCAGTAAGCAGCCTTCACCAGCTCTGCAGGCTTCCCCCTACCACGTCCCCACCAGTGAAAAAAAACAGGAAATTATATCATCAAGGGTGGGACACAGTAGAGGGAAGCCTGCAAGGCAGGCACAGGTTGTTTGCATGAATCGCTGCCGGTGATAGCTCAAAGGTTGATGGGAGTGGAGGTGGGGAGTTTAGAGACAGATGGGCAGCTGCCATAAGAGAGAGAGAGAGAGAGAGAGAGAGAGAGAGAGAGAGAGAGAGGTGTAAGGTACCGCCAATGAGGTGCTTTGGGGGCTACTAGATTGGGTGGGCCTGAGGCAAGAATGGGTGGGCAGGCAGGCCCACCCGTAGCTACACCACTGGCAGTTATAAACTCCTATTAAATAAAATAGCACAACAAATGTCGATAGAATACAATGGATTTTTAGCACATGTGAATCCACGTATCCTCTCTTGCTAACTAGCTGAGACAATATGAAGTTGCAAATAGTAAATTATTCAATGGTGGAGACCGACCGAACCCAGGATTTTTAGTTTGGGATGAAACCAAATCTATGGCCAAAAGTTTCACTGGAGGTCTTGGAAGCTATTTTTTTTTTTTTGCTACATTTGTACCCTGCGCTTTCCCACTCATGGCAGGCTCAATGCGGCTTACATGGGGCAATGGAGGGTTAAGTGACTTGCCCAGAGTCACAAGGAGCTGCCTGTGCCTGGCCCTTGCAGATCACCAACGTGGCCGCGCAGGCTTCAGCTTCTGTGAGTCTGACGTACGTGCAGGACGTCAGACTCACAGAAACAGAAGCCTGCGCAGCCTTCTACATGGAATGTTGCTAGTGGAATAGCAACATTCCATGTAGAATCTCCAATAGTAGCAACATTCCATTTAGAATCTCCAATAGTAGCAACATTCCATGTAGAATCTCCAATAGTATCTATTTTATTTTTGTTACATTTGTACCCTGCGCTTTCCCACTCATGGCAGGCTCAATGCGGCTTACATGCGGGCAATGGAGGGTTAAGTGACTTGCCCAGAGTCACAAGGAGCTGCCTGTGCCTGAAGTGGGAATCAAACTCAGTAGACCAAAGTCCACCACCCTAACCACTAGGCCACTCCTCCACTCCCACTTTTGACACAGGAGTGAGTGGGGATCACTGCTGCCCCCACTAGCCACCGACATAGTAGGCCCTGCAGGGGGCTCCACAGTTTCAGTTGGAAATTGACTGGCATTTTCAGCTGAAACCGAAACACCATTTCAGAGCGGTTTCGGCACTGAAGCCAAAACCGAAATTCAGTTAGCCTCCATTCAGCGGACAGTCTAAGATCTTAATAAGAAAGGATGAGGTAGTGATACACTGCCAGTCTTACAGCCTAGACAAGGAAAGAATTAAACTTTTAAGAAGACAGGATCATTATACATGAAGTGAATATACAGACAATCACATCTGGCAGCAACCATCAGCTGTTGTATGAATACCAAGTCTTTCAATGCCACACAATCAGCTTTGGATGCTGAGAGCCGTGGAGGGGCATAATTCAACGAAAACGTCTATCTCCATGGGCGTTTATCTCCGAGAACGCATCCGTGAAGGGGTGGACTGAACCGTATTTTCGAAAAAAATAGACGTCCATGTTTTATTCGACAATTTGTGAGCTGGGCGTTTTTGTTTTTCAGTGATAATGGAAAATGAAAGCGCCCAGCTCAAAAACGAATAAATCCAAGGCATTTGTTCGTGGGAAGGGCCAGGATTCGTAGTGCACTGGTCCCCCTCACATGCCAGGACACCAACCGGGCACCCTAGGGGGCACTTTTACAAAAACCAAAAAAAAAAGGTAAAAGAGCTCCCAGGTGCATAGCACCCTTCCCTTGTGTGTTGAGCCCCCCAAATCCCCCTCAAAACCCACTGCCCACAAGTCTACACCATTACTATAGCCCTAAGGGGTGAAGGGGGGCACCTACATGTGGGTACAGTGGGTTTGGGGGGGTTGGACGACTAAGCATTAAGCAGCACAATTGTAACAGGTGGGGGGGGATGGGCCTGGGTCCACCTGCCTGAAGTCCACTGCACCCCATAACAACTGCTCCAGGGACCTGCATACTGCTGCCAGGGAGGTGGGTATGACATTTGAGGGTGAAAATAAAAAGTTGTGAAACATCATTTTTTGTGGTGGGAGGGGGTTAGTGACCACTGGGGGAGTCAGGGGAGGTCATCCCCGATTCCCTCTGGTGGTAATCTGGTCATTTAGGGCACTTTTTGGGGCCTTATTCGTGAAAAAACAGGGTCCAGGAAAAGTGCCCTAAATTCTAGCTACAAACGCATACTTTTTTTCCATTATCGGCGAAAGGCGCCCATCTCTGTTCGGGTGATAACCACGCCCCAGTCCCGCCTTCGCCACGCCTCCGACACGCCCCCGTCAACTTTGTACGCTTCCGCGATGGAGTGCAGTTGAAAACGTCCAAAATCGGCTTTCCATTATACCGATTTATTCGTTTTTGTGAGATAAACGTCTATCTCCCGATTTGGGTCGAAATCTAGCCGTTTTTCTCTTTCAATTAAAAGGTGGATAATCTGCTGTAATAGTAAGACGTATTTTGCACAATATACCTAAACTTCTATTTTAGAAATTGTACATTTAGGTTCATTTTCCTTCTAGTTATGGATTTGGTTTTCTGTGGGTATGAAAACTGATGTTATTTTGTTTTTGTGGCACAGATACTAATGCTAGGTATGTTTTCCAGCTAAATCAAACACATCCATCGAGTTGTAAAATCATCAGTACAGTCAGGAAGGTAATTCTATAACAAGATGCCTAGGTTAACTGGGCAGGAAGGCACCTATGTTCACCCTATTTCTCAAAGGCACATACAGACCTATGTACCACCAGCACAAGTCCGGCAGGTTGCGGTGCCGACATTTATGCCTGCTGAGAAGCAGAAGCGTGTCAAACACGTGTGTCAATCACGGTCAAACTCCTGGTTACTCTACAACAGGGGCGCAGCTAAGTGGGGCCACGTACGTGCAGGATGTCAGACTCACAGAAACAGAAGCCTGCGCAGCCTTCTACATGGAATGTTGCTAGTGGAATAGTAACATTCCATGTAGAATCTCCAACAGTAGCAACATTCCATGTAGAATCTCCAATAGTATCTATTTTATTTTTGTTACATTTGTACCCTGCACTTTCCCACTCATGGCAGGCTCAAAGCAGCTTACATGGGGCAATGGAGGTTAAGTGACTTGCCCAGAGTCACAAGGAGCTGCCTGTGCCTGAAGTGGGAATCAAACTCAGTTCCTCAGGACCAAAGTCCACCACCCTAACCACTAGGCCACTCCTCCACTACATCAGGGGTATTTTATCAGGGTTTATTAATTAAAACCTAAACTCAGAAGCCCTGCCACATATAAAATCTCAATAATGCAGCATTCTGTGACACATGTCACAGCTTTGAGAAAATGATAGGAGCAACATTATTGTTTCAGTTTTACATTTGTACTACACTAGTTCACGATGGGCTTTTGAGCACAGAACTTTTTCCCTGACAGCAGCGGCTCATTCTCTGCATTCCTTAAAGCTATGATTAGGTGCTTCTGATGTCAGCACTCCAATCAGGAGTCCACAGTCCACTGTTAAGAGCTAAGCAAAATCCAAAATAGAGCCTTCATAATCACCCCCAGCAAAGAAATAAAAGCCTAGCACACTTTCATGTTCTCTTTGAAGGTTATCTCAACACAAGTCCTTCAGACACTACCCATGTGAAGAAATGCTAAATCCACCTCAGTTTCAAAAGGTCATTAAAAAGGTATCTACCCATGGGATGAGTCAACAGAAAGCCCTACATCAGTTCCGGCATGCCAGATTCATTTCAACACAGCTTAACCAACTGCCTCTATCACATGCCTCTGAATTCTTCTTCCCTGCTTAGAGAACCAAAGCACCCAGAATGTGTCTTCACACATGGAAGGAAATGAATCGGCTTGAGGTGAAGACTACTTGACTGTTAATAATGATCTGAAATATATTTGAAGTAGGCTTAGACAGAGGGTGGCTACAAAATTAGTAAGCGGTCTTGAACGCAAAAATTATAGGGACAGGCTTTTGAACCTCAACATGTATACGCTGGAAGAAAGGAAGGAGACAGGAGACATTTAAATATCTCAAGGGCATTTATGTACAGGAAGAGAGCCTTTTTCAAATGAAGGAGAGCTCTGGAATGAGGGGGCATATGACGAAATTAAGAGGGAATAGGCTTAGGAGTAATCTAAGGAACTACTATCAAACATATAAACGGCGAGTGACCGAACTTACTCGCAAATGCGCAGTAGAGACTTCCCTCTCTGTGATGACGGGGCGGGACAGAGAGGGAAACTGCGCTCCCCCCCGAGGTCGCCGCCACCGGTAACCCCCCCCCCCCGAGTCACCACCGCCACCCCTCCACCCGGCCCAGGCCCTCTGATCGCAATTAATTCCACTTACATCGCCGCAGCACGCAGATCAGCTGAGCTCCGGTCAGCCTTCATTCCCTGCCTGTGTCCCGCCCTCGCCGACGGTACATCACACGAGGGTGGGACATAGGCAGAGAAGGAAGGCCAGGCCGACAGGAGCTCAGCTGATCTGCGTGCTGCGGCGATGTAAGTTGAATTAATAGCGAACAGAGGGCCCGGGCTGGGGGGGGCCTTGGACAACCCCCATTCCAATGGGGGGGGCCTTGGACAACCCCCATTCCAATAGTAGCCCGTTTTAACGGGCTCAACGGCTAGTTTCACAGAAAGGGTGGTGGAGGCGTGGAGTGGCCTCCCGGTGGAGGTTGTGGAGTCGAGGACTGTTCCAGAATTTAAAAAGGCATGGGATAAGCATGTGGGATCGCTTAGGAACAGGAAGAATTTGGGGTTACAGAGGATGGGCAGACTGGATGGGTCATATGGCCTTTATCTGCCATTATGTTCCTATGTTTCTAACAAAAGTAACACGGTTATAGAGCATTTTTTTTTGTTTTACTGTTACTTTGCAAAATGTTAACATGAGAACATCCTTAGTAGACGAACAGGGAAACCTGCACCCAATCACAGAAGGATAAACTAGGGCTCAGATAAACAAAAGGGGGAAATGCTTAGTGTATCTGACCATAACTGTCAGTCAAACGGAAATGTATTCCATAGGACTAAAATTCTCTAAACAGTTTTCTGCTTTCTCAGGAAAACGAGTGGGCAGTTCATATACTCTCTTAAGTGCTTCACAGACTTTTTTTTCCTCTAGAATTCAAAGTCAATAAATTGAGAACAGTTTTCTAACACACATGGAACAATGTATTCCCAGTGCGTTCATCTGACCTGTAGCTAATGATGCTATAATCAAGCTAATATTTTATAGTATATTTCAATATCTCGCACCTACAGTACCACTGCCTAATTCGGTTCTTATAAAGATAAATGTTGCAATGTTACTTCTACAACCTAATAATAGTATATGAAATCACCAGTGAAAAGCTACTACGTTTCCTGTCTAGGAGAGAAAAGAGAAAGCAAGTTTTAGGGGTCCTTTTACTATGATGTGCTAACTGCTAAGCAGCCCATAGGTATAAAATGGGATTTAGTGCGCACTAAATCAGTTAGCGCACCTAACTAAAAGGACCACTTGATATAAATTCACTGGAAAAACAGTTTAGAACTGTTTCCTATTTACAGTGCATTTTATCTAGCAAAAAAGGTGCCGGCACTCAAATGCCTGGCCACCCTTCAGGGGTGGGGTGATCACTGAAGGACCCACCCCACAATAGCCAGGGCCCCTGCAACCAGTCACAGAATCTATGACAAGGCAGAATTTGTATGTAGAGCCTGAGCTCTTTCATTAAAATACTAGGAAAAAATGCCCGTTTCTGAGGGCAATGAAACGGGCGCTAGCAAGGGGCCCCCTCCCTCCGTCCCTCCGAGCTACTTGCCTTGTTAGTTCGCTGTGGCGTTTCGGTTTTGGGCCTCGAGTGTCATAGCTCCGCCCTCGACGTCATGACGTTTTGACGCGAGGGCGGTGCAGACACTCCAGGGCACACCGGATATCTCGGGCGCCTCAACTTCCGTGGAGGCTTCAGAACGTTGGGGTTGCCTTTTATATAGAGAGATGAGGACCATGGGTAAATTTTAGCAGACAGTAGAAAAGGTGCCGGTACTCAGTACCCCCTCAAAAAAAGCCCTGCCTATATACGAGTTTAACATTTCAATACTATAAATAAATAAGTTAATCTTTGGAGCTTTTTTTTTTTTTTACTAAAGCTTCGCCTGTGCTGATAGGCTTCTTAGCTAATTGCATTTTATACCTATGGACTTCTTAGCATTTAGCACGTGCTAAGCTATAGTAAAAGGGACCCTTTATTATTAGAGAGTCAGAGCAATGTGTGTTTTCCAGTTTGCAATACAAAGTACACTCCAGATTTTTTTTTTTTTTTTTAAGACAAATGGGTGCACCCCCCTCTTCAGTCTGTGAAAAGGGGAGATAAGTGCCACATTCTGGATTTTCAGACATTTCCTACTGCGTTACTTTAGAAAGTACAATAGTTACATCAAACGGCATCTGGCATGAGATCAAATCGGTGCCTTCATTCCATCAATAACAAAGGAATATTATTTCACCATGGGAAAGCACAAAGATCTGAGCACACAAAGAGACACTGTGAATTAGATCAATTCTCTCTGTCTCTCATAGCCAGGACTGTAATTTTAAGATCTCTTTCATTAAGGGGCATCAGAATCTGGGATTAGTGGTTTTTTTTTCCCCCAGGTTTAAGCCTAGATTCAATGTAGCATAATTTCAGGCATTTTTGAAATGTTTTTTTTTTTTTCAGATCAAGTGCTAATGCTCGAATTAACACCCATTAACTCATTGTTAGCCAGTTAGCATGCGCTAATGCGAACACTCTAGCCGGTTAACGTCTTCATTCTTCGCCCATGACAACCCCCCCCCCCCCCACCTAAAAATATACTTTAACAAATTTGCTAGCACAGGCTAACAGGCAAACATATTTTATTATTATTATTAACACTTGTTGTAAACCGTGAACTTTTATGGGGCCCTTTTATTAAAGGGTTGGCGCACGCAGCAGCCCAGCGGTAATTCTGCCCTCAGCGTGCGCCATTTCCAATGCTACAGAAATTTATTTCAGTGGTTTTACCGCTGGGGTTAACCCCCCCCCCCCCGGAGCCCTTACTGCCACCTCAGTGGGTGGTGGTAAGTGCTCCCCCCTGAAACGGTCATGCAGCAACTGCGAACTTACCGCACGTCCGTTTCTTTTTTCAGCCTTTTTACCCGTTGTGGTAAAAGGGGCCTCGGCGAGCGGCAAAACAAAAATGCACTGCCACTAGTGCAGGGCCCCTTAGGTGATATATCATATAAGTACATAAGTAATGCCGTACTGGGAAAAGACCAAAGGTCCATCGAGCCCAGCATCTTGTCCACGACAGCGGCCAATCCAGGCCAAGGGCACCTGGCAAGCTTCCCAAACTTACAAACGTTCTATACATGGTATTCCTAGGATTTTGGATTTTTCCAAGTCCATTTAGTAGCGGTTTATGGACTTGTCCTTTAGGAAACTGTCCAACCCCTTTTTAAACTCTGCTAAGCTAACTGCCTTCACCACATTTTCCGGCAATGAATTCCAGAGTTTAATTACACATTGGGTGAAGAAAATTTTCTCCGATTTGTTTTAAATTTACTACACTGTAGTTTAATCGCATGCCCCCTAGTCCTAGTATTTTTGGAAAGCGTGAACAGACGCTTCACATCCACCTGTTCCACTCCACTCATTATATTTTATTTTATTTTATATTAGTAAGTATAATGAGAATAACTACATTGACAAAAGTAACACAATTATAGAGCATTTTTTTTTGTTTTACTGTTACTTTATAAAATGTTAACATGAGAACATCCTTAATATCTACACCAGGGGCGTAGCCAGACCTCGCGGTGGGAGGGGCACATTTTGGTCTGCTGCCCGCCGCTCCCCACCCACTACCAAAGCAAATACCTTGGCTGGCGGGGCGGGGGGGGGGTCTCCAACCCCCGCCAGCGGAAGCGTTGTCCAGTGTCAGTCTCCGGTTCCTCCACATTGCCTGCCCTGCTCCCTCCGCCCCTCAAGTCCTGCACGCTCCTTTTTGTGCTCACTTTCACTAAAAGGAGCGTGCTGGACGTGAGGGGATGAAAGCGCAGGGCAGGCAACGCAGCGGCACTGGAGCTCGGTGCTGGACAATGCTTCAGCAGGCAGGGGTTGGGGACCCCCACCAGCAAAACCAGGGGCCCAGAGGAAATTTTTTGGGGGGGCCCAGGCCCTCATGGCCCCACCTAGCTACGCCACTTCTTCTGACACATATGTCATTCTAGACAAGGATTCATTATCGGTAGTGCTTGCTCACTGATCAGATCCCGGTGCAATTGAGTGGGTTCCTCATTAAAAAAAAGCTATTCTAGGAGGCTAAACATAACAGGGCGACATGTCTCCTAAGGCCAGTGGTTTCTAACTCAAACAAAGCAGAAGTCAACAGCCCCATTCTTAAAAAAAAAAAAAAAGTAGGTAAGAGGCTGCCGGATACTCACTGGTATTTTAGCCGGATCCTGTCGCTGTCCGGGTTGCAATACAGTCTCTCCAAGTGCTCCTGCGACTCGTCCGCCACACTCTGCCACGTGCCGCTGCTCTTCCTGCGGACCTGCCAGTGATACGGTAATACCGTGTGATGCTTGGGGCAGTCGCTGCCGTAGCCGCAAGACCCCCGCAGAAAATCCACACAAACGTCGATCCCGTCCTCCTGGTAGATGTGATACTGCAACTGGTTCAGCAGTTCAAAGACCAGTAGCAGGGACGCCTCCTCGGTTTTGTCCTGGAACATCCCAGCGTCCGGGCCGGGGGGCTGGTGCAGGCTGCACCGGCTCAAGCAGAAGTCCGAAGCGCCGTCCGAGCAGAGCGGGCTGGCGGCAGGATTGGCGCCCGGGTGCAGCAGCGGAGGATCCTGGAATGCGCCGTTGGCAGAATCAGCAGCATTTTCCGCGGAACTTTCTTCAATGAGTCCAGGCTGAGCCTCCGGGTCCCTCCGCTCTGGGGGTGAATGATCGGGCCGGGTCGCAACAAGGCTCTGGGTGGCCGGTAACAACGCACTGGCCTGCGGGGCCATCCCCAGCGCCGCCTTTGCAGCCGGTTCACACAAAGTGGCTGGATTCGCACTCTGAGTCCGGGGCAGGAAAACGCCATCGAGTGCGCCAGCTCCCAGCAAACTGCTGAATATGGGCCCCAGAGCCCGGAGAGTTTCCGTGTCCAGTCTCTTGGGAGCCGGTTTCTTCTTGAAGGTGGGTTTCACGGGGGGGATCTTGTCGCCCAGGCGCCTGGACGGGGGGAACTGGTCGTCCGTCGCTTCCGAGCGTTTCATGCCAGGATACTGGGCTCTGGCCACACACGCAGCTGCCCCGGGCTGGGCTTCCATGAGCTGCAAACTTCTCTCCACCGTGCTGAAAAACGCTTCAGCCATGGGAACTGCACCTGGG
Organism: Microcaecilia unicolor; assembly: GCF_901765095.1. Lineage (NCBI taxonomy): Eukaryota > Metazoa > Chordata > Amphibia > Gymnophiona > Siphonopidae > Microcaecilia > Microcaecilia unicolor. The sequence continues at coordinate 185,968,469 of NC_044040.1, read as the reverse complement.
GAGGGGGCGAGAAGGGGGAGGTTAATCTCACAAGGCAGCTGGCTACGAGCTCCTTTTTTATGCATCCCGTAAACCCCGAGCCCGCAAAGCAAGTGAATCCCACACGCTCACCCTTGCACGCCTGCCTTACTGCCTGCCAGGTAGTCCCACAGGAGGCTGCTGCAACCAGCTCTTACTTTCCCACCACAACACGGGGCACTCCTTTTTCCAAGTCACATACTTACAGAACGCAGGACATAAAAGGAGCCTTTCACAACAGTCACCCTGAAATTATCCGCAGCCGCAAATCATGTGCGAACACACCGACTTGCCACGCAGGGTGCTTTCTTACGGTCACACATTACTGGAGTTTGCACGGCAAGTCTGGCAGATTATCTTGATCTCTGTCACACGCCCAATGTGACACATCCACATGCCCCGGTTTCTCTCTCTCTCTCTCTCAGCACCCGTGCACGTACATATACAGCCAGCCTTCATTCAGGTCACAGGATGTACGGATTCAAGATTTGCAGCCGTCTCACGTTTCGCACAGGTTAAACGCACATGGGCAGTCAGACTCACATTCATAAATACAGTCACATACTTTTCTTGGCAAAGAATGTTGCCCTTGCTATGAAGAAACGACCTGACAGGAGGAAAGAGGCATTGCCAAGTAGATCAGACACGCAATGGGCTGATATAAATATTCTGGAGATGGAGATGCCAACTTTTCACAACCATTAAGCATGCTAAATTCAACACAAATGATCCCTTCTTGGTAGGGACGACCCCAAATATTAGGCAACACTAGGCAATCGCCTAATGGCAGCAGCTTCTTGGGCCATAGCAAAAACAATAAGTCCTGATGGCCACCCAAACTCAAAGAATCAGCAGCACATACTTATAGGGTGTCTCTTTGATGATCATGATTGTTGAGTTCATTAAACTCAAAGGGTCCCTTTTACCAAAGTGTGGCACAAGGGGGGGGGGGCTGTGCTGGCGTAGTGCGCCGTGGCCCCCCTTTTACCACAGTGGGTAAAGGGGAAGTCTCTCTTTCCTGCAGGAAATGGCTGTTCGGCCATTTCGGGGGGGGGGGGGACGAGCCCTTACCGCCACCCATTGAGGTGGCAGTAGGGGTTCCTACGCTAACCTGGCGGTAACCGGGTAGCACACAGCACTGCCCGATTACCACCGGGTACACTCTGGCGCTACAAAAATAAATATTAGCACCAGATATGATGGCGCGCCAGGTGTGGAAAGTACAATCTGGCTGCTGCGGTAGTCTGGCAGGTACTTCCTATTTAGCGAGTGGTAAGCTCACATTGGGCTTACCGCTGCTTAGTAAAAGGGGCCCAAAGTGTGTGTGTGGGGGGGGGGGGGGGCTATAGGATAGAGGCTTCAAAGTTAATTAAGGGGGCGGGGTTAAGCCTGAAGGTTCCTCTAAAGTACCCACTACCTCTCTGCTCCTTAGACAGTGAAGCCTATTTCCTCATGTAGGTCTGTAGAAATCTTCTGGAATAACAAACAAATCAAAGCCGTCTCTCAAAGTAAGCGGAGTGGAGGAGTGGCCTAGTGGTTAGAGCACTGGTCTTGCAATCCAGAGGTGGCCAGTTCAAATCCCACTACTGCTCCTTGTGATCTTGGACAAGTCATTTAACCCTCCATTGCCTCAGGTACAAACTTAGACTGTGAGCCCTCCTGGGACAGAGAAATATCTAGAGTATCTGAATGTAACTCACCTTGAGCTACTATTGAAAAAGGTGCGAGCAAAATCTAAATAAAGATTCTAGAATTCTAAAGAATAACACAATATTCCATGCAAGTGTAGCAACATTCCATGTAGAACCCCAAAGAGTAACAAGATTCTTTGGGGGTGGAGGAGTGGCCTAGTGGTTAGAGCACTGGTCTTGCAATCCAGAGGTGGCCAGTTCAAATCCCACTGCTGTGCCTTGTGATCTTGGGCAAGTCACCTAACCCGCCATTGCCTTAGACTGTGAGCCCTCCTGGCACAGAGAAATATCCAGAGTACCTGAATGTAACTCACCTTGAGCTACTACTGGAAAAGGTGTGAGCAAAATCTAAATAAATAAAGTAGGAACTAATGAGAGCAGAGTTCCACCATATTCCAACCAGAAAGCATGTAGTTCTATTACTTGTTTAAAAAAATGAAAGAAGAATTAACAATTAAACTAGATGAAAACAGAAAATAAAGCATTAGGCTGAGACCGTGGCTTTCAACCCATTCCTTGGAACACACCCAGCCAGTCAGGATATCCATAATGAAAATGCATAAGATAGACTTTCATGTGTACAACCTTTATTGTATGTAAATCTATGGCCAATGCAGTAACCATTAGGCTACTCCTCTCTAGTTTCCCGTCAAATGTAACCTACATTTTAAATTGCCACACCAGGCAACCCGACAAAATCCTAAGACTCACAACAGCTAACACAAAAAGTCCTCAATATGAACATCCAGTCTGTAGATCTCTTTGGACGACTGAGCACATCTCTGGAAGGACTTGTGATTTTCTAACATATAGTAAACTTCTCACGACCCGTATTTGCAATTCAAATAAACCTCTACTAAAGCAGTATTATGAAAACTATCTTTGAAACAAAGAAAAACAGAATTTGCATTTGATTATTTAAATAAGCATCTTGAACACAGCTCCTGTTCCCCCCCCCCCCCCATCCGCAGACGGTTCACTCAGTTAAAGCCGAATCATGTCTAGCTATTATAGAAAAGTGCAGCCAGCATTACCCGGCTACTCTCAGCCTGGAATCTGACTTGCAAAAGGCTCTTTAATGAAGCGATCAGCACCAAGGAGCTGATCTGAAAGAGTGTACAGAAAGCCCTTGTCCTCTACTTTACCTGGCACAGCAAAAGTCTGCCTCCTCTGCTCCCAACGATCCACCAAAGGAAGAGACAGCCGGCGAAAGCTGCAACAGAACAAAGCCACCACCACCCCCGATCCTGTCTCCCCGCCGTGTGTCTAGAGGGATAATGAAGCAAGAGGGTCTCTCTGCCTCTCTCCCTCCTCGTGCCTGTACTGCACGATACGTGCAAACCCACCCATCCTACCCCTCCACTGCAGCCAGCTCTCTACGTTCACATGAGTGAGTCCTCCAGCGGCTTGTTTTAAATATCATTTCCTGTAACCAGTGGCAGAAGCAGCCGCACGACTCTGGGAGGAGCCAGCGGCGGACTAGTAGTAGCGGGAAGGACAATCGCGCCGGGGCTGTGCGTGCGAGGTAGAACACAGTCTTCCTTTAGTTACCCTGCTCCCGGCTGCGCTGGGCTCCTGCGCCTCGCGAGCGCCATCTACTGGAGGAGAAATAATGGTTCGAGGCGGACAACCAGCACCCACCACCCGGCTACGTGAGAGAGCGCACTGGGATCTTCGCTTTCTTTCAGCCTTTGAAATCTAAATCTACTGCTGCTCCTTACTATCTTCTCTGTGCATCACGTGCGTAACTTTGAAAATGGTTCAGTTGCGCCACCGAAGCTCTACGAGCAAAAACAAGGAAGAATAGGTATTTACAGCTTACCGAATTGGATGCAAATCGGTGCGGAAAGAGCAAAATGTTTTATGATCTCCGGATTTTAGGGTTTGTTTTTCTTTCGTTTTAAATAAATGAGAGTCTCAAAAGGTTCAGCTTGCCAATTCCGGGGAGGGGTGAACTTCCTCCTCCTTGTCTTCCTCCAAGGGAATGGGGTCAGGGTGGTAGGTAGACACTGACTACTGGGCCACCAAGCAGGAGGGAAGACCATGGGACCATATCAACCTGGAGGTGGGCTACAGTACAGTATAAAGGGGGGGGCAAGGCTGGGGAGGAGGGGGGTCAGCCTCTTTTCTCTTCCTACTTGACACCTCCAGGTAGCAAGATAGGCATTATACAATGATTGTGTCCTGTGTCTCCCCTACGTGGCTTCTGCTCCTTCACAGGCCCCCTTTGCCAGTTCATCTCCTTTGTTTACTCCCTCCTTCCTCCCATCCCTCAGGTGCTGTTTTTTTCCTAGAAATTCCTAAGCTCTCCCAGGAAGTGCTGCCTTTCACCTCTGTGCAGTTGAAAGCTATACCAGGCCCAGCGCTTGGGTGGCTTCAGTTGAGAGGCCTCACCAGTGTCAGCTGTTGACTTGCCCCATCCAATTCTGGGCGGTGGGAAGCTGTGCCCTGGCACATCTAGGCATGCCTACAGTGGCATTTTACCTGGGCTAGGATGCATTTGCCTGAGGAGTGGTGGATTGCAGGGGATGAGGGAACTAGTTGATCTGATAGTATTTCTCTTTAAATGAAAGTATTTCATTGGCTTCCGGTTCGCAAGAGAATATCGTTTAAATCTGTTTGTATGATTTTTCTGCCTGTTTATGGCCTTACATCAGAACTTGTCACCAATTTAATCTGCATCTCTCGCTACATCTTCCTCCTGGTCTTTGAAGGTTGTTCATCCTCTACTAGAGGTTGAGATTTTCAAAGATGGCTGACTCTATCTTTTCGTCCTTTGCGATTTCCAAATAGAATCTTTTACCTTTGGATATTAGATTAGAGTTGAGCTATTGTGCTTTTTATAAAAAGCTTGTCTTTTTTGATAATAACTATTTTTAAATGAGATAGTGTTGGAATCTTATGTTAATTCTGTGATGTTGTATTTCTGTGCCATTATTGTGAATCGCATTGGACCCAGGTATGGAGATATAGCTAGGGTTACCATATTTTGTCCCCCAAAAAGGAGGACACATGCCCTGCCCCCACCACACACCCCACCCTGCCCCCTGTCACATACCCTGTCGCCCCCCCTCCCCATCACCCCCCCCCCTTACCTTACTACTGCCCTGGTGGTCTAGTGACCTCTTTGGGGCAGGAAAGAGCCCCCTCTTTCCTGCCCGGAGTGCTGCCCTGCATGCATCCTTCTTGTTGCTGATCCTCGGCGCCGAGTTATAATGGCCGCCGAGAGTTGAAGTCTCGCGAGGTCACTTCAACTCTCGGTGGCCATTTTGAATCGGCTCAGCAACAGGAAGGATGCATGCAGGGCAGCGCTCCGGGCAGGAAAGAGGGCGCTCTTTCCAGTCCCAAAGGCGGAAGAGGTCACTAGACCACCAGGGCACTAGTAAGTAAGGGGAGGCTAGCAATCTGCCCGTTTGTCCGGACTTCTGGATAAACGGGCAGGCTGGCGGGCCTGCCCGTTTGTCCAGAAATCCGGACAAACAGGCAGATTGGCAAAACCCATCCGGTTGCCCGGACATGCCCTCAAAAAGAGGACATGTCCGGGTAAATCCGGACATATGGTAACCCTAGATATAGCTGTATACAAGAGATATATTAATATTGGTATGGTCTGGCACTATGGTGCCAGAGCTGGAGCTTCCCACAGCTGTGGACAGTGGCGGTGGGAGTGTAGTGGAGGTAGCAGACAGGACGAAGCCTATCCAATGGGTGAGGGCCATGCAACTTGCAGCTCCTCCTGTAATAGCAGGCCGGTGACTTGGTGCTGTCCCCATCAGGATGTTCCCCTGGGCCCCAGGCATTACATCAATGGGCCCAGTTCATAATGGAGGAACCTGAGGTCTCCACACTAGCACTGGGGGTGGGTGTAAGGGGGCACAACATTATGTAGTCCAAGGGGCCACATAAGCCGAAGTCCCACCGGTGCTATGGTTCACACCTGTGTGATTTCCTTCTTTACGTTTAGGATTATATGAAGGTGCAGGGCAGAAGTGGACATGAGATCTGGCTGGGGGCAGGGGATGTTTGTTTTGTGCCCAAAGGCACTGGCTCCCACTAAAAGCATGAATTGCGTTCAAAGTTTGCCCCCTGGTCCACAAAATCGTTCACGGGGAAGCCCCGACCTATATGTCAGACCTTATAGACTTGCCTACCAGGAATGCAAAGAGATCAGCACACACGTTCCTCAATCTCCATTACCCTACTTGTAAAGGACTAAAATATAAATCCACATACGCGACCAGTTTCTCATATATCTGCATGCAGCTATGGAACGCACTACCGAAGGCCATAAAAATAACGCAAGACCTAACTATCTTCCGAAGGCTACTGAAAACAGATCAGTTCAAGAAGGCATACCATAAACACCCATCTTAAACACTAAAAAATAAGACTTTACACGACATAGACATAATTGAAATCTTATCACTTGACTGATCAACCTCCTTACCAATAATGAATAAGCATAACCACTTCAATCTCTATGTCGAATATGGTCTCTCCATAGTCGATGACCTAAAGAATGATACAACCCAATTTCGTACTCAGGAACGTTCATGTATTACTATAATTTATTCTTCCAATTTCTTACTCAGGAACTTTCATGTATTACCATAATTTATTCTTCCTTAACATATATATGCACATGATATATATCTATACCATGATCTGTTCACGTATGTTATGTTACATGTATGTTACCATGTATGTATGCAACTTAACACATTACCATTTGTAATTCTGTTACCCGGAAATGGCAACCGCCATTACGGCAAATGTAAGCCACATTGAGCCTGCAAATTGTTGGGAAAATGTGGGATACAAATGCTACAAATAAATAAAATGACTAGAGAGAGGTCAACAAGGAACCACAATGCAGGTTGTCATCACCAGAAACGTCAAGGGATAGGTAAGTGCACACAATCAGAATTCTGTTAAATTTGCATCTCTTGATAGTTCTGTGGCCTTGATGCGGCACCGTGGGGCAGAGGCTCCTATGGCAAAGGCAGGTATAGAGTCAGCCTTCAGGTTGTTCCTGATACATCTAGACAGTTATTGTTTGTTGGGTTCAAGTTCCAGGGAAACTATTATTTTGATAAGTGCATACCCATGGGATGCACCATCTACTGCACATACTTTGAAACTAATTCTTTTGTGCATTGGGCGATGGCTCAAAGGTCAGGTCATGGTAATATTGTGCATTACCTAGATGATTTTCTGTTCATTGGCTGGTGGGCACAACAGCATGCACAGATCTGCCAATGGAATTTCAGGGTGTTGCTAGGGACTTTGGCATACCAGTGCCAGAAATGGTATTCAATGTTGATGAGTCGGAGAAACTGAAACAACTCTCTATAAACCTCGGAGATGTAATGGGGCAATTTTACAAATTGAAGAGTAGCAAATCACCTGAACTGGAAGGTATACATCCCAGAGTACTGATAGAATTGAAAAATGAACTTGCAGAGCTATTGTTAGTAATATGTAATTTATCTTTAAAATCAAGCATGGTACCGGAAGATTGGAGGATGACCAGTGTAACAATAGTTTTTTAAAAGGGTTCCAGAAGTGATCCAGGAAATTACAGACTGGTGAGCCTAATGTTGGTGTCGTCAAAATGATAGAGACTATTATAAAGAACAAAATTGCAGAGCATATACATACACATGGATTAATGAGACAGAGCCAACATGGATTTAGTCAAGTATAATCTTGCCTCATCAATCTATTACCTTTCTGTGAAGGGGTGAAGAAACCTGGATAAAGGTGAGCTGGTCAATATCGTGTATCTGGATTTTCAAAAGGCGTTTGACAAAGTACCTCATAAAAGACTCTTGAGGAAATTAGAGAGTCATGGGATAGGAGGTAAATGTCCTGTTGTGGATTAAAAACATTTAAAAGATAGCAAACAGAGAGTAGGGTTGAATGGTCAATATTCTCAATGGAGAAGTGTAGATAGCGGGTTCCCCGGGGGTCTGTGCTGGGATCACTGCTTTTTAACATATTTATAAATGATGTAGAGATGGGAATAACTAGTGAGGAAATTAAATTTGCAGATGACACAAAGTTATTCAAAGTTGTTAAATCACAGGAAGATGTGAAAAATTGCAAGAGGACCTTACGAGACTGGGCATTCAGATAGCAGATGACATTTAATGTGAGCAAGTGCAAAGTGATGCATGTGGGAACGAGGAACCCAAACTATAGCTACGTGATGCAAGGTTCCACATTAGGAGTCAACGCCCAGGAAAAGGATTTAGTTATCATCGTTGATGATATGTTGAAACCCTCTAGTCAGTGTGCAGCAGCAGCCAAGAAAGCAAATAGAATGTGAGGAATTATTAGAAAAGTAATGGAAAACAAAAATGAGAATGTTATAATGCCTTTATATCGCTCCATCGTGTGACTGTACATTGAATACTGTGTCACTGCATCTCAGAAAAGATATAGCAGAATTAGAAAAGGTACAGAGAAGGGTGACAAACATGATAAAGGGGACAGGATGACTTCCCTATGAGGGAAAAGCTAAGGTGACTAGGGCTCTTCAGCTTGGAGAAGAGATGGCTGAGAGGAGATATGATAGAGATCTATAAAATGCTGAGTGGAGGGGAATGAGTATACCTGAATTGCTTGTTTTACTCTTTCCAAAAATATTAGGACTAGGGTGCACACAATAACACTGCTAAGTAGTACATTTAAAACAAACTAGAGAACATGTTTCTTCACTCAGCCTGTAATTAAACTTTGGAATTCATTGTGGTAAAAGCAGTTAGCTTAGCAGGGTTTAAAAAGGTTTGGATAATTTCCTAAAAGAAAAGTCCATAAGTCATTATTAAGATAGACGAGAAAATCCATTGCTTATTTCTAGGATAAGCAGCATAAACCTGTTTTACTGTTTTGGGATCTTGCCAGGTACTTGTGACCTAGATTGGCCACAGTTGGAAACAGGATACTGGGCTTGATGGACATTTTGTCTACCCCAGTATGGCAACGGTTATGTTCTTGGGTTCTGGTAAGGATTATGGGATCAGCAAGGAAGGTAACCTAAAGCGAGTATAATCCCTATAACAGCACTGGTGTCCAGTAGGGACCTTGATGTCTACTCAGACCTCTCTGAATAGACAAGTCCCCAAATGTGACAGGGTTATGAATCCTGCTCGTAAGCTCTCTGTGATTCCCATGATACAGGTTCCTCCAGCAAATCCCATGCTGTACTGTCACAAGCTGTTACAGGCTTCAGGGTTTACTGTCAAGGCACTTGGTGTGCTTGCCTGCTATGGGGCGGGTATCCTTTTGCTTATGGCCAGGGTGATGGCAGCCATCAGGTGCCACCACCCTCACATATGTATCATGAGAGACATCAGGGAGGACATCCAGGTCTGGGAGTCCTTCTTGAACACATTTAATGTCCATTTGGCAAGCAGTACTGGTCTCCAGTAGGGACCTTGACATTTACTCAGACATCTCTGTGGGAAAGGCTTCAGGGATTACTGCCAAGGCGTCTGGTGTGCGGCTGAATGATCAGACAGCTGGAGAGAAGAATGGCTGACCAGGAACAAACTTTTTCTAGAATTGTTCTCGATTCTGGTGACGCTCACTAACTGGGGTGGGAGGTTAGAAAACAAGAAGGTGGTGTTCTGGAGTGACAACAAAAGGGCGGTGGAAGTGATGAATAGGCAAGCTCTCCATGATTCCCATGATACAGATTCCTTCAGCAAGTCCCATGCTGTGCGGTCACAAGCTGTTACAGGTCCTCTGGCATTGATGTATCCTTCTGTGCTTGTACAGCTGGTTCCCTAAAATGAGACCACTTAAAACAGGAAAGCGAGTCAGCAGTTACATGTTGCACCCATCTCATGTTCAAGTTCAGGCAATCTCAAAATGGCTGGTACAACCTCCAGAGGCAGTCTTGCGAGACTACCATGGGAGGTCTGGGGATCACTCTTGCCCCACCTAGGTCGCTAGACCACCAGAGCTTCTAAGGTAGGCCTGGAGAGGGCCTATGGGTGGTAGGAGGGTGGTACTTTTGGTCGGGGTGAGTGGCATTCTGTCAGTGGTGGGGGCAGTGGCCCACCTTTCTGTCAGGAGGCTGGGGGTATGCAGACTTCTTTTGGTCCGGGGAATGCCACCCCAGTTTCAGTTTTGGACAAAACTGTGCAGCAAATTTCAGCCACAGATTCGATTCTGGCCTCAACTGAAAAACCCAGTTTTGATTGCCCTCAGAATCCAAGCACCTTCCTTTTGCATAGGTGTGGTATCTGAGGCTGTGCAAGGCAGGCTACTGCACACAGTGATCCAAAGGATTGGGAGATGTCAGTTGGCTCAGTGCCACTTTAACATCATTCATCAACAGCGGGGGCAAGTGTGGATGGCAAGTCACTCCTACATGCTATGAACAGGGTGGTGAGCATCTATATGGACATGCGAAATACGAAAGCGCTAAACCCCTAAGAGAAAAATTACACTGGCTTCCACTGAAAGAACGAGTTGCATTCAAAATCTGTACCCTGGTTCATAAAATCATCCATGGTGAGGCCCCAATATACATCAGACCTCATAGATTTACCAACCAGGAACACAAAAAGATCAACACGCACATTCCTGAACCTCCACTACCCCAGTTGCAAAGGACTTAAATACAAATCAATATATGCATCTAGCTTCTCCTACATCAGCACGCAACTGTGGAATAAACTACCAAAGGCCTTTAAAGCAATGCGCGACTTAACAGCATTCTGGAAGTTACTAAAGACCAATCTGTTCAAGATGACATACCATAATGACCCATCATCGTTGACCTAACATCTAAACTCTATCACAACCAGATAAAACTGAATTCTCTTCACCTGATTGCTTCAGTTTGCCACCAATGAACATTAACGATTTACCCCCTTATCTCTTTTGCCGAAATGAACTGTTTAACTAACTTACTTTATATATATATATATATATATTGTACTTTAACATTTATGAACTTTATTGTAACACTACTTTGTATTTCTCATTCCGGAAATGGCGATCGCCGTTACGGCATACTGTAAGCCACATTGAGCCTGCAAAAAGGTGGGAAAATGTGGGATACAAATACAACGAATAAATAAATATGTATATATGATCAGCAACTGGTCCAGCACCCAGAGGAGGAAGAGTGGTATGGCATGGCTGAAGCATTGACAGCACTGATGGAGAGTCTAGCGTGGCAAGGGCTAGTGATCTCCGCCTGGGTGTGAGTGACTTCAGCAAAGTGCCAGCCACAGTGGTCATAAAGAGGGATTTGTCTAGGCCAGGTTTAGCCTACCTCAAGAGGGCAAGAAATCTCATTCAGCTCCAGCTGATGTTATGCACACCAAGGGGCTGCATCATACTGAGTCTGCACACTTGTTGGACACTAACCATAATCCTATATAATAATTCTCACCTCCAACGTTCTGACTTGCCTGGGACCGTGGCTCATTCTGAGTTGGTCTGCTAGGCTCCATAGATTTTATTTTATTTTTTATTTATTTATTGCATTTGTATCCCACATTTTCCCACCTCTTTGCAGGCTCAATGTGGCTTACAATACATCATGAATAGTGGAAGCATATAGGAAAAGATACATTTAGCATTATAGAAGGATTTGGGGTAACATGATAATGATAGAACATAATAGTAGTTTAACAAGTAAACGTGATCATGATAAAACATTTTAGTATTGTACAAGCAAAAAATTGTAAGACAGTTCTGGATATTTGTATTGGGTTCATATTTGTTGGTCTTTGTGGTATGCCTTGCTAAACAGATGGGTCTTTAGTAGTTTGTGGAAGTTAGTTAGTTCATAGAGTGTTTTTAAATTGCGTGGTAGCGAGTTCCAGAATTGTGTGCTCAGGTAGGAAAAGGTTGACGCATGTGTTAGTTTGTATTTTAGACCTTTACATTTGGGGAAGTGAAGATTAAGGAATGTGCGGGATGATTTTTTGGCATCTCTGGGTGGTAGGTCTATCAGGTCTGACATGTAGGCTGGAGCGTCTCCGTAGATGATTTTGTGAACTAGGGTGCATATTTTGAACGTGATGCGTTCTTTGAGTGGGAGCCAATGTAGTTTTTCTCGTAGGGGTTTAGCACTTTCATATTTTGATTTGCCGAATATGAGTCTAGCTGCAGTATTCTGAGCTGTCTGACGTTCTTTTGATTATTTGCTCTTTGCAGCTAGCGTAGAGTGCATTGCAGTAATCTAGATGACTGAGTACCATTGATTGTACCAGGTTGCGGAAGACGTTCCTTGGGAAGAAAGGTCTTACTCTTTTTAATTTCCACATTGATTGAAACATTTTCTTGGTAGTGTTTTCTGCGTGATTCTCAAGTGTTAGTTTCGATCAATGGTAACTCCAAGAATTTTTAGGGTGTCCGAAATTGGAAGATCAGGCTGACATCACCGTAGCCATTATGATGTCAACTTCAGAACCCGGGGGGGGGGGGGAGGAGGAAACATGCCTCACAGCTGATCCATGTCCAGAGGAGGGTCGCTGGACATGGGTGGCTGGAGGGGGGGGGCAGGGGAGAGAGGAGGGTCACTGGACATGGGTGGCTGGAGGGGGGCAGGGGGTCGCTGGACATAGGTGGCTGGAGGGGGGCAGGGAAGAGAGGAGGGTCGCTGGACATGGGTGGCAGGAGAGGGGGCAGGGGAGAGAGGAGGTTCGCTGGAGGGGGGCAGGGGAGAGAGGAGGTTCGCTAGACATGGGTGGCTGGAGGGGGGGCAGGGGAGAGAGGAGGGTCGCTGGACATGGGTGGCTGCAGGGGGGGGCAAGGGAGAGAGGAGGGTTGCTGGACATGGGTGGCTGGAGGGGGGCAGGGGAGAGAGGAGGGTCGCTGGACATGGGTGGCAGGAGGGGGGGCAGGGGCAGGGGAGAGAGGAGGTTCACTGGACATGGGTGGCTGGAGGGGAGAGGAGGGTCGCTGGACATCCACACCCTCATCCACACCCTTGTCACCTCTCGTTTAGACTACTGCAATCTGCTTCTTGCTGGCCTCCCACTTAGTCACCTCTCCCCTCTCCAGTCAGTTCAAAACTCTGCTGCCCGTCTCGTCTTCCGCCAGGGTCGCTTTACTCATACTACCCCTCTCCTCAAGTCGCTTCACTGGCTCCCTATCCGTTTTCGCATCCTGTTCAAACTTCTTCTACTAACCTATAAATGTACTCACTCTGCTGCTCCCCAGTATCTCTCCACACTCGTCTTTCCCTACACCCCTTCCCATGCACTCCGCTCCATGGATAAATCCTTCTTATCTGTTCCCTTCTCCACTACTGCCAACTCCAGACTTCGCGCCTTCTGTCTCGCTGCACCCTACGCCTGGAATAAACTTCTTGAGCCCCTACGTCTTGCCCCATCCTTGGCAACCTTTAAATCTAGACTGAAAGCCCACCTCTTTAACATTGCTTTTGACTCGTAGCCACTCGCCTCCACCTACCCTCCTCTCTTCCTTCCCGTACACATTAATTGATTTGATTTGCTTATTTTATTTTTTGTCTATTAGATTGTAAGCTCTTTGAGCAGGGACTGTCTTTCTTCTATGTTTGTGCAGCGCTGCGTACGCCTTGTAGCGCTATAGAAATGCTAAATAGTAGTAGTAGTAGTGGACATGGGTGGCTGCAGGGGAGCCGAGGAAAACTTTGCTAGTGCCCATTTCAATTGTGTCAGAAACGGGCCTTTTTTACTAGTAGATTCTAATTGACACTGCAGTATGCAGCTGAGAAAGGGGACAGAGTTTATGTAACGTACCACAGTTCATTGTGGGGGGCCTAGGGGAGGGGAAGCATTTCCCCTAGTCTGTGGTGGGGACCTGAGCCAGGTACAAAACAAGGTAAGGTATACACATGTGAGTTTATCTTGGGCAGACTGGATGGACCGTGTAGGTCTTTTTCTGCCGTCATCATCTACTATGTAACAACCATTTCAGTGGGTGCTACAGTGAGGGGCACAGTACCATCTGGAATTGGAGATCAGCACCGCCCATGGAAGTCAGGTAGAGGTTCAAGGATCGGGGTTCGGTCTGGCTCTGGAGGGCAGGCCAAGGGCAAAGAACTGAATATCCTGCTAATGACAACTGGCTCAGGTCTGATGTATTCCAATAAATCTGCCACTTGTAAGCCAAATGGTTTCTGTGTGTTTACTCTAGGTGATAGGGGGAGGGAAGGAAGCAGACATCTGTCTTGGTTACTTTTTTTTTCAGTCTGTACAGTTAAAATTAGTGCCGTTGGACAGTGTATCTGCTTTTGAATACTGTTTCTGTGGCAAACACAAAATGTCTACGAAACAATATTTTACTTCTCCAACTTTAAATCATGCAAACCAGACTGCATAGCTCCTCCTATATGAAATGTCATTGGGTTCTTTAAGAACTGTGGTCTTTCCCTATCCAGAAAGGACAGAAACATTCAGTGGAAATGAAGTCAGCAGTTAAGTATTAATTTAGGTTTATATACACTCAATGTTACTAACTGCATAAGAAAAAGTTTGATGTATAATTACATTATAATACAGCTAAAATGACCATGGGACACCAGGGTAATAGAACACCTTTCTGGTTGGAAGGACCAATCTCTGGCCCCGCCCCTAGCTCTCTATTTGCTGATGCTGTGTTGGGCAAAACAGAACCTCAGTGTTCTCCCCTATTACTTAATTTGATATAAATATTGTTTTCAAGAGCTTTGTCAAAAAGAGTAGAATGAGGAAAATAGGATAAAGAATCCAACGTGGATAAAGAACCTGATGCTGTAAGCCTTTTCACCTGGTGGCACAAAATGGGAAAAAGACATAGACCCCAAGGGTACTAAATTATAAATAGGTAATCCTAGAGAAAGCCCAGAAACACATATGGAAAGTGGCGTGATGAAGGGCTATGCTGGGAGTTTTAGGGAGGTGGTGGGCCAAGGAGCACAGCAGCCAATATTAACATAGGGCCGTGTCCCCTGACCTTCCCTCACCTCCTTTCTCTGATCACAGCTCCCAGATATCATGGGAGCCATGATGGACTGGGTTCCCACCATGACTGGACTTCTGTGGCACAGGAAGGACGAAGCCTGGGGTCAGGTGATGGTGGCTTTCAAAAGCCATCAACAGGGGAAGCAAGGCCTTTTTTTTTTTTTTTTTTAAATATCAGCTCCTGACCTCCCCTCCCCAATGATGCCCTTTTGGTATGACCGCTGAATACCAATTGCCATAGTTGCAGGCATACCCAAGCCAGAACCTAACGTTAATGGAAGACTGTTGTTTGAAGTGGGAGAATTGCCCTATAGCGGAGAGGAGCTGCTTTGGCAGACCAGAGAACCCCTAATTACACCACAAGGCTCACGCTGATCCCAGTTAACACTAAAGAGCAGGCCTCAAAGTTATTGCAAATGCACTGATAATTACTGGTTCAGATTTTTCACTGTTATTTTTAATAAAGCTGCAGCCTCCCCCCCCCCCCCCCCCGCCATATCTATCTACTGTGTCAGCGTGTTTTATGTGCTGCATAATGTTTCTTTAGATCAGTGAGGAAGGAAATGAATATCAGGGACTAATGAAGGGGCAGGGGTCCCGGCTGCCTATGTTTCTGTAGTAAACAAAGAATGGGGTTTCTTCATCCTTTGTGTATAGAACAGTACGTGACAAGCTGCCCTGTCCTGGTATTGCTGGAAGCTCTGATCTCACAGGTTACATGGGCTTCTTTTAGGTGTTTCCTGTAACCGCTGGTGTAGCAGCTGCATGAGTCTGGAGGAGCCAGCAGTCAGGGCTTCAAGCAGGAAGTGACTGATGCTGCCTCTGCTTGTCTACATACTGAAAGTGTGAGACGGAGGGAATGGACTTGTTTGTTTAGTACTGGCTGGCTTCTGATTCAGCTCTGGAGAGGGAACTGGAAGGGCCACTTTGTTCCCAAGATAGAAGAAGCTTGTGTGGGAAAGACACTGTTAACTACACTTCGAACATACTGTACAAATTTAGTACAAGCCCTTTAGATTTTACTGTCACTGGTATCATTAAAGACAATTACAAAGGGCCTGATTTATGACAAGCTTTTTAAAATCTGTATCCATGAAGAAGAAATCAATTTATTGGTTTATTTTGGTCTTGATGCCATCCTTCGTGAACCACCCAGGGTGGGTTACAATAAAATATAGGCAAACCAATATGAATAGTAGGTAATATGTACACACTGTGCCAACAGTTACATAAAGTACAGCAGCACAGCATCAACAGTACTGAAACATGTAAGCCGCATTGAGCCTGCCATGAGTGGGAAAGCGCGGGGTACAAATGTAACAAAAAAAAAAACAGAGGTCAAACAAGAACAGCGGCAAAGAACTGCCCCCTCCTCACTGCCTAATGGTAAAGAAATCAATTTTCAGGGAAAGATGCACTAACTGTGTATTGGCACTGAAATCATTAGCACAGACCGCATTTAAATGTACGTAAATATGGTCATTTAGTACCCCGCAGCATAAAAAAATAATAAAAAATCTTTCAGGCACATTTGGCGCTGTAAAAAAATAACACCAGGTCGGGGGCAGTATTGAGGGTTGGTTGAGAGAAGAGGTATCTAGCAGCACCCCTTCTCTCCTACCAATCCAACCACCCTGCCCCAGACGGGCTTCCCCAAAGACATGCCCAAGCCTCCCCGTTCCCCCAAAACCTTAAAATCTTGGCGTTGCAGTGGACCCCGACCCCAAAACCTTAAAAAAAATCTCTCCCCACCCTTCGGATAGAGCGCTTGCCCGACCCAACCTGGAAGACCCTTGGCCAGGCCCAACCCCCAAGTCACCACTGGCCCTGGAGGCTAGTTGAATCCTACCCCCTCAAACCCATCCACATACCTTGCCATAGGAGGCAGGAGGTATGCCTACTCCCTTCTGACTCTGGGCCTGCCCTCTTCAAAATAGTGGTGCCTTGCATGGTGCATCTTGGGATGCACTGGGAGGAGCCTAAGTACCATATAAGGTACTTAGGCTCCTCCTAGTACTAAACAAACAAGCCCCACCCAGTGCATTCCAGAATGCACTGGGCAGGGGCAGGGCACTGCCATTTTGAAGAGGGCGAGCCCAGAGGCAAAAAGGAGTAGGTATCCCTCCTGCCTTCTACAACAGGGTATATGGAGGGGTTTGGGGGGGGGGGATTCCACTAGACCGCCAGGGCCAGTGGTGACTAGGGGGTTGGGCTCAGCCTGACACAACTTGCCATGGCCTGGCTGACCCCTGGCCAGGGGTCCACTGGGGGGGGGGGACCACCGGGAATTTTTTAGGCTTTGGGGAGGGGAGGCTTGGGCTCAGGCTTAGGGAAGGGTTTGGGAAGAAGGGGCCGTGGCATGCTGCATAGCATACTTCACTTTTTTGTTTTTGACTTTCCTATCAGTTATTGAGCCAATCAGTGCTCTGGCACTGACAGGAAAGTTAGCCCAGAGTAATGAGCAGCAAATTACTACTGTGATTTTAACGCGGCATAAATTTGCATGTGCACTACTATGAGGATGGCATGTTATTTTTCCTTTACTGGATTTGCAGTACAGTTCCCTCTACCGCAAATCTTTTGAGCATCCCCTCATCAATGCTTATTTAGGGGTCCCTTCATTAAGTTGCATTAGGCACTAATGCACACCTAATACAGCAAAAATGGCCTAACAGGAAGCACTAAGGCATCATGTGGGCACGATAAATATTTTTTGGGGAATGTTTTGGGAGGTGTGTCAGGGGTAGAAAACAGGTGTTCGTATGCTAACCAGTTCATCTACATTATTGCATGCTAAGTGGAGGAGTAGCCTAGTGGTTAGTGCAGCAGACTCTGATCCTGGAGAACTGGGTTCAATTCCCACTGCAGCTCCTTGTGACTCTAGGCAAGTCACTTAACCCTCCATTGCCCCAGGTATGAATAAGTACCTGTATATGCTATGTCAACCACTTTGAATGTAGTTAAAAAAACAAAACAGAAAGGCAGTATATCAAGCCCCATTCCCTTTCCCCTAATTGGTTAGGATAATGTGGGAGGCCTTACTGCCTACAACATAGATGGTAGTAAGTGCTCCTTTGGTCATTTTTAAAAATTGCCATATGCTAATGGCAACATTAGCACATAAATGTATATACAAGGGACTATCGAGGATGCATTTCAACTAAAACTCAATAAAGAAAAAACTCATTGTCTCATCCTCTCATCCCAACACAGCGCGGACATCCCCACAAGTATCAACACCCCAGATCACACCCTTCCTATCTCAGACAGCTTGAAAATCCTCGGCCTTACAATGGACCGTAACAACACTAGAGAGCCAAGTGGCATCCACAACAAAGAAAATGTTCCACTCAATGTGGAAACTCAAACGCGTGAAGCAATTCTTCCCGAGGGAAACATTTCACAACCTGATACAATCAATGGTACTAAGCCACTTAGATTACTGCAATGGAATTTATGTGGGATGTAAAGAACCTTAAAGAAACTTCAGACCGCTCAAAACACGACAGCTAGGCTTATATTTGGTAAAACGTGATTTGAAAGTGCAAAACCCCTCCGTGAAAAACTACACTGGCTCCCAATCAAAGAACGCATCGCCTTCAAAATCTGCACCCTGGTTCACAAAATCATCTACGGCGAAGCCCCGAGTTACACGACAGACTTGATCGACTTACCAATTAGAAATACATCCGAATCAACACGATCTTATCTAAATCTGCAGTACCCAAGCTGCAATGGACTTAAATACAAAACAACTTACGCATCTAGTTTTTCCTACATAAGCACACAACCGTGGAACGCATTACCAAAAGCCTTGAAAACGACATACGACCACCTAAACTTCTGGAAATCACTAAAAACCAACCTGTTTAAAAAGGCATACCCTACCGATCCAACTTAAATGCCTAATCTCTGCAACACAACCAAACTAAAGCACGTAATGGACATAACACAACTCTTCTGTTCTCAGATTCCCTAGTGTGGCTGTGCCACATGAACTTGATCTTACCACAACATCACCCTGTATTTGTTCACACCGGAGCCTGCAAAGGCCTCTCCGGTACTATGTAAGCCACATTGAGCCTACAAATAGGTGGGAAGATGTGGGATACAAATGTAATAAAGAAATAACTTGATAACG
Organism: Microcaecilia unicolor; assembly: GCF_901765095.1. Taxonomy (NCBI): domain Eukaryota; kingdom Metazoa; phylum Chordata; class Amphibia; order Gymnophiona; family Siphonopidae; genus Microcaecilia; species Microcaecilia unicolor. Next base: position 185,949,660 of record NC_044040.1, on the reverse strand, counting down.
GTACAACTTCAAAATATTCCTCCGCAGATGAGTATATGTCAACTTTTTAACACAACAAATCCCTCCAGTCTTATCACTTTTCCATCGATTTTATTAATTTCATTAAAAATGAGAGGGAAAGCCTCAATTGACTCCTCCTTGGCTACACAGCCGATCACTTCCAGGAGTTCATGCAGTCATCATTGACTGAAAAACCACTCAAAAATGTTTATTAGATTGAGCTATAATGTCCATATAAACATGTTACTTAGCTTTTTGAGCTTTTGGGATTTGGTGTGTTAAAAAGCTGACATATACTCATCTGCAGAGGATTATTTTGAAGTTGTAACATTAGCAAACAGCCCTTAATGAAAAAAAATTAGAAAGCCGGGGTTTTTTACAGCTGCTCTAAACATGGCTTTAGTGTGTAGGAATGACCCGTGTAAGAGCATGTTAAGGCAATTTGCTACTGTAGCTTACTAAAAGGACGCCATAGTTAATTGATAAATCAATGTCTCAGGCTTGAGACGGCAGTGGGTAGGTGAGTGTAACCACTTTCAACCACACTGATTATTGGCTAATTTTTGATCAGTACAAATTTTTTATAAGGTGTGGAAATGTTGATCTGTACAACTTTTCTATACAGTGTGCTTCCGAGAACAGATGCAGAAAGTTACTGTGAGCAGAAGGCTGAGTTACTGTGAGATGTAAGTACGTGTTAATGGACAGAGAATGCAGAAAGAGGTTCAGCACAGGAGTTACTTGCACGGTATATTAAAATTCATAGTAATGAGACCATTAGCTATTCTGCTGCAATGCAAGGAGTAAACAGGGTATTTTAAAGTGTGTATAACATGAGAAATTCAGTGTCAGATCCAAGGCAGTGTAGATAAGTTTTTATCCCAGTTTTTGAGATTTACTGCTACTACTACTACTATTTAGCATTTCTATAGCGCTACAAGGTGTACGCAGCGCTGCACAAACATAGAAGAAAGACAGTCCCTGCTCAAAGAGCTATGTAATAAAAGTGAGCCAAGTATAGGACAATCAAGCCATTGTGACATCACTGATGAGGTTGGCTCTTATTGGTGGACTGAGGCATTATGACATCACAATATTAGCTCTGGTTACAAGAGACTACTACTACTACTATTTAGCATTTCTATAGCGCTACAAGGCATACGCAGCGCTGCACAAACATAGAAGAAAGACAGTCCCTGCTCAAAGAGCTTACAATCTAATAGACAAAAAAATAAATAAAGTAAGCAAATCGAATCAATTAATGTGAACGGGAAGGAAGAGAGGAGGGTAGGTGGAGGCGAGTGGTTACAAGTGGTTAGGAGTCAAAAGCAATGTTAAAGAGGTGGGCTTTCAGTCTAGATTTAAAGGTGGCCAAGGATGGGGCAAGACGTAGGGGCTCAGGAAGCTTATTCCAGGCGTAGGGTGCAGCGAGACAGAAGGCGCGAAGTCTGGAGTTGGCAGTAGTGGAGAAGGGAACAGATAAGAAGGATTTATCCATGGAGCGGAGTGCACGGGAAGGGGTGTAGGGAAGGACGAGTGTGGAGAGATACTGGGGAGCAGCAGAGTGAGTACATTTATAGGTTAGTAGAAGAAGTTTGAACAGGATGCGAAAACGGATAGGGAGCCAGTGAAGGGTCTTGAGGAGAGGGGTAGTATGAGTAAAGCGACCCTGGCGGAAGATGAGACGGGCAGCAGAGTTTTGAACCGACTGGAGAGGGGAGAGGTGACTAAGTGGGAGGCCAGCAAGAAGCAGATTGCAGTAGTCTAAACGAGAGGTGACAAGGGTGTGGATGAGGGTTTTGGTAGAGTGCTCGGAAAGAAAGGGGCGGATTTTACGGATGTTGTAAAGAAAGAAACGACAGGTCTTGGCAATCTGCTGGATATGAGCAGAGAAGGAGAGAGAAGAGTCAAAGATGACCCCAAGGTTTCGAGCTGAGGAGACAGGGAGAATGAGAGAGCCTGCCTGCAGGGGCAGAATGACCATTCGGACCAGTCTTTCCCTCCATCCCCAGGTCCATCCTCTCTCTCTCTCCCTCCCACGTTCCATCTCCGACCCCCCAACCCCAACCTGGAGCGAGAAAAGAGCTTCCAATTTAAGCGGTAAGAAAAAGGGGCAGGAGAAGCTGAGTCTGCACTTACTATCCTGAGGTGTGGTCCGCTTATACCAGAACTTCTCTCTGCCGCAGCCCGCCCCCTTCTGACGTAACTTCCTTCTTCTGCAAGGGCGTGCCATGGCTTCTCCTTTACATTACATTACATCCAGGCTTGTAGCCCGCTAACACCTCAACAGTTCTAGGCGGGTTCCAATCAAAGAAGCCAGAACAAACTTCTGGGATACAGTATCAATAACATATTAATTATAACATTTTCTAAACAGATGTGTTTTTAGGAGCTTCCTGAATGCAAATAAAACTGTGATAAAGAAAATAGCTCTGCTACTTTTTTCCATAAACGTACTCCCTAGACTTCTAATAGCCTGTCGAAAAGACCTGTAAAAAGAATGTCTTTTTAGAGAGAGTTTTTGTTATAGTGAAGGACGTCCATAAAGGACGTCCTTGGCATGCGCAGAGCAGCCAGCATAACGCTTGGCTGCTCTGCGCATGCTCCACCGGTCGATTGGCCGACTGTTTAACGATGGAATAGAGAATGCAAGTGAGCTACAACGAGCAGCTCATTTGCATTCCTATTCCTTGATGTATGCCCGTTCCTTACCGATTCGCTAAGGGAATCGAGCCCAGATGCATCAAACAAACGTAACAAAATCTAAATCGTTAAAGTCCTTAACGATTTTGAAAAACCGAAGCATGCACCAAAAAAACAGGTCAAACATGTTCGTTGCGGTATCCAGAAGTACAATGTATCACTGAATCGTAATCCCCGTCGTAATCGGCCCCTAAATCATGCGCAGAGCAGCCAAGCATTATGCTGGCTGCTCTGCGCATGCCACAAACGTCCAAAAAAAACCACAACACAAACACGTGGCTCCCCACTTCCCCCTGCACTAACCAAAACATTAAAAAAATCCAAATGGGGGGGCGTGTTAAGATGGCGCCGTGAGCGGAGGTGTTGGAAGCGAGCTCCTGCCTACTACTTGCTGAATTTTGAATTATTTACCTGTTTTTTGTAAATGCCGCATACCAAGCGTAAGGGGACGACTCGGGGGGTTTCCCTTCAACCCGTGACGTCCACACCGGCAAGCGGAGGTTTGGAACGCTTCTTCCCCGCATTGTCCCGAAGAAGCGGAGCGGAGTCCTTAGCAGGAGGGACCGGTGAAGCGATCCCCCCGCAGGAAATAGAAGTTTCTCTCTCCCCGCCTTTCTCTACGACGCCTCCTTGCCCTGCAACTGCCTTGAGCGGGACGGGGTTTCTTTCGGAACCCGGAAAGGGTTATTCCGAGGAGCTCAGAGGGGAGTCCAACTCCGTAAGGATATCTGCAGCTACAGGAGAGACGGAGGTGAGCCTGGGCAAGATCTGGCTGAAGTTATTGGAAATAGAAAAAACCCTGAGACAATCTTCGGATGAGGTAAAGACTCTGAATTTGAATGTACAGGAAGTGAAAAACTCCCTAGATATGGCAAAACAAGATTTTTCTTCTAAGATTGAGGCCTTAGAGAGAGAGACAAAGCAAACTGATGACTTTAAAATGGCTGTGGTAAAAGATAATATGGAAATTAGAAGAAAACTGGAACAAGTAGAGAATTTTAATAGGAGATTAAATCTCCGAATATTGAATTTCCCTAGAATATTGGGAGAATCTCCAAAAGACATGTTCCAGAGATATCTAAAAGAAAATCTAAATTTTCCCCAAGAAGTTTTTCCTCCTTTGAATAAGATCTATTACATACCAAGTACGATGAAAAAAGTTGGGACAGAGAACTCTATAGACTTACAAAATGTCACAGCCATTCTGGAGCAAACAATTGAAGAATCACCTGAAAGGGGGACGTTGATAATTTCCTTTGTATTTCAACAGGATTTAAACGCAGTAATGCGTCTTTACTTTAAATCAACTAACCGCGTTTTTGCTGGCCAAAGATCTGGCTTTATCCGGATGTGACTAAGTCTACACAAGAAAAACGTAAAAAGTTTCTCTCTATGAGGTCAAAAGTATTGGAATTGGGAGGTTCTTTCCTCCTGGCTTATCCTTGTAAATGTGTCATCAGGTTAAATCAAGTTAAATATATATATTATATGCCTGATCAGCTTCAGACTTTCCTAGACAGTAAACAGCGATAGAGTTGAGATATATATGGGACTAACGGAACCAAAATTTTCAGTTATATGTTATGATTGTGTTATCTTCACTAATTCCTGCCCCCCCATTATTGGGGTCTAAGGAAGCCAATATTTTGTCTTTATTAGGACAATTTGCTTAATTATTATTTTTCCTGTATTAATTACTCAAGGCTGTATTACACTTTTGCAGTATGATAATTTCTGTAATAAGTATATAAAAAATTAATACAAATTATGAAACATAAAAAAATCCAAATAGATTGGGAGGGGGCAAAGGCGCTCATCAGGAGCGTCCTGTATGGGTGCCCTTGCCCCCCCCCCCCCCGAGATCGCCGCTGTTCCCCGCTTCAGCCGGTTTTAATAAAAACAAATCTCCAAATTTTCTCATTCCCGGTCCCCCTCCCTTCCTGTGTTTCCTGTCCATTGCTCCAGGGCTCCACCTCCCGCCATCCTCCGCCCCGTGCCCCGCCCCCTGGGATCATCGCCGTCGCTCCCACCCTCCACCGGACCCCCCCTCCACATTACCGTCCCGTGCAGTGCCTCTCACCTGTATGCGAAGGTGCTGCACGGGATAAAACATCTGATCGCCAATTGCTTCTCCCTTCTCCGACGTCAGTCTGTTGTTCCTGGGCCTGCCCTCCATTGACGTAAGTTACCTAAGCAATTGGCGATCAGATGTTTTATCCCGTGCAGCACCTTCGCATACAGGTGAGAGGCGCTGCACGGGACGGTAATGTGGAGGGGGGGTCTGGTGGAGGGTGGGAGCGATGGCGACGATCCCAGGGGGCGGGGCACGGGGGCGGAGGCGGAGGATGGCGGGAGGTGGAGCCCTGGAGCAAGGGACAGGAAACACAGGAAGGGAGGGGGACCGGGGATGAGAAAATTTGGAGATTTGTTTTTATTAAAACCGGCTGAAGCGGGGAACAGCAGCGATCTCGGGGGGGGGGGGGGGGCAAGGGCACCCATACAGGACACTCCTGACGAGCGCCTTTGCCCCCTCCCGATCTATTTGATTTTTTTTTTTTTTGGTTAGTGCAGGGGGAAGTGGGGAGCTACTGGTTTGCGTTTTTATATAACTTTTTTTTTTTTTACATGCCAGCTTGCATTTTTAAGGTGCAGGAGGGAGCGGGGAGATGACAGCTCAGGCCTGAACGACAGGTCTAAGAGCTCGCTAAATTTGTCACGTTAAATGATTCGTTAGAATCGTCGGTATGGTTAGTGCATAGCGAATTGTCCACATTTCAATGGTAGTTTCTGGTTTGCATTCCGTTTTCGTTATCTGCTAGTGGCTTCAGAAAAAGGCCTATAATGCATGCAACGGTTGCAAATTTTGTCGTTAGAGGGTCATTAAAGGGTCGTTAGAGTTTTGTGCATCTAGGCCTCGGTAAGGGAAGGGCTATAACGATCGATTAGTGCATCTAGCCCCTAGTCCTTTTCTTCCCTTAACATGTGGAAATGTAAAACAAATTGTCTCCTTCTTACCGTTTGGATTGGAAGTTCTTTTCTCGCTCCAGGCGGGGGCCACCTGTGCTGTCCTGCGTTAAAAAATGAATTGAAGGTGGATGGCAGTGAAAGTGGCATAGCCAGAAGACAATTTTTGGGTGGGCCAGCAGGTTGGATGGGTGGGCACTACAACCCCCCCCCCCCCACACACACACGGTCCAGCACATTTAAAGTTATTGGCGCTGCCTCCACTCACCTCCCACCGTGGCGCTGCCTCCTCTCCTGCACTTCATGGTCTCCGTCTCCCACCCCCGCGGCAGCGCTCTATCGGCGCTTGCCTGACAGCTGACAGACGCGGCGCGACGACGTCCTGCTCCGGGACCTTCCCTCTGCCGCATGCAATCCGCCCTGCGTAAGCAGGAAGTTGAATCAATGCGGCAGAGGGAAGGCCCCGGAGCAGAAGGACGTCGCGCTGCGTCTGTCAGCTGTCAGGCAGGCAGCACTGATAGCAAATTGAAAGCGCTGCCGCGAGGGTGGGAGACAGAGACCGTGAAGTGCAGGAGAGGAGGCAGCGCTACGGCAGGGGTGGGAGAAGGAGAGGATGGGCCTGAGACAAAACTGGGTGGGCCTGGGCCCATCCAGGCCCACCCGTAGCTACGCCCCTGGGCAGTGAACCCAAAGGGGCTGAAAGAGCACCAGTGATCTGTGTGGGATGGAATGGGGGGCAGGGCGGGGGGAGGGCCCAATGATCCTTATTGCCCGGTGGCCCAGATCACTGCCAGTCCACTCCTGACCTGCCAGTATTTTCTTTTTTTTCTGTGACCATAGCAAGTATCTGAAATTAAAAAAAAAAAGGCAGAACAGAAGGCTGTGCGTGGAGGTAAGAGAAGCCTCAATCTGTGCGTGTCCGAAGAAAATGAAAGCACCATGGAAGCTTGCCAGGTGCCCTTGGCCAGGATTGGCCGCTGTCGTGGACAGGATGCTGGGCTCGATGGACCCTTGGTCTTTTCCCAGTGTGGCATTACTTATGTACTTATGTCCTCTACTTGGCTCACTTTTATTACATAGAGCAGTGATTTAACCTATTGTGATGTCATAGTGGCTCATTCCACCAATAAGAGCCAACCTCATTAGTGATGTCACAATGGCTTGATTGTATAGAATGTTTGTACGTTTGGGAAGCTTGCCAGGTGCCCTTGGCCAGGATTGGCCGCTGTCGTGGACAGGATGCTGGGCTCGATGGACCCTTGGTCTTTTCCCAGTATGGCATTACTTATGTGCTTACGTACTAACATCTGGGTATGCTGTTCTGTGCATAAATTTTAGCCTCGCAAAAATGTTATGTGTAAGAAATTTTTGCAAGGCTAATATTTATGTCCAGAATAACACGCAGATGTGCCAGCAATTTTGTGTTTTTTCCCCGGACATGTGCACAGTGAAGCCACTCTTACCGCAAAAGACGTATGAGAAAAGACTTGATGACCTCAATACCTATACCCTACAGGAAAGGAGGGATGGGGGGGGGGGGGGGGAATATGATACAGACATTTAAATACTTAAAAGACATTAATATGCAAACTCATTTTTTTTTCAGCGACAGGAAAGTGGAAGAACTAGAGGTCATGAGTTGAGGTACAAGGTGGGAGGCTTAGGAGAAATGTCAGGAAATACTTTTCCACAGAAAGGGTGGTGGATGCCTGGAATTCCCTCCTTGGGAGCTTGCAAAGACATAAAACGGTAACAGAATTCAAGAATGTGTGGGATAAACATAGATCGGTACATAGAAAAAGGATGGAATCAAATTAAAGCAAAAGTCAAATGACCTCATAACTGGAGTAAACTTTGACGGCAGATTCAGAGGTTGTGAAGTAAGATCAATGCTGGGCAGACTTCTATGGTCTGGCTCGCGTAAGTGGCAAAAGACAGATCAGGATCAAGGTCGGAGTGGGCCTTTGACAGCAACTCCAGTAGTTGGGAGGTAGGACTAGTCCACTTCTATGGTCTGTGCCCCAGAATTGGCAGACAGAGATTAAGCATACCAGTGTTTAATGATGATGTGTTTGGCAGGCTTTCCTTGATTAGTGCACAAGAGTGGCGTAGCCACAGGTGGGCCGGGGCCCACCCACTTAGGGCTCAGGCCCACCCAACTGTAGCAGACATTTAGCAGTAGCTGGTGGAGATCCCAAGCTCCGCCAGCTGAAGACTTTCCCCCTGATGGTAACAAAAACGTTACTCTCCACAATTCTGGCACCTGTGCATGCTCAGTTTTTAGCGCATGCCTACTGCAGACTGCCAAGGTGGAAAGAAATATTTTCCCGCCAGCTGAGATATTTTTTTGGTGGTGGTGCAGAACACTTGGTGCCCACCCAATTCTTGCCTAGGCCCACTCAAAATCTGTTGTCTGGCTACGCCCCTGGTGCACAAGTTCCGCATGCTTTGAATGTGCATCTCATTAGCTTACTGCATCACCACAGAATATTTTCTCGCTAATCTCTCAGTAGAAGCTGGATACTTAGTCACTGGTGTTCCGCTCTATTGCATGGCTTTCTGGATCGACCTCTCAGTTCTCTTACTGGGAAAGGTGTAATATAAACTACATATTACATATGTGGGAGAAGGAGTGGCCTAATGGTTAGAGCATGGAGCTGGGAATGACAGGGTCCGGGTTCAAATCCAACAGCAGTTCCTTATGGGCTTGGGCAAAACACCTAGCTTTCCATTGTCTTAGGATGGTCAGGGGTGGCACTGGCAATCTCATGCCATTCAATTATCATTGAAACCTTCACCCTCATGGCAGCCCCATGAGCCATCCGTAGCTCATTGCTTGTGGGTAGCAGAAATGAGAGAGAACATATGCAGAGCTAGTTGATCAGAAAACTCTCTGGACGCAGAGATGGAGATTTTCAGTTCCACAGTCAAATAATTTCAAGGCTTTGTGTCTCTGAGTAAACCACGGGATGCTTAGGGGATGGGAGTGAAGTGAAGCCACTTGCAGGATGAACTGCAATTAGGGATGGGTGAGCCAGAAATCATGTTTCTGCTGAACCACAGGTTCTTGCCTGGCTCAACCAGCCAAACAAGGCCAGCTGAGCTACAGAGCATATGAAAACACCTTCCAGCACAAACTGGATTTCTACTCATAGCTGAGCTGCTTTCTAAACGTTTTATGGATCCCCAGCACTGATGTATGCTATATTTTTCTTTCATCTTCTTAGTTATATCTCATCTTCATTAACCAATTTTTTTCCAAACTTCTACTCTGCCACTTATCTTGTTTCCTTTGCTCTCCCCCTGCCTTTAGTATATAATCCTGCTTATAATCCAACGAGAAAAACGCCCAAGTTCCGACCTAAATCGGGAGATGGACGTTTATTTCACAAAAACGAATAAAGCGGTATAATCGAAAGCCGATTTTGGACGTTTTCAACTGCACTCCGTCGTGGATGCGGACAAAGTTGATGGGGGCGTGTCAGAGGTGTGGCGAAGGCGGAACTGGGGCGTGGTTATCTGCCGAACAGAGATGGGCGCATTTCACCGATAATGGGAAAAAAGTATGCGTTTTTAGCTAGAATTTAGGACACTTTTCCTGGACCCTGTTTTTTCACGAATAAGGCCCCAAAAAGTGCCCTAAATGACCAGATGACCACTGGAGGGAATCGGGGATGTCCTCCCCTGACTCCCCCAGTGGTCACTAACCCCCTCCCACCACAAAAAATGAAGTTTCACAACTTTTTATTTTCACCCTCAAATGTCATACCCAGCTCCCTGACAGCAGTATGCAGGTCACTGGAGCAGTTGTTAGGGGGTGCAGTGGACTTCAGGCAGGTGGACCCAGGCCCATCCCCCCTACCTGTTACAATTGTGCTGCTTAATGCTTATTAGTCGTCCAACCCCCCCAAACCCACTGTACCCACATGTAGGTGCCCCCCTTCACCCCTTAGGGCTATAGTAATGGTGTAGACTTGTGGGCAGTGGGTTTTGAGGGGGATTTGGGGGGCTCAACACACAAGGGAAGGGTGCTATGCACCTGGGAGCTCTTTTACCTTTTTTTTTGTTTTTGTAAAAGTGCCCCCTAGGGTGCCCGGTTGGTGTCCTGGCATGTGAGGGGGACCAGTGCACTACGAATCCTGGCCCCTCCCACGAACAAATGCCTTGGATTTATTCGTTTTTGAGCTGGGCGCTTTCATTTTCCATTATCGCTGAAAAACAAAAATGCCCAGCTCACACATTGTTGAATAAAACATGGACGTCTATTTTTTTCGAAAATACGGTTCGGTCCGCCCCTTCACGGACCCGTTCTCGGAGATAAACGCCCATGGAGATAGACGTTTTTGTTCAATTATGCCCCTCAATGTGTTCTTTAGGTTTCCTTTGTCATCTCCCTTCTTCATCTTTCAGTCAGTCCTTTTATCTCTGAATCTACACTTTGACTTTCTCTCTTATTCTTTCCATTCCCAAATTACGGGGTCGGTTCAGGGCCAGCCCAACTGTTAGGCAAGACTAGGCGGTTGCCTATGGCAGCAGCTTCAAAGGAGCAGCCAAAACGACATGATAGATCCTGATGGCCACACTAACTCAACTATCAATGTGTACTTTTACTTATAGGAAGGGGGGACAATTTTCAAATAGCCCATTTAACACATAAGTAACAAGGCAAAGGGCCTGGGTGCATGTAGCTGACTTTAACATGGCGCTGTGCACCCGACGAGCCCACGCCCAAGGGGGATTGTGGGCAGAGCTGGGCTGGGGGTGGAGGAACCTTTCCCGGCACAGCCAGATCCCCGCTGGGAGGGCGAACCTGCAGGCAGTGGGTCTTTAAGCCCATGAAGGTCCCCAGAGGCCATCTTGAGCATGCAGCTGAGAGCGAAAACAGACAGCTGCATCGGTGATGGCAGCGGTTTGAATCCAGCATTGCTCGGGGGTAATCTATGCCAACGGTGGGTGTCCGTTCCCTGTGCTGTGGGCTAGGGTGACTTTAGGGTGAGGTGGTGGGAGACTGTGGGAGCTCATAGGCCATAGGTACAACAGAAAAAGAGAAGTAACAGAGAAACAGAGAGGAACAGTGGAGGGCAATTTAGGGGGTGGCCTGCTGGGGCGCATCTTGATTTTGCTCATACCTGTTGTGCTGTGCTCAGTGTGGCCCCCCCCCCCCCCCCATTAGTTCTTCCCTTCCTCTTTACCCCTCTGCCTTGCGATTTTAAATGAATTGGGCCCAATGCATGCATGGAGGGGTGGAGGAGGGCTCCGAGGACTCATGGGTTGTGCCTGTTTTGGCATAAAAAAAAAACGGGAGACCATATAGTTGCAGGGTGGCAGCCATCTTGGGGAAAGCTGACTAGAGTAATGCAGCCCAGCAGCTAAATTGTCTTGTCTATTAGATGAAAGGAAGTTCAAGCAAAGGCATCTTTAAACAATGAGCATGGAGTAGTGGTTAATGGCTAGGTCTGGGCGTGCTCAGGGTCCCGGTTTGGGTCCGGCCGTGTCTGTCATTTTACCACTTTATCCCCCCCCCCCCAAAAAAAGGATTTTACAGTAGTTACTTCACTTTGTTTATCCTGTCTTAATTTGTTACGGTCTTATACCCCTCCCCCCACACACATCAACATATAATATGGAAGTTGAGCTCTGCATGGATGGTGACAAAAATGAGTAGCCCCTAACCCCGCAACCACCTTCCCAGGGGGTTCCACCAGCTGCTAGGTCTGCGGTCATTCAGGAGGAGGAGAACATTGGTAGGGAAGCACATCACCCACTCACCCTTGCAGCACAGCAGGGTGCGGATGGCTGTAAAGCCTCCAAAAAGGGGAACAAAGGAGACTTATCAAAAGATAGCACCGGGACAGCGGCAGATAACTTGGCCTAATAAGAGGCAAACTAAAAGAAAGAAAGCTACCCATGGAAGACAAAGAAAGGCCTCCAAGAGGGCCGGAACTGGGGAGGGCATGACTACCAGCTACTTACATTGCCAGGCACCTTAGAGATTTCAAACACTATCTCAAGCAGGGGCATAGCCAGACCTCGTGGTGGGAGGGGGCCAGAGCCCGAGATGGGGGGGGCACATGTTAGTCTGCCACCCCTCCACCGCCTCGCCGCTCCCCCTGCCGCCTCACCACTCCCCCGCCACTCTGCCACATGCCCCCCCGCACCCCACAGCATCAAATACCTTGCTGAATTTCACTGAAAGGAGCGGGCAGGACGTCAGGAGGAAGAGAGAGCAGGGCAGGGACCATGGTGGCGCCGGAGACTGGTGCTAGACAAGGCTTCAGCTGGAGGGGGTTGGGGACCCCCGCCAGCAAAACCAGAGGCCCAGATAAAATTTGGGGGGTCCAGGCCCCCGTGGCCCCACCTAGCTACGCCACTGATCTTAAGGGATTGATCTTGTCATGTTCGGGCCATATAGGCTAGTGATATCTTTCACACAGCCAGCAACTAACATCCATACAAGATGTGTGATCTTCAACCACCAGCCAATGCAGCAGATTTTTCAATGTCTTGAAATACTGGGCCTAGCCCTGGGCCGTGGTCTCATGTTACTCAACATACACCACCACCACCTTATTACCCTAGCTGGTGTTACCTTCCCTACATGCCAGTATACTCGGCATGGCTGAGTTGTTATCCCCAACAGGGAGCCCTTCAGTCTCCAGCTTCGAGTGGTCAAGGGCCAATGATCACCTCCTGCAATGCGACCTATCAGGCTACTGTGGTGAACTATAACCAGCTCCAAGGTGGTTATAATATGGCCCATCACAGTGTACAAACACAGAACATGAGTATCCATACTGGGTCAAACCAATGGTGCATCTAGCCCAGTATTCTGTTTCCAAGTGGCCAAGCCAGGTCGCAAGTACCTGGCAGAAACCCAAATCGTGGCAATATTCCATGCTACCAATCCTGGGGCAAGCCGTCGCTTCCCTATGTCTGTCTCAGTAGCATACTATGGGCGTTTCCTCCAGAAATGTTTCAAACCTTTTATAAACCCATATACGCTAACCTCCGTTACCACCTTCTCCGGCAAAGAGTTCCAGAGCTTAACTATTCATTGAGTGAAAAAGTATTTCCTCCTATTTGTTTTAAAATCTGGGGGAATGTGCACTGGATGGGTGTTGGGGGAATGAAGTGGGCTCAGCACATTCCATTCCATTTCCTCTGGAAAGTAATTGTAATACATTTGGGTGGCAACTTGGGAGCTTGGTCTTGTATCAAATTGGTCCAGATGGCAAGACATGATCTGTCTGTCATTTCACAGCGTTTTCCACAGTCCTTGATTGTATGGTTGGATATCATACTTTTGCTATAAGCAACTGAGAATCTGGTGGAAAGGGAGAAAAAAGGTTAATAGGCACATTGCATCCTGGGTCTTGCAGTTTGGGAACTTGCAAATGTTGCCTCCATCGGCAGAGGAACTATGCGAGGGTTTCTGCTGGAAAGATGGTGTTCACCTGTCAGAAATAGGTAATGACCTATTTAATAACGATCTGTTTTTAGTCACAACTGACTGCAGCTAGTGGAGGAGGGTTTTTTTTCCCCTTTGGTAGCCCAGGGCAAGTTATAACTACCCCAGGCTGGTGGCGGATGTACCTGAGCCTGGTGTGCTAATGTAGCCATAACTTTAGGACGTTGATGTAAGTGCAGCTGAGATAGCTGCACCTTGAGATGAACACCCCTTGCGGGGAAGTTCTGGGATTATGCCATGAAGACTGGACAGTCTTGTTTATGGTGGCGGACTGGAGCATGCACTGCGTTTGCACTAGAGCTTGAATTTGACTTGGGTACCCTGAGATTACAGAATGTTGGTGTTGACATTGTGATTATATAATAATAATAAAGCTGTGGCCAAGCTGTTGCCATTTTAAATCGAAGTGTCTGTGTGGTTCATTTACTGCATGCATTATAAATCTGGGCTGGGTCAGGGTGTCAGGGCTGCCTGTGTTAATGACTTTAAAAAACTGCCCTCACTGTCTGTGCCTATGCGTGAGCCCTGGGCCATTTTACTGAACTGTATTTATACTGGCTGTTAACATATGTGAAACATGTTGTTTATCATGAATCTTAATGGGGAAAATAAGGTATCCATTAGGACAGTTTGCAAAGTAGGTGCTTACTTTGCATGCAGATAATAAGAGTAAAAACTTAATTTCACCTCCCCATCGGACTTTCATTTTTCCCTCCTATCCCCTGTTCGTGAACCTCGTACACAAATGACCTTCCAAGCAACAATATGATGGAGCAGCAGCAAAAGTAAGTAGCAGTCAATGCAGGATCTGTGACTTAGCATGCACTCACAAGCTGGGCTTAATTTCTGGGGAGAACAGCCTGGAACACAGTTCTGTCACTTTTTTTCCAGACTCCAGAGCAACAGGGGTGTTCTGCTCCAGCCCTGCAGCCTGCAGGGAAGAAGAGGGGTGGGGGTAAGCCTAGAGAAACAGAGAATAGTTAGGGCCAATATACAAAGCATTAGTATGGGATTAACCTGGCTGAGGAATGCTCAAATGGCTTCTGTGCAGGTATTAACTCGTGCTGACACCATTACCACAGACTGCATTAAAATGCATTTAAATGCATTTGCAGCATTATCCACCCCGTTGAAATGCTAAAAAAAAAAAAAAATGTTTCTCACACGTGTTTAGTGTGGGAAACTTTTCATTAGGTCTGGGACAGTGTGGAAGGGTTAGCTGAGAGGAGTGGGTGTCTAGCAGCACCCCTTCTCTCCCTTCAACCTGACTACCCTGCCTCAGACTGCTTCCTGCATTGGCCCCAACCTACACAAACACTCTCTAAGCTTGACCTGGCCTGACATCCTCCTCTTGATATAAAATAAAAAAGATTCCTGGGTGGTCAAATGGCCCCAGGCCCCCCCTCCCTCCCACATCAATAAAAACAAAGAAGAATTCCCTACAAAGAAATTCACCCACACAAATCCTTGGTAGACTAGTGGTCTTCTCCACCCCCCCCCCCCCCCCCCCCAGCCCCACAAAAAATCTCCCTGGTAGTCTAGTGGGCCCCCTGACCCCAACCCAAGGTCCCCAACCCCATACCTGGAAGGAGGGAGAAGCGATGCCCATTCACTCCTGCCTTTGAGAACCATCATCCACAGAATGGTGGTGCGATGCATTGGGTGGGGCCTGCCTACCATATAAGGGAATTTCTCCTATATATGCTAAAACGGACCCAGTGCATCCCAGGGTGCACTGTGTGGGACAGAGATGCCATTGTGCAGATGATGGCACTTGGTGGATGGAACAAGTGGGCATCATAAGAACATAAGAATAGCCATACTGGGTCAGACCAATGGTCCATCTATCCCAGTATCCTGTTTTCCAAACAGTGGCCAAGCCAGGTCACAAGTACCTGGCAGAAACCCAATTAGCAGCAACATTCCATGCTACCAATCCTGGGGCAAGCAGTTGCTTCCCCAAGTCTGTCTTAATAGCAGATTATGGACTTTTCCTCCAGGACTTTGTCCAAACCTTTTTTAAACCCAGATATGCTAACCGCTGTTACTACATCCTTCAGCAAAGAGTTCTAGAGCTTAACTATTCATCGAGTGAAAAAAATATTTCCTCCTCTTTGTTTTAAAAGTATTTCCATGTAATTTCCTCGAGTGTCCCCTAGTCTTTGTACTTTTGGAACAAGTAAAAAAATTGATTTACTTCTCATTCTACACTACACAGGATTTTGTAAACCTCAATCATATCTTCCCTCATCCGTCTCTTCTGCAAGCTGAAGAGCCCTAACCTCTTTAGCCTTTCCTCATACGAGAGGAGTTGCATCCCCTTTATCATTTTGGTCGCTCTTCTTTGAACCTTTTCTAATTCCGCTATATCTTTTTTGAGATACGGCAACCAGAACTGAACGCAATATACTCATGGAGCGATACAAAAGCATTATAGTATTTTTGGTCTTATTCACCATCCCTTTCCTAATAATTCCGAGCATCCTGTTTGATTTTTTGGGCTGCTGCTGAGTAGAAGATTTCAGCATATTACCTAGAATGACACCTAGGTCGTCTTCTTGAGTGCTGGCCCCCAAGGTGAACCCCAGCATCAGGTAACTATGATTCGGATTATTCTTTCCAATGTGCATCACCTTGCATTTATCCACATTAAATTTCATCTGCCATTTGGATGCCCAGTCTTCCAATTTCCTTAGGTCTTCCTGCAATATTTCACAGTTTGCATGTGTTTTAACAAACTTGAATAATTTTGTATCATTTGTATCATCTGCAAATGTAATCACCTCACTCGTCATTCTGATTTTCATATCATTTATAAATATGTTAAATAGCACAGTCCCAAGATAGATCCCTGCAGCACTCCACTGTTTACCCTCCTCCATTGAGAGAAATTACCATTTAACCATACCCTCTGTTTTCTGTCAAGCAATTTCTAATCCGCATCAGAACCTTGCCTCCTATCCCATGACTCCTGCTTCTTTCCAGGTACAGGATTTGGGGGGCCTTGGGTTGGGGTCACGTGGTAGGAGGACCCACTTGACTACCAGAAAGTTATTTATGGGACTGGGGGGGGGGGGGAGGGAGAAGACCCTAGACTACCAGGGAATTTCTGTGGCAAGGAGGAAGGGTGGCCATTAGACCACCTGGGAATCTTTTTTTATATATATTGGGGGAGCGAGGGGGTGACAGGTCTGGTTAAAAGGGGGGGGGGGGGTTGGGTTGGGTGCCACTAGACACCAGGGATATTTTAGGAAGAGGTGGCAGGTTGGGGTAAGTGGTTTTTTTTAAAGTATCAACTTTCTTGTCAGTGCTTGAGCAAATCGCCACTCAGGCACTGACAGGAAAGTTGACATTTTAGCACTAAGCCACAGATTACTGCCACGATTTTAACATAGCAGTAATTTGCATACTCAGTTTGAGCATGCTACATCTATTTTTTGCACTAAGTTTGGGCTAGAATGAGGACTCTACCATCAACCTTTGAGCTGTGGCCTCTCAAACTGCTACCCAATTTAGCCCATTTTCCTGTTTCTTCTCCTCCTGGCTTGCACGTTCCCCACCTCTTCCCCTATACCACAGTTCCACTTCCTTTTTGAGTAAAAATTCAGCTCTGCTCCCAGAAAACGTGGGTGCTACAGGCTTGATCAAAACTAACTTCCAAGCACACCTGGATAAGTTGCCTATACATGCATATACATCTTATGAACTCCAAAAAGAAGCTCAATATGGCACAATGCAAATACTACAGTGAGCATTAGCCTTAGATTTGAGAGACAGAGATCATACTTCACATACCGTGGCTTAGGAGTGGGGTTCATTCCAGTCATGGTATGTGCAAAACTAACCCATCCGGAGAAATTGCCCCCAATACAGTTTTTCAAACAAAGCCCATACAGATGGAACAGGGCCTGTGGTTGGCATACTGACTGCGGTTGCCACCTGCAGGTTACAGCTGTGATCTTGAGGTAGGGGCAGTGGATGGTTCCAAGCATTGGGGACGGAGAGCATCCCTGGTTCTTCTGACTCTATTCTCTAGCCTCAACCCAGAGATTGAGAACTGCTCCTTTAAGCTTTATTTATTGTGTGGCATAAGGAAGGTAATAGTAACATAGTTAACATAGTAGATGACGGCAGAAAAAGACCTGCACGGTCCATCTAGTCTGCCCACGATAAACTCATATGTGTATACCTTACCTTGATTTGTACCTGTCTTTATTTCAGGGCACAGACCGTATAAGTCTGTCCAGCAGTATTTCCCGCCTCCCATCACCGGCTCTGGCACAGACCCCGTATAAGTCTGCCCTCCCCTATCCTAGCCTCTCAACCACCAACCCCTCTTCCCCGTAATATAGTTCCAAACTGGATATTTAATGTGAAAATATTTGCCAGTGCCTGAGTGCCATGCTAGTAGCAGAGCAGCTCAGTGGTAACGCTTTTTGCAGCTATGCAGAAGTTCCTGGTTCAATACCAGCATCAGATCCTACCCTAGCAGAAAGTAACTCCCCTTGAGCTACAACTGAAAAAAAAAATGCTTAAATTAGTCACAGAATCCCTTCCCTTTGTACCCTGGGTGGGCTGGGGTTATTGTAGAGGCCATGTTCACAGCCTCTGAGGAAAGAGGGACTCACCGTCTGCTTGTATTATTATGTCTTACATAAATATTTCAATATTATTTGTTTTATGTTATAATCTGCTTTGAAGCTACTTGCAAGAGGAGTATTAAATCACTACAATAAAATTAGATTCAGTAGGCAAGGTTAAGGGTGACACCTTGTGGTCAGTTTTAAAGCCTGTGATCCCAGGCACGGCACAGGCTTCAGGACCGCTGCGCCAATGATCACATATGTTTCTACTAAAAGGGGGAAAACTAGGGAGGTTAGATTGAGAACAGGAGACAGCATGAGCCTATATAGCCCATTATGGGGGCTGAAGCCAGTAAGGCGGAGCTTGCTGCCATTCCAGTTCACCCAAAACAATAGCAAATGCTATTGAAAACAATAGCAAAAGCTTATTAAAAAATAACAGACTGCCTATGCATGGTCCATCTGTAAACAGTCTAAACCTATTCCAGCTGGATAGGCAATGCCTTAAAAAGTGGAGGATAAGGGATTTTTTTTTTTTGTAATTTAACAGCTTTTTTAAAAATTTATTTTAAAGCTTCCTGTATCTAGTTATATCATGAAATAAAATTGAATATCACTAAAACGCCTTAAAAAGTTTTGTAGCGGGTAGAAAGCAGTAATAATCTCTTTAATTTGTGCTCATTTTTCTACTCTGTTCTATCGAATATGGTAATACATGGCTAAATCTCAGTGAGGATATCCTGTTTCTTGATGGGTTCATATTAACTGTTGTTGTAATCTATATTGGGAAGCCAAGTGTTATAAAGATGGAATACATTGAAATTAAATGGAAGTAAAATGAAACTCTCCTTTCATGGGGGCACATGGAATCACATCTTCGCCTCATCTCTTCTGTAGAAGTTTAAATTTTAGATGCACAAATGGATTACTCTGTCTTGAGCGTGTTTCAGGCACAAGTCAAAATAAATAAAAATAAATATTTGGTTTCATTCAGATCTCTCATTTGTTGAAACATAACTAAATGGCCTATAAGCCCCTAATGCAGTCCATTGGTTTTTTTAGATTTTGTTCTTGTGATGACTTATACTGTGCCAAAACTGAAAACTCTTATCTCTTCTATCTGGTCGATAATAAAAAGAGCTTTTTGTGAACATTGTCCTCCTGAAAAGGTTGTTTTGTGGCTGTGCATGAGGAATTGTGACATTGCATATATAAGGGTGTGTTTTTGTTCCTAGTCATGCATCCAGAGGTTATATAATCATTTCAAGAAAGCCAGTTAATCGTTTAACGTATTAGTGGAACAAAACCACAAAGGCATGATATGGTCACATTTTCAATATGGTAATACTAGAGCCCAGCTAAGGTACAGGTTATTTTGAGTTAGTCTTCACTGGACCGTCAGGCTCCATCTCTGGCCGTCTTCAAATCTAAGCTAAAAGCCCACCTTTTTGATGCTGCTTTTAACTCCTAACTCTTGTTCACTTGTTCAGAACCCTTATTTTATCATCCTGACTTTAATATTCCCTTATCTCTTGTTTGCTCTGTTTGTCTGTCCTAATTAGATTGTAAGCTCTGTCGAGCAGGGACTGTCTCTTCATGTTCAAGTGTACAGCACTGCGTATGTCTAGTAGCGCTATAGAAATGATAAGTAGTAGTAGTGGACCAAGCTTGCTTTCCTTGTGCCATCACCATCCAGTTGGATAGGCAATGCCTTAAAAGGTAGAGGATAAAGGATTTTTAAAAATTAACAATTATATTCCACATTATCCCAAGCAACCTCAGGTTCAACGTAGCTTACATTTGAAAATACAATGAGACAGAATAATAGAATTCAGTAACATCATGGGAGCAAGTCAATGGATATGTCAAACATTTAACAAAGATGAGATTACCTTATATATCCAGTTGGGCAATTAAAAATCTGTCTTTTAATGATGTCACATGTTCAGAAATCATAGCCATAAATACAGAGAGTTATTCAAACATTATCACATGCACACACCAGAATAGGCATCCATACACACATTGCAAAAGTAAATGACTACTCCTACAGCACAACACAGTTTATTCCAGATTGTTTAACCACCCTTAGGTTTCGCCTTTGGGTTTAACAAGCAATACCATGTGCATGTAAGGTCTGGATAAATGAATTAAAGCAATCAAAGTTTAAAGCAAATGCCCATAATATGTATTACTAGTAAAAAAGGCCCGTTTCTGAGACCAATGAAACGGGCGCTAGCAGGGTTTTCAGCGGAGTGTGTATGTTTGAGAGAGAGTGTGTGAGAGTGACTGTGTGAGAGAGAGAGACGGAGTGAATGTGCGAGTGTGGGTGTGTGTGACATAGTTTGAGGCTGTCTGTGTGAGAGTGTGTGTGTGTGAGAGTGAGAGTGTGTGTGTGTGAGAAAGAATGAGAGTGTGTGACAGGGCCCCCCCCCCCCCCCCCCCCCGTCAAGGTGTTTTGGAAAAGAAGCAGGAGATCCCAAGGGGTCACGTTGTGACGCGAGGGTGGGGCAGACACTCATGGAGAAAAAGCGATCTACACCATGACACAATTGGAATGTTGGGAAACTTGAGGCTTCATTAGAATGTTGGAGGTGCGTTTTATATAGAGAGACTTGGTAGCAATAATGAAACAGTGATGGAATATTCACATAGCAGACAGCCAACAGATTTATTTTCCACAACCATACAATGACTTTTACAACCAGACTTGAAGAAGAAATAAATATATACAACAGAATATTTTAACTAGCAAATCACAAAATACAAAAACAATTATATTTTCAACAATCAATATTACATATTGCAAATTACTGAGAGAGTGAAATGTGCTCTGTTCAACATACAATCACCAGTCAAAACAAGACTGACTGAAGGAGAATCATCATTGCACTGATCAGGTTCTCACAAGGAGAACCTGATCCAACTATTCTTACTTATCTTAACATCCTGATCAGTATTGAAACGTTTTTGTAATAACTATATATAATTGGCTAAATAGCTCATAGTTCTTTGGTGTATTCAAACAGCCAGTCCAAACAATATATGTATTCATCTCATGTGGTTAAAATCCTATCACAAAATCCTCCATTTCCTCTACTCAGGCATCTCTTGATTAGCTTTCGAAGGAGAAATGTATTAAGTTATGTCCAATAAAAAAGGTATCATCTTATTTTGTTTTCCATGTTTTATTTTGTTTGATTTCTATAGATTCTACATGGAATGTTGCTATTCCACTAGCAACATTCCATGTAGAAGTCGGCCCTTGTAGATCACCAATGTGGCCGCGCAGGCTTCTGCTTCTGTGAGTCTGACGTCCTGCACATACGTGCAGGACGTCAGACTCACAGAAACAGAAGCCTGCGCAGCCTTCTACATGGAATGTTGCTAGTGGAATAGCAACATTCCATGTAGAATCTCCAATAGTAGCAACATTCCATGTAGAATCTCCAATGGTATCTATTTTACTGTCATAGTAATGCTTGAATGTTTTCACTTATATACACTGTCAGCTAGCACATTTGCTTATTTCCGATCTGAGGAAGAAGGGCAACCTTTGAAAGCTAATCAAGAAATGTATTAAGTTATGTCCAATAAAAAAGGTATCATCTTATTTTCTTTTCCATGTTTTATTTTGTATGATTTCTATTGATAACCTTAAGAGTGGACTAACACGGCTACCACACTCCTCTACTCAGGCAGAGTCTCACATTTGCTTTTTCAGGAGGAAATATACATATCCAGCGGCTATAAAAGTTCTTTAGGCCAGGATTGTAGGTTTTGCGCTATATTTTTTAAGGTTATCAAAAAAACAGAGGCAGCAACAACAAACACACCCTAATACACTACTGTTTATATTGTTTTATTTTTAATGTTTTCTTTTGCACCCTCAGAAACAGAAACACTTCAGGGATTCCACTTCTGTGGTCTGCTCTTTTCCATCGGTCCCAATTATTGTCTACTTTTTCTGTATGTGTCATAATAATCACTCAATAAAGACCAGCATGGTCCATCCAGTCTGCCTAGTAAGGTCATTAGGATTGTAACTGTCGCACCATGCAGTTTACTCCTCTCAGTGACGTTCCTAGGGGGGGGCGGTGGGTGTGGTCCGCCCCGGGTGCACGCCGCTGGGGGGGTGCCACCCGCCTGTCGGTGCTGCTCGTTCTGTGCTCCCTCTGCCCCAGAACAGGTTACTTCCTGGAACGAGCGATGCCGACAGGCGCGCGGCACCCCCCAGCAGGTAAAAATGCACCGGGGGGGGGGGGGGGGTCGCTTCACCGGGGGGGGGAGGTGTCATTTCGCCGGGGGGGGGGGGCGCTGCACCCGAGGGGGGGGCACATCGCCGATCCGCCCAGGGTGTCAGCCGCCCTAGGAACGCCTCTGTTTTGTTTCTACCGTGGAAGTCATTTAAGTTTAGCTTTGAGTAGAAATAGACATCCTCTGTGTTTATCCCATGCCTTTTTGAATTTCATCACCATTTTTGTTCCTAACACCTCCACTGGGAGAACATGACAAGCATTTGCATTTACACTTTATTAAATTTGCTATTCCTCTTTGCTTAATCAGATCTCAGTGGTTTACCGTTGACATTATAATACAAAATTTGATGAAAAGAACTCCATTTAAAAGATGGTAAGTCCTAACATAATCATAAGATATACACACATGCATATCTCATTTTCTATCTTGCAGAGCGAATCAATTAATTCTTCCTACTCCATCTGGTTGATCACTAAAGGCCTGAGTGAAGAAATTTGTTTATAACATAACCTTGCATTTCTTCAAATCCCCCTCTGCTGTAAGCAATCAGGGCAGCCTATTCCAGAACACTGGTGATATCCAGAAAAAGGAACTCTCCCATGTGGTTTCCCACGGGTCCTTAAAAAATGATGGAATAGCCATCCTATAGTTCCTGGTGTCGCTTTACAATTTCTCTCCTTTCAGCTTCCTGTTCTGGTTCTACAGTTTCCTGTTTTTGGAAAAGGGGTGTTTGTCTATTAATACCTTTCAAGTATTTAAATGTTTGTATCATTTATTTTATTTTGTTACATTTGCACCCTGCACTTTCCCACTCACGGCAGGCTCAATGCGGCTTACATGGGGCAATGGAGGGTTAAGTGACTTGCCCAGAGTCACAAGGAGCTGCCTGTGCTTGAAGTGGGAATCGAACTCAGTTCCTCAGGACCAAAGTCCACCACCCTAACCACTAGGCCACTCCTGACTTGGAGGGGCATAATCGAACGGCGCCAGCCAAAGAGGAAAGAAACCAAGCAGTCAAACAAAGAGACAAAGGTCTAAGGGAAACCAACAACTGGGGCGGGGTGGGGGGCTCCTTGTGATCTTGGACAGTTACTTAAATTTTATTTTGTTACATTTGTACCCTGTGCTTTCCCACTCATGGCAGGCTCAATGCAGCTTACATGGGCAATGGAGGGTTAAGTGACTTGCCCAGAGTCACAAAGAGCTGCCTGTGCCTGAAGTGGGAATTGAACTCAGTTCCTCAGGACCAAAGTCCACCACCCTAACCACTAGGCCACTCCTCCCTATATATATAGTCACTTTTCTCTAAACTGTTTCAAGTTGTTTTTTTTATAGCCTTCGGCAGATATGGCCTCCAAAACTCAACACAGTACTTCAAATAAGTCGGTCTTGGCCACCATCTTATCATATTGTTTTGCCACCTTGAGATCCTCAGTCACTATCATCCTGAGTTTTCACTCCTTGCCTATCAGATTCTTGCCTCCTCCTTTATATATCCTTTATATATCTCAGTGGCATAGCTACGGGGGCCTGGGCCCCCCAAAAGTGGTTCACAGGCCCCTGGTTTGGCTGGCAGGGGTCCACAACCTCTGCCAGCTGAAGCCTTTTAAGGTATGCGGGATTGCGGCAAGGAGGTGGGCCAAGCTGTGCCCCCCACTTTGGGCTCACGATTCCCCAAACGTTGAAGTCTGGCTATGCCCCCTGATATATCTCCTTTGGATTTCTGTATCCCAAGTTCGTCAATCTGCATTTCTTTGCATTTGATTTTAGCTGCCAAGAATTAGGCCATTCTAATTTTTGTCGATCACTTTTCACGTTGTCTTCTCCTTCTGAGGTGTCCACTCTGTTGCAATTCTTCGTGTTATCTGTGAAAAGGCGAGCTTTTCCTACTAATCCATCAGCAATACCACTCTCAAAGATAATGAACAGAATTGGCCCCAGGACTGATCCTTGAGGCACTCCCGCACTCCCGCACTCCTTTCCTTCTTTTGAGTTAATTCCATTTTTCACCACCCTGTATCGTGTACTGGTCAACCAGTTTCTAATCCAGTTCGCTAATTTGGGTCCTGACTTCAGGCTGTGAACAGTATCAAAGGCTTTGCTGAAATCCAATAATTTACCATTGTAATTACGTTGTGGTTTAAAATGAATATTTTCCTGGAGGGGGGAGGGGGTGGGAGGTTAGAGGATAGGTGGACAAGGGGCTTGGCAAGTGCGAGGGAAGACCGTGGTCGCTTCTTCCTCTTTAACATCAGCAAAATTCGCCCTTTCCTCTCTGAACACACCACCCGAACTCTCGTCCACGGTCTCATTACCTCTCGCCTGGACTACTGCAACTTACTCCTCACCGGCCTCCCACTTAGCCATCTATCCCCCCTTCAATCTGTTCAGAACTCTGCTGCACGTCTCATATTCCGCCAGAACCGATATACTCATATCACCCCTCTCCTCAAGTCACTTCACTGGCTTCCGATCAGATACCGCATTCAATTCAAGCTTCTCCTTCTTACCTACAAATGCTGCCCCTCACTATCTTTCTACCCTCATCTCCCCTTACGTTCCCGCCCGTAACCTCCGTTCACAGGATAAATCCCTCCTCTCGGTACCCTTCTCCACCACCGCCAACTCCAGGCTCCGCTCATCCTGCCTCGCCTCACCCTATGCTTGGAACAACCTTCCTGAGCCCTTACGCCAAGCCCCCTCCCTGCCCGTCTTCAAGTCTTTGCTTAAAGCCCACCTCTTCAATGCTGCGTTCGGCACCTAACCCTTACCGTTCAGTGAATCCAGACTGCCCCAATTTGACTGCCCCTATCGGACCGACCGTTCACTTGTCTATTAGATTGTAAGCTCTTTGAGCAGGGACTGTCTCTCTTTGTTAAATTGTACAGCGCTGCGTAACCCTAGTAGCGCTCTAGAAATGTTAAGTAGTAGTAGTATTAGGAGGCTAGAAGGTTCCTCCTACTGCAGGTTTAAGGAGTAGTGATAGGTTAAGTACAACAATATGACAAGGGATAGTTATGATAGTTATGTAGCTATGGCATATATTTAACCAAGAGCTGTTTAGTTAAAAGTTAAAGTTACTCCATTAAAGGGGGTAGGTCTAACCTTAATACTAGAAGGGTGAATTGGGGATCATATGGGGGAAAGGTTGATGACGCAATGTTACAATTTACCGTTCTAGTGGACAGTTTCACATTTGAGTTATGTATCATTTGACAATGTCATTTGAATTGTCATCAATAAAAACGTTGAAAGTTAAAATGAATATTTTCCTAATTTTTATTCCCAGCCTCAATTATTTTCTTTCCTTATAAGTTTCTATCACAGAATGTCCTGTCTACTCTCACACACTCCCTCTTCCTGGTGTTGGCGAAGAGAAGATCATTGTTTCCTCACGAGTTTCTGCCAAGTCTGTTTTGTGAAGGCAGCAGGTGTTGTTGCCTTGAAAGCCCTCCGTGACTCAGTCTTTGCCAGGTCGTGTGAATGCTGTTCACGTGCTCTTCCTTATCCTGAAAAGCAATAGCCTTTAAAAATGTTTCAGTCATTGTTGTAAAAGAAAACCATGTGAAAAAATCTGTACAACCTTGAAGACTGTGTATAAATCAAGTGAAAAGATATGTGCCTCTGTATACATATATGTGTGCGTGTGCA
This sequence comes from Microcaecilia unicolor, assembly GCF_901765095.1. Taxonomy (NCBI): domain Eukaryota; kingdom Metazoa; phylum Chordata; class Amphibia; order Gymnophiona; family Siphonopidae; genus Microcaecilia; species Microcaecilia unicolor. Next base: position 185,924,031 of record NC_044040.1, on the reverse strand, counting down.
GGGCAGCCGAGAGGGGGGGGGGCAGGGGGTGCAAAATTCCCCTGGCCTCCAAGGGGGGGGGGGGGGCTGGCACCGGGGTCTCTCTCTCCTGCTCCTGACAAGACCCGAGTGATCGCGTCCCGACAGGAGCAGGAGAGAGAAAACTCCAGCGCCAGCCCCCCCCCCCCTTGGAGGTTGGGGAGGATCCAGAGGAGCAGACACTGCAGGTCTTCCTCCAGCGCTGCTCTTCTGCCCATTGCTTGCTGAGAAGCTGCTTTTCCTCCTAGGTGCGCAGGCTCAGTTTTGAAACCCAGCATGCCCTGAGAGAAAAGCAGCCGCAGGGGCAGGCAATCGGCAGAAGAGTCAGTGCTGGAGGAAGACGTCTTCTGCTGGCAGGGCTTCGGGATCCTCTCCAGCCAAGGTATTTAAAATGCAGCAGCGATCGGGGGGGGGGGGGGGGGGCGGCAGCGGCGGCAGCGGACAACGATTATTGGGGGGGTGTGGCAGCGGCGACAATTGGGGAGGGGGATGGGCAGCGGCAGCCCTGCCCTGGGCCTGGTTCATTCTGTTGGCAGCCCTGTGTGTATGTGTGACAGATAGTTTGAAAGTCATTTTAGATCATAGAAAAATAACACTCCACACTTAATACTTACCATGTCTGTTTCTAATTTTCAGATGCTGAAACAACAGCAGCGATATAGGCTGTGACTTGCTGTATAGCAACATGGAGCAAAAATCTCCCTGGTATTGGAATACCTGCACAATCGCACCCAGTTTTCCATGAAACAGAGAACACACACTTTCATATCTCCCCTTTGTTCTAGGTTTCCAGGTGGGGAACTGTCACCAACTTCTCTCAGAAACAACTCCATCTCCTACTACCAGGAGATGCTACAGAGTTACAAACTTTTCACCACACCTATTGGTCAGCATTTTACAGGACCAGGACACTGTACCAGTGACTTCACAGTGAGAATCCTGAAAGGTAACTTTAAAACCATACAAGAACGTAAGACCTTTGAAGTCAGAATGATTGAATATTTTAACACCCAACAGAAAGGACTTAACAAGGACCTGGGGTTCCTAGCCCATTATAAACCATAAAACTGTATGTCTCTGTTGATCACCCTCCCCTCACCTATCCACACCCACCCTGTTAGAATATCAATGATATGCTTTGATGTCCCCATGCATACCTCCGACCCACCCCCATCCTCCCACCCTGTCAGACTACCATAGTAATGCTTGAATGTTTTCACTTATGTACACTGTCAGCTAGCACATTTGCTTATTTCCGATCTGACGAAGAAGGGCAACCTTCGAAAGCTAATCAAGAAATGTATTAAGTTATGTCCAATAAACAAGGTATCATCTTATTTTCTTTTCCGTGTTTTATTTTGTTTGATTTCTATTGATAACCTTAAGAGTGGACTAACACGGCTACCACACTCCTCACCATAAAAAAGAAATCCCTAAGAAATTATTCACTACAAAGCCTTCTTTTCACTCCCACAGTCAAGCTGTAGAGTCCCTTTTTCCGTTAGGGTGAGTGGTTTTCTCAACAATGCTTTGGTCCTCTTTCCTGGTCAGTGATAAAAGGACTCTTACTTTTCTAGTTCATCTCCTTTCCTTCTCCCCACGAGAAGGAAAGAAAACAGCCAAGCCCTTCATTAAAGACTGGGGAAGAAACATATGCAAATTAGGTTAGGTTCCTGTATTCACTTCTCTCCTCTCCCCCAGGATCAGTCTAAGGGGTAGGTGCAATAACAAAAACGTTAAAGCCCTTCCCTTGCCGATTCCTTAGCGAATCAGTAAGAAACGGGCATGCATCAAGGAAATCGCATGCAAATGAGCTGGTCGCTGCTAGCTCATTTGCATGCGATTTCCTTCCAAGCCAGTCGGCCAGCTGAGCATGCACAGAGCAGCCAAGCATTATGCTGGCTGCTCTGCGCATGCCAAGGAAGTCCTTTATAGACATCCTTCACTCAAAAAAACAAACAAAAAAAAGAACGTCTCTGATGAGCAGGATGGGCTTTTCTTCAAACTCAAGGGTGCTTGATTATGCCCCGCCTCCAGGTCTCTCTCAGCCAATCACAGTGCGTTTAGCTGTCACTGGTGTCAGCTAAACGCGCTGTGATTGGCTGAGAGGCCGTAGGGGGGCCGACTGGCTTGGAGCAGGATGGGCTTTTCTTCAAACTGATGGAATTTTTTTTTCCTACAGATTTTTTGATGGGCATCCTTCAAATATTCAATTAAACTTAACTGGCTAGCTCTTAACGTTTATTGGTAGGCTCCGGCATGCCTCCTATCCAACCCCTGTTTAAAGGTATATTTTGCGGGGGGAGGAGAAGAAAAAGTATCTATCCCTTAACTCATGTTCCGAATTTAACAGGACTTCCAATACGTTAGACAGCATAAATACTTATCTCTTATTTTCATACAGTCTCAGCAAGCTGCCTGCACCAAGGCTTTGCGGGTTATTTGCCACCCAACCCAGCACACCCACCGCAGATTTTATTTTTGTAAGGAGTGCAGAAGTTGATCAGGTGCTGAGGTGACGTGGGGGGAGGGGGTTGTTCTGTCCAGTCTCTGGTCATTTTAATGTCTAACAAAATATGATCAAAAAAGCCTGAAATCACGCTGGGCACAAACATCTCTGAGGTTGGAGCTTGCATGCAATATTTTTGACCAGTGACCGCCGAGCAGGGTGAAAGCCTCCCCCCCCCCCCCCAAGTTTTTCCTTGCTCCTTCATCTCTTTCCAACGTGAAGTCGGCAGTACTCGCAAACCCGTGGGAAGGAGGCCTGCCGCCGGCCCTTTCTCTTCCCCTTTGCCTAGCAGGGGTGCAGAGCAGCGGTGTTGAAGGGCTGACGGGACCAGGCCGGCGCCCTGCTACAGCTCTTTGTAGCGGACAGCTGTAAGGTTTGTACGTTTTTTTTCCTTCCGATTCCCTCACAGCAGCCCGAATTATACACATTATAATACTAATTTGCTCATCTGAATTCCGTTTTCATCAGCTGCTACTGTGACAGGACAATGCCCTTTTGTGCATGTCCCGGTTTACTACTTGTACGTTAAACTGGCTAGAACCGGTTTAAAACCCATGTTGCTGGCTCGTTAAGTTTAGTGCATCTGGCCCTAAGTTTCCATACCTGTTTCCTGGCAGGTTTTTAAGCAGAGTCATTCAAACAGTTCTGTGGGGGGGGGGGGGACCCCGAACCCCGAACCCCAAAGGAAACTCTTCTTGTACTTTTCCCCAATATATTCTCAACAGTCCAAAAATTTTTCAATAAAAAGAAAACACATTAGGTAGCCAGCCTTCTCTGTCCTTTTACTGTTAACAAAAATCTTCACGAGAAAAAGAATTTGAGCCCTCTCCCCCAGTAAGCCTAGGGCTCAAACACTGGCGACCCAAAACCCTCAACTCCCAATCCAGCAGGCTTATGCTGCATTGGGATTCACCCTACTCTGCCAGCAAATAAAAACTTGAAAAAACAAAAGGTGCAACTTATTTCTTCATTGGTTATTCACTCAGTTCCTTTCTCTGAAGCACTGCTTAAAATTTGTGATGCTACCTCTACAGGAAGTTAAATATATTGAACTTCCCTCTCCTCCTCTGTGCTCCTGATACACCTTCCTCATAGCCTTGAACCTCCTCTGTTCTGGAATACTCCTGGACAGGGCCGTGCCTAGGGTCTCTGGCGCCCCCCTGCAGACCATCAGTTGGCGCCCCCCTGCAGACTATCAGTTCCCCCCCCCCCCCCGGACCTGCCTGGCTCCAAGGCACGTGAAGAGCTGGGCGGTGCCAAAGAGCCGAGCACTGCTCCCCCAAGCTGCCGTCTGGGGCGCGATGGAGGAAATGGCTGGGTTTGGCCTGAGCCTCCTCCGCTCCTTCCCCGATTCCTCGGCGCTTTAAATTTACCTCTCTCCGCCTCCAGCTCCGACGTCTGTGCAGCGTCAGTGAAAGCACTGCCTGTCTGACGTCTCTCCACCAGCCTTCCCTTCGCTCGTTCATTCCCTCTGTGTCCCGCCTTCTTCTGACATCATTTCCTTGAGGGCGGGACACAGAGGGAACAAACGAGCGAAGGGAAGGCTGGTGGAGAGACATCAGACAGGCAGCACTTTCACTGACGTTGCGCAGACGTCAGAGGCGGAGCGTAAATTTAAAGCGCCGAGGAATCAGGGATGGAGTGGAGGACTAAGTTTTTTTTTTTTTTTTAAATACAGCTCGACGGCGCGGCGCCCTTGAAGGCAGGCGCCCCCCTGTGGCTCTTACCGCGCTTACTGTGTTGGCACGGCCCTGTTCCTGGACCTCCATGGGCTTGCTCATTCATCCCTCTTCTGCTTCAATGTGAGTCTTTAAATGCTCCTGCATCTCCCTAGGAACCCTCTCCCCCACAGGACAGTACCACCAGGATTTTTTTGGATTCCCCCCCCCCTCCCCCCCCCAACACACACACTCTGTCACCCTTCTGTCATTCCTCCCTCCTCTTGGTTTAAGTGAGTCTCAGTGCCCTCTGCTGGGGAAATCTCTCATTGCATCTTCTTCACTGAGCTTTTTCCCTTGAAATAAGAGGGAAAAGGGGTTGGCCTAGGGAGGTTTGTCCTTCTGCTCCAGTTTCCCTCTTATACTACATTGTTTGTAACTTTTGTATTTCAGCAGGATAAGGATGTGCTTTTGCCCCTCTTTTTTTTAAGTCCTCTGAAGTTTTTTTTTTCTTTCTGCAGGGAAAATCGCTATCTTTCCGGACATTTCCAAGTGGACTGAAAATAGGAAGAAGAAATTTTTGTCTTTTAAATAGCATGTTATTGCTTTGGGGGCTAAATTTCAATTAAGGTATGTGGGTGTATATTTTTTTATTATTTATTATTTCAATGTGGGATATAAATGAAATAATAAATAATAAAAAATATACACCCAAATATTTAATGTGGTTGGGACACCATCTAATAGGTACATAGGATATTTGTGAACTATGGCATAACACATTTAAAGGCATCTGTTTTTGTCCAATTAACAATGTAACCTGAAAGAGAACCAAACTTTTCTAGTGCAGTACTTTGAAAAGACAGGGAACAAAAGTATCTGGGTTAGAAATATATAAAAGTACATTGTCTGCCTAAGCAGACAGTTTGACCATGGTTATGCCTTGAATATTTTGGTTTTCCCTTAGGCTTATAAGCAAACTTATACACTTTGTTTCCAACTTTGGTGGTCCTCCATTTGCAATATTGTTAAATATGAAATAACTAGTAAAAAAGGCCCGTTTCTCTGAGCAATGAAATGGGCGCTAGCAAGGTTTACCTGCGGCAGCGTCGGGAGGGCGCAGGATGGCAGCGTCGGGCGGGTGCAGGTGTTTTTTTTTTTTGGAGGGCAGCAGCTTCGGGGTCCCGGCGGATCAGGTGTTCAGACGGCACTCCTCCCCCTGCGTAGCTCGGTGTTTGTCGCTGTGCGTCATAGTAGATGACGGCAGAAAAAGACCTGTACGGTCCATCTAGTCTGCCCACGATAAACTCATATGTGTATACCTTACCTTGATTTGTACCTGTCTTTTTCAGGGCACAGACCGTATAAGTCTGTGCAGCATTATTTCCCGCCTCCCAACCACCAGTCCCACCTCCCATCACCGGCTCTGGCACAGACCCCATATAAGTCTGCCCTCCCCCATCCTAGCCTCTCAACCACCAACCCCTCTTCCCCCTGCCACCCAATTTCAGTCGGGGTGGATCAGGTGTTCGGACGGCACTCCTCCCCCTGCGTAGCTCGGTGTTTGTCGCTGTGCGTCGGGGGGGGTGGAGGCCCTGCGTAGGCCGCTGTTTCTCGCAGTGCGTCGGGGGGGGGGGGTAGCATCAGAGGGCGGTGGAACTGGCGATTGGCTGAGTGTCATAGCCCCGCCCTTCACGTCATCACGTTGTGACGCGAGGGCGGGGCAGACACTCATGGGATCTTGCAACTACAAATTTACATTTAGAATGTTGGGGTTGTGAATTATGTGTGGATGGGGCGTGGCTGAGGGCGGGTCTATGAGTGAGAGTGAGTGGTGCTGACAGCCTAGAAGACTACAGGGCTTCAGTGTTTCCCTGCCACACAGTGAGGTTCAGAACGTTGGAGGTGAGAATTATTTATATAGATGATAGTGCATCAAAATAATCTAAATTGTTTTAACAACTCTGTAATCCTTTAGTTCAATTCTGCAAGGTATCTTAAAATATTAAATATTTGAAGCCCCTATAGTACTAATACTTAATGCCTATATTTGCATTCATTGTTATTACCTACTACCCTGGTTAATGTGCTACATGGCTCATATGATGTCTGTAATGTAGTGTTTGGTTTGGTTTGGTTTTGTAATATTTGTAATGTTGTATAATTCAACAAAGAAATTGAACTATTAGACTTCTTAGCTTCTTATTCTCAAAGTACTTTTTTAATTCTCTATAATTATGAAGAATATCTGTGAAACAAACTCCTACTTGAAGGACTATATTTTTAGACAGGAGAAGGAAAAAAAAACATACAAGGGATGCAAAAACTTTTTATTTAATCATCTTTTGAAATAATCACAAAGAAAAAAACTCTGCGGAAAATACAGCACAGCATAAGATTCCATTAAGAAAGAAAAAAAGAAAAACAACAATTTAAGTCTACAAAATTCCTGTTCTTACATTAACCCATATATAGGGGAGGCCAAATGAATTCATTCTAGAAAAAGATAGAAAACTTAAACTTATGACAAAACCAAGGAAAAGTATGGGACCTGTACTATAAATCCATATAGTCCTATTCATGATGTATAACATACTGGAAGTCAAGCAGGCTGTTTATCTGATTGTGAGCCCTTGAGCCCAGGCCGAGGAATAGGAAGGACCTTGGCCAAGGCCTAGGGTAGACCAAACAGGCGCTATGCAATACCATGGCCACAAGCCCCGCACACTCAGGAAAATCAACAAGCTCCACCAGAAAAGGGAAATAGATCACTCATGCGGGCCGCAAGGCCGATCGGGAACCCACTCATACAGAGTCCAAGCATACGGGCCACAAGGCTGAACTGGAACCGAATCATACACTAGGGATGGGAAAAGAACAATGAGAGGTCCCAGAAGGGGTTGGAGCTCAGGCAACGCACACAGCGCCAGGCAGTGACATCAAGGGAAGGACGTCAGACCAAACTGGCAGATACAGACGACAACCAGAGGAAGAGAAAACAAACAAAGGCTACACAGTAACCCAGGTAGCAGAAGGCAGTGCCCACAGAGGAAAAGGGAAAGCCAGGGTCAGAGCACAGGGACACTATAGACTCGGAACCTAAAGGAGCGAGGCCCCACAGAAATGGCCAAGCAGGAAAAAAAACACTGAAGGAAAGGGCTGCTTTGAATATTTTGTACTTTTTTGGGATCTTGCCAGGTATTTGTGACCTGAATTGGCCACTGCTGGAAACAGGATGCTGGGCTTGATGGACCTTTGGTCTTTCCCAGTATGGCAATACTTATGTAAATGTTTGGTCTATTTGGATCAACATTCTTATGTTTTCTATGACTCCGTACAGCGTCAGTTTTTCTTGAAGGTAGAGGAGTAACAGGGCTGTGATAGAAACAGTGGGGGAAATAAGTATTTGATCCCTTGCTGATTTTGTAAGTTTGCCCACTGACAAAGACATGAGCAGCCCATAATTGAAGGGTAGGTTATTGGTAACAGTGAGAGATAGCACATCACAAATTAAATCCGGAAAATCACATTGTGGAAAGTATATGAATTTATTTGCATTCTGCAGAGGGAAATAAGTATTTAATCCCTCTGGCAAACAAGACCTAATACTTGGTGGCAAAACCCTTGTTGGCAAGCACAGCGGTCAGACGTCTTCTGTAGTTGATGATGAGGTTTGCACACGTGTCAGGAGGAATTTTGGTCCACTCCTCTTTGCAGATCATCTCTAAATCATTAAGAGTTCTGGGCTGTCGCTTGGCAACTCGCAGCTTCAGCTCCCTCCATAAGTTTTCAATGGGATTAAGGTCTGGTGACTGGCTAGGCCACTCCATGACCCTAATGTGCTTCTTCCTGAGCCACTCCTTTGTTGCCTTGGCTGTATGTTTTGGGTCATTGTCGTGCTGGAAGACCCAGCCACGACCCATTTTTAAGGCCCTGGCGGAGGGAAGGAGGTTGTCACTCAGAATTGTACAGTACATGGCCCCATCCATTCTCCCATTGATGCGGTGAAGTAGTCTTGTGCCCTTAGCAGAGAAACACCCCCAAAACATAACATTTCCACCTCCATGCTTGACAGTGGGGACGGTGTTCTTTGGGTCATAGGCAGCATTTCTCTTCCTCCAAACACGGCGAGTTGAGTTCATGCCAAAGAGCTCAATTTTTGTCTCATCTGACCACAGCACCTTCTCCCAATCACTCTCGGCATCATCCAGGTGTTCACTGGCAAACTTCAGACGGGCTGTCACATGTGCCTTCCGGAGCAGGGGGACCTTGCGGGCACTGCAGGATTGCAATCCGTTATGTCGTAATGTGTTACCAATGGTTTTCGTGGTGACAGTGGTCCCAGCTGCCTTGAGATCATTGACAAGTTCCCCCCTTGTAGTTGTAGGCTGATTTCTAACCTTCCTCATGATCAAGGATACCCCACGAGGTGAGATTTTGCGTGGAGCCCCAGATCTTTGTCGATTGACAGTCATTTTGTACTTCTTCCATTTTCTTACTATGGCACCAACAGTTGTCTCCTTCTCGCCCAGCGTCTTACTGATGGTTTTGTAGCCCATTCCAGCCTTGTGCAGGTGTATGATCTTGTCCCTGACATCCTTAGACAGCTCCTTGCTCTTGGCCATTTTGTAGAGGTTAGAGTCTGACTGATTCACTGAGTCTGTGGACAGGTGTCTTTCATACAGGTGACCATTGCCGACAGCTGTCTGTCATGCAGGTAACGAGTTGATTTGGAGCATCTACCTGGTCTGTAGGGGCCAGATCTCTTACTGGTTGGTGGGGGATCAAATACTTATTTCCCTCTGCAGAATGCAAATAAATTCATATACTTTCCACAATGTGATTTTCCGGATTTAATTTGTGATGTGCTATCTCTCACTGTTACCAATAACCTACCCTTCAATTATGGGCTGCTCATGTCTTTGTCAGTGGGCAAACTTACAAAATCAGCAAAGGATCAAATACTTATTTCCCCCACTGTATAAGTGCATTTCTCTCTTTGAAGTTCCGTCCTATATGTTATAGCGGGGTGTCAACTGTGCATCTTATTTAGTTATTTTCTGAATGTAATATTCCTTCTAATAAGTGAATTGTGATCTCTTTTCCTTATGTGATCTAGCAGATCGTTTTCGGGTTTAATTTATTACTTATAGATTGATTGAGGTTATATTCTGGTGCCTACTGAATGTCTATTTCTTTATTTAAATTTCTTTGAAGTTTATTGAAATTGATAATAATAATAATAAAAGACCAGACAAAGGAGGCTGTACAGGCAGAGAGGACCAATCCTGGTGTCTACCTTTATGCTTTTCCAACAAAGTAAAAAATTCAAAGGAAATTCCGGGTTTCAATTCAGAGTAAGCTGCTGCTGCTGCTATCTTGGTTCTGCCCCTCGATGAGGAAGATTCAACGATTACTGTAACCAATATCAAAGCCTTAGGTACAGGGTTGGTCCTAGGGTCTCTGGCGCCCCCCAGGAGACTATGAGTTGGCACCCCCCCCCAATCTCCTTTCTCTCTTCTCCCACCCTGCCCCTGTCCAGTGATTCTCCTTCGTCCCATCCCCCGCCATACCACGCCACCCTTGGTACTTTAAATCTTTAATTTACCTCCGTTCCAGCAGCCACGTCATTTGAAAGCCCTCCCCTGTCTCTAGCCTTCCTTCCCTCGTGAGTTCGTTCTCTCAGTCCCACCCTCGAGGAAATGATGTCAGAAGGCGGGACTGCGGAATGAACTAATGAAGGGAGGGAAGACTAGAGACAGGGCAGGGCTTTCAAATGACGCGGCTGCTGGAACGGAGGTAAATTAAAGATTTAAAGCACCAAGGGCGGCGCGGTATGGCGGCGCCCTTGAAGGCAGGCGCCCCCCTGCGGTGCTTACCCTGCTTACCGGGTTTAACCGGCCCTGCTTAGGTATAGGGAATTGTGCAGATGATTGTGATGAAAGAACTGGGTGAGGATTGGACTGCTCCACAGAAGAGGCACTGATGCTTTTGCACAGAGAATCCAAACGCCCCTTTCCAGGGCTTTTTTTGAGGGGGTACTTGGGGGTACTGAGTACCGGCACCTTTTCCATTCTCTGCTACGATTGACCCATGGACCCCAAGTTTTAATGAAAGAGCTCAGGCTCTACACACCAATTCTGCCTTGTCATAGGTTCTGTGACTGGTTGCAGGGGGCCTGGCTATTGTGGGTTGGATCCCTCAGTGATCACCTCACCCCTGAAGGGTGGCCTGGCATTTGACTACCGACACCTTTTTCGTTAGAAAAATCACACTGCCCCTTTCAGAAGGTAAATCTGTTCTGGTCTGCTTGCACCTAGCTAGCTCTTTGGCTGAAACTGATGTAAGCAACCTCTGCTCAGGCAGTTGCAGGCCTCAAGAAGAAGCTGCACTGTGAGCTTAGGTACCTCAATAGTCGCTGCCTTTGGGGCAACTTCATTTTAAGGCCACTGCACTGAGGGGTTGAAAGTTTGTCCACAGAAGATTCTTGACTGGTATGTGAAGCCATTTCTCAGCACTTAAGCTAGTTGAATTGCTGGTGTAAATGTTTGCACCTAACTGCTGTCATTTAGGGGCAGATGCACAAAAACCCCTCTACAACACCCATTGCTTTTAGATCCCCTGTAAAAGTTAACAAGTTTGAAAGAGCGAGGGATGCTAAAATGTGGCAGAAAAAAAAATCAGAATGTTGGCACACACACCAAATTCCTTTTATCCCTCAATGTTAAACATGACCAAAAGGACTGTAAACATTGTGCTTGAAAGTTCCCAAGAGCAGGAAGAGATTGTCTTGATTGCAGTAGCGTAGGAAGGGGGAGGGCGGTGGGGCGGTCCACCTCGGGTGCACGCTGCTGGGGGGGGGGGGGGGTGTCGGCTCCGCTGGTTCCCTGCTCCCTCTGCCCCGGAACAGGTTACTTCCTGTTCCGGGGCAGAGAGAGCAAGGAACCAGCAGAGCCGACGCAGCTCCCAGCGACATGCACTCGGGGGCAGATCGGCCCTCTCGCCCACCCCTCGCTTCCTAATTCATGTAAGAATGCGCTCCGGGGGGGGGGGAGGTTGCGCTCCGGAGGGGGGAGGGGGCGCTGTGCTGCACCCGGGGGGGGGGGGGGGGTGCAGCGGCGACCCGCCCTAGGTGTCAGCCGCCCTCACTACGGCACTGCTTGATTGTCATAGAGAGCATTTGGATGCCTAGAGGTTGCTCTTGGAAAAGTCTAGAAAAAAAAGGCTTCCTTTGCTCAGAAAATCCCCTCCACAGCCTACCATCTTTTTTTGTTTCTCAAAACTCATCAGCAGCGGCGGCAGGGATCCCCATATGCTGCCCTGCCGCCGGCACCAGCGTCTCCTCTGTACTGTGGGCCGCCTCTCTGATGTAATTTCCTGTTTCCTCCGAGGCGGGCTGCAGTATAGAGACTATGGGGATTGCTTTCTGCCGACGTTTGAAAACAACATAAAAAGAAGTAAGGCTTGGGGAGGAGGGTTGAGGAAGGAGGGGGGGGAGGGAGTTGGCAGAGTGAGTGTGCAAAGATGTTGGGCGGGGAGGGGGGGGGCGGAGAACCATCTCATCCCTGCCTCAGGCGGCAGATTGCCTTGAGCCGCCCCTGCATTAGATGGTGTCAACCGCTGGTGTGCCTGACTGACCTTCTTGTTGATAAAGCCTCTTATAAAATTACCTCCCACATACACGTATGAGCTTGTATCTGACCTAATTGACCTCCCCACCTAGGCGACCTATTAATAAAATTACCCTTCACATGTCCATTGATCACCCAGTCTATGCAGGTGCATTTTGGCATGTACAGTCACAATGCTGAAATTCTCCATGGATGCATGTGCTGTGGTACAAGACTGCATATCCTTTGGATGAAAAATACTGAACCATGTATTGGGGTTGCTTTTGAGTGATGCACATTTAGTAGTTCTCAAACCCCAAGCTACAGTCTACTGAAAAATATAGTTTATTTATTTAATGCATTTATACCCCACATTTTCCCGCTAGTTGCAGGCTCAATGTGGCTTACACAAAACTGTATGAAGGCTACAGTAAAGTATAATCAAACAATATTAAAGTAAGATAATGAACATATAGATAACTTTTAAACAGTGCAATTTTTCCTAGCAAAAATGTGCCGGTACTCAAGTGCAAGACCACACCCTTCAGGGGCGGGGTGATCACTGAGGGATCCACTTCCACAATAGCCAAGTCCCCTGCAACCAGTCACAGAATCTATGACAAGGCAGAATTGGTGGGTAGAGCCTGAGCTCTTTCGTTTAAAACTTGGGGTCTGTGGGTCAATTTTAGCAGACAATGGAAAAGGTGCCGGTACTCAGTACCCCCCAAGTACCCCCTCAAAATAAGCCCTGCTTTTAAATAGCAAAATGTAGATGATGATAAAGAATAATTCATGTCTATGAGTCTTGTTAAATCTGGAGTTAAACAGATTATGTTGAACCGGGAGAATAAGCCTTCTTGAACAGGACGGACTTCAGTAATTTTCTGAAATTCAGGTAGTTCTGAGTGGATTTAACTGATTTGGGTTGAGCATTCCACAGTTGTGTGCCCATGAAGGTGAAGTTGGAGGCATAGGCGGATTTGTACTTGAGTCCACTACAGTCTGGGTAGTGTAGATTTAAATGAGTTCTCTCATGGAGCATCGTTGGAACTGTCTTGATGCATATGAACAAAAATATTTCTAATATTAAAAAAAATCTATTAAAACATTTTTTTTCTTAAAGGGTTTGTAGCATTTACTGTTGTTATGAACATTCTGTTAACTTTATGAACTGCTAGGAAGAAACAGTGTATCGCTAGGGTACAATAGTTCATCACATGATTCATTTGGTCACAATGCCTGTCTCTCAAAGCACTTACAATCCTTGGGTCTAAGTACAGGGAGGTTCAATGACATGGCTCAAGGTTACACCCAGTGCATGGTAGATATGAAACACTGCAGTAGGTTCCCACCTTGCTCTGTTCCAATCACAGTGGTACACTGGCAGCAAATGGGTCGTTCAAACCAGAGAGCACTCCAAGGTCTTAGTACAGCATGGTGTAGCAGTATTCGTCTGCCTCTTGTGTCTCCATTATGTATCTGAACAGAAGCTTTCATAAAAGAGAGAAGGTCACCCGAAAGAATGAATGAAGTTTCTGTTACTGCTAAAATCATTAGCCTGCTGTCGCAGTGTTTCTTGTTTGCATCAGGCAAATTTCAGAGTGTACCAAAGCTGCCCATGCTGTCTGTCCTTTGGGAACATGTCATACATTGTTATGAGCATGCTTGAAATACTTAATGTCAAGCCATTTCAAATACATGTAAATCATATACAAGGTATACCCAAAGAAGAGATGCCAAGAAAGCATGTTAAACATTCATCAGATTTATTAGCGAGCACTTGTCCGCCCAAAGCAATAACTAGTGTTTGCCCTCACCACTTACATAACACCCTAACCTAGGAGTCGGCAACCTATGGCATGTGTGCCAAGACGTTTTATGTGGCATGCATGATTGTTAGAGCAATGGGAAAGGCAGTAGCAATGCATGAGTCCAGCCACTGATGCAGGACCCCTGCACACGCTCAGTTCACGAACTGAGCGTGTGCAGGGAGTGTCAGCATCAGCAAATAGAAGTGTTACCGACTTCCCTGCTGCTCAGACAGTATGGGGAACTCAGGCAGATAACATCTTCAGCTGGAGGAGCTCGGGCATCCTCACCAGCCAAGGTATTAATTTTAATGTGGCAGAAAAGGCGAGGGAGGGGCATAAAGAGGGAATGCGTGGCGGCATGTAATCATTTATTGTAATTCCAATCTGTAGAAAGTGGCACACACTGTACAACAGGTTGCCGACCCTGCCCTAACCTCTTCTGCCATGTATGTTGAAATTGTAGATTATGAGAGGTATTTTTGAAAGAAACGTCTATGTTTGGATTTGGACGTCTTTGTAAAACGTCCACCCCGATGACGGGGAAAACTGTATTTTCAAAAAAAGATGGACATCCATCTCTCATTTCGAAAATACCAAGGACGTCCTTGAATTTGGACATCCTTAGACATGGATGTCTTTGACTTTCGGCGATTTTCGAAACCAAAGACGTCCAAGTCAAAAATGTCCAAATGCTAGCCATTTGGACGTGGGAGGAGCCAGCATTTGTAGTGCACTGGTCCCCCTGACATGCCAGGACACCAACCGGGCACCCTAGGGGGCACTGCAGTGGACTTCATAAAATGCTCCCAGGAACATGGCTCCCTTACCTTGTGTGCTGAGCCCCACAAAACCCACTACCCCAAACTGTACACCACTACCATAGCCCTTACGGGTGAAGGGGGGCACCTATATATGGGTACAGTGGGTTTGTGGTGGGTTTTGGACAGCTCGCTATTTCCTCCACAAATGTAATAGGTAGGGGTGTATGGGCCTGGGTCCGCCTATCTGAAGTGCACTGTAGTACCCACTAAAACTGCTCCTGGGACTTTCATGCGCTGTCATGGACCTGAGTATGACATCTGAGGCTGGCATAGAGGCTGACACGAAATATTTTTAAAGATATTTTTTGAGGGTGGGAGGTGGTTAGTGACCACTGGGGGAGAAATGGGAGGTCATCCCCGATTGCCTCCGGTGATCATCTGGTCATTTCGGGCACCTTTTTGTGCCTTATTTGTAAAAAAAACACATCCTGGTGAAAACGTCCAAGTTTTACTTTAGGATGTCCTTGCTTTTTTCGATTATGGCTCAAAGATGTCCAAGTCTTAGGCACGCCCAAGTCCCGCCTTCACCACGCCTCCGACACGCCCCTCTGTAAATTTGGACGTCCTTGTGACGGACTGTAGTTGGAGACGTCCAAAATCGGGGTTCGATTATACCAATTTGGATGTCCCTGGGAGATGGACGTCCATGTTCCGATTTATATCGAAAGATGGACGTCCATCTCTTTCGAAAATGAGCCTGTATGTCTCTTAGTCTCTGTTTTATGTTATTTCTGTGTAAGCTGCTGCAATCTTCTTATGTGGGAAAGGCGGTATAAATCTGTGAATAAATAAATAAAATGACAACAAATGCGCACTCCCATTGAGAATGCAGACTTTATACTAAAGTGCAGGACTCCTGGTTTTCCCCCCCAATTTTTTATATGTAAGCATTTATAAAGTACATCCAAGAAAAAAACTCTGGAATTCGTTGCCAGAGAATGTGGTAAAGGCAGTTAGCTTAGCAGAGTTTTAAAAAGGTTTGGACGGCTTCCTAAAGGAAAAGTCCATAGACCATTATTAAATGGACTTGGGGAAAATCCACTATTTCTGGGATAAGCAGTATAAAATGTTTTGTACTTTTTTGGGATCTTGCCAGGTATTTGTGACCTGGATTGGCCACTGTTGGAAACAGGATGCTGGGCTTGATGGACCTTTGGTCTTTCCCAGTATGGCAATACTTATGTACAGAAATAAATGGAACCATCCACTAGGCCCCTCACAAATGACTACAGATGCAAGTGATGAATTAGTACTACTACTACTATTTAACATTTCTATAGCGCTACAAGGCATACGCAGCGCTGTACACCATACACAAAAAAAGACAATCTCTGCTCAAAGAGCTTGCAATCTAGATAAGACAGGTAAACAGACAGAACAATTAAGGATAAGGGAATAAAGAGGTGAGGATCAAGGACAGGGCAAGTGAGTAGAGGTTAGGAGTCAAAAGCATATGATAATGACAATGATGATGATAAAGCATTCTTTGCTATGTTTAGACAGAGATTCGTTTTATTTATTTATTGCATTTGTATCCCACATTTTCCCACCTCTTTGCAGGCTCAATGTGGCTTACAATACATCATGAATCAGTGGCGTAGCCAAGGGTGGGCTTGGGTGGGCCCAGGCCCACCCAGTAACAGCATACCTATGATGTGGCTGGCAGGGATCCCCAAGCCCCACCAGCCGAAAACTCCCAACAAGTGTCCCTCCTGCATACCTTGTAAGTAGCAGACCTTCGCCTGCAGTGAGCAGTGACATACATACTGAGCAGTGTGTATTAGTTGCTGCTCGCTGCTGGTGAAAATCTGCTATTTAAAAGGTATGCGGGGGAGGGGGATGTTTGAGAGGCCATATGGCATGCAGGTGAGAGGAGAGACCAAATCACCTGTGGGACGGGGCGCGGTTCTTCTGCCCACCCATCTTGGGCCCAGGCCCACCGAAAATTGGGTGTCTGGCTACGCCCGTCATGAAAAGTGAAAATATATAAGAGACTATACATTTAGTGTTACAGAGGGTCTTGGGTAGCATGATAATGATAAAACATAGTAGTATAACAAGCAAATATTGTGAGACAATTTTGGATTTATGTATAGGGTTCACATCTGTTGATCTTTGTGATCAATACCTGCAGACCCAGTTAAAAGATTTTATTTATTTATTTATTGCATTTGTATTCCACATGTTCCACCCTTGGGTAGGTTCAACGTGGCTTACATGGTACAAGAGCGACGATGACAAAATTTCAGTCTTCAATGATCAGTAGTAGCATAGAATGCATTTACATGACATAGGAAGAATAGGTGGCATTTGTGGGCGTGAGGAATGCATCGTAGCTTTTCATTTATGAGGTTGTTTTCGTGTAATTTTTTTGTGGTTGAGAGGTTATGACGAGTGAACAATCCACTTCCTGATAGTGCAGCTGTTGAACACCTCTTTAGCTGTTGTGGATTAAAGACTCACAAGAGCACTCACATGAGTGACAGTCATTTTCAAAATGTAGTTTTACTAAAAGTGTAGTAGATTGAATTGAAGAGCAATAAAATTGTTGGGATAAAAATATTAACAATAGTTGCATTCACTGTAGTTAAGGTACTTTTATTTTTTATTCAAAAAACTATTATATTAAGCAGTAACTTTTTTTTTTACTTTCACATAAGTAAATTTTTAATGTGTTCCTCATTGTACTTTTTTTTTACTTAAGTATTAAAACATACATTTATTTTTACTTTTACTTAAGTACTTTGACCTAGTACTTTGAACAACAGAGCCATTTTGAATGTCATTTAAACACGGCACTGCAGGGTTTATCCTCATCAGAACCCCATGCAGCAGGAATCACAGTGATCTATAATGAACACAGAACAAAAGATATAACAGGGAAGATGATTTTTAAAAATACAGTCTTGTTTTGTTCCAGAAAAAGTATAAATCTCTACTGAATATAGTGTGTTAGGAATGAAGGGGTCCTTTTACTAAGGTGAGCTGAAAAATGGCCTGCGGTAGTGTAGGCACGGGTTTTGGGTGCGCGCAGAATCATTTTTCATTGCACCTGTAAAAAAAAGGCCTTTTAAAAACTTTTTGCAGAAAATGGACGTATGGCAAAATGAAAATTGCCGCGCGTCCATTTTGGGTCTGAACAGGGGCTTAGCCAGACTTCAGCGGGAGGGGGGTCCAGAGCCTGAGGTGAGGGGGCACATTTTAGCCCCCCCACAGCACCGCTGACCCCCCCCCTGCCATTGCTGACCGCCGCCGTCACCACCACAGCCAACTTTGACCCCCCTGCTGATGACCCTCTCGACCCCCCTCCCGTCGCCAACCCTCCCTCGCCACCGCCGTCACCTACCTTTGCTGGCGGGGGACCCCAACCCCCGCCAGCCGAGGTCCTCTTCTTCCGGTGCAAGGCTTTGTTCTGTTTCTGACGTCTGCAGGATGTCAGACTCATAGAAACAGAACGAAGCCTTGCACCAGAAGAAGAGGACCTCGTCTGAGCAAAGGTAGGTGACGGCAGGTTGGCGGCGGGAGGGGGAGTCGAGAGGGTCATTGGCAGGGGGGTCCAGGGCCAATTCTACGGGGGCCCAGGCCCCCGTGGCCCCACATAGCTACGCCACTAGGTCTGAGACCTTACCGCCAACCATTGACCTAGAAGTAAAATTTCATGTGGTAACCAGGCGGTAATGACCTACGTGCGCCAAATGCCACTTGGTGCGCGTCCGATACACGCAACAGAAAATATTTTGGCTGCACGTATTGGATGCATGGCAAAAATGAAATACCGCAAGAGCCACACAGTAGCCATGCGGTAAGTCCATTTTAGTGTGCGTTGGGCTCATGTAGACGCTTACACAGCTTAGTAAAAGGGCCACAAAAAAAGGCAGAGTTAATTATAAAAGCCAAGCATGAGTCACTAGACTCCTGGAAGAGAGAACCTGGGTGTTTTAAGAGAGCTAGCAGGGGCTTCTGAAATGTCCTACCTGAGTTGAAGATCTTCAATTTAACCTTGAGTTCTCTCACCGCTTATAAGTGACAGTAGATACACTGTTTGTTGGGTTTCTTGCATAAATAATATGTGTGACCAAAGTAAGGAAACCTTATTTTCCTAGAGAAGTATTTCGCAATTTAGTTCAATCACTAGTTTTAAGCCAACTTGATTACTGCAATGGAATATACGAAGGGTGTGAAGAAATGCTTCAAAAAAAGTTACAAACTGCCCAGAATACAGCTGCTAGACTGATCTATGGAAAATCGAGATTTGAAAGTTCAAGTCCACTTCGTGAAAAACTGCACTGGCTTCCTGTCAAGGACCGAATAACTTTTAAGGTTTGCACCCTGGTGCATAAAATCTTCTATGGTGAAGCTCCTGTACTTAAATCTCCATTACCCAGCATGCTGTGGCCTCAAATATAAGACCGCTTATGCATCCACCTTTCCCTATATTAGCGCACATTTGTGGAATGGATTACCTAAATCTGTAAAAACTACTCATGATCATCCGACTTTCAGAAAATCTCTCAAGACAAATTTATTTGGAAAAGCTTACGCCAAAGTCCCTCCTTGTATCCATAACTCCTGAACTGTAGCTATCATAACGACTTGTTGAACCCTATTGCCCTTCTCCTTCTCTTCCCCTCTGTAATTACTCCCTAACCTCTTCAACTTCAATCTACTTGATTGTTTATTGCCTGTTTGATGTATGTATTTCAGACTGATGTAAGCCACATTGAGCCTGCTCATGGGTGCGAAAATGTGGGATATAAATGCTATAAATAAATAAATAAATAGTCCCTTTTGATAACATTGCTGGAAAGCAGCCTAGGACAATGTTAATGTTATAAAAAAAGTGAACATGCCTTCCGATGCCAAGTGCGCAATAGATTGGGTGGATGGAGCCAAAGAAATCCACGTTCACAATCGGGAATAGCAAATTCCAGTACAAAGTGTGCACATTTCTTAACAAGACTAAGCTCATATCTCAACAACTGGAACAGAGTGCTAATAACCTTTTACAATTTTCTTTAATGCATGGCTCTACACAGCTAGGCACAAAGTTCTCAGAAGGGGCTGTTCTTAACGGTGTGTGACTGGGCACAATAAAAGGAGAGGGTACTGCATGACTCGAACTTTGATAAGCTGCAGCGTTTTGTAGGACCAATGTATCAATTATTGGGGTGTGTTCTTTCAATTAAAATATAGTGGTATAATATCTAATCTTGTTGAGGGATTATCTTGCACCTTTCTGTTCAGGTACTTCCCTGTCCCAGGCAATAACATGCATTATTTGATAATGAATTTTAAAGCATAAAACATGCCCAATGCACATTAAAATAATGAATTGCATCACATCTTATTATTATGCAAAATCAATAATGCAGCTTGCCTTAGAATTTGCACACTGCACTATACTAAAAAAGTTAACTATACCTTGAGAAGGGTTAACTTTCACCTGGGAGCAGTGGCTGCCAATGCATGAGCCACTGCACCTGAGGATGAAGTAAAAGACAGCCAAGTGTCCAAAATCAGTCCTTTCCCACCTGATTCCTTTTTAAAACAAGGAGCCCTTCTCAGACCCACTCCCCACTGATTCACTGTAAAACATAAAAAGAGACACCCCTTCACACCCTACCACCCTCCCCCCAGTGCCTACCAGAATATTCCTTATAGGGCAGCCTCACCCACAGTGGTAGCATTACAAGTACTACCAGGTGTCTGGCAGTGCAAGTTTTGAAAATGGATCTGGCAAGCTCCAGAGAGATGGTAGGAGATGGAGTGCCAAGGGGCTCCCTATTATTTTTAAAGAATCTGAGAGCGGAGGTGGGTTTGGGGGGGGGGGGTTGTATTTTAACAATGGATTGGGGGCTATTTTTGGACCTTCACTGGCCCCTTTGAAAGACAGCAGACTCCAAGGCAGGCCCTCGAACTTAGCGCTGCTGCAGCCAGGAATGCCCAACATTTCTGGTCACATCAACGCAAAAATAAATTTACCATGTAACGTGGAGGGGCATAATCGAATGGGGCGGCCATCTATATGGGTGTCCATCTCTAAGGCCGGCCCTGGAAAGCGACATACCTGACAGTATTATCGAAACAAGATGGCCGGCCATCTTTCGTTTCGATAATACAGTCGGGGACGCCCAAATCTCAACATTTGGGCTGGCGTTAGAGATGGCCGGCGTTAGAGATCGCTGTCATTGGTTTTTGCCGATAATGGAAACTAATGGCGGCCATCTCAAACCTGGCCAAATCCAATGCATTTGGTCATGGGAGGAGCCAGCATTTATAGTGCAGTGGTCCCCCTCACATGCCAGGAAACCAACCGGGCACCCTAGGGGGCACTGCAGTGGACTTCACAAATTGCTCCCAGGTGCATAGCTCCCTTACCTTGGGTGCTGAGCCCCCCCAAAACCCACTACCCACAACTGTACAACACTACCATAGCCATTATGGGTGAAGGGGGGCACCTACATGTGGGTACAGTGGGTTTTGGAGGGCTCACATTTACCACCACAAGTGTAACAGGTGGGGGGGATGGGCCTGGGTCCGCCTACCTGAAGTCCACTGCAGCACCCACTAAAACTGCTCCAGGGACTTGCATACTGCTGTCATGGAGCTGGGTATGACATTTGAGGCTGGCATAAAAATGTTTAAACATTTTTTTTTGGTGGGAGGGGGTTGGTGACCACTGGAGGAGTAAGGGGAGGTGATCTCCGATTCCCTCCGGTGGTCATCTGGTCAGTTGGGGCACTTTTTTGAGGCTTGGTCCTAAAAATATATGGACCAAGTGAAGCCGGCCAAATGCTCGTCAGAGCCGGCCTTCTTTTTTCCATTATCGGCCTAAGCCGGCCATCTCGTACCCTGTCGAAATGCCCCCTTGATCTTTGGCCGGCCCTGCGACGGAAAGCAGTTGAAGCCGGCCAAAATCGGCTTTCGGTTATACCGATTTGACCGGGTTTAGGAGATGGCCGGCCATCTCCCGATTTGTGTCGGAAGATGACCGGCCTTCTCCTTCGAAAATAAGCAGGATAGTAATATAGTAAATGAAGGGAGAGAAAGACCTGTACAGTCCATCCAGTCTGCCCAACAAGATAACCTCATTTTACATGGTATGTTTTTTTTTTTTTGTTACATTTGTACCCTGCGCTTTCCCACTCATGGCAGGCTCGATGCAGCTTACATGGGGCAATGGAGGGTTAAGTGACTTGCCCAGAGTCACAAGGAGCTGCCTGTGCCTGAAGTGGGAATGAACTCAGGACCAAAGTCCACCACCCTAACCACTAGGCCACTCCTCCACTGTTGCTACTATTTGAGATTCTACAGAAACAGAAGCAGCCTTCTACATGGAATGTTGATAGTGGAATAGCAACATTCCATGTAGAATCTCCAATAGTAGCAACATTCCATCTAGCTCCAATAGTATCTATTTTATTTTTGTTACATTTGTACCCTGCACTTTCCCACTCATGGCAGGCTCAATGCGGCTTACACGGGGCAATGAAGGGTTAAGTGACTTGCCCAGAGTCACAAGGAGCTGCCTGTGCCTGAAGTGGGAATTGAACTCAGTTCCTCAGTTCGCCAGGACCAAAGTCCACCACCCTAACCACTAGGCCACTCCTCCACTCTGTGATACTTTATATGTATATCCGAGTTTAATTTGTCCTTTCCATTCTCAGGTATTTCACAAAATCATGATGGTAAGGTAAAATAGTGCACCGGTGGTAAATTTTCCTAGTTAATAGGTGGGCTATAAATGTTTAAATAAATAAATGCACAAAGGAACTGTTTTACAGATTAGTAAACAGGAGCCTAAGGGGCCCTTTACTGAAGTGTATTGAGCTCTTAACGAGTGATGACAGGTTACTGCGTGACAGTGTTAAGGGGCTTTGCAGTAGTCTGCCTGTTTTCACAACTTAAACCTTGCATTACTGAATTTTTTTGTTAAGGGGCCTGGTATGGGTGGAGAGCGGGTGTGGACACGATAGCCAGCTAGTTAACGCATAGTTAGGGGGCCCCTTTTACTAAGATGCATAGGCGCCTATGTGCACCCAACGCCACATCAATTTGGAATTACCGCCCAGCTACCGTGTGGTCCGGGCGGTAATTTCATTTTTTACGTGCATCGGAAAATAATTTGTATTTTCTGGCGCGCGGCGCTATCAGGATGGTTAAAGACATTTTACACGTGTAGACCATTACTGTCTGGTTAACGCTTGAGACCTTATAGCTAAGTCAATGGGTGGTGGTAAGGTCTCAGACCCAAAATGGACGCACGACAATTTTCATTTTGCCGCATGTCCATTTTCGGCCTAAATTTTAAAAAAGACATTTTTTACAGGTGTGGTGAAAAATAGATCTGCGTGCGACCAAAACACGTGCCTACAGTAGCGCAGGCCATTTTTCAGCGCACCTTAGTAAAAGGACCCCTTAATGAGGTAAGGGCTGCTGCACCAATTGTGGCCTAATAATTGGCCTTTCAACACAGGACCAGAATTAGAAAATGCTGGTTCTGACCATACCACATGTCATGTAAAGTTTTCAGCTACCACAACGAAATATTCCCATATTACATAGTAACATAGTAGATGATGGCAGAAAAAAACCTGCACGGTCCATCTAGTCTGAACTCATATGTGCTACTTCTTGTGTATACCTTACCTTGATTTGTATCTGCCATTTTCAGGACACAGACCGTAGAAGTCTTGCCCAGAACTAGCCCCACCACCCAAACACCAGCCCCGCCTCTCAATCTCGGCTAAGCTTCTGAGGATCCATTCCTTCTGCACAGGATTCCTTTATGTTTATCCCACGCATGCTTGAATTCCGTTACCGTTTTCATCTCCATCACCTCCCGCGGGAGGGCATTCCAAGTATTAAGCCGAGTGAGTACACATGTTACCTCAGTTTACTAAAAGGGTCTCTAAGCTTGTACCTAATGCAAAGGAGGGTGAAGTGACTTGTTCAAGGTGGTGCTGATAAGAAACTAAGGCCCCTGTTTACAAAAAAGCGCAGTACTGCCGACACAGCCCATTCAAAGTGAATGGGCTGTGTCGGCAATGTCACTTGGCTTTGTAAATAGGGGGGTAAGATTGTTAGACTTTTTCATGATTTCCAAACATTTTTTTTTCAGTTTCACACATTCATTTTAGTAAAAAATTTCTAATGTGCATTAGAACTTTTTAACGCATGCAAATCTATCAGATCATATGAGGAAAGGCTAAAGAGGTTAGGGCTCTTCAGCTTGGAGAGAGATGGCCGAGGGGAGATGATTGAAGTCTACAAAATCCTGAGTGGTGTAGAATGTGTAAAAGTGATTCAATTTTTCAATCTTTGAAAAAGTACAAAGACCAGGGGACACTCAATGAAATTACATGGAAATACTTTTAAAACAAATTGGAGGAAATATTTTTTCAGTCAAATAATTAAGCTCAGGAACTCGCTGCCAGAGAATGTGGTAGCAGCGGTTAGCGTATCCGAGTTTTTAAAAAGTTTGGATAAGTTTCTGGAGGAAAAGTCCACAGTCTGCTATTGAGATAGACATGGGGAAGCCACTGCTTGCCCTGGGATTAGTAGCATGAAAAGTTGCTACTCTTTGGGTTTCTGCCGGGTACTTGTGACTTGGATTGGCCACTATTGAAAGCAGGATACTGGGCTGGATGGATCACCCCAGTATGACTAGTCTTATATTCTTATTGTACATGCTTTTATTCATAGGTTAACAAATTCTAAATCAATTAAAAAAATTGTTAAGGTATGCTAATTGTGTGCCCCGCCCATGCTCTGCCCAGACTCGACTCTTGTGAATGCCAACCTACAAACTATCTGTTGAAGATATGCACTTTGTTATAGAATAGTGCATAGCCAGATTCAGGGGCATAGCCAGACTTCGGCGGGAGGGGGTCCAGAGCCCGAGGTGAGGGGGCACATTTTAGCCCCCCCCCCCAGCACCACCGCCATTGCCAACACCCCCCCCAGTCATTGCTGCTGCCGCCAGCACCACCACTAACAACTTTGACCCCCCCTGCCGATGACCCTCTTGTCCCCCCGCCCGCCGCCGCCGCCTACCTTTGCTGGTGGGGGACCCCAACCCCAACCCCCGCCAGCCGAGGTCCTCTTCTTCCATCATTCTGTTTCTGAGTCTGACGTCCTGCACGTACAACATGCAGGACGTCAGACTCACAGAAACAGAACGAAGCCCTTCAGAATATAATAGGTTCCACATAGTTTATTTATTTACATTTTGCTCACACCTTTTTCACTTGTATTTATTTTTTTTGTTACATTTGTACCCCGCACTTTCCCACTCATGGCAGGCTCAATGCAGCTTACATGGGGCAATGGAGGGTTAAGTGACTTGCCCAGAGTCACAAGGGGCTGCCTGTGCCTGAAGTGGGAATTGAACTCAGTTCCTCAGGACCAAAGTCCACCACTCTAACCACTAGGCCACTCCACCCAGGAGTTACTTCCTGTCCCTGGAGAGCTCACAGTCTAAGTTTGTGCCTAAAGCAATGGAGGGTTAAGTGACTTACCCAAGGTCACAGGGAGCAGTGGTGGGATTTGAACCAGCCACCTCTAGATGTCAAGATCAGTGCTTTAACCACCAAGCCATTTCTCCCGGGAGTGGCTTAGAATTACCTTATAGAATTACCATTCATGTGCCTGAACTAATCCGCTAAACTGCAGCCAAATTCTACTGTATGTGAAACATGATTAAAAAAAAAAAAAATGAGGTCGATAGACAAAGTGATTTAATTGACCAGAAATGACACCTGGTTGGTTAAATTGCCTGTTCAGGGCCATCCGCTAATTTTCAGATGCACTTAACTGGTAATCTAATGCTGAAAGTTAGCGAGTAGCGCCTAAGTAAAACGTGCCGATTTGGGGGGCGGAGTCAGCACTTGGCCAGTTAAGTGCTGGTATTTAGAACTTAACTGACCAGGTTAAATCAGTCCTGTCTTTATGAGGTAACCTATAGCTAGACAAGTTCCGAAAACCTGAAAATTCAGTGCTGAA
Source organism: Microcaecilia unicolor (assembly GCF_901765095.1). Lineage (NCBI taxonomy): Eukaryota > Metazoa > Chordata > Amphibia > Gymnophiona > Siphonopidae > Microcaecilia > Microcaecilia unicolor. The sequence goes on along the minus strand of NC_044040.1, from coordinate 185,898,600 downwards.
GCCCAGACAGGGCCCGGTGTGCACTATCTGGGAATAGTGCTTGCGGCTGTGCGCTGCCAGGTAAATATTGGCCCCCATGTTTATAAAACAGTAAAAAAGGAGGTTGGGGGGGGGGGTAATTTAGGCAGAAAGGATTTCACAATAAAAAATAAAAATGATGTATATATTTTTTATTTATTTATTTTTGTTACATTTGTACCCCGCACTTTCCCACTCATGGCAGGCTCAATGCGGCTTACATGGGGCAATGGAGGGTTAAGTGACTTGCCCAGAGTCACAAGGAGCTGCCTGTGCCTGGCCCTTGCAGATCATCAATGTGGCCGCGCAGGCTTCTGCTTCTGTGAGTCTGACGTCCTGCACATACGTGCAGGACGTCAGACTCACAGAAACAGAAGCCTGCGCAGCCTTCTACATGGAATGTTGCTAGTGGAATAGCAACATTCCATGTAGAATCTCCAATAGCAGCAACATTCCATGTAGAATCTCCAATAGTATCTATTTTATTTTTGTTACATTTGTACCCTGCACTTTCCCACTCATGGCAGGCTCAATGCGGCTTACATGGGGCAATGGAGGGTTAAGTGACTTGCCCAGAGTCACAAGGAGCTGCCTGTGCCTGAAGTGGAAATTAAACTCAGTTCCTCAGGACCAAAGTCCACCACCCCAACCACTAGGCCACTCCTCCACTCAATTCAACTACATTTTTTGATAAAATCTATCTCAAAACAAAAGACTACAGATCTCTGTGATGGAAGGACCAGGGACTTGTGTTTATTTATTTATTGGGATTTTTTGACCGCCTTTATGAAGAGATTCACCCAAGGCAGGGTATAGTTATTAGAGGACCTTCTTAAACTTTATTGTAAAGCGACCATGCAAATATGCTTGAGCAGAACCAGACAGCACACTCTGTTTCCAAACGTTTAGTCATGGGCACAGAATGAAGCATGTCCTATTAAAAATGAGGCCCTGTGTGTTTTGTGCACTGAGCTGGGAAAGTGTGTGTGATGAGAAATGTTAGTTCTGCACAGTCTGGCTGGGTCTGCAGTGGATCTGCAGGGTCAGCTCAGCTGTATCTTTAGGGCCACCTAGTGGTTCAAACATGTTGTTACCTCTGGATCCAATTGAAAAAAATATTGACAGCCAGATGCACTAACTCCACGGAAAGAGCCCTTCCCTTACCGATCCCTTAGCAAATCGGTAAAAAACGGGCATGCATGAAGGAAATTGCATGCAAATGAGCTGCTCGCTGTTAGCTCATTTGCATGCGATTTCCTTCCTAAGGAGGGGAAGGCAGTCGGCCAGCGGAGCATGCGCAGAGCAGCCAATCGTTATGCTGGCTGCTCTGCGCATGCCAAAGACTGCTTCATATACGTCACTCTAAAAAAAAAAAAGGATGCTAAATGTGCTGTGATTGGCAAAGAGAGACCTGGAGGAGCATAATCGAAAGGAACTTCCAAATAGTTTTGATTTGGACGTTCTCGCACGTCCCGATCCCCAATTCTCTCCGGCGGAAGTCATTTCGGGCACGTAAGAAAAACACATCCAAAAAGGACGCCCATCACAAAATCTGAAGAAAAAAAAAAGTCCAAGTGTTCGTCAGGGATGTCCTTTTTTTTTTTGAGTGAAGGATGTTCAAGTGTTAGCACTTGAAAGGACGTCTCTGACGAGCACTTGGACGTTTTTTTTCTTCCGATTTTTGCGATGGGCATCCTCCTCTGCATGGGTCCAACTCACAGCAGCCCCAACGAGAGGTGCAGACCTCCCATTAGGTTTTCCATGGTGCATGGGGTCGGAAAACGATAGTGCATCGCATCGCATTCACATTATAACAGTAACTAGTAAAAAAGGCCCGTTTCTGACACAAATGAAACGGGCGCTAGCAAGGTTTTCCTCGGCTCCCCTGCAGCCACCCATGTCCAGTGACCCTCCTCTCCCCCTGCAGCCACCCATGTCCAGCGACCCTCCTCTCCCCCTGCACCCACTGCAGCCACCCATGTCCAGCGAACCTCCTCTCTCCCCTGCCCCACTCCTGCCACCCACGTCCAGTGACCCTCCTCTCTCCCCTGCCCCCCTCCAGCCACCCATGTCCAGCGACCCTCCTCTGGACATGGATCAGCTGTGAGGCATGTTTCTTCCCCCCCCCCCCCCGGGTTCTGAAGTTGACATCATAATGGCTACGGTGATGTCAGCCTCATCTACGGAGCCTAGCAGACCAAGTCGGAATGAGCCATGGTCCCAGGCAAGTCAGAACGTTGGAGGTGAGAATTATTATATAGGATTAGCTCATTTGCATTCCATTTTTGTTAGCTGCTACCGTGACAGGAAAATGGCTCGGAGAGCCCTTTTGTGCATGTCCTGGTTTACTACTTGCGCGCTAAACTGGCTAGAACCAGTTTAAAAACCACGTTGCTGGCTCGTTAAATTTAGTGCATCTGCCCCTGAGTGTACACAGCAGTAGTAGACCACTATCACTGCCAAGGTTTACTTTACTTCTTATATTCTGCAACTACCCAGAAGAGTTCAGTGCGGATCACAACAAGAAGCAGCAGCAGCAGGCAGATTCTGAGAGTTAGCAACTAATCAATTAATACATATTAAAAGAAGGAAAACATAACCTAATCATAAAAACTTCTTAAAAAGAAAACTTTTCAAGGCTTTTCGAAAAGTAGATGAAGTCTGCACTTTTCTTAGCTATACAGGAAGCGAGTTCCATAACAGCGGGGCTTGAAGCATAAGGCTCACAGGATAAATGGTCTTATATTTCAACTTAGTAGGACTAGGATAATGAAGTAAAAAATTATCTCAAAGGCCTCTGTTTTCATTAGACATATGGTCCCAAACAAGCAGATATTCAGGTGACTGTCCAAAAAGAATTTTATGAACTATAATGCATACCTTAAATTGAATTTCAGCCCTTGATGAACCTTTAGCCATGCACCCCCCTTCCTTTCCCTATCCCTATCCTCTGAGGTGTTCAGCATTTGCCTTTCCATTCCCTAGCTCCCTCCCAGAGGTGCGTGGCATCTGCTATCTTTCCTCTACCCTTCCCCACCATGTTTCCAGCAACTCCCCCTCTCTCCTTTTTACTTTATGGAGTAGGGGAGTAGCCTAATGGTTAGTGCAGCAGCCTGAGAAGGAGGGGGGGGGGGGGGACTGAGTTCAATTCCCATTGAGCTGCTTGTGATTCTGGGCAAGTCACTTAACCCAGAAGAGATGAAAGAGGAGGAAGGGTCCCTCACACAAACATAAGCAGCAAAACCAAAAAAGTGAGGTGGACTCAAGGAGGATATCAAAATATAAAAGTCCTTAATTCTTAAAAGACATAAAACCAACCCAACATGGCCATGTTTCGGCACAAAGGCCTGCCTCAGGAGTCAAATGGATCTTTTGTGCTGTGATGACAAAACTTAACAGAGAAGATATCGAAGTCCTGGTTGCCGAACCACCATGTAATCTCCGATAGGAAATGTTCACTTGAATGCAAACAACACCATTTGCATTGTTTATATCACTGGCAAGGTGTTGTTTGCATAATCATATATTATCAAGATCAACTTATAATGTTTTGAAATTTCTATTATATGACTTTGTATTTCAAATTACTATGTAAGCCGCATTGAGCCTGCATTGTGTGGGAAAGTGCGGGGTACAAATGTAATAAATAATAAACAATAATAATAACTCAAACAAACATTTCCTACTGGAGATTGCACAGCGGTTTGGCAAGCAGGACTTTGATATCTTTTCTAAGTTCAGTTTTGTCATCACAGCACAAAAGATCCATTTGACCCCTGAGGCAGGCCTTTGTGTTGAAACACGGCCACGTCGGGACGGTTTTATGCCTTTTAAGAATTAAAGACTTTTATATTTTGATTTCCTCTTTCAGTCCACCTCACTTCTTTGATTTTGCAAGTCACTTAACCTTCCATTGCCCCAGGTACAAAATAAGTACCTGTATGTAATATGTAAACCACTTTGTTACCTCATTTCTTCTCCCACATGCCACTGCCGCCAAGTCCACCTGGCATTAGACAAAAATCAGCATGGCTTGCCATGTTCTGCCCCTCTAAACTTCCTGTTTCAGAGGTAGTGGGAAGTGGCAGGCCTTGAGTGTAAGTGGATACTTAAGGCCCTGACCTGGCCACATCAACGTTTTTTAATGGAATGACTTTTGTGTCAGTGCCCCCCCCCCCACTCCCTCCCTCCCAACTATGCTGCCTTAGGAAGACAGTTAGTCTAGTGTTTGGGCCAGCTCTGGCTACTGCACAGTTTCATAATTTCATGGTCTCATTCCCCAATGCCTTCACTTACACCCAAATCCCTGGGAAAACAATATGGGATTGATATTCAACGTGGTTTATTTATTTTATTTACTTCATTTATAACCCACCTACTAACTAGGTGGTTTACAAAACTCACACATAAAGCAATAAAATGTAACACAAAAAGAATAATATGATTACATAAAAGAAAACATATATTAAGAAAATACTTCCTGAAAGTACTCCGTTCTTCACTACTCAAACAATTCCAAAAGAGGCTTTGAATTTGCCTTCACATTTTACTTTTAATAGCCACAGATGCAATGGCAGTTTGTTCCACATTACAGGTCCTACAAAAGACAATGGTATAATGCAACTGAGTTATTGAAGGTATAACCAATTGTGAATTTTCACAGTGCAAAGATCTATTAGACTCATAATGTTGCAAAACCTGAGACATATAGGCTGGTAACAAAAACATACAAAGTTTTAAAAACCCAACAACAATAATTTAAATTGTCCTGTCTAAAAATAAATAAATAGGGAGCCAATGCAGCACCTTCACTGAAATGGTAACAAGACCTGACCGATGCAATCCAAAAATCATGCAGACCACAGTGTGTTCAACCACCTGCAGAGCTTGAAACTTAGCCTGAGACATCTCTAAATAAAGACTCAGCAAAAGATGTTTGTTTGCTCAAAAAACTTTCAGTTGGAAAAAGCACCAACTCAGACAGCTGAGCTCGCATGGACAACTGTGAATCAATTGTAACACCCAAGCTTGTAATCTGATCTTTTATGGAAACCACGATATCACCAAATTTAAATGGAGCATAATCCCAATCTATACAATTTCAGTTCACAATCATAATTTCCGTTTTAGAAATGTTCAATGCCAAAGTATGTTTTTGCATCCAACTCTATATTTCTTCCAAACACCAGTTTAACTTTACAAGACCAGATAGACAATCCTTGTCTAAAGAAAAAAAAAACCCTGTTTATCATTGGCATATAATCTAAATTCCACTTGCACCTCCCGTAAGACTGCACATATGGGAGTCAAATACAAATTAAAGAACAATGCTGACAAGGCAGAACCTTGCGGATCCCCCACATGCACTTCATAAGACATCAGAAACGAAACCTTCCCAACTCACTTGCATAGTCTGTCCAATTAAATAAGTCACAAACCATTATTTATTTTAAAACTTTTAATCTGTTTGATCCAAAATTTTCAGCAGATTACTTAACCACATACATAATATAAAAACAAACTAAACATTCAAACATCACAGGATGTCCTAGAAATCAAAATCCCAAATGCTTCCTCCCTTAAGACAAGCTCATATAATCTCTCAAGCAAGAGACTATGATTAACAGTACTAAGAGCAGAAGAAATATCAAGTGATACCATAGTGGAGGAGTAGCCTAGTGGTTAGAGCACCACATCCAGAGGTGGCTGATTCAAAATTTCACTACTGCTCCTTGTGATCTTGGGCAAGTCACTTAGGAGCACTTGTACGAAGGCGTGGTAGGCTCTACAAGCGTGCTGCACATGCCAAAATGAGACTACTGCCAGGCTAGCACACCCCTCTGGTGGTCATTTCGGATTTTGCACGCATCCATACTGCTGGGACAATTTTTTTTTTAATTTCCTACCATGGGCGGCATTTCTGGCATTAATCGGAAGTTGGTGCACGCCGACCAGTCACTGCATGTGTAGCGTGTGAGTCCTTACTGCTAGATCAATGGGTGGCCGTAAATAGGCACACGCTGGTTTTAATTTTACCGCAGGCCCCTTTCCCGGCCCATTGAAAAAAGCCTTTTTCCCAGACCTAGTAAAAACTGGAACGGCGCCTGCCAAAAACACGCGCCCACACTACCGCAGACCACTTTTTGCCATGGCTTAGTAAAAGGGCCCCTTAACCCTCCATTGCCTCAGGTACAAAATTAAATTGTGAGACCTCCAGAGACAGAGAAATACCCAGTGTACCTGAATGTAACTCACCTTGAGCTACTACTGAAAAAGGTGTGAGCAAAATCCAAATAAATAAATAAATAAATAAATAAATAAATAAATAAAACAATGAAGTTGATTTGAGTCCCAGATCCACTGCAAGGGAAGAGCCTGTGGGATGTAGTGGGGGAAAAGAACAAAAGGTGTGTGTGTGTGTGGGGGGGGGGGGGGGGTGTTGTGGTGAGAATGGACAATATGCAGAACTGCTAGACTGAGGGACCTGCCCAGATAGAGATGGTTGACTCAGGGGAGAATCACGGCAAGAAAACTACAGCAAACCAATATCAATGCACGATCACACTAAATGGGATGTGGTACTTGTGCGATTGTGCTGTCTACTCTAGTACATGGGACAGAAAGCCACACAATCCTACTGCCCAGCATTGTACATGCTCAATGCAGCAGAGGACTGCAAGATGGCATGGGGCCTGGGTTCACAATAGTAGACCCATGGTCACCATAAGATGCAAGGGTGGTGGACTTTGGTCCTGGGGAACTGAGTTCGATTCCCACTTCAGGCACAGGCAGCTCCTTGTGACTCTGGGCAAGTCACTTAACCCTCCATTGCCCCATGTAAGCCGCATTGAGCCTGCCATGAGTGGGAAAGCGCGGGGTACAAATGTAACAAAAATAAAATAGATACTATTGGAGATTCTACATGGAATGTTGCTACTATTGGAGATTCTACATGGAATGTTGCTATTCCACTAGCAACATTCCATATGGAAGGCTGCGCAGGCTTCTGTTTCTGTGAGTCTGACGTCCTGCACATATGTGCAGGATGTCAGACTCACAGAAGCAGAAGCCTGCGTGGCCACATTGATGATCTGCAAGGGCCAGGCACAGGCAGCTCCTTGTGACTCTGGGCAAGTCACTTAACCCTCCGTTGCCTGCATGTAAGCCGCATTGAGCCTGCCATGAGTGGGAAAGCGCAGGGTACAAATGTAACAAAAATAAAATAGATACTATTGGAGATTCTACATGGAATGTTGCTACTATTGGAGATTCTACATGGAATGTTGCTATTCCACTAGCAACATTCCATATGGAAGGCTGCGCAGGCTTCTGTTTCTGTGAGTCTGACGTCCTGCACGTACGTGCAGGACGTCAGACTCACAGAAGCAGAAGCCTGTGCGGCCACATTGATGATCTGCAAGGGCCAGGCACAGGCAGCTCCTTGTGACTCTGGGCAAGTCACTTAACCCTCCATTGCCCCATATAAGCCGCATTGAGCCTGCCATGAGTGGGAAAGTGCGGGGTACAAATGTAACAAAAAAAAAAAAATCAGTCTTGGCACCACGTTAGTACGGAGGAAAGAAAGTTGCTTTCATCTCTACACCCCCTCCCCCTGGCTATATAGCTTTCTCAACTTATTTGCATTTAATGTAAACAAATACTTTGAAGATCTATCTACACCTGTTTTGAAGCTGGAGATGCTTTGAAACCCTTATCAACCAGTCCCAAATCTACTAAATAAAGGAGAGAGTGGGAGAAGGAGGGAGTCTATGCCTACTGTTCTTAGTGATGCTTGCTGCTATTTGATGTGCCAATTGCCCAAAACTCAAGGGACCAAGGACCCTAGTGACACAATCCATATTTGTCCTGGAATAGTTTTCCACAGCTCTATTAAACTTGCAACAGAGTCTAATGATAGTTGATATTGAAGTTGTGGGAACACGGATGAGGGTGAGCCCAGAGCCCTGATAACCAGAGCCACATTGCAGGTTAAAGGGGAACATTAATGTGCCTCGGATTGGGGGAATTCCTTTTCACAGGTAGGAAGAAAAGAAACACAGCTCGTTCTTAAACTCATGAAGTGTTCTTCTGTGGTCTGCTTTGGCAGGGCCATGGCATGCACTACTGTCTCTCAAAACAGTACATTCAGCTTGTCTTGGGCCTGAGCCAGGAAATAAAAATCTGTCTCTCATCAGACACCAATCATTGGCCGGTCGCTGGTTGGATTTACATACAGTTCTGCAAGGCTCCAAGATAAACTTGGCCTACCTGGATGTAGCATCTGTAACCATCTGGGAGTCACACCTAGAAGGTGGAGGTATTGGTAGTAGGGGTTCAATTCTTCCCTTTGGGCCTCCTCAACCTAGCTGTGCACTGAGCTTTTATACTCCTTGGGCCAAGCCCTCCTGGCTCCACCCTTCCTGTGTCATGTACTGGCTGCGTTTATGCTATTCACTTTGTACCAAAATAAAGAAAAAATATCATAGAATAAGTTTAAAGGAATCAGAGAGTTAGAAGTGGTTTTTATTCTTACCAGCACAGCTTCAGATATCAGTTTGAAAGTCTTGGGAAAATATCACATGTACAGAATCTAATATCAATAGCTTAGGTAATAATAATAAGCAATCAGACTAATTTGATAAGGAACAGTTGTAAGGAGAACAAAGAAAATGAGAGAGAGAGAGAGAGAGAGAGAGATCAGCACATGTTATCTGAGACCATGGAGAGAGAGAGAGAAACAGAGAGATCACAGGTGTTTCCTGAGACCAGGCTTTCTTAGAGAGAGAGAGAGAGAGAGAGAGAGAGAGAGAGAGAGAGGTCACATGTTATCTGAAAACATGTAGGGATCAGCACATGTTATCTGAAAGTATGGAGAGAGAGAGAGAGAGAGAAATAGCAGGAAATATATCAGTGGTTCTGAAGTGAGATAAAATATAAAGAAAGGAGAGGATAGTTCTGTTATAAGGAAATAGTTCTTACCAGGAGCAATGCAGAAATAAAGAAGGGAAAATATATTTCCTGGAGAATAGCCAATTAGCAAGGATGCCCTGAATCAGGACAGAGAAAAGTCTGCTGCAAAATATGGCTAATTCTGAGGATTTCTTTGTGTGCAGGTATTCTTATAGAAAAAGTGATGTTGTCACCTCTCCCCCCTCCTACACCAATGGAAGGTAGCATAGGTGTCCTGCCAACACCCTATTGGTACATTTGACCTTACCATCTTGTAACTGAAGAAAAGATATGTATTCCAGATACTGGGCTGCCATAGTAAGGAAAGCCAGGGATGTCTGCATTCCTGTCTATGGCTACCAGTAGTGACTAGCAGCCAGGTACAGAAAAGACAGAGGGGGGGGGGGGGGGGGGGGGGGATGGGAGGCAGTACAGCATAGGTGAGGTAGAACATCTTTTTACAGTCACTTCTGCCTAGAGCAGGCATGTGAGGTTTAAGGTGGTTCTACTACTGTGAGGAGTATCATTCATTCATTGTTCAGCTGTTCTTATCCTTTTGCAGTCACACTTTGAATATGTGCATCATGTATTTAGCACTGAGTCTCATGGATTTGCCCAGACCTGCATTTCTCTTCCTGGGTAGTGAGCCTCGTAAGGTCACAAAACCCATGGACATTCCTTTAAGCATTCTGCCAGATTTAGCCCTTCACTGTAACACAGATAGGCCACTTCTGGCCCAGGAACAGAATGAGATGCAGCTACACCCCATAACCTGTGATGTTTCCACTAAAAAAGTAAGTTGTACGACAACCTACAACTGAATGCACTGATGACTCAAATGAAATTCAAAGAAAGGAAAACACTTTTTTGTTTTCTCCCATTCTTTTATGGTATCTTTTTCCTTGGTTGGTGTCCTGTACCCTCCAGTGCCATCCTACGGCAGCAAAGGGTCACTCGAAGCCACAGTCATCCTTTGCTGTGATCGATGGACAGCTAAACATTTAGCTGTTGCATGTCAGCCCTTTTAGGAATCAAACAGAAAAGTGGGCACAAAACCAGGAGTCCCAGAGACTGGATCACAGTAAAGCTAAAACCAAATTTTATTAATTAGTATATTTGACTCTAATTAATAAAATTTGGTTTTAGCTTTACTGTGATCCAGTCTCTGGGACTCCTGGTTTTGTGCCCACTTTTCTGTTTGTTTTACAAAGCATCCGTGGGTCTTCTTTGAGTTCTCCACGCTTTGTGGATTCTCTATTGACTGTCAGCCCTTTTAGGAATCAAATTTTCAGCTGATTTTCCAAATTATTCTTCTACAACTTCAGGCTGCACAGTAACAACTTATGAAAAGTTTTCAATATACTGATTTAGTTGACAAGGCACTTTCGAAACATCTGTTCATGTAGCTGAAAATGAATGGGGGATGGGAGGAGGGGGGAAGAACAATGAAGATAATAGGCAAATACATGAGAAACAGGCCAGTGTTGTCCTAGACATGTCTTTTTTTTTTGTGAGGTTTTTAAAACGCTGACCTAGGCTATGGGTAGTCTGGGTGTACGTGACATGCACTCATATCGGACTGATCTGGCAATAACATCAATATTTTCACTAGGAGGAACTGTTCCTGAGCAGCTGTTTCAGTGTATTCAGCCAAGCACAAACATACCTCCCATCTCCATCAGGCATGATGGGTTCTTCTCCCTCCTGATGTTTAGCAAACATTTTATTGAGGCTGCCACAAAGTGGTCTCCATCTTGTCCAGTCCAAATCCCCGAAGCATGTCAGCAGTGTGCAGTAAACTGGATCTTATTCAAAGCTAATGTCCTTTTGTCTGTTTTCTTGCATCCTTGTTCAGGACTCAACTGCCATGGAGAAGCTGCTATTGTTAGTGACCTTTTGTACCTTCTGCTTTTGGATGATGGAAATAAATAATTCTCATCTCAGTATGTGACATTCCACAGAATGCCCTCTGCCCCGTTGCCTGAGTGTGTGCAAAGGTTCCAATTACTCAACACATCGAACACAGAAATACTTTGCCAACTTTATGGCTCATACATAGCTTTCTACCCAGTTGTTTGTCTACTGTGATTTGGTGATACCATGTACAGTACTTAGATATACAGCCTGCCTAGATAAATTACTTCTCTGTCCCCTCTGATGGTACAGCATGGTTATAATGTTCTGTGCTTGGATAGCTTCTCTGGAAATGTTTGTTGCTCTTAAACAAATTTGTTTTGCAGTTTTTGGTCTTAACACTAATATTATACTGGCGTTATACATTTTCTTGCAGTTTTTGTGTATGTTACATACCATTACTTCAAAACATGTTTGCATAGAGAAGGTTGAATGGTCATTGTTTGGACCACTACCATTGTGTCAACAGTAAGGAGAAGGGAGATAATAATTTATTTATTTATTTATTTATTTACGGTTCATTTCTACCCCACATTTTCCCACAAATGCAGACACAATGTGGCTTCCATGAATTACAAAAGTGAAGAGATACAGCACATGAATTTAGCAGTAGAATAAGGATAAAACGTTAACAGCAATTAGGATGACTAAACAGCAGAGTCACTAATGGAATACACTTGTTCAAAAAGGTACGTTTTCAGCAGCTTTTTGAAAAGAGGGTGGTCAGCTTGCGACTTTAGGTACAGGGGAAGAGCGTTCCAGGTCTTCGGGATGGAGTAATAATAATAATAATAATAATAATAAAACTTTATTTATTACCCACTATATCTGCAAAAGTCTAAGTGGGGAACAAATCACATACAAAGTATAAAAACAAAAAAAAACCCATAACAATAAAAACTATTTCATCTCTCAAAAAAAAAAATATACAAAAATTTTATGGCAGCGAGGTAAGAATTTTTGTGGCAGCTAGCATTTTCATGAGGAGTCTGTAGAGTGGAAAACTTATTCTTACTTTGGTACTCACTTTGGTTCTTTTGCCAAACTCTGCCGAGATTGTGAGATGATGGCCTAGTGTTCTCACAACACACACATACATAGATACATATCTATATGTACAAGCCAAGATACTCACAGGCATTTAACTAATTGTTTCAGATTGGATGCTCTTTCACATTTCCCCTGTGCAGATTTTAAGGTAGTGTAAATTTGCAGATGACAGAAGATAAAGACTAAAATGGCCCATCCGGTCTACACACAGGAGGTAGAGTTGTAATTGCTTTTCGAGGCAGGTTACCCATATTTTTATTTAGTGTTTTAAGTACCACTCTGACTAGTTATCTTTTGTTTTGCATTCTAAATGTTGCTCTGTATGCCATTGTTTAGGATTTTAACTGCCATTGTCTCTACTACCTCCTCTGAAAGGGCATTCCAGGCATCTGCCATATTTTCTGTGAAGAAATATTTCCAGATGTTGCTTCTAAATCTCCCTCCATGCAGCACCTGCTCATGTCTCTAGGACTTCCCTTCCTTTAGCCTGAGTTTGTTTCTCTTGTATAAGTAGTTTTCACAAACATAAATGTATGTATCTTATCTCCTTGCCTCTCTTCTAGCATATATGTATTTGGTTCCTCAAGTCTTATTTCATATGTACATAAGTACATAAGTAATGCCACACTGAGAAAAGACCAAGGGTCCATCGAGCCCAGCATCCTGTCCACGACAGCGGCCAAGCCAGGCCAAGGGCACCTGGCGAGCTTCCCAAACGTACAAACATTCTATACATGTTATTCCTGGGATTTTGGATTTTTCCCCAGTCCATTTAGTAGCAGTTTATGGACTTGTCCTTTAGGAAACCGTCCAACCCCTTTTTAAACTCTGCTAAGCTAACCGCCTTCACCACTTTCTCCGGCAACGAATTCCAGAGTTTAATTATACGTTGGGTGAAGAAAAAGTTTCTATGATTTGTTTTAAATTTACTACACTGTAGTTTCATCGCATGCCCCCTAGTCCTAGTATTTTTGAAAAGAATGAACAGACCCTTCACATCCACCTGTTCCACTCCACTCATTATTTTATATATCTCTATCATGTCTCCCCTCAGCCGTCTCTTCTCCAAGCTGAATAGCCTTAGCCTCCTTAGTCTTTCTTCATAGGGAAGTCGTCCCATCCCCGCTATCATTTTAGTCGCCCTTCGCTGCACCTTTTCCAATTCTACTATATCTTTCTTGAGATGCGGCGACCAGAATTGAACACAATACTCAAGGTGCGGTCACACCATGGAGCGATACAACGGCATTATAACATCCTCACACCTGTTTTCCATACCTTTCCTAATAATACCTAACATTCTATTCGCTTTCCTAGTCGCAGCAGCACACTGAGCAGAAGGTTTCAGCTTATTATCGACGACAACACCCAGATCCCTTTCTTGGTCCGGTACTCAAATGCCAGGCCACCCTTCAGGGGTGGGGTGATCACTGAGAGACCCACCCCACAATAGCCAGGCCCCCTGCAACCACTCACAGAATCTATGACAAAGGAAGAATTTGTATGTAGAGCCTGAGCTCGTTCATTAAAATATGAGGACCATGGGTAAATTTTAGCAGACAGTGGGAAAGATGCCGGTACTCAGTACCCCCAAGTACCCCCTCAAAAAAAGCCCTGATCTTCTGCCCCTTTATATCCTTCTTCAGATATGGTCTCCAAAATGGATCACAGTACCCGTGTGAGATCCCAGTAATAACTTGTGCAGGCACATTATCACCACCCTTTCTGCTGATTCTGACTTCTCTATGCAGCCTAACATCCCTCTGACTTTGGTCAGTGCCTTGCCACACTGCTTCACCATCTTGAATCAGCTCAGCAGACACTGTCATCCTGAGGTCTCTCTCCTGGTCCATGCCCATAAGCCTCTCTCCCTCCCCCCCCCCCATCACATAGAACACCTTTGTGATTTTTTTGCACCCCAAAAACATCATTCTGCACATCATTCTGAACTGTTCAGTGTTTGACCTAATTTCTCCAGAACACTTCTCATTTGTCCATTCCCTCTGGGGTTGCCGTTCTGTTGCAGATCTTTGTATCGTTTGCAAAAAGGCACACGTTGTCCTCCAATGCTTTCACAATATTGTTCACAAAGGTATTATGCAGAACGACAATCCCAAAACCAAAGTTTGGGGCACTTCACTCCTCATTTTCTGCTCCCCTGAATCCATCCCATTTGCAGCTACCTTCTGATTTTTGTTGGTTAACCTTTAAATTCAGTTCACCGTCTTGACACCCACCCCCCATGCTACTCAGTTTATGGCTGGATTATCAAGCAACATGGGCAAACTGCCTTGAAAGGAAACTGAAGACAGGATATTCATCCTCACCATTTGACTCTGGGAGCCTGTTCCCTTTCAGACTGTACTGAGAATCCAACTGGTTAATAGCAAACTTTTGTCCAGGCACACAAAGGACTAGAACATGATGCTTTCTTCACCTAAATAATTGATATATGACCTATCCATCTCTGCTAGCCAATGACAGACAGCAGACAGAATGCTAATGGGGTTCCGTAACCAATCACAGCTGTTTATTTGAAGTTTGAGATAAAAAGACAGGGAATCCATTGCTTTGTGAGACTCTGTGTTCAATTCTGGTCCCTACATCTCAAAAAAGATATAGTAGAATTGGAAAAAGTGCAGCGAAGGGCGACTAAAATGATAGAGGGGATGGGGCGACTTCCCTATGAAGAAAGACTAAGGAGGCTAGGGCTTTTCAGCTTGGAGAAGAGACGGCTGAGGGGAGACATGATAGACGTATATAAAATATTGAGTGGAGTAGAACAGGTGGATGTGAAGCGTCTGTTCACGCTTTCCAAAAATACTAGGACTAGGGGGCATGCGATGAAATTACAGTGTACAAAATTTAAAACAAATCGGTGAAAAAATTTCTTCACCCAACGCATAATTAAACTCTGGAATTCGTTGCCGGAGAACGTGGTGAAGGCGGTTAGCTTAGTAGAGTTTAAAAAGGGGTTAGACGGTTTCCTAAAGGACAAGTCCATAAACCGCTACTAAATGGACTTGGGAAAATCCACAATTCCAGGAATAACATGTATAGAATGTTTGTATGTTTGGGAAGCTTGCCAGGTGCCCTTGGCCTGGATTGGCCGCTGTTGTGGACAGGATGCTGGGCTCGAAGGACCTTTGGTCTTTTCCCAGTGTGGCATTAAATATGTACTTATGTGTTGGGGGGGGGGGGGGGGGGGAAAGGAACGAATAACAGATGTAGGATGAGACAGAAATGAGGAGAGATGAACAGGTGGCACAGAAATGAGGTGACATGAACAGGTGACAATCAGGTTTTTGGCTGATAAAAGTTATCAATAGAAATCAAACAAAATAAAACATGAAAAAGAAAATAAGATGATACCTTTTTATTGGACATAACTTAATACATTTCTTGAGGTTGCCCTTCTTCCTCAGATCGGAAATAAGCAAATGTGGTAGCACATTTGCTTATTTCCGATCTAAGGAAGAAGGGCAACCTTCGAAAGCTAATCAAGAAATGTATTATGTCCAATAAAAAAGGTATCATCTTATTTTCTTTTCCATGTTTTAATTTTGTTCAATTTCACCTAGTAAAACTGTAGAAGGGATAGCTTGCAGTGCACAACTCCTTAGCCAAACTATGGAACAGAGAGGAATTGTAAATTTTTTTTATGGTGGGAGTAAACTATTTCACCTCTGAAGATAAGGGAGCGGCTGTAAGTAGGCCACCCTTCTTCCCTGGGGCTCCATGTACTGTGTTTGGGTGGAATTTATGTAAATGCACAGCCTAGCAGAAGGGAAAACCTTCTCTGTTACTTGCAGAATGGAATGTTAATTGCTTTAGTGCATGTGGTGGTGTCCTGGATAATCCTTTCGGTTTGTGCCAAGAACACTAGGAAAGTGCACCAATAACAAACCTTAAATGTAAAAGCAATTCAGGGTTGCCAACCGACCAGGAACAATCAAAAAGACTGATTCAGTACTGGCTTGTAATTAGAAAGCAAAGCCAGTGCTGGGCAAGACTTCTACGGTCTGTACCATAATGGACAAATCAAGATCAGGTATACAGTGGGGTGGAGGAATGGCCTAGTGGTTAGGGTGGTGGGCTTTGGTCCTGGGGAACTGAGCAGTGTTGCCAGATGGGTGGGTTTCCCACCCAATTGGGCTGGTTTTTAAGCCAGGATGCTGGAAATTTTCGAAGGCTGTGGGAAATTGGGCTTCTTTTTCATTGCAGCTGTGCGGGGTTTGCGCTTTTTTGGGGGGCTTCTATTGGTCCAATTTGGTCCAATAGAAGCTTTTCCGGGGTAGGGTTGACATCAGGGGCGGGGTTAATGACATCAGAGGTGACGTCAGGGGCAGGGCTAACGACGTCAGAGGTGATGTTGGGGGCGTGGGCGGTGATGTTGGAGGCGGGGTCGGTGACATTGGGGGCGGGTTTTGACTTTGGGTGGGTTTTGGGCTGGTTTAGGGCCGATTTGGGGTGGGGAAAATTTTTCCCCATCTGCCCACGCTGGAACTGAGTTCAATTCCCAGCACAGGCAGCTCCTTGTGACTCTAGGCAAGTCACTTAACCCTCCATTGCCCCATGTAAGCCACATTGAGCCTGCCATGAGTGGGAAAGTACGGGGTACAAATGTAACAAAAAAAAAAAAAATAATATGAAGTATCACATCATACCCTATTGTAATGAGTTTATTTTGTTGGGCAATCTAGATGGACTGTACAGGTCTTTATCTGCCATCATCTACTATGTTACTATGTTTCAGGGCCGGCCCTACCATTGAGTGACTATTTTTCACACACAGCCCTTGCTTTTCAATCCTACTGACTTATTCCAGTTTTCATTTCAGTTATTAGAATTTTAAACCGCCTATCATTACACATTTGATTGTACAATGCTTAGAACATACAAAGATAAACAAAGAAAAGAAACTGGAACGATGCATAACAACAACATTTCAATTCACAGACACTTAATACCAGTGGTGTAGCCACGGTGGGGGGGGGGGGGGGGGGGGGTGGCGGCCCTTGAAGGCAGAAGTCCCTTCTGTGTGGGCAGATGAAGGCATGCCACTTCTGCAGAAAGGAAGCAGCATGAGGAGGAGGGGAGAGGAGGGGAGGGGAGGGGAGCAGCAGCATTGTATTTATTTGGCTGGCGGCGCTTTGGCATCCCCGCCAGCAAAGGCATGTTTAGCACATGCATGTAGGGAGGGAGGAGGAGGAGGAGGGAGGAATGCATTGCCCCCCCCCCCAAGTTCACTCCTAGGCACCCCCATAATTGAAAGGTTGGCTACGCCCCTACTTGATACAGTGATTAAACAGAGGTCATAGTTGCGGTAAGCAGTAGCAAACAGAAATGCTGTAAGCTCTGTACAGAAAGATGGGAATCAACTTTCCCAATGGCCAATGGATACTTAATTTCATTTTTCATTTATTAGGATTTATTTACCACCTTTTTTTTTGAAGAAATTCACTCAAGGTGGTGTACAGCAAGAAGAAGCTGTTTCCTTCTGGCTTCAAGTCTGTTCTGAGTTTGACCATTGTTGAAATCTGTCAAGTTGGGTTTGATTCCCACTTCAGCTCCTTGTGACTCTGGGCAAGTCACTTAACCCTCCAATGCCCCAGGTACATATAAGTACCATTAAATACTATGTAAACCGCTTTGAATGTAATTGCAAAAACCACCAAAAGGCGGTATATCAAGTCCCATTCCCTTTAGGAAGGGGGGAATAGGTTTGGGAAAAGCAGTGGAGGGGGGGGGGGGGAGATACAGAGAGAGAGCTATGTTGGACCTAGAGGGAAAGCGGAGGGAAGGGAAGAAAAGGGGACGGGAAAGAGAGAGAATGCTTAATAATATTTCATTCTAGACTGGGGTCCAGCAATCAAGAACACCCCTGAATGAATCCCAGGGTACTACAAGCGGCTCTTGTTGACTAGACTTTAACATTCTGGTTGGTATATATAATCAAAAGACATTTGAACTGAACTCTGTATTCAACTGGAAGCCCATGAAAACCAATCCCAAACTGCCTGATACCAGCAATTACGCTGGCTGCAGAATTTTGAATTAACTGTAACCTATGCAAATCAGGGTCCACAATAAGTCTCCGTGTCACTCCCGCTTGGTTTTGCCCTATTGTGTGTCTGAAAATACAGACCTCCTTTTCTTAGGGAAATCAGGACTTCTCCATGCATGAAAATGGGACAGAAACAAAATTAGATCAGTGACTTTGGGTTGACCTGAGTGAGCTGACAATTCTTTTGGCAGGTCAGACAATATAATGAGGCACTCTACATTTTTATTAGTCCTGGCAATAAGATATGTCCATTCTACAATAAAATAGCACATTCTCAGACCAACATATAAAGAGTTAAACTCCCTCCCCTTCCCTTCCCCCCTCCTCCGGCTTCCTACTGCTGGAGATATCATACACCAGTTGCTGCTAAAGGGACAACAAGGCCCAAATACCACAAGATACATGGAGGGGCATAATCGAAAGGGACATCTTCGTTTCGATTTGGACGTCCTCACAGAACATCCCGATCCAGGAGCGGGTTTTTCGAAACAAGATGGACGTCCATCTTTTGTTTCGATAATACAGTTAGGGACGTCCAAATCCTTAGATTTGGTTGTCCCTAGACTTGATCGTTTCTGATTTTTGGCAATAATGGAAACCAAGGACGTCCATCTCAGAAATGACCAAATGCAAGCCATTTGGTTGTGGGAGGAGCCAGCATTTGTAGTACACTGGTCCCCCTGACATGCCAGGACACCAACCGGGACCCTAGGGGGCACTGCAGTGGATTTCATAAATTGCTCCAAGGTACATAGCTCCCTTATCGTGTGTGCTGAGCCCCACAAACCCCCCCAAAACCCACTACCCACAACTGCACACCACTACCATAGCCCTAATGAAGGGGGGCACCTAGATGTGGGTACAGTGGGTTTGTGGTGGGTTTTGGAGGGCTCGCTGTTTCCTCCACATACGTAACAGGTAGGGGGGAGATGGGGCTAGGTCCAACTGCCTGAAGTGCCCTGCACCCACTAAAACTGCTCCAGGGACCTGCATACTGCTGTGATGGATCTGAGTATGACATCTGAGGCTGGCATAGAGACTGGCAATCAATATTTTTAAATATGTTTTTTGAGGGTGGGAGGGGGTTAGTGACCACTGTGGGAGTAAGGGAAGGTCATCCCCGATTCTCTCCGGTGGTCATCTGGTCATTTCAGCCACCTTTTTGTGCCTTAGTCTTAAGAAAAACACGACCAGGTAAAGTCGTACAAGTGTTCATCAGGGTCGACCTTGTTTCTTTCGATTATGGGTCGAGGACGTCCTAGTGTTACGCACGGTCAAGTCCCACCTTCACTACGCCTCCAAAACGCCCCTTTGAACTTCGGCCATCCCTGCGACGGAAAGCAGTTGGGGACGTCCAAAATCAGCTTTCGATTATACCGATTTGGACGACCCTGTGAGGACGTCTACATGGGCGTAGTTTGGGGGAGGTGAGAACGGAGGGATGGCATGGCGCAAGACAGCTCTCCGACGGTCCGTCCTTCCTGCCCTCAGTTCCCTGACTGACAGCCCTCCTCTCTGTTCCTCTCCCCCCCCCATGCGTTTAACCATTTTACTTTCAGGCGCAGCAAGAGCAGTGAAGACAACACAGCGGGCTCACCTCCAGCTGCTCCCTTCCCTCACACAGTGTTCCGCCCTCGCGGAAACAGGAACTACATCATCGCAAAAGGTGGGACACTGTGTGAGGGAAGGGAGAAGCTGGAGGCGAGCCTGCTGTGTTGTCCTCTTCACTACCGTCGCTGCGTGGGATAAACATAAAGGAATCCTGCTCAGAAGGAATGGATCCTAAGGAGCTTAGACGAGATTGGGTGGCAAAGCCGGTGGCGGGAGACGGAGATGGTGCTGGGCAGACTTATACGGTCTGTGCCAGAGACGGTGGTGGGAGGCGGGACTGGTGGTTTGGAGGCGGGGATAGTGCTGGGCAGACTTATACAGTCTGTGCCAGAACCGGTGGTGGGAGGCGGGGCTGGTGGTTGGGAGGCGGGGATAATGCTGGGCAGACTTATACGGTCTGTGCCCGGAAAAGGACAGGTACAATCAAGGTAAGGTATACACAAAAAGTAGCACATGTGAGTTTATCTTGTTGGGCAGACTGGATGGACCGTGCAGGTCTTTTTCTGCTGTCATCTACTATGTTACTATGTTAGTTAAACACGCGGGGGGGGGGGGGTGGCAGGAAGGAATGGAGAGGAGGGCTGTCGGGGAGCTGAGGGAGGGCAGGGAGAATAGTTGGACATGGATGGGAGGGGAGGGGAGGGCAGGGGGAGACAAGAGATCGCTGGACATGGAGAGGAGGGGAGGGCAGGGGGAGAGAAGAGATCACTGTTCTACCTTAGAGATGGTCGTTCCTGGTTTTCGGCGATAATGGAAACCGAGGACGCCCATCTCAGAAACGACCAAATCCAAGCCCTTTGGCCGTGGAAGGAGTCAGCTTTCGTAGTGCACTGGTCCCCTCACATGCCAGGACACCAACTGGGCACCCTAGGGGGCACTGCAGTGGACTTCAGGAATAGCTCCCAGGTGCATATCTCCCTTACCTTGGGTGCTGAGCCCCCCAACCCCCCAAAAACCCACTCCCCACAACAGTACAACACTACCATAGCCCTAAGGGGTGAAGGGGGGCACCTACATGTGGGTACAGTGGGTTTGTGGTGGGTTTTGAAGGGCTCACGTTTACCACCACAAGTTTAACAGGTGGGGGGATGGGCCTGGGTCTGCCTGCCTGAAGTGCACTGCACCCACTAAAAGTGCTCCAGGGACCTGCATACTGCTGTTAGGGAGCTGGGTATGACATTTGAGGCTGGCAAAAAATATTAAAATTTTTTTTAGGTTGGGAGGGGGTTAGTGACCACTGGGGGAGTAAGGGGAGATCATCCCCAATTCCCTCCGGTGGCCATCTGGTCAGTTCGGGCACCTTTTTGAGGCTTGGTCGCAATAAAAAATTGAACCAAGTAAAGTTGGCCAAGGGACACCCTTCTTTTTTCCATTATTGGCCGAGGACGCCCATGTGTTAAGCACACCTCAGTCCCGCCTTCGCTATGCTTCCGACATGCCCCCGGGAACTTTGGTTGTCCCCGCGACGGAAAGCAGTTGAGGACACCCCTCTTCCCCTAGTGGTCACTAACTCCCTCCCACCCTCAAAAAACATCTTTAAAAATATTTTGTGCCAGCCTCTATGCCAGTCTCAGATGTCATACTCAGGTCCATGACAGCGCATGAAGGTCCCTGGAGCAGTTTTAGTGGGTACTGCAGTGCACTTCAGACAGGCGGACCCAGGCCCATACCCCCCTACCTGTTACATTTGTGGAGGAAACAGCGAGCTCTCGATAAACCACCACAAACCCACTGTGGCCATATATAGGTGCCCCCTTCACCCGTAAGGGCTATGGTAGTAGTGTACAGTTGTGGGTAGTGGGTTTTGGGGGGGGGGTTGGGGGGCTCAGCACACAAGGTAAGGGAGCTATGTTCCTGGGAGCATTTTATGAAGTCCACTGCAGTGCCCCCTAGGGTGCCCGGTTGGTGTCCTGGCATGTCAGGGGGACCAGTGCACTACAAATGCTGGCTCCTCCCACGCCCAAATGGCTTGCATTAGGATGTTTTTGACATGGAGTTTCGAAACTCCCCGAAAGTCAGAAACGCCCATGTCTAGAGACGTCCAAATTTAAGGACTTGGATGTCTCTGATGGTATTTTTGAAACGAAAGATGGACATCCATCTTGTTTCGAAAATACGGGTTTCCCCACCCCTGGATTTCACCGTTTTGCAAAGATGTCCAAATCGCAACTTGGACGTTTCTTTTGAAAGTGCCCCTCCATGTGTACAGGACTGATGCACTATACAAAACACCTATGGCAATACAGAGACAAAACACTCTGATAGGGTTCAAAAGCCTGGTGAAGCTTAAGTTCAAATCTCCCATAGGAGCTTCACCAGGCTTTTGGACCCTATTGGAGTTTTTTGGCTCTGTGTTACCATAGGTGTTTTGTATAGTGCATCAGTCCTGTACACACGGTCTGTTTAAAGACCATTTTATCATCTCTACTCAGCCGCACAATCTTATTATTACCCCCATATCATCAGACTCCTGAGGCAGGCACGTTTGTGCCACAACACGGTGCCGTGTCGAGTCTTGAGTATTGATTTTATGGTATTGTGCATTGTTCTATATACATTGCAGCAATAAATTTTATCCTACGGTTTGTCCAGCCTTCCTTCGTTCCCTACTTTTTGGTGTGTTGCTACTCTTCTCATGGGATTTTTTGAGTTGTTACTTTTTGGTTTTGAAAATTACTCTCATAAAACTCCCATAACACTTCCTCCATTGGCTGTAACATGGTGGCTTTTTATAGCATGAAGATATTCAATCAGTAATCATCAGTATTGTTTGACTTTATTATGATGTGTGACAATGAAAACTGTGCAAGATTGTTATATTTACTGCATTATGATCATAATTATAAGTTTTCAATAGCCTTAGGGGCCCTTTTACTAAGCTGCGTAAGCGCCTACGCACGCCCGTGTGCCAAATTGGAGTTACCGCCTGGTTACCGTGTGGCCCTTGTGGTAATTTCAATTTAGGCGTGCGTCTGCTACGTGCATCTGAAAAATATTTTTTATTTTCTGACGCACGGCAGCTACGTGTGTCAAGTGGAATTTGCCGCGCATAGACCATTACCGCCCGGTTACCGTGTGAGACCTTACTGCTAGGTCAATGGCTCGTGGTAAGGTCTCGGACCCAAAATGGACACGTGGTAATTTTCAATTTGCCGCACGTCCATTTTTGGCAAAAATTTTAAAAAGGCACTTTTTGTAGGTGCGCTAAAAAATACGCGTCTACCCTACCTCAGGCCATTTTCAGCGCACCTTAGTAAAAGGACCCCTTAATTTTTAGGCCATGAGGAAATTGGAGAAATCTGTGAACTGAACAGTGAAGAACAAGACTTAATACAAATTTTAATGATTTTGTTCGTGTGTTCCAGTAACAAGTACCCTATGCTCCAGTGAATCTGAAAAGTTTTTGAAATCTACTCAAACATACAAAGCCCTGAAGCAGTTTCTTTATGAAGTTGTGGCAGGTCACACTGTATTCATGAAAGTAGGGAAGTACATTTTAACAATTTTAAATCCATAAGAAAAAAAATTGAAAATGAAGGAATATATATATATATGTATATATATATATGTATATATATATATACATACATATATTAGGGTCATAAAAATGGGGTACTCAGGGAGCGTGCTGGTAATTTCTACATATGCGTTTCCCTATGCCCAACCATTCAAGACTTCCATTTCATTTAGGCATTTTGTTCCGTGAGACTTTTATGCCACAGCAACTTGTCACTGTAATAGTATCCCTATACTGTATTTGTTCAAACCGGAGTCTGTAACCACCTCTCCAGAACTATGTAAGCCACTTTGAGCCTACTAATAAGTGGGAAAAGGTGGGATACAAATGTAACAAATAAATAAGTAAATAAATAATATAACCTCTCCTCTCTTCGATCCCCATTGTGCCTGAACCTTAATCGACCACATCACCACCATGTATTTGTTTCTCTACCGGACTTGGCGAAGGCCTTTACAGTACTATGTAAGCCTGCAAATAGGTGGGAAAATGTGGGATACAAATGTAATAAATAAATAAATAATGGGCTGGATTCTATATATCAAGCTCAAAAATAGGCGCCGGAAAAAAAAAAATCAACATTATGCACAACTCTAAAAAGAGCATGCACCCTTTATTGAGTCGTGCTTAGCTCATATTCTTACGCCCAAACTTTAAGCACCAGACTTATGAAGCTGAGCACGCTGAGCCACTATTCTATAACTACACATGCAATGTTTTGAAACGCCCCTGACACACCCATGGCCATGCCCCCTTTTGAGATACGCGCTATGGGAATTAGGCGCACCGCCATAAAGAATAGCATGCAGCCAGATGGACATGTAAATTCTAATGGGTGCCAATTAACTTCATTAATTGGTTATTAGCAATCAATTACTGATGATTAACTGCTCATTAGCCAATTTATTTGCGTGCCTATCTCGGAAGCGTGCCCAAAATTTAGACACACAAATCTGGTCATCATATATTCACCTGAGAAAGATCAACGAATTAACTAACTTCCGCAAAGCCTTGAAGACTTACCTCTTTAACAAAGCCTACCACGAGAACCCTTAACTAGCTATAATACAACACCTTTACAACTTTACTCAGAATGTACTTTCCTAAAAATGCCTGAACAAATCCTCTTGCCTTCTTTAACTTCTTTGTAACACCAATTGTATGATGTAACCTGACATGGCTATGCCATGACAGTTCTCTGTAAGCCACATTGAGCCTGCAAATAGGTGGGAAAATGTGGGATACAAGTGTAATAAATAAATAAATATATAGAATCCAGGGGAATCTGTCTAAATTCTTATGGGATGCTAAGTCCCCTCAGGTTCAGGGCCATGCCAACACGGTAAGCGAGGTAAGCATGGCAGGAGGGCGCCATCCTCTGGGGGGCGCCCTGCCACACGATGCTTACCTCGCCCTCTTCTCCCCAGATCCTTTTCCTTTTTTTTTTTGTTTAAATTTACCTCTGTCCGGCGGCAGCATAGCGTTAGTGAGAAGGAGGCGGCGCTCCCCCGCCCCAACGTGTCAGTCTTCCCTTCGCTCAGTTCTGCCTTCTTCTGACATCAGAAATGACGTCAGAAGAAGGCGGGACAATGAGCGAAGGGAAGACTGACATGTCGGGGCGGGGGAGCGCCGCCTCCTTCTCACTAACGCTACGCTGCCGCCGGACAGAGGTAAATTTAAACAAAAAAAAAAAAAGGAAAAGGATCTGGGGAGAAGAGGGCGGGTAGTATAGCGATCGTTTTCGGGGGGGGGGGGGGGGCGGGGCCAACTGCAGGGGGGCACCGGAGACCCTAGGCACGGCCCTGCTCAGGTTGTCCTTACCAAGTTGAAATACTTGAAAGATGTTGGTGCAGTTAATGTGCCTTATGCTTGGGTCCTTGCCACAATCAGTAGGACTGCAAGCATTGGGGTCCTTTTACTAAACTATGGTAAAACGTGGCCTGTGGTAGTGTGAGTGCGTGCTTTTGGCGTGCGCCAGACCATTTGTTACCACATCTGGGGAAAAGGGCATTTTTTTAATGGGCTGGGAAGTAGGCATGCGCTAAAATTGAAACTACCAAGCGCCTATTTATGGCCTAAGCCCTTACCGCCACCCATTGATCCAGCAGTAAGGGCTCACGCTGCACACGCAGTAACTGTTTGATGCGTGCCAATTGCCGATTACCGCCAGAAATGTCATGCGCGGTACAAAATAAAAAAATCATCTCTACCACCAGAATCAGCGTGCACCAAATCTGAAGTTATCACCAGGGGAAGTGCTATCCTGGCAGTAGCTTCAGTTTGGTGCGTGTTGCACGTGCGTAGGCCCCATTGTGCTTCAATGTCACCACAAACATAGAGGGATCACTTCAGTCACCATCGGGTGCATTTTGAAGCCAAAAAGAAGCTGCTCCTTGAAAAAGCACAGAAAGAGAAGACAGCTGTTTCTGTGCATACCACTCAAGAATCTTCCATTAGCTTCCCAGTGCAGTGACCTTAAAGAGTTAATTTGCCATTTGGCTGTAATTAAGTTTCATACCTGATTTAAATTTGTTTTCTTTTATTAATGTTATAAAATAAGTCAGTGGCATTTTTCCGGGAACGCAAAATGTACTAGTAAAGAATAGATGTCAACCTTTTAAAGGAATTTTACAGGGAATATTTTGTTAGGAACACAGTGCTGTGCCTGGTTTTAAGTCAGAATGCAACGGATCAGATCAGCTGTTGAAAGAAATGAATGGAAAATATAAACTTCGCATACTATTTTAAAATATGGATTTCTTCTTCCTACATGGACACAAGAAAATTCGTATTCAGAGAGTTTACCATAGGTTCAAAATGGAAACATGGCCTTTGTGAACAAAGCAGTATGATATGCAAAGTCACTCTGAAATTAATTTTTTTCACCTCTTTCAACTTTTGTAATTAAAGGTTTAGTTCTGAAAGTTTTCATGGGAATTTCAAAGGACAGCTTTTAGCATCTGGTGCTGTAAGATATGTATGCATGCTCATTTCAGGATCTTATTTTTAAGAAAGAGGTGTATGCAGATTTGGGGGCCCTTAGATATAGTTTGATTGTTGATGTTTTCCGTGGTTATTGGGGAGTGGGTTTTGTCAGGAGGTGAGTCCTTATGTGCTTTTCCTAGTGTATCTCTGCTTATTAGTTTTTCATTTTTATTTGGCTAAGATTGTTGTGCTATATTAGATTGTAAGCTCCATTGAGCAGGGACTGTCCTTTTTGTTAATTTGTACAGCGCTGCGTAACCCTAGTAGCGCTCTAGAAATGTTAAGTAGTAGTATGTTGAATCCCTTCCTTTTTTGTTTTGTGTTGTCTTGGCTTTTAGGCTGATTTTCATTTTTAATATAAACTACCTTGATGTGCAATTTTTATGTGAATGGTGCACCGTACATTAAATTGACTCAAATATAAATATAAGGGTAGGATTATCAAATCGCTAGATTATAAATATCAACTAAATCCTATTAATTGATGATAACATTTGTTAATTTATCTGCAAAATATTCCCCAGTTTTAGAGTTTTAAAGAAGGAAAACGGCCTCAAAGAGCTCAAGGATATATTTAATCTCTATAGAGCTGAATCGGATCCAATTGATCCTCTCTTCATCATTGGCTGTGAAAAAACTTCAAGAAAGGAGTGCTGCTTGCTCTATAACGTACGTTTAATCATTTCATTATTTCTGCAGTCCTCCATGTTAGATTATTTGACAGACTAAGTACAAATACTGCTATCATCAGGTGAGCTCAAACAGTTAAAGGACACTTACCTTCATTCGAGTCAGTCGGTTCTTTCTGTACTCGTGTCCGTATATGAAGTCTATGCACAGCAGCTCCACTGCTAACACTTTCCGCAGTCTTTCCCCTTCTGCCCCAAGCCAACGGTGGCCAGCGTTTCGCGCTGCTGCATCAGGGTCTTGGAGTCTGGGTTATGCTGGATGTCTGCTGTACGGCGTCATTTATGACAATTTAAATTGTACAAAATAAATAAATAAATATGAAATATGAAACAAGCATTTGAATGCTAAGCTTTAGTAAAATGACCCCTTGGTGTCTAATCAGGCAGTCTAGAGATTTGCTAAAGTTTAAAAACAAAAGTACATTTAACCAAGTTTCCTAATTGTGATGTTTAACACATCATTGGCTTGTAATCAGCCAAGTAGGCAAATACTCCATGATACATAATTTAGCTGCGGAACATCAGAGACTGGTCAGTACCATCTGTGCATTATAAATATTTGCATGAAGAGTCTTATTTCTGGAACATTTAATCCTAGAACAGAATAATTCTAAAACTAAGCCAAGTTTCTCTCTGTTTTCACTCTCTCCAATGCATAATGCTTGGGGCATACTTACCGTGCTTCCATTAATATAAAAACCAAAGGCAGAATATTAACTATAGTACCTACCTCAAACACCAAAGCAGTGGCAAGGCCAGACACCTATTTTGTGTGAGCCTCAGTCCAAACTGGATGGGCACAAGAACCCCACTCACAGCCCTGCATCTCTCTCTCTCCCTCCCCCAGTGATCTGGTCTCTAAATTCCACCCCCCCCCCCCCAACAAGCGTTTGCTTTTCTTTAGGAGATTATCACAGGTAAGGAACCTGTTTCTACAATGTTCCTTTTTTTCTGTGCCTCCTAGAGTATTGTGACTTTGGACCCCTTAAGGCAGGCGTCTTTAATCCAAAACACGGCCCGTGTGGGGGTCTTTCAGAATAAAAGGACTCCTGTTTGTCTCCGTCTTGAAGGCCCAGTTGTGCTTTTCTCTTTGGTTGCTTGTGTTTGGGTACTGTTTTACCCTCTCTTTTGTTACCTTGTCAGTGTATCTACTGTCATTATGGTTTAGAGACATAAGATGGTCTCTCCAAGAACTGGTAAATTATATATTTTTTTTCTCATTCATTTAATTGTGACACAGCGCAGATTATATACTGGGTATGATGTCCTTGTCAATTTTTATATATTGGACAAACTTGATGGAGAATTAAAATTTGCATTGTCGAACATTTGAGTTGTGTATGTACAGTGGGGGAAATAAGTATTTGATCCCTTGCTGATTTTGTAAGTTTGCCCACTGACAAAGACATGAGCAGCCCATAATTGAAGGGTAGGTTATTGGTAACAGTGAGAGATAGCACATCACAAATTAAATCCGGAAAATCACATTGTGGAAAGTATATGAATTTATTTGCATTCTGCAGAGGGAAATAAGTATTTGATCCCTCTGGCAAACAAGACCTAATACTTGGTGGCAAAACCCTTGTTGGCAAGCACAGCGGTCAGACGTCTTCTGTAGTTGATGATGAGGTTTGCACACATGTCAGGAGGAATTTTGGTCCACTCCTCTTTGCAGATCATCTCTAAATCATTAAGAGTTCTGGGCTGTCGCTTGGCAACTCACAGCTTCAGCTCCCTCCATAAGTTTTCAATGGGATTAAGGTCTGGTGACTGGCTAGGCCACTCCATGACCCTAATGTGCTTCTTCCTGAGCCACTCCTTTGTTGCCTTGGCTGTATGTTTTGGGTCATTGTCGTGCTGGAAGACCCAGCCACGACCCATTTTTAAGGCCCTGGCGGAGGGAAGGAGGTTGTCACTCAGAATTGTACGGTACATGGCCCCATCCATTCTCCCATTGATGCGGTGAAGTAGTCCTGTGCCCTTAGCAGAGAAACACCCCCAAAACATAACATTTCCACCTCCATGCTTGACAGTGGGGACGGTGTTCTTTGGGTCATAGGCAGCATTTCTCTTCCTCCAAACACGGCGAGTTGAGTTCATGCCAAAGAGCTCAATTTTTGTCTCATCTGACCACAGCACCTTCTCCCAATCACTCTCGGCATCATCCAGGTGTTCACTGGCAAACTTCAGACGGGCCGTCACATGTGCCTTCCGGAGCAGGGGGACCTTGCGGGCACTGCAGGATTGCAATCCGTTATGTCGTAATGTGTTACCAATGGTTTTCGTGGTGACAGTGGTCCCAGCTGCCTTGAGATCATTGACAAGTTCCCCCCTTGTAGTTGTAGGCTGATTTCTAACCTTCCTCATGATCAAGGATACCCCACGAGGTGAGATTTTGCGTGGAGCCCCAGATCTTTGTCGATTGACAGTCATTTTGTACTTCTTCCATTTTCTTACTATGGCACCAACAGTTGTCTCCTTCTCGCCCAGCGTCTTACTGATGGTTTTGTAGCCCATTCCAGCCTTGTGCAGGTGTATGATCTTGTCCCTGACATCCTTAGACAGCTCCTTGCTCTTGGCCATTTTGTAGAGGTTAGAGTCTGACTGATTCACTGAGTCTGTGGACAGGTGTCTTTCATACAGGTGACCATTGCCGACAGCTGTCTGTCATGCAGGTAACGAGTTGATTTGGAGCATCTACCTGGTCTGTAGGGGCCAGATCTCTTACTGGTTGGTGGGGGATCAAATACTTATTTCCCTCTGCAGAATGCAAATAAATTCATATACTTTCCACAATGTGATTTTCCGGATTTAATTTGTGATGTGCTATCTCTCACTGTTACCAATAACCTACCCTTCAATTATGGGCTGCTCATGTCTTTGTCAGTGGGCAAACTTACAAAATCAGCAAGGGATCAAATACTTATTTCCCCCACTGTAACTGTCAGTAGGCTCCCTTGGTGTCTCATTGGATTCAAGCTGGACATGCAGTGGAGGATTTCAGATTTACTGTTTTGGCAGTGATTCATCCAGGGGCGTAGCCACGGGTGGGCCTGGACGGGCCCAGGCCCAGCCACTTTTCCTTCAGGCCCGCCCAGTGCCCACCCTAACAAGCCCCAACCCAAGCCATCTTTTCCTGCCTCTTCTGCTGGCTCTCCCCATCCACGTGGTCTGTTTAATTTTAGTCCTTGAAGCGCTGTTCTCCCTCCAGGACTGCACCGGCGATTCCGATAGCCTTCTGCCAGCGTGCATCGTCGGGGGCGGGGCTTCTCCTTAGGCGCAACCCACCTCAGGACGCGCCTGAGAGGCCCCGTCCCCGATGACGCACGCTGGCAAAAGGCTATCGGAATCGCCGGTGCGGTGCTGGAGGGAGAACGGCGCTTCAAGGACTAAAAATAAACAGACCACGCGGACGGGGAGAGCCGTCAGAAGAGAGGGAGGGGATGGCGAAGGGAGAAAGCGCTGCCAAGGTAGGCCGAGGGAGACAGAAGAAAATGCCGGGGGGGGGGGGGGGGGGGGGGGAGGGAGGGAATATTTTAAAATTACTGTGTAGGGGTGGGGTTGGGAACAGCCCACCCAGGTTAATGCGGGGCCCGCCCAAAATGGCAGGTCTGGCTACGCTGCTGGATTCATCTGGCCCATGGTGGTGATTCACATGGGCTTTACTACGGAAGGACCACTAGTTTATTTTCCATTGGGATACTGTTTCCTTATAGGGCTTGAATCAAGAAATTGATTGGATGAGTCTTACATTTTTTGTGATTGGACTATGGGGAACTATGTCACTTCTGTTTTTGCTTTTTTTTTTTTAGCTTATGCATATACCCTCCACTGGTGTTTTTTGACAGTTGGTTTTGTGTTTGTGGGCTCTAACT
The DNA here is from genome assembly GCF_901765095.1 of Microcaecilia unicolor. Classification (NCBI taxonomy): domain Eukaryota; kingdom Metazoa; phylum Chordata; class Amphibia; order Gymnophiona; family Siphonopidae; genus Microcaecilia; species Microcaecilia unicolor. Next base: position 185,867,925 of record NC_044040.1, on the reverse strand, counting down.
GCTGTGAAAGTGACTGAGTATATATAATTTGATTTGATTAACGTGTGTTGTGTATGGCTGTTATATTTGGTTGATGTCTTATGGAAAAATTTCTCTTTTTTGTTTTTTAGTCCTAAGAATCCTAATGAAGCACTAACCTGCTTATAATCGAACGAGAAAAACGCCCAAGTTCCGACCTAAATCGGGAGATGGACGTTTATCTCTCAAAAACGAATAACGCGGTATAATCGAAAGCCGAACTTGGACGTTTTCAACTGCACTCCATCGCGGAAGCGTACAAAGTTGATGGGGGCGTGTCGGAGGCGTGGTGAAGGCGGGACTGGGGCATGGTTATCACCCGAACAGAGATGGGCGCCTTTCGCCAATAATAGAAAAAAAGTATGCGTTTGTAGCTAGAATTTAGGGCACTTTTCCTGGACCCTGTTTTTCCACGAATAAGGCCCCAAAAAGTGCCCTAAATGACCAGATTACCCCCAGAGGGAATCAGGGATGACCTCCCCTGACTCCCCCAGTGGTCACCATCCCCCTCCCACCACAAAAAATGATGTTTCACAACTTTTTATTTTCATCCTCAAATGTCATACCCACCTCCCTGGCAGCAGTATGCAGGTCCCTGGAGCAGTTGTTAGGGGGTGCAGTGGACTTCAGGCAGGTGGACCCAGGCCCATCCCCCCCCACCTGTTACAATTGTGCTGCTTAATGCTTAGTCGCCCAACCCCCCCAAACCCACTGTACCCACATGTAGGTGCCCCCCTTCACCCCTTAGGGCTATAGTAATGATGTAGACTTGTGGGCAGTGGGTTTTGAGAGGGATTTGTGGGGCTCAACACACAAGGGAAGGGTGCTATGCACCTGGGAGCTCTTTAACCTTTTTTTTGTTTTTGTAAAAGTGCCCCCTAGGGTGCCCCGGTTGGTGTCCTGGCATTTGAGGGGGACCAGTGCACTACGAATCCTGGCCCCTCCCACGAACAAATGCCTTGGATTTATTCGTTTTTGAGCTGGGCGCTTTCATTTTCCATTATCACTGAAAAACAAAAACGCCCAGCTCACAAATTGTCGAATAAAACATGGACGTCTATTTTTTGCGAAAATACGGTTCGGTCCGCCCCTTCACGGACCCGTTCTCGGAGATAAACGCCCATGGAGATAGACGTTTTCGTTCGACCTCCACGTGAAACATGGATCCATGGGATGACATACTTTGAAAGAAGGAAGTTTTGAGAGGCTAACCACACTTGGGATTATACCAACCGGACTTGTTTAAGATAAGTACCTCTTTGAGGTCTTGTGGTGTGTGATTTAACGTTGACAAGTCTGATTTACCCCCGTGTGCGATGCCTGCCCATTTGTATATTTATTTATTATTAGGCACAATTATTTTTTCTGCGCACACTTCACATTGTACTTTTTATATGATTTTTTTAATGTATTTTGTACTGAAGAGAATCCAGGATCTCTCTACTTTCAGCTGACACTGCAATACAGATGTCCTATTCAAGATCCAACATATCAAACTCACCTATTAGTTGTACTTCCCCTTTCATACAGTGGGGGAAATAAGTATTTGATCCCTTGCTGATTTTGTAAGTTTGCCCACTGACAAAGACATGAGCAGCCCATAATTGAAGGGTAGGTTATTGGTAACAGTGAGAGATAGCACATCACAAATTAAATCCGGAAAATCACATTGTGGAAAGTATATGAATTTATTTGCATTCTGCAGAGGGAAATAAGTATTTAATCCCTCTGGCAAACAAGACCTAATACTTGGTGGCAAAACCCTTGTTGGCAAGCACAGCGGTCAGACGTCTTCTGTAGTTGATGATGAGGTTTGCACACATGTCAGGAGGAATTTTGGTCCACTCCTCTTTGCAGATCATCTCTAAATCATTAAGAGTTCTGGGCTGTCGCTTGGCAACTCGCAGCTTCAGCTCCCTCCATAAGTTTTCAATGGGATTAAGGTCTGGTGACTGGCTAGGCCACTCCATGACCCTAATGTGCTTCTTCCTGAGCCACTCCTTTGTTGCCTTGGCTGTATGTTTTGGGTCATTGTCGTGCTGGAAGACCCAGCCACGACCCATTTTTAAGGCCCTGGCGGAGGGAAGGAGGTTGTCACTCAGAATTGTACGGTACATGGCCCCATCCATTCTCCCATTGATGCGGTGAAGTAGTCCTGTGCCCTTAGCAGAGAAACACCCCCAAAACATAACATTTCCACCTCCATGCTTGACAGTGGGGACGGTGTTCTTTGGGTCATAGGCAGCATTTCTCTTCCTCCAAACACGGCGAGTTGAGTTCATGCCAAAGAGCTCAATTTTTGTCTCATCTGACCACAGCACCTTCTCCCAATCACTCTCGGCATCATCCAGGTGTTCACTGGCAAACTTCAGATGGGCCGTCACATGTGCCTTCCGGAGCAGGGGGACCTTGCGGGCACTGCAGGATTGCAATCCGTTATGTCGTAATGTGTTACCAATGGTTTTCGTGGTGACAGTGGTCCCAGCTGCCTTGAGATCATTGACAAGTTCCCCCCTTGTAGTTGTAGGCTGATTTCTAACCTTCCTCATGATCAAGGATACCCCACGAGGTGAGATTTTGCGTGGAGCCCCAGATCTTTGTCGATTGACAGTCATTTTGTACTTCTTCCATTTTCTTACTATGGCACCAACAGTTGTCTCCTTCTCGCCCAGCGTCTTACTGATGGTTTTGTAGCCCATTCCAGCCTTGTGCAGGTGTATGATCTTGTCCCTGACATCCTTAGACAGCTCCTTGCTCTTGGCCATTTTGTAGAGGTTAGAGTCTGACTGATTCACTGAGTCTGTGGACAGGTGTCTTTCATACAGGTGACCATTGCCGACAGCTGTCTGTCATGCAGGTAACGAGTTGATTTGGAGCATCTACCTGGTCTGTAGGGGCCAGATCTCTTACTGGTTGGTGGGGGATCAAATACTTATTTCCCTCTGCAGAATGCAAATAAATTCATATACTTTCCACAATGTGATTTTCCGGATTTAATTTGTGATGTGCTATCTCTCACTGTTACCAATAACCTACCCTTCAATTATGGGCTGCTCATGTCTTTGTCAGTGGGCAAACTTACAAAATCAGCAAGGGATCAAATACTTATTTCCCCCACTGTATATTGTGAATACTTCAATTAAATCTTTGTCCACTTCAACTGCCTTTGGAGGTGGCCTGTTGTAGCTGGGTCACCCATCCAGGACCCAGCCAGGCTCGACCCTGCTTAGCTGCCTCTGCCTCCACACGACTGTTGCCTTCACTCCACAGCAATCTGGCGCCTGTGAGCCTTGGCTCCAGGCCCTGCGAACTCCCAGGACTTCCTCCTCCCTCCGTTCCTTTCACAGAGGCACATTCAAAGCCCAATGTTTATAAGTAAGAGATTTTATTTTCTTGCTTCAAATCAACAAAACACCCTTCACTCCAGGTTGTTTAGGCTAGCAGCCCAGAGCACAATTCAGGTTCAACACAGTCAAATTCAGGTTCAAAAACAGTCCACATAACTTCAAACTCAGGTTCAAAAACAGTCCATATGACTTCACTTCACTTTAGCTCAGATTACTTCACTTAGGGAACAGTACATTATCAGAGGGAAAAACCCAATAGCTTGGTAGGTTGCAGCCCAGACCTTTTTAGTATGAAACAGTTTACACAGTCTTTCTTGCACCTTCTTACAGCACGGTTACACAGCTTTATTCCCACCTGGTTCAGGCTGGGGTTTCAATTGTGCCCAGCTCTCTTTCTCCCCCACAGGCTGCACCTGTTTCCTCTTTAGTAGAGATTTGCCCCAGTGCCTCAGCCTCTCTCCTCCGGTCTTCCACCAGTCTCTCCAAGGTACAGCTAGCCACCCTCTTACAGCAGCTTTTTGGGTTTGAGCTAGGGCTCCAATCTCCATCTGTTCCTCCCCTAGTCCTTCAGTAACCTCCATTTTATCCTCCTCTCCAACTTCCCCCGCCCCCAAACTCTCCAGCTGGCCCTCATCACCTTCCTCCATTTCCCAATCTTCTATCTCCTCCCCTAACTCTTGCACAGCCGGGTGGGGAAGAGAAGGATTCTGGGACTGGTAGTTCCTCCTCTTCTTCCTTAACCCAGCCAACCTCTCTGCCTCCGGTAGACCAGCTTTCTGAATGTGGGTGTTGTGCACATGAAATCTGCCCCGTTGGGGTTCCCCGGCTGCCTGCACCCCCTTTCTTTGTGCCTTCCCGGATCCCCTTTCACCTGCACTGTCACACTGTATAATCACACCAACGTAAACAGATATTCCATTTCCTCTTTCCAAATCAACCTTCTCATTCTTACCCTGTGAGTCCTGCAATTCTGTTGCTTTAATATTATCTTTTAACACCACTCTTCCTACTCTGTCCTTCCTGAACAGATTATATAGCCCCGATGTAACAATATCCCAGACATAGTTCTCTCTGAACCACATCTTTATGACTTCTAAGAGCTAGCTCACTTATTGGTGACATTTGGCTCTTAAGGGGCACTTTTACTAAGCCGAGTATGTGCCTTTGTGCGCCCAATGCACGTCAATTTGGCATTACCGCCCGACTACTGAGTGGCTCGATCTGTAATTTTTATTTTCTGTCGCGCGGCTCTACTGGGTGGTAAAAGGCATTCTACGCACGTTGACCATTACCGTCTGGTTAACACGTGAGACCTTACCGCTAAGTCAATGGATGTCGGTAAGGTCTCAGACCCAAAATGGACGTGCCAATTTTCATTTTGCCGCACGTCTATTTCCGGTCAAAATAAAAAAAAGGTATTTGTACAGGTGCGCTGAAAAATGGATCTGCGTGCGTTCAAAACACGTGCTTAGACTAGTGCAGGTCATTCTTCAGCACACCTTAGTAAAAGGACCCCTTAGTAATTAAAAATCATACCAAAGTAATGGCAATTTCGTTCTTCATTTACCAGAGTTATTTCACTTTTATATTTTTCATACATTAACTTCAGGGCTTTTGTGCAATGACTTGTACCTAATTTTATTAAAAACTCATAGTAGAATAGCCCACTCTCAAGGACAGGGCTTAAGTTCTGAAATTTCTCTTCTCCAAAATTATTTTTTTGTTGTTGTTTTTTTTTTTTTTTACCTTTGGTGATCTCTTTGAGTTTACATTCATATCAACCTTCTAAAGAATTATGGTCTGCTTCATTGACTGTTCTAGATGTTTCCTCTTTTTACTTTGTTTAGAAGAATATATTTGTTTATTTATTTATTTGTTTGTTTCATTTGTATCCCACATTTTCCCACCTATTTGCAGGCTCAATGTGGCTTACAATTTTCCGTCATGACTTATGTCATTTCAGAGTACAAATACAATTAGTAATATATATATAACATGGATGATATCATAAACAGTCAGGTGGAAAAGGGAAAACATACAATTGGTATCATAAATTGAACATGGGTTGCATAATAAAGATGACAATAAGATATAGGGAGAAAATAATCCGATGGTTAAGTAAATGATGGTGAATTACAGTTCCAATTATGAGTCCTTATGCTATGTTATGTTAAAGAGATGAGTCTTTAGTGCCTTACGAAAGTTAATTACGTTGTGAATTATTTTCAGGTCAAGTGGTAAAGCATTCCACATTTGCGAACTCAAATATGAAAAGCTGGATGCATGTATTAATCTATGTATATGACTTCTATATTTCACATTGCTGGGCTGAGACTATGGAACACACTGCCTCCCTTGTTAAGCTCTACGAGGAATCTCGACACTTTAAAAAAACCCATTGAAGACGTTACTGTTTAAACAAGCTTTTTGGATATTTGAGGTGTTATAAAGATGGTTGTCAATGTTTATTATTGTTTTAATCTGTTTTTCATTATGTATGTTGATTTGTACCCAGCCAAGAATGGTAGATCGAATGGGCTGTAACCCCTCCAAATTGTATAAATGGTGCTCAAAATTATGTACACAAATTTGGGCGTACACCCACTTTGTGCATGAAATTGAGTAATGAACCAATCAGCACCAATAATTGGGTGCTAACAATCAATTACTGAAACTAATTGCCAACAATTTGAATTTATGTTCTCATCTTGCTAGGCACTATTCTATAAAGATGCGCGCAAATGAAAAGGGTGTGTGGAAATGGGAAGGGCATGGGCAGGCCAGGGGTATTTACCAAAAATGCACGCAATATTATAGAATTCAGGGGATCTGCACCTACTTGGGGCGTCAGGATTTATAGCAGGTTTCAGTTTGTGTAAATCCTGGGAACAAAACTGGGTGTGGATCTCGGCGCTAAACAGTATTCTATAAACGGCGCCCAACTTGGAGTTCTGTTTATAGAATACAGCTCAGTGCTCATTTTTTTCAGCACCTTTTACTGAATCTAGTCCTAAATGTTCTGAATAACTAAATAATAAATATAGCTAATGTTCATGCTGCAGCTTTTGTGGTTTCTCATTGTGATCCTTCTTCATGGATTTCCATTTATTAGCAGTTCTGAACATTCAGTTCAAGGTTTCAGAGAGAATATTTCATGTCCTGTGTTTCGATAATTATAATAAACCATGTTAACTTGAGAAACTACTTAGTAACCTATACCCTTTACACTCCAAACATCAGTAGTTAAAGTCTTACTAATCATTACTGCAATAACACCAGCTGTAACTTTTCAACTTCACTTATGTTGTCAGAATTAGAGAGGACATTTTGGAGGTCAGTTCTGGTCTGCACTGCATAACATCATCAAGGATGAAAATAACATTATCATCCTACTATGATTTATTATGGGGAGGCACTAGAAGAAAACGCGATTTGTCAAAAGTTACAAAATGTGGGAGAGAAGGGTTTGAACTCCTACATTTCATAAATTCTCCTGGTCCATGGTTCAGTGTTGTAAGCAGAAGACACAAACGTCCAACTTTTGCTAACAACCTTGGTTTCCCAAGACAGCCACAACAAATATTTCTAGTAAACACTGAAATGCAATGGTTCTAAATTAAAGTTTGGTTATTTGAAAACCAGAACCCCCCCCCCCCAAAAAAAAAAAAAAAAAAACTAAACAAAAAAACCTCTCAATAACCGGAGCTGGCCATCCATGAACCAGTGGTTCTTATGTTGTGGCTCCCAAAGTTGCCCTGGGAGGACCCCACACCCCCAGCCAGTCAGGTTTTCAGGATTCCCTCCCATGTGCTAAATGTGGCTGTGAGAAGTTTGCAGACATTCTCTATAGATAGTTTTAGTCTCAGAACACCTTTTCTCAGGAGAATTAGACTGCGTATCATTTCATAAGTGCAGCTAAAGATTCTTCTTCTTGACAAGTTCCTGTACATTTACTACTACTACTTATCATTTCTATAGCGCTACAAGGCATACGCAGCACTGTACATCATACACAAAAGACAGTCCCTGCTCCAAGAGCTTACAATCTAGATAAGACAGGTAAACAGACAGAACAATTAAGGGTAAGGGAATAAAGAGGTGAGGATAAAGGACAGGGCAAGTGAGTTAGGAGTCAAAAGCAGTGGTAAAGAGGTGGGCTTTGAGTTTGGACTTGAAAACGGCTAAAGACGGGGCTAGATGTACAGGCTCGGGAAGTCTATTCCAGGCGTGAGGCGCAGCGAGATAAAAGGAACGGAGTCTTGAATTATCAGTAAGGAGAAAGGGACAGATAAGAGAGATTTATCTACAGAACGGAGTACTCGAGGGGGGACGTAGGGAGAGACAAGAGTGGAGAGGTACTGGGGAGCAGCAGAGTGAATGCACTTATAGGTCAATAGGAGAAGTTTGAATTGAATACGGAAACGGATAGGGAGCCAGTGAAGTGACTTAAGGAGAGGGCTAATGTGGGCATAGCGACTTTGGCAGAAGATGAGTCACGCAGCAGAGTTTTGGACTGATTGAAGAGGAGAGAGATGGCTAAGAGGGAGGCCCGTGAAAAGTAGGTTACAATAATCAAGACGAGAGGTGATAAGAGTGTGGATAAGGGTTCTGGTAGAGTGCTCAGTGATGAAGGGACGGATTTTGCTAATGTTGTAAAGAAAGAAACGACAGGTTTTGGCGATCTGTTGAATGTGAGCAGAGAAGGAGAGAGAGAGGAGTCAAAGATGACTCCAAGGTTACGAGCAGATGAGACAGGGAGAATGAGAGTGCCATCCACCGAAATAGAGAAAGGGGGGAGAGGGGAGGTAGGTTTAGGGGGAAAGATGAGAAGCTCGGTTTTGGCCATGTTGAGCTTCAGATGACGCCGAGACATCAAGGCAGCAATACCATACAAGCAGGCTGGGACATTGGTCTGGATGGTGGTTGAGATTTCGGGGGTAGAGAGGTAGATTTGGGAGTCATCAGCATAGAGATGGTATTGAAAGCCATGGGATGATATCAGAGAGAGCCAAGGGAAGAAGTGTAGCTGGAGAACAGGAGAGGATCGAGAACAGAACCTTGAGGTACACCGAGTGGTAGAGGGATAGAAATGGAAGAGGATCCACAAGAGTGTACAGTAAAGGTGCAAAGCGAGAGGTAGGAGGAGATCCAGGAAAGAACAAAGCCCTGGAATCCTAATGAAGACAGCATATTAAGGAGTAGGCTGTGATCAACAGTGTCAAAAGCGGTGGATAGGTCGAGAAGGATGAGGATAGAATAGAGGCCTTTGGATTTGGCCAGGAACAGGTCGTTGGAAACTTTTGTAAGTGCAGTTTCCGTTGAATGAAGAGGGCGAAAGCCAGATTGGAGTGAGTCAAGAATAGCATGCGATGAGAGAAAGTCAAGGCAGCGGCGGTGAACGGCATGTTCAAGTAACTTGGAAAGGAAGGGGAGGAGGGAGATGGATCGATAGTTGGAAGGACAGGTAGGGTCAAATGAAGGCTTCTTCAGGAGCGGTGTGACCACAGCATGTTTGAAGGCATCAGGAACGGTCGCAGTGGAAAGAGAGAGATTGAGGATATGAGAGATAAAAGGGTCCTTTCTACCAGTTACAGTTCTTACTTACAAACAAAAATTATGTGACTGTATAGCACCACCAGGACTCTTGGCAATGGTGCCTGGTAAATATAAATTAGGGCTGTATCGAATATTCATATTCAATTTGGCCCCAAATAGTGCCCCAAATATATTATTCATATTCGGTCAAATCAGTGGCGTAGCCAGACAACCAATTTTGGGTAGGCCTGAGCACAAAGTGGGTGGGCACAACATTTTCTCTCTCCCCCCTCTCCCCAACTCAAAATATAAATACTTTAGCTGATGAGGATCCCCAATCTCCGTCAGCTGGGGACCTCCACCAGAGATGGCCAGAACTCCTCCCTGCCAAGCCTAGCAGGCAGTAGCAACTCCTCGAGCCACAGATGCCAGCACCCCATACATGCTTAGTTGTCAGTGGCTCCAGGATGCTGCCCCCATCTGCCAAGCTCAGCGGAAAGCAGCCCCGGAAGAGATCCCCAGCTGCCAGGGCTTGGGGATCCCCACTAGCCACAGCAAGGGTCAGGGCTGCTGTTAACCATTCTGGTGACCAGGGCAGAAAATAAAGAAGCCCTTCCCCCAATTCCCTCTCCTCTCCAATCTCTTCATCTGCCGTTACAGTCACACTGACAGACCCTCACAAATTACAGAAGGGATCACAAATTAGAAATAAAATTATGTAGACAAAATTGAACTGGGAACCTCAGCATGCACTGCAATACTGGAGAAAAAAAACAAAAAACAAAAGCACATTTCCTTTTCTACTTAACACAATAAAAAGACTATGCACATTTCCCAAAGCTAACATATTCCATTTAAAACATTCAAAATAAAATGATTTTTCTACCTTTATTGTCTGGACGTTTTATTTTTCCATCATGTTGGTTCCAATTTCTCTTTCCCGCTTTCCTGTCTGTCTTCTGCTAATTCTTCAAACGGCTGTCCATTTGTCTTTTTTCTCCTGTCGTTTCATTTCCTCACTACACCTGCCTCTGAAATATTAATCTTTCCATTTTAGCTCTTTCCTTTCTTTCTTTTTTTCTTTTCTGCCTCTGTACACTCAAATTTCATCCTCTTTCTAAATCTTTTCCTTCTTTTTACTTTTCAGATATCTATCACATTTCCATTTCCTTTCACTCACTAGCTCTCCCATTCTCCATCTCTCTCCTTCCCAGCCTATCATTCCTTTCCATCTTCAATCTACGCACCATTACCATATTTCTACCCCTGTAATCACTGTTCTCTCATTTATTTCCTTGCCATGTCTACTCCCTGGGCCTCTCCCCCATGCTTTCCACCATTCCCAGTGTCTCCCTCCCTCCACCCTTCCAGCCCAGCATCTGTTCCCTCTTTCTCCCATCCTCACCCTCTAGCCTGATATCTCCCTATCCCTTTTACCTCCCACCACCAGCATCTTCCTGTCCCATCTCTCTCCCCTCCCCCATTGTTCAGCATTTTTCCCTTTCTCTTCCCTACCATCCATTGTCCATCTTCTCTCCCTGAATCCATCTTCCCTCTTTCTCCCCTCCCCCGCTTGTGCATCTCTCCTTTCCTCTCCTCTCTTCCACCTTTATGTCCAACTTTTCTCCTTCTCCCTGCCTTGAGCCCCTGGTCTAACATCTCACTCTCCCCCACCCATGCCAAGCCACACAGCATCTCTTTATCCTTCCTTCCGCTCACCTCAGTGCCATGTTCAACATTTCCCCTCTCATCTCTCCCTCCTTTCCTTCCACTTCCATATCCAACACTTTTTTTTTCTCTCTGGTCCTTTACCACTCCTATGCAGCCTTTCCCTCCCTCTCCCCATCCCACCCATATCCAACAATTCTCCCTCTCTTTGCCCTTGCACCATCTCTCCATCCCTCCCCCCACATCGAACAATTATTCCTCCACCCCACCAAGCACTACCCTGTCTCACTCCCTCATCCCAACAGTGCCCCTGTCTCTCCCTCTCCCTAACCCCTCAAGCCACCTAACAGCATGCTGCACCTTTTCCCCCTCTCTCCTCCTTCTCCCCCCCCCCCCCATCCCGGCCATGCTGCACCTTTTTACCCTCCCCCCGCTGCCCCAGCCATGCTGCACCTTTTTACCCTGCCCCCGCCATGCTGCACGCACCTTTCCCCCTCTCTCCTCCTTCTCCCCCCCCATCCCGGCCATGCTGCACCTTTTTACCCTCCCCCTACTGCCCCCGCCATGCTGCACGCACCTTTCCCCCTCTCTCCTCCTTCTCCCCCCCAGCCCGGCCATGCTGCACCTTTTTACCCTCCCCCCGCTGCCCCCGCCATGCTGCACGCACCTTTTTCCCCTCTCTCGCCAGCCAGCCAGTCCAGCTCTTCTGCATGTCTACAACAGCACCACATCCGTCAGCAGCACGCTGCTAGACGAGTCACGAGGACTGCTTCCTTCCGGCTGGCCTCACCTCCGATAGTCTTTCTGAAGAGGCGGGGCCAGCGCAGAGGAAGCACTCGTAGTGGACAGCGCCGCTGCCGGAGTCCGGACGGGGATGACAGGAGGAAGGAGGGAGCAGGGAGGTAACAAAACTTGCGGTGCGTCGGCGGTTTGGGCGTCTAGGTGCACCGTTGCTGAGTGGGCCCGAGCCCAAAGTGGGTGGGCCTACCCCACCCAGGCCCACTCGTGGCTACGCCCCTGGGTCAAATAGCAATTTAAATTTGAATACGAATAATCTGGGCTCTACTGTGCTAAATCCTACTGAAATGAACACTTGATCTCTGATTTCACGTTGCTTCTTTTATTATTTGTTATGTTAAAGCTCAATGCCCATTATTTGTATTCGGTGTTCGTATTTGGCCAAATTATATTTTTCATTATTCGTATTCGGCTGAACAGTAAAATATGCTATTCAGTACAGCTCTAAATAAATCATTAATTAAACCAAATGTAGATCTGAATACTGTGATTGTTCTGGGTATAGAACTTCATAGCAAATTTTCTCTCCCTATAAGAGGTAGAAACACTATACAAATGGGGAAAGAAGATTCAGTCCAGTTCAAAATTAAGTAGTCTCAGTCAAAATATATGAAAAGAAATAAAGATGTAAAGAAAGGTGACAAGATCTTTTTTAGATATATTGGGGAAAGGAGCAAAAAAAAAAAAAAGGAATTCAATTCCTAACTGCAAGACTTAAAGATACTGAGAATAGCTATGTGGAGAGTGATGAGAATAATGTGAACGTGCTAAACAAATTCTTCTCTCGGTGTTCACGGAAGAAAATCCTGAAGAAAGACCGTGGTTAGTTGCAGAGGGAATATCTGGGAATGGAGTCGATATTGCGCCATTCACGGAAGAAAAGCATTTATAGACAGCTTGAGAATCTGAAAGTGGACAAAGCTACGGGGCCGGGTAGGATACATCCCAGGATACTGAGGGAATTCAGAGAAGCCCTGGTGGGACCTCTTAAGGATTTATTTAATAGATCTTTAGAGATGGAAGAGGTTCTGTGGGATTGGAGATGAGCTGTTGTCATTCTTCACACAAGCGGAGATAGGGAAGAAGTGAGAAACTACAGGCCAGTGGGCCTCAAGTAAGTGGTAGGAAAAATAATGGCGTTGCTATTGAAGGATAGTTGACTTTCTAAAAGCCAACAGGTTACAGGATCTAAGGCAACATGGCTTTACCAAAAGAAAATCCTGCCAAACTAATCTGATTGACTTCTTTGGGTGACCGAAGAACTGGATGAAGGACGTGTGCTAGATGTAATCTACTTGGATTTCAGCAAATCCTTTGATACGATCCCTCACAGAAAAGTTAGCCTTTTTGTGGATGACTCTACAATGTGTAATAAGGATATATATATGCTAAGGGAACTGCATTAACCTGCACTGTATAAAGTTTAAGGAAATGTGCTCAGAACATAAGGACTAGATTCTTATTCTCAGGTATAAATAAAGTTTATTTGCACTACATGTAATGCAATAATTTTAGAAGGCAGTTTAGGGGATTTTACACAAGGGAAATGTGCCACAAGATAAATATTGTTAGAAAGTCTGAATTATTAATTATGCTGGATTAACAGTAACTCACTTTGATTGAGGCTCAGATGTATCTTTCTGCTGCTGGTTGGAGTGAAGAAGGAGGTCTTGTTCTGTAGCTGGATGGTGGATCCTTTGCTGGGGAAAGAAGTCTTCTATGTGCAGAGTTGATGGCAGTGGAACCTGGAGAAAGTCTTATCTTGGGTGTGTGAGGAATCCAGCAATGCCAAGAGAGATTCATGGAGGGTCCAGAGACAGCAGTGCAGGCAGGGTCCAGAAAGAGATGCAGAGAGGTCTAGAGAAGGGGCAGGCTGAGAGGGTTTCAGTTTTGTTTTTTAATAAGTCTTGTTGGGCCATAGGCTGAAGTCAGGTGGAGTGTATTTATCCAATCAAAACTCAGGGATAGGTGAACTGGTTCCTTCTGGTTTTTGAGATGGACACACAGAAATGTTGATTTAGCTGGTCACATGTTTAAACTGTATCATAAGGGTTTTTGGCTGACCATGTGCTGTAGTACACACCCAAATGTACTTGACAAGATTAGGAGCATAATTGTCTGGGAGTTTCAGGTAGATGGTCTGTCTTTTGTTACATCCAGCCTCTTGGATTGCTGTCAATATACCAACCCTGAATGATGGTGATTAACTTTCCAGTATCCATTCAGCCTGCTTTTGTTATACTGGTTGACCCTTCAACAGTCCTATTGTTTCAGACTACCAGTGGTCTTCAGGGGGAGGGTGGAGCAATATCTGCCTTCCAATACTGAACAAGTTGCATAGCAAAACACTTTTATCTAGTAAAATCAATAATTCTGAAAATTCATCACATCATGCTACAACACGAAGATAGCCAATAGAGTGGATATTCTGGAGGGAGCAGAAACCATGAGAAGAAATTTCCAAATGTTGTAAGAATGGTCAAGGGTCTGGCAGGGCTCAGGAGAAGGACCTTGGGGTGTGTCTGAGGATCTCAAGGTGACAAAACAATGTGACAAGGCGGTGGCTGTAGCCAGAAGGATGCTAAACTGAATAGAGAGGGGTATAACCAACAGCAGAAAGGAGGTGTTCACACCCCTGTATAAGTCATTGGTGAGGCCCCACTTGGATTGTGTTCAGTTTTGAAGGCCTTATCTTGCTAAGGATGTTCAAAGAAAAGCGACTAAACATGTATATCCTGGAGGAAAGGAGAAACAGGGGTGACATGATACAAACAAATATTTGAAAGGTATTAATCCACAAACATTTTCCACAGACAGGAAGGTGGTACAACTAGAAGACATGAATTAAGGTTGAATGGGGGCCAACTCAGGAAAAATGTCAGGAAGTATTTTTTAACTGAGAGGGTGGTAGATAACAACAGTTATAACACATGAAAAGCAGGTAATTGTTTATATATGACACTTATTTTTCTGTCATGATTCTATAAAAACTTAACAAATAATATACTGAAAAACAAATGCATGGGACAAACACAAAGGAATCCTATTTAAAAGGAAAGGATCCAAAGAAGCTTAGCGGAGATTAGGTAGGAAAGTCAGTGCTGGGCAGATTTCTACAGTCTGTGCCCTGACTGAGGCTGAATAGATTAGGATGGGCTGGAGTGGAGCTTTTCAGGGGCTTTGACAACAACTTCAGAAATTTAAGAACAAGGCCAGTGCCCTAAAATATGGCAAGGACAAATCAAGTTCAGGTATACATATGATTATCACATCACATCACATCATACCATACTTAGAGGCATATTTTCAAAGCACTTAGCCTCCCAAAGTTCCATAGAAACCTATGGAACTTAGCCTCCCAAAGTGCTTTGAAAATATGCCTCTTAATGAGTTTATCTTGTGGGGCAGACTGGATGGACAATATACTACTACTTGACATTTCTAAAGCGCTACTAGGGTTACGCAGCGCTGTACAATTTAACATAGAAGGACAGTCCCTGCTCAAGGAGCTTACAATCTAAAGGACAACATAGGTCTTTATCTGCCGTCATCTACTATGTTACTAGCAAGATCATTTTCGAAAGAGGACGTCCATTTTTCGACATAAATCGGAAGATGGACATCCATCTCCCAGACACGTCCAAATCGGTATAATCGAAACCCGATTTTGGACGTCTCTAACTGCAGTCCATCGCAAGGATGTCCAAATTTCAAGGGGGTGTGTTGGAGGCATAGCGAAGGCGGGACTTGGGCGTGCCTAACACTTGGACGTCTTTGACCCATAATCGAAAATCCAAGGACATTCATGACAAACACTTGGACGTTTTCACCTGGACGTGTTTTTTTTATGAATAAGGCACAAAAAGGTGCCTGAAATGACCAGATGACCACCGAAGCCAATCGGGGATGACCTCCCATTACTCCCCCAGTGGTCACTAACCCCCTCCCACCCTCAAAACACATCTTTAAAAATATTTCATGTCAGCCTCTATGCCAGCCTCAGATGTCATACTCAGGTCCATGACAGAGCATGAAGGTCCCTGGAGCAGTTTTAGTAGTTACTGCAGTGCACGTCAGACAGGCGGACCCAGGCCCATATCCCCCTACCTGTTACATTTGTGGAGGAAACAGCGAGCTCTCCAAAACCCACCACAAACCCACTGTACCCATATATAGGTGTCCCCCTTCACCCGTAAGGGCTATGGTAGTAGTGTACAGTTGGGGGTAGTGGGTTTTGGGGGGCTCAGCACACAAGGTAAGGGAGCCATGTTCCTGGGAGCATTTTATGAAGTCCACTGCAGTGCCCCCTAGGGTGCCTGGTTGGGGTCCTGGCATGTCAGGGGGGCCAGCGCACGTCCAAATGGCTTGCATTTGGACGTTTTTGACTTGGATGTCTTTGGTTTTGAAAATCACTGAAAGTCAAAGACATCCAAATTCAAGGACGTCCAAATCTAGGGACGTCCAAATTTAAGGACGTCCTTGGATTTGGATGCCTTTGACGGTATTTTCGAAATGAAAGATGGACATCCATCTTGTTTCGAAAATATGGTTTTCTCCATCCCCAGATTTGGACATTTTACAAAGACGTCCAAATCCAAACATAGACGTTTCTTTCGAAAATGCCCCTCCACGTAAAACATTGTTCTAAACCCTGAGCTCTTTGTAGCATATAATTGGCCTTAAACAACCTTTAACTTATTTGAGAACTATAGAACATATTCATTGGGGTTGAAAATATTAATTCAGTTTTAAACTTATTTGAGAACTATGTAAGGTTGTTATAAAATTATTAATTTACATGAATGATACCTTAAAATGAAAGCAGTATGAAAACAAAATTTTACCTATGCAATCTGTGTTTGTGGGATTAAGTCTCATGCAAGTGCAGGGTACCCTCTTGTGGGCAAATGGGGAAATTCCCCGAGATTTCTAGAAATGTTTTCTAGAATGGTACTTACAATACATATGCCTATTCATTCTTGTGTGCCCAATTTTATGCTTAGCTTGCAAAACTACGTGCACAGATTATAGAATACCTACAGTTAAACACACAACTTAATTGAGAAATTATCTGCTAAATGGCACTAATAACCAATTATTGGTCATAACTTGTGTTAAATGGCTCTAATTGGCACAAATTTGCAGTTACGAGCATAACTGCACTTAGTTGGTATTCCATAACCTTAGTGCGCAAATTCTATAGCATGGAATTGCTAGAGGGTTATGCCCAGTACTTATGCACTAACCCCTGACTTCTATAAAAGTCGCTAAAAATTGCGCACACATATTTGGGTGCACGCCCAATTTGTGCATGCAATTTAATTGAACGAGCTAATTAGCACCGATAATTAGCTTGTTGGTACTAATTAGATTTAATTGACATATACATGCGTAAATTTAGGTGCAGATATACGCGCAAGTTCAAAAAGGGGGGGGGCGCGGAAATGGGAGGGTTATGGGTGGAATGGTGGCGTTCCTAACATTTATGCATGTTGTTACAGAATGAGGGAGGATACGTGCCTAATTTAGGCGAGAAGACATGCACCACGTTTCAGTTGGTGCAAATGGCCGCGCCTAAAGTTTGCTGTGATTCCCGGGTATAAGCGCTATTCCATAATCCGCACCCAACTTTAAACATGGTTTATAGAATTGCAATTTTCTGGCACCATATATAGAATTCAGCCCTAAGCTTACTGAATACTACCAGTGACATGCGTAACTGACAGCATCAAGTGTAAGCATTTACCCCAGCCTTTGACATGGCATAAGTGGTCACAACTAAAGTTAAGCACATAAATGTTGACTTACACTAATGTTCTATAAAGGCAATAGTAAATAGTGAGGGGTATTTTCAATATGATGTCTAAGGGCCTTTTTACAGAGCGGGGGTAAGCCCAACGCAGGCTTACTGCTCGCTCTTTCGAGACTACCGCTTGCTCTTTTGGAAATGCCGCTGTGCTAATGCGGCCGACGGCGGTAGTCCCGCCCCAAGTGTGCACCATTTCCAGGGAAAAAAGAAAACAACCAGAAATGGCTTGCATGGCGGTAACTCGGACTCTGCTTGGTTACTGCTGGGTTAGCGCGGGAGCCCTTATTGCCACCTTAGTGGGTGGCGGTAAAGGCTCCCTGTCGCATGACCACATGGCCATGTGTGCTAGGGGCTTTTTTACCCGTTGCGGTAAAAAGGGCCCTGGCGAGCGGGAAAAACAGCCTCTGTTGCCAGCGCTGGGCCCTTTTCCCCGCAGCTTAGTAAAACGGCCCCTTAATCTGATTTTGGACAGTTTGCAAAAAAACTGCCTTAATCCCTCTAGTGGTCATGTGGGGCACCTTTCAGTCACTTAGTCATGGTTGAAACAGGTCTAGCCAAAAATGTCTTAATTTTGGCTCTAGACGTTTTCAGTGTGTTCCATTATTGCAAAAAAAAAAAAAAAAAAGTCTATCTTTTGGTGCTAGCCAGCACGCCCCCCTGAAATCTGGATGAACTGTGGAGCAAAATGTCTAAAATTAGGGTGTCAAAAACTGCAAATTGGACACTTTGGAGAGAAAAATGTCCGTCTGCCACCTTAGGACATTTTTTGGACATTTTTCTCTTTTGAAAATGAGACCCATGTAATATTAATCACAACCTTTACTGCTTTGTTTCATGCAATAAATACCAATGGAACTATGCTTTACTTTTGCATATATTGCATCCCCAAACTTTTTAAGGCACTGAATTATGAATACTCATAAAATACACACAAAGGATCAGTCTGAGCGTTGATGAATGGCACTACTCTTCAAAAATTTTAAACAAGTACTAATTCACCTTTTTTGTATGTATAATCATACTAAGAATGACAGGCAGGAATCTCATTAAATTGGTGCAATAGCATTGCTTGTTAAATTCCAAATCAATAATGATAAAGTGATATGGTTTTTGCACCTAAGAGCAGTATCAGGATCATTTCAAAGCAATAACCAGTGTGTCTCTGTGTTAACTGATTTACCTATATGTCTACACACATATATACAACAACAATCTCACTAACGGAGGAGATTATACAGACATTTAATGCTCAATTGACATCTGTTCCAATAATATACTAAATTTAAGATTACTACTACTACTACTACTACTACTTAACATTTCTAGAGCGCTACTAGGGTTACGCAGCGCTGTACAAATTAACAATAAAGGACGGTCCCTGCTCGGAAGAGCTTACAATCTAATGGACAAAATGTCAAGTTGGGGTAGATAAGTTTCCTGAGAAGTGGTGTAGTGATTAGGAGCCGAAGGCGACATTGAAGAGGTGGGCTTTGAGCATTGATTTGAAGATGGGTAGGGAGGGGGCACGGCGTATGGGCTCAGGGAGTGTGTTCCAGGCATGGGGTGAGGCGAGATAGAAGGGACGGAGCCTGGAGTTGGAGGTGGTGGAGAAGGGTACTGAAAGGAGGGATTTGTCTTGAGAGCGGAGGTTACGGGTAGGGACGTAAGGGGAGATGAGGGTAGAGAGGTACGGAGGGGCCGCAGATCGAGCGCATTTGTAGGTGAGTAAGAGAAGATTAAAGATTAAAGAGGTGATGCCTCAAGAAGCCCCCGGCTATACATCTTCAAAGCTCACAGGGGCTGGGCTGCTTCATCATCGGCATACACCTCTGAGCTAATGAGCTGTTCAACATTTTAACTCTTTTTCAATTTTTCTTTCCTTCTCAATTCAACATATGATTTTTTAACTCAAACTAGACTTAAAAGCCACTCAGCTTGTGAAGGTCTGGTTGCTCTCTTAGCATAAACCTCTTCAACGCTGAACACTGAACGCGACTACGACCAACGGTGGCCAACGTTTCGTCACCTGCTTCAGGGTCGTGTAGTCTACGTTGATCTCAGTGAAGAAAACTAACAGCTCCAATAAACCTGGTTGGTCGCAGTCGCGTTCAGTGTTCAGCGTTGAAGAGGTTTATGCTAAGAGAGAAACCAGACCTTCACAAGCTCTATGGAGATTATATATATAAACATTTCAACAAAGTAGATATGGAAAAATCAGTATATATGGAGAAATCAGTACATGGTTTATGGGCATCTATAAACAATTTTCATCATATGCCATATTTACACATTACTTATATCAAACGTCAACACATTTCAACTCAGTATTGACACAGCACTTGAGCATGGAGCTTGGAAATCACTGATCTAATTTTTAAGCTTGTGCAACAACATCCATTCATCTCCAGTGTAGTCTTGAAAGTCCCAGAAGGTAGCAACTGATGAGAGGATAGGAAGAAAGGCTTTAGTTAGCGCAGTGGACTTTGATCCTGAGGAACTGGGTTCGATTCCCACTGCAGATCCTTGTGACTCTGGGCAAGTCACCTAAACACTCCATTGCCCGAGGTACAAATAAGCACCTGTACATAATATGTAAACAGCTTTGAATGTTGTTGCAAAAACCACAGAAAGGTGGTATAGCAAGTCCCATTCCCTAAGCATATGGTTCCCAAACCTGGCCCTGGAGGCACCCCACGTCAGGTTTTCAGGATACCCACAATGAATATTCAGGAATCCTGTTCAGAAGGAATGGATCCTAAGGAGCTTAGCCGAGATTGGGTGGCAGAGCCGGTGGCGGGAGGCGGGGATGGTGCTGGGCAGACCTATACGGTCTGTGCCAGAGCCGGTGGTGGGAGGCAGGACTGGTGGTTGGGAGGCGGGGATAGTGCTGGGCAGACTTATACGGTCTGTGCCGGAACCAGTGGTGGGAGGCGGGGATAGTGCTGGGCAGACTTATACGGTCTGTGCCCTGAAAAGGGCAGGTACAAATCAAGGTAAGGTATACACAAAAAGTAGCACATATGAGTTTATCTTGTCGGGCAGACTGGATGGACCGTGCAGGTCTTTTTTTGCCGTCATCTACTATTTTACTATAATGAGATTCGCATGTACAACCTCCACTCCATGCAGATCTCTCTCATCAATATTCATTATGGGTTTCCAGAAACCCTGACTGGCTGGGGTATCTCCAGGACCAGGCTTGGGAACCACCATAGACTCAAAACCTCCAGCTCCTGAAAGAGTTCTTTCCTGGTCTGTGAACCAGAACGACCCCTAGTGATTAAAGCAGCGGGTCCAGTCACCAGTGGAGTAGGGATTCAAATTCCACTGGCACTCCTTGTGACCTTGGCCAAGTCACTAAGGCACCCTTTTACTAAAACACGTTAAGCTTCTACCAACCACCGCAGCTCCAATGAATAACCCTCACAGACAGTCATGTTCAAAGCTCCTTCCTGACACAAAATAGCTTATCTACCTCCACAGGAAATGACTTCTTGACTGACAGGCGCGGGCTCGTCCCTCCCTTTCCGGCGGGAATGCTGACAGGTCTTTAGCTAGGAGGTTGGGCTTTCGCACGCACTCCTGCCTCAAAAGCAATAAGCACGTACTGCGCATGCGTGCTCAGCCGGCCGCGTATTGCTTTGGGCAGGAACGTACTGCGCAGACTCCGGCAGGGAGCCCCTCCTCCCTCCTCCTTCCTTGCCGGCGTGTCTTTCTCTGGGTCGGTGAAGCGGTATCGGGTCCCGTTATGGCTCCGAAAGGCGGCAACAAGCAACAGTCCGAGGAGGATCTGCTGCTTCAGGACTTCAGCAGGAACTTGTCTGCCAAGTCGTCGGCTCTGTTCTTCGGGAACGCCTTCATCGTGTCTGCCATCCCCATCTGTAAGTGTATCTGCACCTGCGTGGGGGCCTTGGCCTTGCTGATGTGGCTTTAGCTCCTCAGACCGGGACCCCAGGGCACGAGCGTTCCGGTACCGAGTTCTGCGTCTGCTGGGCTCAGGGCTTGAGTCGGTTTCCGGTCTGGAGTAGTTTTTAAGTGACGTGGAAAAGCAAAGCCCCTGTAAGAACTGCTAAGGAGAGGTGGCGACGTGGCAAGTTCTGAGTGTAAATTGTTTTAGAAAAATGACTTCAATGGCTTCCGTTTGCAGCATCGCTTCTCTTATGCTACTTCTGCTCGTACAGCTTTTAGTGGATCTTTTACTTAATTCATGCGTTAAAGGTACACATTTCCCATGTGTCACACGCGTCAGTATATATATATAGGTCTAAATATTGGTTTCTGTATGAGCTTGTAAATAAGATGCTTTTGGAAATTGATGAGTTTTTGTAGTTAATGTATTCTGTTTTTGTCGAACACGTTTTAAGGACTTTTGGAGAAGAAGAGTAGCCTAATTGAGGGGCGGACTGACAACTAGGGAAGCCCGGTTTCAAATTCCCCTGCAGCTCCTTTTGATCTTGGACAAGTCACTTAACCCTCCATTGCCCTCCAGGGACAGAAAATACCTACTGAATGTAAACTGCTCCGTGTTCCGATAGCTTTGGGGCTTGCAGGCAGTATATAAGAGGTCGATGCCCTGGAATGCCTTCCGCACGGAGGTGGTGGAAACACAAAAACAGTGAAAGAATTCAAAAAGGTGTGGGATCAACACAGAGGATCCCTAATTAGAATGAGGGTTGTGTAAAAACAAAACTTAAATGGTTGCATGCCTATTGATGAGTTGAGTGGTACTTTAGTGTCAAGGCACTGGAGGCCATTAGTGCCAGACTAGCGCCCTTCGTTTGCCTGCATCCCAAGATTGGAAATGACTAGCACATGTAACAATGAGCTTGCTCGCTCTGAATGCTAATAGCATGCAAATGCATGCTAAACAGGGATATTAGTATCCCTTCCCAGTCTGTGTTCAGCGCACCAAACTAGAACACTTCTACCGCTGTAAACTCTACACCAACTCTGAGCTGCTGTTAGGTTTTACAGAGGAATGGGGAGCCCTGGCCCAGCATGCTAGCAGCCCCCACATCTCCCCCAACAGATGACCCAAAACCAAGAGCTCCCCACCGCAGAAGCCCTGACCCCCAACCCTGACACAAGGACACGGGGAGCTCCCCAACCCCCCTCAGATCCCTCCAAAAAGCTCTGGTGGCCCAGTAGGCCACCAACCAAGGGGCTGCTATACCCCCCGTGGTATAGCAGCCCCTTCTCCCCCCCCCCCCCAATACCTCTGCAATGGAGGAGGGAGTAGCACACTTCCTCCTCTTCCAGCGCCGCCTTCAAAATGGTGGTGCCCTGCCCAGTATAAGGGAGTGCTGCCATCGTGGAGGTATAGGGGGAGAGGGGGGTCACTGGACCACCGGGTGAGGGGGGTTGGGTTTGCCACCCACTGAACCACCAGGGCTTTTTTGGGGGATATTAGGGGGGGCTGGAGATCGGTGGATATCCAGCCCCCTGTGCCCTTGTGTCGGGGGGGAGGGGGGCGTCTGCCAGACCTCCAACCCCTGTGTTGCTGTTGAGGGGGGGCTTGGGGTAGCAGTAGGCCACCAAGGCCAAAAGGATGGCGGAGATCCAGGGGTCCCAAGGACCTCCATCTCCTGCATTTTGACAGGTCTGGGCTTTTGACAGCCCAGACTTGTCAAACTAGTGTGGGAGGCTCAGGCATAATCCTCCCGCAGTTTCCCTATGATCAGAGCTAATAGCATGCCTAAATTTGCATGTTATTAGCTCTGATCATGGGGACATTATTTTAGAGCGCTGTTTGGAACAGCGCGGGGCTTCTGATCATCTGCACCTAAGGCCAGTGTAGACAGTGCTGGGCAAACTTCTGTGCTCTGTGTCCTGAAAATGGCAAAAAAAAAAAAAAAATCTGAATCAAATAGTGTTTATTCATGAATTGATAGTGTGCTGTGGTCACGTTGGATGGACTGTTTAGGTCTTTATCTGCCATCATTTAGTATGTTATGTTAAATCAGAATATTTTTATTTTCACAGGGCTATATTGGAGGATATGGCACATGGACCTTGTCCAGTCTGCAGTTCTTTACAGCGTAATGACCCTTGTCAGCACATATCTTGTAGCCTTTGCTTATAAGAATGTCAAGTTTGTTCTCAAGCACAAGTAAGTATATTTTTCACTGATATGATTGAAACTATCTAGATGTGGATCTCTAGTAATTAAGCATATTGAACTAAATTCTGTATATGGTGCCGAATAAATTGGCACACAAAAAAACCCCGCTATTCTATTACCTGCGCCTGGACGTGTGACTAAATCTAGGCGTGGCCATTGTTTAACAAGCCAATCTGGCTGCACTGCCAAATTTGTATGCACAACGTTAGTCACCATTTATAGAATCTAGGGGATTGTGCACTGGACTTTGTAAATGCATTTTTAGCTTTACGTTGTCTTTGAGGAATTAAGGGCTCCTTTTAGAAAGCCGCAGTAGTGATTCCTCCCACGCAGCAAATGCGACAAAGCCCATAGCTATACCCATAGCAGTGCCAAATTATTGCTTCAGAGGATAGCAAACCTTCCTTGACTTGTGCTACTCCACTCATCTCAGCCTTACTGAGCACTTTGAAGACCTCTGTAGTCCTTGAAGTAGCAGTATGTCGTAGAAAGTAGTAATGAGAGACGAATGCTGTAAGATTTTTTTTTTTTTTTAAGTATTTTGATATAAAAATAAGGAAAGTCTTTTTAAGCCAGTGATAGAATGCAAGTTTTTTGAAAAATACTTACCTGTATATGTCTGAGGCTTTTTCCTTCCTAATATATATAGATAGTTTTTGCCTAATAAGAAAAGTACTGAACACAGATTTAGTGATTTGTGGTTAGTTAGATTACTTCACTCCTCATTTGGTGATTGAGTTATGTATTACATTTGTATCCCACATTTTCCCACCTATTTGTAGGCTCAGTGTGGCTTACATAGTACCGGAGAGGCGTTTGCAGACTCCGGTGTGAACAAATACAAAGTGGTGTTGTGGTAAGATAAGAGTTCATGTGGCACTGCCACATTGGGGAATTGTACAACGGAAGAGTTGTGTTGTACTATTATAGCTATGAAATATGTTGTCACGCCCGCCATAGAGCTGGTGTAAGTACTCATGTTTAAAATGAGATATGCACAGGAAGCAGGTGAAATCTTGGCTCTTTAACCAGGCCTTTAATGGCAGAAGTAACTAACTTGTTAGGCTCCCTTGCTGTCAAACACAAGGAGTGGCAAGGGCTGCACATGCTACAGCAGGGACATGTTTATGCACTCCTACCCTAGCTGAGATCATATTTAATCACCCATCCAGCTCATTTTCGAAAAGAGATCTCCAGCGATCTCCCGACACAAATCGGAAGATGACCGGCGATCTCCTGAAACCAGCCAAATCGGTATAATCGAAAGCCGATTTTGGCCGGCTTCAACTGTTTTCCGTCGTGGAGCTGGTGAAATTTCAAGGGGGCGTGTCGGTAGGGTAGTGAAGGCAGGACGGGAGCGTGCTCACGAGATGGCCGGCTTTCGCCCGATAATGGAAAAAAGAAAGCCGGCCTTGACGAGCATTTCGCCGGTTTTACTTGGTCCCTTTTTTTTTCCACGACCAAGCTTTAAAAAGGGGCCCCAACTGACCAGATGACCACCGGAGGGAATCGGGGATGACCTTCCCTTACTCCCCCAGTGGTCACTAACCCCCTCCCACCCAAAAAGTGCTTGTCAGGGACGTCCTAAATCAAAACTATTTTTGCTCAGCTTTTTCAGTAGTACCAGTGGGATTTGAAACGGCCACCTCTGTATTACAAGACCGGTGCTCTAACCACTTGGCCACAGCTCCACTTACTTGGATGGTCCTCTCTTTTGATTATGTCCCTTCAGGTCTCTCTCAGCCAATCACAGCGCATTTAGCTGTCTGTGATTGGCTGAGAGAGACCCCTGTCTGTTATTGGCTGAGAGAGACCCGAAGGGGCATAATCAAAAGGGAGGGACATCCAAGTAAGTGGAGCTGTGACCAAGTGGTTAGAGCACCCGTCTTGTAATCCAGAGGTGGCCGGTTCAAATCCCACTGGTACTACTGAAAAAGCCCTCCCTGACGAGTACTTGGATTTTCTTTTCCACTTAAACCCGGCGATCTCAACATTTGATCTAAATGTTGAGGTTTAGCCGGCCCCAACCGTATTATCGAAAGAAAAGATGGCTGGCCATCTTTTTCGATAATACGGTTGGCACCACCCCTTTGCACAGCCGGCCCCGAAGATGGCCGGCCATATACATGGCCGGCTCCGTTCGATTATGCTCCTCCATGTGACCTCGTGCAACTTTCTTTAAATTAGTCTTTTTTTGAACTCATCTTACTCTCTTACGTCTCTGTATGTTCCATCTTTGCTTATACTGTACACTGTCCGTTTAAAATGTCTCTATGTATTGTGTTAACATAGTAAGCAGTATACTATGCCTCACTTTGCATTATTTGAATATTTGTACTGCTGTAATTGGCTAGTGTTTGTGTGACTTATTCTTGCTGAGTGAATTCATCAAAAAGGCAGTCGATAAATCCTAATAAATAACTTATGCATATAGGACTAGATTCTATATTTCACACCTAAAAAATCAGTGCCAAAACGGAATAAGCCTTGGCGTATTCTATAAAGTACATCTAAATCTAGGCATACTTTATAGAATGAGCCTAAATTTCTGCATGGTATATAGAATACGCCGAGTTCCCGTCCATGTGACTAAATATAGTTGCGGGCAGCTACGCGTGTCATAAATGCCAGCGCCTAAATTACGCACATAGTGTATTCTATAACATGCATAGATTTCAGAAATGCCATGGCCATGCCCCCTTTCAGCTGTGTGTCTTAGAATTTATGCACCTCACGTTACAGACTACGTTTAGACTGTTCTGCATGTAAATTCTAATTAATGCCAATTAGTGTCAATTGCTTTAGTGGCAATTATTGGCACTGATTGGCTTGTTAAGTAATTAAGTTGCGCATGCAAATCCAGACTATGACTGGATTTGCATGCGCCGCTTAGGTCGCACTATATAGAATCCGGGGGATAACTTTTTTTAACGGTCCTTTTACTAAGCTGCAGTAAGTGCCAGCGCACACTTACGGCAGCTTAAAATGGCTGACCATAGGATGCACTCAGGCTTCCTGTGGTAAATGTCAAATCAGCGCACACGAAAAAATTTTTTTTTTGTTTCCCATGGAAGGGACAGAGAGTGGACATTTCTGCGCTAATCAGCACAACTGCATTACCGTGCACCAACTGATGCAGGATTAGCACGTGAGCCCTTACCGCCTACAAAAATAGGTATCGGTTAAGTGTTCACGTGCTAACTTTTTGAAATGGCTGCGTGCCAATGGCAAGATTAGCTGGTGGCCATTAATAGGAATAATGGAAAATTGACTTTTCTGGCTGCAGTAAAACATGGTCTTAGCCCATGGGGGAAAACCCACATACGGGCGCGCTAAGGCCATGTTTTATTGCAGCTTTGTAAAAGGACCCCTTATTCTATACGCTATCTTGGCATTTAGGCATGAGCATGTACACCAGCTCTCCAGTGTATTCTGTAAGTTACATATGCAAGTGAGCTCCACCTATGCTGCTCCCAGATTTTGCCTCTGTGCCAAATATGCTCCATGTAAGATATGCCAGAAATTAACCTAAGCGCTTTTCTGTAAATATTCGCTTCTACACATATATGTGCGTAAAGTTAGCACCCACTGCATAGAATCACTCCCATAATGTTTGAGTTGAGAATGGTTGTCAAGAGGTGTAGAAAGTGATTTTCTTTTACCTTCTATTACCAGAGATAATGTTGGTAATTCTTGATGCCCTTAGGCTGTTTCATGCACAATGTAGGGAAGACATTGATCAGGCTATGCTTTCACTTGAAATGATTGCTTAAAAGGTGGAAACCACATAGGAGGTGGATATTTGAATGATAGTCTATAATTTACGTCATAACAACATAGAATGCAGTTCATTTATGGTGAAATTAAAAATTCATGTTTTTGATGGTCAGCAAGTCAAGTCACATTTGTGATTTAACACTGCTCATCTCTAGTCTGAAATAGTGATGTTAGTTTTCTATCTTTGCTTCATAAAATACCATAAAGGTAAAACTAGTAATATAAATGGCTGCTTTTCCTGGTATTTGAAATTCAAAGCTCTTTGATAGATGCTTTGTTCTTTAATTATGCTATTCCTTTATCAGTTAACATGAACAGGAGTTTAATTACTATTCATAAATTGAAATACTAGGCAGGAGGAAGTAGCCTAGTGATTAGAACAGGAGGCTGAAAACCAGGGAAGCTGAGATTCAAATCTGTTTCTGCTGCTGGCAGTCTTGCGACCTTGAGCAGATCATTTTCTCTCCTAATGCCTCAGGTACTCAGATTATAAGCTCTTTCACAACTGTGCAGTGCTGTATGTTTCTTATATTGTTATAGTTTTCTATTTATAACAACTGTCTTAAGGCACTTCTTTTTCTATGTGTACATCCCTAATGGAAAATAATTCTAAAACGAAAATATAAAAGTGATTTAATTCCAGTCTAATGTGAAATGAAACTATGTTTTTTTTTGTTTGTTTGTTTGTTTTTGCTTAACATTATACATTTGATCTTTTAACTTTAAACACAGGGTAGCCCAGAAGAGGGAAGATGCAGTTTCCAAAGAAGTTACTCGCAAACTTTCTGAAGCAGACAACAGGAAGATGTCTCGAAAAGAGAAAGATGAAAGGTAACCTTTTATTGTGTTTTAATATTATAATGCCAGCTGAGGCCTGTGTAAACTTGGTGGAAGATATTTGATATGTATAATCTCTATGTTCTGCTCTTCATGTGGAGACAGATCATCCTACAATCAAACAAAAAGGCAAGAAAGAAATACCCCTTAACACTATTTTATATCCCATCCCATTGAAATAAGGAGCCATTCGCTAGGGCTCGCTCTTGAGCCATGCAGTCATGGTCCCTGAATCCAGTTACAGAGTAAATTATGGCAGATAAAGACCTGCATGGTCTATCCAGTCTGCCCAACAAAGGTGAAGCTGCACCTACCACTCTGTGCAGGTTATAGTCATTCATGCTTAAATACTGGTTGGCAACTTGGGTAGTTAAATATGATGTAATCTTGGGACAATCTTTTATAACCAAAAGTGTTGCTAACAGTAGGTATTTAACTTGCAAACCTTAACATTAAGATGTTTTCTTCTCCCCCTTGATATGCATAGCACCCTCACTTGTAGCATATGATAAATTGATACGTAATATGCACATTTGATCTTCATCTGTCTTGTCATTTGCGACACACAGACCCTAGAAGTCTGTCCGGTGCTGGCCTTAGTTCCCAGTTACTGTTGTCCAGCATAATACCTCAACAACTGTGTTTTATTTCCATTCTTCTACTTATTCCATGCATTTTTTAATTCCTTCACTGTTCCACGATGACTGAGTTTTCTTCTCAGGACTTTCACATCTCTGGCTCAGGAAGTGGAAGATCCAACCCACGTCCTTTGCATAGCAGTATGTTTATGCTAATAGTTATAACTTTTTATAGCAATTTATATTCTTACATTTAATGATATCCACTGGTTAAGTAATTATTGTTCATTATTTATTTATTTTTGTAGTATTATACGTTTAAAATGTTTTTTTTATATGTGCTTTTCAAATATACCTTTCAAGACAATTTTTGTATATGTTTTAAAGGCACTTTATCTATATGTTTTTATTTATTTATTTATTTATTTATAAGTTTTACAAACAATTATTCAAGATACAACTTGAAGGATAGTATTATATCACAGAAAAAAAAAAACAAATCAGAATCATTATTCAAAAGGTAAATATTTTCTGATACAATACTCAAGTCCTAACAATAAGGGAGATCCAAGATCCTAATTTATGAGGAGATTCAGGAAATACAAAATAGGAAATCAAGTACTTGTGAAGAGAATGCTAACTTTCTTTAAAGCTACTAGATATTCTTTTAGACGCAATGAAGGCCGATAGCTGAGAAGGATCTAAAAAGACATACTTAGCAGAGTCAATCCTAACAATACATTTGCATGGATATCTCAGAAAGAAAACACCTCCCAACTGTTGAATTGCTGGTCTCATAATAAGGAACTGTTTTCGCTTACGTTGGGTTTCTCTAGAGAGATCAGGGAACAAGGAAATTTTTAAACCCAAAAACAGGGTTTCCCTATGCTTAAAAAACATTGAGAACAACCACTGTTTATCATGTGGTAAAGCCACAGTTGCCACCAAAGTGGCCGCTGTGGCTGATTCAGTGTCTGATGTCTCTAGAAATTGTGACAAATTTTCAAGTCTCTGTTCCTGTTGGTTTTGCTGAATAACTTGTTTATTGGGTAGATAATAAACTTTAGTAAAAGGTGGAATATTATCCTGCGGGATTCCCAAGTTTTCCCGCAAATATCTTTTCAGCATATCATATGGTTGAATCATTTGAACTCTTGGGAAATTTACAAATCGCAAGTTGAGGTTTCTCATATGATTCTCATATGTTTCAACTTTCAATCTTAAATTAGAAATATCTTT
The DNA here is from genome assembly GCF_901765095.1 of Microcaecilia unicolor. Taxonomy (NCBI): domain Eukaryota; kingdom Metazoa; phylum Chordata; class Amphibia; order Gymnophiona; family Siphonopidae; genus Microcaecilia; species Microcaecilia unicolor. The sequence continues at coordinate 185,838,198 of NC_044040.1, read as the reverse complement.
AACCATAGTCATTTGAAGATTTTCAGTCTTTTTTGACTCTAGTTCTACTTTATCCATGCGAGTTACCAAAGCTTGCTGAGAATTATCAACTTCTTCCACTTTTTGCTCTAAAGATTTTAATTTCTGAGCCCCTTTAGTTGTTTGGGAAATAAATACTTTCCCCAGCTGGGACATTAACTCCCAAAGGGAGTCCAAAGTTACCTCTGTTGGTTTGTTGGTTAACTCTGCTGGGAATATGTCCTCCTGCTCCTCCTCTAGCTCTCTTCCATCGTCTCTTTCCCCTGTTACTTCAGTCGATCCAGCTCGTCCGCTCTCATCAAGATGAAATCGATTCCCCAGAGCAAACGGGGTCGTAGCGCGTTCTTGCGTCGGCCCCTGCTCTCCTTGGAGCGGTGAGCTTGTGATCGGCGGTTGCGGGGGCGGAGCTCTATGGTCGGGGCTCAAAGTTGTATCCAGCCCGAGGGACGCCGTCGACTCCTCCAAAATAGCAGCGCCCATCAAGGGTCCACTCCCGACCTGTACCGCAGTCCCCTGCAGGCTCAAGAACCGGTCCATCGGTCCAGGAATCGAGGGAGGTAATGGGGTAGTTCGGGCAGTACATTTCCCTCTCCGTTTAGGCATGTTGGTAGAAGGAATCTGAGCGTGCAGCTAGTCACAAGTGCTTAGCGGCCATCTTGGATCTTATCTATATGTTTTATATCTCACTTTTTTTTTGTATATTTAGGTTTGTTTTTATTGTAGACTCCTAAGGCACGGTGTCAAGTCACTTGAGAGTTGTTTTTACCATTGCTACAAAAGAATTCCATTTTAAATTTAGTTTATTTATCCCATCGTCAGTTTGAGTCTTCTTCTGCTGTTTGGTGCCTTGCCAGTACCATTACTAGGCCATTGGGACAGCCCCACTTAACGCTACTTTTGTTCATTTATCGTTCTGTTGAGGTGCAGGTTGAAAGTGTGCAATTATGGAATACACTTCTGTTAAAATTGCATGAGATATATCCTTTATTACAGTTTGAAGCACCTGAAAGCCCATTTATTTGTGCAGGCCTTTGATTAATAGGTGCCTTGTCTGGTGGCGCATGCTGCAGCTTTCAAGTTTAATTTGCAGGAGATTTTACATTTGTTAGTCTTGTGTTTTGATGCTGCCTAGAATTATAGGATAGAGTGGGTTATAAATATTTTAAATACATAAAACAGAGACCATTTATTTTGCAATTTTCTTATGTCTTCAAACCCATGTTTCAGGGAATTTAACACTTCTAAATTATGCATATTCAGCAAAATTTTAAGAATGAACACAGAGAGTAAGCAGTTTGCAAGTGTGAAATGTAATAAATTAAATTTAAATATTTATACGCAGAATTCTGTGGAAGAAAAATGAAGTCGCCGACTATGAAGCCACAACGTTTTCCATCTTCTACAACAACGCACTATTTCTGGTCTTGGTTATCATTGCTTCATTCTTCCTGCTGAAGAACTTCAATCCCACTGTGTATCCTTCAAAGAGTTTTTAACTTTGGGAATACCTTATATGAGACGAATGAAGTAGTGGCAGTAGGTAGTTGAGACGTCATATTGAAAATGCCCCTTTTTGTATACTTGAGTCCGACTTTGGACGTTTTGCACAAAACGCCCAAAATCCAAATAGGCAAGAAGGTCATTTTTGAAAAAAGGAAAACCTCTATCTTTTTTTTTAAAAGACCATTTTAAACAAGATTTTGTGCTTTGTACGGGTTTTTTTTTTTAAACCATTAAAAAAAAAAAAAGTCCAAGAGAAAAAAAAACCCTAGAAAATCAAGTCATTGGGATGTAGGCAGGGCCATCATTTTTAGTCGACTGGCCCCCCAGACATCCCAGGAGAGCAGTGGGGCACCCTAGGGAGCACTGCAGTGGAAATAAATACTCCCAGGTACATATCTCACTGATGCTCCCTTATCTTGTCTGCTGAGTCCCCCTCCTGCCCAAGACCCACTGCCCTCAACTGTACACCACTATAATAGCCCTTATGGTTGGAGGGGGCACCTATATGTGGGTACAGTGGGTTTCTGGTGAGTTTTGGAGGGCTCACAGTTTCCGCTACAAGTGTACCAGGTAGGAGGAGATATGGGCCTGGGTCCACTTGTCTACAGTGCATTGCACCCACCACTGCACTACTCTAGGGACCTGCATGCTTCTTTAATGGACCTGGCTATAACATCTGAGGCTGGTAAGTAATGTATTTAATCACATTTTTTTTTTGGGGGGGGGGGGGGGTCAGGGACCACTGAGTAAGGGTGGGGGTACATAAGTACATAAGTACATAAGTAGTGCCATACTGGGAAAGACCAAAGGTCCATCTAGCCCAGCATCCTGTCACCGACAGTGGCCAATCCAGGTCAAGGGCACCTGGCACGCTCCCCAAACGTAAAAACATTCCAGACAAGTTATACCTAAAAATGAGGAATTTTTCCAGTCCATTTAATAGCGGTCTATGGACTTGTCCTTTAGGAATCTATCTAACCCCTTTTTAAACTCCGTCAAGCTAACCGCCCGTACCACGTTCTCCGGCAATGAATTCCAGAGTCTAATTACACGTTGGGTGAAGAAAAATTTTCTCCGATTCGTTTTAAATTTACCACACTGTAGCTTCAACTCATGCCCTCTAGTCCTAGTATTTTTGGATAGCGTGAACAGTCGCTTCACATCCACCCGATCCATTCCACTCATTATTTTATACACTTCTATCATATCTCCCCTCAGCCGTCTCTTCTCCAAGCTGAAAAGCCCTAGCCTTCTCAGCCTCTCTTCATAGGAAAGTCGTCCCATCCCCACTATCATTTTCGTCGCCCTTCGCTGTACCTTTTCCAATTCTACTATATCTTTTTTGAGATACGGAGACCAGTACTGAACACAATACTCCAGGTGCGGTCGCACCATGGAGCGATACAACGGCATTATAACATCCGCACACCTGGACTCCATACCCTTCTTAATAACACCCAACATTCTATTCGCTTTCCTAGCCGCAGCAGCACACTGAGCAGAAGGTTTCAGCGTATCATCGACGACGACACCCAGATCCCTTTCTTGATCCGTAACTCCTAACGCGGAACCTTGCAAGACGTAGCTATAATTCGGGTTCCTCTTACCCACATGCATCACTTTGCACTTGTCAACATTGAACTTCATCTGCCACTTGCACGCCCATTCTCCCAGTCTCGCAAGGTCCTCCTGTAATCGTTCACATTCCTCCTGCGACTTGACGACCCTGAATAATTTTGTGTCATCGGCGAATTTAATTACCTCACTAGTTATTCCCATCTCTAGGTCATTTATAAATACATTAAAAAGCAACGGACCCAGCACAGACCCCTGCGGGACCCCACTAACTACCCTCCTCCACTGAGAATACTGGCCACGCAATCCTACTCTCTGCTTCCTATCTTTCAACCAGTTCTTAATCCATAATAATACCCTACCTCCGATTCCATGACTCTGCAATTTCTTCAGGAGTCTTTCGTGCGGCACTTTGTCAAACGCCTTCTGAAAATCCAGATATACAATATCAACCGGCTCCCCATTGTCCACATGTTTGCTTACCCCCTCAAAAAAAATGCATTAGATTGGTGAGGCAAGACTTCCCTTCACTAAATCCGTGCTGACTTTGTCTCATCAGTCCATGTTTTGTATATGCTCTGCAATTTTATTCTTAATAATAGCCTCCACCATCTTGCCCGGCACCGACGTCAGACTCACCGGTCTATAATTTCCCGGATCTCCTCTGGAACCTTTCTTAAAAATCGGAGTAACATTGGCTACCCTCCAGTCTTCCGGTATTACACTCGATTTTAGGGACAGATTGCATATTTCTAACAGTAGCTCCGCAAGTTCATTTTTTAGTTCTATTAATACTCTGGGATGAATACCATCAGGTCCCGGTGATTTACTACTCTTCAGCTTGCTGAACTGACCCATTACATCCTCCAAGGTTACAGAGAATTTGTTTAGTTTCTCCGACTCCCCCGCTTCAAATATTCTTTCCGGCACCGGTGTCCCCCCCAAATCCTCCTCGGTGAAGACCGAAGCAAAGAATTCATTTAATTTCTCCGCTACGGCTTTGTCCTCCTTGATCGCCCCTTTAACACCATTTTCGTCCAGCGGCCCAACCGACTCTTTGGCCGGTTTCCTGCTTTTAATGTATCTAAAAAGTTTTTACTATGTATTTTTGCTTCCAACGCTAATTTCTTCTCAAAGTCCTTTTTTGCCCTCCTTATCTCCGCTTTGCATTTGGCTTGGCATTCCTTATGATCTATCCTGTTACTTTCAGTTGGTTCTCTTCTCCACTTTCTGAAGGATTGTTTTTTGGCTCTAATGATTTCCTTTATCTTACTGTTTAGCCACGCCGGCTGACGTTTAGTCTTTTTTCCCTTTTTTCTAATACGTGGAATATATTTGTCCTGAACCTCCAGGATGGTGTTTTTAAACAGCATCCACGCCTGATGCAAGTTTTTACTCTGCGAGCTGCTCCTTTCAGTCTTTTTTTCACCATTTTTCTAATTTTGTCGTAATCACCTTTTCTATAGTTAAGCGCTAGCGTACTTGATTTCCTAGTTTCACTTCCTTCAATGCCAATATCAAAACCGATCATATTATGATCACTGTTATCAAGCGGCCCTCGTATCGTTACCCCCTGCACTAGATCATGAGCACCACTAAGGACTAAGTCTAGTATTTTTCCTTCTCTTGTCGGCTCCTGAACTAGCTGTTCCATGAAGCTGTCCTTGATTTCATCAAGAAATCTTATGTCCCTTGCGTGTACAGATGTTACATTACCCCAGTCTATATGCGGGTAATTGAAATCCCCCATTATTATTGTGTTGCCCAGTTTGTTTGCGTCCCTGATTTCCTTTAACATTTCCGCATCCGTCTGTTCGTCCTGGCCAGGCGGACGGTAGTACACTCCTATCACTATCCTTTTCCCCTTTGCACATGGAATTTCAATCCACAGTGATTCCAAGGAGTGTTTTGCTTCCTGCAGAATTTTCAATCTATTTGATTCAAGGCTCTCGTTAATATACAATGCTACCCCTCCACCAATCCGATTCACCCTATCACTACGATATAATTTGTACCCCGGTATGACAGTGTCCCACTGGTTATCCTCCTTCCACCAGGTCTCAGAGATGCCTATTATATCTAATTTTTCATTTAGTGCAATATATTCTAACTCCCCCATCTTATTTCTTAGGCTCCTGGCATTCGCATATAGACATTTCAAACTATGTTTGTTGTTCCTAAGTACATCATGCTTAGTACTTGACAGTATTAATTGGCAATCTTTTGTCTGATTTTTATTGTTATTTAAAGATACCCGATCTACTACAATCTCTTTTGCAACCTCACTATCAGGATACTCTATCTTCCCTGTTATGGTGATATCTTTGAAAGATACCTTATCCCGAACCATGCTCTTTTGAGCGACTGTCGGCCTTCCCCCCATTTCTAGTAATCCCTGATTCCCTCCAGTGGCAGATGACGTTTAATATGAGCAAATGTAAAGTGATGCATGTGGGAAGATGAACCCTAACTATAGTTACCTGGTGCAAGGTTCCACATTAGGAGTCACCGACCAGGAAAGGGATCTAGGTGTCATCGTTGATACGTTGAAACCCTCTGCTCAGTGTGCGGCAGTGGCTAAGAGAGCAAATAGAATGTTAGGTATTATTAGGAAAGGAATGGAAGACAAAAACGAGGACATTATAATTAGAGAATGACACGGGGACAAATTTCTGCGAATTTCTAGAACGGCCTCCTGGTGGAGATGAAAACTATCTGAATTCAAGAAAGCTTGGGACAAGTACATGAAATCTCTAAGGGAGAGGAAGGGATAGTAGATGGCATAGATAAGCAGACCGAATAAGTCAAGGGTGGGCAACCCAGTTGGGGTTTCAGGATTTCCCCCAACGAATATGCATGAAATCTGTTTGCATGCACTGCCTCCATTGTATGTAAATATATCTCATGCATATTCATTGGGGAAATTCCTGCTTGCACTGAAAATTATTTGGTTGTAAATATAAATCTCTTCTTATACCTCCTAATTGGGTAGAAATGATTAATGTGCCCAAGGCTTGTGCTCGCCAAATTGAAGTGCTAGCATTGTAGAGATACAAGCTATAACTGGCAAAAGAGCAGCATACATATACAAAAGTTGTGTACACATTTTCCCTTAGAAAGTTTAGTTTCCCTCAGAAAATTACCCCTAAGAACTACATGCACACATTTCCCAGTTCACTTTACTTGCATATGAACACATTTTGAAGTACATGCATACAAACCTTGCCCCTGGGAACGCTGCCACTTAGGAGTACATTAACCTTATGGCTGCCATTTTTGAAGCCCTATTCACATTTAGATGTTCCTGTCCTAATGTATGTATGTCCAGGGCCAGTGTTATAAAGCTGGAATATACACATCAAATACTAGCATGTTTTTTTTTTTTTTTTGGGGGGGGGGGGCCTAGGGCAGAGCTAAAAGTAAACGTGTATTTCCTGTTTCACAAGGACCTATGTCCATATAGATTGACCTTGGGATTTACACCTGCTCACAGGGATGTCCTAGGTTGCATAAGTGCCTGTATTGAGTGGTGCTCCACTGGATGGGTTAGGGGAGGTTGCCCCCTTAATCCCACAGTGGTTTATATTCCCTTGCCCCCATCCCAAAAGCAAAGCTAGCAAGGGATAAGAGGTTCTGTGAAAGCTTTGGGGGAAAAATGTGCATGCTTCTAAAATGGCCAAGGTAAATGTGTATTCCAGCACATGCATGTGTCATGTTGCTGTTTTATGTGCCTCTGATCTCGTTATTTTAGATGTGTATGTTTATAAATTGGATGCTCCTGCAGCATGTAACCAGTGCGTAAAACATCCAGTCCTCAGTATATTTTAGAACAGGTTCCGTTTGCAGATCCTGTTCTAAAATACTATTGGAGCTTAAGACATTCCGACTTGGACTTCTGAATTCCAATTACTACTCCCTTTTCTAAACTCTGCCTCTGTGTGTAGGGGGTATATGTGCATCGGTTTATGCATATATACTCTGTATAATTTTAGAAAAAGCAATTTCTGTGCATAAAAAGCTGTTTTTCCCACAGTTACCCCGTAAGCATCCAAAGCCAAATTCCCTTTCCTCCTCCTCATTTCATCTCATAGTTTGTAATGGACACATGCTTGCCACACAGTTATTCTAAGTGGCAATGTTTAGGTTTTTATTTTTGTGTTTATATTAATGTCCCAGGCGTGTATGTATTTTATCATAATTTATTTAACTGGGATAATTGTCTCACCTTCTTGATCAAGTTCAGTGAATGAAACTACAGGGTATGTCTACTACAGGACACTTGGAAATGAGCTTTAGAGTGTGCTAACATGGGACTTGCATGCTAAGCCCATTTCTAGCATGCCCAGGATATAGGGCATTTTCAATGTGGTTTTATTTTTTTGTTGTTGTGCCCTAATATTTGCATTAGCACGCATTACCTGAAAAAATTTAATGAGGGAGCACTTATTGCTTTCTATTTAGGAGGCTGTAAGAGCTCGTGCGTTAAGCGAGTGTTAACTAGATAGCGTGCACTAATGCTATCTGTTTAAACCCTTCCCTGCAAAAAATAAATCTGAAAAAGTAACACACGCTAAACATTTACCTACTGTAAAACGCTTTAATGTGTCTTGTAGTAAGCATTTTCATGTACACTAACAGGTTAGGGCCCTTTTTACAAAGGCGTGTAAGGGCCCAAGCGTGTCCAGCGCACGCCAAATTGGCATTACCGCTCGGCTACTGCGTGCCTTGGCTGGTAATTCTGAATTTGGTGCGCACCAAAAATCATGCGGTAGAAATCATTTTCTATTTTCTACTGCATGGCGCTTATCTGGCGGTAAATGGCAGTGGGTTCATGCATGCCTACCACCCGGGTAGAGCGTAAGACCCTACCACTAAGTCAGTGGGTGATGTAAAGGTCTCAGGCCGAAAATGGGTGCACGCTGGTTTTTATTTTGACACGTCCATTTTCTGGGCCCTTTTTCCAGGACGCGGCAAAAACTTGCCCCATGCACCCAAAAGACGTGCTCGCATTGCCGCAGACCAGTTTTTGCTGCGGCTTAATAAAACTGCCCCTAAATCTGTATTGGAAACAAACAAAGCACATTGGAAGTTTTGCAACTGAGAGGAACACTGAATAAATCCTCCACGTTCTGGATTTCATGGCATCTTTGAGATGGTCATGCTCGGTGGTTTGTGATGGGGCTCATTTTCAAAGCACTTATACTTACAAAGTTCTATAAGTTACTATGGAACTCTGTAAGTGAAAGTGCTTGGAAAATATGCCTACATGTCTATTAATGAACTACGGTGGGGTTTTGCTGATTTTTGCCCCAGTGTGTTACACAGGTCCTGGTCTGGTATTCTATAGCAGTTAGTTTGCAGAAAGACATGGATGGGGGGAGGGGTTTGACCTAGAATGGCATTGTTTGGAGTTATTTTTCTTAACATTATTTCCACAGAAATTACATTCTGTCTATTGGTGTTTCATCTGGCCTGATAGCACTGCTCTCCACAGGTTCTAAATAGGACTAGTCAATTTTTTAATAAGTACTTTATGGGATTGAAATTCTCTCTTAATCTTTACAAGTAAGCTGTAAAAAAAAATTTTGGGGGGGGTGGGGGGGCTTTTTTTTTTTTTTGGCCTGTTACTGGGATTTTGTACTTATAAGACCAAAAGGAAATAAAATCTTATGTATTAAAAAGGACTCTGTATAGTTTCTAACTGCCTTCCCCAGTTGAATCATTATGGGCTTCTTTTACCAAACTGCGCTAGCGAAGCCCATTTGAAGTGAATGGGCTTTGTCAGCATTGCCGTGCTGGGAATCACTAGTGCGGTCTGGTAAAAGAGGCCTTAAATGAATCGGAGTAATTTATTTTCAGTCATGGTTAAGTTTACTTGCTTTATCTAGTAGCAGATGCAGAATATTGGAATTGATGCTCAAATCGTAAAGAAAATACAGTGCAATTATATCACTTGGCCTGATTTTGTATGAGTCCAGGTTTGGCTAACACTTCAATTTTCAGGATATATTAAACCACCTTTATGAAGAGATTCACCTAAGGCAGCGTAGCAGCTTGACATAAAACGTACAATTTTTATATTAGTGTAACAATAGCAAAATGATAAACATAAGCACAGATATATTTGGCTTCAGCAGTAACAACGTAATTCTCCAAGTAGAGAGTCCATATTTTATTACTCAGGAAAGACAGCCTCTCCCAAAAAGCTGCTGTGTTCCCTATTTAATAAAATTAGTTGCTTGAGTTGTCAGCAGCTGCTGAGTTTGCTATGTGGATGAAATGTCTGGGATAGTAATTTCAGCTTTCTGTGGAGTTTTTGAAGGGAGTTCTTTCAAGACAGGCACCTAGAGCAGACATGGAGGCTGTGCCATTCTTAAAAAATAATGATCAAGGGGATGGGACGACTTCCCTATAAGGAAAGGCTGAAGCGGCTAGGCCTCTTCAGTTTGGAAAAAAGACGGCTGAGGGGAGATATGATAGAGGTCTATAAAATAATGAGTGGAACGGGTAGACGTGAATCGTTTGTTTACTCTTTCCAAAAATACTAGGACTAGGGGGTATGCGATGAAGCTACAATGTAGTAAATTTAAAACAAATTGGAGAAAATGTTGCTTCACTCAATGTGTAGTTAAACTCTGGAATTCATTGCCAGAGAATGTGGTAAAGGCGATTAGCTTAGCGGAGTTTAGAAAAGGTCTGGACGGCATCCTAAAGGAAAAGTCCATAGACCATTATTAAATTGACTTGGGGAAAATGCTCTGCTTATTTCTGGGATAGCATCATAAAATGTATTGAACATTTTTGGGATCTTGCCAGTTATTTGTGACCTGGATTGGCCACTGTTGGAAACAGGATGCTGGGCTTGATGGACCTTTTGGCTTGTCCCAGTGTGGCAATACTTATGTATTTATCTTTGAAAGGGTTGCCATAAGCTTTGTTTAAAAAAGTTTTGAGTAAAAATAAACTTTTAGGAGTTGGTAAATGGCTATAAAGTGTTTTCTGAAAAACACGCTATTGACATCACCAATTTGTATGAAACTATTGCCAGATAAAAGGGATTTTTTTTTTGTGCTAAAATGCATTAAGTAGTTGTGAATTAGCATGGGCTGTTACCACATGAGCATGGTAAGTGTTACACAGTGCTATGACAGCATGTGCTAATTCACATGTTAACTGCATGCTGTGTTACGAGTGGGAACAGTATGTGGAAAGACAGCGAAGATGACATGAAAATGAGTGGACAACGCTCCAAATAATAAAACAGTTTATTAAAGGATAGTCAAGATTGAGACTCCACATAGCTGTGGAAAGCAGACTGCGGAGTACCTCAAGGATCACCGTTATCACCAATACTCTTCAACATAATGATGATCCCACTGGCCAAGTCCTTATCCTATCAAGGCCTCAACCTGTTCATCGATGCAGATGATGTCATAATTTACATTCCCTTCAAACACGATCTGACAGACATCGCCAACGAAATCAAGCTCAGTTTGAACACCATGGACTCGTGGGCAAATTCATTTCAACTGAACACTGAAAAAGCACACTGCCTCATCCTCTCATCCCAACACAATAAGTACAAACCCATAACTATAAACACCCCAGACAACACCCTATCTCAGCCTAAAAATACTCAGCGTTACAATCGACCGCAATCTTACACTTAAGAGCCAAGTAAACTCCACTACAAAGAAAATGTTCCACTCAATGTGGAAACTTAAACACGTAAAACCTTTCTTCCCGAGGGAAATATTTTGTAACCTAATACAATCAATGGTACTAAGCCATGCAGACTTCTGCAATGGAATCTATGCAGGTTGTAAAGAACTCACTAAGAAACTCCAGACCGCCCAAAACACAGCAGCCAGGCTGATATTCGGTAAAACATGTTTTGAAAGTGCCAAACCCCTCCGAGAAAAACTGCATTGGCTCCCAATCAAAGAACGTATTACCTTCAAAATCTGCACCCTGGTCCACAAGATTATCTACGGCAAAGTCCCAGGATACATGACAGACCTCATAGGTCTACCAACCAGGAACAGAACCAGATCATCACGAACATACCTAAACCTCCACTACCCAGACTGCAAAAGACTCAAATACAAAGCAACCTATGCATCCAGCTTCTCCTGTATAAGCACACAACTATGGAACACACTGCCAAAAGCTGTGAAAACAATCTACGACCATCTAAACGTCAGGAAATCACTAAAAAACAACCTGTTCAAAAAGGCATACCCTACCGATCCAACATAGCAAAACCAAAGATCGTATTGGACACTAAATAACCTTCCCTCTCTTCGACCCCCATTGTGCCTGAAACACACATACCTTATTCGACCGCAACGTCACCTTGTGTTTGTTCCTCTACCGGACTTGGCGAACGCCTTTACGGTACTATGTAAGCCACATTGAGCCTGCAAATAGGTGGGAAAATGTGGGATACAAGTGTAATAAATAAATAAATAGTCTTAATGTGCAATAAAGAACTTGTGAGTGCAGTAAGTCCAAAAACGTAATCATGCTTCAGTAGAGGGGGCTCCTAATTGACTAGGCTGTAGTGCACTGCTTTTCTTTCCAGCTATGTGGATTTTAAAACACTTTTTGATATTTGGCTGCTAAACATTTGACGTGAGGAAAGATTGGCTTGTCTTGCTCATTCGTCTTCATTGTATTGATTCCATTTCACACCCTACTTCAAATTCTGCCTGAGCTGTTGTTTTACAATGCTACACTTCGGTCCTTTTGGAGATGAAAAGATGTCCCTAGTGACAAATGGACCAGCAGGGAGAAACAAATTGAATACCTATTCTTGCCCCCCCCCCCCCCCAGATAAAGCGCTGCGTACGTCCAGTAGCGCTATAGAAATGATAAGTAGTAGTAGTAGATAATTTGCAAGTGATGTTCAAAGCTGTTTACCTGGTTAAATGGATCTGTCTGAAACTTGCTGCCCTCAGTTTAAAAGTACCTGCTGGCTTCCACGGTGTAGGGCCCAGTCGCTGGATTAAGGAGAGTTACTGAGGGTGGTTAAGGAAATCCACATAATTTTGTTTTTTTAAGTAGCATGTGTTATTTTCCTTTAAATTTTGCTTACACAGAACAGGGGCGTAGCCAGACACCGAATTTTGGGTGGGCCTGGGCCCAAGATGGGTTGGCAGAAGAACCCCACACCATCCCACAGGTGATTTGGTCTTGCCTGCACGCCATATATTCTCTCAAACATCTCCCCTCTCCCACATACCTTTTAAATAGCAGATTTTCACTGGCAGCGAGCAGCAACTAATACACAATGCTCATGTTGGCCCCACAGCCTTCTCACTGATGCAACTTCCTGTTTCCGCATAGGCGGGAATAAGGCTGTGGGGCCGGAGTGAGCAGTATGTAGCAGTCGCTGCTTGCTGCAGATGAAAATGTGTGCAGAAGGGACAGATGTTGGGAGTTTTCAGCTGTTGGGGCTTGGGAATTTCTACCAGCCACATCATAGGTGTGCTGCTACAGGGTGGGCCTGAGCCGAAAGTGGGTGGGCCTGGGCCCATCCAGGCCCACCCTTGGCTATGCCACTGACACAGAAGCAAGATCTTTCTCCTTGTGGTTGCTCTAGAGAGATTGAAAAGTGCATTGCCTACAATATTGTAATTTCCCAACATATTTTCTGCTATTGTCCTCTACATCTGTCTTAAGCACAATTAAATTACAGCAGTGGCGTACCAAGGGGGGGGGGGGGGCGGTCCGCCCCGGGTGTCAGTGGGTGGGGGGGTGATCCGCTTCGCTCCCGCTGCTCCCACCCTACCTTTAAAAAAAATTTTTTTAAGCGTCATTGCAGGCAGCGCCTCGCGTCTGCCCTGCAGAAGTAAATCTCTTCGCTTCGAAGTTCGTCATCATCGGGCCTCACTATGTCCCGCCCTCCTCTGAGGAAACTTCCTATTTCCGCGAGGGCGGGACATAGTGAGGCCCGACGACGACGAACTTCGAAGCGAAGAGATTTACTTGTGCAGGGCAGACGCGAGGCGCTGCCTGCAACAACGCTTCAAAATAATTTTTTTTAAAGGTAGGGTGGGAGCAGGAGAGTCGGGTTGGGGTCCTCATGGGAGAGGGGTATTGTGGGGGTTCTCACATGGGGAGGGGGTTTTCATATGGGAGAAGGGGACTGAGTAGGGAGGGGGGTTTCAGATGGGAGAGGGGTGTTGTAGGGGTTCTCACATGGGGAGGGGAGGGGGTTTTATATGGGAGAAGGGGAGGGGGTTCTCAGATGGGAGAGGGGTGTTCTGGGGGTTCATAGATGGGGAGGGGGTTTTCAGATGGGAGAAGGGGACTGGAGTAGGGAGGGGGTTTCCAGATGGGAGAATGGGACTGGGGTGGGGAGGGAGTTCTCAGATGGGAGAGGGGTGTTCTGGGGGTTCTTAGATGGGGAGGGGGTTTTCAGATGGGAGAAGGGGACTGGAGTGGGGAGGGGGTTTCCAGATGGGAGAAGGGGACTGGGGTGGGGAGGAGGTTCTCAAATGGGAGAGGAGAGGGGTGTTCTGGGGGTTCTCAGATGGGAGAAGGGGTGGGGAGGGGTTCTCAGATGGGAGGAGGGGGCTCTCAAATGGGAGAAGGGGGCTGGAACTGGGGTCTGAGAAGGGGTCATGATGGAAAATGGGGCATGCCTGGGTCAGGTGGGAGAATGGGTCGGGCTGAAAAGGGGGGCAAGGCATGTGGATTAAGGTGGCTGAAACTGGGGGCTGAAGGGAGGGTAGGTGGGATAAGGGGGCTAGTACTGGGACTGGGGGCTGAAAGGCAGCAGGGGCTGAAATTGTGGGGACTGGGGGCTGAAAAGGAGACAGGGAGAAGTGGCTGGGGCTGAAGCTCAGGACTGGTGACAGAAAAGGGCTGGGGTTGAAATTGGGGGCTAAAAGGGGACAAGGAGAAGTGGCTGGGGGCTAAAGCTCGGGACTGGTGGGAGACAAGGACTGGGGCTGAAACTGGGGACTGGTGGGATAGTGGGGCTGGAACTAGGGGCTGGAAAAAAGGGGCAGAGAGGGGACAGATCCTGGATGGAAGGGGGAGTGAGAGGGAGGGCAGACCCTAGATGGATGGGAGAGGGAGGGCAAATGGTGGATTGAGCGGACAGAGAGAAAGGGCAGACAGTGGATGGAAGCGATAGAAAGGGCAGAGAGTGAATGGAAGGGGGAGAGAGAGAGGGCAGACAGGGGCAGATGGTGGATGGAAGGGGCAGAGATAGAGGGCAGATGTAGATGGGAGAGAGGGCAGACATTGGATGGAGGGGACAGCAGAGAGGGCAGACACTGGATGGCAGAGAGAGAAGAAAGACAGATGCTGGATGGAAGGAAGACAGTGAAAAGAAGATGAGGAAAGCAGAAACCAGAGACAACAAACTGTAAATAAAATATATATTTTTATTTTTTTTGCTTTAGGATAAAGTAGTATTGTAGCTGTTTATTGTTTATAATAGAACATGTAAATAAGGTAATCTTTTTATTGGATTAATTTTAATACATTTTGGCTAACTTTCGGAGAACAAAACCCCCTTCCTCAGGTCCGGATAGGATATTGTAACAACACTATACTGTATTGACCTGAGGAAGGATGTTTTGGCCTCTGAAAGCTAAATGTATTAGTCCAATAAAATGGTATTATTTTATTTTCTAGATTTGTTTTATTTCTATTTGTTAATTTGTAAAGTGGTGATTGGTACTGGTTAGTTTTTTCAAATTTACATCTGCTGTCTTTATGTTTTGCACAGTACTAGGGGACATTTTCTGTTTCTGTGGTGTTGCATTGTATGCAGAGTCTGGCATCTTAGGAGTTCAGTTTAATTTTTGTCTAAATAGAAAGTTTATTATTGCTTATTCTATAGTGGATTAGGGTGTATCTGTGTTTGTGAAAAAGACATGGCTTTCGGTTGGCATTGACTGTGCAAGATGGACGATCTGTTTTATTCTGCCTGGCTTTGTTTTACAGTAGGTGAATTGATGTTCTAGTGCTCACTGTAGTGTTTAATTTCCTTTTCCTTGTGTGACTTGTAGAAATTACTGCTTATGGTATGCTAGAATTGCTCTATAGGTCCTGAGTGTTTTGTATTCTCGGCATGCCTAGTACTAGATTTTGGAGAGGGGGGGGGGGTGTTAAAAAATGACCGGCCCCGGGTGTCTACCCTAGGTACGCCACTGAATTACAGTATTGATTTTGACCACCTGTTCTGGTAATTATTTAGTTGTCTATGATCCCTCTTGGTAAAGAAAAGGGATTCGGAGGAAACTTGAGGATTTACGACTACTAATCCATTTCTGTAGTGCTACTAAATGTACGCAGTGCTGTACCCATATGCAGGCACTTTCTCTGTCCCTAGTGGACTCACAATCTTTTTGGTACCTAGGGCAATAGAGGATTAAGTGATTTGCCCAGGGTCACAAGGAACCGCAGTGGGAATTGAAAACCAGTTCTCTAGGATATCAGCCCGCTGCACAAACCATTAAGTTACTCCTCCACTCCAATTTGTCCTTTACATCGTGCCTTTTTGTCTTTGAATTTCTTTTCTATAATGCCTGTCAAATATTCGTATTTTTCTCCCATGCCTACTTTTGTCCACTGTGTACATTTTGAATGTGTGAAACCTTTCTTTGTGGGGACTGACTTTAAGAATGGTTTAATATATTGCTTGGAGTTCCGGCCTCAAGTACCGCGAGTAGGCCAGGTTTTCAGGATCTCCCTACCCGCCTTGGGTGAATCTCTTTATAAAGGTGGTTAATAAAGCCCAATAAATAAAATATGCATGAGACAGATTTGCATACAATGGGCATGACTTTGCTGAGGTTGACTTCCTGGAATTCTTTTATTCCATCTGCTGCTTTCTTGTAATTTTAATGCCTGTCCACATATTGATTGAGTTTTTCAGTTAGATGGTGGCAGGCAAAAGGATTCTATCATTACAGCTTAGCCTCATGTTCTTCCATCTATTGCCCCAGCCACCTATCTATCTGAACTCTTCTAGTTTACACTCTTTTCGTGAGAGCATTCATATTTGATATCATTTTCTTCATTCCAACTTCTTAAAGTATCCAATGCAACATTCTTGCTTTAAATGCATAAAATAACTCACTTTCTGCATAGAAGAATGAGAGGCACAAAGCAGGTGCATCAGAATATAGGTCCAAAGAAGAAGCAGTCAATGGAAAAAGCCAGTAACTGTCAAATACAATTTATTAATAAAGTAATCTTTGATAAGAATTGTGACCTTCTAATCCTACTATTCAGTTGTTTAGATAACTGCCTGACATGTTGTGTCAGAGGCACAAACACTCCTTCTTGTAAGGACAATTGTAAATATTAGAGGCCAGGTTCGCTCATGTTTCAATTGAAATTGAAACTCCTTCCTCCCAGTGACCACTTTCTGCCTGCCAACCCAAAAGACCTCCCTGGGCCTACCTTTAGACACCTTTGTGGTCTAGTGGTTCTTTTGGGGCAGGAGCGACATGTCCAACCGAATTACGCAGTCAAAATGGCTACCACAACTTCCTGCTGTAGCCTAACGAGACTGCTGTGGGAGATTGAAACCAGCATGGGCAGGAGCAATCCTTGTCTCTGCTCTAATCTGAAAATGGCTGCCCAAGGAAGTCACGGGAGTCATTTTGACTGCAAAACTGGGATGGACAGGAAAGACTCAAGATTGCTCCTGGCCTGAAGAACCACTAGACCACCAGGAGGTAGGCCGGGGGGGGGAAGGAGGGTAGTTGGTCCAGCCCTACCCATTCCACTTTTTGGCAGGGCGAGTTTCACTCTGCCAGAATGGGGGCGGGGTGATGGTTTCAGTTTCGGCTTTGGTTTTGGCCCAAACCAAATGGCAAATTTTGGTCACCCTCTAGCAAATATATAACATATAATAAATATATTGAATGATAATACATTAAAATCACAGTTGGAACAAAACTAATATGAACTGTATACTGAGTGGACATGAGTACATCAAAAGTCAGTCTGTCATTCAGTCAAGAAGATAATGGTGGTAATACTGAGGGTACCAAACCTTCACAGAGTGGGATCCCTAGCATTCACTACCAACAAGCCATGGCCCTGAAAACACGCTATACTCTGTAAGAAATGCCAGTGCATCCTAAGGATCGTATAAGTATCCAATCCTGACAAGTGGATAGTGCACGCTGAAGGGGTCTTTTTCCTTGATGGTGGTGTGTTGATTCATAGGGCCTTGTGGTCAGTGTGTCTGGGCCTATCGTAGCATGCCTCTATTCAACATGTAGGGTATCTTTTTGCTTTAAATCTTTCAGACATATCAATAGCTTGTGTTTGAAAATCAGCTTGGTCTATTATCTTTTAAACTTCTCATAGGGAAACTCTGGTAATGCAACAGTTTGTTCCTATCTGTAGGTTTATGATAAATGAAAGTTTCAAAATGATCATCAGATTTTCTGTAATGTCTTTTGAAATTTCAGACATACATCAGATTGATTTAACCAAGAAAGAAAAGTGTCAGGGTGTTGACGGTCCCTGTACCAGAGTAGAATGTTTTCTAGATACCTTTTTCCATAAGAAAATGTTACCATTAAATGGTTTGTTCTGTAAGGAAACCTCTTCAAAATTACTGACTATAAAGTTGCTATGTCCAGGGCCATTGTGGCACCCTTCACTGTACCCTCGATTTGTTTATGAAAACATTTGTCAAATTTATAGTTAAAATTCCTTGAGAGGGTTAAACTGGCTAATTCTGTAATGAATTCAGTGGGAATGCTAGTGTTGGTTCTTTTGTTCAAAACAGATCTCTCAATGGAAAATGTTTGGTGTGGGAGATGGTGTAAAACAGTTCAATATCAGTTGTAATCATTATATCATTGGTTGTCCTGATTCCATCCAAAACACTTAATATGTGCAGAATCCCTTACTTTAAATACACATAAAAAAGCATGCATAAGATGACTCACTTTTTGCATATTCATTAAATAAAGATATCAGAGTCGCACATTATTTTGTTAAATAGTATCCTAGATCTGTATTTTATTTCCTTTAGTGAGGGTTCAGTTCATATATAAAAATACTTGCATGAGAGAACAGTTTTGTCACAGATATATTACTGCTTCTGTTTCAATTTAACAGTCTCATTCAGAAACTATTTCTGTTGGGCATCCTGTTTTTGTACTGGTGCAAAGAAATCGATCTTCGCTAACTATTTCACATAACAAAACATCCCCATTAAGCTTGAAAGATTGTATTTATGAAGTTACTTAGTTTGTGCACAAATAGCTGATTTCAAACTGAAGGTGAGCGTGCATGCAAGTGTAGTATCAATGAAGTCTAAACGAAAACATGCATTTGCATATAAATTCAAGTAGGGTAGAATATTATACCTCATGCACCACTTACGATGCAGGACCAGCTTTACAAGAGATTCTTTGATAAATTACTTTCATTTCAAAAACCTTCTGGTTGTCATTAAGGGGTCCTTTTACCAAGCTGGAGGAGTGGCCTAGTGGTTAGGGTGGTGGACACTGGTCCTGGGGAACTGAGGAACTGAGTTCGATTCCCGGCCCAGGCAGCTCCTTGTGACTTTGGGCAAGTCACTTAACCCTCCATTGCCTGCCACATTGAGCCTGCCATGAGTGGGGAAAAAAGTGTGGGGAACAAAAAAAAAAAGCTGAGGTAAAAGGATGCCTACGGTGGCGTTGGCGTGTGGGTTTGCTGCGCGCGGAGGCTCCCTTTTACCACAGTAGGTAAAAGGATGGGGGGATTTTTTTTTGGGGGGGGGGGTTAAACAGAAATGGCCATGTGGTAAGGTAAGCACTTGCTGCATGGCTACATGGTTATTTCCTGGGGGAAGCCCTTACCACCTCCTATTTAGGAGGTGATAGGGGCTCCCGTACTAACCCAGCGGTAAAAACAAAAGGTAGCCCGGTGGTAGGGCCAATTTGCTGCATGCCATTGCCACGGGGCTTAGTTAGAAAGCAGGATTTTTCCATAAACTTGTAATCCCACAGGTAGCAAAAACGTCCTCTGAACTACCCCTTAATTCAACAGTTTTGCAGACACAGGTCCATTGGGGATCTGTTTTGCAATAGCACACACGCTAAACTTAAGTGCTTAGGCCCTGTGTCATTTTTTCCTGCAGAAGTTAGTTCCATCTGGCATGGTGGCATGTTTATTTTAAAAATTGCTTTTGCCTTTGGTGTCTCATCAACTACTCCGATTCTAGTTTAAGCCTAGTTTTCTCCTACACATAATCACATCTGATCCATTTATATTCCACACACACTTCACACATGCAAACACACATCGCATATCTGTAACTGTAGTGATAAACAAGAAAAATTTAGGTATAACAAAATCTTGAAAACCAGAATGTTTGACATTATGTTCTCTATTTGTGTTTTTCCTCCATCCTCTTAAAGTTCTGAACTGAATGATTCCTGAATATGTACATGTATTGAACCTGTTTTATGTTGCAGAAGAAATATTTTCATATCTAAACTATTTGCTTCTGTTCCTTTCCCCATCATCTCCCTTCCATTTCAGCCCAGCACTTGCAGTAGCAGCTGCCCTTGGTTAGGGGGTGATAAACCCGCAGCTCATCTGAGATGAATCCTAAATTTGGTTTCTGAATGTTGCCATTGAGCAACAGCCGGCACCCCCTCCTCGGTAGGCGTTCTGAGGGCTGCCTGTGTAGCACCACATATGTGCCACACAACAGAAGGCATGACCCAGGAGCTGAGCCAAGTCTTGTGTAAAACAATCTGCAGCACTGCTACTGGTCCACGAGCTGGTCTTTAAAAAATCTTGCATTTTCTCTCCTACTGCATGTTTTCTCCTTTTTATGTCTTATCTTCTCTACCTATTCTTTTCTCTGTCTCCATTTCTGCTTTTTCCCTAGCTTACTTTGTTTTCACTTACGTGCACCCCTGCGGTCCTGGAATTTCTTCCTCTCCCATTGTGGCTCACACTGGTTGCTACCAATCTGCCCTTAACAAGACCAATATTCTGTATGTAGCAAAAAAAAAGTTGAAATTGGAGAAATATGGAAAATTTTCAGCACTATTGTAAAGGGGGGGTGGAATTATTGTGGTTATCAGTCACGAGTGGCTTATACGATTTACTATGATGTTCCTCTCGAAGAGTGGCCTCAGTAGTTATAGGCAAGAGTTATGAGAAAAAGCCCAGAACTATTCTGGTTAGAAGGTTGATGGTGGTGAAAGAGAAAAAAGTAGCAGCTTACTATCGTGATTCCAGTTTTAACAGAGAGCGAGGGAAGGAAAAAGGAAGCCTCCTGTTTGGAAGCCCTTGTCGTGCTTCTGACATTTCACTTGATGTAGCTGTTCCTAGGGGATCCAGCAGCGGTGTGGGCAGTAGCCCTCTCGCGCCAGATTCTTCTTTAGTGGGGAAAGAAGGCCCTTATTTGAATTGCACTTCCCCAGCTGTAAAGGACTAAAGTACAAACAGATGCATGCGACCACATTCTCGTATTTAGGCACGCAAATGTGGAACGCACTGCCTATAGACTTGAGAACTATCGGCGAAACAACTATTTTTCACAAATCTCTTAAGACATATCTCTTCAGCAAGGCATACAATGCGAACTAATAGCCACAATAATTCCCCCGATAATCCAATCAATTAAGGTAACTCATCGACTATAGCTACCTTAAGCACCCCGCTCCTTCTTTCTATCCTCATCTGACCTCTGCACAATAATAAATGTATATGTCACCTTGCAATGACAATGTTATCAAAACTATGTAAGCCACATTGAGCCTGCAAATAGGTGGGATAATGTGGGATACAAATGCAATAAATAAAATAAAAAATTAATAAATTGCTGTAGTAAACGTAATCCTTTGCATAAGTGTAAGAGATGAGTGTCAAATACCTGTCCAGAGCTGCTCAGCTGTGTGGAATGGTGGAAAGGAGAAAAGGCTGTTCTATAGAAGTAAAGACGAGAAAGTATTAAAAAAAACAAAAAAACCTTTGAAGTATTTGGAAAAACAAGGGAATCAAGAGCCCAGCTTGTATCTTCAGACAGTCTGCAGCCTTATAAAAGGGACTGTCTGTGCCCCCTTGAAAGAGCTCTCTTCTGTCCTTATGTTGCCAATCACTTAAGTGGAGGAATAGTCTGGTGCTTTCAGCAGTGAGCTGAGAAGCAGGAAAGCCAGGTTCAAATCCCAATGGCACTCCTTGTGACCTTGGGAAAGTCACTTAAACCTGCCTTTCAGAAATAAAGAAATAATACCTGCTGTACCTGAACGTAACTCGCATTGACCTATCAATGAGAAATCATGATATAAGAATGCTTATCTCTCTATATAAAAGGCAACCCCAACGTTCTGAAGCCTCCACGGAAGTTGAGGCGCCTGAGATATCCGGTGTGCCCTGGAGTGTCTGCACCGCCCTCGCGTCAAAACGTCATGACGTCGAGGGCGGAGCTATGATACTCGAGGGCTGAAATGGAAACGCCACAGGCACGGCCACGGAGGCGCAGCAAAAAAAAAAAACCACCCCAAACCCTCCCCACACACAGTGACGTGAACCCCGAACAAGGCAAGTAGCTCGGAGGGACGGAGGGAGGGGGCCCCTTGCTAGCACCCGTTTCATTGCGCTCAGAAACGGGCATTTTTTCCTAGTCTATATAATAAAACATCCTCAACGTTCTGAAGACGCTGACGTCACTGAAGCCAAGCCACTGACATCATTTCCTTCATGAAGGGTTCGTGGTGGTGAAGCCACCGAAATCACCAAGTCTCTGGGCCCCGCCCTCGCGTCAAACGTGAGGACGTCGAGGGTGGAGCAATGGCGTCACACATCAAGGGCGGACCAATGGCATCAGTGGCTTCAGAACGAAGACTGTGATGAAGGTGCGTTGACAAGGTGCGGAGCAATGGCGTCAGTGGCTTCACAACGACGAAGGGGTAGGGAGGGGGGAGGGGTTGGGGAGGAAAACCTTGCTAGCGCCCGTTTCATTTACTCCAGAAATGGGCCTTTTTTACTAGTCTGTGCCCAGTCATCGAAATATGTTACTTCAAAAAAAAAAAAAAAGTACTTTCTGAAGTCATAAACATTAATGGTAACTTTACATATATTTTAAAAGAATTGTTTTGATTTTACTATATTTTACAGCATAGAAATGCAACAAAGCATTTAATATCGAAAAGCTCCTATGTGTTTTTAAATTTGTTTTAGCTGTGCAAAAAGTACAGAGCCGAAAAACAGATTGTAATAAGATAAGCAGACTAGCAATTGCTTGCTAAACCCCTTCTTCACAGTTTAGAATTTTTTTTTTTTTTTAAATAAAATCAGTTATAGCAACTCTACTGGACCCTGATGTTTTCAGTCTGTGTCGTAAGGAATCAGTGCAACATTTACAATTTCCTGTATATTCCTTCTGTAAAACACACACAGTTCAGCCCTTAGAGGGCTTTTATCCCTGATTTACAAGAATGTGAATTTTTGCACTTTAAATTCTTTGAGAGCTGTCCCTTTTAATAGCCTGCGTTCATGTTTCCTAAAATAGAGTATTTAACTGCTGTGTGCTGTGAGCATGCAGAATCCTTGGAGAGAACCAAAAATGTTTTTATATTGATCAAAGTAACTCAGTGCTGATCTGTCCATTTTCAGTCTGGTAACCAAGCATGAATCTTGTACAACGTGCCTGTTTATTTAGCTGAAGAATTCCTCAGGATCTTGTTACCTTGGATCACTGTTTTCACAATTTTGAAAAATGAAATTTGCATAACACTATTTTACAACCAGGTACTTGACCGTTACAGGCTTACTATACATATTGCATCTTTTGCTGGACAAGCAAGAGGTTTTAGGGGAACTGGCTAATCATTGCCTTTAGCATAAGAAAATACGCAGGGAGGGACGGGGTGGTCTTCAGTTTTTAATGGCTCTTAGATGTGCTTTTGAAGTTACATGCTCAGTGGTAGCAACAGCAAACGGGTTGAAAACTCCAGCAACGATAGGAAGGTGCAGCAAGTTGCTGAATGATTACAATGACTGGAGATTGATCCAGTCTATGTACAGGCCATTAGTTTAAAATCATGCAGTCTCCTTTAGTCGTGCAGCGCATTACGAGCGGTAGTCTTTTTTGCTGTATGGCTTATTCCCCAGTATGTTATCAAGCTCACTCACAACATGTGATGTCATCTTTGGAAGTACCTAGAAGAAAACCAGAGACAATGCTGTTGGTTCCTAGAACACATTCAGTGCTAACAGGGATTGCCAGACTAACTGCCAGATTGCACTGATTTCTGGTGCAGGGAACTAGGTTGAGCAGCCTTTTTACAGGTTGGTACTAGGAAGATGGTCAGGACTGGACTGTTGTGTGGTGTTTTTCACTGCTCCAGCATATCAAGGTAATTCAATGCAACTGTTATACTAATGATACATATACAGTGTGAAAACTGTGTGAATAAAAAAAAAAATGGCCCAATAGTCTAAAGAATATAAGAAAATGTATTAGGACAAAAAAAGAGATTTTAAAATAAATCAAAAGTAGACTGGCACATCAATAAGAATTCAGCAAGTGCTGCAGTTGTTATGAGAAAACATTTATTTCAGTGTTGTGTTATATATATATATATATATATATATATATATATATATATATATATATACGTGTGTGTGCAAATTTGTAATTCTTGCCAATGGTTACTTGTCTTTAATACTGCTTTAGTCAGAGGGTCCTTTACAAAGATGCACTAGTGTTTTTCGTGCATGCTAAATGCTAGAGACGCCCATGGGTGTGTCTAGCGTTTAGCATATGAATATTTAACCCACGTGCTAAAAACCAAAGAACACAATCTAGACTTTTATCACTTGATAAGAAATGTTGAGACAAATTTAGGGATAAAATGGACTTTGCAAGCAGTTGAAATATATAAAAGTTTTTTTAGGCTTTGTTTACTTCAAAAGCATTAAATATCATGTCCATTCATCTGTTTCCTTATTTCAGCAAGCAAATTAGTAAATGGATTGAACTGTGATCGTGGAGGACTCCAGCATAGCAAAATTGGCTGGTTTAAATAGTTGGGGGATGGGGATGTCCTATGTATACCTTCCAATTTCTCTTTACTATCATCTGGTCAGCGTTGGTGCTTGTTGACTGTGCACAACATGCATTTCAGAAGTTCCAAGCATATTAAACTGTTGTGTTTAGCAAATCTTTTACTTAGTGAGTAAGTCACTTTGTAGCACAATTCTATAAATGGTGCCTAAAGTTAGGCAAATAGTTATGCACATAACTTGGTTAATTGATGCTAAATTGGCACTCACTTGGGAGCACTAATTAGCAGTTGTATGTTTAGCTGTCTGATGTGTCTATTCTGTAAACTGAGTGCATAACTTCTCTCGTGTGCATCTGCAAAGGGGCATGGGCCGATCAGAGGTGTTTCCTGGATTTAGACAAGATGTTATAGACTAATTCCATTTCCATTCCTAAGGGGCCCTTTTACCAAACAGCGGTAAAATGTGGCCTTACCTTGCTCCCGTGCACTAAGGACATTTCTACTGTTGGTGGTAAAATGACCAATTTTTAGTATTAATGGCCATGCGCTAATTTTTCTTTTAGCGTATGGACATCAGCACGTGAGCCCGTACCACCACCTATTTTGTAGGGTCTCGCATTCTAAACCTATACTAATCAGTTAGTGTGCGTCAATGCCTGCATGCTGATTAGCACAGAACACACCCACTCTACACCCAGACCCATCCCCAGCGCTGAAAAGTTTTTTTTAAATTTTTTGGTGTGTGCACATCCCAAAATTACCGCTGGATGCCCCATGGTAAGCAATTTTTTTGCTGCAGTAAGTTTGTGTTAGTGCTTGCTACAAGCTTTGCAAAAGGGCCTCTAAGTTGGGCTCCAGCATTACATCAGGTTTTAGCAGCTGTAAGTCTAGCGCCCAAAGTTAGGCGCAAGCTTCACATTAAGCTAGTATTCTGCCAAGGATGCTCTGTGTAGTTCCCTTTGCAGAATGCGCGTTTAGCGTGGGTCTTTCTGGCACCATTTATTGAATTCCGCCCCTTAGTCCTTCGTTCAAGAAATGAACACCTCTCCCACTAATATGGGAGTACATAGGCTTGACTTTTTTGGGATTTTTTGGTGGCCTTCTTAATTACAGTTAAATTATAATGCAGGGATACGGACAACAGCAGAGAGAGGACTGAGTAATCTGTGTGTGGCGGGATCAAAGTAGAGATGTGGCTTCTGCTCGGCAAGTCCTAGTGCTGTTAATTCACCTTTAAGAGTGGGGCTGTCAGTTGAATGTACCTTTATAATTGTTCTGTTTTCTGTTACCTAGAGCATAAACTGAAGCGGAGTTAAAGTTCCTCTTCTGAGCAGCAACTGCTCCAGTATCTCAGACCTTGATTACTGAATATCAAACGGTCAGTCACATCTGGCATCTCATCCCAGAAGAATGCAAAGCAGAACACATCCTCTTGACATGTTCTTACCTTTCCTCTCCATTGTAAGCCTGGATTGGTTCCCCATGTGCTAGCATTTTCTGTATGCAGTATAGTTAAGTTTATGAGTATCCTTTGTTTACTTGCCTGAATTGCACCCAGGTTTTCTGTAAGTTGCTCTGCATTGGATGATCCCAGAAGAACAGAACTCACCCCTTCGTTTCGCAGACACCAAGCTGGGGAAGAGACATGATTTGTTTTTCAGTAAACAGAAGTATGGATAGAATGTGCTGTATTTAGTTGTACTTCACAGTGAAGACTACAAACTGAAAAAAAGTTTTAAGTCAAATTTATGTAACTGGAAAGTAAAGATATGTAAACGGCTGGGGCTTCATTTACCAGACTCCTTGGGTTTTTTCATAGAAAACATGGAGCAGGTTTCTGAAGCTGTTGAAAAGACCAAACAGAAACCATGACTGGGCTGATGATGTCAGGAGTGAGGAAGAGAGTTCATGTTAATGAATTTTCCCTTTGCACCTGGCACTTAGTTCATATTTTCAATCCTGCCAGCTTCTGGATACAAATTAGCCTTCTGGTCAAGAGTAAGCACTTTGCTAATTCCACAAATACCTGACCATCCTTCATTGAAGGGAAAGGGGGTCATGACTTGGGTGTTGATCAGGCATCTAGTATTCCTCAAAGAGGTGAGGGTAGTGGGCCAGCCCTGGTGCCTTAAGGGGAGCGTAAGGGGTAGGGAAGAGGCAAGTGGTGGCTCTTGCTCTGGTGAAGCCTAATGCATCCTCCATTGGGGTGGGGATTTCCCAAGCGATGAGGCCAAATCATTGCTACACAGTTAAGAAGAAGCTAGCTTCTGTAGCTATTTTTAAATTGCAGCTGGAACCCGCTTTTCCCTTCCTTTCTACCCAGCCAATGAGAAAAAAAAAAAAACAATGACCACATGGACTTGGGAGGAGAGAAATGCAGCTAGACTTAATCACAGCATAAAAAAGTGGAGAAGAGTTGTGGCTATGGCTGGGATGCATATCAAGTAATGTTTTGAGGCATGGCCATCAGAGACTACAAGAAACAGGTCTGTTCCTATCCCTGCAGTGTAAGAAGATATGTACAGTTGCTTAGTGTTGACAGTCGTGGATGGAATGGGACAACACTCCACAAGTTTTATGCACCTGCTTTTTCACAGCCTGGGTGGCAGCACACAGATGAGACGATTTTAGCGGCAATCACCTATCCGATTGTGAGAAGGTTTAAGGGGCAAGGCTTCCACAGGTATTCTATTCAGTTGCCATGGCACAAGGTTGGCTTTTATGGCCACCTCCTGACAGCTAAAAGTCCATTTTGCAGACATCATCTAGGTATAAAAAGGGTTGTCCATGTCTGAAATGTCATGGTTTGCAGAGTATTTTATAAATGACTCACTGAATATGGAGTCTTTTGTAAAAGACGGAAAAGGTAACAGGAAACACTTGTATTTGGTGACATGCACAGTAAGAACAGTTCTAGTCCATTGTACAGCTTTGGAGTTGCCTTTGAAACTGTTGAGCTGCATGGGATGTTTTATGTCAGATGAGCAATGTGTTTAATTTAAACCAGGGGCGTATCTGCGTGGGGCCACAGGGGCTTGGGCCCCCGCAGATTTCGCCCTGGACCCCCCTACAACAGACCCTCTCCACCTCCCCCTCCCGCCCGCCACCAACCCGTCGCCGATCTTTGCTGGCGGGGGACCCCAAGCCCCCGCCAGCCGAAGTCCTATCTTCTGTGCAGGATGCAAGTTTCAACGCTTCCTGTTCTTCTGAGTCTGACGTCCTGCACGTACAACGTGCAGAACGTCAGACTCAGAATTTGGAATTCAGTCTGACGTCCTGCGCGTTGTACGTGCAGGACGTCAGACTCAGAAGAACAGGAAGCGTTGAAACTTGCAGCGGCGCAGCCTGCATGGAAGAGAGGACCTCGGCTGGCGGGGGGTTGGGGTCCCCCGCCAGCAAAGGTAAGTGACAGCAGCGGGGGAGGGTGTCATTGGTGGCGAGGGGGGGGGTCCGGAAATGGTGGGGGGGGGGGGGGGGCTAAAATGTGCCCCCTCCCTCTGGTTCTGGCCCCCCCTACCGCCCGAGTCCAGATACGCCCCTGATTTAAACAGCAAAGCACAGGGACTGCAGCTCTAAATATGGTTAATGGCTTCTGACTAAACGGTGCTGTCTGTCCTCTATATCAGAATGAAAAACAAGAATTATAATATAATGACAAATACTGTAAGTTTGTTTGGAAATGAGTTACAGCTTCGTGCTATTTTCAAAATCTTTTATTATAAACATTCAGAGGATCAAGATATTTGCTCCTCTCCTCCCTAAATAAAAAAAAAAAAAAAAGACAGTTTCAGGGTTGGGAAAGGGTTGGTATGTCTCCTTTGTAGATACTCTATGGGAATACTTCAAAGGGTACTACCTCTTAAAAAAAAAAAAAGGCTTCCAACTTGGTTACATAAGAACATAAGGTTCCTAGTTATAATGCCGTTGTATCGCTCCTTGGTGCGACCGCACCTTGAGTATTGTGTTCAATTTTGGTCGCCGCATCTCAAGAAAGATATAGTAGAATTGGAAAAGGTGCAGCGAAGGGCAACTAAAATGATAGCGGGGATGGGACGACTTCCCTATGAAGAAAGACTAAGGAGGCTAGGGCTTTTCAGTTTGGAGAAGAGACGGCTGAGGGGAGACATGATAGAGGCTTATAAAATAACGAGTGGAGTGGAACAGGTGGATGTGAAGCGTCTGTTCACGCTTTCCAAAAATACTAGGACTAGGGGGCATGCGATGAAACTACAGTGTAGTAAATTTAAAATGAACCGGAGAAAATCTTTCTTCACCCAACGCATAATTAAACTATGGAATTCGTTGCCGGAGAACGTGGTGAAGGCGGTTAGCTTGGTAGAGTTTAAAAAGGGGTTAGACGGTTTCCTAAAGGACAAGTCCATAAACTGCTACTAAATGGACTTGGGAAAAATCCACAATTACAGGAATAACATGTATAGAATGTTTGTACGTTTGGGAAGCTTGCCAGGTGCCCTTGGCCTGGATTGGCCGCTGTCGTGGACAGGATGTTGGGCTCGATGGACCCTTGGTCTTTTCCCAGTGTGGCATTACTTATGTACTTAAGTCCTCTACTTGGCTCACTTTTATTACATAGAGCAGTGATTTAACCTATTGTGATGTCATAGTGGCTCATTCCACCAATAAGAGCCAACCTCATTAGTGATGTCACAATGGCTTGATTGCATAGAATGTTTGTACGTTTGGGAAGCTTGCCAGGTGCCCTTGGCCTGGATTGGCCGCTGTCGTGGACAGGATGCTGGGCTCGATGGACCCTTTGTCTTTTCCCAGTATGGCATTACTTATATACTTATGTACTAGTTTAGTCTTAAAATACTGACAATTTTACACAACTGTTTCCTTCCTTTATTTATAAGCAACTATTGATATAGTGCTCTTCTAGGTGTGTCCAGATCAAAGCAGTTTACAAAGGAGGTTCACCATAAAAACATTTGTCTTAAAATCCCCCCCCCCCCCAAAACCTATAAAATCATTAACCCTAAAACTGTGTACTAACCCCATCCATCTATAAAACAATAAATTTCATCTCTGCATTCCAGTAACAAGGCAGTAGTAGTAACCACATCCTACGTTCACTGAAATAGCAAATAAAACCTCACTCAATTAAACAGTCCATCTAGAAGGTTGAGCCAGTCATGATCCCATAAGGGCCAATATAAAAAAGTAGGTTTTAAGACCTTAAGTAATTCAACATGCAGTTCACGTGGAAGAAAATACCAAAGAGTAAAGGCTATGAAGAAAAAAAGCAGAATTTCTAGTAGAATCAACCCTCGTACAGTATAGAGAAGGAATAACCAATTGATTTTGAGATTGTGAGCAAAGTGTTCTAGTGGGTCACTGTGGCATTAATAGTTTTGATAAATACTGAGACATCTCTGAATAAAATGCCTTGCATGTTAAAAACTAATTTATTTTTCATATGGTAAATACTTATCTGCCCTTTCCATGAGGTATGAAAGGCATGCAGTTTAAAACCAGAGTACTGAACATCACTATGATAAGACTCACAACTCTTTAACCAAAATCTCCTTTAATGCAGCAAACATGGAGAAATAACTCGCAGATCAGATGTGCTGGACAAGATACCTTTATGATATTTTCATGTGATCCTGAGTTATCTACTGGTTTTATTTTTAATATTAAGGGGCTCTTTTACTAAAGCTTAGTGAGTGCTAATGGACATTAGCATGCACTAAATGCTAAGAAGCCCATTATCCCCTGACTCTATAAAGGTCGCCAAAAATTGCATGCACAAATTTAGGTGCATTCCCGATTTGTGCATTTAATAGAATAATGAGCCAATTAGTTCCAATAATTAATTAGATTTAATTGGGACTTACGTGTGTAAAGTTAGGCACAGGATCCACACCTAAAATGTATGCCCGAAAAAGGGGGTGTGGAAATGGAAGGGTCATGGGTGTTTCAGAGTGGATCAGTGGCATGGTTTTGAGTTATGCATGTAATTGTAGGTATACTGCACATAAATTTAAGTGCGGGCATTTGCACCATGTTTCTGTTGGTGAAAATGGTGATGCCTAAATTTACGTGTGACCTCTCCACATAAGCATTAATTCTATAAACTGTACCTATGTTTAGGCACAGCTTATAGAATACAGCTTAAGCATTTTTTTCAGCGCCAATTTTTTAGGTGCCATATATAGTCCTATATACCTATGGATATATACCTAATACAATCAATGGTCCTAAGCCATGCAGATTATTGCAACGGAATCTACGCGGGCTGCAAAGAACAACTCATAAAAAAACTCCAGACTGCCCAAAATACAGCAGCCAGGCTGATATTCAGCAAAACACACTTCGAAAGTACCAAACCCCTCCAAGAAAAGTGGCATTGGCTCCCAATCAAAGAATGGATCATCTTCAAAATCTGCACCTTAGTCCACAAAATCATATACGGCATAGTCCCAGAATACATGACAGACCTCATAGACTTATCAATAAGAAACAGTCAGATCATCAAGCTCCTACCTAAACCTACACTACCCAAATTGCAAAGGACTGAAATACAAAACAGCTTATGCAGCTGGCTTCTCCTACATAAGCGCACAACTATGGAATGGGCTCCCAAAAGCTGTGAAAACAATCTACGACCACTTGAACTTCAGGAAATCACTAAAATCCAACCTCTACCCCAACACAGCATGACTATGATCGAACAGGACAACACGCAATCTTCATCCATTCCGACCCTCCACTTATACCTCATATGATCACTATACAACTTTGTATTTGTTATCCACCGACTGGGCAAACGCCTTTGACAGTACTCTGTAAGCCACATTGAGCCTGCAAATAGGTGGGGAAATGTGGGGTACAAATGCAACAAATAAATAAATTGGCTTCTTAGAATGTAGTGTATGCTAATTCTGTTAGTGTGCGTTAAGCTTTAGTAAAAAGGCCCCTGAATGTTATGTTACCCCGTCTCCCACCTAATTAATACATGCATCATTTAAGGGGTTGATCTCTGATCAAATTTGAATACTCCTGAAAGTAGTTATTCTAAGTTCCAATTATACATAGATAAGACCGAAGTACTACATTTGATATGAGCATATGACCTACTTGAATGTGAGATACGTTGATGAGTATGCAACTGGACTTGTTGCTCAAGCATTCTTGCAGGTCGCACTGAATGTGCAGTGAAGAATGTCTATACAGCAGTGGTTCCCAAACCCGGTCCTGGAGGCACCCCAGTCAGTCAGGTTTTCAGTATATCCATGATGAATATTCATGAGGTAAATCTGCATGCAGTGGAGGCAGTGCACGCAAATCTCTCTCATGAATATTCATTGTGAGTATCCTGAAAACTTGACTGGCTGGGGTGCCTCCAGGACCGGGTTTGAGAACCACTGCTCTAGAACCTTTGCTGCTTTTACCTGAAGAACTATCTAATATTTCAGTTCTGGTAAAAGAAATAGCTTATTGTTACAAGTATCAACAGATACAATCGGAGTGCATTTGTAATGCCTTCTCCTTACCTACTGCTAACTGAGGCAGGGTGCATCCAAGCCGTTCTGCAATTGGTGAAAGGTCTTTCAGCTTTGTTCTTTGTCTTTTTCCTTCTTCACTTAGAATTTTGTCCTTCAGCCACTGGTAGCACTAGGAGTAAAGTGCATGGTATTATATACAGCAATTAGTGATTCAAAATTTAATTGAATGTAGAAATAATTAGGGATGTGCATTTTGTTTGAATGGAAATAGGAAATTCCAATAAAATTCCTCATTTAATTTTATTTTGAAACCTAAGCAAATGAAAAACTAAATTGTGTTCTTTTTTTTTTTTCCATTTCGTTTCATTTACAAAGAAAAAAAACCCAGTAGTAAGTAGTCCTGGAGTTCTTTTCCTCCACTGAAAAAATTGTGCCTTCGTTCTGTTTTAACCTGCCACTGAATCTTCACCTCATCCTCCCCAGGGTATAGTGGATACATGCAGCACAAAAGTAGTTCAAATTAAGTCACGAGTTATATAAACCCAAGATGCTGGGCTAGTCTGAACACTAGGCAGGACTAGGGGGTCGCCTAGGGCAGCAGCTTCTGGGAGATGCGAACAAAATGGTTCTGAAAACCATATAAACCCAAGGAAACAGCAGGAAGTGTTTTTACCCAGATGATGATACTGGGAAGGGTGATGTTGGGGTAATAATGATTGGGGGGGGGGGGGGGGGGGGGGTTATAAGGCCTAAAAGTTAATGGAGGATGTGGGATGATCCACGATGGCTGACATGCTGTGAATTTATGTGGGCAGTTCTGATTTCTGTCCTGCTATTACTGCATTCTTTATTCTCTGTGTGATGACTAAGAAGCAGGGGAAAGTAAGGGAAGCCTTATCCGGTACCCCTACCCTGAATCAGGCATCAATTCTGCGATATGCAGTGAGTTCTGGGAGAATTGTAGGTGTCCTCACTGCCCTGCCTGTACATGGAGAGCCGATGGGGCTTGAGGCGAGCGTATCACTCAGCCTGGACTCATAGCACTTTACTAATGCACAGGCAGTCAAATCAAATGAAATCAAATCAATTTTTGTATACCGCTAATATCCCCTTTCCAGGGTTCAGTGCGGTTTACATTCTAGGTGAGACAAAAGCCGATAATGTTAGTGTGAGGTATGAGGACCACTGGTGTAATGCATGAGACCAAAAACATTATAGGAAAGGATAATGGATGATACTAGGAGGAAGGAGTCAATGGAATGGAATCTACGGATGTTTGAGTGGTGCGTGTTTTGTCCCCTATAAGATAGGGAATAATAAAGAATCCCTGGTTGAGAGTCACTGGGTGGAATGACTGGGAGGGCCCTGGGTGGGAGGAGGCCCAGCCCATGGGAGTGTACATGAAATAAAATGCAGAAGAATAGTGCCCCTGGAGAGAAGAGTGACAGGGGAGATGAAGTTAAGAGATAATAAAAGTGAGTGCATGCTTTTTAGAGGGAGGCAGGTAGGCAAGCAGCAGGAGAAAAAACACAGAGACCCTGCAGAGAATAGGGAAGTAGACCAAGAGTAAAGTAAAAGGCTTGAGGAGCCAGGGGACTGGGGCTAAGGAGAGCCCGTCCCGATGACTAGGGTGATTCCAGGAGAGTGAACACTGCTGGAGAGGGTCAAACCAAGAGGGTTTCAGCCCATCAAGGGAGTGCTCCTGAGGATTGGAGAGGAAGCAGATACTAAGACCAAGATTACTCAGTCCAAACTGCGCAGGGGAACTGTATATAACTGTACCTATTTTTTTTATTGCCCTGATTGTTCCTGGATATATACCTGGAAGTGAAGGAGGCAGGATTCCCTTTGAGGAACCATGGAGGAGAGAAAGAGAGATTTGATACATAATCTGGTTAAGGACCATTTCCTATTGAATTCACCGGAGCAGCTGGTTGCAGTTCAAGTTATTTTGTTATAAGCTACTGACTGTGGAGTGCTCATTTTGGAGTGAACAGTGTATGGTTATCCCATCAAGATAGCCTACGCTTAACCGCCAGTTTGTGAACCAGATTTTCCTGGGGGAAAGAGGGTTATCCCACCCACTAACACTTCTTTCTCCAGGTAGAGGCACTGCGTGCCAAGTGAGTGACTGAGCGACAGTCCGACGGAGTCTGCCCTTTGTGGAGTCTCCAGCTTGTTCGGACCCCGGACTCAGAAGCACCCAGGCAAAGGGGTGTTACACTTAGTTGTGAAATGCTGCTCAAGTCACTGAATGTGTTGAAACGTTTGAGATCAACTTCTTGATCTGGCCACTGAAGCAAAAATTAAATCATGAGCATTTCACAGAAGCTTCTCTTCTGGTTACAGGGAGACAACAATAAGTATTTTTCATAAGCTGTGGCTGGATTGGGTTAATAATAGAGTCTAGTAATTTTGCAAATGAGAACAAACAGTTTGTACCTTCAGTGAAGCTCTTGAACTTTCAGGAACTCCGTTTTCATATTTCCCTGAGATAAGGCCACAGGCAAGAGGTGACCAGGTCATTGCTCCAACTCCTAGAAAACAAGCGAGCAGACTATAACCAGATTGTTGAATTAAATATTGGGTTTTATACACTTTGGGGATAACAAAACTATTGTGCAAATGGATTTGTACATGAAAATAAAAAATATGTCCCGTTGGTGCATTTTTGTGTGTGATAGTTTTTGTTGGCAGAGTTGTTTGCAAAACATAAACACAATTGCTAGTAAGCTGTGAAATCATGCAAATTATCAAGTCAGTATATCAGATAGTTTGCAAAAATTAGGGGCTCTGTAGCTTTAACAGCAGTAAGCCGTCAGCGCATGAACTGGGCTGCAGTCATAGCTACTGCACAAATAGTGCAAAGCTTTACCTCACTTAGGTGCCCTTTTACCAGACAGCAGTAAAAAGTGGGCTTAGCATGCCCTTATGTGTCCCATTTCCACGCCCTGAGGCCATTTTTACCACTGGGCTAAAATGGCCAGTTTTCCTGAAATTTTCATTAATGGCCATAGCATGTGAGCCCCTACCACTACCCATTTTCTACGTGCGAAACATAGTAACATAGTAGATGTCGGCAGAAAAAGACCTGCATGGTCCATCCAGTCTGCCCAACAAGATAAACTCATATGTGCTACTTTTTGTGTATACCCTACCTTGATTTGTACCTGTCCTCTTCAGGGCACAGACCGTATAAGTCTGCCCAGCACTATCCCCGCCTCCCAACCACCAGCCCCGGCACAGACCGTGTAAGTCTGCCCAGCACTATCCCCCGCCTCCCAACCACCAGTCCCGCCTCCCACCACCGGCTCTGGCACAGACCATATAAGTCTTCCCAGCACTATCCCCGCCTCCCAACCATCAGCACTGCCTCCCACCACCAGCTCTGGCACAGACCATATAAGTCTGCCCAGCATTATCCCCGCCTCCCAACCACCAGCCCCGGCACAGACCGTGTAAGTCTGCCCAGCACTATCCCCCGCCTCCCAACCACCAGTCCCGCCTCCCACCACCGGCTCTGGCACAGACCATATAAGTCTTCCAGCACTATCCCCGCCTCCCAATCATCAGCACTGCCTCCCACCACCAGCTCTGGCACAGACCATATAAGTCTGCCCAGCATTATCCCCGCCTCCCAACCACCAGCCCCGGCACAGACCGTATAAATCTGCCCAGCACTATCCCCCGCCTCCCAACCATCAGCACTGCCTCCCACCACCAGCTCTGGCACAGACCATATAAGTCTGCCCAGCATTATCCCCGCCTCCCAACCACCAGCCCCGGCACAGACCGTATAAATCTGCCCAGCACTATCCCCGCCTCCCACCACCGGCTGTGGCACAGACCGTATAAGTCTTCCCAGCACTATCCCCACCTCCCAACCACCGGCTCTGCCACCCAATCTTGGCTAAGCTCCTGAGGATCCATTCCTTCTGAACAGGATTCCTTTATGTTTATCCCACGCATGTTTGAATTCCGTTACCGTTTTCATTTCCACCACCTCCCGCGGGAGGGCATTCCAAGCATCCACTAATCTCTCCGTAAAGAAATACTTCCTGACATCTGTACGAATTGGTTAGCTCATGGCAATGTAGCTGCACTAACCAATCAGCACAGGACATGCCCACTCTCTGTCCCCAGGCATGTCTCCTGTGCCAAAAATAACAAAAAATATTTTTTAGCACGTGGGTAACAGGCACACATGTCAAAATTATCATGGGATGCCTCAGTGCCTCCCGCGGTACGCCATTTTTGCTGCTGTAAGCACGCATTAGTGCTTTCTGTAGCTTTGTAAAAGGGTCCCTCAGTTACATTTCAGGGAGAAACAGTTTTTAACAAAAAGCTAGCAATTTCTTGCAACTTTTTTGCAGCAAAGTCACCTCAAGAGAGCACATCCCACAGTTCTCCATTTTTAGCATCTAGTGTAGCTTAGTAAAAAAGTCCTTTAGTGGATGCAAATCGATTGTATACACATATCTAAGAACAAATGTACAATCAATTTGCATGTGTAAAAAAGTTCTAGCATATATACAATGCATGCATTAAAACATGTAAAACAAACTGAAAAAAAAATAACATCCAAAAAAATCACACTGTGCACATCCCACCACGTGCATTATTAAATGGCAGACAATTCCATTTTAGAACACGCGTGATAATGTTTACATCACCTATTTTATGGTACAGCTCTGGCAGTTGAACTTCCACCTTTTCTCTTTGGAACAGATGGTATTCGGCCTGTTCACACACTGGAGGAATCATATTGAACTGCCTTGCTACAGAATAGGCCTCCTGTGGAAAATCAATTAAGTACTACAGTATATTAACTACTCTTGGGATGCTGGACATTTATTTAACACACCTAAGCATGATAATATCCCTTTTATTGAATTTTACCCCATAATCTCAGTAAATCTGATTGATTTCAGATAGGAAGAGGTCAACCTATGTTCTTCAGAACTACTGTTGAAAATACATTTATTTGCTGACTGGACATACTGCAGCTACTTATAAAACTGTTACCCTGCAGATAAGAGAGCAGAGTTATAAATACCAGCCAATGTGCTGACAGATTAATTGCGCATGAGTTTTCAAGGACACCTGCACTTCAGGTACTTAAATTCTGACAACATGAACTCTTGTCCTTATGCCTCAATAAATCCATTAGTTCACCACCTCCATTGTATGCAAATCTCTGCCATACACATTCACTAGGAATATCCTGAAAATCTGGCCTGTTTCCAACTCTCAAGGACTGAACCTGGCGAAGCCTGCTTAGGGCCCCATTTACTAAAATGTGTTGGGCATTCATTTCATTGTCTACTTATTAACACTTTCCTAAATCTCAAACGTTACAGTTTCTAGCATGCCTGATTAAGTAGCTTTTTGCCATTATCTTTTGATTTATCTGGCTTACCTAATTAGAAGGAATCCACCCACTACTCAGCCTGTGGCAGTAAGCGACATCTGAGCCATTCACAACTGTGGGCTAAATTGACCCTGAATATTCAATGCAAGGGCATCAGTGGCATACCGAGGGCAGGGCGGAATGCCCCGGGTGCACGCTGCAGGAGGGGTGCGGGGAGCAGCCACGTGGCTGTCGGCTCCACCAGTTCCCTGCTCCCTCTGCTGTTACTTCCTGTTCCGGGGCAGAGGGAGCAGGGAACCGGAGCAGCCGACAGCCCCGCGGCTGCTCCTAGCATCCCTACAGGCAAGAAGAATGCACCTGGGTGGGGGTGACTTGGAGGTGATATGCCGGGGGGGGGGGGGGGACTGAGGGGGGGAGGGTGCCATGCTGCACCCGGGGGGGGGGGGGGGACAGATGACACTGCAGCGGTGATCCACCCCGGTTGGCAGCCAACCAAGGAACGCCACTGCAGGGCATACTTGGCTCCCATAATTGAATATTGGGTATCAGCGTTCACCTGGAAGTTAAGCAGGCTCCGGCTGATATTCAGACTGGTGTCTGGTTAACTTTAGCGAATAATGTTATGACAGCCTTCTTGCTGTCCCAGCTTTATGCAGTTACTTAGGGGCCCTTTTACTAAGCTGCGTAAGCATCTACGCATGCCCAATGCACACCAAAATGGAGTTACTGCCCAGCTACTGCGTGGCTCTTGCAGTAATTTCATTTTTGGCGCGTGTCCAATACAGACATCCGAAAAATTATTATTGGATGCGCACCAAGTGGCATTTGACACACGTAGGTCATTACCGCCCGGTTGCCACATGAGACTTTACCGCTAGGTCAATGGCTTGCGGTAAGGTCTCAGACCCAAAATGGATGCGCGACAAATTTCATTTTGCCGCACGTCCATTTTCGGCAAAAATGTTAAAAAGGCCTATTTTACAGGTGCACTGAAAAATGATTCTGCACGCACCCAAAACACGCGTCTACACTACCGCAGGCCATTTTTCAGCGCACCTTTGTAAAAAGGGCCCCTTTGCTGGTTAGCAGATTGAAAATTGTCACTAAGCAGATAAGTAGGCTCTCTGCCTCTGCTCCATCCCTGGCCCACCCCTTAACAGAGATGGCCGGTTAGCGGTGCTCTTCAGCAGCCTCTCATGCCTGCTAAAACCCTTTTGAGTATGGGGCAGAATGTATTTAGCACAAGTTTCAAGGTTTCTTTTTTAATCTACATCAAGTGCCCCTGTTATAATGAAAATCCAGTGGAGGCAGTGATCTTTT
The DNA here is from genome assembly GCF_901765095.1 of Microcaecilia unicolor. Lineage (NCBI taxonomy): Eukaryota > Metazoa > Chordata > Amphibia > Gymnophiona > Siphonopidae > Microcaecilia > Microcaecilia unicolor. Next base: position 185,799,937 of record NC_044040.1, on the reverse strand, counting down.
TGTTTTACGGAGAAGTAGGTGAGAATCCTAAGCAGTGTTCGCCCAACACTGCTTTCCAAGATCATGTACTTTTTAAACATTTTCGAAAAGCCTAAATCTTTTAAGCTTTGCTCAATAACTATGCTCACAAAAACACTGAAATGATATTAAAATTCTATTGGGCTAAAACCTCAATAAATCTGCATGCTCTTAAATTATAGCCAAAATTTAGCACAAATAATAGCACTTAAAACATTGCTCACTAGATAAGAAAGTCATTAGAATAAATCAAATCACAGCCCCCCAAAGTTACTGGGGCACAACTATTAACTTTGCATGCTGCTGGCACTAACTTTTAAAAGGAAGATAGAGCAGCTCTTAAATTAGAATGGGGAGAAAGCTGACAGGAGCACAAGGTATCCTTGAAGGATGGTATTATAACAGGACATTTAGGGAATGCCAATAAAGAGGTTTCAGCAAAGGTGAAAGAAAGCCGGGAGTGTTTAACGGTAGAACAGAGCAAAGGTTGCAAATTATTCCTGCCCTGTATAGAAATGCTAGAAGCCTAAAAAATAAGATAGGAGAGTTATATATAGCACTTAATGAAGAGGTAGCTACAGTATAATAGGTATATCAGAGACCTGGTGGAAGGAGGACAATCAATGGGACACTGTGTTACTGGGGTATAAATTATATCACAATGAAAGGATGGATCAAATTGGAGGGGGGGGGGGGGGTTTGCACTGTATGTAAAAGAGGAAATTGAGTCAAACAAAATAAAAATTCTGCACGAAACAGGTAACAACATGGAATCCTTATAGATAGAAATTCCATGTGTGACGGGAAAGAATTTATGTGTAGGGTTATACCACTGTCTGCCAGGCCAGAACAGACAGATGAAGATATGTTAACAGGGTGACAATGCAGAGGAACAAAGAAATCTCAGTGAACCTGGAAGATGTACTGAGCCAAATCAACAAATTAAAGAGTAGTAAATCACCTGGTCTCGATGGTATACATCCCAGGGTACTGAAAGAACTTACATATGAAATTATAGATCTGCTGTTAGTGATCTATAACCTGTCATTAAAATCATTTGTAGTACCTGAAGATTGGAGGGTGGCCAAAGTAAAGCCTATGTTTAAAAAGGGATCCAGGGTGATCCAGGAAATTACAGACTGGTAACCCTGACTTCAATGCCGGGAAAAATAGTGGAAACTATTATAAAAAATAAAATCACTGAACACATAGACAAACATGGTTTAATGGGACAGAGTTAACATGGCTTCAGTCAAGGGTAGTCTTGCCTCACCAGTTTGCTTAATTTCTTTGAATGCGTGACTAAACATGTGGATAAAGGTGAGCCAGTTGATATAGTGTATCTAAGTTTCAGAAAGCATTTGAGACTCCCCAGAAAGTTAAAAACCCGTGGGATAGGAGGCAGTGTTCTGTTGTGGATTAGGAATTGGTTGATGGATACAAAACAGAGGGTAGGGTTAAATGGCCAATTCTCTCAGTTGAGGAGAGTGAATGATTGAGTGCCCCAGGGATCTGTACTGGGACAGGTCTCCAGCATCTTTCCTCCCTCTCAACCCCCCCAAGGTCTTCAGCATCTCTCCCTTCCCCTCCCCTCCCTTCATCCTCTTCTCTTCAGCATCTCTCTCCTTCTCTTCTTCCCCCTCTGCCTGTGGTGTCCATCATTCACCCCCTCCAACCAATCTTCAGCATGTCTCTTCCTCCCCACTGTGTCCACAAGGTATTTATTCTCTTACCACAATCCCCTGGGGTGGAAACTCTATAAGCTAAGTTGGAGACATCACAGGGCCTTCAGAGGCCCAAAGCCAGCCATCTCCTACCCCCTCCGAACTTCCTATTTCAGAGGGGACCGAAGCCGGCCCACAAGCCTTGACTATATAACATGCAAGGTATGAGAAGCAATGAAAGAGAAGAGAGGCCTCATGAGGCGAGAAGAAGGGTAGCAAAACTCTAGGGGTGCCATGGCACCTGTGGCTAGCTTCCCCTGCTCCGGGGCCTATGTCCACAATGAATATTCATGAGAGATTTACATGTACTGTCTCCACTGCACGCAAATCTCTTTCATGAACATTCATTGCAGATATCATCAAAGCCTGACTGGCTGGGGAGCCCCCAGGACAGGTTTGGGAACCATTGATATAAGGTAATTTTCTTTATTTATATTTTTGATTTTGGGGGGCCAAGATTTATTCTAATGTCTTTCCAAATATTGAGCAATGTTGTATGTCCTAACATTGTGCCAGATCTTGACTATACATTGAAGTTTGATTACCATTATTTCCATAGCATTCCAGCGTGATGTTCCCCAGTACATGGCCATCCCCTGGTTTATTACATAGGTCATTGCTCGGACAATTTCTGTAAAAGAAAAAAAGGTTCATCCTGGTGAGAATCGATAACCTGGAAGCTCATCTCTGCTTAAATAAAGCATAAACCTTTGGCTATTATTTCATAAGATGCACTATGCTATAGAACATTCAAGCAGAAAGCCTCACAAGAGGTACACATTACAGTTCATGTTGTTAAAAGCTGATGTGTATTTCCTTGTGCTAATATACTTTTCTTTATAGATTACTAGAGCAAATGGCTTAAAGTTCACATACATTTAAGATGCTACAGCTGGTAAAATAAGAACATATGAATAGCCAGACTGGGTCAGACCAATGGTCCATCTAGTCCAGTATCCTGCTTCCAACAGAGGCCAATTCAGGACAGAAGTACCTGGCAGAAACCCAATTAGTAGCATCATTCCATGTTACCAATCCCAGGGCAAGCAGTGGCTTCCCTCATAACAATCTCAATAGCAGACTATGAACTTTTCCTCCAGGAACTTGACCAAACGTTTTTTAAACCCAGCTATGCTAATTGCTGTTACCATATCCTCCTGCAACGAGTTCCAGAGATTAACTATTCATTGAGTGAAAAAATATTTCCTCTTATTCATTTAAAAATATTTCTATGTAATTTCATCGCTTGTTCGCTGGTCTTTGTACCGGTTTCACTTCCCAATTACCGGCGTCACCTCCCAATCTCCACTAAGATTCCGAGGATCCATTCCTTCTAAACAGGATTCCTTTGTGTTTATCCCACGCATGTTTGAATTCCATTACCATTTTCATCTCCACCACACCACCCTCTCTGTGAAAAAATACTTCCCGACATTACTCCTGAGTCTGCCCCCCTTCAATCTCAAATAAAAATGCTTTACGTCTAATCTGAGTGGAGTTAGCCATATCAGAAAACATCTGCAAGTTTTGGCCATAAAAAGGAAATCTTTTTTTTTTTAATCAACTTTCAGCATAGCCAATTTATCCATCTCAGATATTAAAGTAGCCAGAAGGATAGCTCTGGTTGCCGCATTCTCCTGTGTTATTTCTTTCTTTTTTTTTTATTATTTTATTTATAAGTTTTAACAAATTATTACAAGAACACTTGTAAATGAAAAAATGGAAGAAAATATACATCATTTTCAAAGGAAAATCAAAATATAAGGTAATTACTTTATCTCATCCATTTCAAGTCCACAATATGAGAGAAAAAACAAGGTACAATTCCAGGAAAATTTTTTCTCATTAATACATAAGATCAAAAGAAAAAGGGAAGAGAACATAATATGCCTGTTATAATCCTTTTAACGGAGTAGATGTAGACAGAGCCTGCAATTGCTGACTAGAATTAACTGCAAACTTAGAATCAAGAAAATTATTCAATTGACTTGCATCATAGAAAATATATTTGACTGAGCTAACTTTAATTACGCATTTACATGGAAAATTTAACCAGAATAGTCCTCCCAACTGTAGGACCCTTGGGCGGAGCTTCAAAAACGCTTGACGTCTCCTTTGTGTTACTCTGGCAATATCCGGAAATATTCTAATTTTGTTATTCATAAAGAGTTCCTCTCTATGACGGAAAAATTGTTTGAGAACCCAATCACGGTCGGGTTCTAACACAAAGGAGACAATCAATGTTGCTGGAATCGTTGTCATTTCTTCTTTTTGAAGTTCTTGCGTTAAGTTCAACATGTCAAATGAAGCGTCAGGTCTTTGTTCTTGTTGGTCCACTACACCTTTTGTTTCTCAATTTTATATGGAGGCAAATAAAAAATTTTTGAAATTGGAGGGTATGCTTGTTCAGGGATCTTTAGAATATCTGATAAATATTTTTTAAATATTATTAGTGGAGCCATTAGTGTAGTTTTTGGAAAATTAATCAACCTAAGAGTTTTAGCTCTTAGTTGATTTTCCAAATTTTCAGTCTTTTGATGCAGAATAATGTTCTCTTTTATCAAATTTGATTGTATTTGTTGAGAAGTTTTTAGTGCTTCATTACATGAAATTAAAGATTTTTCAGTGTTACTCATTCTAGTTTCTAAAGCTTCAATTTTTTCCAAAGGCAACTGAGTTACTTGTAACACCTGAGATATCTTCTGTGTAAAAGAGTTCTCAAGTCCTACCAAGGCTTCCCAAATCGAGTCAAGAGTTATATTCCCAGGTTTAGAAGGCAAAAATGACTTACTGGGTATAGTAAGCTCAGTCAAGTCTCTCTTCATTGTCTGCTCCTGATTCCCAGCCAGCAATTCACTGAATCTTTTTCCTCCGACTTCCACAGCCGGTAGTTCTTGGTCTGCTGCAGTTCCCTCTACTGAATGCACTTCCAGGTCAGAGATGCCGAGTGCTTCCTGCCCCTGCTGCAGACCCCTTGCCGGCATCATCGAAGGACTCCGCTGTTCGGGGCTAAAAGTGATATCGGCCTCAAGCTGAGGGAGCAAGGAACCTCCCATTGCTCCCTCCTGCAGCGAGGAATCCTGCCCCGTTGCACCCACAGGCTGCGCAAAACGGTCCATCGGTCCCGAAACCACGGCAGCTGTGGAGGGAGTCACCCGCTGCCTGCCCCTCCGTTTCGGCATCGCAAGGTAAAAATTTACTAAGGATTTGAGGGGAAACGGGTAACGAGCCGTCTGGCTAGCGTTCCCTTCCGGACGCCATCTTGTTTTGTCTCATGTCCTCCTGTGTTATTTCTAAAAAATTTTTAAATTAAAAACTGATTTTCTAATTCATCCAAGGCTAACTGCTCCTCATTCTGTTTCACAATTCTGGAAGGCAGCTAATATATATTAGAAATAGATTAACTGCTGAGCATCTGATAGCTACAAAGCTACCTTAAGGTAAGTACTAAATAGTATTTCAGTGGAAAGGAAATGTATAACAGGTATAAAAGGGGCAAGGTCAGAAGTGTTCCTGATGAGGGGTTCTGAATTTAGAAGAGAAGTTATCAACATGGGCTACCATTAAGATGGGTTATTTTAGCATAGGGTGTCATTGCATAAAATAGGACCCTAAGCTAAAATGTATTTATTTGTTACATTTGTACCCCACATTTTCCCACCTATTTGCAGGCTCAATGTGGCTTACATAGTACCGTAGAGGCGTTTGCCAATTCGGTTGATAGCAGATACAAAGTTATATTGTGGTCAGATGAGGTAGGTGTGGATCAGGCGTCATGGGGTCGAAGGAAGTGAAGATTATAAATTGTCCAATACGACCATTAGTTATGCTGCGTTGCTGGGTGCTGGGATTTATGTTGGATCGGTGGGATAGGACTTTTTGAAGAGGTGAGTTTTGAGTGATTTCCTGAAGTTTAAGTGGTCATGGATTGTTCTCGCAGCATTTGGAAATGGCAGGACTTGTGGTAAAATAATCTTCCTTAATGATAGCCCAGGTTGATAACGTTCCCCCCTTAGCTGGCTAGCATGGTGTTCTGTACTAGCCAGCTAAGGGTAACCCTGACTGCATTAGTAGCAGGCCTAAATCTGCCTATTCTAATTTTGGGTCAGTGTGGTTGAATTACCACATTCAAAGACATCTGGGTAATTCTATCCCTTCATCTTAGCTGCTCTGAGTGTTTTTAAAAATGGACCTTGTGGCTTCTCAATCAATCATGTCTAAAAATACCTGTTGATTTTCCAACACTTGTGAGAACACAATTATTTGTATCTCCTCCTTTGCTTCTAATGTGATTGGTTTTATTTTCAGACGCGATGAACCTGGTCACTGCCATAGATAATTTCAGTAAAACACAAGGGGGCAGTATTCTAAAGCAAGACATTTGGAACATTCATCCTTTTGATTCTCATTGGCACTGAAACATCTGCATTCCCACAAGGCTATTAGGATTGTAATCAAATGTTTATTTTCTTTTTAAATACTTCACGTTATGCTGGAAGTGCAAGACTTCATTGTGATGAATTTTCCCTTATCACCCCTCCTTTTCTCTTCTGATTAATTTTCAATGTGTTTAGGTGCCTGACTTTGAGACTTATTTGTCCAAGTTGGCACCTTTGAAAACAGACAGGGGTGAGGCTCTAAATTTAAACATATAAAAAGCGGGTGGCTATGTGTTTGGCGTTAAGGAGAGGAAACAGGTGTCCAGGACTAATTTTTAGTATGAGGTACCTGAGCCCTATCAGTGCTGTACCAAGGGTTGTGTGAGAGGTTGCACAGCCCATCACCTCCTCTCACTGCCACTGGCAAAGTGGGTGTGAGGAGATGCACCAGTAGGTGAGTTACACAGAGCACAACTATATCTTTGCACAGTCCTGGGGCCTATTTACTACTACTACTATTCATTTCTATAGCGCTACTAGACATACACAGCACTGTACACATTATATGCAGGTAATTTCTCTGTCCCTAGAGGGCTCACAATCTAAGCTTTTTGTACCTAGGACAATGGAGAGTTAAGTGACTTGTCCAAGGTCACAAGGAGCTACAGCGGGAATTGAACCCAGGTTGCCAGAATGGTTCATTATTTCTTTGGCAGCTAGACTTTATTAGCTTTGATCTTGTGCATAACACAGTGCATTGTGAGCTATCACTTAGTTTCTTTGTAACTGTACTGAAGGTCTAATAAAGAATTTCAAAAATAAAATTAAAAATGCACATAATCATTACATTGGAACTTGACTAGACACTTGCATGGAAACTTAAAAAAAAAAAAAAAGGAAGTCCCCAGTGCAAACCTTATAGCCTTCAGTTGTAGGAAACTCTTTCACTTTGAGTGACCCAAGGCATGGCTGAAAAAATCTGAAGGTTTTTTTTTTTAACCATAAAAAGGAAATCTTTCTTTTTAAAGTAATTTTTAAGAGTCAATATTATGTCTAATTCTGAAACAAAAGAAATCAGGAGGGTTGCATGTGCTTGAAGCTCCTCTTCAACACAAGCCTTGCAAATGTCCCTTATCTCCCTGGTTAAAATCCCTGATGACTTATGGGGCCACATCCCACCATCCCCCTCCCTCCCACTCAAATCTCAAATATCTATCTATCTATCTATCTATCTATCTATCTATCTATCTATCTATCTATCTATCTATCTATCTATCTAATATGGTATCCATTATGAAGCCTTCTCCCTTGTCCTTTTAACCCCACTCTCTTTTGCCAAAACTTTCAAGCTCCCACACCCCTGCAGGATGCCCTCCCTCCCTCCCTCCTTATCCAATAGCTTCAGGGTCTTGCACTTGCCCTGCTGCTGCTGTAATACCCAATGGTGCTGGCTGACTCCTGTGTTTTCTTTGCACTGCACGTGCATGCAAAGTCATTTCATAAGTAATGGTACTGATTTCCATGCCATAAGCTGCTTTGCATGTGTTTGCATTTGACACAGCTCATTACCATTCTCATATGAAGGGTAATTCTATAAAGAGGCATCTACATTTAGTAAGTACATGAGGTCTTGTGGTAGGTCACTTGCTCACTGCACCCACGACCTCAAGTCAAATCCCACAGTGGAATTTCTTTCAGGTAGCCAGCCTCTGGCCACCTCAGCCATCTATCTACTTCTGGTCAGCAATGAGTACCCAACCTGGGGAAGGCAACAGCAGCCCCTGACCACTAAGAAACCATCATGCAAGTGGTGGATCCCCCATTTGCAACTTCCAAACAGGGGACTGTGTTTACAGTTAAACATCTACAACACTCCAACTTGTAAGCTATTCTATAAAGAAAAGTATTTATAATTTTCTAATTCCAAAATGAAGATTCAATTCTTTGAAATCATATTTCAATTTTGTATTTTTTTCTTTCTTTTGATATTTATCTGCAATCCACTTTGAACCTAAATAATGGGAGTTAGGGGACTATAAGTACCATATCATATCATAAGAACATATGAATAGCCATACTAGGTCAGACCAATTGTACATCTAACCCAGTATACTGTTGCCAGCAGTGGCCAATCCAGGTCACAAGTACCTGGTAGGAACCCAATTAGTAGCAACATTCAATGCTACCAATCAGGGCCGTGCCTAGAGTCTCCGGCGCCCCCCTGCAGTTGGCGCCTCCGGCGCCCCCCCCATTGGTACCGTGTCGCTCCCCCCGAAAACGATCGCTACACTGCCCGCCCTCTTCTCCCCAGATCCTTTTCCTTTTTTTTTTGTTTAAATTTACCTCTGTCCGGCGGCAGCGTAGCGTCAGTGAGAAGGAGGCGGCGCTCCCCCGCCCCGACGTGTCTACTAGTCTTCTTCCCTTCGCTAAGTGTCCCGCCTTCTTCTGTCGTCATTTCTGACGTCAGAAGAAGGCGGAACACAGCGAAGGGAAGACTAGTAGACACGTCGGGGCGGGGGAGCGCTGCCTCTTTCTCACTGACGCTACGCTGCCGGACAGAGGTAAATTTAAACAAAAAAAAAGGAAAAGGATCTGGGGAGAAGAGAGCGAGGTAAGCATGGTGCGGCGGGGCGCCCCCCCCAGAGGATGGCGCCCTCCTGCCATGCTTACCTCACTTACCGTGTTGGCACGGCCCTGCTACCAATCCCAGAGCAAGCAGCGGCTTCCCTCATAATTATGTCAATAGCAGACTATGAACTTTTCCTCCAGGAACTTGACCAAACCTTTTTAAACTCAGATACGCTAATTGCTGTTACTATATTCTCCTGCAATGAGTTCCAGAGATTAACTATTCATTGAGTGAAAAAATATTTCCTCTTATTCATTTAAAAATATTTTTATGTAATTTCATTGAGTGTTCGCTGGTCTTTGTACATTTAGAAAGAACAAAACATTGATTCACTTCTACTCATTCTACATCACTCAGGATTTTGTAGACTTCAAACACAGTACCCCTCATCCATCTCTTTTCCATCTTAAAAGCCCTAATTATTTAGTCTTTCTGCATATGGGAGCAGTTTCATTCCCTTTATAATTCCGGTTGCTCTTCTTTGAACCTGTTCTAATTTCACTATATCTTTTTTCAGATATGCAGGCTTATTTTCGAAAGCGAAGGACGCCCATCTTTCGACACAAATCAGAAGATGGGCGTCCTTCTCCCAGGGTCGCCCAAATCGGCATAATCGAAAGCCAAATTTGGGCATCCCCAACTGCTTTCCGTCATGGGGACGACCAAAGTTCCCGGGGGCATATTGGAGGCTTAGCGAAGGCGGGACTTCGGTGTGCCTAACACATAGGCGTCCTTGACCCATAATCGAAAAAAGAAGGGCGTCCCTGACGAGCACTTGGACAACTTTACTTGGTCCTTTTTTTGCTACAACCAAGCCACGAAAAGGTGCCCGAACTGACCAGATGACCACTGGAGGGAATTGGGGATGACTACCCCTTACTCCCCCAGTGGTCACTAACCCCCTCCCACCCTCAAAAAAATAGTTTAAAATATTTTTTGCCAGCCTCAAATGTCATACTCAGGTCCATCGCAGCAGTATGCAGGTCCCTGAAGCTGTTTTAGTGGGTGCAGTGCACTTCAGGCAGGTGGACCCAGGCCCATGCTCCCCTTACCTGTTACACTTGTGGTGGTAAATGGGAGCCCTCCAAAACCCACCACAAACCTACTGTACCCACATTTAGGTGCCCCCCTTCACCCCTAAGGGCTATGGTAGTGGTGTACAGTAGTGGGTTTGGGGGGGGGGGCTCAGCACACAAGGTAAGGGAGCTATGTACCTGGGAGCAATTTCTGAAGTCCACTGCAGTGCCCCCTAGGGTGTCCGGTTGGTGTCCTGGCATGTCAGGGGGACCAGTGCACTACGAATGCTGGCTCCTCCCAAGACCAAAGGACTTAGATTTGGTCATTTCCAAGATTGGCGTCCTCGGTTTCCATTATCGCCGAAAATCGGGGACGACCATCTGGACGACCATCTCTAAGGATGACCATCTCTAAGGTCGACCTGAATTTCGTGATTTGGGCGTCCCCGACCGTATTATTGAAATGAAAGATGGATGCCTATCTTGCTTCAATAATACGGGTTTCCCCACCCCTTCGTCGGGACGCCCTGTGAGGACGTCCTCAGGAAAACTTGGGCGCCCCTTTCAATTATGCCTCTCCATGTTACTAGAGACACATCAAAGTCTGGTATTATAATCCCAGTGCTCAATTTTTACAATGGCAAAGCACTAGCATTCCAAACATAGCTATTAGCTTCTACAGACCTCAGAAACGACTCGTTTCACACAGGTTACATAACCCTATGATCTGCTTTAATCTTCATCTTGATAATATTGTAGTGTTAAGAGTAGCCACGGTAGTTAGAAGGACCAGCCCTGATGCAGTAATGCGAAACATGGCCGGGGTCCTTACAAATACGCTTTCTATTCATATTTGAAATAGTTAATAAGAATACAGGTTAAATTAAAAGTGTGGACCGATGAAGCTTAAAGCGAATCGTAGGGCTATGCACCCTGTGAGAGACAAGTCGCTTCTGAGGTCTGTGTAAGTTAATTGCTATGTTTGGAAGTACATATAAGTACATAAGTAATGCCATACTGGGAAAAGACCAAGGGTCCATCGAGCCCAGCATCTTGTCCACGACAGCGGCCAATCCAGGCCAAGGGCACCTGGCAAGCTTCCCAAACATACAAACATTCTATACATGTTATTCCTGGGATTTTGGATTTTTCCGTTTAGTAGCGGTTTATGCTAGTTCTTGCCAGTGTAAAAATTGAGAGCTAGCATTATAAATGTGCACCCCACCCATGACCTGTCTAGACTCCACTCATGTGAACACCTACCTTGAAAATACGCACTATCGCACTTAGGTTCCATTTTATAGAATAGTGCAGAAGTGGAATATTGATATTTACTTGTGTGCATATGCCAGTATTTTTGGTCATATATGTATGTTAAACTGTACAGCGCTGCGTAACCCTAGTAGCTCTTTACAAATGTTAAGTAGTAGTAGTATGTTCTTGGCATCTATATATTGGTTCTCTCCTTACAGAAATGCCCTCATTGTGTCTGCTTTAGGGACCACAAAATAAATATGAAAGCTTGTAATAATCTTAAAATGTTCATGTTATTTCTACATATCTTGCACTAATGCATTTCACTGCATGGTAAATGGGGTTCACTATAAATGCATTAACACAGTCTAGCGGATAGGTGCCATATACAGACTCCTAAGCAAAGGTATTGCAGGTCTCAATTTTGACTCCTGCGTTCAGCTGAAAAATCTTCATTAATATAGCCACCTAGTTCAAACGTGAAGCTTTTGTTTTGAAAATTGATCCACAATTGATGACAAATATTTTTTTAAAAAACCAATTAGCCCATCTGGTCTGTCACTTAGTCTGATCTAAAACTCCAAGAAGACACGCCAATGTGGAGGCGTGGCCTAGTGGTTAGGGTGGTGGACTTTGGTCCTGGAGAACTGAGGAACTGAGTTCAATTCCCACTTCAGGCACAGGCAACTCCTTGTGACTCTGGGCAAGTCACTTAACCCTCCATTGCCCCAGCTACAAATAAGTACCTGTATACAATATGTAAGCCGCATTGAGCTTGCCATGAGTGGGAAAGCACAGGGTACAAATGTAACAAAAAAAAATCACTGGCTGCAGAAGCTTGACTGCAGTATATTGGTCCTTTTCCCAAGTCAGTTTTTGTTGTCTTCCCATTTAAGACTTGCTTTTGGAGTATATGAGCTATGTGGCAGCAGTGCACAGAGCATCATGCATGAAGGGGGCACGCTACCTACTAATATTCCCTCTCAGTTGTGTGCACTGTTTCTCTTTGTTCACGTACTTCTCTCATATTTTCAAAAATTGTGAGCAAAATCGTCCTAGCTGCACTCTGAGAAGAGCAGCAGGGAGTGCCAGTTTCCAAGTTTTGGAGATGCTTGTGATGCTAGCATAGGACAGCTGGAAGAGCACATCCCCACAATCACTGAAGAGAAGAAAGAGGCCTGGGATAAATGGAAGACCTCATCCTGCCAGAAGAAGAAGGCTCAGGACAGCCGGCAGAGCTTGCCAGCTGCTGAAGGCAGGCGGAGAAATATATATCCATTCTAAGGGGGTCTTTTACTAAAGATTGGCTTGCATTTTCTGTAGCACGCCCCGTTTTATTCATAGGGGCCCTGCTGCAGACAGCTTGAGTGAGGGAGGGTGGCTTGGAAAGGGAGATAAAGAAAAGTCAGAGAGAGAAAGGAGAGATGCTGGAAAGGAGAGAGTGGATGAATCTGGGCAGGGGAGAAGGGGGTGGGGAGAGAGAAGTATGCTGCTGAGTGAGAGGAAGAGGAATTGAGAGGGATAGTGAGAATAGCATGGGGAAGAGTCGGGGCTTCTACTGGAAAGGTGCAGAGAGAAACAGGGAGGGAAAGAAAGAACTGGATGCTGCTGGACAGTGGCGTTCCTAGGGGGGCTGACACCCGGGGCGGATCACCGATGCGCCCCGCCCCCCGGGTGCAGCACCCCCCCGGAACAGCGCGACACCCCCCTGGCAAAAGAACCCCCCCGAGTGCACGCCGCTGGGGGGGAGGGGGTGCCGCGCGCCTGCCGGCTCTTCGTTTTCATGCTCCCTCTGCCCCGGAACAGGAAGTAACCTGTTCCGAGGCAAAGGGAGCATGAAAATGAAGAGCCGACAGGCGCGCGGCACCCCCCCAGCGGCGTGCACCCGGGGCAGACCGCCCCCCCTTGGTACGCCACTGCTGCTGGATAAAGGAAATTGAATTAATCCATTGTACAAACTGGAGTAATTCTCTTTCCAAATAAATATCTGTCCAAATAAAAATGATGTAATCGAGAAAATGTTTCCATAAACAAATATGCTGGAACAATTCAGATGGAAAAACATGATGTTCTTCAAACAGAGCCACATACAATGCGGCAACAGATGGGGCTAAAGAAGCCCCCATTGCTACACCCTGAGTTTGTACATAAAACTTGTCACAAAACAAGAAATAATTCTTAGTAACGACAAGTTCTACCAACCGCATCGAAAAGGAAGTAAACATGCACAAAATATTTGTTCTGTTGGTTAATATTTCTTGAATAAGAGTAGAGTGATGTGGTAGCCGTGTTAGTCCACCTTTAAAGGTAATCAATAGAAATAAAATGAAATAAAACATAGAAAATAAAATAAAATGATACCTTTTTTTATTGGACTAACTTAATACATTTCTTGATTAGCTTTTGAAGATAACCCTTCTAATCTGATGAAGAACGGTTACCTTCGAAAGCTAATCAAAAAATGTATTACGTTAGTCCAATAAAAAAAGGTATCATCTTATTTTCATTTCTATGTTTTATTTTATTTCTATTGATTACCTTGAATAAGAGTCAAAGCAGCAGATTGAGGAATCATAGTGTATAAGTTAAGTTTATTAAAACTTTCTATCCCACCCACAAAATGTGTGTCTACGCGGCTTACAATCTAATTGGAAAAAAAAGAGAGAAAACAAAATTTAAAAAAACATAAAAAGTACATAAAATATGCACAATGGACATATCGCAAAAAGGGCAGGGGAGGAACTAGAATATCGTATAGGAAAGAAAGAGAGGGGAAAAGGAAAAAAACAATAGGAGTGCATAATTGCAGGTGTTCCATGGTAGAGGAGTGTGGTAGCCGTGTTAGTCCACTCTTAAGGTTATCAATAGAAATCAAACAAAATAAAACATGGAAAAGAAAATAAGATGATACCTTTTTTATTGGACATAACTTAATACATTTCTTGATTAGCTTTCGAAGGTTGCCCTTCTTCGTCAGATCGGAAATAAGCAAATGTGCTAGCTGACAGTGTATATAAGTGAAAACATTCAAGCATTACTATGACAGTCTGACAGGGTGGGAGGATGGGGGTGGGTCGGAGGTATGCATGGGGACATCAAAGCATATCATTGATATTCTAACAGGATGGGTGTGGATAGGTGAGGGGTGGGGTGATCAACAGAGACATACAGCTTTATGGTTTATAATGGGCTAGGAACCCCAGGTCCTTGTTGGGTGTTAAAATATTCAATCATTCTGACTTCAAAGGTCTTACGTTCTTGTATGGTTTTAAAGTTACCTTTCAGGATTCTCACTGTGAAGTCACTGGTACAGTGTCCTGGTCCTGTAAAATGCTGACCAACAGGGGTGGGAGCCCTACTGGTACCATGCAAACTCTGGCTAGGGCCCATAAGCCTCCAAGAAGAAATGAGTATTTAAATCAGTTTTAAACTGAGATAGAGAGGGCAGGGCCTTCAGATCCTCAAGTAAACGATTCCATAGTTGGGGGGCCTGACAGAGAAGAGAGAGTGGCACGCAATGGCAGAAGAGATATCATGAAATGATGGCACTATTAGAAGATCCTGTTGAGAGGATCGAAGAAGACGGGGTGGTTTGTAAGGAATAAGGAGTGCGGGAAGAAAAAAAAAAGAAGACTAATCAGTAGCACAAATTTTGTAAGGAAAAGCAGTTTATAGTTAATAAATAGAGGATAGGTAATCAGTAGGCATTTTTAAAAAATGGTGTAACATGGTGATACTTCCTGTGTTCTGTTATAAGATTAATAGCAGTGTTTTGAATAAATTGCAGTCTGTACAGTTCACGTTGTGCAAGACCTATATAGAGAGAGTTACAGTAATCAAGTTGTGACACAATAAAAGAGTGAATAAAAATGTTTATCGTAGCAGGAAAAAGGAATGTCTAATGAATTTGACATGCCCGAGTCAGTGGCACAGCTACAGATGGGCCCACCCAGCAGCGGAACCCCACATCAACATCTCTTCACCGAGATTTGAAGTCTCGCGAGGTCACTTCAACTCTTGGCGGCCATTTTGAATTGGCGCCAAGATCAGCAACTGGAAGAATGCATGCAGAGCAGCGCTCCAGGCAGGAAAGAGGGGGCTCTTTCCTGCTCCGAAGGTGGAAGAGGTCACTAGACCATCAGGGCAGTAGTAAGTAAGGGGAGGAGAGGCTAGTAATCTGCCCGTTTGTCCGGATTTCTGGACAAACGGGCAGATTGGCAAAACCTGGCAAATCCGGACATATGGTAACCCTAGGAAAAACAAACATGCTGGCCACAACTAGCAAAATTTGCATGGGGGATCCTGTACATCCTGCTACCAGCACATTTTCTAAGAAGACATCTTCTATTGCAGGAGGGACTGTGGAAGACAGGAAAGCTAGACTGAATCCTGAGATTGTTGATGACTTTATTCATCCACAGATTAAAAAGTCATAACAGTGGTTCATAGGACATATTTCTCCCCTCAAGGGCATACAGAATGTGTTGTATTTTGTAACCCTGGACATTTTAACAGGGTGGAATAGGATTCCTTGGGGTAGCAGAAGTCAGCTATTGTTGGGGTTGGAAGGATAGAGTGTGGTGGTGAGGAGGGTTATTATAGCTGCTCGCTGTTATTATTGTTTTCTATTTGTAATTTATACACAACAGTTGCACAGCATATTGTTCCTTTTTATACTTTACTAAAAAGATTTAAATATAAAATCATAATTGTTAGAGGCTTCTGCAGATCAGAACAGATCCCAAGGGGATGGGGTGCGGACGGGGACAAAACCTGCAGGGATGGGGTGGGGACAGAGACAGGGCCTGCGGGGATGAAACGGGGGCCTGCGGGGATGGGGTGGGGAAGAAGACAGAACCCATGGGGACAGGAACAAATTTTATCCCCGTGTCATTCTCTGTTACACATAGTTTATAGAATATGCTCACATGCTGTTCTTGAAACCAAAATTTAGGCACACCCATTTAGGCCACCTAAAACCAGGCCTAAAAAATGGCGCAGATTGGGTGTATTCTATAATAATGCGCATAGTTTTCTGAAACGTCCTCAACCATTCCGTGCCCATGGTCATGCCCCTTTTTGACTGTGCACAGTAGAATTTACACGCACCACATTATAGAATACACCTAGAAAGTTGTGTGCGTTAATGCTAATTAAAGCCAATTAATGCCACTAATTGGTTGTCAAGTACCATTTATTGGCGCTTGATTTGGCTTGTGGCCAAATTAGCGGGCACAACTTAAGGCACCATATATCGAATTTGGTGGTTTCTCAATAAGGTAGTTAATTAAGAAACATATAAACATAAACATCTAGTTAAATTTAGGACTGCAGTGGTCTGACTTCAGCGAATAAGCAATCAACTTAACTCTCAGCAGATTTTCCTCCTCTGAATATCGATCCAAGAATTGTAAGATTAATAATTCAAAGAATGATAGGTAGTTGTCTCAGGTAAGACTGCAGTGACAGCTGTGCTGTAGAAGCCTGGGATGGGTAGGGAATGATGCATGTAACATAGTAACATAGTAGATGACGGCAGAAAAAGACCTGCATGGTCCATCCAGTCTGTGCAAGAAGATAAATTCATATGTGCTACTTTTTTATTTGTACTGTCCTCTTCAGTGCACAGACCGTACAAGTCTGGCCAGCCCCATCCCCGCCTCCCAACCACCAACCCCGCCTCCCAACCACCAGCTCTGGCACTATCCCCGCCGCCCAACCACTACTCCTGATAGAGGCTCTTCTGTGGTGGATGTTTCTTCAGACAGTCTGAATTTGACGGATATAGCTTCCTGTGCTTGGAGCCTCTGTCATCTCTAGGATGCATGAAATCTCTGGCAGTCCTTAGGGAATGGAAGTTCTAAAGAGAAACAGGAGCATGTGTTTCACACTTGGCAGGGTAGCCTGCTGCCGTAGAGCTACAAAGCTGGAGGTTGATCTGTGATTCAGCTGGAAGTCAGAATGGTGCAGTATTTAACCAATCCTTTATTCATTACTTACCACCTTTCTGGAGAAATTCAATCAAGGCAATGTACCGTGAGAATAACTGAACGGTAGTAGTTTACAATTATACAGGTCAATATTCAGTCAGGCAGTCACAATTTTTTTTTAAACACTGGCTGCTATGGCTGAATTAAAGCTGGATAGTCAGTGCATCTGAATTCAGCAGTGACTGGCAGCACTGTTCAGATGTGGCAGGGGCAGACTGAGAGTACTCTGGACCCCCTTCCCCCGTCGCTACCGCCCTTGCCCCCCCCATACACACTACTGCCGCCCCCTCACACGCTACTGCTGCCCCCTCACATATGCTACTACTGCCTCCCCCACATGCTACCACTGCCCCCACAGCCCTTACCTTCCTCCATGTCCAACATGTCCTCCAATCTCCCCTCCTCATGCCCAGCTTGTCCCTCCGACTCCCCTTTCCCACCTTCTTCCATGTCTGCTGCTGAGCGTGCCACTGCTGTTGCTGTCCGCGGTAGCTCTACATTTTAAATTGGCATCTGCGATCTCTCACAGTAGTTTTTCACGAGAGTTCACGGCCACCATTTTAAACTGCGGAGCCGGCACAGGACACAGGCAGTGGTGGGGAGAATCGTCACTTCGCCAGGGCGGCTGTAGTGTGCGGCAGGTGCGGCCATTAGACCACCAGGAAGCTGTAGTGTGCAGCGGAGGCAGCAGCGGCGGGCAAGGGCAACTGAGCAGAGCTGGAGCCTTAGCAACGAGACTTATACTGTATATATACTATTAAGAATAATTAAGTCTCACCATTTTACACCAGAACTCAAATAATATTGGGTAATAGGAGGAAAAAGACTTCAGTATAACAGCCACCAATTGAATATTTCAGGCCAAGCTGTTTCAAGCATCACTAGTCTTAAAAATATAAAAGCCTCCTCCTCTCTAAATTTTCAATTTTTTGCTTTTATACATCAATTTTTTTCACTTCTTCATTTTTATAATGGCTTTAAAAAGCACTTTGCTTAACAGGTCGAGCTCTACGGAGTATCTTTATTTAAAACGAATCAGAGAAACGTTTTCTTCACTCAACGTGTAATTAAACTCTGGGATTCGTTGCCAGAGAATGTGGTAAAGGTGGTTAGCTTAGCTGAGTTTAAAAAAGGTTTGGACGGCTTCCTAAAGGAAAAGTCCATAGACTGTTATTAAATGGACTTGGGGAAAATCCATTATTTCTGGGATAAGCAGTATGAAATGTTTTGTACATTTTTGGGATCTTGCCAGGTATTTGTGACCTGGATTGGCCACTTTTGGAAACAGGATGCTGGGCTTGATGGACCTTTGGTCTTTCCCAGTATGGCAATACTTATGTACTTATGTACCAGAGTAAGCTTCTTCAGGAGAACATATGACGTTATTTTTCTGCGGGAATTACTTCCTAGCCATCATGACATATAGGCATTATGGTATTCCATATGCCCATATAGAGTAAAGGGTCATGGATTTGATATACCACCTTTCTGTGGTACAAGTTACCAAATAAGTTTACATATATGCAGGTACTTTCTCTGTCCCTAGTGGTTCTCATTGGGCAGCGTCAGAGCACCCGAAAGGAGGTGCGTACCTTTCCTGGCCCCATGCAGCAGATGTCCTTACGTATGGAGTATAATGTACAAGGAAGATACAATACTTAAACAGCTGAAGAAAAATCTTTGCAACTCCAATGAGAGAAGGTGGAACCCATAGTCATGCTCTGTATCCTAAACAGTAGCACTGTTTACTTTCTATAGAAAGATTCATCTAGAAAACTTGATTGTAGGGTACTTTGGAAAGTTGAGTAAGAGCTTGTACTAATTATCTGAGCCATGTGGCTAATTTTGCAGGAGGCAGTGATGCCGCTGAGGTTAGGAAGCATCTGTTCTAGCTCTCCGTAGCACACTCGGTTCTTCTGCCACTTAAACTGGCAGCATTGTCCTCCCCCTTCCTACGCCAACCTCCTACCTAACAGAACAGACTACAGGGGAAAAAGCAATTTTTTAATTGGAATACATGTGCTAATGAAATAACAGTTTTCATTCGTTTTTACAGAGAAAATTAAAAATCTGTTACAGAAGGCTTAATTGGACCACCAGGAAATTACTTCAGGCTGTCGTGTTTGGACCTCGTCTAATGTTTTGGCACATTTTGCAAGAACTAGGACAGCTTAATCCAGAGATATCCTGGTCCAAAGTATGACCATGTGATGTTAAAGATAAAGGAGGGAGTTACAGAGTTAGAAGGGAAAGAAAACATTGCTATGATATTCGAACAAATGATTTCATAATTAATCAAAGACGAGAAAGAAAAGAACTTTCTGAAAAATTAGGTGAAGAGGCTGGAGAAGTCACCAATGACTATTCTAGGAGATCAGTTTTCAAATGGATCACATGATCGGGAAGAAGTGGACATTGTAGAAGATTATTTTATAAGAAAAGTCCAAAAAGGTGTGGATTTTGTTCTTATTTTATAAAGGCAGTCTAGGTGTGTATGTACCTTTATAAATAGCCATGGGCAAATTTACACGTGCTGCAAAGGCGGCAGGAATGTGCGCATGTATTCTATGCATATACATACATACATCCCATCTGCATCCTAGCTTTGCCCAAACTCTGCCCCCAGGAATGCCTATGCACAGCGCATTTATAAGTGCGCACCAACTTATCAGGACATGAGTGGAGGAGTGGCCTAGTGGTTAGAGCACTGGTCCTGCAATCCAGAAGTGGCCCTTTCAAATTCCACTGCTGCTCCTTGTGATCTTGGGCAAGTCACTTGACCCTCCATTGCCTCAGGTACAAACTTAGATTGTGAGCCCTCCTGGGACAGAGAAATATCCAGAGTACCTGAATGTAACTCACCTTGAGCTACTACTGAAAAAGGTGTGAGCAAAATCTAAATAAATGTATTTGGCCAGGCAATTCATAAGATCCCTTTCTGTGTGTAAAGAATGTTTCATATACAAAAGATTCTTTATCAAATTATGCACTAGCCCCCTAAGTCACCAAAATTTGCAAGCAGAAATTTGGGTGCATGCTCAATTTGTGCACACAATTTAATTGAATAATGAGCCAATTAGTGCCAATAACTGACTTTATAACAAGCAATGTGTGGGACAAACACAAAGGAATCCTGTTTGGAAAGATCGGATCCAAAGAAGCTTAGTGGAGGTTAGGTAGGAAAGCCGGTGCTGGGCAGACTTCTATAGTCTATACCCTGATCGAGGCTGAATAGATTTGGATGGACTGGAATAGAGCTATTCAGGTGCTCTTTCCCTGAGCACGTCTACCATGCAAGAATGTGCCACCTTCTACCACATGTGACTTGAGGCATAGCTTCATTTTATGAAGTCTTTTCTGCACATATATACCATATTTTTCGGACTATAAGACGCACTTTTTTCCTCCCAAATTTGGGAGGAAAATGTTGGTGCATCTTATAGTCCGAATGTAGCCCCCCCTCCCCGTTACAGGCATCTCCCTCCGTTACAGGCTCCCTCTCTCCCTCCCTCCGTTACAGGCACCAGAGAGCTTAGAGAGAGAAGGCTGAGTGAAGAGCGACATGCACGCTGAAGCGCTGCTGCTACCGCGAGTCACACCGACGAGGTGAGGAGTTTTAAAATTCCAATGGAGGGAGAGAGGGGTGCCTGTAATGGAGGGAGGGAAGGAGCCTGTAACGGAGGAAGGGAGTGCTTGTAACGGAGGGAGGGAGACTGTAACGGAGGGAGGGAGGGAGGGAGGGAGTGCCTGTAACGGAGGGAGGGTGCCTGGAACAGGGAGGGGGGGCCTATTTTTCGGACTATAAGATGCACTTTTTTTTCTCCAAATTTGGGAGGAAAACCTAGGTGCGTCTTATGGTCCGGTGTGTCTTATAGTCCGAAAAATACGGTAGGTATTTTACATGTGGAAAAGGTTTGTAAAATTGCCTCCTTGCATGTCCAGCCTTTTTAACATGCAGAAAAAAGCTTCTATAAAACTACATGATTGCATATGCACATGAAAAACAGCCACAAGAGGGCACCTGCTTTTTGCAATCTGCATGTGGCCATTCCTAGGGGCATAGTTTGGGCAGAACCAGTTGACATGGTTATAGTTTATCTGGATTTTCAGAAAGCATGTGACAAAA
Source organism: Microcaecilia unicolor (assembly GCF_901765095.1). NCBI lineage: Eukaryota > Metazoa > Chordata > Amphibia > Gymnophiona > Siphonopidae > Microcaecilia > Microcaecilia unicolor. The sequence goes on along the minus strand of NC_044040.1, from coordinate 185,778,801 downwards.
TACCTCATGAAATAAGTCTGAGGAAATTAAAAAGCCATGGAACAGGCTTTTTAATTCCTATCGATGCTTCAATAAACATTTGGTTGCTTTTGATTCCACTTTTGGAGTTATTAATTTTTTATTTATTTAGGCTCGATATACCACCTTTGCTAACAAGCAGTTCAAAGCAGCGTAAGATGAAGTATAAGAACATAGAAAACAGAATGAAGAAAGAACTACAATAATGAGCAGGAAAGAGTAGGCGAGACCATGCATACTGGCTACAAGGTAGCGAAACATTATCACAACAGAGGGAAGGAGAAAAGAGGGGAAGAGAGAGAGGGCGGAGGGAGTAAGGAGAGGACAGGGACCACTCAACTAGAGGCAGCACTGGACCTAACTTGATGAAGTCGGAAATGCTTGTTGGAAAAACCAGGTTTTCACCATAGACTTGAAGCTAAGAGAATTCAGTGAGAGGCAAGGAATTCCACAGGGCTGAAGTTGTCACCATAGACTTGAAGCTTCTGAAAGAGAATTCAGTGAGAGGCAAGGAATTCCACAGGGCTGAAGTTGTCACCATACACTTGAAGCTTCTGAAAGAGAATTCAATGAGGGGCAAGGAATTGCACAGGGCTGAAGTGGCAAAAAAGAAAGCTTGATGTCTAGTGGATTCAAGAGATGCCTGTTTTGGACTGGGTAGGTTAAGTCTGTGATCATTTAGGGAATGGAGGACACGACAACGTGAATTGGCAGGATAGGTAGGATGGGAAACCCATCCTGTGCGCCTTAAAAGCGAGCATACAGTGGTGGAAATAAGTATTTGATCCCTTGCTGATTTTGTAAGTTTGCCCACTGACAAAGACATGAGCAGCCCATAATTGAAGGGTAGGTTATTGGTAACAGTGAGAGATAGCACATCACAAATTAAATCCGGAAAATCACATTGTGGAAAGTATATGAATTTATTTGCATTCTGCAGAGGGAAATAAGTATTTGATCCCCCACCAACCAGTAAGAGATCTGGCCCCTACAGACCAGGTAGATGCTCCAAATCAACTCGTTACCTGCATGACAGACAGCTGTCGGCAATGGTCACCTGTATGAAAGACACCTGTCCACAGACTCAGTGAATCAGTCAGACTCTAACCTCTACAAAATGGCCAAGAGCAAGGAGCTGTCTAAGGATGTCAGGGACAAGATCATACACCTGCACAAGGCTGGAATGGGCTACAAAACCATCAGTAAGACGCTGGGCGAGAAGGAGACAACTGTTGGTGCCATAGTAAGAAAATGGAAGAAGTACAAAATGACTGTCAATCGACAAAGATCTGGGGCTCCACGCAAAATCTCACCTCGTGGGGTATCCTTGATCATGAGGAAGGTTAGAAATCAGCCTACAACTACAAGGGGGGAACTTGTCAATGATCTCAAGGCAGCTGGGACCACTGTCACCACGAAAACCATTGGTAACACATTACGACATAACGGATTGCAATCCTGCAGTGCCCGCAAGGTCCCCCTGCTCCGGAAGGCACATGTGACAGCCCGTCTGAAGTTTGCCAGTGAACACCTGGATGATGCCGAGAGTGATTGGGAGAAGGTGCTGTGGTCAGATGAGACAAAAATTGAGCTCTTTGGCATGAACTCAACTCGCCGTGTTTGGAGGAAGAGAAATGCTGCCTATGACCCAAAGAACACCGTCCCCACTGTCAAGCATGGAGGTGGAAATGTTATGTTTTGGGGGTGTTTCTCTGCTAAGGGCACAGGACTACTTCACCACATCAATGGGAGAATGGATGGGGCCATGTACCGTACAATTCTGAGTGACAACCTCCTTCCCTCCGCCAGGGCCTTAAAAATGGGTCGTGGCTGGGTCTTCCAGCACGACAATGACCCAAAACATACAGCCAAGGCAACAAAGGAGTGGCTCAGGAAGAAGCACATTAGGGTCATGGAGTGGCCTAGCCAGTCACCAGACCTTAATCCCATTGAAAACTTATGGAGGGAGCTGAAGCTGCGAGTTGCCAAGCGACAGCCCAGAACTCTTAATGATTTAGAGATGATCTGCAAAGAGGAGTGGACCAAAATTCCTCCTGACATGTGTGCAAACCTCATCATCAACTACAGAAGACGTCTGACCGCTGTGCTTGCCAACAAGGGTTTTGCCACCAAGTATTAGGTCTTGTTTGCCAGAGGGATTAAATACTTATTTCCCTCTGCAGAATGCAAATAAATTCATATACTTTCCACAATGTGATTTTCCGGATTTAATTTGTGATGTGCTATCTCTCACTGTTACCAATAACCTACCCTTCAATTATGGGCTGCTCATGTCTTTGTCAGTGGGCAAACTTACAAAATCAGCAAGGGATCAAATACTTATTTCCACCACTGTAAGCAATTTGAAAAGAATGTATTGTTTGAGCGGAAGCCAGCGATGCGATCTAAATAATGGGGAGATGTGGTCAAAACGGCGAGCATGGCAAGTGTTTTGGATAGACTGTGAACTAGCTGGGAAGGATATATGTCCATCCCTACATTTTTTTAAAATTTTTTGCTGTGCATGGTGCCATGGAAGTCAATAACAAAAGAATGGTAATGGAGGTCATTCCTGGCATTGCCTTTAAAACTGTTGGAAAGTTGGCGAGGGAAGGAATAGTACTAAAAGGACGGACTGGGGGGAAGGTTCACATGGATGCCAGATATCACAGTACAGACAGATGGCACAGCAGCTTTCATAGGATACCACAGGGCTGCCGAGAGTCTGGGCCAAGCCCGGGGCAAGGCTGCCCCCAGGGCCCTGCCCCTGCCCCCCCTGAGGTCGTCGTCATCGTCGCAGCCCCCCTCCATCCACCACCGGGCCGGGCCCCCCCTGAATTCAAATCATAGCGCCTCACCTCGACCTCGCTCCGTGTGAAAGAAGCGCAGCAGCGGCAGTCCGCAGATCGCTTCCCTTTGGGCCTTCCCTCCCTGTGTCCCGCCCTCGCGCAAGTTACGTCAGACAAGGGCAGGACACAGGGAGGGAAGGCCCAAAGGGAGGCGATCTGCAGACTGCCGCTGCTGTGCTTCTTTCACACGGAGCGAGGTCCAGGTGTGGCGCTATGATTTGAATTCAGGGGGGGCCCGGCCCGGTAGTGGACGGAGGGGGGCGGGTGGAGGGGACTGCGACGCTAGGCCCCCCTTGGAGGCCCAGGCCTGGGGAATTTTGTCCCCCCTCCCCCCCCCTCAGCGGCCCTCGGATACCATGGAGCTTTTGCTCTGAACCAAGCACATGCAAGAATTGAATGTGAAATGTTACATCCTGTATCATCATTTGCAACAAACATCTTGACATCATCAGTTTTAGAGGCCATATTTTGCTAAGGATATAAAAAGACCTGAAGCTGTTCGGAGAAGGGCAACAAAAATGGTATGGGGTCTGCGTCAGAAGGTTTAGGAGAAGAAGACGGAAAATGTATACCTTAGAGGAAAGGAGGGACAGGGAAGATATGATATACACACAAATCTTTTTCAGAGGCTGGGAAGTAGAAGAGTTGAATGAGTAGATCTGATAGGTCGTATGGTTTGTCCTACTATCACTTTCTCTTTTTTTGTATTATATATTCATTTATTATTAACTTTAAACAAGCTTACATCTTGTATTAGAAACACAGAGTTAGAAAATCATTTAAACACTAGTAAGAAATGCCCGTTTCTGGCAAAAATGAAACGGGCGCTAGCAGAGTAATCCCCCCCCCCCCCCGTCCTCCCTCCCGAGTTGCAGACACCCCCTCTGTGCCTCCGTTCCGAGTTGCACACCTCTCCTCTTCGTCCCTTCGTCCCTGAGTGACGTGGTTGTGAGGGCTGCCCCGCCCTCAACGTCATCGCGTTTTGACGCGAGGGCCGCCCCGCCCTCAACATCATCGCGTTTTGACGCGAGGGCAGAGCTACAGTGACTGGAGCCTGCAGGCCAAACCGGATATCTCGGGCGCCTCAAGTTTCCGGCTTGAGGCTTCAAAGTGCCTTTTATATATATATATATATATATATATATATATATATATATATATACCCTGTTTCCCCGAAAGTAAAACATCCCCCGAAAATAAGACCTAGTAGAGGTTTTACTGAATTGGTAGATATAAGGCCTCCCCCGAAAGTAAGACCTAGCAAATTTTTGTTTGAAAGCAGGGCCGCCGAGAGCCAGACAAGGCCGCCCCCGGGCCGCTCCCCCACCCGAGGTCGCCGGGCCCCCCCCTCCGTCGCTCCCGGAACTAACCTTAAACGCCTCCTTTCACCTTCGCAGCAAGCAGCAGCAGGGCAGACCTCGCCTTCCTTCCGTGCCCCGCCCTCGCGGATGTTACGTCAGGCAAGGGCGGGACACGGAAGGAAGGAGTGGCCTGCTCTGCTGCTGCTTGCTGCGAAGGTGAAAGGAGGCGTTTAAGGTTAGTTCCGGGAGCGACGGAGGGCGGGCGGGCCAACCCGATGCTTCCCCGAAAAATAAGACAGCCCCTGAAAATAAGACCTAGCGCATTTTTGGGGGCAAAAATTAATATAAGACAGTGTCTTATTTTCGGGGAAACACGGTATATATATAATATATATATATATATATATATATATATATATATATATATATATATATATTCTCTTCCTTAGACCTCAATAATTGGGGGTCGTTTCGTCATAGATAAGGAGATCAAAAGAAATATATTGTCCTACTATCACTTTCTATGTTTGTGTTTCTGTGAGTCATTAAATGCTTCTCATTTTCAGATGCAGACATCCTAACTTATAAGTACTTATTCAGAACTCAGTATGAATTACTGTTCTATTGCATTTTTGCCATCCTGTGGTTTACTAGAAACAAAACAGAAAACGTGGTAATTAACAAGTAACTGAACTGGGTGGCCCAGCGTTTGTTCTAGCCTTCCAGCACTTGTTCTAGCCTCCTCTTCCTCCCTTGAATATATCCTCAGCCTAACATTTCTATCACTGTTGAACAGATTCTATTCCACCCGATATTCAGCCTGCAAGTGCTAAGTGGAGTCTGAGCCGCTCACAGACGTGGACGGAACTGACCCTGGATATTCAATGCCGGGACACGTGCAGCTCCCAGCATTGAATATCCGGGTATCAGCTGTCACCCGGAAGTTAACTAGGCACCGGCCAATATTCAGACCAGTGCTCAGTTAACTTTAGCCCATAACCTTAGGACAGCCTTTTTGCTAGATGGTTTGCTTAAGAACATAAGAATATCATACTGGGTCTGACTAATGGTCCATCTAGCCCAGTATCCTGCTTCCAACAGTGGCCAATCCAGGTCACAAGTACCTGGCAATACCCAAATAATAGCAACATTCCATGTAGAATCTCAAAGAGTAGCAACATTCCATTCAGAATCTCAGATGATAGCAACATTCCATTTAGAACCCGAAAGTCGCAAAATTCCATTCAGAATCTCAAATAGTAGAAATATTCCATGCTACCAAACCCAGGGAAAGCAGTGGCCTCCATGTTTGAAATTCACTGCTAACCAGCTAAGTAGGTGCTCCGCCCACGCTCCTCCCCCGGCCTGCCCCCTAACTTGGCCGGTTAGGAGATGGCCGGTTAGTGGCGATATTCAGCAGCATTAAACAGTTAAGTGCTGCTGAATATCGTGTACCAGGTCACTCAACGGGGTTTAACCAGGCAAGAGCCTCTCCTACTTGGTTCAACCCTTTTGAATATCAGGCAGATTGTATTTAATTTCTCTTCTTGAAATTCTGGAAGGCAGATGTACAACCTTGGTGAAGCCTTGCAGGACAATTTTCAAAGCCATTTTGGCATGAATATTGTGATTTGCACATATTAATCGGCTGCCCCTTCAATGAGGCTAAAAGTGGATACATTGTTCTGTAAGATACCACGTTTTTGCTGCACTCAGAGGAAACATTCCCAGGGGCAGGTTTAAATTCGAGGAGAAAGGTAACGATGATAAATGAGACTCTGCTCTGGTTAAAATGATAAAACTACTCTTACAAGATTGCATCATCAATAACTGCCTATATGTGGCTGGCACTGCAACAAATTTGCAAACTGCTCTATTTGTGATGCCAGGGTTTAATCTTGAATGAGTGGAACCTGCACAAATTGGTGGGTGTGGCTATGATTTATTTATTTATTACATTTGTACCCCGCTCTTTCCCACATACAGCAGGTCCAGTGCGGCTTACGTAGTAAAAGAAAGCATCTTACATGGTAAAGAATACAGTAAAAACGAGGAAATGTAGGAACAGTATTATAAATGGTGATGATCATAACTACTTACATTATGAAAAGTATTACAAAGGACATGCGAAAAGAATATAATGAACTGTGGCAACTGTGTCCCGGAATATATGATTTAGAATAGGGAAGGTAGACACGGATATGATAGGTGAAAGGGAAGGAGAATGGGAGGGAAATGGTAAAGGATGGAGGGAAGAAGATGAGGGATTGAGTATAAGGGATTAGAGAAAAAGGTCAAATGTAACATTGGGGTCAAAGTGAGTGTCGACATCTTAGCAGGAGTATCGTAGGTGATCTGGTGGAATTAAGCTGGTCCATTAGGGTAAACTTGCTTGAAAAAATGGGTTACCATATGTCCAGATTTACCCAGACATGTCCTCTTTTTGAGGACATGTCCGGGCAACCGGGCAGGTTTTGCCAATCTGCCCGTTTGTCCGGATTTCTGGACAAAACAGGCAGATTGCTAGCCTCCCCTCCCCTTAGTTACTACTGCCCTGGTGGTCTAGTAGTGACCTCTTCCGCCTTCATGGCAGGAAAGAGCCCCCTTTTTCCTGCCCGGAGTGCTGCCCTGCATGCATCCTTCCTGTGGTGATCTCGGCGCCGATTCAAAATGGCCGCCGAGAGTTCACGTGACCTCGCAAGAGTTCAATTATCGGCGGCCATTTTGAATCGGCACTGAGATCACCAACAGAAAGGATGCATGCAGGGCAGCGCTCCGGGCAGGAAAGAGGGGGCTCTTTCTTGCCCCGAAAAGGTCACTAGACCACCAGGGCAGTAGTAAGGTAAGGGGAGGGGGGGTGACGGGGTGTGTGTCGGGGGAGGGGAAAATGTGACAGGGGGTGGAGTGAGGGCGTGAAAGGGGATGGGGCGGGGTGTGAAAGGGGGCGGGGCAGGGTGTGGTGGGGCGGGGCATGTGCCCTCCTTTTTGGGGGACAAAATATGGTAACCCTAGTCAGAGTGGATAGACCATGTAGGTCTTTATCTGTCATCATTTACTGTGTTACTATGAAGATCCTAATGTGTGCCTAACCCCCAACCCCTCAACCCTAATGAAGAGTAACCCAATGGTTAGAGCAGCAGCCTGAGAGCCAGAGAAGCCTTGTTGAAATCCCACTATGGTTCATTTTGATCTTGGACAAGCCACTTAACCCTCTATTGCCTCAGGTATAACTAAGATTGTGAGACCTCTAGACAGGGCTGGTTTTAGACATGCTGGGGCCCAGGGCAGAAATTAAGGCGGGGATCCCGCCCCCAATCTCTCCACCCACCATTACTTCCACATATAAAACAACCTTAAATGACTTCTTCACATAAGAAACACAAACAGACCTTTATCAAATACAGAACAAGGGATTAGAATAGAAATATGAAGACCAAAATTGAACTGGGAACCCTAAGATATTAAGGGCCCTTTTACTAAGCCACGTAAGCGTCTACACACATCCAATGCATGCCATAATGGAGTTACTGCCCGGGCTACCATGTGGCTCTTGCGGTAATTTCATTTTTGGCGTGCATCCCAAAATTTTTTTAAAAATTTTGGATGCACATATCGGACGCGTGCCTAGTGGCATTTGACACACGTAGGTCATTACCGCCTGGTTACCACATGAGACTTTACCGCTAGGTAAATAGCTGATGGTAAGGTCTCAGACCCAAAATGGACGCATGGCAATTTTGGTTTCACCACAAGTCCATTTTTGGGAAAAATTTTAAAAAGGCCTGAAAAATGATTCTGCACGCACCCAAAACATGCGCCTACACTACCGCAGGCCATTCTTCAGCGTGCCTTAGTAAAAGGACCCCTAAACTTGGCAAGTACTACAACACTGAAGAAATAAAAACAGAAATGCACTTCCTTTTGTACTGAACACAATCGGTGACATAGCCACAGAGGGCCTGGACTTGGGTCCCCCCTCCCCCACACTTTGAGCTCAGACCCTCCAAAATTAACCATTGCCCTTGCTATGGCTGGCAGGGATCCCCAAGCTGTGTCAGCTGAAGACCACCTCCTCCTCTGGTCCGGCAGCCGTAGCTCTCCAAGCTCTGCTGCTGCTGGCTGTGTCTTCAAGCTGCTGCCACCACTGCTGAGCCTCCCAAGCAAGCTCAGTTTTCACACATGCAGAAAAACCCAGCATTCACAGGAGTGGGTCAACAGTGGTGACAGCAACTAGGGGACACTGCCGTTGTCGGGTGGCAAAGGAAAAGGCAGTCTTCACCAGGAGGGGCCTGGAGATCCCTGAGAGCTCAGGTATTTATATTTGGCATTCAGGCAGGGGGCAGGAAGAAAATTTGGTGCCCACCCACTTTTGGGTTCAGCCCTGCCCCCCTCCCCCCAACTGTCTGACTATGCCACTGAACACAATACAAAGACATCTGTGATACACATATCTCAAAGTTAGCATATTCCAGTTAATAAATTCAAAATGAAACACTTTTTTTTTCTACCTTTGTTGTCTGGACATTTTATTTTTCCGTTATGTTGGTCCCAATTTCTTTGTTTGTCTTCTGCTAATTCTCTTATTTGTCTTTTCTTCTCTCTCCTGCCTTGTCCTATTCCTTCACTACATCCCTCTGATATATTAATCCTTCCCTTATAACCCTTTCCTCCCTTTTCTCTTTTCTACCTCACTATCCACTCAAATTTCACCTTCTTTTTTACCCTTTCCTTCTATTAACTTTTTATATTCTTCTCTCATTCCCTAGCTGTCTCATTCATCATCTCACTCCTTCCCCAACCTGCCATTCCCTTCCATATTTCATCTACCCTCCATTACTATCTCTGTATTCATTATCCTCTCTCACTCACTATCTTGCCACCCTTTCTTGGCATCTCCCACATGATTCTGTCATTTGTACTTTTTGCCTCCCTCTCCCTCCCTCCACTGTCATAGCCCCAGTATCTCTTCTCCCTCCCCCCCCCCATGGCCTGACATCTCTCTGCCCCTTTTCCTCTACCCCCATCGTCTTCCTGTCCATCTCTCTTCCCTTCTGCTGCCCCCCCCCCCCTCCCATGTTCCATCATCTCTCCTCCTCTCTCTTCCCTTCATGGTCCAATATTACTCCCTCTCTCTTTCTTGCTGTTGTTCCCTTCCTCTACTCCATTCCACATGAGCCTCTCTCTTCCTTCCCTCCCACCCATTGTTCAGCACCTGCCTCTCTTTCCCTCCCTTCCTTTCCTGGGTCCAACAGCTTTCTCTTTCTTCCCAACTGCCTTCCCATCTAGCATCTATCCCTTCCTCCCCACCATCCTAGGTCCGACATCTCTCCCTCTCTCTTCCTTCTCTCCACCCCACTGTCTGCCATCTCTCTTCCTCCCCTCTTTTCCGAGGCCCATCATTTCTTCCTCCATCCATCCCCCACTCCCAGTTTGGCATGCCCGCCTCCCATCTCTCAACACCCCTGGGGGGCCCCTTTGGTCTGCCATCTCTTTCCCTTCTTGCCACCCCATCTAAGATCTCCTTCCCTTCTCCTCTCCTTCCATGTCTAACTTAAATTGCATTTTTGTTTACAGGAGGTCACCAGCGTGGCAGGGATTCTGATACGATGCCTGCATCTGCTCTGGTGCTGTTTCTCTGCAGCACTCCTCCCAGGCTGGAACAGGAAGTTGTGTCAGAACGGGGTGGAATGTGGCAGAGGAACAGAAACAGCACAGGGGCAGATGCAGGCGGCATATCAGAATTGCTGCAATGCTGGTAACAACAAAAATGCCATTTAGTAGACAAGGAAGGTGAGGGGAAGGGAAGGAGACCTTTGATGGGACGGTGAGAATAGGAAGAAATGATGGACTGCAGGGGCCCCCTGGAGCTATGGGCCCAGGACAGCTGCCCTGCTTGCCCCCTCCCCTAATACTGGCCCTGCTTCCAGGGGTAGAAAAATACGTTGTGTATCTGAATGTACACCACTTCAATAGCTTGCAGGTGGTAAATAAGAAATTAAAAATAAAATAAACACATGCACTTTACATTTTCAAATCCACATTCTACACACTCTATTCTCCATGCAAAATGTACTTGAAGAAACAAAACACAAAAATGTTCTCTGTACCCACTGCAACTTTCTAAGTGACAGTATTTGTATACTGTCATTTTAAGACTGCTGATAAAAAGAAGCCATGGACTGTTCCATGCCAGGGTACTTGTAAGGCACATTCTGAGGTGCAGACCGCATTCCTTGCACCAATAACACTAGAGCCCTTTCATGGCATCCAATAATTTATTGTCATCATGATCTAGTTAAGTAAGAGCCCAAGAAATGGGCAGGAGCACTTTCTAGCCTTGAAATTGAAATGTCTGGTGAGCAGGACAAGTACTGCAAAAGCAGAAAGAAAAGCTTATTCAAGCTATTTTCTCTGGTGTGGTTGCATTAAAGAAATAAAATGTATTTTTTATTACTTAGATCTGGTGATATGGCAAGTATCCTTTTTCCTCTGTTTCTACCTCCATATCCCTAGTCACCACTCAAGAACTAATAATATCATACACAGTTTGGCTGGTATTTCTTTTTTTGTATTTATTGTGGTAATTTTAGAATCCAAGCTTTCAGTTTCCAGTGTTCTCTTAAAACTTTGATGTGCCTGACAGAAATGAAGTCAGGAACCTCACTTTACTATAAGACAACTCTGAAGTAAGCATGAACTGTAAAATTCAAATGTCAATCTATTTGGTTAACATGCGGATAATTTGCAAAGGCATTTCTATGCATAGAAGGAACTTTTACATGCAGGAGTGAGGCTTTGGCAAACACATGGGTTCCCTGGGGTAGAGGTCGGGCAGGGAATGCACGTACAAGAGAGGGGGATGATGATGGAGGCCTGGAATCAGGGGTGTAGCCAGACCTCAAAGGGAGGGGGGGCCAGAGCCCATGGGGGGCATATTGTGGCCTGCCTCCCTGCTGCCGCCCTCCCATTGCCACCTCTGCCCTCCTCTGCTTCTGCCTCCCCGCCACCGCCACTTCTGCCTCCCCGCTGCTGCTGCTGCTTTCCCCTCTCTCGCTGCTGCTCATTGCCACTGCCGCTGGAAGGTACCTTGGCTGGCGGGAGTCCCCAACCCCAACAGCTAAACCGTTTGTTCCACGCTGGTCTTACATTGTTGGCACCCTGTCCTGCTTTCAGCGTCATGCATGCTCAGTTTCATTAAAACGAGTGTGCATGGCGCTGAAAAACAGGACAGGGCACCAGGAATGTAAGACCAGTGCGGGACAGACGCCTTAGCTGGCGGGGGTTGGGGACTCCCGATAGCAAAACTGGGGGCCCTGGAGCCAGTTTGAGGGAGCCGAGGCCCCCGTAGCTATGCCACTGCCTGGAATACTCTCCTGGTGGGGGTGGTGGGGACAAAACCAGTGATGGACTTCACAGACACATAGGATAAACACAGAGGATCTCTATATTTTTTTGTTACATTTGTACCCCGCGCTTTCCCACTCATGGCAGGCTCAATGCAACTTATATGGGGCAATGGAGGGTTAAGTGACTTGCCCAGAGTCACAAGGAGCTGCCTGTGCCTGAAGTGGGAATCGAACTCAGTTCCTCAGGACCAAAGTCCACCACCCTGACCACTAGGCCACTCCTCCAAATTAAAGCAAAGCTTAAATGACTTTCACAGGTAAAATTGTGGCTGCCTTGCTGGGCAGACTGGATGGAGCATACAGGTCTTTATCTGCTGTCATTTATTATACTATACTATACATGTTCTTATAATCTGTTATATTCAAAAAGATTCTAAGCGAATAACAAATTAGATTCCTTCAATCAAAGAATACAATAAAATTAATACGTGTAATTCTAACTCTTAATCTCATTTACTCTTATAGATATCATTTTCACTGAACAGCAAAGTTTTTAATGCTCTTCTAAAAGTATAGTAAAACAATAGTCTCCTAATAACTAAAGGGAAATTATTCCACAGTTTAACCCCCTGATACGAAAAAGAAGCTTTGTGAGCCAGTAGTAGCAGTTTGAAGTGAGTTCAACATATTAATGGAAGTCAATGCTTTGGAGGCAACAAGATATATCATGGGTGGGCACTGGGCAATGTGGATGCTGAGATACTGCCTTTAGTTCTCTCTGGCACTGACTGGTTGGGCCTGACCCTAAAGTGGAGAGGCCATGGCCACTCAGGCCTACCTGTGGTTGTGATCCTGGTGCACTGTAACAAGTAATTATGGGACCATAATTCATATCTGATGGCAGCATACAGCAGCTTAACATCAGTATCTTGAGTATTTTGTAACCTCTTTAAGATAGCCTGTCGCAGTCCACAATAAAGAATATTGCCATTGTCAAGGCAACTGATGAGAAAAGCATGTACTAAAGTCCTTAAGGCCTCTTCCACAAGGCAGGAATGGAAGGCCTGCAGTTGTCTTAGGGCCCTGTTTACTAAGGTGTGTTAGTGTTTTTAGCGCGCGCGAACCATATAGGGATATTGTAGGCACATACATGGTTAACGCGCGTACATGGTTAATGTGCCTACAATGCTGCTTAGTAAACAGGGCCCTTAGGGAGTAGAAACAAGACCTGACAACACCAATGACTTGTCTCTCAAAAGACAGTGACGAGTAGAGAATGATACGAGGACAAAGTTTGTTCTGTCCCTGTCCCTATCCTCATCCTCACCCCATCCCTACAAGCTTTGACCCCATCCCCACCTCGTCCCTGCAAACTCAAACTTCACTGCAGTAGTTCTATCATTTTCTAGAAAAGACAATCACGCACTTTTTGTTCGAATGAGATTTTGTACTGTTGCAGGGATGGGATTGGGATGGGGATAAACTTTCTGTGTCATCCTCTAGTGCTGAATAAACATGTCCTTCAATATTTTAACTGAATCTACCAATATAATTGGTGAACCTGAAAATGATGGAGGGACCATTGGGATGACAGACAAGCCGATAATCTATATAGCGACAGCTTTGTCAGGGTTGAGCTTCAACATCTTGGAAATCATCCAATCATGAACAGCGTCCAAGCAGGCAATGAGAGGGGATTAGGACTGATGCAAAATGTCAGTTGTAGGTCATCTACATAATAATAACCATTGACTTTGAGATATTGTATCAATGTAACAAGAGGGCTGATGAATGGATTGAAGACTAGGGGTGCAAGCACCAGGCCTTGCAAGACATGGAGGCGTCGAGAGACACAAAGAAAGATCTCGAGTTCAGCAAAACCAAATTGAAACAGATCCCTGAAGGGTCAGCTAGAATCAATCACATGAAGGTTATTTATTATTAGGGTTTATTAAGCATCTTTATGAAGAGATTCACCCAAAGCTCTCACTAACCTTCCATGGGGGTATTGTTGTCTGGTCGATTTGCAAAAACAACATCCACATACTCCAGCTGTAGTCTCTGAAGAGAGGCCTTCAATCCTATATGCAGAGAAAAGGATCAAAAAGAGACATAAAAAAAGCATTGTAGCAGAGCCAGCAGCTCTGAAATATCACTTTGCATGATAGGACCATACATTGGAGAAGAACAGGTTTTGCGCTGCAAATGTTTTGTGACATTACATTCTGAAACAAAAACAGACACTGACTTCCCATAGCGTTTAAATCAGGCTCCAACATTTAATTTCCGGATTTGTGGGCCTGGCTAAACCATAGCCAGTTAAGTGCAATATTCAGCACTGAACCAGCTATAGGGTACCATATAAAGACAGGACTGAGGGGGCACACTGGAAGATCCTGGGTCAGGAACAAGAGGAATTAAAAGATGCATCTGCTGTATTGGAGGATTCCATTTCAGAAGTTTCACTTAGATCTACTTGACTTATTTCCTTTGTGTTTGAACAAGACTTGAATGGAATTATGAGACTGTTCTTTAAGAATTTTCAACAACCTTTTTAAGGTCAAAGAGTTTGTTTTTTTCCTGATGTGGCCTGTTTATAGGGCACTCCCTTCTTGCCTCTAAAAGGAAGCTGAACAGAAGAGACTAAAAAAAAAAAAAAGCAAGCCCTTCTGACAAAGGAAAAACACTTTAGAGTTCAGTTTTTTCTCTTTTATAATAATGCTAAAATTTATTAGAGTAAATAAATGGTTACAATAAAAATTCTTTTATCCCAGTATTACAGAAAATTGAATTCTTATTGATATCAGTCCCAGTGGCGTTCCTAGCCTCGATGACACCCGGGGCGGATCGCCAATGCGCCCCCCCACCGGGTGCAGCGCGCCCCCCCCCCGTGAAATGACACCTCCCCCCTAGCGAAATGACACCCCCCCGGGTGCATGCCGCTGGGGGGGGGGGGGTGCCGCGGCACACGCCTGTGGGCTCCGAGTTCGCTACGCTAACTTTGCTGGTTCGCTGCAGCTCCCTCTGCCCCAGAACAGGAAGTAACCTGTTCCGGGGCAGAGGGAGGGAGCTGCAGCGAACCTGCGAAGTTAGCGTAGCGAACTCGGAGCCCACAGGCGTGCGCCGCAGCACCCCCCAGCGGCGTGCACCCAGGGCGGATCGCCCCCACACCCCTCCTTGGTACGCCACTGATCAGTCCAAATTTCAGTATAAGGAAAATAAAATCTCTCTCTCTCTGCATTTTCCCTTCGGAAGCTGTCAGATTCTGACCTAGTACAAAAGGTACTCAGGCTGAATACAGAAGCTTAATTTTGTCCAATCACTTAATGCCTTATATTTTCTCTCTTACTTATCTGGTATTCTTCAAGTCTGACCTCTAAGGTTACCTTCACATTTCTTTGGTATTTTTCTCAAATATTCATCATTTGCCCTTTGTAACCTCTGTCCCTTGAATACCTATCACTCATTGTGGTCCTTCACTGAAAAAGTCCCTGTGTTATGTTCAGAACCTGTTTGAAACAAACAAACAGACACTTGTTAAAGTTTATAGCCCATTATTAGGGCTAAGCAAGCCTGTCTATGGTCTGTGAGAAAACCAAGACACAAGATAGCTAATTGCCCTACTAGATCAGAAAAAGGAATGTTATACAAAGCTGACTGATCTGAAAAACCAAACAGCTCTATACAGGCCAAAAAATACTCAGGGCAGGAGGAGACATTTTCTGGACATGAGGGCTGACACTAAAGCATTGGGTAACATGGAGCAGGTTAATCATCAATGGTTATTGGCAAGTTTACTTTGCGGAATTGGGCTAGGCCTTTTCATTGATTCGTTTTCCTTAATGTTCGCCTAATAATTTGTAGTCATTTCCCCCATTGTAGTGATCTAAGGAAGGGTTAATTGAATACAATTTGTTTATTCTTCATATAATCTGTTTAGTAAGATTATTTTGTTAATTTTATTTCCTTGTATTACATTGGCTCGGTATTTCCTATACAATTGGATACTTGTGAAATTTTTTTAATATAATTGCATAAATAAAAGGTTTTTTTAAAAAAAAGAAAGGACTGAGTTTTATGCAATGCATGGTGACCTTGGCCAGTTATTTGCTGAATATCAGCACTTAACCAGCCAATTGCCAACTCTGCCTTCAGAATGCTCCCAAAATAGCCAATTTTGTCTTGGGTGCTCATGACCGCCTGTAACAAACAATTTAACTGACTAAGAGCCATTTCTGCCCGGTTAAATCACTTTGAATATCAATCCCAAAGCTTTCTGCTAGCCATTAACAGTTGAATGAGTTTTATGAATGGTAATCAATATTCCATCAGAATGAAAAATTAAGGCAATCAAATATAATATGTTTGCTTTTTGGTTTCCTGCTAATGCTGCAAGAAAACTCAAGTGGGGAAACCTTTTTACAGAACAGACTAAAATACATTTTCCTTGCTAATCTAGAAACGACGACTGTATTTGCTGGATTATTAATTCTGCTTGATCTTAAAATTATTTATTTATTTGTTATATTTGTATCCCACATTTTCCCACCTATTTGTAGGCTCAATGTGGCTTACATAGTGCCGGAGAGCTGTTTGCAGACTCCGGAGTAAACAAATACAAGGTGATGTTGTGGTAGGATAAGGTTCATGTGGTAGGACCACATAAAGGAATCGTACAACGGGAGAGTTGTGTGATGACCATTACGAACTTTAGTGTTGTTGTGTCGCAGAGATCAGGCATTTAGTACAATTATAAAAAGTCTTGCTGGCTGAAACTGATCAGATGAACTCAACTCTAAAAAAAGCAGATGACAGTCCTTTAAAAAGTTTTGTACCAGCCAAAGGATCAACCTCAAGCTTCTCTCTGCAATCACAAGAGCCTCCTTCGCCACCCCAACCAGCAACAGAAAGCAGAAAGAATACATCTGGACCCCAGTCAAAGTGAACTCATTCAGTATAGTTAATAATTCAGGCTTTCTATCAATATTTCACTTGTGGCACATTTCCCCCTGCATAGGATCCCTAAATGTGTAGAGCATTCACTTGACTGCAACTGTAAGAATCAAGAGACAGCTGCATCCTGAAGGATGAGTTCAGCTATTACACATGAATAACAGAAATAAAAGCTTTCTGGATAATGTACTCCTTTTGTGCTTCTGTGTAATCAATCTCAATAGTATTTTCATTTCTTTTGTCTTGTAAAACGGTAACATTAGCAACAAACATGTACTAACAACCAGCAGTACTGTACTGAATAAAAGAGCAGATGCTGCTCCAATATACCCTCCTTTTGAGGGCAATTTTCAAAACAGCCCATGTGGGTGCACACCTTGTGGGCTTTAAACACATTTTCAGAGGAACAACCCACATGTATTTCTCTTTCAAAATTTCCCCATGGACTTTGCACTTGCTTTTGTGTGTGTGGGTTAAACTCAACTGGGAAATAGCCTGCATACAGGTTTTATTAAAAACTCGGGAGCTCTTTTACTAAATAGCGGTAAGCAGGGGTGTAGCCAGACTTCGGCGGGAGGGGGGTCCAGAGCCTGAGGTGAGGGGGCACATTTTAGCCCTCCCCCGGCACCGCCGACCCCCCCCCCCCCCCGCCATTGCCGGCATTGCTGACCCTCCCCGCCACCGCCGTCATCGCCGCCACCACCAACAACTTTGCACCCCCTGCCGACGACCCTCTTGACCCCCCTCCCACTGCCAACCCTCCCCTGACGCCGCCGTCGCCTACCTTTGCTGGCGGGGGACCCCAACCCCCACCAGCTGAGGTCCTCTTCTTCCAGCACAAGGCTTCGTTCTGTTTCTGTGAGTCTGACGTCCTGCACATTGTACGTGCAGGACGTCAGACTCACAGAAACAGAATGAAGCCTTGCAGATCAGCCAGCAACGTGGCCGCTGGCTGATCTGCAAGGCTTCGTTCTGTTTCTGTGAGTCTGATGTCCTGCACAGAACAAAACACAAATAGAGAGGGTAATACAGCATACACAGAAAGTATACAGATAAAAAAGCCCGTGTCGGATCATCAATAAAGTATCTTTTTGTCCCAGTCTTGAAGGCCCAGTGTTGCTTTTTTGTCTGCACAGAACAAAGCCTTGCGCCGGAAGAAGAGGACCTCGGCTGGTGGGGGTTGGGGTCCCCCGCTAGCAAAGGTAGGTGACGGCGACGACGAGAGGGAGGTCGAGAGGGTCGTCGGCAGGGGGCCCAGGCCCCCATGGCCCCACCTAGTTATGCCACTGGCGGTAAGCACTAATGCATTCTTACCACATGCAAATAGGCAACGCGGCCGCTGGCTGATCTGCAAGGCTTCGTTCTGTTTCTGTGAGTCTGACGTCCTGCACGTACAACGTATGTGCAGGACGTCAGACTCATAGAACAGAACGAAGCCTTGCACCGGAAGAAGAGGACCTCGGCTGGCGGGTTTGGGGTCCCCTGCCAGCAAAGGTAGGCGACAGCGGGAGGGGGTTGGGAGGGTCATCAGCAGGGGGGCCCAGGCCCCCGTGGCCCCACCTAGCTACGCCACTGGCAGTAAGCACTAATGCATTCCTACCACATGCCAATAGGCACTAGCGCGGGACGTGCTCAGGCTTCCTGTGGTAGCTCTGGAATCAGAGCCTGCCAATCCCACACTAAAAATAAAGCTAAAATAGTTTTTAGTGTGGGGGCATGTTTGGAGGCAGAGAGTAGGTGCACTCGGAGCTAATCGGCAAATCGTTGCATGCCGCCGATTAGAGTGGATTTAGCCCCAACTGCCTAGTGGTGCTAAGGGCTCGTGTGCTAATGGCCACATGCTAATTGGGAAATTAGCACGTGGCCATTAAGAGGAAAATTGAAATTGCGGCCACTTTACTGCCATGCTACAAGTGGCCTCAGCATGTGGGAAATCCACATGCTAAAAACAGCACAGGCCACTTTTTAGCACAGCTTAGTAAAAGGGATCCTTTGCTTTTTAAGCAAGTCTTTTCTGATGGGGAATATTAGGGGCCCTTTTACTAAGGCAAGTAGGCGCCTATGCGCATCCAACATGCGTCAAATTGGAACTACTGCCTGGCCACCGCGTGCCCTGGGCGGTACATCCAGTTTTGATGCACGTCCACAACATGCGGTAGTGCGGCACTTACCCATTGGTAATCGGCAGTGTATGTGCACTGACGCTTACCGCCCAGTTAGCGTGTGAGACTTTACCGCTAAGTCAATGGGTGGCGGTAAGGACTCAGGCTAA
Organism: Microcaecilia unicolor; assembly: GCF_901765095.1. Taxonomy (NCBI): domain Eukaryota; kingdom Metazoa; phylum Chordata; class Amphibia; order Gymnophiona; family Siphonopidae; genus Microcaecilia; species Microcaecilia unicolor. The sequence goes on along the minus strand of NC_044040.1, from coordinate 185,760,062 downwards.
CAATGGATGTGCACTCATTTTAATTTTGATGCATATCCATTTTCAGACACACACACACAAAAAAAATCGCCTTTTTTTCCAGGCGTGCGGAAAAATGGACCTCTGCGGCTGCGCGTCCAAAACACGTGCCTACATCAGCACAGGCCACTTTCCAGTGCACCTTAGTAAAGGGGCCCCTTAGTGATATGGTACAATAGGGATTTTGCAAACTGTAAATTGCAAATTGTAAATTGTTTTTATTGCCTGAATAGGGTAGTGTGTGGGTGTGAGTGTTGTCTTTTGCTTGGGATAGGCTTTCCATATATTTTGATTGTTTTCCTTTTATTCATGTTTTTATTCAAGTAAACTGCTTTGTACTACATAAGTTAAGCAGTATATTAAGTTTAATAAACATTTGAAAAAGCTAAATATGAGAACCAATTTCTAACCCTTCCCAAAACACTTCCCTATCAAATGCCCACACCCCTTAACCACTAAAAAATATTAGCACTGTGGAACCTTGTCGATATTTTCAGCTAGGTTCAGGGTGACCACCCTTTTTAGCACATACTGTCACAGTTGTGCCCTGGTTTCAGGCTCTCAGTCATCTCACCCCCTGGTGGCCAGATTGGATTGTCTGTGTGCTGTTTCCCATTCCAGACTTCAGCCCAGTCCAGATCTTCCAGCCTGCCAGACTTGCTTGTCTTGTTTGAGCCTGCATAGCACCCGTAGCTGCCTGGTGATTGCTGCAGCTATATCTCAGCTGCTGCTGGGCTTATTAGCCATTTGGAAACTCTCTGCTTTGCCTTTGCATCGCCTAAGGCCCTGGTTTGTTGGTGCTTGTTGCACTTCTGCCTAGTTTGGCTTTTATTCTAGTTCTTGTCTGATTCTGGTTAGTCTGTGTATAGTTTAGCTTAGGGTTATTGTTTGTTTCCTAGGCTTGTTCCTTGTCTGTCTTTTGTGTTTAGTTTCTGTTTGTCTGTGTTTCTTGTTCAGTGGCTGCTTGGCAGCTTTCAGTTCTGTCTCGTGTTTGTCAGTGTTTGTTCGCTGTTTTAGTGGCTGCTTGCCGCTTCCAGTTCCTACCCTGTCCTGTAAGTCCTGTCGGCCGCCTGCAGCCAGGGGCTCAACTCCTGGGGAAGGGTGGCTAGTGCAGGTGAAGTCTTGCTGTTCCTATCTGAGTTCTGTCTGGTTCCTGGTATGGGGTGGTTTTGCCTGCCACTGCCGCTCCTCGGCAGTGGCCCAAGGGCTCACAAACCTAGTTCCTGCTTTTGGAAAACGTGACACATACATTTGTATTTACCCACATTAACGACTTTTGAAAATTCTCCTCCTTCCCTCTCCCCCCTTGGATCTGATGTGGGAAAGTCCCCAAGGTGACTTTGGGGTTCTTTCTTTGGTTGCTACAGCTTCCGAAAAGTATAATGTCTCCTGGCTCCTCTGGCCCAGTGTGGTTTTCTGTTTTGTCACATGCCAACTCTGAACACTGTCAGGGATCACATTGCCTGCCACTGCTGTACAAATATTGCCCTGGTTTATGTATCCAGTCTGTCTTCATTCAGTACTGTATCACCCACGAGGAAGAAGAGAATGAATGAAGGCCTAACTGCTCTGGGATTCTTCTCCTCTGCCTAATTCATTCAGCTCTAGGATGACAGTAATGAAATGACAGCCTTTTAAGGAAATTATTTTGAAGCCTTAAAGCTAAGTGATTTAATATGACAAGAGGCCAAAAGCCACCACAAAAACCACAACAGAACTTTTTACGAGCAAGGAGACTGACTTAAGAATTCAGGAGCCGTGCATTAATTAGAAGTTAATGGTGAATCTTAATATTTCATTCTGTAGTTTATAAATGTTTAACAACCTAAACAATTTTGGTTTGAGAACTCATGTTTGATTTATTTCACATTACAAATCCTTAGTAAGCTCTTTTGTGCAGACTCCTATATGTGATCTACCTTACTACCCTTATGGACACTGACATCTCCAAATATTTATTTATTTATTTATTACATTTGTACCCCGCGCTTTCCCACATATAGCAGGCTCAATGCGGCTTACATAGTAAAAAAGTAAATAGAATTACAAAGTCTTAAAAGAGATTATACGAGTTATTGTAAATGTAATAATAATGGGGTAAAGGAAAAGTAAATTGAGCATCTGAGCATAGAGGGGAAAGAAAATGGGGAGGGAAGGATGGGAAGGAAAAGATAGGGGGTGAGCATGGGGAGAATGGGAGATATGGTGATGAGGAGAATGGGAGATGGTCTAATGTATAACAATCGTCAGGACAGGGATCATGTGGGCGGGATTTAGTTGTTGGATCATTGGTACTACTATTAATTGCAAACTTTTTTGAAACATGGTAGTTCATGATCTGCCTTTGGAAATGGCATTGCATAACAATAGAAAAAGATAAATTGATCTATTCCAGGGGTGAACTGACCATACAGGCATCTGAGCAGTGCTATCTGAGGAGCAGCGGGGGTTGAACCTAAAAGACTTTCACCTTTGTTTTCCTGACTCTTTGAAGTAACAGGCCTCAGCTTTGGATTAATTTATCTTAATTTTGCAACCTTGTCCAGCTGTGTCATTTAAAGGCCCACCCTCAACCCTCGCTCACTGTATCAAAAGGTAATTGAAAAAAACAATGAAATTACTTTGTATTTAAATGTGGGAGATGCACAAAGGGGTTCTGAGGGCTGTTTTCCATTTGTGGCACATACAACGGCAATAGTACGCAAAGATATTAATATGAGCTGATTGCCATTCAAATGTGCATTCCAAGCGATTCACAGCCGTTTCCGAGTGCTGCACAGACTGTAGTCCCTGCCTTTTATTATGAAATTTTTACAGGAGGTCAGAAGCTGTCGTAGCAGCACAGCACTACGCTGAAGAGGCAATTTCTGACTGTTTTGTGTTGGAAGGAAATTAGTACTGGACAGTGCTGATGAAGAGGAGCCCAGCAGGTAGGTGAGGGCTATCTCTGCTTGTGCTGGATTTTTTCCCCCTGCTCTTTCTTGTCTTTTCCTTATTCTTTCTTGTCTTATCTTGCGGTAGAGGTAACTGAGCTCTAAGGTGCGAGGAATTGTGTAAAATTCAAAGATTGAAAAGTGGGAGGAAATCAATCCTTTTTTTGCCTCTTCCTCCTCCCCCTCCAGCTGTGGCAGCTTTGAAAGTTAAAAAAAAAAAAAGAAGCTATGCACGCCTTTTATATACGCAGTGTATGAAAGCCGTGGAATACTGTGGAGGGCTGTTCTGGGCATGTGCATAGCAGCCACGTTTAGTGATTGGCTGCCCTATGTATGTGCTGGCTTGAGCTGCATGGTAAAAGTCCATGCAATTCATTTGCATGTTCTTTTTGTTTTTGTTAATCGCTCACTATTTCCACCACGGTAATTTTTACCGTGGTGGAAATAGCGAACAGTTCTTTCTAGGGACATTAGTGCATCGGGCCCTGAGACCTAAAATAAAATAAAATGTCTCACTCTCAGACTAAGGGACCCTTTTACAAAGACATGCTAAAAGTTGGCTGGCAGTAGCTGTAGCATGTGGTTTTCCCACGTGCCAGCACGGCTACAAAAAAGTTGATTTTTTATTTATGCCAATAAAGGCCAGGCGCTAAGTTCAAAATTAGTGCCTGGCCATTTACCACGTGAGCCCTTACCGCCTCCGATTTAGAAGCGGGAAGGGCTCATGCGCTAACCTGGCAGTAATTGAGCAGCGCATGCCAATGTGGCCATGCTGCTGATTACCGCTGGAAACACCCCCTGTGGTAGAAAATAGAAAATTATTTTCTACTGTGAGAAACAACGTGCACCAATATCAGAACTACCGCCGGGCTCCTGGGACTGCCCAGTGGTATTGTCTTCGTAAAAAGGCCCCTAAGACCTCTTCACACCTCCCTTGGTTTGGTCCCAGTCATCTTTTTGAGCCGTTTGGAATTCAAGTTTCTCATTACTGTGACGAGATACATTATGACTTCCTAGACAATGCACATGAAAACAGCTGCAAGAGAAGTCAATATGTCAGTGACTCACTTATGGGCAGTGAACGAAGTGAATTCAGTCACTTTGGAAAGCATGTTTATGATTGCAGTAATTTCCAATAAGCAGTAAGTACTGTAATTATAGGTAATTACATGGTATTAATGTTACACCAGCATAGATTACTTGACATTTTTACCAATTTGGGCAGCATGGGCATCCTCGACTGATAATGGAAAAAAGAAGGGCGTCTCTGATGAGCACTTGGGCGACTTTACTTGGTCCATTTTTTTCTGACCAAGCCTCAAAAAGGTGCCCGAACTGACCAGATGACCACCGTAGGGAATCAGGGATGACCTCCCCTTACTCCCCCAGTGGTCACCAACCCCCTCCCACCCTAAAATTTTTTTTTTTTTTCCAGCCTCTATGCCAGCCTCAAATGTCATACCCAGCTCCATCACAGCAGTATGCAGGTCCCTGGAGCAGTTTTAGTGGGTGCAGTGCACTTCAGGAAGATGGACCCAGGCCCATCCTCCCTACCTGTTACACTTGTGATGGTAAATGTGAGCCCTTCAAAACCCACCAAAAACCCACTGTTGCCAAATGTAGGTGCCCCCCTTCACCCATAAGGGCTATGGTAGTGGTGTACAGTTGTGGGGAGTGGGTTTTGGGGGGGGGGTTGGGGGGCTCAGCCCACAAGGTAATGGAGCTATGTACCTGGGAGCAATTTCTGAAGTCCACTGCAGTGCCCCCTAGGGTGCCTGGTTGGTGCCCTGGCATGCCAGGGGGACCAGTGCACTACGAATGCTGGCTCCTCCCATGACCAAATGGCTTGGATTTGGTCGTTTCTGAGATGGGCGTCCTCGGTTTCCATTATGGCCAAAAATCGGGGACGACCATCTCTAAGGACGACCATCTCTAAGGTCGACCTAAATTTCGTGATTTGGGCGTCTCCGACTGTATTATTGAAACAAAAGATGAACGCCCATCTTGTTTCGATTATATGGGTTTCCATGCCCCTTCACTGGGATGTCCTATGAGGACGTCCTCAGTAAAACTTGGGCACCCCTTTCGATTATGTCCCACCACGTCACTTTGTAATTGTCGATGCTTGTGAAGGGCAATTCTATGACTGGGTGCCCACATCTACATGTCCCTTGTGTGCAAAAAATTGCAGAAAACTTACATGTGTGTGTGTACACTTTCTTGTGAAAGTGCTAGCAGGATGCCTGCATGCTGCTCTGTAAGTGATGTGGAGGGGCATTTTTGTTAGAACGTCTAAATCAGAATTTGGACGTTTTAAAAAAACGTCCAAATTCTGAACAGGAAAGGAGGTCATTTTTTTCGAAAAAGATAGACGTCTATCTTTTGTGTTCGAAAATGCTATGGATGTCTTGTGATTTGGATGTCCTTTCTTTTGGTCCATTTTCGAACAAAAAACGTCCAAATGCAAAACATCCAAAAATGAGGAAGAGTGGTTCAATGGTTAGTGCTGCGGGCTTTGATCCTGGCAACATGGGTTCAATTCCCACCGCCGCTCTTTGTCACTTTGGGCAAGTCAAATGCATATGACATCTAAGTCTGAATTCGGACATTTTTTGTAAAACGTCCAAAATCAGAACAGGAAAGGTCTATCTTTTCCTTTTGAAAATGCTGTTTGGAAAAATGTTTTGTGATTTGGATGTTTTATTTTTTTGGTCCATTTTCAAACAAATAGATCCAAATGCAAAACGTACAAAATACACAAGAAAATCCACAAAAAATTGAAACCAGTCACATGTTCTAAGTGTGGTAAAAGCTTTGGTTGTAATGTAAATCTCAAAGTGCATCAGAAAGTCCACACGGGAGAGAAACCATTTGCATGTATAGAGTCTGGTAAAAGCTTTGCTCAGAAGGTAAACCTCACAATGCACCATAGAATACACACAGGAGTGAAACCATTTACATGTCCTGAGTGTGGTAAAAGCTTTGATTGGAAAGAAAGCCTCACATGGCATCAGAGAATCCACACAGGGATGAAACCATTTACATGCACTGAGGAGGTAAAAGCTTCAGTTGCATTGGGACAGGTAATTAGGGAATGTACACTCTTGCTATGAAGTATGGAAAAATAGCACTCTGGTATTTAGATATATGTAATGAGACCTCCTTTTCATCTACAAATCTGAATTCAAAGCCGAAATCTAATGATAAACAATAGACACAAAGCTCAGATGTTATAAAAACAAAAAAAGTAGAAAGCTTGGCAACAGGTAGAATAGTGGAAAAGTGACATCCCAGGAAAGCAATATGGCATCCTTGGGGGCACTGCAGTGGACTTTATAAAATGCTCTCAGGTACACATCTCACCATTGCTCCCTTACCTTGTCTGCTGAGCCCCCAAAACCCACCCAAAACCCACCACCTCCAACTGTACACCACTACCATAGCTCTTACAGGTGAAGGGAGCACCAATATGTGGATACAGTGGGTTTCTGGTGGGTTTTGGAGGGCTCACAGTTTCCTCCAAAATTTGTAACAAGTAGGGGGAGGTAGAAGCCTGGGTCCACCTGGCTGCAGTGCACTGCACCACTACTAGACTATTCCAGGGACCTGCATACTGTTCTAATGGACATGAGTATAACATCTGAGGCTGGCAAGTAATATTTTTAATCACATTTTTTGGGGTAGGAGGGGGATAGTGACCACTGGGGGGTAAGGGGTGGTGATCCCCGATTTCCTCCAGTGGTCATCTGGTCATTTGGTGCACCCCTTGTGTGGAGTAGAGGAGTAGCCTAGTGGTTAGAGTAGCAGACTTTGGTCCTGGGGAAGTGGGTTTAATTCCCACTGCAGCTATTTTTTTTTTAAATAAAAACAGGTCTAGCTCAAAACGTTTTTGTTTTGTTCCATTATGGCTGAAAGACGACTAAGTCTTAGGAACGCCCAAGTCCCGCCTTGAACACACCCCTGGTACGCCCCCTTGAGATTTAGACATCCTTCTGATGGACTTCAGAGAAAAAACGTCTAAAAAGAGGTTTCGGAAATACTGATTTGGACGCGTTTGTGAGATAAACGTCCAAATGCAGACTTTTGTCACTCTTTGGACGTTTTTCTCTTTTGAAAATGAGCCTGATAGCGTGTTAATAAAGGGGGGGGGGGGTGTACACATAGACTGAGCATGGGTGAGTAATGGGTGGGTCTCCCACTTACAGGCATAACTTACAGATTACTGCCACGTATACGTGACTGTAGCTATGCCAGATCTATGGCTGGTGTAAATGTGGGGGGGGGGGGGGGGGGGGCTAATTGTAAAGCACCCAGATGCCATTATAGAGTAGACTCTCAACAGATGTCCTCAGGGGCCTGACTGGAGGTGCCCAATTATAGAATTGCCTCCTTAACGGGAACCATTTGAAAACTGTTATTTAGGTTTATAGTTACTGTGACCTACAGTTTTTTATTATCCTCTGATGCAACAAGACTCATAAATTTGTTTCCATGTACAGCACCTTATTTTCTGCGTGGCTCATACCTTTACTTTTTAAATGGAATTGTTTGGTTTTTTTTCTGTTTCCATTTGGAGCAATTTCCAGCAGCTGTAAAAGTGAAATCCCCCTTCCCTCTAAACATATACTTGTTTTTCCTCCTGAGGGAACTGTGCTGAATACTAATTTCACTCGATGTACTCCACCAAATGTACTGTACATAGTTGACACACCGAGGCATAGCTATTAGCATCTCAGATCTCGTAATTATCAACATATCCTCACCTCCTCATTAGTTTAGCCTGGTAATTTCTTCTTTTCCCTTCCAGCTCAGTTGAAATCAGCGCTTGGCTCCCAGTGTTGAGAGCCTTTACTTGCAACCACCCGAGAATTTTATCCCCTATTTTGATAACACCTCCCTATGTTGGCATAGGTGTAGTTTGGGGTGGGCATGGGTGGGGGGGGGGGGGGTGTCAGCACCACACCAAAATATTTCAGGTGCTAATGCTGAATTGGTCTACCTCCTCCCCTCACTACCAATAAGACATAAGTACTACTACTACTTATCATTTCTATAGCGCTACAAGGCATAAGCAGCGCTGTACATTATACACAAAAAGAGACAGGTATTGCTATACTGGGAAAGCCCAAAGGTCCATCAAGCCCAGCATCCTGTTTCCAACAGTGGCCAATCCAGGTCACAAATACCTGGCAAGATCCCCCAAAAAGTACAAAGCATTTTATACTGCTTATCCCAGAAATAGTGGATTTTCTCCAAATCCATTTAATAATGATCTATGGACCATAAGTAATACCACACTGGGAAAAGACCAAGGGTCCATCGAGCCCAGCATCCTGTCCATGACAGCGGCCAATCCAGGCCAAGGGCACCTGGCAAGCTTCCCAGACGTACAAACATTCTATACATGTTATTCCTGAAATTGTGGATTTTTCCCAAGTCCATTTAGCAGCGGTTTATGGACTTGTCCTTTAGGAAACCGTCTAACCCCCTTTTAAACTCTGCCAAGCTAACCGCCTTCACCACGTTCTCTGGCAACGAATTCCAGAGTTTAATTACGCGTTGGGTGAAGAAAAAGTTTCTCCGATTTGTTTTAAATTTACTAAACTGTAGTTTCATCGCATGCCCCCTAGTCCTAGTATTTTTGGAAAGCGTGAACAGACGCTTCACATCCACCTGTTCCACTCCACTCATTATTTTATATACCTCTATCATGTCTCCCCCTCAGCCGTCTCTTCTCCAAGCTGAAAAGCCCTAGCCTCCTTAGTCTTTCTTCATAGAGAAGTCATCCCATTCCTTTAGGAAGCCGTCCAAACCTTTTTTAAAGTCCGCTAAGCTAACCTCCTTACACTTTGCTTCCAATATGAATTGGTCCCCCTCCCCCCACTGCTAATATGACTTTCTTACACTTTGCTTCCAATATGAATTGGTCCCTCTCCCCCCAACGCCAATATATCTTCCTTACTCTTTGCCTCGCCTCCTCCAAGTAAGCGGACAATCTACACTTACGTATGTAATGATCCCAAGGCCAGGAGCTCCTTCCACAACCTTGCATCATGGAGTTTAAATCTGGCCATTTGATACTACCTTTATTGCTGACTATGACTGCCTTCCTCCAGAGGTTATGAATGCTGCCTTCATGTCATCTTCAACTCCAGCCAACCTGGGGTGCAGAAAATCTAATCTGGTTGCCAAATTACAAAGGTACACTGAAAAATGGCTTGCGGTAGTGTAGGCGTTGGGTTTTGGGAGCGCGCCAATCCATTTTTTAGCATGCTTGTAAAAAAGACCTCAGGGTTTTTTTTTTAAATGAAAATGGACGTGTGGCAAAACCAAAATTGCCACGCATCCATTTTGGGTCTGATATCTTACCGCCAGCCATTGACCTAGTGGTAAAGAATCCATGCAGTAATAACCTACACACGTCAAATGACACTTGGCACACGTTCATTACGCGTGCCCGAAAATAAAAATATTTTTCAGATGTGCATATCGGACGCATGCCAAAAGTGAAATTACAATACACTCAGTGAATCTCTAATGCACACTCACAACCACTGCGTGTCTGCATTTATGCCTACAATGAGAGGAAAGACCTCATACTACTGTGGTACCACTTGGTTAACTTTAACCGAAAAATATTTTAGGCTCACAGTGAAAAAGTAATCATGGGTTGGAAAAAACCTCTCATTGAACCAAACGTGGCAGTGGTTGTGAGTGTGCATTAGAGATTCACTGAGTGTATTGTTCTAGAACGGAAAAGGTGTGAATCGGATCTATTTTGTAACACAAAAATGAAATTACCGCAAGAGCCACGTGGTAGTCGGGCAGTAACTCCATTTTGGCGCGCGTTGGGAGCGAGTAGATGCTTATGCGGCTTAGTAAAAGGGCCCCCAGGGGTCCTATGCATGTGATTGCATAACACTGCCACTGAGCTACTGGTCTGGCCACGAAAGAAGCCAATTAACCAGCATGAGTCTGTCCAGTGGCGTAGCAAGGGCGGGGCGGTGGGGGCGGTCCGCCCAGGGTGTCAATGGGTGGGGGGGGTGCTCTGCTAGCAAGTCCCTAACAGCTCCATCCACCCAGCAGCTGTGTGGTGCGGCGCCTCGCGTCTGCGCTGCTGTAAGAGAAGAAAATCGCCTCGTCGGCCCTTCCCTCACTCTGTCCTGCCCTCGAGGAAATAGGACGTTACATCAGAGGGTGGGACACAGTGAGGGAAGGGCCGACGAGGCGATTTTCTTCTTTTACAGCAGCGCAGAGTCGCACGAGGCGCCGGGTGGACGGAGCTGATAGACAGGTGGGGACTGGGTCGGCGGGTGCCGCGTTGCCGTGTTACGCCGGGGGGGGGGTGCCGTGTTGCCCTGCAGCCGGGGGGGGGGGGGGGGTGCGCGCAGCAGTGATCCGCCCCGGGTAGCAGTGAACCACAGAACGCCACTGAGTCTGTCAGCATGAACTGGAACTGGAACTTTGCAAACGCATGAATAAATCATAACCGAGACACAAATCAATAATCTCACTCTTATAAGAACATAAAGATGCAACTGCCGTGCTGCCCCCTTTAAGCTGATGACAATATACAGCAGAACATGGATTTGCAGGGGCTGTTATGACTACTTAGAAGTGGCTCCTGTGTTTTATTAAAGTTGAGGTAGAATTGTATTGATTTTTTTCTCTTTTTTCTACTGATATTACTGGTATAAGAGTCATAAAAAAGTTGAGGTAGAAATCCACGACGCTGTATGGCAGATCAGTGGATTCTGTGTGGATTTCCACCATCTTAAAGTTGATGGCCCTAGGTAGGGTATTGCATAGCTGTGTTGAGTTGCTAGAAAACTGTGTTCTTATACAATAACAGGTACTGTGAGAGAGGTAACTTTTTTTGTGTAAGAAAATGATTCTGTGATGTTTGAGGGGAAGAATAGAGACAGAGCTGTTCTGGCTGCTCAGACTACCTGTCAAGGAATGAATTTCCATGGGCTTCATTACTCGAATTGCAGTTCAGCTGAGACAATCTCATTCAGATCTGTTTCATTAACTCATACCCTAAAGAATGCTGATGTCTGACTTTCTGGTTCACTGCCTTGAAAAGCTGTGTGGAAAAATCTCAGAATGCCTGACTCACCCGTTTTATTCAACTACACACTGGGACCTTGTTTATTAGAAAAGCCTGAATCAGTCAATGTGAAATAAATTAGGATCAAATTTTTTTTTAAGTGGCAGCTAAACAAATATAAGAGGACTGGATTAGAAATCAAAACTAGCAGATTATATAATAGACTAATATTTCTGAAGCCTGGAGAATCTTCGTTCCTCTCTGAACACACCACCCGAACTCTCGTCCACGCTCTCATTACCTCTCGCCTTGACTACTGCAACTTACTCCTCACCGGCCTCACACTTAGCCTCCTATCCCCTCTTCAATCTGTTCAGAACTCTGCTGCACGTCTTATATTCCGCCAGAACCGATATACTCATATCACCCCTCTCCTCAGGTCACTTCACTGGCTTCCAATCAGATACCGCATTCAGTTCAAGCTTCTCCTTCTTACCTACAAATGCACTCAGTCTGCTGCCCCTCACTACTTCTCTACCCTCATCTCCCCTTACGTTCCCGCCTGAAACCTCCGTTCACAGGACAAATCCCTCCTCTCATTACCCTTCTCCACCACCGCCAACTCCAGGCTCCGCTCATTCTGCCTCGCCTCATCCTATGCTTGGAACAACCTTCCCGAGTCCTTACGCCAAGCCCCCTCCCTGCCCATCTTCAAGTCTTTGCTTAAAGCCCACCTCTTCAATGCTGCGTTCGGCACCTAACTCTTACCTTTCAGGAATTCCAGACTGCCCCAATTTGTCTGCCCCTATCGGTCTGACTGTTCACGTGTCCTTTAGATTGTAAGCTCTTTGAGCAGGGATTGTCCTTCTATGTTAAATTGTACAGCACTGCGTAACCCTAGTAGCACTTTAGAAATGTTAAGTAGTGACCCTAGAGCTTATAGAGAGGCGTTCCAAGATGGCGGCACGCAGTTGAGTGAGCTCTGATCTCCTCGATTTGATCGTGTCTTAAAAATTAAATTCCTTTGTTTATGCCTCATACTAAACGGAAGGGTACGGTCCGGGGTAAAGCTTCGATACCCCGGACCTCATCCCCGCAACAGCTTTCGATCGAGCAGTTCATCTCGCGAACTTCTTCCCAAGACACCGTGAGTGTTCCCGCTGTTCCCCATAGCGGGGGAGCTATGGAGGACTTGGGATTCGATGTCACTCTTTCTCCTCCAGCGCTTAGACCACCGCCCCACCCAGAAGGACGCCGGAACCAGAGAGGTTCCCTCGAATCCGAAGAGGGTGTCGATGGTGAACCCCTAATCGAAGGGGCTGGAGCGGCGATACCAGACGGGTCGCAAAGGCCTGAGGGCCTGAGCCTAGAAGGGAAGCTTTTGAAATCTGCACCTGGGTCGGTGTCGTTGGAGAACATTTGGAATGTTCTCCAACAATTAGCGGTGAATGTGGATAAATCTACGAAAGAACTATCTTCTCTTGTAAGTACAATGAATGTCTTTTCTGAATCTCTGACTGGCATAAAAAAGGAGTTTACAGCTCAAACTCTAAAGCTCAATCAAGATGTTAAAAAACATCAAGACCTATCTTCAGAAATGATAAAAGACAAAACTATAATAGCAAGAAAGATTGATCAAATTGAAAACTATAATCGAAGACTCAATCTGAGGATTCTGAACTTTCCAAGAGAGAAAGGAGTAACACCGTTGGATGCCTTTAAAAAATATTTAACTGAAATTTTGAAACATACCCCAGAAACTTTACCTCCAGTTAACAAAATTTACTATATAATGAATAAGATCTCCTTGGAAGCAGGATCCTTAATTGATAAACCTGTAAATTTAATGGAACAAACAAATTTAAATGTATCTGAACTGTTGGAAGCTACTATATCGGATCAATCAGAAAGAATGACTTTAATGGTTCAATTTGTTTTCTTGCAAGATGTTGAAGCTATAAAAAGACTATACTTTCGTCGAATAAATGACTTGTTTTATGGCAAAACAGTTCGTATATTTCAGGATGTAACGAAACAAACGCAGGATATTAGGAAATCTTTTTTGAGCATGAGGAAAGAGACCCAGGAATTGGGAGCCTCTTTCTTCTTGAACTACCCAAGTAAATGTGTGGTGAAACATCAAGGTTTAAAATATATATTTTTCCAGCCAGAGCAGTTAAGAGTATTCATTGACTCTAGGAAGTTATGATTTTTCTACATTCTAACTAATGTTTAAAGCTGTAAGAAATTAAGGAAGAATGTTACGTGCAAAGTCTGTTCTTTGTTATATTTACTTATAATTTTTCCCCATTTATTCTTAGTAACGCCTTGCTCTTATTTTGTGATATAAAAGGTAAAATTATGTATAATCATACCTGATAATTTTCTTTCCATTAATCATAGCTGATCAATCCATAGACTGGTGGGTTATGTCCATCTACCAGCAGGTGGAGATAGAGAGCAAACTTTTGCCTCCCTATATGTGGTCATGTGCTGCCGGAAACTCCTCAGTATGTCGATATCAAAGCTCCATCCGCAGGACTCAGCACTTAGAGAATTACACCCACGAAGGGACACTCTGCCCAGCTCACCACCGCCGAAACGGGGGAGGGGAATTAACCCAGCTCATCCCCACACAAGTGGGGGAGGGGAATCCGTCCAGCTCATCCCCGCGGAGCGGGGGAGGGAACCACACCCGCCGATGCGGGGGGATCTGGCTTATCCTGCAACCGCAACCGCGGGAGGAGCTGACTGACCCTAACACCGCCGAAGCGGGAGGGGTACAAAGCTGCCCTACAGCCGCACGAAGTGGGAGGGAGTGCCGGCAGAATTTATGTCTCAATCCAGCCCCGTAAAACGGAGGGGAGAGGAATGCAGCAGCTCACTGTAACACAAAGTCGTCTCAACTCTTGAAGAATCCAAGTGAAAGAAGAACTTGAACACGAAGTCCTCCTGAAGTAACTGAAGGCTAAACTTGAACCTAAAATTCAACCAGAATATAAACAGTACAGATATCTGGGAGGGGCTATGGATTGATCAGCTATGATTAATGGAAAGAAAATTATCAGGTATGATTATACATAATTTTACCTTCCATATCATCAAGCTGATCAATCCATAGACTGGTGGGATGTACCGAAGCAGTACTCACCCAGGGCGGGACATAGAAATCCCTGACCTCAACACTGAAGCTCCAAACCGGGCCTCCGCCCGTGCAGCCACAGTCAAACGGTAATGCTTGGAGAATGTATGAGCCGAAGCCCACGTTGCCGCCTTGCATATCTCTTCCAAGGAGACGGATCCGGCCTCTGCCATCGAGGCCGCCTGAGCTCTCGTGGAGTGAGCCTTCAGCTGGATAGGCGGCACCTTCCCCGCGGCCACATAAGCCGCTGCAATGGCTTCCTGGACCCATCTTGCCACTGTAGGCTTAGCAGCCTGCAGACCCTTACGAGGACCTGCAAACAGGACAAACAGATGATCCGATTTCCGGAAATCATTGGTCACTTCCAAGTATCTGATGATGACTCGTCTCACATCCAGATATTCAAGAGCGGAGTACTCCTCTGGGTAGTCCTCCCTACGAAAGGAAGGGAGACAGAGCTGCTGATTCACATGGAAGCGAGAACCAATCTTGGGCAGGAAGGAAGGCACTGTGCGAATAGTCGCTCCTGCCTCAGTGCACTGCAGAAAAGGCTCTCGACATGAGAGCGCCTGGAGCTCGGAAACTCTTCTGTCTGAAGTGATAGCCACCAAAAAGACTGCTTTCAACGTCAGGTCTTTCAGAGATGCCCTCGACAAGGGTTCCAAAGGCGGCTTCTGCAATGCTCTTAGCACCAGGTTGAGATTCCACGCAGGCACCACTGAGTGCAGAGGAGGGCGCAGGTGATTAACTCCCTTGAGAAAGCGCACCACATCTGGCTGCGAAGCCAGGGAAGCACCCTTCAGGCGGCCCCTGAAGCAAGCCAGAGCCGCTACCTGGACTTTAAGGGAACTGAGCAACAGGCCTTTCTCCAGACCTTCTTGCAGGAACGCCAACACTGAAGAAATTGGAGCAGTGAAGGGAGAAAGTGAGCCTGCTTCACACCATGCTGCAAAGATACGCCAAACCCTGGCGTAAGCAGTAGAAGTAGAGCGCTTCCTCGCTCTCAGCATAGTGGCGATGACCTTGTCTGAGAAGCCCTTCTTCCTCAGACGCTGCCGCTCAATAGCCAGGCCGTAAGACCAAAGGGAGAGGGATCCTCCATCACCACGGGACCCTGATGTAACAGGCCCTGCTCCACTGACAGCCGCAGAGGATCGTCGACTGAGAGCCTGAACCAGTCCGCATACCAGGGACGTCTGGGCCAATCCGGACCCACCAGGATTACCCTGCCGGGATGCTTTGCCACCCGGTCTAGCACCCTGCCCAACATGGGCCAGGGCGGGAACACATAGAGGAGCTCTTGTGTCGGCCACTGTTGGAGAAGAGCATCTACTCCCAGGGATCGAGGGTCCCGTCCTCTGCTGAAAAAGCGCGGCACTTGGCCATTGGCCGATGACGCCATCAGATCTAGGCTCAGCTGGCCCCAGCGCTTCGTGATGTCCAAGAACGCCTGAGCAGATAGTTGCCACTCTCCGGGCTCCAAGGTATGGCGACTGAGAAAGTCCGCCTTGACATTCATGACTCCAGCAATGTGGGCCGCTGAAAGCTGCTCCAGGTTCGCTTCCGCCCACTGGCAAAGACTCATAGCCTCCTTGGCTAGAGGGGCGCTCTGGTACCTCCCTGGCGGTTGATATAGGCCACAGCCGTGGCATTGTCCGACAGGACCCGTACAGGCTTCAACACGAGTACCGGGATGAACTCCAATAACACCAAGCGAATGGCTCTGAGTTCCAGGAGGTTGATAGACCACTTGCCTCTGCAGGAGACTAGAGCCCCTGCGCTGTCCTTCCCAAGCAGTGGGCTCCCCAGCCCATCAAAGAGGCGTCTGTCGTGACGACAATCCACTCCGGGGTCACCAGAGGCAATCCTGCAGACAACTTGTCTGTCTGCGTCCACCAGCTCAGCGCCTTGCGCACTGCTGGGTCCACGGGAAGGCGCACAGCATAATCCTCCGACATCGGAGTCCAGCACAGCAGCAGAGATAGCTGTAGTGGTCTCATATGAGCCCTGGCCCAGGGCACTACTTCCATCGTGGCCGTCATAGAGCCCAACAGCTGCACGTAGTCCCAAGCCCGAATAGGAGAGGCTACTAGGAACTAGTCCACCTGAGCCTGAAGCTTGACAATCCGATTGTCTGGCAGGAACACTCTGCCCACTTGGGTGTCGAATCGAACTCCCAGATACACCAGGGACTGAGTCGGGCGCAGCTGGCTCTTCTTCCAGTTGATGATCCATCCCAGGGAGCTCAAAAGAGCAACTACCCGGTCCATAGCTTTGCCGCACTCTGCATAAGAGGGGGCTCGGATCAACCAGTCGTCCAGATAAGGATGGACTTGTACTCCTTCCTTTAGCAGGAAGGCCGCTATGACCCCCATTACTTTGGAAAAGGTCCGCGGAGCAGTAGCCAACCCGAAAGGGAGGGCTCTGAACTGGAAGTGTCGTCTCAGGACTGTAAAACGCAGAAAGCGTTGGAGAGGAGGCCAGATGGGAATATGCAGGTACGCTTCCTTGATGTCCAAGGAAGCCAAGAACTCTCCTGCCTTCACTGCCGCTATAACAGAGCGGAGAGTCTCCATGCGAAAGTGCCTCACTTTCCAGGCCCGATTGACCCCTTTGAGGTCGAGGATAGGCCGGACAGAACCTCCTTTCTTTGGAACCACAAAGTAAATGGAGTAACGTCCCTTGCCAATCTGATTTTTTGGCACCGGAACGACCGCACCCAGGCGGATCAGGTTGTCCAAGGTCTGCTGCACTACCACAGCTTGACCGGAGACTTGCAGGGAGAGTACAAACCCGTCTCTTAAGGGTTGGCAGAACTCTAGCTTGTAGCCGTCTCTGATGACTTCCAGCACCCACGCGTCTGAAGTTATAGTGGTCCACTCGCCCAGAAACGAGGACAGCCGTCCTTCAATCTGCACTGGGGCGTGGACCAAGGCCCCGTCATTGGGTACGAGACCCTGGGGGAGGACCGGAGGGAGCACCTCCGGGACGGCGGTCTCTGCGAAAGGAATGCTGCTTGGGGGAGAAATTCCTCTTGAAGGAAGGGGGGGCAGAGGAACCCGACTTGCCCGGGCGGTATGGAGGTATCGGGACGAGTACTAACCCGAGCCCTGACCTCTGGTAATTTCTTGCCCTTAGACGTGCCGAGATCGGTCACGATTTTGTCCAGCTCGACCCCAAAGAGCAGCTTGCCTTTAAAAGGCAATCTAGCCAGGCGGGATTTAGAGGCGTGGTCAGCAGACCAATGTTTCAGCCAAAGCCACCGCCGCGCAGAGACTGTCTGAGCCATGCCTTTAGCTGAGGCTCTCCAGACATCATACAGCAAGTCTGCCAAATAGGCTAAGCCCGATTCCAGGGCCGGCCAATCAGCCCTCAAGGAATGATCCGAGGGGGAAGCCCGCTGCACCATAGTCCGGCACGCCCTGGCCACATAGGAGCCGCAAATTGAGGCCTGCAAACTTAAAGCAGCTGCCTCCAAGGACGACCTTAAGGCCGCCTCCAATCTTCTGTCTTGGGCGTCCTTTAGGGCCGTGCCACCTTCCACCGGCAACGCCGTTTTCTTAGTCACCGCAGTGATTAAAGAATCCACGGTAGGCCACAGATAGGCCTCACGTTCACTCACAGCCAAAGGATAGAGGCGGGACATAGCCCTAGCCACTTTAAGGCTCGTTTCCGGGACATCCCATTGAGCCGCAATTAAGGTGTGCATGGCATCATGCACGTGGAAGGTTCTAGGCGGGCGCTTCGTCCCCAGCATAATGGCAGAGCCAACAGGGGCTGAGGGAGAGACGTCCTCCGGAGAGGAAATCTTCAAAGTGTCCATGGCCTGTAACAACAGGTTGGGCAAATCCTCTGGGCTAAAAAGCCGCGCTGCAGAGGGGTCATCCGCTCCAGCCGAGCGGGGATCTATCTCCTCCAAGGAATCCGCAAAGGATCGTTGGGAGACCTCAGACACGCTGCCCTCATCTACATCGGAGGAGACAAAAGTCCTCCAAGGCCTGGAAATCAACCCGAGGGCGTTTACCTCTGGGAACCTCAACCTCTTTATCAGAAGAGGGAGCAGGGACAGCGTTTTGCATGAGGAAAGCCTGATGCAGCAGCAAAACAAACTCGGGGGAGAAACCCCCCAGACTGTGCACTTCCGCAGCCTGGGCAACAGCCCTAGACGCACTCTCAACCGGCGTTCGCAATAGCGGGGGAGAGACATGCTGCGCATCCAAAATGGCG
Organism: Microcaecilia unicolor; assembly: GCF_901765095.1. NCBI lineage: Eukaryota > Metazoa > Chordata > Amphibia > Gymnophiona > Siphonopidae > Microcaecilia > Microcaecilia unicolor. The sequence continues at coordinate 185,741,692 of NC_044040.1, read as the reverse complement.
TCCGGCGCGAAACTCCGTGAAGGAGCCGTGCGGGAAGAACGGCGCTTAACTTTAGCCGCTTTTGTGCCGTCGCCCAAATTAAGGGCGTTCATGGCATTAATGTCTCCAACCTCAAGGGCGGCCCCGAAGAAGCCGTCCGAGCCGCGTGGCCGGCCAAGATGGCAGAGGCGAGGAGCGGGGGATGGGCGTTTATGGCGGGAAAAAACCGCCACGCCGGAGGAACGACCGGGACATTCATCGGTCACTAAACTATCACCCATCAAGGGCGAATCAGGTTGTAAAACCCCCGCATCCCCTCTAGAAGCGCTCCAGCGATCCGGGGAGCGACCCTTTGCGCCCTCGCCCTCCGACGCCATTGCCACGAGGAGAAGAATCGGGGAACCCCCTGCCCGCTATAAAAGGTAAAATTACCTGCTTGCCGCTCTGAGCTGTAACGAACTGGTGTCCCAGTGAGTAGCTGCAATGAATGTTTAAAGAAACGTCGAATTAAACGCCTTTAAAGACGTTTAAAATTTTTTTTTTTTTTTTTTTTTTAAACGGAGCCAGCGGGAGGGGGGAGAAAAGGAGGGACCTGGCACCACCAGGTTTGCACTTGCTCAAAAGAGCCCTCAACCCCAGGCACTCAACAAAACCTAAGAATTAGGCTTGGAGGCCTAGCCAGAGCTGCTGCTGTGTGTGACCACCACCTGCTGAGATAGAGAACATACTGGGGAGTTTCCGGCAGCACATGACCACATATAGGGAGGCAAAAGTTTGCTCTCTATCTCCACCTGCTGGTAGATGGACACAACCCACCAGTCTATGGATTGATCAGCTTGATGATATGGAAAGGGCATTAATGTATCTTCGTAAGATGAATGTGATAATTTTATAATATTATGTCTGATTTACTTAGCAAGTTTCTCTTTTATTGTAAAGTTTGAAAAGTATAAATAAATAAATAAAAGAAATGTTAAGTAGTAGTAGTAGTAATGATCACTTTGACTCTTGCCTTGTAATCACCTGAAGTTCTGTGGACCATCAAATTTTCCTCGTCGCTGCGATGTGCTGGCCCCCAGCCCTTCACTTTGGAGGAAGCATCTTCTGAACTACTGTATTAGCCCAATCAAAATATTTGTTTTGATGTATGCTTTCTAAATAAAATTATATTATAAAGACAAATAACAAAAAAAGAAGTACCAGGGGCCTTCACAAGCGGGACAAAATACTTTTATTCTGTATATCAAACTAATACCATAGACCCAACACGGGCCGTGTTTCAGCGCAAAGCGCCTGCCTCAGGTTTCATTCAATATTAATCATCTGAACTTGTAACACCCACTGATAACTGAATTCCAAATAAAACTTAAACCAAGTCCACGCAAAATAGCATGTATGATCTATCTGCTTGCAATACACAGGATCGCTGCGTCTTAGTTTTTGCTTACTTACACTCAGAATGACTAAGACTCAGTGGGTGTTACAAGTTCAGACGATTAATATTGAATGACTCCTGAGGCAGGTGCTTTGAGCCGAATCACAGCCCGTGTCGGATCTATGGTATTAGTTTGATATACAGAATAAAAGATTTTTGTCCCACTTGTTAAAGGCCCTGGTACTTCTTTTTTTTTGCAATTTGTTTTGTGCTTTGGACCCTCTTCTTGTTGTTGCGTGAATTATAAAGACAAAGCCATGGGACTTTTCATATAGTTACTATAAGATGGTATCATACAGCAGGTGGTGGTAGGAGTTAGGTTCCATATCATGATCCAGTGTTATCTCTAAACAAAGATCACACTGAGCTCTACTGGGTCACAATGAGGGGCATAATCGAACGGGGCGCCCACGTTTTCCTGAGGGCGTCCTAGCAGGACGTCCCCATGAAGAGGGGGGGACCCGTATTATCGAAACAAGATGGGCACCCATCTTGTTTCGATAATACGGTCGGGGACGCCCAAATCTCAACATTTAGGTCAACCTTAGAGATGGTCGACATAAATGTTGAGATGGTTGTCCCCGTTTTTTGGCGATAATGGAAACCGAGGATGCCCATCTCAAAAATGACCAAATCCAACTCATTTGGTCATGGGAGCAGCCGGCATTCGTAGTGCACTGGTCCCCCTGACATGCCAGGACACCAACCGGGCACCCTAGGGGGCACTGCAGTGGACTAACTGATGCTCTAACTGAACGGAAAAAGCCCTTCCCTTAGCGATCCCTTAGCGATTCAGAAAGGAATGGGCATGCATGAAGGAAATTGCATGCAAATGAGCTGCTCACTTTTCGCTCATTTGCACACGATTTCCTTCCTATGGAGGGGAAGCCAGTACAGAGCAGCCAAGCATTATGCATGGCTGCTCTGCGTATGCCAAAGACGGCTTCATAAATGCAGACAAGCTGCATGTATAATAGCCGTCTACAACCATAAATAAATTGCCATCTACAACCTTAGAAAAATACAAATCCAGGTGAAAACATCCAAGTGCTTGTCAGGGATGTCTTTTTTTTTTTTTTTTAGAGTATGGGTGAAGGACGTCCTTCACTATGCCTCCGTAACGGACAAAATGTGGATGTGAGAAGGATGTCCATGCGTGGATGTTTCTGTGAGAAGGATGTCCATACCTGCTATGCCTCCGACACCCCCTTTATTTATTTGGATCACAAGTAGCAGCAGTGGGATTTGAACTGTGCTCTAACCACTAGGCCACTCCTCTCCCTTGAAATCTGGCCATTCCTGTGGGGGGGGGGGGGGGGGGGCAGTTCAGGACATCCAAAATGTTTGAAAGAAGGATGTCCACACCTTCGCTATGCCTCTGCTGACACACACATACCTCCCCTCCTAGGGACCTGCATACTGCTGCGATGGACCTGAGTATGACATTTCAGGCTGGAAAAAAAATATTTTAAAGTTGTGTTTTTCAGGGTGGGAGGGGGTTAGTCACCACTGGGGGAGTAAGGGGAGGTCATCCCCGATTCCCTACAGTGGTCATCTGGTCAGTTTGCACACCTTTTTGAGGCTTGGTCGTAAGAAAAAATGGACCAAGTAAAGTCGCCCAAGTGCTCGTCAGGGATGCCCTTCTTTTTTCCATTATCGCTCGAGGACGCCCATCTGTTAGGGACGCCCCAGTCCTGCCTTCACTACGCCTCCGACATGCCCCTGGGAACTTTGGTCGTCCCCGCAACGGGAAGCAGTTGGGGATGCCCAAAATCGGCTTTCGATTATGCCGATTTGGGCGACCCGGAGAGAAGGACGCCCATCTCCCGATTTGTGCTGAAAGATGGGCGCCCTTCTCTTTCAAAAATAAGCCTGAGTGTGGTAAAGAATTGTAAGATAGCTGGTACTGAAAATACTAAGGTACCCACCTTCAATAATGTGTTTTCTCGAGAGCCCTCTTTCTGTTTCCGCTCTAGATAGATAATTAAATACATTTTAGATTAGTCAGAGAAAATAACACATTTCCAGGTTGATGCAATTATCCATACTGAGAAAAGCGCAAGGGTAACAAGAATACTGAGCAGAAAGATAGTTTGAGGATCTCAAGGGACCAAACAGATCCAATAAAATTTCCATGAAAATGTTAACAAGTATCAGCATCATTGTGAACATTCCCCGTACGGCAACCTATTTATTCATTGTAGTACACATGAAGGTATATACTCCATCACTCAAAAGGGTTGTTATGGGGAAATTTTAAAAACATCTGTACACTTTGAAAATTGGACCTGCATAGCAGGTTTTGCATCCGCTATTTCTGCAGTTAGGACCCATGGGGAAAAGTTGGCATAATGATTTCAAAATCAAATCTGTGCACACATTTTAACTCCCCTATTTCCCCTCTGCTCCCAGGAATGCATAATCTAATCTATTCTGAATGTTTATAACCCACCTAATCCCACATGGTCCAAATCAGCTTCCAAAGAAAGCAAACCAGTACAGCACTCCTGGGAGGATATATCAAAATTTGACCAGAACACACCAAAATTAAACTAAGGGGCCCTTGTATTACTGCAGTTTAACACAGACTTTTACCACATGGTACCTTTTGGGGACATTCCCATTATTTTTATTGCAGGTCACATGTTAATGTTCCCATTAATGTGCGATACTTGCTGAGAGTTAATGTGGGACCATGTATCGCCTCCTATTTAGGAAGTGGTAAGTGGTCCAGCATTAATCCTGAGTTAGTCAGTTACCCCCTGGATTCTATATGGTGCACTTAGATTTATGCACTTAAATCAACATGGATTCTATAATACCGTGTTCTTCTATAACAACGCTCTCTTCAGCTTGGAAAAGAGACGGATGAGGGGAGATATGATTGAGGTCTACAAAATCCTGAGTGGTGTAGAATGAGTAGAAGTCGATTTTTTACTTGTTCCCAAAGTACAAAGACTAGGGGACACTCGAGGAAGTTACATGGAAATACTTTTAAAACAAATAGGAGGAAATATTTTTTCACTCAACGAATAGTTAAGCTCTGGAACTCTTCCTCCAGGAATTTGTCCAAACCTTTTTTAAACCCAGATACACTAACCGCTGTTACCACATCCTCCGGCAAAAAGTCCATAGTCTGCTATTGAGAAAGACATGGGAAGCGACTGCTTGCTCTGGGATTTGTAGTATGGAGTGTTGCCACGATTTGGGTTTCTGCCAGGTACTTGTGACCTGTCTTGGCCACTGTTTGGAAAACAGGATACTGGGCTAGATGGACCATTGGTCTTACCCAGTATGGCTACTCTTATGTTCTAAAGTGTTTGGCTTAACAAGCTAATGAGCGCTGATAGCAGCACTTAACAAGCAACAATGAGCACTAATTGACACTGATTAGAATTTAGGTGCATAGCTCACTATAAGCATATTCTGTAATGATGGGCGCCAAACTTCTAATGTGCGCAGGCAATAAAAGGTGTAGTTATAGGCAGGGAAATGGGTGTTTCATGGGTGTTCTGAAATTTAGGTGCCTAGTATAGAATATAGCCCAATGCGCCTAAATCTATGTGCCAGGATGTATACTATGCTTTAATTGGTATAAATGGATGCGCGCAGATTTAGGCACTGAAATATCAACTAAGCTTATTCTATAATCGGCGCCTAAATCTAGGTGCTGATTATAGAATATGCTTAATAGGCACTGATTTCAGCGCGATTGTTTAGGCACCATATAATCTCTTCCTTAGTGCATGGAAAGTGTAATATGCTTGCTGACTAATGCGTCAATGCCCAGTCTCTTTCTATGCCATGCTCCTGAAGGACAAAAATCTAAAAAATGCAGTACCATTGGTTTAACACGTGATAATAGGCAAACTACTGCAAAACCCCTTAAAGTGGTCATGGGGTAGCCTGTTTCAGTGCGCTAACCACATGTAGACCCCATGTAGGTGCAGAAACCCAAAAGAGAGATATCGGATATTAGGGGAGAGATTAGTAAGCTCGACTCAGACCTTGGAGTGTTGGTGTCGGAGGATCTGAAGGTGAAGAAACAATGCGATAAGGCAACGGCCATGGCCAGAAGGATGCTAGGCTGCATAGAGAGGGGCATAACCAGCAGAAGAAAGGAGGTGTTGATGCCCCTCTACAAGTCGTTGGTGAGGCCCCACTTGGAGTATTGTGTTCAGTTTTGGAGGCCGTATCTTGCTAAAGATGTAAAAAGACTAAACGTAGTGCAAAGAAAAGCTACAAAAATGGTATGGGATTTGCGTCGCAAATCGTATGAGGAGAGACTTGCTGACCCGAACATGAATACCTTGGATTTGTTTGCAAAGCAATACCTCACTTAAATCATTCTAGATTTATACCCTGAATGTAGCGCCTAGAAAATCTCACTCTGTGGCCTAAAATCTCACTCCTTTGCGTGGTAAATCTCACTCGTTGGGATGGTTCACCCTTGGCATCTCCACAATCAAGGAGCTAATTCTGGACCACGTTTCTACATCAGACAAAACTGTCCATTCGATTCTGCTTGCAGCAAGAGATCCAGCAGGTGCTCCCATCAAAGAAGCTGCTTTATTTGATCTTATTTCACTGCAGAGAGTGATCTGTGTTTCAACCTTGGGGTCAGATCCAAGATGGATAAATTCAGCTGCTTTTTTTTTTAACTTTCCTTTCTGTATCACTCTGTCCTCAGGCAGGGTCTGAAAGCAGTTTGATGGACATTTTGAAACATTAATTATTTAAGCTCATGTATTAGTTTTGCTTTTCCCTTTTGTAGCCACAGGACTCATATTTGCATTATCGACTGTCATACTAGCCATAGAGAGGGATTTATTAAAAACTGCATACTGTGGCATTCAAATGAAGGGTGCCGTGGTGACTATTTTAGAGACACAGAATATCTGGAAGGGGAGGGAGGATTAGCCCCGATGGAAGCCGTAACAAGTGACCAAAATCCAGGTCTATGGTGATCAGCTGCAAACAGGAATCCATTCTTCCTTGGTCCCTTTCCTCCCCCTCCCCACAGTAGTGGGGTTTCTTGAGCAGAATTTACATTGTCATTCTTTTCTTAGGTGGTTTTATATTTATTTGTAAACTGCCTAGATGGCCCTGCTGTAAGATAGTATATCAAGTATATAATAAACTCGGAGACTTGGATAAGAACATAAGCATTGCCATAATGGGACAGATTGAATGTCCATCAAGCCCAGCATCTTGTTTCCAACAGTGGCCAATCCAGTACCTGGCAAGATCCCAGAACAGTAAAACAGATTTCATGCTGCTTATCCTAGAATATGCAGTGGATTTCCCCCAGACCATCTTAATAATGGCTTATGAACTTTTCTTTTAGGAAATTATCCAAACCTTTTTTTTAACCCTGCTAAGCTAACTGCTTTTACCACATTCTCTGGCAACAAATTCCAGAGCGTAATTACTCATTGACAGAAGAAATATTTTCTCTGATTCGTTTTAAATTTACTACTTAGTAGCTTCTTTGTAAGCCGACTATTCCTAATATTTTTAGAAAGACTAAACAAGTGAGTCACATCTACCTGTTCCACTCCACTCAGTATTTTATAGACTTCTATCATATCTCCTCTCAGCTATCTTTTCTCCAAGCCGAAGAGCCCTAGCCGCTTTAGCCTTTCCTCATAGGGAAGTCATCCCATCCCCTTTATCATTTTCATCACCCTTCTCTGTACCTTTTCTAATTTCACTATATCTTTTTTGAGATGCAGTGACCAGAACTGTACACAGTATTTGAGTTGAGATGGCACCATGGAGCGATACAAAGGCATTATAACATTCTCAGTTTTGTTTTCCATTCCTTTTCTAATTATATCTAACATTCTATTTGCTTTCTTAGTTGCCGCTGCACACTGAGAAGAGGATTTCAATGTATCGTCAACGATGACACCTAGATCCTTTTCCTGGGCAGTGACTTCTAATGTGGAGCCTTGCATCACATAAATACAGTTTGGGTTTTTCTTACCCACATGCATCACTTTGCACTTGCTCACATTAAAAGTCATTTGCCATTTGTGTTCCCAGTCTCGTAAGGTCCTCTTGAATTTTTCCCAATCCTCTTGACTAGAAGCTTGTTATTTCTAAATTCTGAAGGGCTTTTACTGCAAAACTGCATTATTTGTGGAAAAAATAAGGTTTCTGTTCTATTGAAACTTACTTTCCACCCCAGTATAATTTGGTTGTTATGACCAGACTGGATCTCCTGCAGAAGGGAGAAAAATGGAAACAAAGAGTTTACTGGTTAGTGTCTAAATTAAATGTTAGCATGTTCATTTTAAGAACAATAATATGTTCTACTGTGGGAGGATGGCTCATTCCATACGGAGAAGTTCAGCCTTGACTTTACATCATGTTCCAAGACCTTACAAAGCTTAGTTACCATGGATTTTTCTGATAACAAAAAGCCCAGATTCTGACTTAGGCAAAAATGGATTCTAACTCAGAGAAATCAATTTTTGTCAAAAGACTCAAATCACAAAGGGGTCCTTTTAATAAGTTGTGACAAAAAGTGGCCTTAGTGTGCCCTTATGCGGGTCTTTTCTGTGTGCTAAGGCCACTTTTTGCCATGGCCAGAAAATGGCCATGTGCTAACGTTGCCATGGAGACTAGTTAAGCCCCAACCACCACCTACTTTGTAGGCGGTAAGAGCTCATGCGCTAATCCTGCACTAATCAGTTAGCATGTGGTAATGTAGCTGTGCTAACTGATTAACAAAGACATGCCCACTCACCGAAAAAATAAATTATATTTTTTTAGCGAACCAGTAGTACACGCAGATGTCAAAAGCATTGTGGGATGCCTCATTATGCTCCACAGTAAGCCATTTTATGTTGCGGTAAGCATACGTTAGTGCTTATTGCAGCTTGGTAAAAGGTCCCCAGCGTAGCCTATGATGAAAAATGGAATAGTAACATAGTAACATAGTAGATGACGGCAGAAAAAGACCAGCACGGTCCATCTAGTCTGCCCACGATAAACTCATATGTGTATACCTTACCTTGATTTGTACCTGTCTTTTTCAGGGCACAGACCGTATAAGTCTGTCCAGCAGTATTTCCCGCCTCCCAACCACCAGTCCCGCCTCCCATCACCGGCTCCGGCACAGACCCCGTATAAGTCTGCCCTCCCCTATCCTAGCCTCTCAACCACCAACCCCTCTTCACCCCACCACCCAATTTCAACTAAGCTTCTGTGGATCCATTCCTTCTGCACAGGATTCCTTTATGCCTATCCCAAGCATGTTTGAATTCCGTTACCGTTTTCATCTCCACCACCTCCCGCGGGAGGGCATTCCAAGCGTTCACCACCCTCTCCGTGAAGAAATACTTCCTGACATCTTTCCTGAGTCTGCCCCCCTTCAATCTCAATGATTAATGTCCGTGTATTCTCTCATCTGGACTCAACAGTATCAAAGAAGTTTGGCACCTTAACCTACCACCTTAGAAAATAATACTCTGAGCCCACTCTATCTGAAACCCATTCAAACGCCTGGAAGGGATCCTTGCAGGACCCTCACTAGCCCTGTATGCTTCTGCACCCAGGATCATGCCAAGTCAGAATAGAGAGGAGGTGTATACCAACTGGTGAGAGCATCCCCCCTTCTAGGGACGACTGTTATGGTACTGCCTGCCACTATATAAGTCAGAGACTCATAGGGCCGGATTCAGAAAATGGCGCTGAAAAATAGGTGTCGGGAAAAATCAGTGCTCAGCACTATTCTATAGAAGGAACTCTGAGATGAGCACCCTTTACAGAATAGCGCTTAGTGGGGATTCCCAACTTTGGGTATGAGGAATTACACCAGCTGAAACCTGATGTAAATCCTGGCATGTTGGGCGCAGATCCCTGGAATTCTATAACATTGTATGTATCTTTTGAGAATACCCCTGATCTACCCATGCCCCCCCCCCCCCGGTGGCTATGCTTCCTTTTGGGTTGCATGTTAATGGATTTGGGTGCCTAGGCTTATAGAATAATGCACAGCCAGATGTGCACACAATCAATGTTCCCTGTAAGCGGAGCACGTGAGCAGGTCATACATTTTAGGCGCATCGTTCACAGATTTTACATGGTTGCTCACAAAATTTTGTTTTTTTGTGCCGTATACAGAAATGCATTGCTAATGCTGGTGCTCAAAAATTGTTTGGTTTTTAAAACTTACTGCTCACACACAAAAAAAATTTGCGCACGCCAAGCCGCTCCTTATAGGAAACACTGCACACAACCCATAATTAGTACCAATGAACATCAGCAATTGATTGTTAGAATCCAATTACTGACGTTAATTGGCTCATTAATCAATTGGTTGTGCGCCCGTCTCTGGATCACACCCAAATTTGGATGCAGATATTTTGGCACCCTTTAGAGAATCTCGGGGATATTGGTTTCGTGCTGTGTGGAGTCAGATTCCGTCTTTGGGGCCCTGCCCTTGGGTCTTCCTTATACTTTATCTTGTGTATTCTGCCCCCACAATGTGAGTTCATTGCATTGTTGGATTTGTAGTTCCAATATGTAAACTGTAATTACAATTCTGAAAGTTATTGGTCGTTCCCCTGCATGCGACCCCTCCTCTCTTCCCTCTTGTAATTCTATTGCCTTTTTACCATATTCTTCCAACATTTATCATTTGCCACTGTTAGCAATTACCTCAACAGCCTGTGGTCTAAGGGTTAAACTGAAGCAATATCAGACAGACTCTTCACGCACCTGGACAGAACTATTTTGTTTCAACTACCCTTGATGCAAAGTATTTGTTTATTATATGTATTAAATAACAGTTGACAACTAAGAGGCTAATATTGAAGCGATTTAAGTGGGCAGGAGCCTTTCCTACCTGTTTAAATAGCTTCCCGCCACCTAACCAGGGATATTCAGTGGCACTTAACCAGACAGTGCTGCTATATATCCCCTGAGACCGCCAAAACAAAAAGTGGGCAGGTCATGGGCAGTACTGGGGGTGGCTTCATTTAGGACAGTGCAAGAGTTATCCTAAATAAGGCTGTTTAGCTATGCGGGTGCTGGCTCTGAATACCGAGCCGGGAACTGTATAACTTTTTTTTTTCTTAAAAAGTAGCCCCTGTCTCCTCCCCCCGTGCCGATGTCCCCTCTTTCCCTCCTTTCCTCCCCCCAGCCCGCATCAGGAAGACTCCCCTGCCCCCACCCCCTGATTCCCCAACCATGAAGGTAAGCCCCCAGGTTCACCTATATCCCTGGTAGTCCAGCAGGGTTATTGAGGGCAGGAATGCAGCCCCCCTCACCAGGGGCGTAGCCAGACACCCAATTTTGGGTGGGCCTGGGCCCAAGATGGGTGGGCAGAAGAACTCCGCCCTGTCTCACAAGTGATTTGGTCTCTACCTCTCTCGCCTGCATGCCATATGATCTTTTAAACATCCCCCTCCCCTGAATACCTTTTAAATAGCAGATTTTCACTGGCAGCGAGCAGAAACTAATACACACTGCTCATGTTGGCCCCACAGTCTTCCCTCTGATGCAACTTCCTGTTTCCGCATAGGCAGGAATATATCAGAGGGAAGGCTGCGGGGCCAGTGTGAATAGTATGTATGTAGCAGGCGAAGATCTACTATTTACAAGGTACTGTATGCAGGAGGGACAGTTGTTGGGAGTTTTTGGCTGGTGGGGCTTGAGAATCCCTGCCAGCCACATCATAGGGGTGCTGCTACTGGGTGGGCCTGAGCCCAGAGTGGGTGGGCCCGGGCCCACCCAAGCCCACCCTTGGCTACGCCACTGCCCCTCACTCCTGCCCCTTGCGGTGCCTCTCCTGGTACTTAGTGTACTACTGTGAGAGGTTGTGGCAGCCACTTTATAGAGGTACTGCAAAGGGCAGGAGTGAGGGGGCTGCGCTCATGCCCCCAATGACCCTACTTGGCAACCCTGAGACTGGGCCACTCCCCTTACCCAGTTAACAAAAATATGTAAATAAATGGATACAAAGATGCCCCATATGTTCAGCTTCTACCTGTTTCAACAGCTGCGTCATGAGACAATGATATTTTACTCTCTGTAGAAGATGGCTATCTTGGCAAACGAGCTGCAGCTACTTAAGTATCAGACTTGCAACACTAAGGCTAAAGTGATTGCAGCCCACTGAGAAAAAAAATGTCTTCAAATGTTCAGAGAACAAGCACTTAAGTAACCGTGGACTCAAGGCAAGAATAGTAACAGAAGGAATGGATAAATCATGTTCGGTGGCAGAACATCTTCACAATTGCCCCCTTTATGTGTGTTATGTTGATTTTTATTTGTATGCTTTTAATTATTTATTATAGTTATGATGAAGATATTCCAAACATGGCCATGTTGGACGTCATGTTTGATTGAAGCAATAAAGTTTTGACTTTGTCTATCTGCATTTGGATTCTCTGTTCATCCATTCGCCTGTTATGGCTCCTACCTTCTCCTATTTGTTGGTAAGAATTATGGTTAAGCTTGGATAGTACTTGAGTTACAGTGACAAGGTGGACAATACTCACCAATGCCTGGATCACTCAAGTCATGTAGCATCACAACAATAGCGTTGGAGACCATATTTAAAGGAAGGGCTGACCCATTGTGGGATAGTTATTTTAATGGTTTAATAAAAGATATCACAACATGCAGCATGTCCTTTATCTGAAAAATCTGTTCTTCATTCAATAATATTTCTGAAAGTATTGGGCAGCATGCAGTAGAATTCATAATAAAATAATTTATAAATAAAGAACACTCTGTATTACTTGGATGTCTCAAATTATTTATAGGTATAGTTGGACAGTGTTTAATGTAGATACGATGCAGGACCCGTACTTGTATAATTCAATATTTTCTGTATTGGTTTGGTCTAGGAAAGCAAAAAGGCAGACAGTCTGCAAGCTCAAAGATGGAAAATGTACGAAGCAGATCATTAAAAGACAAAACATAGTTTATTGATAAAAAACCAATTAGAATATATATATATATATACACTCAAACAGCCCGACACAGGCCGTGTTTCGCCCAACAGGGCTGCTTCAGGGGCTACAAAAGAAATAATATAATCAAATATAAACATATATATTGTTCATCACATACATATTTATCTGATGTCAAATGTTATTATCTAAAATCACATCATAAAATCTACATTAATATAAAAGTTAACATAAAAATATAATATACATAGATCATATAGTTCTTTATTGGTGTCATATATTTCATATACATGTTTTTCTTCTCTACTAATTATTATTTTTTATGTTATATATATTTTTTATGTTAACTTTTATATTAATGTAGATTTTATGATGTGATTTTAGATAATAACATTTGACATCAGATAAATATGTATGTGATGAACAATATATATGTTTATATTTTATTATATTATTTCTTTTGTAGTCCCTGAAGCAGCCCTGTTGGGCGAAACACGGCCTGTGTCGGGCTATTTGTGTGTGTATATATATATATTCTAATTGGTTTTTTATCAATAAACTACGTATTGGTTTGGTCTAGAACAGGGGTTTTCAACCATGGAGATAGAGCATGCAAATGTATCTCATGCATATTCATTGTGGGTATCCTGAAAACCTGACTGGATATGTCTGTCCTGAAGACTGGGTTGAGAATCCTTGGTCTAGAACATTTGAGTAAAATTGCTATTAGATTTTTATTTTATTGTAAAGATTTTATATGTTTTCATGTTTATTTCTTAATATATACATAGATATGACGGGTAGAGTAGATATTGAAAGGGTCCATTTACTGGATTGTATTGGCATTTATTGCTTTAAAATTCAACTGAACTGTAATATGCCTTGAACTACTTTTGGTTAAGCAGAATATAAATGTCTTTATTGAATTAAATTAAATGAAATAATGACTTTTAGGTTGGATTTAAGCTTGGTACTCAGGACAGTGACTAATTATGACTCATGTCATTAAATATATTCTTTAGACTCTAGCAATTTGTAGCGTGAGCAGAGTGGCTCTGAAAGCTTAAAGCTTTCTTCATCATGAACTGACTGTGAATATAAATTATAGCAAAAAATGTTACACATAGGGAGCTTGAGGAAAGCTGATTTATTATTCACTTTATGGCATTATAGTCAATCTGAGACTGGGCTGATGTCCTATTCAAACTGACCACATCTGGTTCAGTTTTGTGCTATGGCATCAAAAGTACTGTACTAAGAAATGGAAAATAAATCCACTTGAATCCAAATCAATGTGATGAGTTTACTTTAATTTCAAGTGACTACCAGATGGCAATGGATTGCGGTAATTGTATTCCAATTTGCTTAGAAAACTGGTGAATAATGCTATAAAGGTAGTACTCTAAATCCAATTGAAAGGACAAGCTTAATATGCAGGGATCTACAATACAAAATGATTCCCAGCAAACAAATGCTATATAAATAATCCAAGTGTCACCAGTGAGTATAAACTTTTTTTTTTTTTTATTTGTACCCTGTGCTTTCCCACTCATGACAGGCTCAATGTGGCTTAGGTACTTATTTGTACCTGGGGCAATGGAGGGTTAAGTGACTTGCCCAGAGTCACAAGGAGCTGTCTGCACCTGCAGTGGGAATTGAACCCAGTTCCCCAGGACCAAAGTCCACCACTCTAACCACTAGGCCACTGAATGTGGCCACACAGGCTTCTGTTTCTGTGAGTCTGATGTCCTGCACGTACGTGCAGGACGTCAGACTCACAGAAACAGAAGCCTGCGCGGCCGCATTGCTGATCTGCAGGGGCAGGCTTCTACATGGAATGTTGCTACTGGAATAGCAACATTAACATTCCATGTAGAATCTCAATAGTAGCAACATTCCAGAATCTCAAATTTTTTATTTTTGTTACATTTGCGCTTTCCCACTCATGGCAGGCTCAATGCGGCTTACATATTGTATACAGGTACTTATTTGTACCTGGGGCAATAAAGGGTTAAGTGACTTGCCCAGAGTCACAAGGAGCTGCCTGAAGTGGGAATTGAACTCAGTTCCTCAGGACCAGAGTCCACCACTCTAACCACTAGGCCACTCCTCCACTTTTTTTTAAAACATTTTATACATTTTTAAATGTTTTTTTTGTGGATCCTCAGAAGCCTGGCTAGCTAAACGCACATATTTTTTTTCAGATGCAAATGCTGGCCGTTCATCATCGATCTAAATTTTGTAGCTGTTGAACAGCTGCTGAATTACAAAGAACAGCAGTGGATTTACCGATTGCAGATGCTGCAGCCTAACGGACTGAATGCTGAACTGGAGTAGAAGTCTTTAGTTTGATTGGGCAGTTCTTGTGAGTGAATTTTTTTGCAGCCTATCAGAATGGGTTTTCTGTGTCAGAGACACTTGCCTGCCGCCATTTTCCCCCGCTGTTAGAAGAAGTGTTGCAGCAATGTGGTTGTGAATTTTGTCACCTTGGAAGAAAGAATTATAGTTTATTCTTGGATGTTTTCTAACATATTTTCTTCTATTTTTAGCGGACCTCTACCCTGATGAAGTAATTGAAACCTCGCCATGTTGGCAGAGGCTCCGGTTTTGAAAAATTGAAAGCTAGTAGCTTACTGGGGGGGGGGGGGGGGGGGGGGGGTTCTATATTTTCTGAATATGAGTTTTGAAGAAGGAATTTCTACAACATTCGGATTGATGACAAATGGGCAGCATTTGCATCTGAAAAAATATATATATCAGTCCAGCTAGCCTGATTTTTGAGGATCCACAAATTTTGTTTTTAAAAATGTATAAAATGTTAAAACATTTTATAAAGTTTATACTCACTGGTGACACTTGAATTGGATTATTTAACATTTGTTTGCTGGGAATATTTTTGTATTGTATAAAAGTAGTACTGGTATCTATCTGTAGGTATGTATGTGTATCAGTGTATCAGTATATCTATCTATCTATCTATCTATCTATCTATCTATCTATCTATCTATCTATCTATCTATCTATCTATCTATCTATCCTGTATTGTTACTAATAAATGCCTGGGCTATTATTAGAAACAATGGATTTTCTGAAGTCTAGGGTGGGCTATTAATGGAAGCACCATTTCTCTCCTCCACTCCTCCTCTGTGCAATGACCACCATTTTTCTCTTTCATCCTGCCTGCCCCCATGGTAACTGGCATTGCTCTCCTCCACTCTCCAGCCCCCCCCCCCCCCATATGACCGGAACTTACCTCTCCTCACTGTTATAGTGATGGGCTGGTGCAGGGCCTTGAGCATCTGTGCATGCTGAAAGCCCCACACCAGCTCAGCACCAGAACTGTGAGAAAAGGTAAGAAGAATGATCTCGTAAGGAGAGTGGAGGAGAGCAGTGTTGGTTACTTCAAATTTGGGTGAGGGTTATTATTGGAGGAATCTAAATTTGTCTTTTAAGGGCTTTATTTGAGGGGGTACTTGGTCTCCAAGTTTTAATGAAAGAGCTCAGGCTGTACACACTAATTCTGCCTTGCCATAGATTCTGTGACTGGTTGCAGGGGGCCTGGCTATTGTGGGATGGGTCCCTCAGTGATCACCCAACCCCTGAAGGGTGGCCTGGCATTTGAGTACCAGCACCTTTTTTGCTAGGAAAAAAACACACTGTGTGTGTGTGTGTGTGTGTGTGTATATATATATATATATATATATATATATGTACACACACACATATACACATCAGTTCATGAAAAAAATTTTTTTTAAACTTCCCCCGAAACTTTCTCCCCCCTGTTTACTTAGCCATGCTAGAGGCTGCTGCATAGCAATACCGACACAGCCCATTCAAAGTAAAGGGACTGTATCGGCATTAGCACACTGCAGTAGCTAGCATGGCTTAGTAAACAGGGTTTTTTTTAACTTTCCATTTCATGAGTAACTATAAGATTATAGTTTCACATGGGAACTAGTTTAGTAGATAAACAACTGCAGTATAACTCAATGCTTCTCAACCCAGTCCTCTTGGCATACCCAGCCAGTTAGGGTTTCAGGATATCCACAATGAATATGCATGAGATAATCTGCATATTAAGGAGGCAATGCATGCAAATCTAACTCATGCATATTCATTGTGGATATCCTGAAAACCTGACTGGCTGGGTGTGTCCCCTTGGACTGGGCTGAGAAGCACTGGAATAACTCATCTCTGTATTAAATCTTCAAGCAAGTCCAGAGTTTAAATAGAACTCTCTTCATCTCTTCTCTCATTTCTTTTAGGACATACAGACATAAGAGATGAAGCTTATTTACTGTAGAAGTGAAGGGGCTATAGCAGCCAGCTGAGAACCAGGGAAGCTGAGGTTAAATCTGTGGGTAAGTTAGTTAGTCTTCCATTGCCTCATGTATAAAATTAGATTGTAAGACAAGGAAATACATGCTACACCCAGTGCCATAGCAAGGGCGGCTGACACCCGGGGCGGTTCGCCGCTGCTCACCCCCCCCAGGTGCAGCAGGGCGCACCCCCCCCCCAGCGCGCGCACTCCCCCCGGAGCGCATTCTTACCATTAGAGTAGGAAAGGGGGCTGGCGGGAGGGCCGGTCCGCCCCGAGTGCACGTCGCTGGGAGCTGCGTCGGCTCTGCTGGTTCCCTGCTCTCTCTGCCCCGGAACAGGAAATAACCTGTTCCGGGGCAGAGAGAGCAGGGAACCAGCGGAGCTGGCACCCCCCCCAGCGGCATGCACCCGGGGCGGACTGCCCCACCGCCCCCCTTCCTACGCCACTGGCTACACGTGAATGTAATTCATTTTGAATTATCAATGAATGGTGTCAGCTAAATCCAAATAAATAGAGAATTAAGACGATGCTCTTAAGATCCTGTTGCTGAATTCACAGTATCAACTGTTGCAAAATGCATATTCTATACATGTCACAATATAATTTAAAAACAAGAAAATTAAACCTGTTATCTTACCGCCAGTTTTTTTTTCTGATTATGTTTCCCAGTATCACCTCAGCTCTGTGAATAAATAAATACTTAAATAAATTAAATCGTCACCATATCATATGTAAATAAAGATAACAGATTTATTTTAAAGCATAACACTATAAAATAAATAAACTACCGCATTCATTTAGGATAATTAAGGGTAAAGGGGGGGAGGGGGAGGGGGTCATGGATTTGATGTACTGCCTTTTCTGTGCTATAACCAAAATGGTTTACATTTTCATATATGCAGATACTGGTGTTTGTAGAAAAGCTTATAGAAAGTATCAGTCAAAGTATCACCCTTCTTTGCATTAAGAGGTAACCCAGACTTTGAACCTGGTTTGGAAGACTCCAGACTTCAGATCAGAGGCTGTAAAACATTGGGGGGGAGGGATACAATAAAAGTAGAAGGGAAGGGTCTCCCATCTTTTGACCATGTGCAGGGTGAATGGGGGTTACCTAATGGTCATCAGTACATAAGCACTGCCATACTGGGAAAAGACCAAGGGTCCATCAAGCCTAGCATCCTATGTCCGACAGTGGCCAATCCAGGCTTCAAGAACCCGGCAACCCCCCCCCCCCCCCAAAAAAAAAACAAAAAAAAAACTTAATTCTTAATAATGTTCAATGGACTTTTCCCTCAGGAATCTGTCCAAACCCCCTTTAAATTCTGTAAAGCCAGCTGCTGTCACTACATTTTCCGGCAACGAGTTCCTGAGTCTAACTACACGCCGAGTAAAGAAAACCTTTCTCCTATTTGTTTTAAATCTACCATATTCTAGTTTCACCTTGTGTCCCCTGGTTTTGTTGTTGTTTGAAAGTGTAAACAAACGCTTCACATCTGTCCGCTCTACTCCGCTCATTATCTTGTAGACTTCTATCATATCACCCCTCAGCCGCCTTTTCTCCATGCTGAACAGCCCTAACCTTCTCAGCCTTTCCTCACAGGGAAGTCGTTCCATTCCCTTTATCATTTTCGTCGCCCTTCTCTGCACCTTCTCTAATTTCTTTATATCCTTTTTGAGATGCGGCGACCAGAATTGGACACAATATTCTAGGTGCGGTCGCACCATGGAGCGATACAATGGCATTATAACATCCTCGTGTTTGTTTTCCATCCCTTTCCTAATAATACTCAACATTCTGTGCACTTTCTTAGCCGCTGCAGCAAGTGCAGCACTATTATGGAGTATTACAGGAAGGATTCAGGGGCCCTTTTACTAAGCTACATAGGCATCTACATGCACCCAACGCGTGCTAAAATGGAGTTCCCACCCGGCTACTGTGTGGCTCTTGCGGTAATTTCATTTTCAGCGCATGTCCGATATGCGCGGCCAAAAAATAATTTTTATTTTCGGTCGCGCATATCGGATGTGTGCCAAGTGGCATTTGATGCGCATACTACTACTTACTACTACTACTTAACATTTCTAAAGCGCTACCAGGGTTACGCAGCGCTGGACAATTTAACAAAGAAAGATGGTCCCTGCTCAAAGGAGCTTACAATCTAAAGGACAAAAAGTGCAGTCAAACAAATTGGGGCAGTCTAGATTTCCTGAATGGAGGTATAATGGTTAGGTGCCGAAGGCGACATTGAAGAGGTGGGCTTTGAGTAAGGATTTGAAGATGGGCAGGGAGGGGGCTTGGCGTATGGGCTCAGGGAGTTTATTCCAAGCATAGGGTGAGGCGAGGCAGAAAGGGCGGAGCCTGGAGTTGGCGGTGGTGGAGAACAGTACTGAGAGGAGGGATTTGTCCTGTGAGCGGAGGTTACAGGTAGGAGCGTAAGGGGAGATGAGGGTAGAGAGGTATTGAGGGGCTGCAGATCGAGTGCATTTGTAGGTTAGTAGGAGAAGCTTGAACTGCATGCGGTACCTGATCGGGAGCCAGTGAAGTGACTTGAGGAGAGGGGTGATATGAGCATATCGGTCAAGGTGGAAGATAAGATGCGCAGCAGAGTTCTGGATAGATTGAAGGGGGGATAGATGGTTAATTGGGAGGCCAGTGAGGAGTAGGTTGCAGTAGTCAAGGCGAGAGGTAATGAGAGAGTGGATGAGAGTACGGGTGGTGTGCTCAGAGAGGAAGGGGCGAATTTTGCTGATGTTATAGAGAAAGAAGCGACAGGTCGTAGCTGTCTGCTGGATATGTGCAGAGAAGGAGAGGGAGGAGTCGAAGATGACTCCGAGGTTGCGGGCAGATGAGACAGGGAGGATGAGGGTATTGTCGACTGAAATAGAGAGTGGAGGGAGAGGAGAAGTGGGTTTTGGTGGAAAGACAATGAGCTCAGTCTTGGCCATGTTCAGTTTCAGGTGGCAGTTGGACATCCAGGTAGCAATGTCGGATAGGCAGGCCGATACTTTGGCCTGGGTTTCCGCAGTGATGTCTGGTGTGGACAGATAAAGCTGGGTGTCGTCAGCATAGAGATGATATTGGAAACCATGAGATGAGATTAGCGAGCCCAGGGAAGAGGTGTAGATTGAGAAAAGAAGGGGTCCGAGGACAGATCCCTGAGGAACTCCAACAGAGAGCGGGATAGGGGTAGAGGAAGATCCATGGGAATGAACACTGAAGGTATGGTGGGAGAGATAAGAGGAGAACCAGGAGAGGTCCTCTGACTTGGAAGCTTGCAATCAAAGGAATGCAATTATAAACATGGGCACAGGGCTATAAGTTAATTACCAGTGCAGAAGTGCAAAAAAGGTTGTTTAAGATCATACGCAGAGTGTACATTACCAGTGTGAAAAGGCATCAAATGAAACAGGTGGATATAGATATTTGTAGATGAGGCACGTGGCGCCACCCCTTCTTGGAATGCCCAAAAGTTTGAGAGCTGCAAACCAGTGTTATCTAGATAATTGAGGATATAATTGGGTATGTGTAGTGGTGGAGGGGGTCGGAACCTGAACTGCGCCTATAGGGGGCACTTCTATAAAATGGTGCCTAAATATAGGTGCAACAAAGAAGAACGCTTAGCATTGGTTTTAAATGGTGTTAAGGTGCGCCTAACCTGTTATAGCACAAAGCCGCTTTGACTTGCCTAAACTTGGGCATAACAATGTACGCCAAGTTAATGGTAGGCATAAGCTGGTGTACCTAAGTGTACCTTGCAATGGGCATATCTGATGTTATTCTATATGGTGTGCACATTGCTAGGCTGAATGCCCATGACATGCCCATGCTCCACCTACTGGTACAGCCCACACAAGTTTTATAGATTAGTGCCTAGTACATATTTATTTATTTGGATTAATTTTCTGCCTTTTTGAAGGAATTCACTCAGGGCGGTGTACGGTAAGAATAGATCAAACATGAGCAACAGGCAATTACAACAGTAAAAATATTCAAATAACAGCACAAAGTATGGCAATGTCAACACAATACGTAATAAAACATTTTAATTGACAGCGAAGGGTATAAGGAAAGATGGAACGTATAGGTAGGTAAGAGAGTAAGAAGAGTTAGAAAGTAAGGTGACTAATTTAAAGAAAGTTGCATATGAGGTCAGAGAGATGGTTAAATATTATCTCAGATAGGATAAATATGTCTTGCTGCAGTATGTGCAGCCCATGTGTATGTGTGTAAATGCCAATTTCTGACATTATTCATGCATGTTGTTGTGACTATTCTGTAAATTAGTGCATGCAATTGGTGCCTAAATTGAGGTACCCTTTACAGAACTGCCCTTCACATTTGTTGGTACTCGGAAATTGGAGTGGGCAGAGGGACGGGAAAACATAAGAACATAAATGTTGCCATACTGGGACAGACTGAAGGTCCATCATCCTGTTTCCAACAGTGGCCAATCTAGGTCACAAGTACCTGGAAAGAGGGCAGTATCTAAGGCTCAGTAGTGATTAGATGGCAACACCAGTAATTGGGAAGCAAAGCCAGTGTTGGGCAGACTTCTACGGTCTATGCCCTGATCGTGGCTTGACAGGTTTGAATGGGCTGGAATGGAACTTTGATGACAACTTCATTAGTTGGAGAACAAGGCCAGTGCTGGGCAGATTTCTGTGCCCTGAAAATGGCAAAGACAAATGAAGATCAAGTATATATATTGTGAAAATGATGAGGCTACTGTGATGATGAAGCTCCCACCTCAGGATCCCAGGTCCCTCTTTCACTCAGGGTGAGCTGGTTCTCAGTATGCAGATTTTATGCAAATTAATCTATTACCCTTTTCTGCTCAGGGTGACCTGCTTCTCAAAAAGCAAACATAGTCAGCATAGTCAGGTCTCACCAATCAGGCTATTTTCAAACACATCTTTATTCCAGCCTCTGGGGCCCACTTCTTTTAGCTTAAAACACTTTCACAAGCTTAAACCGTTCTTCCAGCTTAACCATTTCTTCTTTTAGCTTAAAACACTTTCCCAAGCTTAAACAGTTCTTCCAGCTTAAACATTTCATTTCTTTCTACTCAGTGCAATCTTCCCTTTTAAACATTTCTTCTTGCACAGTTCAATATCCATGGATTTCTTCCCCCTGAGCCCTCTCACACAGGCATTTGGGCTCAGTACTAACTCAGTCCCTGGACACACAGTCCCTCCTTGTAGCACCCAGCTCGAGCCACACAGTCTCTTCCTCTGAGACACACAGTACCTCTTCACTGTTCTAGACACAGTCTTTTCACCACCAGGCCATAGGGCTCAGCCAGTACTTCTCATGGGGATCCCTCTGCTTCAGTTACCAGCCCTCTTCCTCAGCTGCCAGCTCTCCTCTCCCCCTCACAACTCAGGTGGGGTCTTAAGTGGTTAATGGCCAAACAGGACCCAGCCCATAACCTGCTGCACCTGTTTCTATCCCCAGGACTCTCCTAGGTCCTAGCGACCTCCAGCTATACCTCCCCTTTCTGGCTCCCTTCAGCAACTCACCCAGCACTTCTCCCTGGACATTTTAGGGGGTCCGCGCCCTCTAGGGGCCCAACCAGGGTAGGACAGCCTCTTCCTTATCACAATATACTACCGTGTTTCCCCGAAAATAAGACACTGTCTTATATTAAATTTTGCTCCCCAAGACCTGCTAGGTCTTATTTTCAGGGGAGGCCTTATTTTTCGGGGAAACATCGGGGTCACTCCCCCCCCCCCCCCGAGATTGCCGGCTCCCCTCCTCGATCGGTGGCTCCCCCTGCCCTCAGTCGCTCCCGGAAGTAACTAACCTCTTAAATGCTTCCTTTCACCATTCATCTTCGCACTCGCCGCAAGCAGCAGGGCAGGCCACTCCTTCCTTCCGTGTCCCGCCCTCGCCTGACGTAACGTAACGTCAGACGAGGGCGGGACATGGAAGGAAGGAGTGGCCAGCCTTGCTGCTTGCGGCGAGTGCGAAGGTGAAAGGAAGCGGTTAAGAGGTTGGTTCCGGGAGTGACTGAGGGCGGGGGGAGCCGCTGATCGAGGGGGGGAGCCGGCGATCTCGGGTGGGGGGGTGACCCCGATGTTTCCCCGAAAAATAAGGCCTCCCCTGCTAGGTCTTATTTTCGGGGGATGCCTTATATTTTCAAATTTAAGCAAGACCTCTACTAGGTCTTACTTTCGGAGGATGTCCTATTTTCGGGAAACACGGTAGTAAAAAAGCCCCGTTTCTGATGCAAATGAAACGGGGGCTAGCAAGGTTTTCTTCAGAGTGTGCATGTGGGAGTGTGTGTCCCTGTCCTCTGCCCTCTCTCCCTCCCTCTCCCCCCTTGGAGTCCAGTCCTTCAGTGTTAAGTTTCCTGCTGTTCTGTGTTACAGAGAGAGTGAGGGCATCTCTCTCCCCTCCCCCCTCTGAGTCCTTCACTGTTACAGAGAGAGGGATTTCGTGCTGTGCTGTTTTCCTTCACTCATGGGGAAACCGGATATCTCTGGCGCTTCACACTTCCGGCTGGAGGCTTCATAGAACGTTGGTCTTGCCTTTTATATATATAGATATGTAGAATCACATCATGATGAGACCTCGGGGGGGGGGGGGGGCAGTGGGAGCCGGGCCCCGGGGGCAGCCTTGCCCCAGGCCCAGCCCAGTCTCTCGGCAGCCCTGCCCTGTACAGGAGACTCACTCATCAAGCTCAATGTACAGATGCCCCTTAAGTGAAACAGGGCTCAGCCAAAGCAAGCAACCATTATCTTCTATCTGAAGCCTCATTCAAACTCTCAAAGAACTCTTCATTCCCTAGATTGTAGACTCTGTTGTTACAAAGAACTGCATCTTTGAAGAAGTCCACCCAACTATTTGTCTCCATTAAATTCAAGAACAAGTGGTTCGCAAGTTGTGATAAGAACTCTAGCAGATTGGCTAGCCTTTCGCATACAATTTTGCTATGAACAAGCTGACATTCTTCTCAGCTCCAAGGTCAAGTCTCATCAAATTACAGCTACTGTAGAACTGGTAGCCTTATTCAACTCTGTCTTCTTGAGTACTATGTGCAAGACATCCACCTGGTCCTTTCTTCATAAGTTCACTGCGCTATTATTAAGAATAAAATTGCAGAGCATATACAAAAACATGGACTGATGAGACAAAGTCAGCACGGATTTAGTGAAGGGAAGTCTTGCCTCACCAATCTAATGCATTTTTTTGAGGGGGTAAGCAAACATGTGGACAATGGGGAGCCGGTTGATATTGTATATCTGGATTTTCAGAAGGCGTTTGACAAAGTGCCGCACGAAAGACTCCTGAAGAAATTGCAGAGTCATGGAATCGGAGGTAGGGTATTATTATGGATTAAGAACTGGTTGAAAGATAGGAAGCAGAGAGTAGGATTGCGTGGCCAGTATTCTCAGTGGAGGAGGGTAGTTAGTGGGGTCCCGCAGGGGTCTGTGCTGGGTCCGTTGCTTTTTAATGTATTTATAAATGACCTAGAGATGGGAATAACTAGTGAGGTAATTAAATTCGCCGATGACACAAAATTATTCAGGGTCGTCAAGTCGCAGGAGGAATGTGAACGATTACAGGAGGACCTTACGAGACTGGGAGAATGGGCGTGCAAGTGGCAGATGAAGTTCAATGTTGACAAGTGCAAAGTGATGCATGTGGGTAAGAGGAACCCGAATTATAGCTACGTCTTGCAAGGTTCCGCGTTAGGAGTTACGGATCAAGAAAGGGATCTGGGTGTCGTCGTCGATGATACGCTGAAACCTTCTGCTCAGTGTGCTGCTGCGGCTAGGAAAGCGAATAGAATGTTGGGTGTTATTAGGAAGGGTATGGAGTCCAGGTGTGCGGATGTTATAATGCCGTTGTATCGCTCCATGGTGCGACCGCACCTGGAGTATTGTGTTCAGTACTGGTCTCCGTATCTCAAAAAAGATATAGTAGAATTGGAAAAGGTACAGCGAAGGGCGACGAAAATGATAGTGGGGATGGGACGACTTTCCTATGAAGAGAGGCTGAGAAGGCTAGGGCTTTTCAGCTTGGAGAAGAGACGGCTGAGGGGAGATATGATAGAAGTGTATAAAATAATGAGTGGAATGGATCGGGTGGATGTGAAGCGACTGTTCACGCTATCCAAAAATACTAGGACTAGAGGGCATGAGTTGAAGCTACAGTGTGGTAAATTTAAAACGAATCGGAGAAAAGTTTTCTTCACCCAACGTGTAATTAGACTCTGGAATTCGTTGCCGGAGAACGTGGTACGGGCGGTTAGCTTGACGGAGTTTAAAAAGGGGTTAGATAGATTCCTAAAGGACAAGTCCATAGACCGCTATTAAATGGACTTGGAAAAATTCCGCATTTTTAGGTATAACTTGTCTGGAATGTTTTTACGTTTGGGGAGCGTGCCAGGTGCCCTTGACCTGGATTGGCCACTGTCGGTGACAGGATGCTGGGCTAGATGGACCTTTGGTCTTTCCCAGTATGGCACTACTTATGTACTTATGTACTACTGCTTAGACCAGGTTTTCAACACAGAACAGTGCCTTCAATCAAGTGTGTGGGATAAACATAAAGGAATCCTGCTCAGAAGGAATGGATCCTCAGAAGCTTTAGCAGAGATTGGGTGGCAGCACCGGTGGTTGGGAGGCGGGGCTAGGGCTGGGCAGACTTCTACGGTCTGTGCCCTGAAAATGGCAGACACAAATCAAGATATTTCCAATTACACCAGGAGTGGCCTAGTGGTTAGGGTGGTGGACTTTGGTTCTGAGGAACTGAGTTCGATTCCCACTCCAAGCACAGGCAGCTCCTTGTGACTCTGGGCAAGTCACTTAACCCTCCATTGCCCCATGTAAGCTGCATTGAGCCTGCCATGAGTGGGAAAGCGCGGGGTACAAATGTAACAAAAAAAAAATTAATCAATTCATTCACAAAGTATATTTTTTGTTTTTTAATTTGCAGTGCTCAGTAGTGCTGTAGTGCCTTTTACCATAAACATGGAGTAAGACATCAGCTGCCAAGCATCACAGCACTTATCCTTCCTTCCTCTCCTTGTTAATTAAATAAATCTTGTGCTGACCCAGAACGATATGTATTGAATTAACAGTTCATAAAAATGTCTTTAAAACTTCTTCACTTATCTTTTTCTGGGTAGATGGCTGGGCTGAGTTTATACCATATTTCCCCGTGGGTTGTGTTTTAAAATCATCTTCTCCTCTCTCTATTCCCACAAATACAAATCAAGGTCAGGTATACATATAAAGTAGCACATATGAGTTTATCTTGTTGGGCAGGCTGGATGGACCATACAGGTCTTTCTCTGCTGTCATCTACTATGTTACTATGTTACTATGTTAAGTGGTGCTGGCCAGTCTTATGAGCTAATAACTCTTGCGTTTGATTGTGTGGGGCCTGTGGGCTGTTCAAAAAGAATAAAATACTTCAACTCTGAGCATCCCTAAGCTTTGAAGTCATCCATGTGTGTGCCTGACTCAGTCCTGCTTGTTGACTGAAAAAGAAATGTTGCTCACATACAGGGCTGGTCCTAGGGTCTCTGGCACCCCCCAGCAGACTATGAGTTGGCGCCCCCCCACCAATCTCCTTTCTCTCTTCTCCCACCCTGCCCCTGTCCAGCGATTCTCCTTCGCCCCATCCCCCACCATACCACGCCGCCCTTGGTACTTTAAATCTTTAATTTACCTCCATTCCAGCAGCCCTCGAGGAAATGACATCAGAAGGCGGGACTGCGGAATGAACTAACGAAGGGAGGGAAGGCTAGAGACAGGGCAGGGCTTTCAAATGACGTGGCTGCTGGAACTGAGGTAAATTAAAGATTTAAAGCACCAAGGGTGGCGCGGTATGGCGGCACCCTTGAAGGCAGGCGCCCCCCTGCGGTGCTTACCCCGCTTACCGGGTTTGACCGGCCCTGCTCACATATGTTTTCTGTTGCCAGGAGGATTCATAAGGCACACAATCCCTCTCACCTCCCCAAGAGTTGTTTCACTGGCTGAGCCTGGAACCCTAATGAGGAGCTGAGGAGATCACCGCATGCAGGAAGGGCCATGCATGCTCAGAACTTTTACATTGAGGTCTGAGATCTTAAGAGAAGTTCCATTCTGGTGCCATATCAGTTCTGCTGCTGATGTAAAATACTTGTTGCAAGTGACCATTGTTGCTTTGAATATTTCAACAAAAACAAGAATATTACTTTTAATGAATCAAGCAGACTTTACCGAGTAATTTTTGCACAACTTTCCTAGTACATCCTTGGTTTCAGGAACATGAAACAATTCTCATTTAGTCCTGTACTTTGCAAACTTCCTGATTTAAGTCACACGGGGAAAGCTCTGTATGGAGCAGCTTCCTTATTTTTTTAACTTTCTGCCAAATGGTTAACATCCAAAGGAGACTCACCAAAGATACTAGGCAGACAGAAGTGAAGGGGAAATTGGAATAACTGGGCCTCTAATCTCTAAAATCCCTGAGCCTTGTGAACAGGTGAATCCAGTGGCATAGCCAAGGGTGGGCCTGGATGGGCCCAGGCCCACCCACTTTTGGCTCAGGTCCACCCTTGTAGCAGCACACCCATGATGTGGCTGGTAGGGATTCCCAAGCCCCAACAGCTGAAAACTCCCAACATCTGTCCCTTCTGCACACATTTTCATCTGCAGCAAGCAGCGACTGCTACATACTGCTCACTCCGGCCCCACAGCCTTATTCCCGCCTATGCGGAAACAGGAAGTTGCATCAGTGAGAAGGCTGTGGGGCCAACATGAGCATTGTGCATTAGTTGCTGCTCGCTGCCAGTGAAAATCTGCTATTTAAAAGGTATGTGGGAGAGGGGAGATGTTTGAGAGAATATATGGCGTGCAGGCAAGACCAAATCACCTGTGGGATGGTGTGGGGTTCTTCGGCCCACCCATCTAGGGCCCAGGCCCACCCAAAATTCGGTGTCTGGCTACGCCCCTGAGTGAATCATTGATCCATGAATCTGTTTGACTGTAACTCTTTCCTGTGTTTCTTGAGTTTGTGTTAACATGAGTCACAGTGATCTAGTGAAGCCAGTCTGGTGAATTGCCTGGATTACAGTTGGAATTTGCTTATTTTTAATGCTGTAACTGGCTATGCACCACTAATATATAATACTGTACAAGTATTTCATAGTAATATAGTATATTTTGGCAGATAAAGTCCTGTATTGTTCACCCATTCTGCCCAACAAGACGGTCAGAGTTTATCTGGTTCTCTGCACAGGTTACCGAGGGCTCCCAGCACCCCAGCAGGTAAGAAGAATGCATCCGAGGGGTGTTGTGCTGCACCCAGGGGGATGTCGTGTGTCGTGCTGCACCCGGGGAAGGGGGGACGGATGACGCTGCACCCAGGGGGGGGGGTGCGCAGTGGCGATCCACCCCGGGTGGCAGCCAACCAAGGAACGCCACTGGTTCCACTTCATGATTAAATACTGACATACTAAAATCTCTATCTCTATTTTGGGGCACAGATCATAGAAAGTCCACATGACACTGGTCCTTCTTCCCAACTACTGGAATTATCATTAATGCCCACGCCAGTCTTGATCCTGATCAAATTTTGCCATTTATGGGGCACAGACCATAGACGTTTGCCTGGCAATGTTCTTATTCCCAACTTCTGGAGCTGCTGTGAAAGCTTGCTCCAGTTATGAGACCATTTAAGTTTTGCTTTAATTGGATTCCATCCTTTCTTCTGTATAGTGATCCTCTGTGTTTATTCCACACATTCTTGAATTTCATCACTGTTTCTGTCTTCACAACCTCCCCTGGGAGAGCATTCCAGGCATCCACTGCCCTTTCTAACTTAACTGTTCAGAAAGGGGAAAGGAAGGGAAATGGGACTTGATATACCACCTTTCTGAGGTTTTTGCAACTACATTCAAAGCGGTTTACATATATTCAGGTACTTATTTTGTACCAGGGGCAATGGAGGGTTAAGTGACTTGCCCAGAGTCACAAGGAGCTGCAGTGGGAATCGAACTCAGTTCCCCAGGATCAAAGTCCACTGCACTAACCACTAGGCTACTCCTCCACTAGCAACATTCCATGTAGAAGCCTGCCCTTGCAGATCAGCAATGCGGCCGCGCAGGCTTCTGTGAGTCTGACGTGCAGGACGTCAGACTCACAGAAACAGAAGCCTGCGCGGCTGTGTTGCTGATCTGAAAGGGCAGGCTTCTACATGGAATGTTGCTAGTGGAATAGCAACATTCCATGTAGAATCTCAAATAGTAGCAACATTCCATCTAAAATCTCCAATAGTAGCAACATTCCATGTAGAATCTCAAATAGGGAAAGGGAACTGGGACTTGACATACAGCCTTTCTGAGGTTTTTGCAACTACATTCAAAGCGGTTTACATATATTCAGGTACTTATTTTGTACCAGGGGAAATGGAGGGTTAAGTGACTTGCCCAGAGTCACAAGGAGCTGCAGTGGGAATCGAACTCAGTCCCCCCAGGATCAAAGTCCACTGCACTAACCACTAGGCTACTCCTACACTCATTCCACCAATAAGAGCCAACCTCATCAGTGATGTCAAAATGGCATGATTGCCTGATACTTGGCTCACTTCTGATATTGTGATGTCATAAGGGAAAGGGGAAATGGGACTTGATATACCACCTTTTTCTGAGGTTTTTGCAACTACATTCAAAGCGGTTTACATATATTCAGGTACTTATTTTGTACCAGGGGCAATGGAGGGTTAAGTGACTTGCCCAGAATCATAAGGAGCTGCAGTGGGAATCGAACTCAGTTCCCCAGGATCAAAGTCCACTGCACTAACCACTAGGCTACTCCTCCACTAGCAACATTCCATGTAGAAGCCTGCCCTTGCAGATCAGCAATGCGGCCGCGCAGGCTTCTGTGAGTCTGACGTGCAGGACGTCAGACTCACAGAAACAGAAGCCTGCGCGGCTGTGTTGCTGATCTGAAAGGGCAGGCTTCTACATGGAATGTTGCTAGTGGAATAGCAACATTCCATGTAGAATCTCAAATAGTAGCAACATTCCATCTAAAATCTCCAATAGTAGCAACATTCCATGTAGAATCTCAAATAGTAGCAACAGAATCTCAATAGTAGCAACAGTCCATCTAGAATCTCCAATAGTAGCAACATTCCATGTAGAATCTCAAATAGGGAAAGGGAACTGGGACTTGACATACAGCCTTTCTGAGGTTTTTGCAACTACATTCAAAGCGGTTTACATATATTCAGGTACTTATTTTGTACCAGGGGCAATGGAGGGTTAAGTGACTTGTCCAGAGTCACAAGGAACTGCAGTGGGAATCGAACTCAGTTCCCCAGGATCAAAGTCCACTGCACTAACCACTAGGCTACTCCTGCATGCCAAAGACATAACTCACTGATATATATATACAAAACCTATGGCTTTGGTTTTGTATATTTTCGTAGGATGTTTGCATAAAACTCTAAGATACCAGTTTGACATTTCTGGCAGTGTTCTTTTTTTTCCGCTCTGCCAACATGTTGGCAGCGTAATAACTAATCAGACTATTGAATGAGCACCCCAGTGTCTCAGAGGTGGCAAAGCCTTCAGGCAAAGTAGAAGCACTGTAATTAATGTATTCTTTGAGGGGGAGGGGGTGATATCATTGTGGTGCCCTTGACATGGTGATATATTGGTCTGGTGTTGCTATAGCCACAACATCAGTGAATACATTTCCCTCTATAGTTTTCATTCAAGATACAAAATTTATTGACCTTCTCGTGCTTTTATCAATGCATATATGTTATCAATATGCACCATGGTGTGCACTGACCCCTGGATTCTGTATATGGCACCAATATTTGGGTCCAACTATTCAACAATAGGGAATTTATTCAAAACCAGAGTCAGTTTAAACATATGGCTACATAAGACTCCAGAATATATGAAAAACCTTTTTTTTATTGACAATAAATGTCAATCAACCATACAAAACAACATAAAATACACTCTTACTTCACTCAAACATATGCATACTCCAGCCACCCATCAATATTTATAATAATAGTGCACAACGCTATACATATCTCACAAGATGTTACAACTTGTTATCAATAGAGACATTGTAAACATAGCAACTTAGAACTTGTCGACTTGATCAAAAAGTCCACCATTAACGCTGGTTCTATAAATTTGAACCTGCGTATGCTCTATATCAGTTGTCCTTCAGTTGACTAAAACGAGCTTAATACAATGTTGCACCATATGCGTATGCTGTATGAATATTCTTCAGACTACAGTAATGTTCCAAATTGATGAAAAATATCGCTGAGTTTCAGCAGGTGTAATTCCTGGCAGGAAATCGGCATTCAAAACTAATTGTATAATGGGTGCTCATTTTATTTATTAGGATTTACTTACCACCTTTTTGAAGGAATTCACTCAAGGCGGTGTACAGTAAGAATAGATCAAACATGTAGAAACGATCTATGCTCTTTCAAATTGTTGTAAAGTTTGCTATCATGAACATCCCAAATGGAGATATTGACGGGTCTTCTTCAGTAAGCATTTAAATCTCTGATCGTGCTATGCACCAAAAAAACAAAGATGAATGAAAAACCCCAGGATGCAGTGCCCATGACAGCAAGGTCATGATGGGTTTGGAAAGGGGCATAATTAAATTGAAAATACAAATCCAACTGAAGAAGCCATGGCAATTCGGGATGCAACAGAATGGTAAATATTTCAGAAAAGGTTGCTCTGACAACTTGGACTGCATACAACATACAAGCATAACTTCCAAACAACAGAGTACTCCATGGTTGGCTTTCTAAACCCATTAAGTGGTCACATGAATATTTTCTGTTTCTTGGTAAGCCTCCAGGCCTCAGTCACTGCTGGTTTGACATGCCATGTCGGCTGCTAGAGTTACACTAGCTGCTTCTTGGAAGTCCCCTCAGGTTCCTTCTTTGATTAAGTGGTTAAATAAGTTGTGGTATATTTGTGAAATGGAGAGACTGAGAGCTATTAGTGGTAAAACTTTATCTAAGTGGGAGGTGGTTTGGGAACCTTTTACTTCACATTGTTCATTTTAATTACAGTTTGCAGAAGCTTAAGGGGTAATGTGATGGGGTTGTATTTTGTTTTTTTTGGGAGGGTTGAGTTTTTGTTTTCTTAAAATTGTTATAAATTATGGAAGTTTCTAGGCTGTGTAATGATAAGTGCTTTTGGGACTTGTTCCCTTTTGGGAATTTTATTGCTGTTTAAGTTATATAACTTGCTGTAACTGCTATATTCTTGGTTTTTATATTGTCTCTAACTGTTTAATAAAGAATTCTTTAAATTTCAAACAACAGAGCACATCATTCAATGAAGAAAATGAGGGCATTGACCTAGGATAATAAGTCATGTCATTGACTATAAAATTCCCATTATAGAATAGCATTGAGTGCCGATTTATTTTTGGTGCTGAAAATCCTCGGAGTTACCATTGATCGAAACCTCACTCTTGAAAGTCATGTGAAAAATATAACCAAGAAGATGTTCCACTCAATGTGGAAACTTAAAAGAGTAAGACCTTTCTTCCCAAGGTCCATCTTCCGCAACCTAGTACAATCAATGGTGCTGAGCCACCTAGACTACTGCAACGCACTATACGCTGGTTGTAAAGAGCAAATCATCAAGAAACTTCAGACAGCCCAGAACACTGCAGCCAGACTCATATTCGTTAAAAAGAAATATGAAAGTGCAACACCCCTAAGAGAGAAGCTACACTGGCTTCCACTTAAAGAACGTATTGCGTTCAAGGTATGCACTCTGACTCATAAATTCATTCACAGAGATGCCTCAGCCTACATGCTAGACCTAATAGACCTACCCCTCAGGAACGCTAAAAAATCATCCCGCACATTCCTGAATCTTCACTTCCCCAGCTGTAAAGGCCTAAAATACAGACTAACGCATGCGTCAAGTTTCTCCTACCTGAGTACACAGCAATGGAACGCACTACCGCTTGAACTGAAAACTATTCACGAATTAACCAACTTTCGCAAATCTCTAAAGACCTACCTCTTTAACAAGGCACACCATGATAATCAAGAGTGATAAATGTAACACTTTTCCACCTTACCTATAAGTGGAACTACTTAACTCTGATCTCTTTTACTTGTTTGCTCAATCTACCATGCCAGGCATGCTTTATTTGTAACACAATCCGACATCTAAACCGTTAAGGCGACTTCCATAACGATACACTGTAAGCCACATTGAGCCTGCAAATGGGTGGGAAAATGTGGGATACAAATGCAATAAAATAAATAAATAAAATAAATATATTCCTATGGGCATCTCCAGAATTTAGCGTGTGCTAAAAACACTAGCATGGATATACTTTTGACTGGAATTTAAAAGGTCAACAAATATTACTTTTACAATAAAATAAATAACTTTCAATCCTCTTTACTATATGCCTCCCTGTCTCTGTTGAAGTTTCATTAAACCATAATCTAAAAAAAATAATGGTGAGTTCAAGGGAAATACAGGAAACTCTCATAAAATAGCAATGCTCAAAAACATGGAGGAAAAGACCTCAAAGACCGATACAGGTAATGCTGAGGCATAAATCTTAAGTACAACCACTTAAAACTGTAATCGGTCAAAAAGCAATCATAGGTCTGAAAAACCTCAATACTTGCTGATAGCTTTAATAGTGTCAAAAAATCTCAAGTCTCTTCAATAATATCCACCAAATAAACACAGTTTATCAAAAAAACTGAAAAACACACTTAATTTTAGGTGCACTGTAGTGTTACTTTTCACTACTTGGAAACATCACAGCACTGCAAACATCTGGGCTCATAATCCAAACATTAGGGAGGATCCAATCTTCAAGTGGTGAGGATCTTCTGACTCACTACACTGTCCCTCCCTAAATTGGCTAAGGTCGTTTCACAAACGGCTTCTTCTGGAGACCCAACCGTGAAATCGCTTGTGCTGTTCACTAATCTTATTCTCTATTTTTTGAACATTGCTATTTTATGAGAGTTTCCTGTATTTCTCTTAAACTCACCAATATTCTTTTTAGATTTTGACTGTTTCTCATATAGTGAAATTGATCGATTTTCCTTTTTTTGTCATTAAACCATAAACTATTTGAGGTAGAGGCCATTGTGATGACATCAGACAGATTTTTTTTTAATGTTAAAAATATATAACCCGCTCTATCTCAAATATTCTAGGTGGGGTACAAGCAATAAGATACAATAATAATAAACAAACCAAACAGCAAACAGGCAATACAAAAATAAAATATCATAAAGTACAATAAAAATATTAAATATCAGCAAAGACACTGTGACAACTTCAAAACAGTGTTACTGTCATCCATCTGAACATATTAAATACCATCAAAATCTTGCTGAAACAAATATGTTTTAAGAGATTTCTTGAACACCTCTAGATTTTTGATAGATAGTAAGTTTGTAGGCAAAGAGGCGCATTTTCAAAGCACAGGAGCCCTTTGACAAAGGCGTGCTAAAATGTGGGCTGCGCTTTTAGTGGGTGATTTTCCCTCACCAGGGCCGATGAGAGGGGGGGCCCGGCACCGCAGTTCCCAATCTCACCCGCCCTCGGCCCTGCCCCCGAGGTAGTCGCAGTCCCCACCCGCCCCCCTCCATCCGCCACCGGGCCGGGCCCCTTGCATTGATGCATCACAGCGCCTCACCTGTCACCTCTGTGACTGAAAGCGCAGTAGCGGCAGATCGGATTCGCCTCCCTTCGGGCCTTCCCTCCCTGTGTCCCACCTTCATCTGATGTAACTTCCGCGAGGGCGGGACACAGGGAGGGAAGGCCCGAAGAGAGGCGAATCCGATGTGCCGCTGTTGCGCTTTCAGTCACGGAGCAAGGTGACAGGTGAGGTGCTGTGATGATTTCAATGCAGAGGGCCCGGCCCGGTGGCGGACGGAGGGGGGCGCATGGGGACTGCGGGACGGCAGCCCGGGGGGTGGGGGTGGCGACAATGACCTTGGGAGCGACCTTGTCCCAGGCCCGGCCCAGTCTCTTGGTGGCCCTGTCCTTCGCGCTCAGGCCACCTCTTAGCATATTTGCCAAAAAGCTGAATTTGAATTTCTATTTTCAGCAATAATGGCCAGGCACTAAGTCCAAAATTAGCACCTGGCCAATTACTGCGTGAGCCCTTACCACCTCCTATTTACTTGGCAATGTGGCCACTCTGCCGATTATTGCCTGTTACGTTGCCACAGTAGAAAACAGAAAATTATTTTCTACCACGGTAAATTGCGCAGACCAACTTCAGAACTACCGCCAGGCTCCTGCGCTATCCCGGTGGTAGGGCCGATTTGGCACACGCTCCACCATGCCTTTGTAAAAGGGGCCCATAGTAACCTATGGAACTTTGTAAGTCTAAGTGCTTTGAAAATGAGTCCCAAAGTGTTCCATAATTTTGGACCTGCCATATAAAAGATAGTGTTCTGATACTCATCTAGTTTAAAAGAAGGAACATTGTTAAATCTGATTTGGGATTTGCTGGTGACACGATGTGTTGACTGACTGTGCATTGAGTCAAACAGCAGAGGACTGGATACATTCTGAGTTAGAGGACTGATTGCTGCTGAGGGTCTTCAGCACCCAAAAAAGTGACCGGAAATCACTATTTGTTTGGTTTTTGTTTACAAAATAGTTCTAAAGTAAAACTTTAAAGGTCAATATTCAGCTCTTAAATTTAGGCAACCTGTTATAGAAAGTGGGGGGTTATGCATCTATCTAATTGTCCATCTCTCTTATATCTATTTCTATCTATCTATCTATCTATCTATCTATCTATATGATGGATAAATACAGTAAGATAAATAAAATTACATGTACTTACTTTCCAGCGGCATACACTTCAGCTGTATCAAATAGATTTACCCCATTTTCATATGCAATTGTCATTAATTGCTCAGCAACCTGTGTGTCAAATATACAGGAGGAAAGAAAAGCATGGTAAAATAAACAGAAGACATCTTTTCTTGATCTTAAACCTCGAGTCTGTGCAATAGGCTATGTTGAGATACACAATGCCACATTTATACAGTATACAGTTCTTAAATACTGCATGCTTTTGTATTCAGTACATATATGTGATATCCATCTAAAGCAGAGGTTCTGAACCCAGTCCTTGGGATATACTCAGCCAGTCTGGTTTTCAGAATATCCACAATGAATATGCATGCTATAAATTGACATATATTCTCAGCCCAGTCCTCGGGACACACCCAGCCAGGCTGCATTTCAGGATATCCACAATGAATATGCATGAAATAGTGACTATCCAGCTTATTTTCGAAAGAGATCGCAGGGCCATCTTCTGACACAAATCGGGAGATGGCTGGCCATCTCCTGAACCTGGCCAAATCGGTATTATTGAAAGCCGATTTTGGCCGGCGCCAACTGCTTTCCATCGCAGAGCCGGCCAAACTTCAAGGCAGGGTACAGAAGGCGGGACAGGGGCAGGATAGGGGCGGAGCGGGGCGCGTGGACCCAGGCCCATCCCCCCTACCTGTTACACTTATGGTGGTAAATGTTGAGCCCTCCAAAAAACCCCAAAACCCACTGTACCCACATGTAGGTGCCCCCTTCATCCCTAAGGGCTGTGGTAGTGGTGTAGAGTTGTGGGGAGTGGGTTTTGGGGGGGGGGATTTGGGGGGCTCAGCACACAAGGTAAGGGAGGTATGCACCTGGGAGCAATTTTTGAAGTCCATTGCAGTGCCCCCTAGCGTGCCCGGTTGGTGTCCTGGCATGTCAGGGGGCCCAGTGCACTACAAATGCTGGCTCCTCCTACAACCAAAGGGCATGCATTTTGCCGGGTTTGAGATGGCCGGGCCCAGTTTCCATTATGGCTGAAAACCAAAGCCAGCCATCTCTAAACCCGGCGATCTCAACATTTGACTTCAATGTTGAGATTTAGCCTGCCCCAACCATATTTCGATAATACAGTTGGCTCTGCCACTTTGTGGAGCCGGCCCCGAAGATGTCCAGCGCCGTTCGATTATGCCCCTCCACGTATCTTATACTATTGCCCCTGAGAACACAAGACCTATGTTATAGATGCTGAGGACTATGCAGTGGCGTAGCTAGGGTAGTTGACACCCGGGGCCAGTCATTTTTTAAACCCCCCCCCCCCCAAATCCAGTACTAGGCATACCAAGAATACAAAACACTCAGGACCTATAGAGCAATTCTACCATACCATAAGCAGTCATTTCTACGAGTCACACAAGGAAAAGGAAAGCATCTTAAACACTACAGTGAGCACTAGAACATCAATTCACCTATTGTAAAACGAAAACAGACAGATTAGTACAGATCTTCGATCCTGCACAGTCAATGCCAACTGAAAGCCATGTCTTTTTCACAAATACAGATATACCCTAATCCACTATAGAATAAGTAATCATAAACTTTCTATTTAGACAAAAATTAAACTGAACCCCCGATGCCAGACTCTGCATACAATGCAACACCACAGAAACAGAAAATGTCCTCTAGTACTGTGCAAAATATAAAGACAGCAGATGTAAATTTGAAAAAACTAACAAATACCAATCACCACTTTACAAATTAACAAATAGAAATAAAACAAATAATATCATTTTATTGGACTAATACATTTAGCTTTCAGAGGCCAAAACCTCCTTCCTCAGGTCAATTCAGTATAGTACTGTTACAGTGTCCTATCCTGACCTGAGGAAGGGGGTTTTGTTCTCCGAAAGTAAAATGTATTAAAATTAGTCCAATAAAAAGATTACCTGATTTACATGTTCTATTATAAACATTTATTAACACAGCTACAATACTACTTTATCCTAAAGCAAAAAAATAAAAATATATACAGTGGGGGAAATAAGTATTTGATCCCTTGCTGATTTTGTAAGTTTGCCCACTGACAAAGACATGAGCAGCCCATAATTGAAGGGTAGGTTATTGGTAACAGTGAGAGATAGCACATCACAAATTAAATCCGGAAAATCACATTGTGGAAAGTATATGAATTTATTTGCATTCTGCAGAGGGAAATAAGTATTTGATCCCCCACCAACCAGTAAGAGATCTGGCCCCTACAGACCAGGTAGATGCTCCAAATCAACTCGTTACCTGCATGACAGACAGCTGTCGGCAATGGTCACCTGTATGAAAGACACCTGTCCACAGACTCAGTGAATCAGTCAGACTCTAACCTCTACAAAATGGCCAAGAGCAAGGAGCTGTCTAAGGATGTCAGGGACAAGATCATACACCTGCACAAGGCTGGAATGGGCTACAAAACCATCAGTAAGACGCTGGGCGAGAAGGAGACAACTGTTGGTGCCATAGTAAGAAAATGGAAGAAGTACAAAATGACTGTCAATCGACAAAGATCTGGGGCTCCACGCAAAATCTCACCTCGTGGGGTATCCTTGATCATGAGGAAGGTTAGAAATCAGCCTACAACTACAAGGGGGGAACTTGTCAATGATCTCAAGGCAGCTGGGACCACTGTCACCACGAAAACCATTGGTAACACATTACGACATAACGGATTGCAATCCTGCAGTGCCCGCAAGGTCCCCCTGCTCCGGAAGGCACATGTGACGGCCCGTCTGAAGTTTGCCAGTGAACACCTGGATGATGCCGAGAGTGATTGGGAGAAGGTGCTGTGGTCAGATGAGACAAAAATTGAGCTCTTTGGCATGAACTCAACTCGCCGTGTTTTGGAGGAAGAGAAATGCTGCCTATGACCCAAAGAACACCGTCCCCACTGTCAAGCATGGAGGTGGAAATGTTATGTTTTGGGGGTGTTTCTCTGCTAAGGGCACAGGACTACTTCACCGCATCAATGGGAGAATGGATGGGGCCATGTACCGTACAATTCTGAGTGACAACCTCCTTCCCTCCGCCAGGGCCTTAAAATGGGTCGTGGCTGGGTCTTCCAGCACGACAATGACCCAAAACATACAGCCAAGGCAACAAAGGAGTGGCTCAGGAAGAAGCACATTAGGGTCATGGAGTGGCCTAGCCAGTCACCAGACCTTAATCCCATTGAAAACTTATGGAGGGAGCTGAAGCTGCGAGTTGCCAAGCGACAGCCCAGAACTCTTAATGATTTAGAGATGATCTGCAAAGAGGAGTGGACCAAAATTCCTCCTGACATGTGTGCAAACTTCATCATCAACTACAGAAGACGTCTGACCGCTGTGCTTGCCAACAAGGGTTTTGCCACCAAGTATTAGGTCTTGTTTGCCAGAGGGATTAAATACTTATTTCCCTCTGCAGAATGCAAATAAATTCATATACTTTCCACAATGTGATTTTCCGGATTTAATTTGTGATGTGCTATCTCTCACTGTTACCAATAACCTACCCTTCAATTATGGGCTGCTCATGTCTTTGTCAGTGGGCAAACTTACAAAATCAGCAAGGGATCAAATACTTATTTCCCCCACTGTATTTACAGTTCGTTGTTTCTGCTTTCTGCTTTCCTCATCTTTTCACTGTCTTCCTTCTATCCAGCATCTGTCTTCGCTCTCTCTCTGCCATCCAGTGTCTGCCCTCTCTCTCTGCCCCTTCCATCCACTTCTGCCCCTTCCATGCACCATCTGCACCCAGTCTGCCATCTCTCTCTCCCCCTTCCATCAACATCTGCCCTCTATCTCTGCCCCTTCCATCCACCATTTGCCCCAGTCTGCCCTCTTTCTCTCTCCCCTTCCACCCACCATCTGCCCTTTCTCTCTGCCCCTTCAATCCGTCTGCCCTCCCTCTACCATCCATCCAGGGTCTGCCCTCCCTTACGCTCCCCCCCTTCTATCCCCTCTCTCTCTGCCCCCTCTTTTCAGCCCCCAGTTCCAGCCCCCTTATTCCACCTGCCCCTAGTTCCAGCCCCAGCCCACATCTCCCATCTGCCCCCCTTTTCAGCCCCACTATCCCACCAGTCCCCAGCCCTTTTCTCCCACCAGTCCCGAGCTTCAGCCCCCAGCCACTTCTCCCTGTCCTCTTTTCAGCCCCTAGTTTCAACCCCAGCCCTTTTCTCTCACCAGTCCCGAGCTTCAGCCCCATCCAGTTCTCCCTGTCCCCTTTAAAGCCCCTAGTCCCCACAGTTTCAGCCCCCTTCATCCACCACATGCCTTGCATCCCCCCTTTTCAGCCCCAGACCCATTGTCCCACCTGCCCCAGGCATGGACCCATTTTCCCTCCTGCCCCCTTGTCAGACCCCAGTTCCAGCTTCAGACCCCTTCTCCCATCTGAGCACTCCCCTCCCCCCTCCCCTTCTCCCCTCTCTGAGCACCCATCTGAGCTCCCCCACCCTCCCTAATCCCCTTTAAGCACCCCTCTGAGCTCCCCCACCCTTCCTCAATTCCCTTCTCCCCTCTCTGAGCTCCCCCACCCTCCCTAATCCCCTTTAAGCACCCCTCTGAGCTTCCCCACCCCTCCCCAATCCCCTTCTCCCCTCTGAGTCCCCCCCCCGACCCGACCCAACCCGACAGCTGAGATCCGTTCTCCTGCTGTTCCTACCCTGTCCTGCCTTTAAACATTTTTTTCGAAGCGCCGGAGAGTGGCAGGCAGCGCGCCTCGCGTCTGCCCTGCTAGTAAGGAAGATCTCGTCGACGTCGTCGTCCTTCCCACACTGAGTCCCGCCCGCCCTCGCGGTAATAGGAAGTTGCCTCAGAGGGGGGCGGGACTCAATGTGGGAAGGGCGACGACATCAGCGAGATCTTCTTTACTAGCAGGGCAGACGCGAGACGCGCTGCCTGCCACTCTCCGGCGCTTCGAAAAAATTTTTTTTTAAGGCGGAGCAGCGGGAGCGGAGCACCCCCCCCCCACCCGATGACACCCGGGGCGGACCGCCCCCACCGCCCCGCCCTTGCTACGCCACTGGGACTATGAAAAGCAGTACACAAAAATCTTGTAGGCATAGAAAGAAATCTGCTTTCATAGAGAAGCCTACTGCACAGTAGAGAATGACACGGGGACAAACTTTGTCCCCATCCCCACCCCATCCCCATGGGTTCTGTCTGCGTCCTTGCCCCATCCCCGCAGGCCCTGTCTCTATCCCCGCCCTGTCCCCGCAGGTTCTGTCTCTGTCCCCGCCCCACCCCATGGGCTCTGTCCTCATCTGCAGAAGCCTCAAACAATTATGATTTTATATTTAAATCTTTTTATTAAAGTATATCAATGGAAATAAAACAAAATAAAACATGAAAAAGAAAATAAGATGATACCTTTTTTATTGGACATAACTTAATACATTTCTTGATTAGCTTTCAAAGGTTGCCCTTCTTCGTCAGATCGCAAATAAGCAAATGTTGGTAGATGACAGTATATATAAGTGAAACATCAAAGCATTTCAGTGGCAGTCTAACAGGATGGGGGTGGATAGGTGAGAGACAGGGAGATATGCATAGAGACAGGAGGGTGACAAACAAAGCAGTACATTTTTATGGTTTATAATGGGCTAGAAAACCCAGATCTTTGTTAAGTCCTGTCTGGTGGGTGTCAAAATATTTAATCATTCTGACTTCAAAGGTCTTACGTTCCTGTATTGTTTTAAAGTTACCTTTCAGGATTCTTACTATGAAATCACTGGTACAGTGTTCTAGTTTTGTAAAGTGCTGCCCCACAGGTTTGACATCCTGGCTGGCACTGGCATTTTTCATATGATGTCTATTTAAATCTTGTCTTTAGCATCTGACTTGTTTCTCCAATATAGTACCCTTCGTCACATTTTTTACACTGAATGATGTATACCACATTGGAAGATGAGCATGTAAAGGATTCCTTTATGTTG
Source organism: Microcaecilia unicolor (assembly GCF_901765095.1). Classification (NCBI taxonomy): domain Eukaryota; kingdom Metazoa; phylum Chordata; class Amphibia; order Gymnophiona; family Siphonopidae; genus Microcaecilia; species Microcaecilia unicolor. Next base: position 185,700,240 of record NC_044040.1, on the reverse strand, counting down.
AATATTTTTCCTTTGTGAATGACTGTGGGGGTCCTGTGAAATGTTTTGGCATAGTTTGCAGCTGGATATATTGCAAGGATGTGTGCCATTCTCTTCTTTTTGAGTCTGCATTGGGAGCTTACTTCTAATTAGCTTGTGTTTTAAGTTGGGTGGCTGTCGGAAGGCCAGCACTGATGGGGATGGGAATATCTACTCTTTCAATAATTTATCTTCTTATGATTTTTCTTAATTTTTCCAGCTCTGGGTTGTATGACACTATAAGGGGGATTCTGTCTGTGGCTTTTTTTTCTTTGTACTGTAGCAGATTTTCCCTGGGTGTCTTGAGGGAGGAGGCAGTCAGGATTTCAAGGTGTCTGTCTCTGTCCCCTGGGTCAGAGCAGATGCGGTGGTATCTTGTGGCTTGGCTGTAAATAACGGATCTTTTTGTATGTGAAAGGTGGAAGCTGGAGTTGTGGAGGTAGCTGCATCTGTCTGTGGGTTTCTTGTATATAGATGTTTGTATATAGCCATCGCTGATTGAGACCATGGTGTCTAAAAAAAGGCTACAACCCCAAAATAATTTCCAAGAATATTGCCTCTTCCCTCAAGACTGTCTTTTGTGCAATAGAAGATGTCTTCTTAGAAGATGTACTGGTAGCAGGATGTACATCCCCCATGCAAATTTTGCTAGCTGTGGTCAGCATGTTGTTATTCTGGACGTGAGCCCTTGAGCCCAGGACGAGGCCTAGTATAGGATTTTGGCCTAGGTTAGACTGAACAGACCCTGTGCACCACCCCAGTCACCAAGCCCTGCAGACTCACAACAGCCAGCAGGCACCACCAGAAGGGGGAAGATAGAGCATTCAGGTGGGCCTCACGGCCTATCGGGAACCCACTCACGCAGAGACCAAGCAAGTGGGCCTCATGGCCGAACAGGAACCGAGTCACACTCTGGGAAGGAAGAAAGAACAACACGGGTTCCACATGGATCTGCAGCGCACACAGTGCAGGGTAAAGTCACAAAGGAAAGGGGGAGAGGCAGAAGCTTGTACAGGGAAACAAAGCTGTGCCACCGGCGAACAAGAATACAGGAAGCCCCAGAAAGAAACACTTTAGGCTGAAACAACACAGCACTCAAGGAAAAAGGAAACCAACTATAGGAATACACTCTAGGCTGAACCAATCAGCATACAAGGGAACAAGGCTGTATCTTACAGCACTCAAAGGGAAGGGGAGAACTACCTAAGGAATACACAGACTGGCCCCACAACCCCCAAGGGAAAAAGGAACTGCTAAAGGGAAAGAACAGGGCAGAGCTACTCCGCAGACAAGATAAGGGGAGAGTAAACAACAGAGGAAGCTGCCTAGACACACACAGACTAGAACAGGAACGCTGCTCTCCACACACAGGACAGCTACAGCAAACAAAAGAGAACTAAAATAAACAAACAGGAGCAAAATACAAGGACAAGGGAAGGCAGAACCACAGGGAGCAGAGCAGCAGCTCAGCACAACCAAGGGAACACCAAGGGAGAGAAAGCTAAACAAATAAACTGAAAAGGCAACAGCTTACCCAGACAGCACAACGTTAGAGTAAGAGAAGCAAACCAGGTGGGAGAAGTGAGGCAATCAGGCTCAAGCTGGGAATACCCAGCACACACACACACACAGAAACAGCAAGCACGAGGAGAAAGGCTAAACTCCCACATGAATACAAGCGCCCAAACACAGGCTGGCTTCAGCAAAGCAATCAACGCCAAAGCAATGATTGCAGGGGAAAGGCAAGCTTAAATAGATCAAGCTTCTGACGTCTGCTGGCTCAGCCCCTGACAAGCCAATCAGGAGTGAGTTCCAAACCTTCCCCTGTCTATCCAGCAGAATCATAACACGTTTGCTTGTTTTTCCAAAAAAATCAAAATATCGTTGTCTGCATCACTGAAACATAAATAACAGTCCGATTCATTAACAGGCTTCAATATAGAAAATGACATGGGGACAAAGCTTGTCCCCATCCCGTCCCTGTGGGATCTGTTCCTGCAAGCTCTGTCCCTGTGGTTACTGCGGGTCCCCATTCCCATGTCATTCTCTACTGCACAGAAAGATAGAACTCAGAAACATAGACAATGTCAGCAGATAAAGATCATATGGCCTTTCCAATCTGCCCATCCATATCAACTATAGGTGCTAGCCTCGGCAAATCCCTTGCTTTCCTTTAGAGAACTGCTATGGCTTGCCCCAGGCAATCTTGAATTCAGATACAGTCCTCAACACCACCACTGGGAGGCCATTCCACACATCCACTACCCTTTCCACAAAGAAATATTGCTTTAGATAACTCCAGAATCTGTCCGTTTTCACCTTCATCTTATGCCCCCTCATTTCGGAGCTTCCTTTCAATTGTGTATTTATGCCATGGAGGTATCTAAATGTCTCTAACTTATAGACCTATTACATAGTGTGTTATTTTGTCATTTCATCTGATTGAGACGCTTCTTTTCTTGTAATTCGCAATAAATCCTGTGGAGATATAGCAGAACATAAGTTATGCATAGATTATAATAGTGGATTGGAAATGTTCATATCCTAATGCGGAAGACGTTGTTATTCCTAAATTATTCATATAGCTTTTTCTTTGCTGAATGCCTCGCCTAGATGAAGCTTAATCGAGTGGGCTAAAGACTGGCAGATGCAATAACTCTTTATGATAGTGCAATGATTGAAAGCAAGGAATTCTGAACAGTGCCAAGAGTTTTCAAATCAACTGTCATTTGTCACCTGCAAGTGAAATTTCTGACAACACAAACAGTTACAGTTCATCTCTCCCTGGATCTTACTGATATAAAGAGCATCTGGTAGATCGCAAAATACGTCTAATGGCATACAAATTAAAAATTCCTTTTTCATGTCTCCCTCCCCTGCTCTTTATTTATAGCATCCCTTTGGTAATAAAACTCATGTTGTGAAAATAAGATGCAACTTGTTTGTGGCTCGGCAGTTCCAGAACTTTCATATCAAATTTGTTCTGTTTACCAAATTAAATCATTTTAAGAGCCTCACAATTGCTGCTTAGCAAAAATAATTTATGAAATTCCAGATGTGTTCTCTGATCACTGCAGGCAGGATGCGTTTTGTTTATGCTGAAAGTCACGTCAGGAAGAACATGGACTCTTTATGTTCTGGAATATAGAACTTTCTCTGTTCAAGAAACTGGAGTTATTTCATGAGCAGGAATAAACTGAAAGACAGTCAATGGACAGATGGCTCCAAAGTATTCACAAGCTTTACAATGTGACAACCTCCAGAGGGAATGTTTGACATGCTAAAAACTGTGAGGTTATTTTTTAATTCTGAAAGTCTACAATATTTGGCCTCATCCTGTCCAGAGTTCTGAGGCCCACTGATTCCCAAATGGTGCTGGCTGAACCCCGGTGCTCAACTGACCCTATCACAGTTTAGGGATTTAGCTCTCCACATTCCTCTTTTTTTTCTCAGTCTCTGTCAGGTACTCCTTATCCTTTGCAGTCCTTCTCTCTGTCCCCTACCTCTCCTGCTCTTCTCTCTGTTTCTCACTAGCCTTCTTCACTTTCCCTCTCTTGCCCTTGCCTTTTTTTTTGTTACATTTGTACCCCGCGCTTTCCCACTCATGGCAGGCTCAATGTGGCTTACATGGGGCAATGGAGGGTTAAGTGACTTGCCCAGAGTCACAAGGAGCTGCCTGTGCCTGAAGTGGGAATCAAACTCAGTTCCTCAGTTCCCCAGTACCAAAGTCCACCACCCTAACCACTAGGCCACTCCTCCACTGTTGCTACTATTGGAGATTCTACATGGAATGTTGCTATTCCACTAGCAACATTCCATGTAGAAGTCGGCCCTTGTAGATCACCAATGTGGCCGTGCAGGCTTCTGCTTCTGTGAGTCTGACATCCATGTAGAATCTCCAATAGTAGCAACATTCCATGTGGAATCTCCAATAGTATCTATTTTATTTTTGTTACATTTGTACCCTGCGCTTTCCCACTCATAGCAGGCTCAATGCGGCTTACATGGGGCAATGGAGGGTTAAGTGACTTGCCCAGAGTCACAAGGAGCTGCCTGTGCCTGAAGTGGGAATCGAACTCAGTTCCTCAGTTCCCTAGGACCAAAGTCCACCACCCTAACCACTAGGCCACTCCTCCACTCCACTTTCCCGTTCTCACAGCACTTCTTGCACCTGCAAACAAATGTACCATTTATTGAAACTCACAATTGTCCAAATTCTATAAACGGTGCAAAATTGGGCCAAATTCAGCGCCCAACTTTGAGTGTCGAATTCGGCACTCAGCTTTAGGCACAAGGACTTAATGCCAGCTGAAGCCTGGTGTAACTCCTGGCATGCAAATTAGGCACGGATCCCCATTATTCTGTAACACTGCGTACATCTTTTGCGAACGCCCCTGACCTGCCCATGCCCCTCCCATGACCATGCCTCCTAGCTAGGAAAATTACACACGGCTTTAGCTATTGGGACTGGCCAAATAAAGATAACTAAACCCATGGAGATATGGCTATCCTTTTGGCAAAAACAAACATGCAAACATTACATTACATGACACTTACATCCCACACGTTACCTTTAAAATTCAGTATGGCCCACAAATAAAAAAGAAAAGAACTGAAACATCTCCAGGAATTACACGACTACTTAAAAAAACATATATTTAGGCAACCTTTTTACTACAGAAAAAAAGCATACATATTTATGCTACCTAACCTCTTAAAATGTTTCTAAATAAAAACATTTTCAACAATCTTCAAAAAGCCATATAGATTGTTGTCATGAAATGCCTAGCCACCCGCTTGGGGTCACCCCGTGGTCTCTCAGGGGGTCTATCCCCAGTACAGCTCAGGTCCACCTGTGCTCTACAGTAGCACCCTCTTTCCACCAATTGGGTCACAACTGCCTCTGGGCGAGTCTCCCGTGCTCAAATTATCCCCAGTGATTTCTAGGTTACTGGGACCATACTCCTAGTGGTCCCACAGCTCCCAGAAAGCACTCACAGACCCAACACACAAACCACCAGGATTCTTTATCAGTCCAGACAGGCAGAACAAACAAACAAATGTGTTTATTTTCACACTGGAACAATGAACAAAAAAATGTGCAATTAGCATACAATTGCAGGTAACTGAAATATGGATCAATTATAACACTAACTAAATATTTGCATACTGGCTAAACAGTGCCTGGGAAGATCAGGATATATAATTCACCGAGCCTCACTGTCTCTCTTTGTTCCTTGCTAAGACTGAAGCAACAGCCAGCATCTGCTGGGTAATTTTCAAAACTCCAGGCCAATCAGAGGCCAGAACAGTCAAGTTTCAAATAAGAACTGGTTACATTACATTACTACAGACACTTCGTATTATCTGTGTGCTAAGAGAGATCAGTCATCTGTAACAGCTTTAAGCATAAACATGCACCATCTGCTGGCCAAACAGGAGAAATACACTTCAGAACATAAAGCAGAAAAATATCCAATACATTTTACAGGCTTACAACACACTGTTTCTTCACAACTATCTTCTAATATTAGCTGGTAAATTGTTCCAGTGTATAGCTGCCAAATATGCAAATGTACTAGAAAAAACCTTTTTATAGATCATCTTTCTAGGATCCGGAAATTGTAAAATTAAAAAACATCTGGATCCAAGGGAAATATTACTAGAGGCCAATCTGATTAAACCAGACAAGAGAAAAATAATCAGAAATACCAAACAACAAAGCTTAAAAATAACTTGAGCTTGCAAAGGCAACCAGTGCAATTGCACCAGCAACTCTATCAAATTTGAAATCGCAGCAGTTCATTATTTAAGAATTTACATAAATAGTTAATACATAGATAGTGGACCATATGAGAAAGTTTGGAGAGCTAAAAACTGCAAATTCTTTGCAAATGTATCCTTTGAGTGTTAAATCATATAGAAGCCTGAAATGCTGCCAGTTTTGTATGTTTTGGAGTGTTTGGCATATTTTAACATATGTGGAAAGGCACTTTCTATAGTACATCTAAGTCGGATTTTGGATGTTTTGCGCTAAAAGTATTAAATCCGAATAGGAAATATACCCATTTTTGAAAATACCATTTTGAACAAGGTTTTGTGCTTTGTGCGTTTATCTTTGGCAATTTAAAAAAAAAAACCCGCACAAACCAAAAACACACAAAACCATTGGGATGTAGGAGGGGGGCCAACATTTTTAGCAGACTGGTCCCCCAGACATCCCAGGAGAGCAGTGGGGCACCCTAGGGGGCACTGCTATAGACTTCATATAAATGCTCCAAGGTACACATCTCACCGTTGCTTCCTTATCTTGTCTGCTGAGCCTTCCAAAACCCACCCAAAATCCACTACCCCAAACTGTACACCACTACAATAGCTCTTATGGGTAAAAGTGGCACCTATATTTACAGTGGGTTTCTGGTGAGTTTTGGAGGGCTCACAGTTTCCACCACAAGTACAGTGGGGGAAATAAGTATTTGATCCCTTGCTGATTTTGTAAGTTTGCCCACTGACAAAGACATGAGCAGCCCATAATTGAAGGGTAGGTTATTGATAACAGTGAGAGATAGCACATCACAAATTAAATCCGGAAAATCACATTGTGGAAAGTATATGAATTTATTTGCATTCTGCAGAGGGAAATAAGTATTTGATCCCCCACCAACCAGTAAGAGATCTGGCCCCTACAGACCAGGTAGATGCTCCAAATCAACTCGTTACCTGCATGACAGACAGCTGTCGGCAATGGTCACCTGTATGAAAGACACCTGTCCACAGACTCAGTGAATCAGTCAGACTCTAACCTCTACAAAATGGCCAAGAGCAAGGAGCTGTCTAAGGATGTCAGGGACAAGATCATACACCTGCACAAGGCTGGAATGGGCTACAAAACCATCAGTAAGACGCTGGGCGAGAAGGAGACAACTGTTGGTGCCATAGTAAGAAAATGGAAGAAGTACAAAATGACTGTCAATCGACAAAGATCTGGGGCTCCACGCAAAATCTCACCTCGTGGGGTATCCTTGATCAAGAGGAAGGTTAGAAATCAGCCTACAACTACAAGGGGGGAACTTGTCAATGATCTCAAGGCAGCTGGGACCACTGTCACCACGAAAACCATTGGTAACACATTACGACATAACGGATTGCAATCCTGCAGTGCCCGCAAGGTCCCCCTGCTCCGGAAGGCACATGTGACGGCCCGTCTGAAGTTTGCCAGTGAACACCTGGATGATGCCGAGAGTGATTGGGAGAAGGTGCTGTGGTCAGATGAGACAAAAATTGAGCTCTTTGGCATGAACTCAACTCGCCGTGTTTGGAGGAAGAGAAATGCTGCCTATGACCCAAAGAACACCGTCCCCACTGTCAAGCATGGAGGTGGAAATGTTATGTTTTGGGGGTGTTTCTCTGCTAAGGGCACAGGACTACTTCACCGCATCAATGGGAGAATGGATGGGGCCATGTACCGTACAATTCTGAGTGACAACCTCCTTCCCTCCGCCAAGGCCTTAAAAATGGGTCGTGGCTGGGTCTTCCAGCACGACAATGACCCAAAACATACAGCCAAGGCAACAAAGGAGTGGCTCAGGAAGAAGCACATTAGGGTCATGGAGTGGCCTAGCCAGTCACCAGACCTTAATCCCATTGAAAACTTATGGAGGGAGCTGAAGCTGCGAGTTGCCAAGCGACAGCCCAGAACTCTTAATGATTTAGAGATGATCTGCAAAGAGGAGTGGACCAAAATTCCTCCTGACATGTGTGCAAACCTCATCATCAACTACAGAAGACGTCTGACCGCTGTGCTTGCCAACAAGGGTTTTGCCACCAAGTATTAGGTCTTGTTTGCCAGAGGGATCAAATACTTATTTCCCTCTGCAGAATGCAAATAAATTCATATACTTTCCACAATGTGATTTTCCGGATTTAATTTGTGATGTGCTATCTCTCACTGTTACCAATAACCTACCCTTCAATTATGGGCTGCTCATGTCTTTGTCAGTGGGCAAACTTACAAAATCAGCAAGGGATCAAATACTTATTTCCCCCACTGTATAACAGGTGGGGGAGGTATGGGCCTGGGTCCTCCTGTCTACAGTGCACTGCACCCACCACCACACTATTCCAGTGACCTGCATGCTCTCTAATAGACCTGGCTATAATATCTGAGGCTGTTATAGAGGCTGGCGAGTTCTATTTTTATTCACATTTTGGGGGGTGGGTGGGAGGGGGTCAGTGGCCACTGGAGGAGTAGGGGGGGGGTCATCCAGTGGCCACTGGAGGAGTAGGGGGGGGTCATCCCTCAATCCTTCCAGTAGCCATCTGGTCATTTATGGCACCTTTTTGTGTCTTATTTGTTAGAAAAACAAGTCTAGACCAAAACATTGAATTTTTGTCCTAGACGTTTTGGTTTTGGTCCACTTTGGCTGTAAAATGTCCAAGGGTTAGGCACACCCTAATCCTGCCTTTGAAACGCCCCCGACATGCCCCCTTGTGATTTGGATGCACTGCAAACGAAATACATAGAAGGATGTCTGCAAAACAGGTTTTCGAAAATACCGATTTGGACGTTTTGAGAAGAAATCTATCCAAATGGTGCTTTATGACACTTTTTGGACAAGGCCGTATCTTGTTAAGGATGTAAAAACAATTGAAGCGGTGCAAAGAAAAGCTACGAAAATGGTATGGGATTTGCGTTACAAGACGTATGAGGAAAGACTTGCGCACCTGAACATGTATACCCTGGAGGAGAGGAGAAATAGGGGTGATATGATACAGACGTTCAAATATTTGAAAGGTATAAATCCGCAAACAAACCTTTTCCAGAGAGGGGAAGGTGGTAAAATGAGAGGACATGAAATGAGATTGAAGGGGGGCAGACTCAAGAAAAATGTCAGGAAGTATTTTTTCATGGAGAGAGTGGTGGATCATTGGAATGCCCTCCCACGGGAGGTGGTGGAGATGAAAATGGTAACGGAATTCAAAAATGTGTGGGATAAACATAAAGGAATCCTGTTCAGAAGGAATGGATCCTCAGAAGCTTAGCCGAGATTGGGTGGCAGAGCCGGTGGGGGGAGGCGGGGCTGGTGGTTAGGAGGTGGGCCTTGTTCTGGGTAGACTTCTATGGTCTGTGCCCTGAAAATGGCAGAAACAAATCAAGGTCAGGTATACACATAAAGTAGCACATATGAGTTTATCTTGTTGGGCAGACTAGATGGACCGTACAGGTCTTTTTCTGCTGTCATCTACTATGTTACCACGTTATTATGTTTCTCTTTCGAAAACGAGCCCCCTAGACTCCCTGTCTGAAAAAAATATTCAAAGCTTAATATATCAGCCTTTTAGACCCATAAATGAACTAAAACCCACACTGCAGATTCCCTACTGCATTTCTGCAGGCTGAGTGTTTGCTTCAATGAATAAATAATGGACGATTATCTAGGATCTAATTAGTTGGCCCAGATTCTGTTTCATACAGTTTATGAAATAGATTGGTCCTTCAACAAATTGGCCATGCTCATGCAACTGCCCATGAGAACAGAGTTATTATTACATTTTTAAAGTGCTGTCATTATTAAAGAGTATTAATGCACCCATACAAAATCACAACCATTAATCATATACAGATGGTTATCACTTACCACGCAAACAAGAGAAACGAAATAATTGTGTCAATGTTTCCGTATCTGACTCATTAAAATAACAGGCAATAGATAATTTTTGTGGCATCTTCTAGAGCTATCAGTCAACTTTTCCATTTCTATCGCCTCCTAACAAATCTTACAACGGTCAAAATGTGATGAACTACCTGGATCTTTCCAGTTTCTAACAATGGCCACACTATCTGCAATCAATAAGTGATTAATACATTTGATTATCTGCACGGGAGTATTGCTTAAAGTGTAGCTGCCTGTCATCCGGGATGAATACTTTAGTGTTATCTACAATGAAACATCTAACTATTAACAAGAAAGATTAATCCAGAAACATGCATTCAATATATGGGGATTTGAAATCAAGTGCCTACATCCTATTCAACAGAGGTTAGCAGCAGTCTTTGAGAAGTGAATCAGTTTAAGAGCCTAATAATGCATCATTGTAATTTTGGATTAATGTTTGATATAAGCAGTAGGCGTCAGATAGTTGCATGTCTTTGCCTGTGTTTGGGAAGGTTGTGATTATGATAGCTATTCATAGTATGCAAAATTCTGGATGTTTCAAATGCTTCTCTGTACTGAGTTTCAAAGGGAGCAGCAGTCTGTGGCCCATGGCTGATGATTGTATTTAAACTAGAGCGTCCCAAACTGTGGGTCAAGACCCCAAATGAGGTCACAAAACCTGCCTTTGGAGTCACGACTTAGGTGAGCTCTCCATGGATGCATCATTATTCTGCACCTCCAGGGGAGCCACACAATTTTCTTGGGCCACAATAATGGGGTCACAGCCTGATTTAAAGTAAGGGTGTGCAGGCCAAAAGTTTTCTTTTAGTTTCCATATTGTTTACACATATTTTTGTTTTGTTCTGTTAAAGAAAAAAAAGTATTTCATGGGTATCATAAATAGTGTGCATTATCCAGCACTGCACACAATTCATGAAATGTGCACATTCTTTTTCAAGAATATGCACTATTAATGACACAGGAAACAAATCTGAAATGTCACCTTTTTCCTGTAGTTTTGGGCTAAAAACTACATGAAATGATATAGGAAATGTAATTTCAAATAAATGCACATCTCTAATCTAAACTACTATGCAATTGTGTATTGTAGCTTGATTTGCATTTAGGGGTATAGTTATCAACATGGGTTACTGTTAAGACAGGTTATTTTACCACTAACTCCTGCTATTTTAGCACAGGCCCCATTTTATACACTGAGACCTAGGGGTTCTTTACCAAGCTGCGGTAAAAAGGACCCTGCGCTAGCGGCGGGGACTGTTTTTGCCGTGCGCTGAGGCCCTTTTTACAGCAGCGGGTACAAAGGCCAAAAAAAGACATGGCCGTGTGGTAATATTGCTCTTCTTGCATGGCCATGCCGGGGGAGGGGGGAGGGAGCACTTCGCCACCCATTGAGATGGCAGTAAGGGCTCCTGATTTTCCCTAACATGAGAAATGGCACATGCTAGGGCTAGAACTACTACTGGCTCCTGTGTTGGGCTGGTGGTAGCTCCAGATTAGCGTGCGGTAAGCCCAAGTTGGGTTTACCGCCGCTTTGTAAAAGGGCCTCTTTATGATTTGTACCTAAAATGCTCTAAGCCTTTTTAGGCTTCCTGTAAGAAATATAAAGACAGGGTATTTAGAGGCCCTTTTACCAAGCTTGGTAAGCACTAATGCATGCTTACTGCAGCTTAAAATGGCATAATGCACACTGAGTTATCCTGAGGTAAGGTGCACATATTTATTTATTTATTGCATTTGTACCCCACATTTTCCCACCTATTTGCAGGCTCAATGTGGCTTACATAGTACCGTCAAAGGTGTTTGCCCAGTCAGTGGATAACAAATACAAAGTTGTATAGTGATCGTATGAGGTATAAGTGGAGGGTCGGAATGGATGAAGATTGCGTGTTGTCCTGTTCGATCATAGTCATGCTGTGTTGGTAGGTGAAGAGGGTTACGTGGGGTCGTTGGGGTAGGCCTTTTTGAAGAGGTTGGTTTTTAGTGATTTCCTGAAGTTCAAGTGGTCATGGATTGTTTTCACAGCTTTTGGGAGCCCATTCCATAGTTGTGAGCTTATGTAAGAGAAGCTGGCTGCATAAGTTGTTTTGCATTTCAGTCCTTTGCAATTTGGGTAGTGTAGGTTTAGGTAGGATCTTGATGATCTGACTTTGTTTCTTAATGGTAAGTCTATGAGGTCTATCATGTATTCTGGGACTACGCCGTATGCACACGATACTCATGCTCTAAAAATCATTTTATTTTTTTTAGCTGAGACGGCAAGTCTGGGGCAGACAATGGGCATTTCTGCTCTACGTGTCAGCATTGCCACGTGTTAATTTATTAGTGCATGATTAGCAAGTGAGCCCTTACCGTCTACAAAATAAGTGGTTGTAAGGGCTCACATGCTAAGTTTTGTTAACTGCCATTAAATTGGAAAATGGACATTGTCTGCAAGAAAAAGTGACTTTTTAGCACACGGTTAAGAGCCACGTAAGAGTATACTAAAGACCACATTGTACCGCTGCTTTGTAAAAGGGCCCGAAAGTGTACATAATCCAGTTTTCCTTGGAAAGAGGACCACTTATGCATGTAGGAGTGTTTTTACTTCTGAACTCTAATTCAGCAATAATCACTCAATACTTAATGTGGATTAATATAGTTCCTCCTGTGGATGTCTCGCAAGACAACTTTCTTAAGGACTCCTTTCACAAAGCCACGTGGCAAATGCGACAAAGCCCATTCAATTCCTATGGGCTTCGTCATATTTGCTGTGCCAGAACCACTGGCTTTGTAAAAGAAGCCCTAATTTTCTTAGTGCAATCGGTATGGTATGACTGTGAAGGTACATGAAGAGGGGACTGTTGGATATACTGAATAACTTGATCAATTTGTCACATATGCAAACACTTTTTCATCCATATTCAAAAATGTGTGTGCAGTCATTATTGGGTGCTTCCCATATAAATCCTTTTTTTTTCTTTTTTAAATTTTTATAAAATACTGGGTTGCCAAATGTATACATTTTTAAATGCAGAATTCATTGTTCACCCAAAATATATTTGCTTACCAAAAAAAGAGGCAGGGGCATTTGAGCTTGGGGCCTATATCTATCTAGGTTGATTTAGGTTGATTGCATAAATAGAAGTCCTAAATTTAAATTGACAAGTTAGGATAGGGTTACTAAAAATTGGACATAAAGATAAATAAAAAATCATCTGCTTAGCTCTATGTGGGGGGGGGGGGGGGGCATATCTTTGAATATTGAACCCCTTGTTTTCAAATGCATAATCAAGATACGTGAAGAAGGTGAAGTGGAACAAAATTTAAGGACATACCAAGTCCTCAAAGTCATGATATGTATGACTACTACTTATTTGGGATTTGAGCCTCTACCAAGCTTTCAGTGGTGGGCATAATAGAACAATAAATGAGCTAGGGATTTCACTCAGTATGAAGGATGGAAGTAGAAGCCATCACCAGTTCCATATTCACTCAATGAAATAGTACATTTTTCCTTTGAAGTGGCCTGTCAAGCATTACAGATTAAAGTCTGGGAAAGTGAAGCCTCCCATATGAACTGGGAAGGTTGGAGTCAATAGCTTAACTTTAAGCCCTTTCCTTTTCAAGGTAATGACATTAAGATGTTTAAATAATTCTAGGGAGCGTAATATGAGAAATATTCAACAGTGTAGACAGCCAATTTATCTTTACTCATTTGAGTGTATCTACCTAACTGACATAATCATTACCTGTTCATTACCTAATTGAGATGGTTGGGGGTAAGAGGGAATTTCAGCTGAAACAAGGAACCATTATTGCTTTATGGTTTTAAGATACAACAGATGGTCACCTTGAAAGATCCTGATATGTAGTACTCAACTGATGCCTCTTAAAGCAGCAGAATTGGGCCCAATAATGATTTAGGAAAAATGAAGATGTTTGATGAAAACTATAGCGAAAGGGATGATATTCAAAAGTATTTACCTCATAACCCCCCCCCCCCCCCCACACACACGTTTACTAAGCTGCACAGCAATGTCGACCCAGCCAATTCAAACTGAATATGCCGTGTCGGCATTTACTAGCACGCCTTAGTAAACAGGGGGGTACATTTGGAAATTAACCAGATAAATCTTTGCATTTACCACCATTCCTGGGTGGACATCCAGGAATGGTAAATGCATTTAAAACTGAGGAGGATTCAAAGTTCATGGCATGGCAAGTGCAGGCTTAAAAGTTAGTGAGAGAGTGACAATATTTAGATGTCATTTGGTTATAATTAACCAGATAAGCTAGTCACGGGTATAGCAGACCTACGACATCTGGATTAAGTTATCCACATATTTTTAACTGGTTATATTCAACATCACTGACATATCCAGATACCTTTATAAATATTTGGTTAAAGGTATCTGGATAATGTTATTGAGATATATCTTTTGGACATCTTTTGGTTGAATATTTTAAATTATGTTACATTGTAATTTTTGCTTTTCCTTGCTCATTTAGAATAATCTGCTGTCCATTGCAATGATAACATCAATTCCATCTTGCTATCATGCACACATTTAGCTTTGGGCGTGATTAATTGGCTGTTCTCATAGTATATTTCAGCCATCTGATAGAGCTTTACAATCTTACTAATACATAAGTACATAAGTAATGCCACACTGGGAAAAGACCAAGGGTCCATCGAGCCCAGCATCCTGTCCACGACAGCGGCCAATCCAGGCCAAGGGCACCTGGCGAGCTTCCCAAACGTACAAACATTCTATACATGTTATACACACAGTGTCCATTAGATTGTAAGCTCCTTTGAGCAGGGACTGTCCTTCTTTGTTAACTGTACAGCGCTGTGTAACCCTAGTAGCGCTTTAGAAATGTTAAATAGTAGTAGTAGTACATGTTATTCCTGGAATTGTGGATTTTTCCCAAGTCCATTTAGTAGTGCTCATCATAAATGAAAGAAACAAAAAGCGTTCAAGCCATATGTGTTCGTCTTCTTGCATACGTTATTGGCATAGGCATGTAGAGATTGCAGAGTATTGTATGGGTATACACAAAGGTAATAATCAATTGACATATCCACTGATATACCCACATAAATATTGACGCATATTTCTGTGCATTTCTGTTATCCCACTGCTTGAAGTGCCCTCTCTCTGCATGCCTAAAAGTATACACATGGTTTACCTCTCCATCCATACTTTTAGTCATCCTTAGATGCTGCACACATGTCGCTGGGCAAAAATCATTTTTCTTTTATTTCATCTTTAATTGTGTTTGGGATGCTGCAAGTAGACCCTGAGGAAAGCAAATTGCTGACTAAATAGCTCAAACCTCAGCACAAGAAATATGTTTTGTAGGGTTACTAATAGAGTGACCACCACAAAAATCTAGAAAATTATATTTAAAGAGATCACAGTCAATATAAGGCTGGCAGTGGTCAGTAAGTTTTTTTTAAATGCTGTCTGCTGCAGGCAGAATTGAGGTCCAACATTTAGTGCCGGGGCATGCCCAGGCACTGGCATTGAATATCTGGGACTATGCCAGCATGTGCTAGCCGCCAAATTTTGTGTGGATCCCAGTCGATATTCAGTACCCCATGGCTGCCACTAGAGGTTGTGGCGGCCATTTTGAAACCAGAGCGGTGGCGGACAAGAGCAAGTGGGTATCACTCCTGCCCTTATAACCCCCTAGTCCACCAGAACTATCAAAGCTAACTCCGAGGAGGCCTACAAGGGGTGGGGGTCTGTTGGGGACTCTTCTGGGCTTCAGGGGGAGAGGGGGGATTGGGATCAAGAGGGAGGGAGGGCACCAGAAACTCATCAGGCCACTACCTGGAAGTTATTTGGGTGCTGGCTGATATTCAGTGCTGGTGTCCAGATCGCTAACTGGCCAAAGATAGGACTGCTTTTTATGCGTAACTGCTGGCTCCTCTCCTACTTCTCCCCCCAAAATGCCCCTCTCCTCTCTGGTTTCAGTTTGGCTGGTAAGTGCCAATATTCAGCACCACTACCCAGGTAAGTGCTGTTGAATATTGGTGGCCAGCCTACTGAGTATGATTTAACTGGTCAACAGCCTCTCCTGCCCGCTATAATCGTTTTGAATATCGACCCCATCATTTATAATATCTGTGTAGAAACTTACAGTGGCTTAACATATTTTTCTGCTGTTTATCACAGGTCTTAATACTCATAGTGCAATACATAATTCAAATGTGAGGAGGTCCAAAAGTTTCATAAACACTAGATATAAAGGACATGATAGAGTTGCCCGCTCAAAAGATCATTAGTATTTAAATTAATTTATTTTAACATGGTGCTTTATACTACTTATCCAATTATGGGTTCAAGGCAGTTACATAAATAATAACCAATAAAAAGCAGTGGCCTGCGGTAGCGTGGGCGCATGGAATTGCAGCAAGCCAGGCCAGTTTTTAGAAAAAAGCAGGAAAAGACCTATTTTTAATATGGAAGTCATTAATGTCTGTATGCTAATATTCATTTATTTATTTATCACATTTGTATCCCACCTTTTCCCACTGATTGCAGGCTCAAAGTGGCTTACAATAATACTGTAGTAAGTTACAATGCGAGAAATACAATTTTTCAAATTGAACAGAATAGAAATAACAGTTGAACAGCGATGGGTATTGAAGTAAGATATAATTAACAATTAATCAGTAGTAAATAAGAAAATAATAAGGTGTAGTTAGAGTCCATTGGATCATATAATAGTAAGGGAATCATTCTGATTATGTTGAACCTGGGGAATAGGCCTTCTTAAACAATACTGTTTTCAATGATTTCCTAAAGTTTAGGTAGCTCTGGGTAGTTTTTGTTAATTAAAAAATTGGCGCATGGCCATTTATTGTCTGAGCCCTTACCGCCTCCTATTTAGGAGGCGGTAAGGGGTTACACGCTAACCCGGTGGTAATCGGACGATGCGCAGCGCTGCCAATTCCTGCCAGGCATGCCTACTCCCCATCCTCCATGCTAAAAAAATACAAAATTCTTTTCTGGCATGGGAAACGGCACGCGGCAAAAACAAAACTACCCAGGTGTGCCTGGCAGTAATACTGTTTTGCCGCATGCTACCCAAGCGATAGCCCTGCCACTGCTTAGTAAAAAGGCCCCTAGATCTCATTATATGGATACACACTAGCAGTATTGTGCTAGTCATTGATATCGGTGCTAAAGACAACTTTGCATCTCCTGAAGCTGAAAATGAAGGCTGCATAAATATTTTTAATTAAACAAAAACGTCTTACCTCATCCGATATCTGGCCTCCAAATGTGACCCAGGTCCCTAGGATGAAAATAACTGTATGTTAATTGAAAGGTTTCTTCACACACTCGAATAATTTTGTTCATCAAGTATCCGTTTCTTTTCTTTAATGGCTGTCTTTAATGAGAAATTGTTTCAACGTAAAAATGATTGTCCTAATTTAATTAATTAAGAAATTACATCATTTAGAGGGGTAGTTATTAAGGTGCAATAAAAATCAGGCTTTTACTGCACCTTAATTTCCTGCAGGAGTGGATAATGCTGCTTGAAATCAACCTCACAAGCAGTGCTTGGCCCAAAGCTTCTTAGTCGCTTCTTAAAAGGGACGCAGGTAGTATAGAGGAGCATAATCAAACGGGG
Organism: Microcaecilia unicolor; assembly: GCF_901765095.1. NCBI lineage: Eukaryota > Metazoa > Chordata > Amphibia > Gymnophiona > Siphonopidae > Microcaecilia > Microcaecilia unicolor. The sequence goes on along the minus strand of NC_044040.1, from coordinate 185,682,916 downwards.
CCGGCCATCTATATGGGCGGCCATCTCCAAGGCCGGCTCCGGAAAGCAGCATACCAGACTGTATTATCAAAACAAGATGGCCGGCCATCTTTCGTTTCGAGAATACGGTTGGGGCCGGCCAAATCTCAACATTTGGGTCGGCGTTAGAGATGGCTGCCATTGGTTTCCCGCCGATAATAGAAACTAATGGCAGCCATCTCAAACCCGGCCAAATCCAAGCCATTTGGTTGTGGGAGGAGCCAGCATTTGTAGTGTACTGGTCCCCCTCACATGCCAGGACACCAACTGGGCACCCTAGGGGGCACTGCAGTGGACTTCACAAATTGCTCACAGGTGCATAGCTCCCTTACCTTGTGTGCTGAGCCCCCCAAAACCCACTACCCCCAACTGTACACCACTACCATAGCCCTTAGGGATGAAGGGGGGCACCTACATGTAGGTGGGTTTTGGAGGGGGTTTGGAGGGCTCCCATTTACCACCACAAGTGTAACAGGTAGAGGGGATGGGCCTTGGTCCACCTGCCTGAAGTGCACTGCACCCACTAAAAACTGCTCCAGGGACCTGCATACTGCTGTCATGGAGCTGGGTATGACATTTGAGGCTGGCATAGAGGCTGGCAAAAAATGTTTTTAACATTTTGATTTTGGGTGGGAAGGGGTTGGTGACCACTGGGGGAGTAAAGGGAGGTGATCCCCTATTCCCTCCGGTGGTCATCTGGTCAGTTGGGGCACTTTTTTGAGACTTGGTCGTAAAAATAAATGGACCAAGTGAAGCCGGCCAAGTGCTCATCAGAGCTGGCCTTCTTTTTTCCATTATTGGCCAAAGCTGACCATATCGTAACCACGCTCCCGTACCGCCTTCCATACCCTGCCGAAACGCCCCCTTTAACTTTGGCCGGCCCTGCGACAGAATGCAGTTGAAGCCGGCCAAAATCAGCTTTCGATTATACCGATTTGGCTGGGTTCAGGAGATGGCCGGCCATCTCCAGATTTGTGTCGGAAGATGGCCGGCCTTCTCCTTCAAAAATAAGCAGGATATGCTCCTCTTCTGAGTTCTTCTCAGCTCAACCATCCCAATGGTCTTCCACAAGTCATTCTTCCCAATGGCCCTCAACTCAGACCCCCCCACCCCTAAATGCTCCCCCACTCAGACCCTGATTGTCCCTCTAAGCACTCTTCAACTCCCAGTCTCCAATAGCCCTGTAGGGCCTACCTTTCTTAATCACTGATGTCTAGTGGGTTCAGAGCAGGAGCAATCCCCAGTCATTTCTTCCTATTGCTGGTACCAGGTTCAAAATGGTGCCAGATACCTCTAGTGGTAATCTTGAGGTACTACCGCTAAGGGTGAAGCTGCTGTATAATGAAGCTTCTTTTCCTTTTGAACAATCCCCAATATTCTGTTTGTTGTTTTTGGCAGCCATGGCACAATGAGCTGAGAATTTTAATTTTTTATCAAAAGCACGCCAAGATCGTTTCCTTGGGTGGCGACTCCTAATTCAGAATCAAGTACAAAATTAGTCTCCTAGACAGACACAATTTGGTAAGCAATGAAAAATGTAATGAGTCTGGATTTAAGTTTGTGAACTGCGACAAATTTATTAAGGAGGGACCTGAAATAGCTCATATTTTGGCCACAGTGGCTGTGTCAGGGATTAGTATCAGCCAAATCCCCTATATTGACAAAGCGCTACACATATATTACAAAACATTAAAGCCAATGGGTAATGAAATGCATATGTCATGCCAGTGGCGTAGCTAGGGTAGTTGACACCCGGGGCCGGTCATTTTTTAACACCCCCCTCCCCCCGCCCCCCGAAATCCAGTACTAGGCATACCGAGAATACAAAACACTCAGGACCTGTAGAGCAATTCTACCATACCATAAGCAGTAATTTGTACGAGTCACACAAGGAAAAGGAAAGCATCTTAAACACTACAGTGAGCACTAGAACATCAATTCACCTATTGTAAAACGAAAACAGACAGATTAGTACAGATCCTCGATCCTGCACAGTCAATGCCAACCGAAAGCCATGTCTTTTTCACAAATACAGATACACCCTAATCCACTATAGAATAAGTAATCATAAACTTTCTATTTAGACAAAAATTAAACTGAACCCCCGATGCCAGACTCTGCATACAATGCAACACCACAGAAACAGAAAATGTCCTCTAGCACTGTGCAAAATATAAAGACAGCAGATGTAAATTTGAAAAAACTAACAAATACCAATCACCACTTTACAAATTAACAAATAGAAATAAAACAAATAATATCATTTTATTGGACTAATACATTTTCAGAGGCCAAAACCTCCTTCCTCAGGTCAATTCAGTATAGTACTGTTACAGTGTCCTATCCTGACCTGAGGAAGGGGGTTTTGTTCTCCGAAAGTAAAATGTATTAAAATTAGTCCAATGAAAAGATTACTTTATTTACATGTTCTATTATAAACATTTATTAACACAGCTACAATACTACTTTATCCTAAAGCAAAAAAATAAAAATATATATTTACAGTTCGTTGTCTCTGGTTTCTGCTTTCCTCATCTTTTCACTGTCTTCCTTCTATCCAGCATCTGTCTTCGCTCTCTCTCTGCCATCCAGTGTCTGCCCTCTCTCTCTGCCCCTTCCATCCACTGTCTGCCCTCTCTCTCTCTGCCCCTTCCATCCACTGTCTGCCCTCTCTCCCTTCCATCCACTTCTGCCCCTTCCATGCACCATCTGCCCCAGTCTGCCATCTCTCTCTCCCCCTTCCATCAACATCTGCCCTCTATCTCTGCCCCTTCCATCCACCATTTGCCCCAGTCTGCCCTCTTTCTCTCTCCCCTTCCACCCACCATCTGCCCTTTCTCTCTGCCCCTTCAACCCGTCTGCCCTCCCTCTACCATCCATCCAGGGTCTACCCTCCCTCACGCTCCCCCCTTCTATCCCCTCTCTCTCTGCCCCCTCTTTTCAGCCCCCAGTTCCAGCCCCCTTATTCCACCTGCCCCTAGTTCCAGCCCCAGCCCACATCTCCCACCTGCCCCTTTTCAGCCCCACTATCCCACCAGTCCCCAGCCCTTTTCTCCCATCAGTCCCGAGCTTCAGCCCCCCAGCCACTTCTCCCTGTCCTCTTTTCAGCCCCTAGTTTCAACCCCAGCCCTTTTCTCTCACCAGTCCCGAGCTTCAGCCCCAGCCAGTTCTCCCTGTCCCCTTTAAAGCCCCTAGTCCCCACAGTTTCAGCCCCCTTCATCCACCACATGCCTTGCATCCCCCTTTTCAGCCCCAGACCCATTGTCCCACCTGCCCCAGGCATGGACCCATTTTCCCTCCTGCCCCCTTGTCAGACCCCAGTTCCAGCTTCAGACCCCTTCTCCCATCTGAGCACTCCCCTCCCCCCTCTGAGCACCCCCACCCTCCCCAATCCCCTTCTCCCCTCTCTGAGCACCCATCTGAGCTCCCCCACCCCTCCCCATCCCCTTCTCCCCTCCTTGATGCTCTCCCACCCTCCCTAATCCCCTTTAAGCACCCCTCTGAGCTCCCCACCCCTCCCCAATCCCCTTCTCCCCTCCTTGATGCTCTCCCACCCTCCCTAATCCCCTTTAAGCACCCCTCTGAGCTCCCCACCCCTCCCCAATCCCCTTCTCCCCTCTCTGAGCTCCCCACCCTCCCTAATCCCCTTTAAGCACCCCTCTGAGCTCCCCCACCCTTCCCCAATCCCCTTCTCCTCTCTCTGAGCTCCCCCACCCTCCCTAATCCCCTTTAAGCACCCCTCTGAGCTCCCCACCCCTCCCCAATCCCCTTCTCTCCTCTGAGTCCCCCCCCCGACCCGACAGCTGAGTTCCATTCTGCTGCTGCTCCTACCCTGTCCTGCCTTTAAAAAAAAATTTTCGAAGCACAGGAGAGTAGCAGGCAGCGCGCCTCGCATCTGCCCTGCTAGTAAAGAAGATCTCGTTGACGTCGTCGTCCTTCCCCACACTGAATCCCGCCCGCCCTCGCGGTAATAGGAAGTTGCCTCAGAGGGGGCGGGACTCAATGTGGGAAGGGCGACGACGTCAGCGAGATCTTCTTTACTAGCAAGGCAGAAGCGAGGTGCGCTGCCTGCTACTCTCCTGCGCTTTGGAAAAACAATTTTAAAGGCAGAGCAGCAGGAGCGGAGCACCCCCCCACCCGATGACACCCGGGGCGGACCGCCCCCACCGCCCCGGCCTTTCTATGCCACTGTGTCATGCAGAGGTTCTGACACTCCTTCACTAAAGCAGCATTAAGCATTACCCATTGGTTTTAACATTTTGCAACATATGTGTACTGCTTTGTCAATATAGTGGATTTGGCTGATACTGACCATGACCATGTGGCAGATGATAAAATAGCTGCTTGTGAGATAGATTGCAAGGAGCATTAATCACTAATGCGGGAAATTAGGTGCAATAAAACTCTATCTCTTTTTCTTGCTGTTGACATTTGGGTGGATAATTGCCTTCTCTTCCTGCTATAACCATAGGCACCAGCTGTGTGGGTGCTGTGGAGCACCCCCAATATTTTCCCCTATAAGTCTGTAGACCAGGGGCAGTAAGCTACATATTGCAGAGCTACAGAAAAACATAGGAAGGAAGTGCCTCTATGGGGGGGGCGGGCCAGGCATTTAAAAGAACTGCTCAGTCCCACCTCCGCAGGGCTTCTATTAGTCCATTCATTTTGGTTACCATTGTTCCACGTGAAAACCGGCCAATCCATGGCCGCTGCAAAACCGCCCAATCCCGCGCCACGGCCCAGCGAAAGGCGCCCAATTACCGCAACCCGCATCCTTCAAAATTTTCATGCAACCACTTGTCAAAACCCGCCCAATTGGGTGGGAAAACCGCCCATCTGGCAACCCTGCTCTATATCCCCTCAGCTACTGTTCCAGTCTCCTCCTGCAGGGCAGCCTGTTAGTTGGCTCCTCACCTCACCTTGCAGCCTATCCAATAGACTGCAGGGGAGGCGGGAGTTTCCCTCCCCATTGGCCGTTGCTAGGCTACAGCAAATGCAGCAGACAGACACTGGCAAAAGGAACAGACAGAAATTTCAGATAACTTTATTGGCATGACAATTTTACCTATGTTGCCAAAGTAATACCTATAGTGGTTAAGATTATAAAAAAAGAGGTAGTGGAAGAGGAATAAAGGGAGCAAAAAAGGGGTGAAGGGAATGGAAAGGGGGTCACTGGATAGGAGAGACAAATAACAGATTCAATTCAGTACCATTTTGAACTGGTGAGGTATTTCTAAGTTTGATCATGTACAGATATCATCATTGCCTGAGTTATTAAATGTTTACCAGTTGTTAAATAGAAGCTGTGATCTTTTATTCCAATAATTATTTGAAGTTGGCCATTGTTAAAGAGCCGATATTGAATGAGTTGGACAAGAGGTGGGGAAAGGAAATTGTGCTGAGGTAGTATAGTATGTAAAAGGTTGATACACTGAAAGACTGTGCCTATTTTTATGTGATCTGCACAGGTATTTCGGGGGAGGGGTGGAATTTGGGTAGAACTAGGGCAGAGGTGTGATGTTTGAGCAAATTTTATAAAATATGAGTGTACATGTATGGAGTACTTATACACATTTAGGTCTTCTTCCATTATGTTACAGGAGTTTTACATGAACTTCTTGCAGAATCACACTTAAAAAGAGCCTTCTACTGGTCCATATACAGTTATAGTAAAGGACTTACCAGAGGCGGGCAGTTGAACAATGGGAGCAGGAGGGCAGGGGAGAGACGAGCATGGATGCAAAGGGGGAGGGGAGAAGAGAGCGGGCCAGGCCAACTGGGACAACATGATGGGAGCGGGAGGACAGAGGAGAGAGGAGCATGGATGTGAGGGGGGGGGGGGGGGTCATGGAAGGGAGAGAGGGGAATTGCTGGATAGGGATTAATGGAGGGTGATAGAGGAGCATGGATGGGAGGGGCAGGGCTCAGGGAGAGAGGGGAATTGCTGGATAGGGAATTAGGGATGAATGCAGGGGACAGAGGAGCATGGATGGGAGGGCAGGGCTCAGGGAGAGAGGGGAATTGCTGGAAAGGGATGAATGGAGGGGGCAGGGGACAGAGGAGCATGGATGGGCATGGATTGGGAGGGCAGGGCTCAGGGAGAGAGGGGAATTGCTGGATAGGGATGAATGGAGGGGCCAGATGGGCATGGATGGATATGGATTGCAGGGCAGGGCTCAGGGAGAGAGGGGAATTGCTGGATAGGGATGAATGGAGGGGGCAGGGGACAGAGGAGCATGGATGGGAGGGCAGGGCTCAGGGAGAAAGGAGAAATTGCTGGACATAGAGGGGAGGGAAGAGAGATGAAGGAGATGAAATGAGGAGAAAAACTGCACATGGATGAACAAAATAGGCAGAAGCTGAGGACCAGAAATGAAGAAGAAAGGAGGAAAGGAAATAAATAAATGGAAAGGAAGCCCTGGAAACGGAGTTAAGAGGACATATAGCAGCAGAATCAGATACTGGGCCAGCATGATCAGAAAAAGAAAGTCACCAGACAACAAAGGTAGAAAAAAATCATTTTATTTTCATTTTAGTGTTTGGAATATGTCCACTTTGAGAATTTACATCTGCTATCTTATTTTGCAATGTATAGCAATTTGTTTCTAAGAATATTGCTGACAATTCCTGTCAGTGTGGCAAGTGGTGAGCGATCATTTTCACGGGGGGGGGGGGCGCCGCCGCCGCCAACTGATAGTCTGCAGGGGGGGGGGCACCAACTGATAGTCTGCAGGGGGGCGCCAGAGACCCTAGGCACAGCCCTGTAAACAGGGCCCTTAAAGACGCGTTCTTTACCAAAAGGGTCCCTCCTATTATAGGAGCATCTAGTCACAGCGTGATGGAGCTGCTCAAGGAATTAGCCTAATTATCGTATTTAGGATTGGGAAGAAGTTCCTTTCTGAGTCAGAAGAAGCTACAGATGCAGCCTTTAATTTTTCTGTCTACCAAGTATTTATTTATTTATTTATTTATTTATTTATTTATTTATTTATTGCAATTGTATCCCACATTTTCCCACCTTTTTGCGGGTTCAGTGTGGCTTACAATATGAGATGAATGATGGAAATACAGTTTGTTACAAATTGGTTATGGATTACATTGTGCAGAGATATGTGAGACAATCGAAGTGTCGTTAAAGAATGTAACAATGGAACACAAACATTGAAACGTTGGAAGGAGACAATGAGAGCTTAAAGGGCGATAATAAGGCATAAAGACATATGGTATGCATATTTCTGTGAGTAGCTATGAGTGATGTGAGATTATGGGGGATGAGAGTTTAGAAGTGGATGTATGATGCATTAGTGAACAGTGAGTGAGGACTTTATGTGTTTTGGCTCTTTCCGTAAATTTTTTCAAAAAGATGTAGATGAAAGACTTCCTGGACTTCTGTCCTCTTCATCTGAAAAGGGTGATTTTCAGACATATTTGTGCACAAAACAGGGTTTACATTGCCCACTACATACACACCTACAGTTGAGAATATGGCCAAGTCATACATAAATGTATGCACATTTTGGAGAAGTGTTCCCAAAAGCAGAGTTGTACAGAGGGCCTCCTATGAGAATACTTTTGGATTTCCAAAAGTAAGGTAAAAAAAAGAGTACAGATTTATGCATGTACTCAGTGCCGTACCAAGGGCGGGGCGGTGGGGGTGGTCCGCCCCGGGTGCACGCTGCTGGAGGGGTGCAGAGAGCAGCCGCACACCTGTCGGCTCCGCTGGTTCCCTGCTCCCTCTGCCCCGGAACAGGTTACTTCCTGTTCCGGGGCAGAGGGAGCCAGCGGAGCCGACAGCCACGCGGCAGCTCCCAACATCCCTTCTGCAGCGTGTGTTGATGCCAGGTATGCTGATGCGTCGGGGGAGGGGAGCGTTGATGCATCGGGGAGGGGGTGTTGATGCTGCGGGGGGGGGGGGGGTGTCGTGCTGCACCTGGGGGGGGGGTGTGCGCAGCGGCGATCTGCCCCGGGTGGCAGCCGACCTAGGAATGCCACTGCATGTACTTTTCCTGAGTCAAATTTTTTTTTTTGAAAGGCTAGAAAGATTCCCTTAGGAGTGTGTGTGTGTGTGTGTGTGGGGGGGGGTTATCAACATGGATCACTGTTAAGAGGAGAAGTTATCAATGGGGCTACTGATCAGAATGGTTATTTTACCACTACACTTCTGCTATTTTAGCACAGGTTCCATTTTATACAATGAGGCCTAGTTACTAATAACTGGGGTTTGACACTAAAATAACATGTGTTAACATTGGCCCATACTGATAACTCCCCTCCCCCCCCTCCCCCCCCCCCCCCCCCCCCAGATCTCATGCATAAAATGGGACTTGTACTAAAATAGCACAGGTCAGTGTTAAAATAACGCATCTTAATGGTAGCCCATATTGATAACTAGGCGCCTCAATGCGACTAGTACCTTTCAGGAAATCATACATAGTTCTGCTATGTGCAATTGCTGCACATCATATATGTAGTAGAAACATATGGATTTGTCCTCACTTGATATGAAGATATTCATGTTAATGTGGAGCTTTTGTATAATACTTTGCATGTTCTGTGATCTTTATTTATTTATTTGTAGCATTTGTATCCCACGTTTTCCCACCTATTTGCAGGCTCAATGTGGCTTACATTGTTCCGTAATGGCGATCGCCAATTCCGGAATGAGAAATACATAGTTATAATGCAGGTGACAGAGAAATCAGCATATTTATTGATTTATTTTGGTGAACTTGATATACTACCAAAGTCCTGCACATAGGTGTCTAGGTGGTTTACAATACCAACCAGCTTATTTTCAAAAGAGAAGGGCGACCATGTTCCGACCCAAATCGGGAGATGGCCGCCCTTCTCTCGCAGGCACCCAAATTGGTATAATTGAGAGTCAGTTTTGGGCGCCCCCAACTGCAGTCCGTCGTGGGGATGAACAAAGTTCCCGGGGACGTGTCGGAAGGGTACGGAAGGCGGGACGGGGCGTGCTGGGGCGTGCTTAAGAGATGGGCGCCCTCGGCCGATAATGGAAAAAGAAGGGCGACCCTAGTGAGAATTTGGTCCACTTTTTTTGGACCCTTTTTTTAGGGCCAAGTCCCAAAAAAGTGGCCAAACTGCCCAGATGACCACCGGGGGGAATCGGGGATGACCTCCCTTGACTCCCCCAGTGGTCACTAACCCCCTCCCACCCAAAAAATCGAACTTTAAAAACATTTTTTTGCCAGCCTTTATGCCAGCCTGAAATGTCATACCCAGCTCAATGACAGCAGTATGCAGGTCCCTGGAGCAGTTTTTAGTGGGTGCAGTGCACTTCAGGCAGGTGGACCCAGGCCCATCCCCCCTACCTGTTACACCTCTGCTGGTAAATGGGAGCCCTCTAAACCCCCCCCAAACCCACTGTACCCACATCTAGGTGCCCCCCTGCACCCATAAGTGCTATGGTAATGGTGTAGAGTTGTGGGGAGTGGGTTTTGGGGGGAATTGGGGGGCTCAGCACCCAAGGTAAGGGAGCTATGCACCTGGGAGGTATTTTAATGGTTTTTTTTTAATTTTTAAAAGTGCCCTCTAGCGTGCCCATTTGCACTATGAATCCTGGCCCCTCCCACGACCAAAGGGCTTGGATTTGGTCATTTTTGAGATGGCCGGCTTCGGTTTCCATTATCGCTGAAAACCGATGCTGACCATCTCAAATTCGCCCAAATCCTAGGCATTTGGCTGGCACCAACCGTATTATCAAAAGAAAAGATGGCTGCCCACCTTTTTCGATAATATGGTCTGTCCCGCTCCTTCGCGCCCCCGTCCTTGGAGATGGGCGGCCATGGAGATGGGCGTCCCCGTTCAATTATCCCCCTCCAAAGGTTCTAACAGGGAAAACAGAACCCCCCAAAAGAACAAGAGAATAAGGGGGAAAGAGTAGTAGGGTCAGTTGAGTTGAGGAATGAAGGATAAAAATAGATGGGATTTTATTAAGGCTTGTTTGAGAGCTGAGGGTGATGGTTGATTCCTGAGTTCGAGAGGTAAGTTGTTCCATAATTTAGGGCCAAAGTATCTGAAAACAAAGTTGAGGGAGATTTTAAGATGGAGGTGTGAAGGTGGGGGGAGATTCTTGTCAGCAGACCGAAGATAGCGGAGTAAGGGATAAGCAGGTTATTGAGGTAAACAGGGCAGAGGGGGATCGAGATTTAGAAGTATTTTATATCACAAAAAATATGGAATAGTTTGGGAAGGGGTTAAATAAGACACAAGGTAGAAATATTAAAGAGTAATAGGCTAATATTAGTTGCACGACTTTCTCATTATGGGTACTGTCATGGATAAAGTTCAGTTTAAGTAACCTTATTCTATTTTTTTTTTTTATAACCTAAGGATGAGCCAGTGGCTATAATGTCACTTTGAATTTCATCTTCAAGATTCAGAGTTCATTTTACTGTTTGATTTTGTGCTGTAATTCAATTACATCCTTTTTTTTCATTTTTTATAAAGTAATTCTAGATTATTTAATGAAGATGTGAATATATTTTTAGTCGATTTCCTTTTTATAAAGGGCTAAGATTGCATGGCTTGAAAGATACAATAGGCAAGTGACTGCATTATGGAATGTAAGCAGAAAGAAGGCATTCAGTATTAGGGCTCCTTTTACAAAGCCACACTAGTAATTCCAGCATGGCAAATGCGACGAAGCTCATAGGAATAGAATGGGCTTCGTCACATTTGCCGTGCCAGAATCCCTAGTGTGGCTTTGTAAAAGGAGCCCTTAAGTAGGCAAATCTACATTTTGGTTTAAATTTTCAAAACCTTGTGTACTTCATATTTAAAATTAGGATATAGATGTGCAAAGGGACCAATCTGATGTTTAATCATTTTTAAAGTCAAACCTTAACACATACATATACGCAGATGACGTAACGATTTACATTCCATTTAAACAAGATCTAAAGGAAATTTCTAATGACATCAACCAAAGCCTACACATCATGCACACATGGGCGGACGCATTCAAGCTGAAACTCAATGCAGAAAAACCCCAATGCCTAATACTCACCTCGCAATATAACACGAACAAATTCACCACCATTAACACACCAAAACTGAATCTTGCAATTTCGGACACCCTAAAAATTCTTGGAGTTACCATTGATCGACACCTAACACTTGAGAGTCACGCGAAAAACACAACCAAGAAGATGTTGTATTCAATGTGGAAACTAAAAAGAGTAAGACCTTTCTTCCCAAGAACCGTCTTCCGCAACCTGGTACAATCAATGGTACTCAGTCATCTAGGTTACTGCAATGCACTCTACGCTGGCTGCAAAGAGCAAATAATCAAAAAACTTCAGACAGCTCAGAACACTTCAGCTAGACTCATATTCGGTAAAACAAAATACGAAAGCGCCAAACCCCTATGAGAAAAACTGCACTGGCTCCCACTCAAAGAGCGTATCACGTTCAAAATTTGCACCCTAGTTCACAAAATTATTCATGGAGACGCACCAGCCTACATGTCAGACCTGATAGACTTACCTCCCAGGAATGCTAAAAAAATCGTCCCGTACATTCCTTAATCTTCACTTCACAAATTGTAAAGGTCTTAAATACAAACTAACGCATGCGTCTACCTTTTCCCCTACCTGAGCACACAATTCTGGAATGCGCTACAGTGAAACCTAAAAACGACCTATGAACAAGCCAACTTCCAAAGTCTACTGAAGACCCATCTCTTCAACAAGGCATACAACAATGATCAACAAATATGAATTCCTGTACACACATCCAGAATTGCCCCTACAATATTCGCTTGCCAAACTACTATCATGTTTTTCATTATCATATTACCCAAGATCTTCTACTATTACTAAATGTACATTTTCTTTATAACTCTTTTATATTTCTTAAATATCTCTTACAATGTTTGCTTGTTAAAATACTACCACGTTTTATCATTATCATGTTACCCAAAATCCTTCTGCTATTACTAAACTTATACTTTCTCATGTACTCTCATTATGCATGATGGTAAGCCACATTGAGCCTGCAAAGAAGTGGGAAAATGTGGGATACAAATGCAACAAAGAAATAAATAAATAAAAGACAAGCATCTAAATACAGTTAAAAGGGGCAATTTTATAACTGTGTGAATGCAGAAATAGAACATACATACTTTTCCTTGTGCAGGTACCAGTGAATGTTAAAGTATGTGCATTCTCTGGCTTTGGAAATGACCCTGTGGAACATATGCACAATTATCTACTCCTGCTCTTGAGCATGCACCAATTTCCCAGATTAATTTACTCTCCATGTATGCACATTTTATAAAGTGTGCATGTAAATACAAACCCTTCTCAAGCTCCGCCGCCAGGGATGCCTCCGCTCAGTCTATATATATGTGTGTTTATCCGCATATTGGGAAGGCAATTTTTAAAGTCAATTGTGAGCACAAAATAAGATTTTGGGAGCAATTCTATAACTGGACACCTCCATTTAGGTGCCTGAGGCCATGTGATGAAGCCTATTCTATAATGATCCAAGGTACCTAGGTTCCGTCTTAGAAAATGAGCATAAATGGGTATTGACGCATCTAACATTTAGGTGCTCACACTTACACCAGCCTTAGAGCTGGCATAAGTGAGAACATGTAAGTACAGCAGAGATACATGTAACTTACAATATTCTGTAAGTTATGCATATAAATGGGAGCCCCACCTAAGCTGTGTCCTTGCGCATGCTCCCTCCCCGCTTGAAAATATTCACTATGTAAGTGAAGCAGGTATTTGCAGTCTTCAAAAATTGCCTACCCTGTCATCAACCAACTCTTTCAAAGACTATAATCTGTCATTCCACCAGCACATATCTAGTGTGGTCAAATTCTACTTCCATGAAACTTCAGCTCATATATCCAGTGAGACATCTTTTCTCTACGTCTGCCCACAGAATTCTCATTCATTCATTGATCACAACTAGACTATTGCAACTCCTTATTACAAGATACTATTACGTATGACTGCTGGGGTGTAAAAATGAAGGAAGTAGGTACACATGAGAAAACTATATACTGCAATTCTACTCGACTGGACAATAGGCAGTATGCTCTAATTTGGAAACGATGTCTGGAGATGCTTGACCGGTGATGGGGGAGGGGGGAGGGAGGGGATTCTCGTCAGTGTGGATGTGGAGGGAGTGAATGGAGAAGGGTTACTGAAGAAGTGGATGTTGAGGATTCGGAATGGGTGTAAATGGGCTGAAAGATGGTTCAGGGGATAAGGGGGGAGGGGTTCTTTATTAAAGAAAAAAAGGAAAAGTCATTACTAAGCTGCCTTTGGCTGCAAGATCTCAATCTGGGGCATTCTGTTTTTTCTCGTTTGATTCTGACAGTAACTTGCTGATTTAATGTGCTCAATGTATTTTTTATGCTTTGTATGACGTTTGGAAAATAAATAATTAAAAAAAAAAACCCCCAAAACCAAGGCACTCATTCCCAAGAAGCTTGTCGCCTCCAGTTAGTACAAAGTTCAGTTTTACATTTACTCACTGGTGCCCAGAGGTTTGATGGCATTTTACCCCTTTTCCAGGCAGAACATTGGTTGCCATATCTTACATTATTTATAAAGCACTCACCTTAGCCTTTAAGGTACACAATTTGGGTGTCCATGAGTATTTATCACAGAGAGTTACATAAATAAACTTTAACTTGATTTGAGATGCAGCAGTTTGGATGACTGGACACCAACAGTTGCTATAGTAAATGCCTTTGCAAGTAGATATAGCTGTGAACACCACCCACACGGGCTCTGTGTTTATTACTAGGCAAGTGGTTCAGTAATATTGAGAAAACATGGAATCTATGCTTTGTGCTAGACATCCTAAGCTTCGCGTCTTTAATATTTTGGTACATGTAGGTGGAATGCAAATTAATCAGAAGGATGAATGCTAGTCTAAGTAGCTGAGTGTGAGAAGAAATGAGAATAAATAAGAGAAAGGGAAAGAAAATTTCTCTTTGATCCTTTAGGACTGTCAAAGGGAGATGAGCTGCCTGTCTTCAACATACAGTATGCTGTAATACCCTATTCTTTCCCATACTCTATTGCTTCATCCCCCAACTCAATGTATATTTATAGTCATGAATAGATAGCAATGCAATACAATGGTTTTTTTATGGTCGTAAATTAGTGCCTCCAGGCACACAGTCTGACTATAGTGAAGCTTGGCCTCCACCATGGTTAGACTGGATTTTCAAAATCACAGAGGGAGGCTATGAGAATCTTGGAAAAGCAGGGGCAGATTGTGACCAAAAGTCAGCCTGAGGATGAGGATCCTGTCCTTGTCTTCTCCACTTCCCTTGGTCTCTCTCTCTCTCTCTCTCTCTCTCTCTCTCTCTCACTCCTGCCTCCTCCACCTAACCTTGTGCAGCTCCATACTCCCTGCTATCACTACAAGCTCCTCCTTAATTGATGTCAACAAATTCCAGCAGCAGTACATCTCTAGAGCTCCGGAGCTGGCAACTATTCCTTATTGCTGGCCTGCAAACCCCTGCAACTTTTGGAGGGGATGTACTGCTTGTTTATATCAGGGGCCAACCTGGGAATGCATAAGGCAATCCATCCTTGAGGCAATGTGGATAAGAGATTGATATGGTGTATGTGTTAGGGTAAGAGGGGAATAGCTGGAAGATAGGCATGTCTGCGTGTATATACACCAATTTTCAATTTCAGGTGTCCTTTTACTAAGCCGCGGCAAAAAGTGGCCTGCGGTAGTGTGGGTGCGTGTTTTAGGCACACACTGGGCCAGATTTTACCGCGTCTGGGAAAAAAGGCTTTTTTCAATGGGCTGGGGAAAGGGTCTACGGTAAAACTGAAACCATCGGGCACCTATTTGCGGCCTGAGTCTTTAACGCAACCTATTGATCTAGCAGTAAGGGCTCACGAGCTACAAGCACGGTGACCGGTCGGTGCATGCCAACTGCCGATTAATGCCAGAAATGCCACATGCGATAGGAACGTTAGTCAGGGGTTAAGTGTGATTTTGAGCTAAATGCTGGTGGATAAAAATGCTGAGGTCCATGTGTCTCACCATTATAAAATACATTATAAAAGAACCCCTAGACCACCCCTCTTTTCCCTAAACAGAAAGCCCCATTTGGCAAGTGACACATGTAGCCCTTTGGTTAAAGTTTATCAACTGACTTCTTATATATTCAGACAAACTTACCAAGGCCCAAGCATGACACTCTAAGTCCCGATTTCCCAAGATTCCTAGAATAAGAAAAAAAGCAATATCAGTATATTATTATGTCTTACAAAGAATTCAGTGCATTTGTTGCTTCTGTTAGAAGAAAATGCCAACATGAAACCATCCTTTGTGAGTTTTTACAACACGCAGAGTACTATTAATTCCATGAAAGTTCACAAAACATCTTACAAATTAATACCTTTCAATTTTCAAATTTCAAAAGAACCTACCAAATGGAATAAGCATATGCCAGAGCACTTTGACCTATCAAGGTTTAAACTAGAAGACAAGGGCCTATTTATTGAGTATTTCAAGCTAATGATTGACAATCTTCTTTTGTTTCTGTAGGGTTTTAAAATGCATTTTGGCAGCTAGTTTAGCAATTAAATTACGTGGGCAAGTGACTATTCTATAACTTGCATGTGCAAATTTGCACGCTAATGGGAGATTCTATCTACGGCACCTGAAGTTAGATTCTACTTCTACATTGAGTTTTCAGCGCAGAAAAGCATTATAAATGGATGCAAGGCACCAAAATGGGGCAGAAATGGCAGATGCGCATGAAAACACATTTAGACGTTCATTTATAGAAGAGCACCTAGGTATTTCCATGTGTATCAGCAAAGGGGGTGTGGTCATGGGAGGGGCATGGGTGGGTAAGGGGTGTTCCCTTAAGATGTGGGCAGTGTTATAGAATAGTGCAGATCTGCGCCCAACTTGTGCACCAGGATTTACACCTGGTTTCAGTTGGTGTAAGTCTTCGCACCCAAAGTTGAGTGCGGATTCCGGTGCTACTTGCTATTCTATAAATGGTGCCCCTCCCAGAATGCCATTTATAGAATACCATTCAGCACCAATTTGTTTCGGCAACAAATTTTGAGCATCATTTACTGAATCTAGTCCTAAGTGTTACCATTACGTGCACAAGTTTGTAGAATTAGGGGGATGATGGGTACATAACTGTTAGCGCCTGTGTTATAGAATTGTCCCCTATCCCCAGATTCTATAATCGGCGACTAAAGTTGCTCATGCAAATCTACACATGTAGCCGATTTGCACACACAACTTAATTGATTAACAAGCTAATCAGCACTGATAATTGGCCAATAACAAGAATTTATCGGCACTAATTAGACTTTATGTGCACAACTTTCTAAGTGCATTCAGTAAAGTGGTACATAATGAGCAGATCACAAGGAGGGTGTGGTCATGAAAGGGGTATCAGTGGGTCATGGGCATTCCTGAAAATTACACGCACTGTTACAGAATATGCCCAATCCACGTCTAAATAAGACGTGGGCAGTTACATCAGGTTTTAGTTGGCATAAATAGCTATGCCTGAATTTTATGGACACAAAAAGAAGAAGGAGAAACCTCACATGGGTGTGGACAATGGGCAAGAAAGTGAGGAAAACTAGAAGGGGATGTCAAGAAGTCTTTTTAATGTAAACAGCATAAAATCAACTCGACACGGCCGTGTTTCAGCACAAAGGCCTGCCTCAGGGGTCAGATATATCTCTTTTGTTACGCAAGGAAAGCTTAACCCAAGAGTAAAGTCAGAATACTGGCTGTGGCACTTCTATAAAATCCTCAGTTGGAAAGACACTAGACTGTAAAACGACGTCACACGGCAGCAACCGTCTGTGACGTCAATAATGCAAAAGGGTCAATTTTATGCTGTTTAAATTTAAAAAACTTCTTGACAGCCTCTTTGACTTTTCCTCACTTTCTTGCCCATCGTCTACACCTAAATTTTAGTCATGGGATGGCCACTATGCGTATTCTATAAACCACGCCTAACTTTAGGTGAGGCTTATGGAATACTGCTAAGCGTTGTTTTTTTCAGTGCTGATTTTTTTGATGCCATATATACAATCTGGCCCTAAGTGGATGAAAGTGCACTCATAAGCCCTGTATACATACGCTTTTTACCACATTCAGGAGTGACACCCCAGGGATGTGGTCGAGGTGGAGTTATTGTTTACTTGTAAAGTTTGACATTTTAAGTGTATTTTCACTGCAAGACTACCTGCACCATGCAGCAGGTGTAATTGTGTGGAGGTCTCTGCAGGAGTAATTCTCAAAGCAAAGAGAGGAATGAATGTTTTGAAGATTGGGGTGATTTATATGGGCTTTTACAAAATTAGCCCCTAAAATTCTTTATCTAATCAAAGAACTGAAAGGGGCAATAGGTTGGGGATGGGAGCTTCCCGCAGGAATTTCATGGACCAATAACTCTTACATTCTCTCTAATGATTTATGTTCTTGGAAGATGTGACAAAGTTCAGAACAATCTGTCCAGAGCACTGCAGTGCAATCTATTTGTTTTCATCATGGCAAGGAGCTGGGCTATCTATTTCAAAGGCAAACAAATGGTCTTTGCATTACTGCATGTTTTTTTGGAACATTATCTCTTAATCTTGTGCGAATGCACCAATTAAAAAATGATGCACAAAATGTTATTACATGTCACAGCAACAAGGTCTTTTATTTACATACTTGAAGGTCTTTGTTTCTGAATCATAGAAATCCGTATTTATTTATTTATTCATGACATTTATACCCCACATTAGTCCGAAACAGACTCAAGTTCAATGTGGTTTACAAACAAACAATAAAGTGAATAAAACATAATAATGTACAAATTACAATAAGTTCAAGAAGCAAATTAATACATGTGCCGTAAGTAACCAGGGAGTTAGACTATCGCAACGACAAACAAATTAAGGGTGGATAGGTGAGAGCATAATTAGGCAGAACTAGATGGGAAGCGAGATTAAGAAAAGGGTGTGGGTAAAGTTCAAATAGAGTTCTTTGTATTCAGAAAGGCCAGACTGATTTCCAATCTGACGAAGAAGGGCAACCTTCGAAAGCTAATCAAGAAATGTATTAAATTATCTCTATATATAAAAGGCACCACCAACGTTCTAAATGAAGCCTACAGCCGGAAGTGTGAAGGGGGAGAGATATCCCGTTTCCCCATGAGTGTCTGCCCCGCCCTCGCTCTCTCTGTAACACAAACAGTGAAGGAAAACACAGCAAAGCACGAAATCAAATCGCTCTCTCTGTAACAGTGAAGGACTCAGAGGGGGGAGGGGGAGGGGAGAGAGGACAGAAGCCCTCACTATCTCTGTAACACAAACACAGCACAGCAGGAAACTTAACACTGAAGGACTCGACTCCGAGGGGGGAGGTGACAGAGAGCAGAGGGGACAGACAGCACAGGGGAAGGGAGAGAGGGCAGAGGGCAGGGACACACACACTCCCACATGCACACAGAAGAAAACCTTGCTAGCCCCCGTTTCATTTGCATCATAAACGGGGCTTTTTTTACTAGTGTCCAATAAAAAAGGTATCATCTTATTTTCTCTTCCATGTTTTATTTTGTTTTATTTCTATTGATTATCTCTAGATGATGAAACAGCATTACGAGGGGGTAATTCAATGAGATTATTCATATATGATGGGGCTTGACCAAACAGAATTTGGTGAATGAAAACACATAATTTGAAAGATGTTCTATCTCTTATTGGTAACCAATACAGCTCATATAAAAGAGAAGTGGCTTTGGCGAAGCGAGAAGATCTATATATA
Source organism: Microcaecilia unicolor (assembly GCF_901765095.1). Classification (NCBI taxonomy): domain Eukaryota; kingdom Metazoa; phylum Chordata; class Amphibia; order Gymnophiona; family Siphonopidae; genus Microcaecilia; species Microcaecilia unicolor. Next base: position 185,664,094 of record NC_044040.1, on the reverse strand, counting down.
AGACAAGCAACAGTATTTTGAGCTGTTTGTAATTTTCTGAGACGACCGCCTTTAAGTCCAGCTAACTTTATTTTTTTTCTTTATTTATAAGTTTCAAAAGAAGCATAAAATTTTATACAGAAAAACGTAAACAGGAACTACTGTCCAAAGGAAACAGAAAAGCAAATTTCAAGCCCACATCATCGGGATGTGGAGCATTATACAGTAAAACAAATATACTTAATCTGCATTATAAATGCTGCATTATTGCTGCATTATAAATTCCTACTTACTTATCCTTGCCTATGATCTTATGGTACCAGACTCTCTCAAAAATAAATCGTCCAGCTAACTTTAAACTTGAAGTTTAACCCCCCCCCCTCCCCCAATACACACAGACACACATACACACACATACTCTCATCAGCTAAATTTTGTTTCGTTTCTCATTTATGTTTGTCTTGATTAGAATTTAAGCTCAATGGATTAGGGACTGTCACTTAACTTCTTCACAGTCAACCAGGGGCGTAGCCACTACTACTACTACTACTACTATTTAGCATTTCTATAGCGCTACAAGGTATACGCAGCGCTGCACAAACATAGAAGAAAGACAGTCCCTGCTCAAAGAGCTTACAATCTAATAGACAAAAAAAAAAAAAAATAAGCAAATCAAATCAATTAATGTGAACGGGAAGGAAGAGAGGAGGGTAGGTGGAGGCGAGTGGTTACAAGTGGTTACGAGTCAAAAGCAATGTTAAAGAGGTGGGCTTTCAGTCTAGATTTAAAGGTGGCCAAGGATGGGGCAAGACGTAGGGGCTCAGGAAGTTTATTCCAGGCGTAGGGTGCAGCGAGACAGAAGACGCGAAGTCTGGAGTTGGCAGTAGTGGAGAAGGGAACAGATAAGAAGGATTTATCCATGGAGCGGAGTGCACGGGAAGGGGTGTAGGGAAGGACGAGTGTGGACAGACAACAGACAACAGATTTTGGGTGGGCGTAAGGAAGAACTGGGTGGGCAGCAATTGTTCTTCCACTCCCCCAACCACCCAGTGGCGTAGCCAGACAGGCAATTTAGGGCGGGCCTGAGAACAAAGTGGGTGGGCCAAACATTTCATCATTGCCCCTCCCCCAACTAACGCAAAACCCTGAGGATCTCGAATTCTCGATTCGAATTTCGATTTTCCCAAATTCCCACATTTCAGGCCAGGGCCAGGGCAGGCAAAGGCTCGCACTAACCCTGCGTGCCGTGCAGCTATGCCCGCCCATCAGACACCAGTTGAGTTACCACGAGCGAGCAGACGGAGCTGAGGCCGAGCGGAGTGAGAGCAAGGGTGAGCACGGCCGCCGCCGCGCATAGCCACGTCCGTCCGCGTAGGATGGAAAACAATGACGCGCTGATGATGCGACCTGCAGGCTGCAACTGGAGAGATGATAGATCAGCTGAGCGGCAGTTAGCGGGTGCCCGCGATGGCGCGACGTGTAGTACGCTAGGCTGCTGCAGTCAGTGAGTGTGTGCGCTTGGGTGGTGGTGGTGGGTGGGCCTGAGAAATCGGGCTGGAAGGAACCTGGAGAGAGGAGAGCAGAGTCAGAGCGCGAGTGGGTGCCCGGTGTCGTGCTGTCTCTGCCGTGGTACGCGCTGCTGCTGCTGCAGTGTGTGTGCGCTTGGGTGGGCGGGCCTGGGCCCACCCAGGCCCGCCCGTAGCTACGCCCCTGCAACCACCACCCCAAAAACTATCTTAGCTGGTGGGAAAACGCTTCTTTCCACCTTGGCAGTCTGCAGCAGGCATGCGCTGAAAACTGAACATACGCAGGTGCCGGTATCATGGAGAGTAGCGTTTTCGTTACCATCAGGAGGAAGTCTTCAGCTGGCCGAGCTTGGGATCCCACCAGCTACCACTAAACGTGTGCTACTGTTGGGTGGGCCTGAGCCCTAAGTGGGTGGGCCGAGGCCCACCCAGGCCCACCTGTGGCTACGCCACTGCAGTCAACTAAAGCTAATTTGTTGGTTACACCTTCGCATAAGCAACTGTGGTTAGATGAATCGAGAAAAACAGCTTTTCGATGTATTGCACCACAGTTGTGGAATTCTTTACTCCTAGAAGCCTGTTTGGAATCTTCTACTCAGAAATGTAAAGTATTGGTTGAGATTTGGTTAATTAGGCAAGCTTTTTATTTAATGGTAATTTGTATTGATTAGAATGGAGATATTATTATTATTATAACCTTATATGATTTCCGTTTGCATCTCAATGATCTACAACATCTTAGGTTGATAATTGTTGTGTCTGTCTGTGTAAATTTGTTTTATGGTTTTATTGGCACATTCTTTATAATTGTACACCACTCTGATGTTTTTCAGAGTGCAGTATATTAAGAGGGGCATAATCGAACGTGGACGCCCATCTCCATGGGCGTCTATCTCCGAGAACAGGTACGTGAAGGGGCGGGACAAACCGTATTTTTGAAAAAAAAATGGGCGTCCATCTTTTTCCCGATAATACGGTTTGTGCCAGTCAAATGCATCGGATTTGTGCGGATTTGAGCTGGGCGGTATCATTTTTCAGCGATAATAGAAACCAAAGGCGCCCAGCTCAAAAACGAACAAATCCAAGGCATTGGGTCGTGGGAGGGGCCAGGATTCGTAGTGCACTGGTCCCCCTCACATGCCAGGACACCAACCGGGGCACCCTAGGGGGCACTTGTAACAATTAAAAAAACAAAGTTAACTACCTCTGAAGTCCATAGCTCCCTTCCCTTGGGTGCTGAGTCCCCCAATCCCCCCAAAACCCACTCCCCACAACTCTACACCATTACCATAGCACTTATGGCTGAAGGGGGGCACCTAGATGTGGGTACAGTGGGTTTTGGGGGCAGTTTGGAGTGCTCTCATTTACCACCACAAGTGTAACAGGTAGGGGTGGGCCTGGGTCCACCTGGCTGAAGTCCACTGCACCCACTAACAACTGCTCCAGGGACCTGCATACTGCTGTGATGGAGCTGGGTATGACATTTGAGGCTAGCAAACAGGCTGGAAAAAAAAGTTTTTAAAGTTGTTTTTTTGGGGGTGGGAGGGGGTTAGTGACCACTGGGGGAGTCAGGGGTGGTCATCCCCAATTCCCTCCGGTGGTCATCTGGTCATTTAGGGCACTTTTTTGGGACTTGTTCGTGAAAAAAAGATCCAAAACAATTGACCCAAATTCGTGGTAAAAACGCCTTTCTTTTTTCGATTATCTGCCGAAGACGCCCATCTCTCCTCGGCCAATAAACACGCCCCACTCTCGCCTTCACCACGCCTCTGACACTCCCCCGTCAACTTTGGCCATTTCCGCGACAGATTGCAGTTGAAGACGCTCAAAATCGGCTTTCAATTATACCGATTTGGGTGCCCACAGGAGAAAGGTGCCCATCTCCCAATTTGGGTTGAAATATGGGCGTCTTTCTCTTTCGAAAATAAGGCGGTAAATGCTCTAAATAAATAACTAATTGCCTGCAATGTAGGCCTGAGTTAAGGGGCCCTTTTATTAAGGTGCGGGTAAGGGGCGTAGCCAGACCTCACGGTGAGAGGGGGCCAGAGCCCGAGGTTGGAGGCACATTTTGAGTGCCGCCTCCTCGCCCCCCCCCCCCCACCGCCTTGCCTCCTCGCCTCCTTGCCACTTTCCCTCACAAACAAATACCTTTGCTGGCTGGGATCCCCAACCCCCGCCAGCCGAAGCCTTCTTCAGCGCCGGTCTCCGGCGCAGCCGGGTTCGCTGCCTGCCAACTGCTCTTCTTTCTTCTTGCTCCTCCGGTGCACACTGATGCTGTCCCCAACCCCTGCCAGCCAAACCAGGGGCCTGGACAAAATTTGTGAGGGCCCAGGCCCCCGTGGCCCCCTCGTAGCTACGCCCCTGGGTAGGAGTAATGTGGGCCTACCACATGGTTAAACAGCACTACCGTGGCACATGTTAAGGCATCCTGCGGTAATTTGCCCATCAGCACATGCCACTCCCACAGTAAATTTTTTAAAAATTTTATGCTACGGGAGGTGTGTCCGGGGTGGAGAGTAAGTGTGGTTGGCGAAGGCACATTACTGCATGCGGGAGCCCTTTACCACCTCCTAAATAGGTAGCAGTAAGGGCGCCCGGCGGTAATGCCACATGCTAATGGGGAAATTAGCAAGTGGCCATTACAAAAAAAACCCAAAAGCGGCCATTTTACTGCCCAGTAAATGTGGCCACAGCATGGGAGAAACCTGGCCAATTTTTAGCTTAGGTTAGTAAAAGGACCCCCCCCCCCCCCCCCTTAGTGACTTACACTAATATTTTCTAAAGGAAAATGGGCACCTACTCTTATTTATTTATTTATTTATTTATTTTTATTTATTTGGATTTAGCTCACACCTTTTTCAGTAGTAGCGCTCCAATTCGGACCTACTGCCCAGCTACCGTGTGGCCCGGGCGGTAATTCCATTTTTTATGCGCGTCCACTACGTGCGCTGGAAAATTTATTTTCCGTTGTGCAGCGCTAACCGGGTGGTAATCGGCATTGTACGCACACTGGCAATTACTGCCTAGATAACACGTGAGACCTTACCGCTAAGTGAATGGGTGGCGGTAAGGTCTCAGACCCCAAAATGGACACGCGCCAATTTTCATTTTGCTGCACATTCAAAGGTCTTTTTTGCAGGTGCTGAAAAATGGACCTGCGCACATCCAATACATGTGTCTACAGCAGCGCGGGCCCCTTTTTGGCACACTTTAGTAAAAGGCCCCCTTAGCCATGCTTGCAGCTGCCACGCAGCAATGCCGACACAGCCCATTCAAAGGCTACAAGACAGACTAAGCCCTCCTGGACTTGATGCCCTTCAATGACAGTGGAGCCAAAAAGGTGAAAAAGGAAAGCACTGGAGGTTCAGGCCGGAGAGGAAGGTGGGCATCAAATTGGCTTGGAACCCTGGAGATGAGGTGGAGGGGGGGGGGGAGGGGGGTAGGGCTAAATTGGAAATCTCTTGGAAAGCAGAGTGACATTGGAAGTCTGAAGCAGGATTGGAGTTTGTCAAACCAGCATGAGGCAGGAACTTTGCCACCCTCAAAATTGAGACCTACTAAGCACAGGTCTAATAAGCCCGCTGAGTAAATTCAGCCCTGTTTTCAAGGTCAGAAAATGCTATATTTAAAATGCAGACATATCAGTGTCTAGAGAGAGGGAACAAATTAGCTCTCATCTAAAACAATTGAGCTATTAAAATGTAGTTTGAGGTAATCTGGTTTTAAAAGTAGTACTTTGGTCAATAAAATTAGTTTGTCATCATTCTTTGCATCTTACGTTTATTTAAGCAATAAAGTTCCCTCCATTAGGCTGTGATGGAGACAAACAGTTAATGATAAAAGTGAATCAAAGCGTCTCCTCTAAACCCTGTGGCTCTTTCATGCTCTTGCTTGTCTCTATGGAGTAACGCTGCTCCTTTAAATAGCAAAAAGTATTTCTGCACATCTGTGTTGCAGTGTTCTTCTGCAGCATTTAATGTGAATGAGATTGCAGAAGAGAAATTTGCCTATTGGTGGATGACACTGAGGGGCCCTTTTACTAGGACATGCTGAAAAATGGCCTGCGCTGGTGTAGGCCTGTGTTTTGTATGTGTGCAGGTCCATTTTTCGGCGCGCCTGGAAAAAGGGCCTTTTATTGTGGCCGAAAATGGACGCGCGGTAAAATTAAAACCAGCCCGGTTCCATTTTCGGCCTGAGACCTTACCGCCACCCATTGACTTGGTGGTAAGGTCTCGCGTGCTAACCGGGCGGTAAGTGTCAGCGAGCGTAAACTGCTGATTATCACCAGGTATGCGCCACGTGGTAGAAAATAGAAAATATTTTCTGCAGCGTGATTTGGATGCACGTGAAAAATGGAATTACAGCTTGGGGCACACGGTAACTGGGCAGTAGTTCCAATCTGATGTGTGTTGGATGCAGGGCTTTTAAAGGCAGTGAAAAATTCAACTCGTTAACTTGATAAGTTATCTGTGCTAATGGCACGACAGAGCTAAAAGGAGAGAACAAACGAATTCTGCCAAATGATCTGAAGATACAAGAAATATAAAACCTATGTTGATGGTTTTAAAGACCTGCTAAAAATCCCTTTACAGTGAAAAGAAATCATTTTTCAGCCTGCACAGATGGGGGACGGAGGGGGGGGGCATAATTTCCCTGGCCTCCAAGAGGGGGCGGAGGTGGGGCGGCCTTGCCCCGAGCCCGGCCTAGTCTTTCGGCGGCCCTGGTTGGATGCGCGGAGGCGCCTACGCGCCATAGTAAAACGGCCCCTAAGAGAGCAATATACAGTCAACAGTGATAAGTGGTTTGTAAATCTCTAATCCTGCATATTCAATGCCACAGCACATGCAGATCCCAGCATTAAATATCAAGAGATGTGCACTGAGCCGGAAGTTAACCAGACACTGGTTGATATTCAGGCTGGTGCCCAATTAATTCAGGACAGCTGTTTTGTTGTCTTAACTTGGGGGCTACTTTTACCAAACAGCAATAAAAGTGGCCCTGCAGTGGCTTCAGGAGGCCCCCCTTTCACCACCGCTGGTAAAATGTTTTTTTTTTTAAAGGAAATGGCCATGCGGTAAATTAAACTCTTGCCACATGGCCATTTCCTGGGGGGAGCCCTTACTGGTCTCCTATTACCACTGCCTGATTACCACTTGGCATGTCCCTGGCACTAGAAAATATAAAAATATTTTCTGACACTGGGAATGGCACATGGTGGGGGTTGGAACTACTGGGGGAGTCCGATTTTAGAGCTGAATTGCAGTGCAGCAAGCCCATGATAGGCTTGCCATGCTTTCTTAAAGGGGTCACTTTATGTGCTTACTTATCTGGTAAGTGGACTGAATATCGCCACTATTCGGCAAAGTGCTGGCCCCACCCAAGCCCTGCTGCAGACCACCCCTAAGCTAGCTAGTTAGGGAATGGATATTCAGTGGCATTACCTGATTAAGTGCCCCCTGAATACTAGCATCCGGCCAGCTTAGCAGGGTTAACCCTTTTGAACACTACTACTATTACTACTTAACATTTCTAAAGCGCTACCAGGGTTATGCAGCGCTGTACAATTTAACAAAGAAGGACAGTCCCTGCTCAAAGGAGCTTACAATCTAAAGGACAAAAAGTGCAGTCAAGCAAATTGGGGCAGTCAAGACTGACCCCTAAGATTTTTGCAACAGAGGGGACAACCCTGAGAGAGCAGTAGACCAAATGAAAAGAGGTCCAGTAAAGCTTGAGGAATGTATGAATCTTTGGCAATGAAAAATACAAAGCAAAAAAGAAGAAAAAGCAGAGTCAGGCATTTGGGTGTGGAAGAAATGTGAAGGAGCAGGTACTGAATGAGACAGGGAAGGTGATGTGCACTGATCAAAAGACTTTACAGTGACAGTGTCTGAGGATCTCAAGATAGAAACAGTGTGGTAAGGCAGTGGATAGAGCCTGAGGAATGCTAGGATGCATGCCCAGAGACATAACTAGCAGAAAAAAATGTGGGCTAGTCAAAATTCCCCCCTTCCCCCACCCAAAAAAGTTCTTTCTTCTCACACCGGGCCTATAAAAAGTATCACAACCTACAAAGCTCAATGATTCTACAAAGACATTTGAACCTATCTGTGCAGGCTGAAAAATGATTTCTTTTCCCTGTAAAGGGATTTTTAGCAGGTCTTTAAAACCATCAGCGTAGGTTTTATATTTCTTGCACCTTCAGATCATTTTGCAGAATTTGTTTGTTCTCTCCTTTTAGCTCTTTGGTGCCATTAGCACAGATAACTTATCAAGTTAACGAGTTGAATTTTTCACTGCCTTTAAAAGCATCCATTCTTTTTAATTACAGGAGCAGCACTTACCAAGTCGCAGAGCTCCATCAATCCTCTGCACGGCTTCCTGCACTGCCCTCTGTTCCCAGACCTCACAATTATCATAGGGATCTGCATCCTTAAAAACTGCACTTGCAGCTTGGGTTGAATTTAAAGTGATGGATTCCTCTTATTTTCTTTAGGAAACCCCAGCAATTAAATGGCCCCTGTGTGGCTTCCTGCCGCTTTGCCTTGTCAGACTCTGGCTGCTTCATTTCTCTGTTTAAACAATGCTGAAAACGCCTCAATGTCTACAAAACAACTTTGTATTTTTGCTGTTTCATGTATCTCACCCTTTAAAAGCTATTTTCTGTCTTGAGCACATAAACTTTGCTACCAATTAATGATCTGTTAAAGCTAAGTTGCAAAACGGTCTGTGCCACTGGCAGCCCACTGATAGGCTGCTTCAATGAAAAGCAACATTTTACTGAAACATACACACTTTTGTTCACCCGAGAAATGTATATGTAATTTTTAAAAATGGTTTCCTCCTTGTTTGCAAACTAATGGAGAATTCACAAAAGGATGATATTAAACTATGGACACGAAGAGAGGCCAACAATTCTAACAAAGATGGTCCGCATTTTGGCAGACATTGACACCAGCGGCAAGAGGATATTTATTGAACATTTAAAAACACTAGTTGCATTTAGGGGAGAAGCGACAGCTAGTAGTAACTAAGACCCGGGAGGGATAGGGAGGGAAAAAGCGGAGGGGGGAGAGATTAAGCACAAATAGACAAATGTATATAGTGTTGATATCAGCATGGAAAGTGAAATTGAGGTTGTAACCTGTTATCTTCAATGCATAGAATATGTTACATTTGTCAATAAAAATGATTGAACTTTAAAACTATTATAAAGGCAGTAGAATGTTTTGGTTATGGGGCCCAGAAAACCAGCGTATCCACTAAATTCCCTAGTTATTGACATAGCCGCCAAGAGGGGCGGGGCAGGGGGGACAAAATTCCCCGGGCCCGGGCCTCCAAGGGGGGCCCGGCGCCACAGTCCCATCCGCCCTCCATCGTCGACCGTCTGCCACCGGGCAGCAGATGGCCTCCCTTTGGCCCTCCTTCCCTCCTTGTGTCCCGCCTTTGCGGAAGTTATGTCAGACAAGGGCGGGACACAGGGAGGGAAGGAGGGCCAAAGGGAGGCAATCTGCTGCCATGCTGCCTGCAGCGCTTTCACACGGAGGTGAGAGGCGCTGTGATTTCAATGCAGGGGGCCCGGTCCGGTGGCAGACGGAGGGGGGCGGGTGGAGGGGGGAGCAGCGGCGGCGACCTCGGGGGGGGGGGCAGCGGGGGCGGTCTTGCCCAGGGCCCGGCCCAGTCTCTTGGCGGCCCTGGTTATTGATGGCTTGCAGGGCAAGAAGTTGACTGGGCCACCCTGTTTTGCTGCATATAAACTATTTAAAAATACTAAGGGGCCCGTTTATTAAGCCGTGTAGGCACCTATGTGCACCCAACGTACGCCAAATTGGAGTTACCGCTCGGTTACCATGTGACCCTTGCGGTAATCTCAATTTTGGTGCATGTCCGCTATGCGCGTCTGAAAAATATTTTTTTACTTTCTGGTGCATGGCAGCTACGCGCATCAAGTGGCTTTTCACACGCATAGACCATTACCGCCCGGTTACTGCGTGAGACCTTACCACTAGGTGTTAGATCTTGGGTAGTGAGCCCTTGTGCCACGACTGAGCACGGTGAAAGAAGAGCTGCGCCGCACTCGGTCAGGTAGCCGGACAACCCCTAGCTTCACCTGGGACACGACCGCCGTTCCCCGGGAGTTGAGCCCCCAGGTGCAGGCGGCCACCATGACTTCGGGTACGAGCGGGGTTGGGCAGCCACCGGCCTAGCTAGATGTAGCGGCAGGAAACCTGGTCCAATACACGAGTCAGGACAACAGCTGGGAAGAGATACTGGGGATCACTCCAAGGGTCTGGGCTGGCAGAGAGGCCGGGAATAGACAGGCTCAGTCCAAAGGTCAGGGCAGGCAGCGATACAACGGGAAGTCAAGATTCTGTCCAAGGGTCAGGGCTGGCAGCAACACAACGGGTAGTCAAGATTCAATCCAAGGGTCAAAGCAGGCAGAAGTCAGAGAATAATCTGGTCCAATCCACTAGTCAGGAACACAGTAACGTTGATAGTAGGACACACAATCTCGAGCACCAAACCTCTATAGCAATAGAAGCCGAAGCAAGGTATGAGGGAGACTGCGGCTCTTAAATAGCCCTCTCATCAGCAGTAACTCTGAGCAGCTGAACAACAAAATCTGGATTGGTGGCTGCTGGAAAAAGGAGGCGCAGCAGCGAAAGGCGGCCAATCCCGCACAATCAGGCGCGGCAAAAGAACCGCGCCAGAAACGATCCCCATTTCCGGAATGCCGCCAGTCCACGTGGCTGGCCTTCAGGGCGAATCGGAAATAGCCGGCCAACAAGGCCGAGAAGACTGACCGGAAAGACTGCACCAATGGCCGGCGACCGGAACGACTGGCCATCAAGCCCGGACACCATAACCCTGAGGAATAGCTGGCCATCGTGACTGGACTGAACATGGCCAGCCACTGCTACCGCGAGCGGGACCGACACTTAAGCTGACCATGCGGGCTGCACCGCAGGTGAGGGACGTAACACTAGGTCAATGGTTTGCGGTAACGTCTCAGACCCAAAATGGATATTGAACATGCTCATCCCAAGGACTTCCCCCAGTACATGCCCCCTTGCATTTAAGTGCTAAGCAAGTTGTACGCTAAAGTTAGGGAATACAGCTTTGTGCTCAACTATGACCTATGCACGTAACTGTAATAGCCACATGCATAAGTTCTAGAATTCTATAACTTACATATACACTCACCTCTGATTCTATAAAAGTCGCTTAAATCTGCATGCACAAATTTAGGTGCATTCCTGATTTGCACGTGCAATTTAATAGAATAAGGAGCCAATATGTGCCAATAATTGGGTTTTTAACAAGCAATTATTAGCACTCATTAGATTTAATTGGGTGCAAGAAATAGGAGGGTTATGGGTGCTTTGGGGCACAATGGGGGCGTGGTTTTGAGTTACATGCATAAATACAGAATATAGGTGCTCCACGTGTAAATTTAGGCATGGGCATTTGCACCACATTTTCATTGGTTGAAATGGCCACACCTAACTTTACACATGACTCTCCACTTAAGCGTTAATTCTATAAACCATGCCAAACTTTAGGCACAGCTTATAGAATTTCATTTTCGCGGGTATTTTTCGGTGCCGATTTTTTAGATGCCTTAGCATCTATCCCCTCTGTGTACAAAGGTGAAAGAATGAGAGGGACTCTGTGCAAATATAATTGTATGCATGACAAAGGCAAAAGGAGTTGTTTCACTCATCTTCATGCTGGAAAGGAAGCTGAGGCAAATAGTTATTCAGGAAGGTCAATGTTATCTCTTGTGTTTGTTAATTGCTTTGATATCTCAAATGAAAAAGATAATCTGTTCCTCAGGTAAACATTTATTTTTTGTCTTTGATGTGAATCATAGATAATTGTTTGTTGGTTGGTTTGATTTGATTTGTAAGTGTTTTACACTTGCATTGTATATGTGATTCTGTAAATTGCATAGATGTTTGGTGACATGTGGTCTATAAAATGAATAAATGAAAAATGAGCAAAAATTAATCAAGCAACAGTACAATACAAATACAATCTCTTACACTACTAACAATCATAATTGGAATATAATAAAAATTAAAGTAAAAAAAAATGACCCAAGCCAACAAAGTAAACTAGATAAAAAATAATTACTGCTACAAACCAGAACAGAGGCTGACTGGGAGGCTGAATTGAGGTATACTGGATGATAGCACAGTTACAGTGGGGGAAATAAGTATTTGATCCCTTGCTGATTTTGTAAGTTTGCCCACTGACAAAGACATGAGCAGCCCATAATTGAAGGGTAGGTTATTGGTAACAGTGAGAGATAGCACATCACAAATTAAATCCGGAAAATCACATTGTGGAAAGTATATGAATTTATTTGCATTCTGCAGAGGGAAATAAGTATTTAATCCCTCTGGCAAACAAGACCTAATACTTGGTGGCAAAACCCTTGTTGGCAAGCACAGTGGTCAGACGTCTTCTGTAGTTGATGATGAGGTTTGCACACATGTCAGGAGGAATTTTGGTCCACTCCTCTTTGCAGATCATCTCTAAATCATTAAGAGTTCTGGGCTGTCGCTTGGCAACTCGCAGCTTCAGCTCCCTCCATAAGTTTTCAATGGGATTAAGGTCTGGTGACTGGCTAGGCCACTCCATGACCCTAATGTGCTTCTTCCTGAGCCACTCCTTTGTTGCCTTGGCTGTATGTTTTGGGTCATTGTCGTGCTGGAAGACCCAGCCACGACCCATTTTTAAGGCCCTGGCGGAGGGAAGGAGGTTGTCACTCAGAATTGTACGGTACATGGCCCCATCCATTCTCCTATTGATGCGGTGAAGTAGTCCTGTGCCCTTAGCAGAGAAACACCCCCAAAACATAACATTTCCACCTCCATGCTTGACAGTGGGGACGGTGTTCTTTGGGTCATAGGCAGCATTTCTCTTCCTCCAAACACGGCGAGTTGAGTTCATGCCAAAGAGCTCAATTTTTGTCTCATCTGACCACAGCACCTTCTCCCAATCACTCTCGGCATCATCCAGGTGTTCACTGGCAAACTTCAGACGGGCCGTCACATGTGCCTTCCGGAGCAGGGGGACCTTGCGGGCACTGCAGGATTGCAATCCGTTATGTCGTAATGTGTTACCAATGGTTTTCGTGGTGACAGTGGTCCCAGCTGCCTTGAGATCATTGACAAGTTCCCCCCTTGTAGTTGTAGGCTGATTTCTAACCTTCCTCATGATCAAGGATACCCCACGAGGTGAGATTTTGCGTGGAGCCCCAGATCTTTGTCGATTGACAGTCATTTTGTACTTCTTCCATTTTCTTACTATGGCACCAACAGTTGTCTCCTTCTCGCCCAGCGTCTTACTGATGGTTTTGTAGCCCATTCCAGCCTTGTGCAGGTGTATGATCTTGTCCCTGACATCCTTAGACAGCTCCTTGCTCTTGGCCATTTTGTAGAGGTTAGAGTCTGACTGATTCACTGAGTCTGTGGACAGGTGTCTTTCATACAGGTGACCATTGCCGACAGCTGTCTGTCATGCAGGTAACGAGTTGATTTGGAGCATCTACCTGGTCTGTAGGGGCCAGATCTCTTACTGGTTGGTGGGGGATCAAATACTTATTTCCCTCTGCAGAATGCAAATAAATTCATATACTTTCCACAATGTGATTTTCCGGATTTAATTTGTGATGTGCTATCTCTCACTGTTACCAATAACCTACCCTTCAATTATGGGCTGCTCATGTCTTTGTCAGTGGGCAAACTTACAAAATCAGCAAGGGATCAAATACTTATTTCCCCCACTGTATAATGAAATGCTTCCCTATTCCTGGTCTTCATTATAGCTTTATCGACCTGAAAAGTCATTCTGGTGACATTGATTTCCTATAGAACATAGAGAAGGGAGGGGGCTGGTGGAGTGAAAGGCAAAGTTGTAATAGCAGAGGAGGGATGGAAGAAAAATAATTGGACGCCAGAATGCGAGGGGAAACTGTTACCATTAAAAGTATAGAATCAAAGTGGTAGACCATTTAAGGAGCAATTCTATAAGTAGGTACCATCCCCTGAGTCTATAAAAGTAGCCAAAACTTGCATGTGGAAATTTAGGCGCTCCCCAATTTATGTGTGTTGTGATAAACACAGTGTCTGCCCTTACAGGAGGAGGCTGCCAGAGGGCGCTCTCCCACTGAAATTGGGGAAAATGCCCATTCTGGTCACTAGAGGGAGCTCCAGGGATTGAGCTGAGTATTGGCATGTATGGGCCAATAGAGGGAGCTCCAGAGAGAGACAGCTGGGGGAGTGAGAAGAGACTTCTGGACCCAGATCTTTCTAGAACCAGAGGAGCGAGGTCTCAAGAGGTGGGGAGGTTTATTGGACATCTCATAAATAGCTTCCTCTTAGCAGAAGAGGGGGTTTTTGCCTGAAAGAGAGGAGTTTTGCCCGAGGGAGAGGAGATGGGAACCTGGAGGTTGGGAGCCTGGGCTGTGTGATCCCGGTGCTGAAAAGGAAGGACTGTGTGTCTGACAAGGTAAAGCAGGCTGCAAAAGCCTGGGGTTAGAAGTCCCCAAAATATTGAGGTGGAACTGTGAAGTGGTTAAGTGAACAAACAGCCGTGGGGTGGAGGATAGGACCGTAAGGTTAAGGTGAATAAAGGGGGTCCTATCCAGGGGAGGTGGCTGTTATACCCTGAGACCCAGATGTCCCCAGTAAATGGTCTCGGGGGGGGGGGGGGGGTGCTTCGCAGTCAAAGAATAAGAGTTGGAAAGCCAGGTTCCCAAAAGACTATAATCAAGCTCTAATAAACTGAATTTACAAGCAACCAGCTAATTTGCATATTTTTGCAAGCAGAGGAAGCTGTGCTATCTTCCAGAGAAGGGTGACCAGGGAGCCCCACCAGAAGAACTGGTAAGGTGGGTCGGTTACCGGGAGATACAGCGGGGAGGCCGGGCCAGGACTGAAGGTTAATGCAGAGGTCACCCTGAGGGAAAGGGGAGGCCCAAACATAGAGGCCCGAGTCAACGCAGTCACAGAAAAGTTTGGTTTCAAGGTGATTCCCTGAGGCAAAGGCCTGGTGAAGCCGGGCAGGAGCCACTAGAGGGCCACTGCACACTGGAGAGCACCCCTGTGGGCTTACAGTATAATTTAATAGAATAATAAGCCAATTAGTGCCAATAATTGATTTTTTAACAAGCAATTATTGGCACTAATTAGATTTAATTGGGATTAATGCCCATAAATGTAGGCAGTGATCATGGTCCAAAAAACAGGCACAGAAATGGGAGAGTTATGGGTATTTCAGGGCAGACTGGGGGTGTGGTTTTGAGTTACACAGACCCCCTTTTACTAAGGCACACTCACGTTTTTAGCATGCGCTAAAACTGTAGGTGCACTAAATGTTAGAGACGCCAATGCATTCTTATTGGCGTCTCTAATGTTTACTGCACCTACAATTTAGCGCATGCTAAAAATGTGAGCGTGCCTTTGTAAAAAGGGGGCCACGGGTAATAATAGAATATGGGTGCTCCACATGTAAATTTAAGCACAGGCATTTGCATCACTTTTATTGGTGCAAATGGCAGTGCCTAACATTACACCAGACCTCTTCATTTACACGTTATTCTATAAACTGTGCTGAACTTTAGGCCTAGCTTACAGAATATCGCTTAAGCGGGGATTTTTTGTCACCAATTTTTTAGCCACCATTTATTTATTTATTTATTACATTTGTAACCCACGCTTTCCCACACATAGCAGGTTCAATGCGGCTTACACAGTAAATAGAATTACAAAGTCTTGAAGGAGAATATTACAAATTGTAGTAAACACAGTAATAGTGGGGTTTTAAGGATATGTAAATTGAACATTGAAAGATAAACAAAGATAGGATGAGCAAAAGGAAAAGAGATTGGGAGGGGTATGGTGTAGGGAGGATGGAGAAGAAAAGATTGGGGGATGAGCATAAGGAGATTGGGAGACATGGTCTAAGGTATAATAATCGTCGGGACAGGAGTCATGTGGGTGGGCTTAAAAAGTTAAGTTGGGTCGTTAGGGTAAGCTTTCTTGAAGAGATGGGTCTTCAACATTTTTCTGAAGGGTAGATAGTCGTTGATTGTTTTATAGAATCTAGCCTCATATTTCTGTGAGCAGTGCGTCTGTTCTGTTCATAAGGGTTCTTATAGAATTCTAGCATAAATCAGCATTAGCATGCCTAAATGTAGGCACAAACCAGCACAGGAAAGTAGGGGTGGACCAGAAAATCTCATCAGCCAAAAGTAGATTGAAGCAACTTTATTCAGCACCAGATATGTATATGACCCAACACGGGGTCGTATTTCGATGGAACTACTGTCTGCTTCAGGGGTCAAACATTTGTAATGAAAATCACAAAGTGTAGGTGCAGAAGGTAGAGTAAAATATCTTATAATGACACTGCAGTGAAGCAGTAGAAACTCAACTTTACAGCGTCTGTTGAGTTTCTACTGCTTCACAACGGTATCACTACAAGATATTTTACTCTACCTTCTGTACCTACATTTGTGATTTTCATTGCAAATGTTTGATCCCTGAAGCATACAAACACAGCCCCGTGTTGGGTCATATACATACCTGGTGCTGAATAAAGTTGCTTCAACCTACCATCAGCTGATGAGATTTTCTGGTCCACCCCTATAAATTGGACATCTGACACATCTGGAATTAATTATTGAACCAAGTATTCAAATCATCTTTATTATTCCTTGGATAGCTTTCGTTCTTTCTAAAGAGAAACCATATTGACCCCTGATGCAGGTATATATGCTGAAATACGAACTGTGTTGGGTCTGAAAGTAAAGATTTGTTTGCTATCCTCAGTTCTAGAGGCCCTTGGTGCTTGCTTTACGTTTTGTGCTTTGGTTTCCCACTCTTTGTGTTAGGTTAAGATCTGGGAAATTTTTCAACTATCACCAGGTGGGGGAGGAAACTTTGGGATTTTCTACAGGATATGTGCTCTTTTATGCCCCTTTCACTGTTGGTACAAATAACCAGCCAAAAGTACGCAGACACTTCTAGTGTGTGCACTTTATCCTAGCCAATTTTCAGAGGAACTACCCAGGTAGTTTTGAAAATTAGCTGCAAAACACTCCATACAAGTGTCTATGCACTGTACAATTCTGTGGGCTACATGAAAATATCCCCCAAAGTGAAGGGGACAGTCAGCTTGGATTAAATGTAGAGTGCCTTAGTTCCCACAACCAGCCCCAAAAGCCTGCAAATGCCAACACGCAAGCTCCGAAGTTGGTGTAAATCTCTGCATGGGTCATTTACATGAGCGAACCTATATACATTCTAGGCACAGGCTTTCCTGAGGGCATTATTTAGTTGGAGGAGAGGTAATCAGGTACCTCTCCTCCTCCATGCAATTTTATCAAAGGACTTTTTGGAATGGAAAGCCTTTATAAAATGACTCCCTTTCTGTATAAGTAGGAAAGAGCACAAAAAAATAATGAGGCCAAAGGTATACATTGATGACCAATTAAAAAGCGTGCCAACATTTCAAAATGATTGGGGGTGCCAAACACAATACAGAGCACCTCTTCCTGGATACAAATGAGGTGATGGCTCAATATTGGGAGTGCTCAGTACCCATTGCACCCACAGAGCTGGCTTTTATGTGTACCCAATATATCAGCATACATTAAAACATTTATTAATCAAATAACAAAACACCCACTGGGTAAAAATCAACCCACCTCACGGCCATGTTTCAGTTCATGCCTTCATCAGGGGTCACATAGGTTAACAGCCTCTATGCAAAATTGGGTTTCATACATTTTACCATTTCAAATCAAGTGAACGTGCCTTTTGAATTTGCAGTGTCTGCCTCTCTTTCTACCTGTGCTCACATTTATTTGTTTATTGATTCATTCATTCACATATACTATCTACAAGACAACTCATAGAACATCCAACTTGACACTAAAAACAATCCAAATGATAAAACATCTGCAATGCTTTCAATCAGTTAAAACTAACAGTAATTCATCAGCCAAATACAGCAACAAACAACAAAATGTCAATACACCTCAGATCATTGGGAAATAAATTCTAACTGCTGTTTTCAATGAATAAGCACTTTTTTTGTTTTGTTTCTATCAGCCTCTGTTCTAATGGGATGCCCTGCAAACTCCTCTGAGATGAACAAAGGCAACCACTTAAGATGTAATATTCAACACACGCTAACTTATTTGAAGGCACTGAATCAGAAAGACGATTTTAAATTCAGCTCTTTGCATTTCTCGCAGCCAGCGAAGGGAGTTAACCACAGGCATTCCCAGCTCTGCTGCCGCATGCTGTATCAGCTGCAATTTCCCCTGCTGGGCTTGAGGTAGGCTTGTCAAACAAACACTAGAGTTTTAAAAATAACTACTAATTTTAAGTCCTAAGACTAACCATTATACAACTGTGAGGTTAAAAATAAGACGTGTAAAAAAAATCCGGAGCATTTAAACGAAAAACTCAAGCACTCTGAATGTAAAAAGTGAAACTGCTGGGACTTCAAACAAGAACACTCAAACTAGAAAGCTGCAAAATCCGAAGTATATTAACACATCAAGAACTGCTGGCTGCTGCTCCCCTGCCTGAACCCCCATTTCTAAGCACTGTCCACATTCTCGGTCCTGTACGCAGCGGTGACGCCAGACAGTAGTGAGGCCCCAGCTCTGGAGCTGAACAAGGAGCATTAGTCCAATTAAGCCTTGGAAGCTGCTTTTCTCACTGTTGGCCATGTGGCAACTCCCCTTCTATTGGAGGATCCCAGACTATGCCAGGCAGCACTTTGGCTATGAGATGGTGACTGCTGTGATGCTAGAATCCTCAACAGGAGTGCATCTGTCACCCCCCCCCCCCTCCTCTGCTAAAGCTGGAGTCACAGCACAGACACCATTGCCATCCCACTTTCTGGTGTGATGACCCCAGTCCTTCCATGATTGACTTGTTGTATACTTGTTCCACTTGGTCTATGCTACTACCCATCAAGGCCCTTTCAACCCTGTATGATAACATTTTTTTTTTTTTGCTTTTTATTCATTCCTCTGTTTTTTTGTTTTGAAACTTCAGCAATTTTAATGTCAACAGTCTGCCTTTCTCTTCCTCATATTCTGTTTGGAAGTTGGACTCTGACAGGAAATAGCTGAGCTTGTCGATTAGTTATATAAGCCATACATATTCGAGAGTACCTCTACTTCAGAAACCACAGGCACAGATAAAAGCCTGGCTCTTCTCCCAAGCCTTTAATACACGTGGTGACTGACTATACACTCACTCCATACCTGGACAAGCTTGCAGGATACCCTGTAACTTAGATCGGTTGCTCATATCTTATTCAATTGTACATATAGGGCCCCTTTTACCAAGGGGGCCGGCGCTGCTGTCGGCGCATATTTTGTATGTTATATTTGTTTATTAATATTTGTTTAACATTACAAGATCAACTTGCAAGTTGCAATACAGAGAAAATCATATTATGAAAAATTGTATGTTAATATATTGTTATATGCTCTCTTTCTTAGACCACAATAGTAAGTAGGAAAAAGGGGGAGGGGTATATTAGATGAGGAGATGTAACTTCCTGTTGTGAGGGCCGGACGCGGCAGAGGGAAGTCTCCCTAAGGAAGGGGAGGGTAGAGAGAAGGGCAGCGGTTCCCAAACTGTGCGCCGTGGCACCCTGGTGCACCGCTGCAAACTCTCAGGTCCCTCAGAAGGCAATTTTCAAAAGCCATTTATCAGTGTGAGTGGCTGTTTACCTGACTTTTTAAAATTGGTTCCTTCTGCATTGGTTTAAAATGGTAGAGAAGTGAATCTGGCCCATGGGGCTAGTTGTCTGTGTTGTGTGGATGAAGCAGGGGAGCTAGGGAGGAGATAAAAGGAGACGAGAGAAACAGAACCATAATAATAATAATAATAATAATAATAATAATAATAAAAAGATGCCTCAGATGTCTCTGGACCTGCTCTGGAAAACCGGGAAGAACAGAAGCTTTCAGAGGAATTGGAGTCAGAGGCTGGACAAAGCATTATAAAGACAGGAGTACATGTTACTCAACAAGGGCACAGATTTAATCAATGCTGAACACTTTTTTTAAAAGGTAAAGCTAGGCACCAATGTGACATGCTCATATGCAGCCAATTATAAGCACCTAGGTTGACAGAAAAAGAGGGTGATTATATATCCCTTCACCATCATCTGCAAGATTAGATTCTATAAGGCAATTGGTTTTTTTATTGTGTGGCACCATCCCTATGGAATTCACTGCCTCCTATGCTCCTTCTAGAACTTTTGTTTCCTAAATTCAAAGTAGCTCTTAAGAACCATTTATTTAAAATTATGTTTGGAGATGCTGGTTGAACATAGTTTGGTGCTGGATATCTGCAAATTGCGTTCTGTTCTGACTGAATGTGGACAATATTCATCTCACTCTTAACCGTTCTCTCCTTGGTACAAATGATGCTGCTTTATCTCTCTATCCTGTCTAAATAACAGAGATCTTTTCAATTTTAAGGAATTGTTTTAAACTGTGAACCACTCTGCTGTTTTTTTTTAATGAAAAGTGGTATATCAAATAAAAATCAAACCATAACCCTAATCCATGGAAGACCATCAATAAGATGGATTGAAACAATCACAACAACACTGAATGCTCCATTAAAAAGCCTCTGCGCATAAATAGAAAGCAGGACGTTCTGGAGAAAGTCAATCTATATGGTCTCTAGGAGTTGACTTCAACTTGACGGCAATCAATCAATATGATTTATTATAGATTCCAAGTTTATTAAAGCGGTGTGGTAGTCGTGTTAGTCCACTTTTAAAGGTAGTTTCATGACAGCTCATTTTGCTATCAATCTAGCAAGATATGGAATCATTTTCCAGTATTTATAAGAAGCATGTGCAACTATCTAAAATTTCAAATATTGTTAAAGGCCTATTTGTTTAATAAGTATTTAGATTGATTCCCTTTGTTCTATGTTAATTGACTGCTTTTAGTTGTAACCCGCTTTGATTCTTTGTTTGAAAACGGCGGGATATAAATGCTAGTTTGGATTGGATTGATAATAAGAAAAAAGAAAATAAGATGATACCTTTCTTATTGGACTAACAATACATTTTTTGATCAGCTTTTGAAGGTAACCCTTCTTCAGATCAGGGGGGGCAGGGATAGAAACAAATGGATACATTCCTGTTTTACTTTCTTCTTGTATCTCTTGATTGGCTAATGGGCCCCTGGATTAGGGCGGGATATAAAAGAATGGTTAACTTCCTGTTTTACTTCCTTCTTGTATTGCATTATCTCCCTTGATTGGCTAATATGCCCCTGCATTACAGTAGTGATAGGAATGAATGAGTAACTTCCTATATGGACTTTGCTCCTGTGGGAAAGTAAATGCATAAGACCAGGGGCGTAGCCAGACCTCACGTTGGGAGGGGGCCAGAGCCCCAGGTTGGGGGCACATTTTGAGTGCCGCCCCACCACCGCCCCCTCACCATCACGCCTCGCCTCGCCGCCCCCCACCACCTCACCTCGCTCCCCCCCCACCTCCTCGTTGCCTCCCAAACAAATACCTTTGCTGGTGGGGGTCCCCAACCCTCGCCAGCAGAACCCTTCTTCAGTGCCGGTCTCCGTTTGCTGCCCTGCTCGTCTTTCTTCTTGCTCCTCCTGTGCATGCTGACGCTCCTTCTCAGTTTCACATAAAGGAGCGTCAGCGTGCACAGGAGGAACAACAAGAAAGACGAGCGGGGCAGCGAACGCAGCTGCGCCGGAGACCGGTGCTGATGAAGGCTTCTGCTGGTGGTGGTTGGGGACCCCCGCCAGCCTAACCAGGGGCCCAGATGAAATCTGCGGGGGCCCAGGCCCCCATGGCCCCCCCGTAGCTACGCCCCTGCATAAGACATAGGTATTTTTGTCCCTGCAGTCTCTCTTGGCCCTGATTTTCAGAAAGAAACTGTGCAGGAAGTTTGCCCTTGAAAATAATGGTTGCAAATAAACACCTCCCCAATCATTTTCAAAATTGTCCCCAAAAGATAATTGCACAAATAAATGTCATCTGACAGATCAGAATATTTGAATTTTCAAAGCCACCTCATGTTAAATGTTATCATTCTCCCAAATTAAATAAGGTCCTAGGAAAAACAATTTAATGGAGATCCCCACTAAAAATGATCTGGTTAATAATTCTACTTTTCATGAACAAGTAAAATGGGAACAGCAAGGGAAAAAAATCACTGTATTTTAGTGTTGTAATTAAAAATGTGATTTACTTTGTGTAAGTACAATTTGACTAGATATTTGTGAAATTAGAAGTCCAGGTGATTATTACAATAGACATGGAAATTTTTAGCATTGAATTTAGTTTCAGTTTTCTCCACCCTCTTTCATGTCCTCACGCCTCCACCATTGTCTGCAAGTCCTCCCCTCTCTTGTGATCCATTGTTTTCTGTTTTCACTTTCTCAATTGATTCTTAACTTGTCACTAAACTCCCTTAAAGATTGTGATTACTGCCTCCGACAACCCCTCCTCCCATGCTGATTCATTGTCAGATGCAGCTGGGGAGGTGTGATTCCAGTTCTAATGTCAAGCTAAATGAAAGAGATGTAAAACCACAGAGCAGAGCATCTATCCCTTAACCCTGTGGAGTACAGCACAGAAAAACTATCCAAGCACTTTCTCCTGAAAGCAGCTCAGGTGCACGTTTTCTTTCAACCTGAGTATCCATTACATATTCAGGCACCAGCTGTGCTATGCTTGTATGTTGTCAACATTAGGACAGGACAAGCATTAAATACTCCCACAACTAGCAGCCCATGATTTCACACCCACTCAAAAGAAAACTCAGTAGCTCAACAGAATACTTGTTATTCTGCGGTGGATTCTAATTATGAGAAGGATTGGGAGAGCGGGATCAGGCGGTAGGAATGATAGCCAGGCTCGAAGCCAGACCTCGAATTTTGGGGGTGACAGAGCACAAGGTGTGTGTGGGGGGGGGGGGGGTGGCACAAAATTTTGCCTCACCCTGCTGCTTTTGTTTGTTCCCCCCCCCCCCCCCGTGACCTCCACAGACCTGAGTTTTTGTTGGGGGGGGGGAGCTTATATTTCATGGCGCAGAGGAATGGTGCTAACCTGCTCTTGAATTTCCTGTTTTGCCTGGTGCATGTGCACAGGATTTTCGCGATAAGCGCAGCTCATGCGCATGCATTAGTCATGTTCCTCCCCCTTGCTTTTGCTTTACTAGCGTGCATAAAAGTTGCATCCCATTTGCTTTGGGCATTGGGAGGGCTAGTTTTCAGCTCTGTTCTTGCATGTTCTTGCCTCTAGTGCTGGAATTTTGAGCACTGGGCCAATCAAGTCATTCTGAGAAATAAACACCTTCCTTGGAACCGAGCAGGTGGAAACACAAAGCAGCTCTGCATTTACTGATGGTGACAGACGGCTCTATCACTGCAGGCTTGCACACATCTCAGAATTATGCCAGCACTAGCTGGGCCTATTCAATCCAAGCCTGAAACTGGGCACATTTCCCATCTTTCTCTCTCTTCTACCAACAACTGTTTGCTAATGAACTACTTTAGATTGGTGTATTAAAATCTGCAATGGGAGTTTTTTTGTACAGAGGGTACTTACATATCTACTATAATAAAACTCACCCTCAACGTTCTGAGGATACTGACGTCAGTGAAGCCAAGCTCTGACTTTCTTCAAAAAGGTTCGAAGGTTCGTGGTGGTGAAGCCACCAAAATCGCTCCGGGCCCCACCCTCGAGGGCAGAGCAATGGCAGAACAATGAAGGGGTTGGCAGGGAGGGAGGCGGGGGGTGGGGTGGAAAATTGCTCCGGGCCCCGCCCTCGAGGGCGGAGCCATGGCAGAACAACGAAGGGGTTGGCAGGGAGGGAGGCAGGGAGGCGGGGGGGTGGAAGATCGCTCCGGGCACCGCCCTCGCGTCAAACATCATGACGTTGGAGGCGGAGCAATGCCAGAACAACGAAGGGGTTGCCCAGGGACGGAGGGGGGTGTTGGCGACGAAAACCTTGCTAGCGCCCGTTTCATTTGCTCTGAAACGGGCTTCTTTTACTAGTATCCAAATAAGAACAAACACAGAGTGATAACATTATGGGGAGAATTCCAAGTGACTGCACTGAGGGCTCCTTTTACTAAGCAGTGGTAAAAAGTGGCTTGCGATAATGTAGGTGTGGATTTTGGGCGCGCGCACAAATATTTTTCAGTGCATGTGCACCTGCTATTTTTGTGGGTAGATTTTTGCTGGGAAAGTGCATGTGAAGATTTAAAAATTTTATTTATTTATCAAGATTTGCCATCTTTATTCACTCAAAGCAGTGCACAGCAAGAATAAGTCAAACATAGGTAATAGACAAGTACAGCAGTAAAAATATTCAAATAAAATACATGGAGGGGCATAATCGAAAGGGACGCCCAAGTTTTTCTGAGGACGTCCTCGCAGAACGTCTCCGTGAAGAGGTGGGGAAATCCATATTATCAAAACAAGATGGACGTCCATCTTTCGTTTCGATAATACGGTCGGGGATGCCCAAATCTGGAAATTTAGGTCGACCTTAGATGGTCGTTTCTGATTTTCGGTGATAATGGAAACCAAGGACGCCCATCTCAGAAATGACCAAATCCAAGCCCTCTGGTTGTGGGAGAAGCCAGCATTCGTAGTGCACTGGTCTCCTTCACATGCCAGGACACCAATCGGGCACCCTAGGGAGCACTGTAGTGGACTTCAGAAATTGCTCCCAGGTGCATAGCTCCCTTACCGTATGTGCTGAGCCCCCCAAAACCCCACTACCCACAACTGTACACCATAGCCCTTATGGGTGAAGGGGGGGCACCTAGATGTGGGTACAGTGAGTTTCTGGTGGGTTTTGGAGGGCTCACATTTACCACCACAAGTGTAACACGCCTGTCTGAAGTGCACTGCACCCACTAAAACTGCTCCAGGGACCTGCATACTGCTGCGATGGACCTGAGTATGACATTTGAGGCTGGCAAAAAATATTTTTAAAGAATTTTTTCGAGGGTGGGAGGGGGTTACTGACCACTGGAGGAGTAAGGGGAGGTCATCCCCAATTCCCTTCGGTGGTCATCTGGTCAGTTCTGGCACCTTTTCATGGTTTGGTCGTAACAAAAAAAGGACCAAGTAAAGTTGTCCAAGTGCTCGTCAGGGATGCCCTTCTTTTTTCGATTATGGGTCGAGGACGCCCATGTGTTAGGCAAGCCCAAGTCCTGCCATCGCTACACCTCCAACACGCCCCCGGGAACTTTGGTCATCCCTGCGACGGAAAGCAGTTGGGGATGCCCAAAATCGCTTTCGATTAAGCCAATTTGGGCGACCCTGTAAGGAGGACGCCCATCTTCCGATTTGTGTCGAAAGATGGGCGTCCTTCTCTTTCGAAAATAAGCCTGATGGTATGGCATAGTATGTTATTTACAATGTCAAAACAATATACAATAAAACATTTTAATAGATGGCACAAAGATGGAACATATAGATAAGACAGAATAACAGGAGTTAAAAAATAAGGGGACTAATTTAAAGAAAGTTGCACATGAAGTCAGAAAGGTGCTCGAATAATTTCTTAGCTAAGGTAGGAGTGGATAAACATTATGTGTTGCCAATGTTACATCTTGAGTGTGTGTAGGGTTACCATTTTTTGTCCTCATAAAAAGAGGACACTTGCCACGCCCCTTTCACGCCCCTGCCCCACCCCTTTCATGCACTTGCCCCGCCCCTGACACATATTCCCCTCCCCCGGTCACCCCCTCCTCCCCCCATCACCTTCCCTCCCCTGTCATCTCCACTCTCCCCCGTCACCTCCCCTCCCCTTACTCTACTATCCCTGGTGGTCTAGAGGTACCTCTTTGGGGCAGGAAAAAGCCCCCTCTTTCTTGCCCGGAGCACTGCTACCCTGCATCCTGTGAGTCCGGCTCTCGGCATTTCAAAATGGTCACCGAGAGTTGAAGTCTCGCGAGGCTGCTTCAACTCTCGGTGGCCATTTTGAAACGCCGAGAGCCGGACTCAAAGTATGCAGGGCAGCTAGCAGCAGCGCTCCAGGCAGGAAAGAGGGGGCTCTTTCCTGCCCCGAAGACGAAGAGGTACCTCTAGACCACCAGGGATAGTAGAGTAGGGGAGAGGAGTCCCGCGCCCACCAGCCAGCCCGTTTGTCCAGAAATCCGGACAAACAGGCAGGCTGGCCAAATCCGTCCGGACGCCTGGACATGTCCTCAAAAAGAGGACATGTCTGGGTAAATCCGGACGTATGGTAACCCTAAGTGTGTGAGACTAGCAAGTTAGTTACTTCTTCCATTAAAGGCCTGGGTGAAGAGCCAAGCTTTCACCTGCTTTCTGAAGTAGAGATAATCTTATGTTACCTGAAGCTTTTCAAGGAGTGCATTCCAGAGCCTGGGAGCTACTCCAGAGAAGGCTCACTGGCAGGTATCACATTGCATGATGTCCTTTGGAGAGGGTGTGGTTAGGGACACTCCTTGGGAGGACCTTTGGGGGTGTTTTACTAAAGTTTAGCTCAAGTTATCTGCAGCAGGGCCCATAGGAATAAAATGGGCTCTGCTGCAGATAACTCGAGCTAAGCTTTAGTAAAAGACCCCCCTCAGTGTCCTTGGAGGTGTATAGAGAGAGATCCTGTTCAAGTACTCTGGTCCATTTCCTTTAAGGGCCTTGAAGATCAGACGGAGTTTTAAATTTAGCCCTGTACTGTACTGCCCCAATGATGTTTTTGCAAAAATAGTGTGATGTGGTCACGTCACTTACAATCTTCTGTCAGTCTCGTTGCAGTATTCTGAATCAATTGGAGCTGGTGCAGGAACTTTGTAGTCAGACCAGTGTACAGTGCATGCTAACTACCGTATCCTTTTCCTCCCCCTGTTTACACTTCCAATTAATAAAAATAACTTTGAAAATTAATTTCTTTATTTCCTTGTTACACTGATACAAGCTTTGTTCTCACAGTAATGCTTAGTGCTACAGGCAGTATCACTTAATCTCTAATTTGATTCCAAAGGATGCTAACATTCATTAAATCACTGGTGTCCCAGATGTGAACATCCCAAACCTGTGCCCTCTGGCTTTCATTTTCATTGCTGCTTGTCTAACATTTGGTTAACCAATTGTTCATCAACATCTTTACCAATAAATTCATACTGATGTAAGACTAAGTGACACATCATTCAATATTTTATCTTCTTTTGATATGAAGTAATTACATTTGAAATGATATAAGAGAGCTATTTTTTATTAAATTGGGTTATTCAAATGTTTCCAAGGACATGAAAGCCATGCCCTGTGCATTTTTTCAATCATTTCTACTGAGCTGGGTTGGCAGGGCAGGTCACAGTTTCCCCAAATCTGTCTTGGAGTCCCCATAGCTAGCTGGGATTTCAAGATGTCCACAATTAATATATGCACAAGATAATTTGCATATACTGAGCCTTCAATGGATACAAACTTGTCTCCTTGGCCGGCTCAAGGCATGAGATAGGCAAAGCACTTGTTCAGGGTGGCAAAGCTCAAGGGCACCAAAGGCTTGCCACACCAGTTCAGCCTTCAAGAGGTCTTCTATGCATGGCCACTGGCAGTGCCAAAGGTTTAAATGCAAGAATAGGTACTTCTTGTACTTGTGTTTAAACTTTGGGTGATGCTGGCAGCTGAGCGTGGAGGAAAATACAACAGTGAGAGCAAAATGGCATGCTCTCACCATTATAGCATAGTAACATAGTAAGTGATGGCAGAAAAAGACCTGTATGGTTCATCCAGTCTGCCCAACAAGATAAACTCAAATGCGCTACTTTATATGTATACCTGACCTTGATTTGTTTCTACCACTTTCAGGGCACAGACCGTAGAAGTCTGCCCAGTACTAGCCCTGCTTCCCAACCACTAGCCCTGCCTCCCAACCACCGGTGCTGTCACCCAATCTCCGCTAAGCTTCTGAGGATCCCTTCCTTCTGAACAGGATTCCTTTATGTTTATCCCACGCATTTTTGAATTCCGTTACCATTTTCATCTCCACCACCTCCCGCGGAAGGGCATTCCAAGTATCTACCACTTTCTCCATGAAAAAATACTTCCTGACATTTTCTTGAGTCTGCCCCCATTCAATCTCATTTCATGTCCACTAGCTCTACCGCCTTCCTGTCTCCGGAACAGGTTCGTTTGCGGATTAATACATTTCAAATATTTGAACATCTATATCATATCACCTCTGTTTCTCCTTTCCTCCAGGGTATACATGTTCAGGTCAGCAAGTCTCTCCTCATACGTTTTGTAACACAAATCCCATACCATTCTTGTAGCTTTTCTTTGCATCGCTTCAATTTTTTTTACATCCTTAGCAAGATACAGCCTCCAAAACTGAACACAATACTCCAGGTGGGGCCTCACCAACAACTTGTACAGGGGCATCAACACCTCCTTTCTTCTGCTGGTCACACCTCTCTCTATACAGCCTAGCAACCATCTGGCTACGGCCACCGCCTTGTCACACTGTTTCGTCACCTTCAGATCCTCAGATACTATCACCCCAAGATCTCTCTCCCTGTCTGCACATATCAGACTCTCACCACCTAACACATACGTCTCCCGTGGATTTCTGCTCCCTAACTGCATCACTTTGCATTTCTTTGCATTGAATTTTAATTGCCAAACATTAGACCATTCTTCTAGCTTCTGCAGATCATTTTTCATGTTTTCCACTCCCTCCAGGGTGTCCACTCTGTTACAAATCTTGGTGTCATCCACAAAAAGGCAAACTTTACCTTCTAAGCCTTCGGCAATGTCACTCACAAATATATTGAACAGAATAGGCCCCAGCACTGATCCCTGAGGCACTCCACTACTCACCTTTCCCTCATCTAAGTGAATTCCATTTACCACCACCCTCTGGCGTCTGTCCGTCAACCAGTTCCTAATCCAATTCACCACATTGGGTCCTATCTTCAGCCTGTCAAGTTTATTCAAGAGCCTCCTGTGGGGAAACTGTGTCAAAAGCTTTGCTGCATTCTAAGTAGATTACATCTATAGCACATTCCTGATTCAATTCTCCGGTCACCCAGTCAAAGAATTCAATGAGATTCGTTCGGCATGATTTACCTTTGGTAAAACCATGTTATCTCAGATCTTGCAACTTATTGGCTTCCAGGAAATTCACTATCCTTTCCTTCAGCATCGCTTCCATTACTTTTTCCAATAACCGAAGTGAGGCTTACCGGCCTGTAGTTTCCAGCTTCTTCCCTATCGCCACTTTTGTGAAGAGGGACCACATCCGCTCTTCTCCAATCCCACGGAACCTCTCCCGTCTCCAAGGATTTATTAAACATCTTTAAGAGGACCTGCCAGAACCTCTCTGAGCTCCCTCAATATCCTTGGGTGGATCCCGTCCAGTCCCACAGCTTTGTCCACCTTTAGATTTTCAAGTTGTTCATACACACTCTCTTCTGTGAACAGTGCTATATCCACTCTGTTCTCATATGTACTTTTGCCAGTCAATCGGGGTCCTTTTCCAGGATTTTCTTCTATGAAAACAGAACAAAATTAGCAAATTTGCTTTTTCTTCATCATTATCTACATAGCGGTTCGCAGCATCTTTCAGTTTCACAATTCCATTTTTAGTCTTACTCCTTTCACTAATATACCTGAAGAAATTTTTGTCGCCCCTCTTTACATTTCTAGCCATTTGTTCTTCCACTTGCGCTTTCGCCAGACGTCTCTCTCTCTTAGCGTCTTTCAGTTTCATCCGGTATTCCTCTCCATGTTCCTCTTCTTGAGTTTTTCTGTATTTCATGAACGCCAACTCTTTAGCCTTTATTTTCTCAGCCACTTGCTTGGAGAACCATTGTAAAAGGTAGAGCCACTGCCAGGGGATGGGAAGGGCACTAATGCTAGGTGGGCAAGGGTGGTGAGCACCAATGCCAGGGCAAATAGGGGCAGGGAAGGCATTGATGCCAAGGGGAAGACAGGGAACAGGGAGGAACCAGAGCAACTATTGCCTAAGGGTACCACAACCCCTTGAACCAGCATAACTTGTCTCATGCATATTCATTATGGATATTCTTGAAACCTGATTGGCTTTGTGGTCTCCAGGGCAGACTTGGGAAGCCCTGGTACGGACACGCATTAAAGAATTAGAAAAGTAATGTCCTGATTTTGTGAAGCATTTTTTTTTGCTTTGTCATATCTCATTTAATTTTTTAAAGCATCAGTTTTTTTCAATTATATTATGAATGACAAACTGTAGGAGAAGTCAGTACTTAATGTTAAATTAGGACTATACTAATACTAGTGCCTCTGGAGGGAGTTATCAAGGTTATCTTTTACCACACCTTGATTTACCACGGGAGTCACCATATAAGGAAGAAGATTCCTAGTGGTAGTATCACAAAGGATTAATCAGCACATTTTGGATTATGGCGCTTGCGAGGCAGAAGCGACAGGGCATTGCTCCTGCCCAGACCACTGCTCACCAATGCTTCATCTACAATATACTCAGGGAGGGTCTTTGAGGGGTTGACGGTTTTCAGACCTTGGGGGGTACTTCATAATGGGAGCCACCACTAAGGGGGCTAGTCAGGTTGGGGGGATAGTTCAGAGGTTACTTCGAGGGTGGGCTTGAGGTGCATTCTGCTTTGAGGGAACCCTATCTCCAACTGTTTTAAGCCAGTACCAGGTCACTTTGCTCTGGGGTTATTTTACTGACTATACCATGGCTTGCATTGTAGCATTTACACAGTAATGAGCTGCTTTACATACATTTCCATATTTTGCTTCTCATTACTATTTGGTGACTTAACTAATGCTGTGTTAGGGAAGACTACCTGTGTTAGTGCCCTTTAATTTGTATTAATGGGCAAATAATGTGGATTATTGCCCTAACACAGCTTGATAACATACCCACTCAGTGTTTTTTTAGGTCCAGATGTACCAGTAGTTCTCAACATGGCCCTGAACTCAGAGGTACACTGTCATGAAATGCCTATTCAATTGCCTGGGGTTACCCTGTGGCCACTTAGAGGGTCTATCCAGTAACCAGGGACCTCTAGGTGCAACCAAGGATAGAACAATCTCCTCCAGCCACAGGCTCCCAGTACAGTCAAGAAATAAATGTCCACCAATCTTAAGGACTTTATTCCATGCAGGTTTCTGGTAGACCTGATACACAGTTCCAACAGCAGCATTCACCTTCCATCTTAAGCACATATAAGCCACCTGAAAGTGTGTGGCAAATAGTCCCCTTTAAGCAGTTGGCTATCAGCACATAGCAGGATTCAATACAGGCTCACAGTCAGCTCCAGTCTGGGCTCTTTATCCAGTGCACAATAAACAGTAGTTCAATTCCAAATAGAAGCAGTTCATTCAGTTCATCATCACAGTTAAATCACAAAGCAGCAGTTTCTACCTTCTACTCTCTTTACCTTCAGGAGGGGTTCCATACTTTAGGGATTTCTCATACCCCAAGGGATTCCCCTTTACATCAGCTTCACTGGTAGATTCAATACTTTAGGGACCTCTATTACCCAAGGGTTTTCAGCCTGCAAATACTTTTGGGACTCTCTCACACCCAAGGGATTTCACCCTGCATCTGCTTCACTCTACCCTCTTCTCTCCTTCTGCTTCTCTCTCCCCTGGGACTCCTTCCCACCTGCCTAATCAATCCCTGGCTTCTGCTCTCACAACCAATCATTCTCCTTCCATTAGCTTACCCCACACCCATACCAGCTGAGTTGAGCATTAGACTAATGATGAGCTCCTGCACACAGGGTTCCCTATCTCTTTCCCCCTAGTGGCAGCCAATCTACACGTCCTGCCAGCTTACACCCATATCTTCCCCTATTGCAGCTAGGAGTCCAGTCTGGGTTCTTCATCTCACCCCCTGGCTCCTTGCCTGCAATGCCTTCTGGGACTTGTATTTCAGACTGAAACTGCCTTAACCCAACTATCCTGGATGTGACTCTATCACAATCACCAGCACAGCTCAGGTCCACCTGCACCTGTTGCTTGTGCTCTACACTAGCACCATCCTCCCACCCACTGGTTCACAACCACCTGTGGGCAAGTCTCCTGCTTCCAAATTATCCCCAGTGATTCTAGGTTACTGGAGGCCACACTCCCAGTGGTCCTTCTGTTCCCAGAAAGCAGTCACAGACCTAACATACAAACCACCAGGATTCTTTATCAGTCCAGACAAAAAGGGTGAACAATTATATTTATTCTCTTAAAAAATATTGAACAGTGGAACAAAATATTACAAATAGCAAACAATAAGGTAACTGAAATATGGATCAATTATAACACTAACTAAACATTGCATACTGTCTAAACAGTACCTGGGAAGGTCAGGACATATAATTCACCGAGCCTCAGCAAAGAGATCTGTCTCTCTTTCCTCATGGGCTAAGACTGAAGCAACAGCCAGCATGTGCTGGGTAATTTCAAACTCCAGGCCAATCAGAGCCCAATCAACAAGATTTCAAATATATACTGCTTCTTGCTTCCTGTTTGTGTCAAACTACTGAAAAAACACTCAGTTCTCTATAACAGCTTTACAGCAAAGAAGCACCACCTGATGGCCAAATAGGAGAAATACACTTCAGGATATAATTAAAACAGGAAAATATCTAATACATTTTGCAGGCTTAAAACACACTGTTCTTCACATACACCTAACCTCATCTGGCTATCTAGATAGTCACAATCTGGCTAATATTCAGCACAAATTATTTATTTTATTTATTTATTGGGATTTTTAAACCACCTTTATGAAAAGATTCACCCAAGGTGTTGTACAGCAGGTACAGTTTAACATAAAACTTACAATTTTGTTAACAGCATAAGAATAGTAAAAATGACCAAATATAAACATAAATGCAATAAATGAGGTCAACTTGAGAACAGCAAATTAAAGCCTAATAACAGGGCTAACATGAAACAGTATTAAAAAATATACACATTTAACAGCACTGAAATTCAAATAACAGAGCTATAATACAATGTCAGCATAATACTAATGAAACATCTAATAAGCACACATTAGAACATTCAAATAACATAGATATGATGCTAATGCTTTTCTACAATACAGCATACCATACAGCTGAAGGACCAAGAGCAGATATAAGATGGGAACAATATGCGTGGTTCAGAGTCAGTTGGGATAAACAGAAGGATGGCTAAACTCATGGAACTGGTCTAAATTACAATGTGTGTAGCAAGCTAGTCCAGGTCCAGAGTGGTGTACAGTCAATCACCCTATGTATTAAAGGCTAAGGAGAAGAGCCAGGCTTTCACCGAGTTAACTAGACAGGAATAGCTGCTGACCAGTTAACTCAATTGTTGGTGGCAAACCGGTCATTTTCTGTGGCACTTAACCGGCCAGTGTTTGTGCATAAATAAGACTGCATAAATAGCTGTCCTATCTTTATGTGTTAATGCATGGCCGGTTAGCCCTGAATATCGAGTTAACCGGGCATGTTCTAGCCAGCTTTAAAAAGACAGGATATTCAATGCTAGCAGCCGTGTGATACTGGGAACAAGGGTTGAGGGCGATCCTTCACAATAACACAGCCGGACAAGGTTGTGAACATGAAATAAGTGCTTTATTAGCTTAAATCTGAGGCCTGTTCCTTCACAGGCCTAGAACAAAGGTAAAGTCTCTCATCTTCCAAGGGGGAAAAGATTTTGCATGAGCCAACAGGGCCCAAAACGTGGAGGGGCATAATCGAACAGGGCGCCTAAGTTTTCCTGAGGGCGTCCCCGCAGGATGGCCCCATGAAGGGGCGGGGAAACCGCTATTATCGAAACAAGATGGGCGTCCATCTTTCGTTTTGATAATACAGTCGAGGACGCCCAAATCTCAACATTTAGGTCGACCTTAGAGATGGTCGACCTAAATGTTGAGATGGTCGACCTTACAGATGGTCATCCCCGGTTTTCGACCATAATGGAAACTGAGGACGCCCATCTCAAAAACCACCAAATCCAAGCCATTTGGTCGTGGGAGGAGCCAGCATTTGTAGTGCACTGGTCCCCCTCACATGCCAGGACACCAACCGGGCACCCTAGGGGACACTGCAGTGGACTTCAGAAATTGCTCCCAGGTGCATAGCTCCCTTACCTTCAGTGCTGAGCCCCCCAAACCTTCCCCCCAAACCCACTCCCCACAACTGTACACCACTACCATAGCCCTAAGGGGTGAAGGGGGGCACCTATATGTGGGTACAGTGGGTTTCAGGTGGGTTTTGAAGGGCTCACATTTACCACCACAAGTGTAACAGGTAGGGGGGGATGGGCCTGGGCCCACCTGCCTGAAGTGCACTGCACCCACTAAAACAGCTCCAGGGACCTGCATACTGCTGTCATGGAGCTGGGTATGACATTTGAGTCTGGCAGAAAATTTTTTAAATTTTTGTAGGGTGGGAGGGGGTTGGTGACCACTGGGGGAGTAAGGGGGGGTCATCCCCAATTCCCTCCGGTGGTCATCTGGTCAGTTTGGGCACCTTTTTGAGGCTTGGTCGTGAAAAAAAATGGACCAAGTAAAGTCAACCAAATGCTTGTCAGGGACACCCTTCTTTTTTCCATTATCGGCCGAGGACACCCATCTTTTAAGCACACCCCAGTCCCGCCTTCGCTACGCTTCTGACACGCCCCCGTGAACTTTGGTCGTCCTTGCGACGGACTGCAGTTGAGGGCACCCAAAATCGGCTTTCGATTATGCCGATTTGGGCAACCCTGAGAGAAGGACGCCCATCTCCCGATTTGTGTTGGAAGATGGGCGCCCTTCTCTTTCAAAAATGCCCTTGACAGTCTATGGCCTGTGACATCCATGCCTCAAACATAGTTTGTAGTTTCTCTCTTGCTCTCTTTGTATTTCCAGGTTTGGCTCCAGCCAGACCTTACAACAAGGCTCAAACTTCTTCAAATAAAAGACCCTCAGTCAGATCGCAGCAGCTAGATGTGTTCAGTAAAGCCATATACTGGGGATTCAGTTCTTCTTTCCCTGGGTCTCCTTAATCTCAGCCTAGCCCTGTCTTTTAAACTCCCAGATATTGACTCCACCCCTCCTGGCTCACTTCCTCCTGGGGCGGGATCAGTGCTCCTTAAGGTGGCCCAGGCTAATTAAAGAGGGACTTTTCTTAAGAGTGAGGGGCAGTGTTCTATAAACCCCGTCACAAGCTGGATATGGCCTGGCATTGAATATCTGGGTTTAACGCCTGTGCTGGACATCAGCAATGCTGCCTGAATATCAGGGGGAATAAATATACATGAGATAGATTTGCATACACTGGAGACCATATTCATTGAAAACCAGACCATATTAGGTGTATCTCCAGGACTAGGTTGGGAAAAAACAGCGTTCTATTAAAATGTTGGATCTTTGAGAAAAATGCTTAGTACATCTAATTCTGTGTTTGCCCTGTACAAAAAAGAGACACCATCAGTGCATTAGAAAATGAGCAAATATCCCATATATTTAGACTCCAGAACAGTCTTATGCCTACCCGTGATATGTTTGTCTACTCAGTTGCTGGAAATATCAGATGGACTCATTTCCTGAATCTCACAATGACTATTTTAAGTATCTCACTGTTAATATTCCCATGGCGCAACCGTACCATCAGTCATAACAAGAATTTGAGCACTTGTTGAGTACCATTATCTCTCACCCTTCGCTTGTCAAGGACTGTGGGATGACATTGCACCATCAATCACCATATTCTCAGTGCTAATAGTGATTCCTCTCATCAGCTCTAACACCAAGTACTGTTTATTTAAGATTGATGGCTAATGAGCAGTGAAAACAAAAATGGACCCGGCTGGATATCCCTAACATCGGTGCATGTGCACTGCCACTCTAATACCACCCTTCCTCTTGGTGAATTTATTAAGGGATTAAAGAAAATCATCTTTCTTGAATGCCATGCTCTATTGTCTATCCATCCCACTTCCTCGCAGGGAGCCATGCCACTGTAACTCTGCAGTACACATTGCAAGTCCAAAAACTGATGTGCTACTACTACTTCTACAGCGCTACTAGATGTACGCAGCGCTGTACGTGATATCTTGTAAGAGGACTAACTATACATTTCTCAATTAGTTTTCAGATGCTAACATCCCTTCCTCAGGTCAGAAGCGTTAATGTTTGAAAGCTAGTCAAGAAGGGGGTAATTTCATACGTGAAATGTCCAAAAAAAAGGCAACAATTTCATGCTTATTTGTATCAAGGCAGCACAGGTGCCCATGTGCCTTTCTAAGGGCCCTTTTTACTAAGCTGCGGTAAAAGGGGCTCTGCATTAGTAGCAATTAGTATTATTAACATTTGTATAGCGCTACCAGACGCACGCAGCGCTGAACACCTGACACAGAGAGACAGTCCCTGCTCAACAGAGCTTACAATCTAAAAAATACACAGACAGACAAGACAAATAAGGGCGAGGGAAGTACTGGGTGAGAAGGAACAAGGGGAGGTAATTGAGTAGTGGCTAGGAGCCTTGACAAATAGAGAAACAATTGGGCAAGATGGCGTTCGTGAGAGGGAGTGCAGCCTGAAGCTCCTGAACACCAAGCCATCCCTCGCAGCGTTTACCAGTCTTTCACCTCTGCTATGGTGATAACAAAGGGAAAAGCTGGGACTAAAGCCGCCCCGAGCCCCAGCGGTATTCAAACGCTGCGTCAGCCTACCTTGGAAATGTTCGGTCTCCAGGCGCTTGGAGCCCAGGTCCCTGCCCAGGTTGGATCTTAGCACGGATGCGGTGTCTCTGAGCCCGCCTATTCAGACTGCCCCGCCGAGACCGGGAGGAGAATCGGAGCCGATGGGAGAACTTCTGCGGGAACCCCTGCAAGTTAGCGGCGGCCCTGTTAGCTGTTCGACACCGGATGGAACGACATCAGGACGGAGGGCGGGAGGTTTGGATTCCTCGCCCTCCCCCATCCAGGCAACTCAGCCTGCGAGACTCGAAGTGAGTTTGAGACCAGCAGTCGTTACCCTTGAGGCCCTGTGGGATGCGATCCAGGTATTAAATTCGTCCCTGCTTCAAATTTCTAATTCCTTTAATTCTGAAGTTAAGGATCTGAAATTACAACATCAGACTATGGAATCGAAGGTCAAAGAGCAGGAGGACAAATGTGAGTCAAATTTGCTTGAGATAAAGAAACTTCAAACTATTGTTGGTAATATAGTAGTTGAAAGAGATATAGCACAAAGAAAAATTGAATTTTTTGATAACCAACTTAGGCGTAATAACCTAAGATTTCTAAACTTTCCCAAGACTCCTTTGATACCTCCTTTAGAAATGCTAAAGAAATATTTTTCTGAAATATTGGGAATTCCAAAAGAAGCTGTGCCCCCAATTGTAAAAGCATACTATATTATGGGAGCCAAAACAGTTGCTTTGGAGGCTCCAGAATTGAATTTAACACAATTTCTGGAAACATCTTTGGAACCTACAATGGAGCGCACGACCCTTCTTGCATCTTTTACATTCGAATCCGATAGGAACAATGTACTCAGACTATACTTCAGATTTATTTCATCTCAATTTTTTGGATCAAAGATACAAGTTTTTCCAGATATTAGTAAATCTACTCAAAGAAGGAGGAGAGAATTTTGGGGGCTGAGGCCTCGGATTCTGTCTTTAGGTGGTACTTTTAAACTGAAGTTTGCATGTAGATGTCTTATTTCTTTAAATATGGTTTACTATGTAGTTTTTGAACCAGAAAAATTGAAAAAGTTCATATTTTCTAAAGAAAGCGGGGGCGAAGCAATCCTGGAAACCCCTGTAGGGAGCTGAAA
This sequence comes from Microcaecilia unicolor, assembly GCF_901765095.1. Taxonomy (NCBI): domain Eukaryota; kingdom Metazoa; phylum Chordata; class Amphibia; order Gymnophiona; family Siphonopidae; genus Microcaecilia; species Microcaecilia unicolor. Next base: position 185,626,757 of record NC_044040.1, on the reverse strand, counting down.
CCGCTGGTAGGGTACTGGACTCTGTCCTCTCAAAGTTTAATTTATGGAGAGTGTATTGCTCTTAAATTTTTCTTATAATTCATTACATTGTATCTTGATCCATAGTGTGGACTAAGTAACAATGTTTATTTTCCATGTGGTCCTTGACTATGTGAAGGACAAGAATTTTTTTTTTCCTTTTACATTTCTAATTCCTGATTTTCCTTAAAGTGAATGTTTATTTGAAACTTATAAATAAAGAATAAAAAAAAAGAGTAGAGGCTAGGAGCCAAAAGCAGTGGTGAAAAGGTGGGATTTCAGCTTAGATTTGAAAACAGGTAGAGATGGAGCTAGACGTACAGGCTCAGGAAGTCTATTCCAGGCATAAGGTGCCGCGAGGGAAAGGGAACGAAGCCTGGAGTTAGCAGTGGAGGAGAAGTTTTTACCACATGCAGAGTCCCCTTTTACCGCAGCGGGTAAAAAGGTGGAAAAAGGAAATGGCCATGTGGTAAGTTTGTACTTGCCCATTTTTTTTTTTGGGGGGGGGGGGGGGAAGCACTTACTGCCACCCACTGAGGTGGTGGTAAGGTGTCCCATGCTAACCCAGCGGTAACCAGGTAACTCCCTGCAATAACAATTTTTGAGAAATTCTGGCAGTGCCAAAAATGTCGCATGCTGGGGGTGGAACTACCGCCCACACCTGTGTTGGGCTTTGAGGTTCCTAAACGGCAAGCCCATTGCCGCGTGGCAACCCTTTAGTAAAAGGGCCCCTAAATTAGGATCATACGACCCCTAGTAGTACATAAATTCTCTGACTCAAGGTTCTACTTGCTTCAAGGAAGGCATAAATGTCTGCGTGTTTTCTAATTTGCATATTTTATAAAATACCTATGCGCCTTGCAAATCCACTTCACACGTAGGAAACGCTTTATATAATAATCCTATACGTCGACCACCAAGGTGGAGGAACAAGATCCACTACGAACGTACCAAGTCAATCAAAGGAGTGGCATGATCAACATGACTCTTCCAATGACACCAGGGTGACAAAGAATATCATATATATGTTTTTCCACAAACAAAATGCTGTTATAAATGATTACTCAACAGGGCGCACTGTGTTTCGGCTAAAGTGCCTGCCTCAGCGATTTGCAAAGCAGCAATAGCAGTACAAGGTTTGGCGTTTTTCTGGATTGACATCTTGTCAGAAGCGGTTTTACACCATAGTCCAAGCATTACACTTCTTTGATGCCCCTTTGTTTGTTTGTCTTTTTAAAGACTGCATCCTTTTTAGTGCCATTTTGTGAAGCGTTCTTTGTTCCTTTTGGGCTTAAATATATATCCACAGACTACTAACGCGCTTATAAAATTATCCCCCAGATGTATAAAGGAATCACATTATACAACACATTTTACTTCCACACATTTAAGTGAACTAACATAGCAGCCACATGACATTATCCAAAATTGTTGATAACTCCCCTGGTATTCTCTTCTCAGGAATCTCTATAAATCTTTGATAGAAGCCCATCACACATTGCAGTGATTTGTGGAAAGTGAGAATTGGTGGCAATGGGAAAGGCCGACTCATGAAATGAAAGAAGAAGGGGGGGGGGGAGGGAAGGGAAGGGAACAGGAGAGGGATCTGCGCATAATTAAAAGATAAAAATCTTTTGTTCCAATATCTAAAAAGCAAACGAGGTTAGGATGGAAAAGAAGACCCAGGAATAAGATCAAAAACAGAAAGTATAAATTTAATTCAATTGTAAATTTATATTCCTCCTTTCCCAGTCAATGTTATAACTAGTTAGATCACAATATAAAAATTGATAAAATAATTGTTACACAAATCAATAGTAGCTGTTAGGATTTTATTCTGAAGGATATAACGTGTAAGCAGTCGTTAGTAGAGTTGGGACAATCGGATTGAGGTCCTATGGGGCCCGTCTTGGTGGATTTTTTTCTAACTGCGACAGGGGCGTAGCCAGACAACAGATTCTGGGTGGGCCTAGTCAAGAAGTGGGTGGGCACCAAGTGTTCTTCACCACCACCACCACCAAAAAAATATCTCAGCTGGCGAGAAAACGCTTCTTTCCACTTTGACTTACCATCAAAGGGAGGTCTTCAGCTGATAGAGCTTGGGATCTCCACCAGCTACCACTAAACGTATGCTACTGTTGGGTGGGCCTGAACCCTAAGCGGGTGGGCCCTGGCCCACACAGGCCCACCTGTGGCTACGCCACTGAACTGCGAGTAATAATAGTCATGAAGATATCGCAGCTGAAACATTGAACTATTAAGTACAGCAGAGAGACTGAATAACCAAGGAGAAGGTGGAACAGCTATTAGGATTGGACCCATCGAGAATTTTCTGGACTACAATACACGCTAAGTGCCTTTTTTGATTTTTGAATGAACTCTTTAGCGAATAGCACTTATTTGTGCAGGATTAGTATATAGACACTATTGAGTGATTTCATCAGACTAAGTTTTGGCGCATATTAGAGATATGAGATGCGCATGAGGTTTTTTATAGGAGTAAGTGTCAGGATTGACTTACTCGGTTCTGAGATTTGTGAAAATTTATAAAATGATTGAAGTTTAGAGTTCACAAGGGCGTTGTGCTTTACAATATTGTACTAGGTCAATCTTTTCACTATTAGGGCTCCTGGAGTATGTTTAGGGATAAGCATATTTGAGTTTGCATACTTCAAGAAATTTTTTAGGGGTCTTTTTTCAACTGGTTTACAACAGATTTATTGAGGCATAAGCTTTCAAAGACCTTTGTCAGATGTTGAAAGCAAATCCCCCCCGGCAATGGCGGGGGAGGGTTGGCGGCGGGAGGGGGGTTGAGAGGGTCATCGGCAGGGGTCGTTAAAGTTGGCGGTGGCAGGGGGGTTGGTAATGGCGGGGGGGGGGGGGGGGGGGTCGGCGGCACCGGGGGGCTAAAATGTGCCCCCTCACCTCGGGCTCTGGCCCCCCTCCCGCCGAAGTCTGGCTATGCCCCTGGGTCTAAGTGGCTTCGGCAATGTCACTCACAAATATATTGAACAGAATAGGCCCCAGCACCGATCCCTGAGGCACTCCACTACTAACCTTTCCCTCATTTACCACCACCCTCTGGCGTCTGTCCATCAACCAGTTCCTAATCCAATTCACCACGTTGAATCCTATCTTCAGCCTGTCAAGTTTATTCAAGAGCCTCCTGTGGGGAACTGTGTCAAAAGCTTTACTGAAATCTAAGGCAGGGCTGGTGGTTGGGAGGTGGGGATAGTGCTGGGCAGACTTATACAGTCTGTACCAGAGCCGGTGGTGGGAGGCGGGGCTGGTGGTTGGGAGGCGGGGATAGTGCTGGGCAGACTTATATGGTCTGTGCCCTGAAAAAGACAGGTACAAATAAAGGTAAGGTATACCCAAAAAATGGCACATGTGAGTTTATCTTGTTGGGCAGACTGGGTGGACCATGCAGGTCTTTTTCTGCCGTCATCTACTATGTTACTATGTTACTAAAATGAATGAATAAAATGAAGAAGAACTTTCTTCTCCCTGTATCAGTGGTTTTCTGAGTTTTTGCTATGTGGTACAGGAACTCTCACGCTGGTCCGACTCCCGGGTTCTCCTCATCAGACCAGCATGAGAGTTCCCGCACCACATAGCTCAAACTCTCACGCTGGTCCGACTCCCGAGTTCTCCTAATCAGACCAGCATGAGAGTTCCCGCACCACATAGCTCAAACTCACACAGAGCCACATAGTACAGGGCGAAGGAAGGTTCTGCTTCAGCAGCAGCCGCAGCAGCAGAAAAAGAGTACGAAAATCCCAAGAGCCAGAAGGAAATTTCTAGTTGCCATGGCGACTTGCTGCTTGGGATTTATCAAGCCCTTGCCTAACACCACCTGAAAAAATACAAAAAAAAATAATTATTTCATCAGTTCCCTAATAGGCTCCTCTTGTATGTGTACTTTTGTAAACTTCAACACATCCACATGGAAGGGGTAACAACTATACCTGCAAGTTGCAAGATTGGCACTTATATGTGTAAATATTTGTGCTTAAATATATATCCCGGGATTCTATATAGCGCGATTTAAGTTAGGCATGAAAATCCAGTTGTAGTCTGGATTTGTGCGCACAATTTAATTAGCTAACAAGCCAATCAGCACCGATAATTGCCACTTAACATGCAATTATTGACACTAATTGGCATTAATTAGAATTTGCATGCAGAATTCTCTACGCGTATTCTATAATGTGATGCACGTAAATTCTAGGTTGCATAGTTGAAAAGGGGGTGTGGCATTTCTAAAATCTATGTGCATGGTTATAGAATACACCCAATCCACACATAATTTAGGCATAGGTATTTACTCCCCTCCAATATTCAGCCGGCAGCAGTCAGCATTTTTTTAAACGCTGATTTTCGCCGGCTAACTTATTCCCCGATAGGGTGCACTGAATATCGGGGATTTTTTTGGGTGGGCTTTTTTAAAACTTTTTTTTTAAACTAAAGCTCCTGAGCCCCCTCAAACCCACCCCACCAATGTCCCCTTCTTTCCCTCCCCATCCCAGATCAAGACCCTCCCACCCCTGGAAGACCCCCAACCTCCCCAGCCATGCAGGCAGGCCCTCCTTCCAGGCCTACCTGTATCCCTGGTGGTCCAGCGGGGTCATTGGGGGCAGGAGCACAACCCCCTCACTCATGCTTTTTGCGGCGTTGGTTTAAAATGGCTGCCTTGACCTCTCGTGGAAGGTCATGGTACTACACAAAGTGCCACGAGCTGCCACAAGAAGTAACAGCAGCCATTTTAGACTGGTGCTGCAAGGGGCAGGAATGATATGGCTGCACTCCTGCCCCCAACGACCCTATTGGACCACCAGGGATACAGGTAGGCCTGGAGGGAGGGCCTGCCTGTATGGCTGGGGGGATGGGGGTCTTCCAGGGATTCTTGATGTGGGTTGGGAGAGGGGAGGAAAAGAAGGGGACATTGGCGGGGTCTCAAGGTCTTTAGTTAAAAAAATAGAAAGAAATTAAATTTTAATTTTAAAAAAAGTTATGCGGGTGCCGGTCCGATATTCGGAGTCGGCACCTGCATAGCTAAGCGGCCTTTCCTAAATGAAGCCGCTTAGCTATTTGAGTGCTGGCACTGAATATTGCCGGCACCCGCATAACCTGGGGCTCCTCCCCAGTGCCGCCCTTGATCTACCCACTTTTTGTTTGGGCGGTCTCAGGGGATATTCAGCGGCACTGTCCAGTTGCATGCCACTAAATAGGAAGCTATTTCACCTGGCAGGAGAGGCTCTTGCCCATTTAAATCGCTTTGAATATCGCCTCTCCAAGTTTTACTTGGCATAACTGTCTGGAACTATATTTATTCACGTGGACAGGCACTCAGTGTATTCTACAAACCGCATGGAAATTTAGGCTTATTCTATAAAGTACACCTAAATTTACTTTATAGAATACACCTAGGCGTATTTCATTTCAGCACTGATTTTTAGGCAACGTATATAGTATCTAGTCAATAAACCCTTGAGTAACATGACTCTTATTTTCAACATGTACTTTGTGAAATGGCTGTTGCCACTGGATGTGTTGACAAATACACATGCATTTGCCAATGTCCTTATATGTGTTTTACAAAAGGCTACACATTCAGAATACTCTGGGATCTGAGAATATCCTACTTTGGATATTCCAATTCTTACTTTCTTTGAAAAATTGATTTCATCATAGTAATGGAATGAGTTTTCTTTGATAAACATTTTCAGCGAAAATAGAGGAATCCCAAAAAGGACATAATGACCTAAGCTATCTTTCTGCAAGCTCTCCTTGTGTGTGGTGGACTTTAATGCTAAATGGGAAACATTTGTTGGTCTAAGTTGTAATGAAATGGATAATTTTCAAGATGCTATCTCTGATATGAATAGGAAGGAAATGACAATAGATTTTGAAAAGATTTAATTTTATGGACTCATAAAAGGCAATTCTATAAAGGGCACAAAAATGGTGGTGCTTAAAGGTACTCTTCTATTCTATAAAGTATGTGTGGATACATAAGTACATAAGTATTGCCAGACTGGGAAAGACCAAAGGTCCATCAAGCCCAGCATCCTGTTTCCAACAGTGGCCAATCCAGGTCACAATATACCTGGCAAGATCCCAAAAAAGTACAAAACATTTTATACTGCTTATCCCTGAAATGGTGGATTTTCCCCAAGCCCATTCAATAAGGGTCTATGGACTTTTCCTTTAGGAAGCCATCCAAACCTTTTTTAAACTCCGCTAACCTAACCGCCTTTACCACATTCTCTGGCAACGAATTCCAGAGTTTAATTACATGTTGAGTGAAGAAACATTTTCTCAGATTCGTTTTAAATTTACTACATTGCAGCTTCATCGCATGCCCCCTAGTCCTAGTATTTTTGGAAAGCGTAAACAGATGCTTCACATCTACCCGTTCAACTCCACTCATTATTTTATAGACCTCTATCATATCTCCCCTCAGCCGCCTTTTCTCCAAGCTGAAGAGCCCTAGCCGCTTTAGCTTTTCCTCATAGGGAAGTCGTCCCATCCCCTTTATCATTTTCGTCGCCCTTCTCTGCACCTTTACTAATTCCACTATATCTTTTTTGAGATGTGGCGACCAGAATTGAACACAATGTTCGAGGTGCGGTCGCACCATGGGTGGGGGAACAGTTTGCAGAATAGATGTATAGCACTCATATGTAGTGACTCACCCAGTGATCGATGCATGTGTTCACATATGTGCATGCACATATACATGGCAAAAATGCTGATATCGCAGGTATGGGGACACTTGCAAAATGGCTTCCACCACCTACCTAATTTTGTAACTGTAGATACCATCCTCCTGGCCAGGCCATTGTTTCCTGTGCCTGGCCAGAGGAGGGGTCACCTGAGAATGGGAAAGATCTGGGAAAGGCTAAAAAGATTCAACAAGAATGAATTGCAGCCCAAAGAGGCAAGTGCTGAAAGAGAGATAGAGCAGGGAAGAGAGGACTAGATTGGATATACAAGGGAAATAGATATTTCCAAAACTGTATCCATGCAACCAAATGGTCTATGTGTTTTTGATTGGCAGATGGTCCAGAGACAAATCAGCAGCACATACAACAGGAATGGACTGGGTGTGGGAAAGGAATATAGAGAGGACGTGATTTGTGGACAGGATACATATGAACCAGCTGCACTCACAAGGACACTACATCCCAATTCACCTGCCCAAACACAAGGTCCCACATGCTGCCTTAATAATGAGCACCTGTTGGCTGAATACATGCTTGCATGATTGATGCTAACATACACATGTCCTTATAAAACAGGCATAAACACACATATTCTGATCTCTGAGCCTGCAACATTTCACAGCAAAGGGCAGCTGGTCTGAGAAAACCAAATTTCAGCTATGATGAACTAAGACTCCTCGTACAAAAGGTAAAGAGACGCTATTATGTGTTCTTTGGGGTTGCTGGGGCCAGGATCAATGCCAACCACAAGATTTCCATCTGGAGAGGCATATGCCAACACCTCAACACTGTGTACCATCAACCCTGTGATGCTGAGGAACTGAAGACACAAAGGAGAGACCTGCATGGCCATGCCTACAAGAAGCAGGTTGCTCAACATCAGAAGGGCCTTGGCAGCAAAATATTCCATATCCTTACAGGAAGGGATGTGCTGGCGACCTGTGACCAGCACACCACCACAGACGCTAAACAGAGTGATACAGCATGAAGGAGATCAGATATGGGTTGCTCTTTGCTGTCCTCTACTATGAGGTATGCATCTGCTTGCCCTCTATGTTAGTGGTCCTGTCATATACATCCTTCCCCTCCTCCACACACAGAGCAGGAGAACTCTGATAGTGGTAAACTGGGGACATAGCCCTTCCCATTATACACCTGCTTCTCTATGGGCCATGAAACCCATTACAAACTGTATGCTAAGGTGAATCAGCGTACTGTACACACACTGGGAACTTGATAAATACTTTTAGCCATATTTCAGGAAGGTCATTTTCAATCAGTCCTGTTTAACCAGACAAATAAAAATGTGCTTGGGTAAATGGTTTTGAAATATGTTCTACTCAATGTTATATGTTTGTTTGTTTTTTTTAAGGTAATTTTGCAGTTCCATTTAGTATCCTGATTAAGAATGAAGAAATATTCCTCCACGGGACTGCTGTTTCTTTTTTTTTGTGAGGCATTCTTTAAATGACACCCAAAATTAGGTACTGGGAAGACCTGTGCTAAGCTAGTATTCTGCAAAGGACACTTCTGGGAACACCCCCTGATCCGCCAATGCCCTTCCCATGGCCGTGCCCTTTTTGAGTTGCACACTATAAAATTTAGGGGGTCTTTTACTAAGCTACAGTAGCATTTTTAGCATGTGCTAAACATAAGCACACACTAAATGCTAGAGATGCCTAAATATTCCTTTGGGCATCTCTTGCGTTTAGCAAGTGCTAATCATGAGCGTGCACTAAAAACGCTACCATGGCTTAGTAAAAGACCCCCCATAGGCATGCATGTTATAGAATAAGGTGAGTGTCAATTAATATCAATTAATGATTGTCAATGGCTAATTAGTTTGCATGCAGATCTGGGTTCCGAGCCTAAATTTTGGCAACCTATATAGAATCCAGGGGAAGTTGTCTTGTGTCTATGAAGGTTTTATATTACATAAGTACATAAGTAATGCCACACTGGGAAAAGACCAAGGGTCCATCGAGCCCAGCATCCTGTCCATGACAGCGGCCAATCCAGGCCAAGGGAGCTTCCCAAACGTACAAACATTCTATACATGTTATTCCTAGAATTGTGGATTTTTCCCAAGTCCATTTAGTAGTGGTTTATGGACTTTTCCTTTAGGAAACTGTCTAACCCCTTTTTAAACTCTGCCAAGCTAAGCGCCTTCACCACGTTCTCCGGAAATCGAATTCCAGAGTTTAGTTATGCGTTGTCTTTATCATCCCAGTTACTTTGGCACAATTGGTTGCTTTTATCATTTTTTATTATGAAAACCACTTTGGTACTTTTATACCTTTTATTATGTAAATTGCTGTGATACTTTCATGTGAATTGGTGGTGTATTAAGCCATTAAACTAAACTAACTTATCACAGAGAACAACAATTTGTTGTAACACTCCAGGGTTTAGGATGCCATGTAAATGCCAGAATTTCATTTATCAGGATAAGAAATAGCCTTACTGGGAAAAATTTCTGGCTTGCAACTTTTACTATGCTGAAGAAAGCTGACAACATTTAGTTCAGGGAATGCAAATAACTCATTTATCAAAGATACATCAGTGATTACCTGGAAATCACAAAATGTCTACCTAAGCATAAGAAGATCTGTGCTAAAACCCTATATTTATCTTTTTAATTTTGGTTTAAGCCAAGGATCATTTTAAAGTCTGTGGTACACATATAGCTGCACAATTTTGTGTGATCAGCAAAAATAAAGAAGACCTGAAAGTTCATTACGGTCTGCTATGTTTGACTGCACCTTTATTCTCAAAGTATTTTGCTTATCACTATCTCAGAGGTCCCAAATCTTGTTTCTATCAATAAGCCAAGCCCTAATAGTTCATCCCATTGGCCCAAAGACAAGCACCTTTCTGACTAAGAGGCCGGTGTTCAAGGCAGGGCGCTAAAAACCACAGTGCAAGAACAGCACAAAAAATAGCATGGTGGCGCTTGACAGGGCCAGTCTTAGCAATTGCGGAGTCATGTGCAGACCAGTTCGCTGGTGATATGCAAATGATATGCGCAATAAATTTGCACTAGTAAACTGAAAGTAGGGGGAGGAATATGCCTGGCTTATGTGTACAAAGTTTTAGTGGTAAACGCGGGTCTTGGGGACATGCTCCAACAAAAACCAGAAGAGCAAGCACTCATTGGCACTGTTCTTCTGTGTTTTTAATATGAGTCTTTCAAAAATTGTTTGCTCTTTAACTTTTTTCAAGATTCATAGTTAAACTAAAAAAAAAAAACAGGTGCTGATTGGTTGTCCTGACAGTGGGTTGAATATTGCCACTTTGGGTCAGATTCTATATATGGCCTCAAAAAAGTCAGCACGGCAGGGGCGTAGCCAGACACCCAAGTTTGGGTGGGCCTGGACCCAAGTTGGGTGTCCAGAACTCCGCCTTGTCCTACAAGTGATTTGGTTTCTCCCACTCTCGCCTGCATGCCATATGGTCTTTCAACCATCCCCTCTCCCCTGTATACCTTTTAAATAGCAGATTTTCACCGGCAGCAAACAGTTTCTGGGAGTTTTTGACTGGTGGGGCTTGGGGTCCCTGCCAGCCACATTATAGGTGTGCTGCTACTTGGTGGGCCTGAACCTAAAGTGGGTGGGCCTAGGCCCATCTGGCCCACCCTTGGCTACGCCACTGCAGCACAGAACTCAGTTTTGCCTAAGCGTGTTGTATAAGATTTATGTGCAGTATATAGAATATGCTTAGTCAATATCATCATGCCTAAATCTGCATGTGCCCATTTACACCAGTGAAAACCTGGTGCAAATCCTGGCGTGTAGATTTAGGTGGACTGTGCCGTATTCTATAACTACATGCGTAAATTTTGGAACTTCCAAGAAACACCCATAAACATGCCCGTAACCATGCCCCCTTTTGAACTGCACACATTTATTTTGAACTGCGCATTTCACCATTTAGGAGCAGTTTATTATAGAATGTACTACTGAGTTATGTGTGTAACTTGCAATTATTGCCAATTAGTGCTCATTATTGCTTTGTTAAGTGCTGTTAAAAACACTGATTGTCTTGTTGAACCAATTAAGTTACACGCATAGTTTTAGAATGCACCTGGATTTCAATGCTTAACAGCCCCAGGCACTGGGCTGTCCCACATCAAATCCCTAAATGGGTCTAACTGTAGCTATAGTTGCAGGTGAATGTGTTGGCCTTGATTTCCATGCATTGGCCTTGCCTTTTGAGTTCTGGCTGATCAGGCTAGACTCACTGATCAAGAGAGACCAGCTCTTGTCCATGCACATCAACAGCGGCAGGATTCTATCAACACCAGTATCCACTTAAGGCGGGAGCAGCTCAACCAGATAACTAAGAAACAGATAACATAGTAACATAGTAAATGACGGCAGAAAAAGACCTGCATGGTCCATCCAGTCTGCCCAACAAGACAAACTCATATGTGCTACTTTTTGTGTATACCCTACTTTGATTTGTACCTGTCCTTTTCAAGGCACAGACCGTATAAGTCTGCCCAGCACTATCCCCGCCTCCCAACCACCAGCCCCGCCTCCTACCACTAGCTCTGGCACAGACCGTAGAAGTCTGCCCAGCAATATCCTCGCCTCCCACCACTGGCTGGCTCTGCCACCCAATCTCGGCTAAGCTCCTGAGGATCCATTCCTTTTGAATAGGATTCCTTTATGTTTATCCCACGCGTGTTTGAATTCTGTTACCGTTTTCATTTCCACCACCTCCCGCGGGAGGGCATTCCAAGCATCCACTACTCTCTCCGTGAAAAAATACTTCCTGACAGAAACAGATAGGACAGAATCTAAATATTCCACACAATTAGAACATTCCTTGCTTCATACATAACACCAGTGTCAAAACTCGATTTCCCACAACACACACTCAGTATATCCAATAGGCTCAATAGAATGGTCTAAGCCAGGCCTAAACATTCTGAATCTGCAGCTTCCTCCATGGTAATTCATGTTGCAACCACATCTCCTATCTCCTAGCCCTCCTTCCCACTGCTACAGGTGCCAGAGCCCAAAAGAGACTTCACATTACTAAAAGAAATAAAACTGTCAGGTGTTGGCTATTCTTCTTTTTTTTTAAACCTGAACCTAAGCCAGGTAATAAGCTATTTTCTGATTTTAATATCATATGATAAATACAACACTACTTCTAATCAGCTCATTGTTCTTGATTAGCATGGCCATTACCATATTTATGTAGACCAGGTTGATAAATGTAATTGTCCTGGATTATCCCCATTTATCACATATGAAGGGATACATCAAATGGTTAGTAGATAAGATGGTGTATCTGGTGTAATGAATCACTTGACTGTGTTTTAAGCACATACTCAAATTTTAACACATCATATCCTATGTCCTTTTGTGGCTTGCTTGAGTCCCTCCAGTTCCTAAAAGATTGACTGAGGCATTAATAGTAAAACAAAGGTTTTATCAGGGCCACTAGCCATGATTTGCTCTGTCTCATGGGTCCCATAAATCATGTAAGTAGCTCATGAATGGTTGGATTTGTGAGAGATTGAAATAGAAATTAGATTTCAGGCTTAATTATAGTCCGTATTCAATATTCCAATTTATTTAGTATACCACTAAATCAAGAGATATCAAAGCGGTTTACAATTAGAATGATACAAAGAAGGGCAAAGGGATCAAAGAGAAGGTAGCCTAGGTAATATACAGGCAAGACAGAGCTTGCAAGCTCCATGGTCCAATGTGTGACAAATCAGTCCAGAAAGGCTTGACCAAAATGAAAACTTTTCAAGGCTGTTTTACATTTCTTGTGAGAAGTTTCTAAATGGTTTTCAAAATGGCAAACAATTCCAGAGAGTTGGGGTTAGCACACTAAGATGGGCATTTTCGAAAGGGATGTCCAAGTTGCGATTTGGACGTCCTTGCAAAACGGTGAAATCCAGTGGCAGGGAAACCTGTATTTTTGAAACAAGATGGACGTCCATCTTTTATTTCGAAAATACCGTCAGGGAAGTCCGAATCCTTAAATTGGGACATCCATAGATTTGGGCGTCCCTAGACATGGACATTTCTGACTTTCGGCGATTTTTGAAACAAAGAAGTCCATGTCAAAAATGACCAAATGCAAGCCATTTGGTTGTGGAAGGAGCCAGCATTTGTAGTGCACTGGTCCCCCTGACATGCCAGGACACCAACCGGGCACCCTAGGGGGCACTGCAGTGGACTTTATAAATTGCTCCCAGGTACATAGCTCCCTTACCTTGTGTGCTGAGCCCCCCCAAAACCCACTACCCACAACTGTACACCACTACCATAGCCCTTAAGGGTGAAGGGGGGCACCTAGACGTGGGTACAGTGGGTTTGTGGTGGGTCTTGGAGGGCTCACTGTTTCCTCCACAAACGTAACAGGTAGGGGGGATGGGGCTGGGTTCGCCTGTCTGAAGTGCACTGCACCCACTAAAACTTCTCCAGGGACCTGCATGCGCTGTCATGGTCCTGAATATGACATCTGAGGCTGGCATACAGACTGGCACGACATATTTTTAAAGATGTTTTTTGAGAGTGGGAGGGGGTTAGTGACCACTGGGGGAGTAACGGGAGGTCATCCCCAATTCTCTCCGGTGGTCATCTGGTCATTTTGGGCACCTTTGTATGCCTTAGTCGTAAGAAAAACAGGTCTGGGTGAAAATGTCCAAGTGTTCGTCAGGGACGTCCTTGTTTTTTTACGATTATGGGCCAAGGACGCCCAATTGTGTTAGGCACGCCCAAGTCCCACCTTCGCTACGCCTCTGACACGCCCCCTTAAACTTTGGCCATCCTTGCGATGGAGTGTAGTTGGAGACGTCCTAAATCGGGTTTCGATTATACCGATTTGGACGTCCCTGGGAGAAGGACGTCCATCTTCCGATTTATGTCGAAAGATGGGCATCCTTCTCTTTCGAAAATGAGCCCCTAAGTGATCCTTTTACAAAACTGCAGTAGGAAATGGCCTGAAGGCACCTTTATGCAAGCCACTTCTACCATATCCATAAAATGGCCAATTTTTCATTTTTCAAATGAATGGCCATACACTAATATTACAAAGAAGAAGAAACCTCTGAAGCAAAGGATTCCCCAGCTTCTCTTTGAGAGGAGCACTGTATTTTTGTCTACTAAACTGTTTGTATCTTCGATGAATATTTATTAGGATGTTTTTGATGACATTAATTGCTTATGAGATGAAGCTTTGAGATCAGACTCCCAATGAAGGCTTTTTAGCCGAAACACAAATTCATGTTGAGTCGCTCCCTCTCCATCTCTCCCTACATCTCTCCCTACATTCCTCCCCGGGAACTCCATTCACTGGGTAAATCTCTCTTATCTGCACCCTTCTCCTCTACTGCTAACTCCAGACTCCGTTCCTTTTATCTTGCTGCACCATATGCCTGGAATAGACTTCCTGAGCCGGTACGTCAAGCTCCATCTCTGACCGTCTTCAAATCTAAGCTAAAAGCCCACCTTTTTGTTGCTGCTTTTAACTCCTAACCCTTATTCACTTGCTCAGAACCCTTATTTTATCATCCCCCCTTTAATATTCCCTTATCTCTTGTTTGTCCTGTTTGTCTGTCCTAATTAGATTGTAAGCTCTGTTGAGCAGGGACTGTCTCTTCATGTTCAAGTGTACAGCGCTGCGTACGTCTAGTAGTGCTATAGAAATGATAAGTAGTAGTAGCTGTAGTCCCTCAAAGTATTACACCTGTATACATTCATAGTTTGGACTCCTTTTTGTCACCTTTGCTGTTTTATTTGTCATACGCTAATGTTACCATTAGCGCACAGCCATTAACAAATATTAGCGTGTGAGCCCTTACCACCATCTATTCTTAGGCAGTAAGGGCTCATGTGTTAATTACGCACTCGTAAGTTAGTGTTTCTGAGCTAATCAGATATGCTAACTGATTAGCTCAGAAACACCCACTCTCTGTCTCCCCAAACATGCCCCCTCAGTCAAAAAATAAAAAATATTTTTTAGCACAAGGTAGCTCGCACACATTTGAAACTTAGCATGGGATACCTCAGTGCATCCCACAGTAAACCCTTATAAGCTGCAGTAAGCCCATGTTAGAGCTTACCGCAGCTTTGTAAAAGGATCCCTAAAACTAGAATTCCTAGTACAGTCAAGATATTACTGACAATGGGAAGGGATAATCAAGAGATTTTGCTGTGATGAGCAAAGGGTACGAATTGGGGTATATGGAATGAGCATAGAAAAGATGATAGGCCCAAATTGAGAGCCTAATGAGTAATGAAGGGAATCTTAAATTGAAGTTGAAATGAAATAGGAAGCCAATGCTCTTTGATCAAAGGGATGGTGGCATGATTGTATTTTTTAGCCTCAAGTAACAGCTTAACTGACAAATTTTGAATTAACTATAACTGGGCTTTTAAACCTTGGAGCAATGAATTACAACAGTCTAAATGGGAGAGTACTAGGGAAATGGAGAAAAAGATGAAGATGTATGTCTCAAGACAGAATGAATATTATACAGTTCTTTCAAGATAACGAAAAATTTCCTCATAAGACCTGAGATATATGGGCCAAAGTTTAAATGGATATCGAGAGTGACTCCCAAGAACCTAACAGAGTCATGGAATGGAATATGGACATCTTTGAGTAACAATGAGTATGAGTTAGGAGCAGGGCCGCTGAGAGGGGGGGACAGGGGGGACAAAAGTCCCCGGGCCTGGGCCTCCGGGGGGGGGGGGGCCCGGCGCCGCCGCTGCAGTGTGGCCCGCCCGCCTTGCTCCGAAACTAACCTTAAGTCTCCTTCTTTCACTTCGCGCAAGCAGCAGCAGGGCAGGCCAGTCCTTCCTTCCGTGTCCCTCCCTCGCCTGACGTAACGTCCGCGAGGGCGGGGCACGGAAGAAAGGAGGAGAGGTCTGCCCTGCTGTTGCTTGCGCGAAGTGAAAGAAGGAGGCTTAAGGTTAGTTCCGGGCCCAGTGGAGGGGGGGGGGGCCCGGCGACTTCAGGTGGGTGGTGACTTCGGGTGGGGGGGGCCCGGGGGTTGTCTTGTCCCGGGCCCGGCCCTGGCTCTCGGCGGCCCTGGTTAGGAGCTGAGTGAAACCAAGGGGACATAATGACAGTAGATTTAGAGAGATTCAGTTTCAAGCCATTATCCGATAGCCAGATTGCAATTTTTCCCAATTTTGAAGAAAATATAGGTGACAGGTCAGTTACAGCATGATCAAGAGTAGTCAAAAGCTCAATATTTATTTATTTATTTATTTATTTATTTGCTACATTTGTACCCCACATTTTCCCACCTATTTGCAGGCTCAATGTGGCTTACATTATATTGCAAAAGATATAGTTATGAACAGAGTAAGAGGTTTGTTCTAAATTAGCATACCCTGTTTCCCCGAAAATAGGACATCCTCCGAAAATAAGACCTAGTAGAGGTCTTGCTGCAATTTGAAAATATAAGGCCTCCCCCGAAAATAAGACCTACCAGGGGAGGCCTTATTTTTCGGGGAAACATCGGGGTCACCCCCCCCCCACCCGAGATCGCCGGCTCCCCCCCTCGATTGGCGGCTCCCCCCGCCCTCAGTCACTCCCAGAACTAACCTCTTAAACGCTTCCTTTCACCTTCGCACTCACCGCAAGCAGCAGGGCAAGCCACTCCTTCCTTCCGTGTCCCGCCCTCGCCTGACATTACGTTACGTCAGGTGAGGGCAGGACACGGAAGGAAGGAGTGGCCTGCTCTGCTGCTTGCTGCGAGTGCGAAGATGAATGGTGAACGGAAGCGTTTAAGAGGTTAGTTCCGGGAGCGACAGGGCGGGGGGAGCCGGCGATTGAGGGGGGGGCGGTGATCTCGGGTGGGGGGCGACCTCAGGTGGGGGGGCGACCCGATGTTTCCCCGAAAAATAAGGCCTCCCCTGAAAATAAGACCTAGCGGGTCTTGGGGAGCAAAAATTAATATAAGACAGTGTATTATTTTCGGGGAAACACGGTATTACTATGTAAGAATTAAGGAAGATATGTCTGTGGAATAATTTACGTAACACATAATGAAAAAGAAAAAATATGATAATATGGCTAATATAATCAGTTTAGAGGGATTAGTAGGTGGTTGGTTTAGATATAGAATAATCAAGTTCTAAGGAGGATTCCTATTGTAAGGTTTTTCAAACAAGTGTGTTTTCAGTAATTTCCTGACGTTTGTTAAGTTACGTGTTATTTTTATAGTGTTTGGTAGTTTGTTCCATGCTTTTGTGCAGAGGTATGTGAAGGTAGATGAATGAATTGATTTGTATTTGAGTCCTCTACAATTAGGGTAGTGGAGGTTCAGGAAGGTACGTGACGAACTGTTGATGTTTCATCTGCATAGATGAAAAATGTGCAGCCTAAAGATTGGAATAACAGTACCAAAGATGCAATAAATATATTAAACAGTATAAGGCCAAGACTGAGCCTTGTGGCACACTACAATGTAAGTCATATGAGACAGAGGTAGATTGAGATCACTGAAATTTGAAGAAGCAATGTTCAAAGTAAGAGCGAAACTAAGATAACACAGCATCAGAAACATGAATATCCTGTAGTCTTTGTAAAAGAATGGGGTGATTCACTAAATCAAATACTCTCCCTTTCCAAATCTGAGTTCAAAATGCATTACAAACAGGTATACAAGCTACTTTCCTAAGAGACTTACAATCTAAGATGTACCTGAGGCAATGGAGGGTGAATTGACTTGTTCAAGGTCACAAGGGTGCAGATGCAGAAAGCTACTGCGAGCCATATTATGTGATTACCGCAGGGTTAATGTGCAGGTTACTGACTGAGCAATACAGGAAGAGGTTGACAGCAAGTGTTAACCCACACAGCATACAAGACAGCACACCACATTAAAATGAATGGGATATTTTCCCACAATGCAAAGAAAAAATGGCTTTTGATATGTGCACAATGAGAGGAATTTTTCATACAGTTTGGGGCAGCGTAGAAGAGTTGGTTGAAAGAAGGAGTTTCTAGCGGCACCCCCCCCCCCCCTTCCCTCCCAACCCAATCTTCCTGTCCTTGATAGATTTCTGCATTGGTCCCTGGTGTCGTGGCCCCCCTCCCTGCTCTTGACCCAACCACTGACCCCAAAATTACAGATAAAAATTTCTGGTAGTTTAGTGGCCCACCTTCCTCTCCTTGACCTGACCTGACTCTCCCTTCCCCAACTTAAAAAAATGAAATCCATGGTGTCTAGGTTACCGCTGACATTATAGGATCAAGCACTGCCATTTTCCAAGATGGCAGTGCCACAGGCCAAAGCAAGCGGTCATCTCTCCTGCCTCTTTTAAGGTATGCCTGAGGGGGGGCTCAGGTGAGACTGATTGGGTCATTGTGGAGTGAATGGATAACTTGGATACCAGGGAGAGGGCCACTAGACACCAGGAAATTATTTTTTTTAAGTTGGCGGAAAGAGAAAGAGAGTCAGGACAGGTCAGGTTGGGGAGAGAGACAGGAGTCACTAGACTACCAAGGATTTTTGGGCCCAATATTCAAAGCGATTTAACCAGTCAGCAATAGCTGCTGACCAGTTAAAATCACACATTTTAACCGGTTATCTCAGCTGAATATTCACAGTTAGCGTATAACCGGGAGCCAGTTATCTCGAGGATGTTCCAAGGGCATTTTGCATGCAGGTCACAGTTAGGACCCAATATTCAGTGTGAACTGCACTCTCTGTTGTGTAAGGTCATAAATAGCTGTCCTAACTTTATGTGCTAGCAGATGACCAGCTAGCGCTGAATATCAGTTTAACCGAATATCGGCTGGCAGCCAAAAATGAAACCTAATATTCAATGCCGGTTGCTGGAAACGGCCCAGTATCTGGGTTCAGCATTGTGGCAGGCAACACAGTTAAAGCCCGCTGCCGGCTGAAAATCAGGGGGTTTATTTTTAATTTTGCAGCCATCAGGTCATGTTGGGGGAGGGGGTCACATTGAGGAGACCAGTGCAGAAAATCATTTGTCAGGGAGGGGGAAGATCATCAGGTTGGGTGGGGGATGCTAGTCAGGGTTTTTGCCAGTGGCTTTAAAAAAAAAAAAATTCTCTATTCCTGTCAGTGCATGAGCCAATCACCGTCATGCACTGACCGGAACAGGGACATTTTGCAATGAGCTGCTAATTACTGCTATGATTTTAACGTGACAGTAATTTGTATGCCCGTTGCTTACTGCATAGGGAGGAATTTTTTCATCATTAATTTATTGATAGAAGCTGAACGTGGTGCTGGCTGTCTTGGAAGGTTTTCTACATCGACCTCAAGGAGAATCAGTGGAAGAAGCTGGGTTTGAACCCTGACTTCCTTTTACTTTTGGCTGGATAGCATTATGAGACAAGGTCAGATCACATTTCCCCAGATGAGTTTACATTATTTTGTGTGGGTGAAATAATAGAATCACGTTCATGAGGTTTTTCTGACACATCAGCCAGGGGAGCCTATCTGCGCTTCATTCAATCACACACTGTATAAGATATTTATCAGACTCCTGAAGCAGGCCTTACAGCCGAAATACGGCCTACGTCGAGTTGTTTGGAGATTGATCATTAAATACCTTGAAGCATCGAGTTGCCCCCGTGTCATCTCCACTGTCTTGTGTTTGTTTTCCTTAGCTCTCAGCCTGCTGCTTTAAGCACCAGGAAAAAGCAATGCTAAAATGAAGAACCATGGTGTTTATATTTGTCTCTAAAATAAAAGAGTGTGCACGTGAGTGATGCAGCTAAAAATGTACTTGAAAAATCAAGTTTAAAAAATAATGGTTGAAAAGTATTGTAAATCTTAACCTTCTAAATAGATTCTATTTTGAAAAATAAAGGACTATTAATTAAGGCTTTGTGCGTCTTAACCAAAGATGCTGTCAGTTTCTCTCAGAAAAGACAATTGTCAAAAGGCTTACAAAAGTTACACCCGGCTATAGATACACAGAGCTTATAAAGAAACCTGCCAAAAACATACACTTCCTTTGTCTTCTCTCTGAGAAGTAACAATTTTCATTGAAGATTTCACAGACTGTATACGAGTCTGGAAAAAAGTTCAAAAGCATAACAAAATTCTAACGTTTTTGTCATACTGCAGTCCAATCTTTCCAGTAATCACTAAACAGTGCTGAAAAAACCTGCATTAATGAACCCCCCCTCCAAAAAAAAAATATAGCATGAGGTCATAAATTGTCAATCACTATTGTACTTGCCAAAGTAAAAAGAAAAACTGACTTAAAATGGGAAGTTTTTTCTTTCTTTCACAGAGATTTGCCTATAGAAGAGGAAGATGAAATTCAAATAAGCACATTATCTTTATATATCCTTTGAAGTCATAGAAGGACTGGGAAGGAAGGGAAATTCTTAGATGTCTGCCACTATCTGAATTAACAAGCCCAGTTGCCTGGAAAGTTATAAAACTAATTTTTCAATTAAAAATACATCAATACTCTCATGGAATAAATTTGCCAAAAATGTGTACAGTTAGATTGGCAAATTAAAATAATCATCCATCTCTGTTGTGTAAGGTCATCCTCTAATAGCCCTCTCGGTCCTGTAAAAACTGGGTCCTTTAAAGATGTTGTTCCTCAATTTTCCAAGTCTCTCTTGCAGACATTTGTGACACAGGATGCACTGGAGATCATTTATGAGATGAACCCAGTGCAAGGGCCCCAGTCCTGAGCGCAGTGTTAACATGGGACTGACAGGCCGCCCACATCTGAAAGCTCTTCATTAATGGCTGCCTTTGTGACATGCTGTGATAGGCTTATTTTCATTCAAAATTGCTGGGGTGTTAAATTTCCCGGACCTGGGTTGGCAAGGGATGGCGGGGGTGTTAAATTTCCTGGTCTTGGGTTGGCAAGGGAGTGCAAGAGGGAGCAACTTAGCTTAATATAAAAAATTTGACTCCGAGACCAATGCTTTTTCCTATTCCTCAGAGGTGTCTTACCTGCCCACCCTCCCTATTGGTAGGACAACCTAATGGTCCATCAACCATTCAAGGGTGGGTGGGAAGTAGAAGGGCCCTGGTGTGCTTCCAGGTGGGGGTGGGGAGGTGGGAGGGAGGGAGGGGGGATCAGCAGGCGTTCCAGATTTGCTGGGGGGGGGGGGGGTATTGCCAGAAGGGAGGGGGATGGTAGGATATTGGGGCCAGACCTAGAAGTTAGCCGGGCACCAGCTGATATTCAGACCGGTACACGGTTTGCTTTCCCGTGTAAAGTTAGGACAGCCTCTTTTCTGTCCTACCTCTACTCACTTTCTAAGCCAGTTAGCAGACTAACTATCTCTGTTAACTGACTAGGTAGCCAAACCACACTACCTCTGCCCCAATTCCACCTACAGACTGTCCACAAACTGACTGGTTTCAGAATGGACAGAGGAGATATTCAGTGGCACTGTCCAGTTAAGTGTCACTGAATATCCCTGGTTAGGCCTGGACATGAAATTTAAATGGCCAGGAGTCTCTCCTGGCCATTGACATTCCTATGAATATCTACCCCTTAGGGGGTAACCAGATGTGATCCCTACTTTCCATCAATGACAGATTTGAAGCAGAAAGTGGGCTAGGTAGATGCAAATTACGTTTTGTCTGCAGTCTGAGCCATGAGTTAAGGACTTCTGGATCTTTGGGCTAAGACTAAGAGCCAGTAAAATAAAGGAACAGATTCTTACCCTGCCTTCTAAGTCTGCCTACTGGGATTACAAAACCATTTGGATTCTGATCAAAGTGGGAGGATTAACAGGGCTGGTCTTAGACATGCAGGGGCCAGAGCAGAAACTGGGAAGGAGAGCTAAGCCCAATTTCTGGCTAGGTCTCCTTCAGCTTGAGGCAGGTTTGGGGCCCCCTAAGGCATAGAGGCTGAAGGCAATTACAGCCCCTTATTGCCAGCCCTGAAGATTAAAAACTTTCCTTTTAAAAAGGTACATATATAATGTTAGAGTTGGTTGGATTTCCTTTTAACAGAACTGTTCAGAATAAGTTTTTAAGCCAATAAAACATCTCAGCCTTGATTAAAGAAAGCTTAAGGATAATGAAATCCTCTGACATTTTTGGTGAAATATGAAAGTTTATTTGTTTAATTTATAACTTGCTTTACTCTAAAAGATTCCCTAAGCAAGGAGGAACTGACGTGCTATGCATAATACATCAAATATAAAACTCATAAAAACTACATAAAAATGCATTTTACCTGTTTAGTAATTTCAGAAAATATGCAAACCAACAAAAATCATTACCGTAAGGGAGGAAGCAACAATGTACTCCTGCATGCCACGCTGTTAGACTATTGCTGGGATTTCTAGACATCTGTTGACCAAATTACATATTATATTCTGTTATCTATAATGAAGAAGAATACACTTGCAAAGCTGCAGAAACTGCATGTCAAGGGGTTACGAGAAGATGGTTTTCTAGTTCAATATGAGGGACTTTTCTGCACAGGTTTGTTCTTATAATTACAAATGTAATCAGATACTTGTAAAGGGCTGTGCCCTGAAAAAGACAGGTACAAATCAAGGTAAGGTATACACAAAAAAGTGGCACATTTCATGGTGTATGATGGCACCAGTAATTCTCCTTAAGTGGAACCTGGGCTACAGACAAAAAGCTCCATGGAAAATATTTTGAGACCCTGCCATATGTATTGCTAAAGCTGCTCTGCGTGTCCATGGTTCCCAATCCCATGGAAGAGAAGAGAAAGGGGTTAACAAAGTGTTTTAAATGGAATCTAAGATTTTTCCGCAATCCCATTTTTAAAAGAAGAATATGAAAGATGTAAGAATGAGAAATATTAGTGTTGTAGCAGAATAATGACTCATTCTGCTTGTGCTAATCAAGTGTAGTTTAGAGAGGAGTCAGCTGCACTTCTACTGAAGCTCACTGCAGGACTCCTCAAAAATGCCTTCAACCAGATGGATGCTTTTGCAGAATTCAATAAGTCTAGAGCTCTCTTTCCAATTGCCATTGGATTGAATTATTTACAGTACGTAATTGACACCTTGCAAATATGGATTGATGAAAAAAGATTGGTTACTAACAGTGGTATCCACTCATTAAGGAAAAGACTAGAGTATTTAGCAAGCGACAGCACCCAAAGGTGGAGTTTTTGCAAGAGAGAAGATAAGGAAAATGCAGCTGCTTTTTTTTTTAAACCAGAATGCACATGTACTTGTTCATTTGAATTTCAAAACCAACAGAAAAAAAATGACAATGTGTGACTGAATTAAAGTGACAGCTAAGCTTTCACAGATATCTGTCATTAAAAGCTGGCAGAAATACAATGAGTCATAAATAACTCTGAAGATGACAGTTTTCCCAAGCTACTGATTTACTGTTCTTTGCAGTCCTAATGATGAACACTAGACAAGCTCTAAATTGTAGAATAAAATTACCATCTACCCTTGTAGCACAGCCTAAATCCAAGAAGCTGTACATGCATGCAGTAATACTCAGGAGAAACCCACAGAAATATCAACTCTGGAAGACAGTCCTTTTAAGAATGTTGCAGGTACAGCCAATCAGCATTTTCAAGGTTTATAAAATGATTCTCCACTTCATTCAAAACCTTTATTTCTGGATGGTTTCAGCAGCAAAGCAGTACGAATACAACCGGTACCTTCCATAAGCTAAGCATGGCTGTGGCGAAAAGCTGTCAGTTTATGTTTAGGGGGTCCTTTTACTAAGGTGCGCTGAAAAATGGCTTGCGGTAGTGTAGGTGCGGGTTTTGGGCACGCACAGATCCATTTTTTCAGAGTGCCTGTAAAAAAGGCCTTTTCAAAAAGTTTTCGCCGAAAATGGACATGCGGCAAAATCAAAATTGGCACGTGTCCATTTTGGATCTGTGACCTTACCGCCAGCCACTGACCTAGCGGTAAAGTCTCATGCAGTAACCGAGTGGTAATGACCTATGCGTGCCAAATGCCACTTGGTGCGCATCCGATGCGCGCGTCTGAAAATAATATTTTTTGGACGTGCGCCAAAAATGAACTTACCACAAGAGAAACGCAGTAGTCAGGCGGTAACTCCATTTTGGTGCACGTTGGACACGCGTAGATGCTTATGTGGCTTAGTAAAAGAGCCCCTTAATCTGTTGTGGTACTGCCTGAAAACAGGCTTCTCAGACAAGAGCAAATGAGAGGTTTGAGCCAGGAGCTGAGAACAGTCCTGTCTTTGCCTTTTGACCACGACTGAGAATCTGTCCTCAAGGAACCCCAGCCACTTGTTTTCAGAATATCCACAATGAATATGCATGAGATACAGCTGCATAGCAAGGAGGTAGAGTATGCAAATCAATCTCATGAATATTCACTGTGGATAACCTGAAAACCTGACTGGCCCTGGTTCCCCAAGGACAGGTTTAGGAATCACTGCTATAGAATGTGGAGGAGGAGGGGATTCTGCCAATGCTCTGCCACCTGACCAAACTGGAGAAATGGAGCTCTTTGGACTGTAAGGAGAGTATTAAACCTTACATTATGCCAAAGAAATTCATCAGGCCAGGCCTCAGGCTCAGGGCCGCTGAAAGGGGGGGACGGAGGGGGGGACAAAATTCCCGGGGTCCAGGCAGTGCCTTAGCGAGGGCTAATGACACCCGGGGCGGGTCGCTGCTGCCCCCCCCCACGGGTGCAGCACGGCGCACCCCCCCCCTCTGGAGCGCAACCCCCCCCCCCGGACCGCATTCTTACCTGCGGGAGGGCCGATCCGCCCTGAGTGCATGTTCCGGGGCAGAGGGAGCAGGGAACCAGCGGGGACGGCACCCCCCGAGCGCGTGCACCTGGGGCGGACCGCCCCTCCCTCCCCCTTCCTACGCCACTGGGTCTAGGCCTCCAAGGGGGGCCCGGCGCTGCAGTCCCACCCGCCACCGCGCCCCTTTCACCCGAACCACCGCCAGCAGAAGTGCTGTCCTGACGTCAGACGCACAGAAGCCCTGCAGAGCACAGCGAAGATCAGCTGAGAGGAGCCCGTCTGTGTGGGCCGCTCACGCCGGAGTCAGAAGACAGCACCTCTGCTGGCGGGGGTTCGGGTGGAAGGGGTCCGACCCGGTGGCGGAGGCGGGTGGGACTGTGGCGCCGGGCCCCTTCAGGGGGGCAGCGACAACCTGGGGGGCGGTAGGGGCGGGGCCGGGGGCCCAGGGGCAGCCTTGTTCCGGGCCCGGCCCAGTCTCTCGGCGGCCCTGCTCAGGCTCTAGGGTAGGGGTTCTCAACCCAGGACACACCTAACCAGTCAGGTTCTCAGGATACCCACAATAGGTATGCATAAGATAGAATTTGCACACGGTGGAGGTAGTGCATGCAAATTTATCTCATGTATATTTATTGTGGGTATCCTGAAAACCTGGCTGGCTGTGTCCCAAGGACTGAGTTGAGAATCCCTACTTTAGGGATGGAATATCTTTAACAAAGAGAAAGCGCAACAATGTTTCAGCAGTTTCCATGTCTTTGCTGCTGCAGCATAGCTTGTGTGTTGACCATTGCCATTTTCTCCATTCCATCTGTGTGCAGGACTTGCAGCAGGAGCTGGGTATGGGTGACTGTAAGGGAGGGGCTCATCAGCCAGTGATTCCTGGTGTGGCAAATGTGCCACATTCATTTTGAATGGGCAGCATCACATTTGGTGCATGAGAATTGCCAGCACGGTTTAGTAAAAAAAGGTCATTAGTTTTTTATGCGTTTTCCGATAAACATTTTTTTCTCATTTGGACATCATATTGAAAATGTCCCTCTTATTAGCTCAGTAGTTATTCCCATCTCTAGATCATATGTTAAAAAGCAGCAGTCCCAGCACAGACACCCCTAGGGAACCGAACTATCTACCCTTCTCCATTGAGAACACTGACCATTTAACTGTACTCTCTGTTTTCTATCTTTTAACCAGTTCTTAATTCACAATAGGACATTGCCTCCTATCCCATGACTTTCTAATTTCCTCAGGAGTCTTTCATGAGGTACCTTGTCAAATGCCTTTTGAAAATCCAGATACACAGTATCGACCAGCTCACCTTTATCCGCATGTTTATTCACCCCTTCAAAGAAATGTAGCAGATTTGTGAGGCAAGATTTCCCTTGGCTAAATCCATGTTGGCTTTGTCTCATTCATCCATGTTTATATATATGCTCAGTAATTTTGTCCTTTGTAATAATCTCTACCTTTTTGCCCTGCATCAACGTCCGGTCTGTAATTTCCTGAATCACTTTTGGAACCTTTTTAAAAATTGGCAATACATTGGCCAACCTCCAATGTTCGGGTACCATGCTTGATTTAAAGATAAATTGCGTATTACTAACAATATATCTACAAGCAGTTGCTCATGTTTTACACCTATCAGGTTCTTATTGTTTTTTTTTTATTGTATAAACTATTGTTTATAAATTAATTTTCTTTGAACTGTACATGTATTTATGAATTGAATGTTTTAGTTTATACTTTGTCGTTTGTATTTATGAAATTGTCCCCCCCCTGTTTACAAAGCTGCGCTAATGGCTATCAGTACGGTAATGCCGACACAGCCCGTTCACTTTGAATGGGCTGCGTTGGCATTGTCGTGAGGCAGCCGCTAACGCAGCTTTGTAAAAAAGGGGGACATTTCCAGTTATCAGATCCTCTGGATAGTTTTGAGCTACATTAGATAAGATTGGATACTTTCACATGGTTCTGATATGGATTGGCACAGGACTATCTCACTTTCTTACTCTTAACTGTGAAGAAAAAGGAGACATCACAGAAACTTCCATGAACAGTAACATATATTGAGGAATTTTACAAAATCCAAATAAAAAAAGAAGGTTGTTAATAACTTTAATAGCCTGTAACTGGATTATCTATAATCACTGTCTCTAGAACTGCTGTTTTAACCATTTTCAGGTTCTAAGATGGATTCTGGTGCATTTGGTGTGGAATATTACCCATACTGTTCTAGCAGGAGGTGGCTAAATTTGTGCTTCTGTAGAAATGCTGTATTCCCAAGCAGAAAACATATTAGTTGGCCCTATGGCTCAGTGGCATTGCTACTATGGATGGGGGCAGGCTCTGGTTCGATTTCTGGATCAGGTCTTCCATACCCCAGGTTGGCTGCAGGGGCGTAGCCAGACAGCATATTTTGGGTGGGCCTAGTCAAGAAGTGGGTGGGCACCAAGTGTTCTCCTCCCCCCCCCCCCCCCAATGTGATGAGGCCAGTATCAGCAGCTTAGGAAGCTTAGACTGCTGAAGTGGAAAGCAGTGTTTTCAGCACCATCAGGGGGAGGTCTTCAGCTGGCGAAGCCTGGGATCCCCACTAGCTAGCACTAAATATGTGCTGCTGTTGGGTGGGCCTGAGCCCTAAGTGGATGGGCCCCGGCCCACCCAGGCCCACCTGTGGCTACGCCACTGGTTGGCTGAGGCTAGGCTGGGACTGCTGCAGAGACAGTAGTTGCAGACTCGTTTGGAGGGGAAGGGGGAATCATGGTCAACGTTAAGAGTGATTCCTGGTGGCCAGATTTAGAGCTCATGATACAGAGTTCTGGATGGAGCCCTGGTTCACAGCTCTTGATCTCAGGATTGTTGTTGCAATGACTGGTCTAGGAACAGTGGAAGAGTCTAATAAATGGGTGGAAAAATCTCCAAGTACTCCTGAATTAAGGTAGGAAGGCTCAAGACACTGTAGTCCTAGCCTTCTGATCGGCCTAGAAGAAACAGGAGAAAGGAGAAACTACTGGACCACAAACAAACCGTAAACAAAATCAAACAACACACAAGGAGTGACTCGAACTGCACATACCCTCTTCTACCCTAGCTGAGGTAATATTTAACCATCTCTCTGACTTCATGTGCAACTTTCTTCAAATCAATCACCTTACTTTCTAATTCTTCCTACTTTCTTACCCATCTATATGTTACAACTTTACCTTACCCTTCATTATCAATTATAATGTTCTATTACGTATTGTGTTGACATTGCAAATAGTATACCATGCCATACTTTGTATTATTAGTTGAATATTTTTACAGCTGTAATTGCCTATTGCTCATGTTTGATCTATTCTTACTGTACACCGCCTTGAGTACATTCCTTCAAAAAGTGGTAAATAAATCCTAATAAATAAATAAACAAACAACCAAAATAATACAATTATCTGGAAAAAAACTGAGCAACAATCAAAACACGAGCTTCTAGGCAGTATGATCTTTCCTTCATACAGCTTATCCTCCTTTTCTACCAGTAGGATATGGCTCTGGTATAAAATGAACTTGTAGCAAGACAAACGCAACTGAACTATGCTTTAGTTATGTACTGGAAATCAGTGCCTGAGACGGATGGTATAAATGATTCGGGGAATTCTCATTTCAGTTTGTAGTTTGACTGCGGTACGGCTCTGCTCTGCAATAAACGTGTTTTGTAAGAAGTCTATAGGTTTGAGTCCATACTTCATACTTATAGTAAATACACTTGTTATTTACATTAATAAGTCATCCTATCTCCTTTTCACACCCTCCTTGTGAACTCCATTCATCTGGCAAACTGTATCCATAGAATTGACTTTCTGAGTTGGTGTCTTCTCTTTCTCCTCTGAACATATTCAGATCTCACCTAAAAACCTACCTTTATATCAATGTTTTTACATTTTAAATCTTGGCTCTCACATCCTTGCCTTGTTGATTTTAACCACATGTGACCATCTCTGGAAAACGGTGACTAAAATAGTAGATCCAAAATGTTGAGAAAGGCCAATTTTTCATGTGAGGGGGTCTATAAGCAGTCTGTAAAAGTTACATGTTTAAACATCTGTAACTTTTTATTTTTTTCACATAAAAGGAAGGGGTTTGGAATGTTGTATTACAAACTGTTTTTTTTCTAACAGAATTTATTAAAGCCTCATATTTTGTTTCTGGTGACTTTAGTTATCTTTTCGCAGAGATTGCCATATATTTTGAATCATAAATACATTTTCTGACGTCTCTTATTTGCGTTGCCTGTATGTATTGTAAGGTCCACACAGAATGGACAGGCTAGCCCAAGGATAACTGGTGCTCTAGGTGAAACTTCAGCTATGCACTCCCCCTAGAGGTGGCTCAAGGCCCTACACCTTCTCCATAGTCTAGCATCTCCACTTCTCTTCCGTATCATTTCCTACCCCCTTCATAATCCAGCATTTCTCCTTCCCTTTCCTTCCTTTCCCTACCTCCTAGTCCAGCATCTCCTCTTTCCCTTCTCTTCCCTTCCCTTCCTTCCCCATAGTACATCTCCTTTGCCCTCAGGTGACCAACATCTCCCCTTTTCTTTCCTATCGCTCATGTAGCCAACATCTCCATTTATTTCCCCCCCCCCCCATTTGCAGGTATCCATTATCTTATATCCCCTTCCCTACCCACTTCCCCATTCAGCATCTACCTCTCCTTAACATCTGATCCCTCCCCCCCATCCCCAGCATGTCCCCCTTCTCTCCCCCCCCCCCCCAACATGTCCAGCATCTCTCCCATAACTTCCCTTTCCCTTACAGGTCTTGTTCCTTCCTTTTCTCTGCTGCTGCTTAGCCAGCTAACTTAAGGAGATGTTCAGCTGCAACTTAGATAGCTAGGTTGTGATTGAAAAGAGCTATGATAGTTGGCCAGCTTAGATGCTCAGAGGCCAAATGAATATCTGTTCTGTAACTCTACTAGACATACATTTTCCTGTAGGGCTGGTCCTACCATCAGGTGGACTAAGTGTCCGCCTAGGGTGGGGGGGGGGCAGCAGTGTGCCTAGACAAGACCTGCTTCCTTCCCTCTTCTGCTATTGCCCCCACCGCTGCTCAGCCACCCTGAAGCAGTTGAAAGTGGCATGCATGGAGCAGAGCCTCTGAGCACAGGTACACTGGATCCTGCCCCCTCTGGCAGGAAGTTTGTGCCACCTGCCCCATAAAATACATTGGAAAATTTCAGATAAGAGCATTGGATTCTACAAAAATGCAGTTTTATCTGTAATACTAGCTATCTAAAAATAAGCTGCTCAGTTCTACCACAGTTTTATCTCTTGCCATAGATTTAATTTACCCGCTGCTTCCCTCTGGAAGAGTACAGCGTTAATTCAATTTAGGTTTCTATTAGTAAGCATACGTTTCCTTGTTGTTTATGCTAAAACCTAAAAAAAAAAAAAAAAACCTCCCCCCATTTTCTTCTTGATTATAATACCTGTCTGGAGCTGAGAACTGCTAAGAGCTATTAAGCAATGCATTTCTCAAAGCACAGAGAAATTTAGATTTATACTGTAGCCCATGCATAGGTCTAAAGTGGACCCTAGCTTGAACAGGAAAACCTGTTTAAAGGAGAGCACGTGTGTTTCCAGACATCAGACTCACTACTATACTCAGCTAAGCAGCAAAGCCATCTAATAGGCCGCCTGATAAAAGGACAGCATTACAGGATCTTCAGGGAGGTCAGACCTACTGCGCGAAAAGTGGATATTCGCCCTGTATTGACGAAAAGATTTACGGCCTTATTCGAAAAGAACTCCCCCCCCCCTCCTTCCCATTCTTTGCCTATAGAAAAGCAGCTTCATTGGAAAAGGTCGTGAATGATTGCTAAAAGTATAGAACTTGGACAGCCATAAGGAGATTAAACCCAATAACCCTCTTCACCTACCAACACAGCATGACTATGATTGAACAGGACAACACGCAATCTTCATCCATTCCGACCCTCCACTTATACCTCATACAATCACTATACAACTTTGTATTTGTTATCCACCGACTGGGCAAACGCCTCTGACGGTACTATGTAAGCCACAGTGGCGTAGGAAGCAGGGGCCGTGGGGCGGTCCGCCCCGGGTGCACGCCGCTGGGGGGGTGTCGGCTCCGCTGGTTCCCTGCTCCCTCTGCCCCGGAACAGGTTACTTCCTGTTCCGGGGCAGAGAGAGCAGGGAACCAGCGGAGCCGACGCAGCTCCCAGCGACATGCACTCGGGGCGGTTTGGCCCTCCCGCCCATCCCTCGCCGCTTTCCCTCGTCACTTCCCTCGTCGCTTTCCCTGGTAAGTACGCGCTCCGGGGGGGTGCGCTCCGGAGGGGGGAGGGTGCACCATGCTGCACCCCGGGGGGGGGGGGCGCAGCGGCGACCCGCCCCTGGTGTCAGCTGCCCTCGCTACGGCACTGGTAAGCCACATTGAGCCTGCAAATAAGTGGGGAAATGTGGGGTACAAATGCAACAAATAAAATAAATAAAATATTATGGAAAATGTTTATGCATTTGGTTAAGTCTTTAGTGTGCTACTGCACATATACATTTGGACAAACTGTATGCTATGACCCCCCCCCCCTCCCCCCCAAAAAAGGCACCACTTCGCTGAGATACATATTTGTAAGTTTAAACTTTCGTCCTTTCAAAGTCATTTGTAAAAAACCCCACTGAAAAACACTGCTAGCTTAATACTACTACTACTACTGCTTATGATTTCTATAACGCTTCTAGACGTACGCAGCGCTGTACAGGCTTCTTGTTTTACAATCACTCACAGCAGGACAGTTATAAAACAGGTATTATGGAGCGTTAAGAGCGTTATATGCATACCTATATTTCATGCCAGTCTGCTTTGCAGTAGATTCTTTTAGGGAAATGTGATGCTGCGGCGTAAATGTTCCCAGGCTGCGCGCGATAATCGCCACCGTCCGAAACCTGGCGCGCGCTGCATTTACCACGTTAGGGGTAGTGGAGTTCTGCTTGCTGAGGTGTCTGTCCTCCCCATTCCGGCTCTTCAAGTTATGCTCTGTGCAAGCTATGGACACTTGCATCGCTTCTCGAGCAGCCCTTTTATTTTTACAGTCCGACTTGAAGTCAGCCCGGTGATTTCTGGTGCTGAAAAGCTTTTTAGTGCCGTTCCGGAGTGACTGTCTTGTACTTTTGCACTTGGAGGAGGAGGAGAGAAAGTGTCTTGGAGCAGGACAGCAAGGAATGACGCTGTAGTACTAGGAGGCAAGTGAGCAGCACAGCGGAGGAGCAGATCTCGTGTCTGCACAAAATCGTCCCGTGCAATACGACGGCTATTTAGAACAGATCCAGCACGGAATTAAAATGTTCTAAAATCAGGAAACTGTACCATCGTGGTTAAGCACAGGGAGCAAGGTTCTATCCTTTCTATCTCAATTCAGATTCATCTCTGGTTGCAGATTTAAATCAGTGCAGGCACGCTGCAAGACGACTTAATCACCCTCTGGACTGTAAAACGCTGAGCTGACACACTCTGAAACCTAAAAGAAAACACAGCCACAAGCAGCTCTCCAAGCCAGGACAAGAAATAGCCACCGTTCTGTTTGTTACGTCTTGTACAACATCCCGTCAGAACACTTTCACACGCCTTCAGTGGGAAGACAAAGCCGAGTTGGCTCAGGACTGCAGCTGCATTGAGGGAACTGCTGTCGGCTCTTTAAGAAGCTTGCAGAATGCACAGTCCATAGGTGCCTTTCAGAACCTACGAAAAAGAAGTGTTTTAATGGGATTCTTGCTTCGAAATGATGCACAGCGGGATCCGTCTTCTAATGACTGAAGGAACGATTGTTGAGGCAATAGTGACTGACTTGCAAGTGCAAAGGAGACAGATGCCAGTCCTAGAGCGTGATCCGAGCTTTCCACGCTCAATCAGACGTGAATCTGCCTGCTGTCATCAGATCGCTCAAGGGTATCTTTGGGTGCCAAATTGTGCCCCGTAGGCTGCAGGGTTCCACCAAGCTCTGCTGCAAACCCTTTGAACATTACTCTAGCCCCTGCAGGTTAAGATTATGTTGCAGCTCCATAGGGTAGAAGTGATCTGAAGCAGGGAATCACTCAGCATCCACAGGCATCATCTGTACACGCCTCAGGCTAGGGGGACAGACATGGGGGTCATAGCAGCTCCTTGTATTACACAGACACATTCATAAAGTGTCACCGACCAGGCATGCACACGCTGGCTCCCTTTCTTTTTCTGTCCTGGGAGTTCTTACTAGATGGCGACCTGCACGTGATATCCAGTGAAGCTGGAAGATCAGGTAATTAATTTTAGATCTGGCTGCTTGATTTTCAAGCCCGGTGTGGTTCTATACTGATCATATAACTCAGGCCGGGTGCATAGCTCAAATGAACCTGTCAATCCTGCAACAAACTCACAGAAATTCTTCTAGTGGGCTGGTAAATATTGCAGGTGAAAAAAAAAGAGAGAGAGATGGGCTCTGAGAAGCACCACTGGTGTTTTTAAAAACCCTGTGAAGTTTTGAAACACACAAACCTTCTCCCCACCAAATGTTGTTGTGTGGTTGGCCAACTTTTTTTTAAATTCCTGAAACCTGCTGCGACCTTGCTTACTAATCCCTGGTGATTTTTTGCCACTGCTGCCTGCCCCTTTCACTTAGAACCATGGATCCAAGATATTGTGGGTCTTTACGACTTTCTGGTGAGGAGGTGCACAGGCAAGAAAAATTCAGTTAGTTTTTTTTTCACAAATTTTTCCAGATTTACAGATGGGGTTTTTTGGGTGGGGGTTTAGTTTCACAAAGTTGTTTTAATAGGGAATTTTTAGTGCACACTAGAATGATTTAAACATGCACCAACTGATAGTATTCTTTAACTCCTTCACTAGTGTGCACTAATTTTTTTTTAAGTTGCACTAACCAACCAAATAATGAATGCACATGCTTACTTTCTGCATGGTTTCTGATCCCTTTTTATTCCCCTACCTCCAAAGTTCCAGCAGTGCACTGCAAGGGTCCAGGGCCGCCGAGAGGAGGGGACAGGGGGGACAAAATTCCCTGGGCCCGGGCCTCCAAGGGGGGGCAGCCCAGGGGTCTCTCTCCTTTTCCTGCTCCCAGGCCGCTGGCACCGCAGTCTCCAGTCTCACCTGCCCGCCCTCGGCATCGTCGACAGCCCCCCTACGTCCACCACCGGGCCCCCCTGCCTCACCTCTGTGTGAAAGCAGCAGATCACCTTCCTTTGGGCCTTCCTTCCCCGTGTCCTGCCCTCGTCTGATGTAACTTCCTGTTTCTGCGAGGGCGGGACACAGGGAAGGAGGGCCCAAAGGGAGGCGATCTGCCACATTCACACGGAGGTGAGGCGCTACCGATTTGAATGCAGGGGGCCCGGTGGTGGACGGAGAGGGGCTGTCGACAGGGCTGGGGGTGGGCGGGTGGAGACCAGGGACTGCGGCGCCGGCAGCCTGAGTAGCGATTGGGGGGGCCTTGCCCCAGGCTCGGCTCAGTCTCTCGGCGGCCCTGCAAGGGTCACAGTAGCAACCTTCCTGCTGAAAAAACACAAATGGTAGCTACCTAGCATCCCAGCAAGTCGTCCCTAGACCAGGGGTGGGCAACCATGATCCTTGAGGACCACAACCCAGTCAGGTTTTCACAGTTTCCACAATGAATATGCTTGAGATCTATTTACACACAATGGAATCAGACATGCAAACGAATCTCATGCATATTCATTGTGGAAATCTTGAAAACCCGACTGAGTTGTGAAACTTGAGAACTGGGGTTGCCCACCCATGCCTTAAACTAGTCAATAGCTGTTGCTCTAAAGTAGGGGTTCTCAACCCAGCGGTACAACCCCAACCAGTCAGGTTTTCAGGATACCCACAATGAATATGCACGAGATGCATTTGCCTGCACTACCTCCATTGTGTGTTAATCTATCTCATGCATATTCATTGTAGGCCTCCAGAAAATCTGGCTGGCAAAGTGTTCTGAGGACTGGGTTAAGAACCACTGCTCTAACAGGATGCTTGAATTTTTTTTCTCTTCTCCTCGGGAACTAACATTAGGAAGAAACAAGGAAAGGATCCCGATACTCTGCATTACAGCATGTAAAGCCACCTCTGGTTATTGCATCATACACCCGGCTTTTGTTGAGAATACTTCCACATACGATTTGTTTTATTAACATCTTAAGCCTGAAATTTTACAGCAAAGCAGCTGATCATCTACTTATAGTTCCTAAGACCAGAGGGCAAAGCTCGTATGGAGTAATCTGGTAGCAAGCCAGAGTTTTAATGAGTTATGTTAGAAGAAAGGAATGATTAGCTGCGATAAGTGGAACACCTAGTCTCCAGAGTACAGGGATCCGATACCAGTTAGTATTAAGATCTTTCAATCCAAATCATTTTATGTTTAACAGGCCATATGCTAATCCCAAGGAAACACGAGTTGAGTTATTTTAAGACTGCCAAGAAATAGCTCAAAGTTCAATACCTATTAATCATAGTGTAAATTTGTGTTTTCTTGGGTTTTTTTTTTAATTGTGTTGTGTGGTAGTTTTCATTATTAATATATCCGGTAACTGGCAGATTAAAACAAAACATAGAATGTGATAATTGATAGCTACCATAAAGTCCACCTAGCCTGCATGATTTCATTTCTGCATAACGCTATAGACCACGGTTGATCTTTGGCTTTCCCCTAAGTTCTTTCCAATTAATGATGTTTATCCAATGCTTTCTTGAATGCCTCTAAAGGACAAGAAGAGTTTGCCCCGCTTTTAAACTGAGGTATGGCCTGCCTGAAGGCTGGAGCTCAGGTTTGAAAATCTTTTCATCTATTAACATCTTTGCCATCCTGACTACCTTCCCTGATTCTCCCAGTTTTTCTAGATACTGTTCCTGCCCTCTTCTTTCTGAGATCCCCTTTCACCTTCTAGCTGCTAATTAATTTGTATTCATTTTTCAGTCATCTCCTTTGGAAAGCATACTGGTCTCCAGTGGCGTACCAAAGGGGGGGCAGTGGAGGCGGTCCGCCCCGGGTGCACGCCGCCGGGGGGGGGGTGCCGCGCGCCTGTCGGCTCTTTGTTTTCATGCTCCCTCTGCCCTGGAACAGGTTACTTCCTGTTCCGGGGCAGAGGAAGCATGACAACGAAGAGCCGGCAGACGCGCGGCACCCCCCCCCCCCCCCAATGACATGCACCCAAGGGGGGTTCTTTCGCCGGGGGATTGGGGTTTTTTTTGCTGGGGGGGAGCGTCGCGCTGTTCTGGGGGGGCACTGCACCCGGGGGGCAGGGCGCATCGGCGATCCACCCCGGGTGTCAGCCCTCCTAGGAACGCCACTGCTGGTCTCCTTCACCCCTTTCCATTATTTACTTTAGATTACTAGTCTACTGCACAGAGACGATTAGATTCTATAAATGGTGCCTAAAAATCATCGTCACAAAAATAGTACTTAGTACTATTTTATAAACCGCACTTAATGCTAGACACAGTTTATACAGAAAAGTGCTTAGCACTGGAAATTGCAACTACTTGTAGGAACGACCATTTACACCAATGAAAACCTGGTGTAAACCTTCACGTGTAAATTAGGTGCATATCCCCCTAATTCTATAACAATGTGCGTAAATTGCAGAAACGCCCCTGACCCACCCATGCTGCTATCAAGTGAAAGTAGAGCCTGACCAACAGATGCGCCAACACAGGTAATAATGTTTAAAAGATGCCTTATTTGCTACTTGAGCAAGAGGGCCCGGCCCAGTCTGTGTTTCGACGCTATCAAACGCCTGCTTAGGAAAGGTAGGTGCAGCTACGGCCCAAGGGCTCACCGTTCCCTGAGTCTGAGACGGAGGGCCTCAGCTGCCGAAAATGTCTCACTTCTGTTTGTAGGGAGGGTTGAGTTGGATTGGTAAAATGTTGCAGGGGTGAAGTAACAAGAGTAACATAGTAGATGACGGCAGAGAAAGACCCGAACGGTCCATCCAGTCTGCCCAACAAGATAAACTCATATGTGCTACTTTATGTGTATACCTGACCTTGATTTGTATCTGCCATTTTCAGGGCACAGACCGTAGAAGTCTGTCCAGCACTAGCCCCGCCTCCCACCACTGCCTCTGCTACCCAATCTCCGCTAAGCTTCTGAGGATCCATTCCTTCTGAACAGGATTCCTTTATGTTTATCTCACGCATTTTTGAATTCTGTTACCGTATCCACCACTTTCTCCGTGAAAAAAATACTTCCTGACATTTTTCTATCTGCATAAACAATTCACTACACTGAGCTAAAATATAAGAAATTACATGAATGTTTGAAAAAGTTTTAGAAACTTTTTAATATTCATAGATCACAATCTTTACCTTGACATTTGGTATTTCCAAAATAAAGTACATTATGACTTCACCTTCATAGCAATTTTTTCTTGGTCCCAAGGATTTCTTTTGTATGATTAGGTACATGTTGCAAAATCTCTAAAATATGCCCAGCATTACATTAATTCCACATGTAGTGCACAATGCCAAGGTGTATGGGAAAGCCAGGGCTCACCCTGGAAATATCTACAGTACTTTTTGGGATGTGCAGGGTTGTTGTGATCCAGACTGGCCACTGTTGGAGACAGAATACTGGATTCGATGGACCTTGCTCTTACCCAGCATGGCTTTTTTAATGGTCTTTTGTGTACCATTTCACTTTTTAGACTACAGTATTGCATTTTTCCTTGGTCACTCTGCTGTGAAATTAGACAATAGCAGAGTTAGGAAAAATAATTGCATCGGAAACCTTTTATTGCTATAGCTATCTGCATGTGGTTATCAGGTATTCACATAATTGTACTGGAAACAATGTAACTCCTACATAAAAACCTCAGGTTTGGTAAAA
Organism: Microcaecilia unicolor; assembly: GCF_901765095.1. Lineage (NCBI taxonomy): Eukaryota > Metazoa > Chordata > Amphibia > Gymnophiona > Siphonopidae > Microcaecilia > Microcaecilia unicolor. The sequence continues at coordinate 185,589,473 of NC_044040.1, read as the reverse complement.
TGTATCATCAGTGCCAATATTTCAAAATGATGGGGGTGTCAAACGCAATACATAATGAAGGAGCTTGCTGAACAGTGGGGTGCTCTGCATCCACTGGCACCCACAGAGCTGGCTCCTATGAATGCCATATAGGTAGCAGTTGTGGACAATCCTTTTGACAAGTTGAAAGTTGTGACCTCATCTCTGCCATCCTTCATCTTAAAATCAAGACATTGATGGAATGATAGAAGCTAAGATCAAACGTCCAACTCAGAATAAGGACACCCATTTTTCATTCATTTTAGAGCAGGATCTGCTCTGATATATGGATGTCTGAGTGCTGGCTCTGTCCAACATAAACACCCATTTTACTAAGTGAAATGTTCAAACTATGAATGGAGCAAAGCAAGGAATATGGACATCATTGTAGCAGCATAGGAACATCTATGAAAATACTGTTTACATTCTGCCTCTGCAGTTTCTATTTTCCCAATTTATATACTGGTTCAGAACATTAATACCAGAGTGGTCTACCCTATTGGTTGTGTGAAGTGAGCAGTGTGTGTGGAAAAACCGTCTTCAGCCTCCCAGTTTCAGCTCGTCCCCGCCCTGGTCCCAAACCAATAAATCTTGTTATGTAAGCAGTCCCCCCATACGGTATCTGGGCATACACTCCGATCTTAGTACAACTTGTGTTTTCAATCCCTACGTTTATGATTCTTACTGCACCAGGGATATTAGGCAGTATTTACAATGACCACAGAAAAGAGCATTTTTAAATACCTTTGTACTGTCATCCTGCATCGTGTATTTATATGCACAGATATGTCTCACATTTTTAATTAGGATAACTCAAGGGGTCTAACCTTTATTCTTTAGTATTGTAAATGTACTTGCTCGAATACATCTCATTTCATGTACCTCAGGTGCCCTCAGACAAAATGGGCCGGACTGCTATGTTAACCCTTTACACACACCTTTAAGACCTCTAAGGTCCTCTCAAATAGCATCACCATCTGAATCCTCGTCGAAAGAAATTGTACGATGTGATACCTGCCAGCGAGGCTTCTCAGGAGTAGCCTCCACACTCTGGAATGGACTCCCAGAGGGGCTACGTAGAACTCGAGACTACCTCCACTTCAGGAAGCAGGTGAAAACCTGACTTCTCCCAAGCCTTTTAATATGCAGGGTGACTGACTATACACCCATTCTGCACCTGGGCTAGCGTGCTACATATACAGTAACTTAGATCAGTTCTTTATCTATTGCTTAACTGTACAAAGAACTTGCCTTGATTTTAGCTAACCATCTAATTATCCCAACTGGTTGTGTACCATGCATCTTGTTCCCATCATATATCTGTTCTTGGTTCCTCAACTATATGGTAAAGCTGTATTATAGAACATCTTTAGCGTTATATCTATGTTAGTTGAATGTTCTAATGCATGCTTATTAGGTGTGTCATTAGTATTATGCTAACATTTTTTTGTTACATTTGTACCCTGCACTTTCCCACTCATGGCAGGCTCAATGCGGCTTACATGGGGCAATGGAGGGTTAAGTGACTTGCCCAGAGTCACAAGGAGCTGCCTGTGCCTGGCCCTTGCAGATCATCAATGTGGCTGCGCAGGCTTCTGCTTCTGTGAGTCTGACGTCCTGCATGTACGTGCAGGACGTCAGACTCACAGAAACAGAAGCCTGCGCAGCCTTCTACATGGAATGTTGCTAGTGGAATAGCAACATTCCATGTAGAATCTCCAATAGTAGCAACATTCCATGTAGAATCTCCAATAGTATCTATTTTCTTTTTGTTACATTTGTACCCTGCGCTTTCCCACTCATGGCAGGCTCAATGCGGCTTACATGGGGCAATGGAGGGTTAAGTGACTTGCCCAGAGTCACAAGGAGCTGCCTGTGCCTGAAGTGGGAATCGAACTCAATTCCTCAGTTCCCCAGGACTAACGTTCACCACCCTAACCACTAGGCCACTCCTCATATCTCTGGTATTTGATTTTTCAGTGCTGTTAAATGTGTATATTTATGATATTGTTTCACGGCAGTTCTATTGTTAGGTTTCAATTTACTGTTTTCAAGTTTACCTCATTTATTGTATTTATATTTATTCTTAGTAATTTTACTATTGTTATGCTGTTAACAAAATTGCAAGGTTTATATTAAACTGTACCTGCTGTACACCACCTTGGGTGAATAGGCAGTTAATAAATCCCAATAAATAAATAAATAAAATACCTGCATAACTTTTCTAAAATGCGTATTAAAGAATGTCTACATACATTCTTAAAACTACAGGCTCTCAGACTGTACAACTGAAATACAAAGTATTTTGTAAGATTGTCACAGTAAGTTCTAGGTGCTTGTACCCTCAATCATTATGAAGATAACTTTCTTGTCACATCATCAGGGCTGGCAGTGTCTCTAAAAGTCAAGTCAACTTCTTTGCTCTGTTGGTCATGGTGCATCTGATTGCCAGTGATGGAGCATTAGCTCTTCATCAGACTATTTGTCCTCGCCTGCAAAGGGAAAGTGGAGGAAATGTGTCCATTGCACTAGCTAACCTGGCAGTCTGCTGCAGCCTTCCTGAACAAACCCTTCCATGTGCACTTCTAGACCACAACTGATGAGGAATGGCATTGTCATGCCACACAAAGATGTATGCCTCTACATGCAACTCTCAAAATTCATTAGATGCCATCAAATCTATTTGCAATTCCAAAAGGTGCTAAAGGCCCATCTCTTTACAAGTTCTTATCAAAATTTAAATCAACAGACTATGTATACCAGGTCTAATTAACTTGATGGCAATCCTGTCTTCTCTTCTTTAATATATTATAAACTTGAACGTTATTGTTTATATCTGCTTTATACTGCTAATTATCCTCATGTACATCTTTACTGTGTTACCATTGCTATAATTCTCTCTTTGCCCACTTAATCTATATTGTAAGCATGACAGAACAGTGTGTTTTACGCCTGTAAAATGTATTGGGTATTTCCTGACATGTATTTCTCTAGTTTGGCCAGCAGGTGGTGCATGTTTATTTTTTGAAGCTGCTGCAGAACCAAGGCTGTATTCTTTGTTTAAGCCTTTTGGAAAGGCTGTCTGCAGTATACTTTCAAAGATTGTTGTTCTGGGCTCTGATTGGCCCAGGAGCTCATTTTCATTTGGACTTACTGACTTTTTCCCCCAGTCTTAGCCCAGGAGAAGAGAGAGACGGATCTCTTTGCTGAGGCCCTGTGATCAGTTATATTTGATAAACTGTGAGCAGCATATTTCCTGATCTCCCCAGAAACTAAACAAATGTTTAGATAGTTTTATAATAGATCCATATTTCAGTTATCTTTTATTGATTGCTGATTGCACTTTTTTTTGTTTCACTGTTCAATGTTTAAGACAATAAACAAATTTCAGTTTGTTGACTTTGCCTTTCTGGACCGATAAAGAATCTTGGTGATTTGTGTGTTGGGTCTATGAGTGCTTTCTGGGAATTGTGGGACCACTGGGAGTGTGGCCTCCAGTAACCCAGAAATCACTGGGGATAATATGAGAGTGGGAGACTCACCCAGAGGTGGTTGAGACTCAGTCGGTGGGAGAAGGGTGCTAGTATAGAGCACAAGCGGCAGGTGCAGGCGGACCTGAGCTGTGCGGGGGATAGATCGTCTAAGTGGTTGCGGGATAACCCCAAGCAGGTGGCTAGGCATTTCGTGACAGTAAGCCACATTGAACTTGAGTTTTCCTTGGATAATGTGGGATATAAATGATATTAATGAAGTCCACACTTCACACTATTGATTTTGAGGAAGCATTTAAGTTTGAGTGCTGAGCATTAGACCTTCTTTTTCCGGTAGTAAGTAGAGGCAAATAATGGCAGCCAGTTGCTCTTTGGTACCATGTCAGAGAAACACCTAGAGATACCGTGTAGAGTAACGTGATTAACATCAGTGTTAGTTTATATTTCTTTTTATGCACACTGAAGTTTTTAAAATCGATCATTCAAACGTGTAATTCATTATTAATTACCACTTGATTTGTTTTATAAAGTACAGTCAATACTGTAGATACTGTTGAATTGCTAAGCTGATGCCATGGTAATAATTTGGGTTACCACCTTACTCCAGGCCAACCAAATAGGGTAACCCAGTCTTGGTCTTTTGCTCCGATGTCCCCTTTTGAGTTCCTCAAGAAAATTAAAACCAGAGGACTGCAACAGCCTGTCTGTTTGACCAGATGGAAACTTTACTATTAATACAAATATAATTTTGCAGGCATAAAGTGTTTTTCATCTGAATGGTAATACATTGTACCCTTTGGCTTATATCTTAGCCTGTCACTTGTTAGAAACACAAACAGCCCCAAGGGTAAAACACGACATCCTTCATTAAGATGTAATAAGTTGTTCTCGTGTTTCAAATATTCAGCCTTTACAACAAAGTGCATCTCTGAACATCACCCGATACAATTAGGAACATTAACTGAGCGCAAGGTGCAGCTGCAGGCTTTTTATGGAACTAGAGGAAATGCAACCACAGTACAGAAAGCGATGCTTCAGCAAACAAACAAAAACAATTTGAAGACTGTTGGCAGTGAATTACTTCGAAGGGCTTTGATATGCTGACATTATATTCACAACAAGGAAGTAGAACTACATTTAAGCTTTCTCTTCTGTAATGGTTTATTCTTAGTTCGCTTTCTGTTGCAAAATATCTCCCTTTTTAGCCTACTTTTCTGAAGGAATAGAAGTCTTACGAGGTTACGAGGAGTGCGTTTCTCCCTAATAATAACTTTGTCCTATCAACACCATAAATTCAGGATTTAGGAGAGTGGAGGAGTGGCCTAGTGGTGGACTTTGGTCCTGGGGAACTGAGTTCGATTCCCACTTCAGGCACAGGCAGCTCCTTGTGACTCTGGGCACTTAACCCTCCATTGCCCCATGTAAGCCGCATTGAGCCTGCCATGAGTGGGAAAGCGCGGGGTACAAATGTAACAACAACATGAAGATTCTGAAAGTGTAGGTTGTTTATGAAATCCATATATAGGTTCAGAATGTGGACATGGACACGTGTCTTAGAAAATAGGCTCCATTATACATCACCACTTAGATGTAAAGTTATACCACCAGTAACTGAATTTTGCCACTGAACATACTGTACGACTTTTTTTTTTTTTACCTACCCTAGATATGCCTCAAACTACACTTCTTTTTTTAAATGCATAACTTTGGTCATTCTGCAAATAAAATGGTTAAAGTTATAGGTACAAGTTTTTAAACAATACTTATGCAGTTAGGGGGTTTTGTACTAAGCGCCAGTAGGCCAAACGTGGACTTACCACTCGCTAATCTGGAACTCCCAATGACCCGTGTCCTCTGGCGGTAGTTCCAGCTGGAGCGCGTGCTATTTCTAGCACTCCCGGAAATATTTTTTGCCTAGTGCGGCACTAATCCAGCAGTAACCAGGCATTGCCGCACACTTCCCAGTTACTTCCGGGTTACCGCAGGAGCCCTTACCGCCACCTCAATGGGTGTCTGTAAGAGCTCCCTGTTGCATGGCCACAAGGTAAGGGTTATCTTACCGCGTGGCCATTTTTTGGAGGGGCTTTTTACCCACTGCGGTAAAAAGGGCCCTGGCACTGCTACTGCAGGTCCCTTGTTCCTGCAGCTTGGTAAAAGGACCCCTCAATGCTGCCCCTAAATGTACAAGTGTTTTGAATATTAATGCAGAAAAAACACAATGTCTTGTACTCACCTCACAATATAACACAAACAACTTCACCACCATAACCACACCATATTGTTCTCTTCCTGTCTCACAAAATCTGAAAATCCTTGGAGTTACCATTGACAGAAACCTCACACTCGATACCCACCTGAAGAATACGACGAAAAAAATGTTCTTCTCCATGTGGAAACTCAAAAGAGTAAAAGCTTTCTTCCCAAGATACATCTTCCGTACCCTAGTACAATCAATGGTAATAAGTCATTTGGACTACTGCAACGCACTATACGCTGGATGCAAAGAACAGACTATCAAAAAACTCCAAACAGCCCAGAACACTGCTACCAGACTCATATTTGGAAAAACCAAAATATGAAAGTGCAAGACCCCTAAGAGAGAAACTACCCTGGCTCCCACTTAAAGAACGCATCACATTCAAGATATGCACGACTGTACACAAAATCATCCATGCAGAAGCCCCAACCTACATGCTAAATCTCGTAGACCTACCTCCCAGAAATGCTAAAAGATCAGCCTGCAAATTCCTCAATCTGCACTTCCCCAGCTGTAAAGGACTAAAATACAAGCTGTTACATGCCACTACCTTCTCCTACATGAGCACGCAACTGTGGAATGCACTACCTAAGGATTTGAAAACAATTGATGAAATAACCAACTTTCGTAAATCTCTGAAGACATATCTTTTCAACAAGGCCTACAAAGAAAACCCATAATCCACTGAACACTTCGCCAACCCAACCAGTTAAGACAATTTACCTTCTACACTCACCCATCTTACTCTCTCCTATACCCTCACATTTCTTTACCACTGGGGCGTAGCTACGGGTGGGCCCGTCTTGGTTCAGGCCCACCCAGAAGCGCTACACCCAAATCAATTCCCTCCCTTCCCTCCACCCTCGCATGTCCGGCGCCTCTCTCTCCCCTCCCACAGTTCCGGCACCGCTACCTATGTGTCTTCCTTACCCACCCGCCATCCTTGCCGCGGAACTTGCTCTCTCTCTATGATCGCCGCCCAGCAGGAACTTCAAACAGTGCGTTAGCGCTGTGTCAGAGCCTTCCTCTCTGACGCATCTCACGCCTGTTTACGCAGGCTGGGTGGGACGCGGCAGAGAGGAAGGCTCTGACACAGCGCTGACACGCTGTTTGAAGTTCCTGCTGGGCGGCGATCATAGAGAGAGAAGTTCCGCGGCAAGGATGGCGGGTGGGTAAGGAAGACACGGAGGTAGCGCCCTGGCGGTGCCGGAACTGTGGGAGGGGAGAGAGGCGCTGGACATGTGGGTTGGAGGGGAGGGAAGGGAAGGGATGGATTGGATATTGTTGTAATGTTGCAAGGGGGAGGGTGGGAAGGGGGAGTGGGGAGAAAATGTTTGATATGGGAACTTTTGAGTGAGCAAGCGCCACGCAGCAAGGGTGAGGGGGTGGATAGGTAAGCAAGACATGGAGGTGGCGGTGCCTGAACTGTGGGAGGGGAGAGAGGCGCTGGACATGGGGGTTGGAGGGGAGGGAAGGGATGGATTGGATATTGTTGTAATGTTGCAAGGGGGAGGGTGGGAAGGGGGAGTGGGGAGAAAATGTTTGATATGGGAACTTTTGAGTGAGCAAGCGCCACGCAGCAAGGGTGAGGGGGGTGGGTGGGTAAGCAAGACATGGAGGTGGCGGTGCCTGAACTGTGGGAGGGGAGAGAGGTGCTGGACATGGGGGTTGGAGGGGAGGGAAGGGATGGATTGGATATTGTTGTAATGTTGCAAGGGGGAGGGTGGGAAGGGGGAGTGGGGAGAAAATGTTTGATATGGGAACTTTTGAGTGAGCAAGCGCCACGCAGCAAGGGTGAGGGAGTGGATGGGTAAGCAAGACATGGAGGTGGCGGTGCCTGAACTGTGGGAGGGGAGAGAGGCGCTGGACATGGGGGTTGGAGGGGAGGGAAGGGATGGATTAGATATTGTTGTAATGTTGCAAGGGGGAGGGTGGGAAGGGGGAGTGGGGAGAAAATGTTTGATATGGGAACTTTTGAGTGAGCAAGTGCCACGCAGCAAGGGTGAGGGGGGTGGGTGGGTAAGCAAGACATGGAGGTGGCGGTGCCTGAACTGTGGGAGGGGAGAGAGGTGCTGGACATGGGGGTTGGAGGGGAGGGAAGGGGCCCTGGACATGTATGCTTGTGGGTGGGAGGTTGGAGAGAAGGGAGAGAGGTGCTGGGCATGTAAGGAGGTGCTGGAGGGAAGGGATAGAGTTGCTGGATATGTGGGTGGGAGGGAAGGGAGAGAGGTGCTGGATATGTGGGTGGGAGAGAGGTGCTGGGTATGTAGGAGGGAGAGAAGGGAGAGATGTGCTGGGTGAGAGTGTGGGAGGGAAGGGAGAGAGCTGCTGGATTTGTGGGGGAGGGCAGGCGGGAAGGGGGAGGGGTGCTGGGCATGCAAGGGAGGCTGCAGCAAAGGGAGAGAGGTGCTGGATATGCAGGGGAGGACTGGAGGGAAGAGGGAGAGATGTGGACCTGCAAGGGGGGCGAGAACGAAGGGAGAGAAGTACTGGACCTATGAGAGGGGGAAGGATTAGTGTTAGAGGAAAGGGAGAAGGATGTTGGATCAAGGAGATAAAGGAAAGGGGGGGGGGGTCAAATGCTGAACCCACAGTGGAGAATGAACCAGATGCATAAGGGGGAGGGAAGAGAGAAGGAAAGTTGCTGGTTAGAGAGGAAAGGTGTGTGGGAGGGAGAAAGGGGACATAGAGAGGTACAAAGAAACAGAAGGGATGAGCATTGGATGGGAGCAAGGGGACAGGGACACAGATGAGATGCTGTATTGGGATGACATATGGGCACATAGGGGCAATGCCTGACATGGGGGTGGGGAGTGAGATATGGGAATAGAGATATAATGGACACAGAGGGGAGATACCAGACAAGAGGGAGAATAGGAACACAGATGGGAGATGCTGGGCATGGGGTACATGGGTGCACAAAGGAATGATGATGGATGCGGGGATATGAACACGGGAGATTCTGGATAAGGAAATATATGGACACAGAGATGGGAGATGGATGGTGGACATGGAGACAGAAGAAATGTCAAATGGACAGGAAAGACACAGGGAAGCAGAAACCAGAGACAGGGACCAATATGATATGAAAAATAAAATGACCAGACAACAAAAAGGTACAAAAATTATTTTTATTTCTATTTTGTGATTAGATTATGTCAGATTTGGCATATGTCAGACATGGCTGGGGCCCAGGGAAGAAATTTAGGAGAGGACCCCAAAGCCCATTACCAGGCTGCACCTTCTTCAGCTTCTGGCAAGCTTGGGGCTCTCTCTGGCCAGAAAGCCAAGCACAATTGCCCTATTTGCACCCTCCCCCCCCCCAAAAAAAAAAACCCATCATCCTTGGCATGTGATACCTTTAAATTTTGCACAGGAGGAAATGCCTTTCTTTTTTGTTTCTCTAGTGTTGTACTACATGCAAGGTCTGGTTTCTTGGGGTTTCAGTTTAATTTATATTTATAGAGTTTGTGGTCACTTATTCTGTATTTGGCTCTTGTGTTCTGTGTGCGTGGCCCCGAGGTATTCTGTCACCATGAAGTTTCTATGTAGCATTCTGTAGTAATTTGGCTTGTTCAGTTTTCTTGATAGATGTATCAATATTTTAGAGCCGCTTTTCATAGGTAGAGGATCCTTGTTTTGGAAGTTAGTGATGGCATGGTAGATTTGCTCTAGATTCTGAGTGACTTTTTGTTTGTAGATTTTTTTTAAATTAATTTACAACATGTCTATTATTGAGATTACCAGAATTTCTTTGTATGGTGAGTTTTATGGGGAAATGTCCTTGCTGTGCTCTGCATCCATTATTGATGGAAGGCCAGGAGGTGCTCTGGATGCAGAATGTGTTTGGCGTTCAGTGTTTGGCTTTCAATACCATATGTGTGTTGGAGGACCTTGACTCAATGGGGGCTGAAGAAGAGTGCAGTTCCTTGTACTTCCTTTAGCTCTCAATTAATTGGCCACTGAAGCCTGCACTGCTACCCTCATTGAAGTAATGGGGAGTGAGGCAGAGGTGCAGCATGGGGTGGGGTAGGGGTAAAGCATGGGTGTATTAGGTGGCTGGGTTTCTTTCTCTTTCAAAAAGTTGGCAACTCTAGTGCCCACCCATCCAACTTGTTGGCCCACCCAAAATTTGGCTTCTGGCTATGCCACTGCTTTACCATCACTTAATCTTAATACATCACTAATGATATCTAATATCCGGTAATGTTAATGTCATAACAAGACTATGTAAGCCACATTGAGCCTGCAAATAGGTGGGAAAATGTGGGATACAAATGCAGTAAATAAATAAATAAATAAAAACCTGACAGTGTTGCTTCAAGATCTTCCTTTTGTAAGGCCCAAGGACCAATCCAGTTCCTTGGGGGTAGGGCTGCAGTAGAGCCGCCAAGAGACACAGCTGAGCCCGGGGCAAGACTGCCCCCCACACACACACACACACATTCGGGCTTCTCGCTCCCTTACTTTCTGTGTCTGACTGCTCCTTTGTGCTGGGACCCAGATGATTGCATTAAAGCTGGGTTATCATGTTAATGCAATCATCCGGCTTCCGGGTCGGCACACAGGAGCAGGAGACAAACAAACCTGGAAGAAGCTTGCCTGCACCAGGATCCCCCTTGGAGGCCGGGCCCAGGGAATATTGCCCCCCCCCCCCTCCTTTTGGTGGTCTTGGTTTGCAGGCCTTAACTCAGATGATACACTAACCCCTGCTAGTTACCTCAGGGCCTCCCAGTGGCTCAAGGACAGAACTCCATTCTCCTGTTCCAACATATCTCCAGTCAAGGCCCAGAGTATTCTGCCCTTAAATACAACCCTTTGTGGCAAACGGTATTTATTAAGGGAAACTCTACCTCTTGAGAGATGTTAGAGCCTTATCCAAAACCCTCACAGAGTTTCTCAGACTATACAAAGATATCATCGCTTTATTTTAACTGATAATCCAATTAGGGTCAATTTTTAAAAGGATCAAGCTAGCTACATAGTAGCTTAGGGGTTCTTTTACTAAGCTACAGGAAAAAGTGGTTTTAGCACACCCTTATGCGATGTTTACGATGTGCTAAGGCCATTTTTACCACAGTTGTAAAACTGCCAATTTTCTATTTTTTTTTTTTAATTAATGGACATGCGCTAATGTTGCCATTAGTACACGGCCATTTTTAAAAATTACCACATGAGCATTTGCTGCCGCCCATTTTGGAAGCAGTAAAGGTTCATGCAATATCCCTGGCTAACTGGTTACTACATGAATGCTCACTCTGCGCAGTTAGCACGCGCACATTTCAGAGTTGCTGCAGGATGCCTTAGCAATCCTGTGGTACTCCATTTTTAGCTACACTAGGCTGCCTTGTCAGCTCTCCCCTTAACCCTAACACCATCTGTGAGCTGGCAGGAACACAGCAGGGTTGCAGAAGCAGGAGGTATCCATGGGGTCCAGCAGGATAGCTGTGGCCAGAGGACAGCTCCTCCTTTCTCTGGAGATCTTCTTCCTGTTCTGGGCCTCCCTGCTTGTCTCCCTTCTGGGGTTTTTATCTGCCTTGACTGAACCAAACCCTCTAGAGTCCAGTCTCTTAATGTGATCCTGTGAAGGAGCGTGCTTCAGGAGGATTGCAGTTTCCTATACACTCCGTCACAGAGTCAATATATTTTGTTAAAAAAATAATGGGCTGAGTATTTTAAACTACTTATCTATAGAATGGTAGCTACTACACAAATAAGTCCTCTATCTATGAATTTTCAGTGACACTATCTGGATAGTACCATTGAAAAATTCATTCTGACCACCCCGGTACTATCTCTCTATCATTTATGAACTTTAATGCAATACCACTTGTATTTCTCATTCTGGAAATGGCGATCGCCATTACGGCATAATGTAAGCCACATTGAGCCTGCAAAAAGGTGGGGAAAATGTGGGATACAAATGCAACAAATAAATAAAAAGGGGCATGTTTATGGGTTGGGAAAAGGGCATTTCATGGGCATTCCAAAATGTACGTGCACTGTTATGTGCTGGTATTTACGCCACATTTCCCTTGGTGTAAATAGATGCCCATAGTTCAAGGAACTGGGATATCAACTAAGCATATTCTATATACCACCCCTAAATCTAGGCGCTGCTTATAGAATATGCTGAGGCAGAAATATATTCCGTACAGATTTTTCAGACACCATATATGGAATCTAGCCTTTAACCTTTAGTAACATTTATAGAATTCTGGCTTAATTGCTTAAGCACATTAGTGACATGGATCCTAAATCTAGTCACCTTGTGAAATTCAGTGGTTAGATTTAGTTTCTGGGGTGGGCGTGGGAGGGGGGGAGAGTGGAGTCATTTTCAGCCCATTTGTTCATGTAAAGCACCTTGAAAAATGCACTTCACAAATATATTGGAATAATGTATTTCCTATGGATATATTTGACTCATTAGGATTTAATTATGATATGCTCACATCTTCTAATTGTGCCTCCATTTTAATTAAGTACTGCATTCCGTGCACAAGATTGCAGTGAGTTAAATTAACTATTGATCTATGGTGCATAAAGCTTCTAAATTGTAATCACATTTATATAATAATAAAAAATTGATGACCTGAACATGTAAAAAGTAAATCTGTATCTCAGCAGTATCACATGGATTGGAGCAGCATCAGAACATGTAGAGGGTACATTTTAAAACCTTTTTTCACAAATACTGTTTGAAGAATGTAAAAAAGCCTCATATAATACAAGGTCACACCTAAAAGTACACACATTGCAAGCTGGCATGCACTAGCACAGTACAAGGTGCTCATGGGAGGAGTTTGGGTAGAGCACGGGCAACGCCCCCTTTTGATATATACATTATGGGAGTTAGGTGACTGCCTTATAGAATATTGCGCAGCCACATTTGTGCAAAAATCCTAATTGGTGCCAATTAACATCAATAATGTTAGCACCCGATTGTTAGCACCCGATTATTGCCATTGATTGGCTTATCTCAGGATTATGCCCAAATTTGGTGTGTAAATTTGGGCAACCTTTATGGAATCCGGTGGTAAATGTTGGCAAAGGGAAATCTCATCTGAATTTCTAGGTTCACATATTTGTATTCTATCCATGGTGAAGGGCTATAATCAAAGACCTTTCCATGGGGAAAAATGCTGTTTTTCCCTGGAAAGGGACTTTTTCATTATTGCCCACCCCATATGCAGGTAAAAGTCTGTTCCTGGGGCTGGCTCAAGGGTTAGTGGCAAGCTGAGCCAACTTACTTTGGCGACACCTCCCCCCTCCATCGCATCACTTCTGGTTCCCCTCCCTCCTCCCCCCAAGGGTTCAGCATCTGTACCCTCCCTGGTTCAGTCTCTCTTTCCCCCTCCTCTGTCCCCGTCCCTAAGGGTCCAGCACTGATCCTTTGCCTTGCTCACTTCCCAGTGGTCCTGAGAGAGGTGAGGGAGCAGTGCCAGACCCACAGGGAGGGGAAAGAGAGAAAGGGAGAGACAGATTTGGGGGGGGGGGGGAGGAAAGGCTTAACCTGTAGACAAGGTGAGGTCAGAGGCTGGAATTTTGGTGCCTTGATCACCGGCACCCTGAGCCAGAGCCTCACATGGTCCAATGGTTCAGCCAACCCTGCTTGTTCCTCAATATATGTCCTTTTACCCACAGGAATTAGGAGGTATTCTAGGGATGGAGATAGTTTGGAGGTGGGTAAAATGTATAGGCTTGAAAAATCAAAACTACATATTTACTTTTACTTAAAAAAAAACGTTCCCACATAAAACACAGGCTCAGCATTGTGTGAGGACTTCTCCTGTGGCAATAATCAAAGCACTGCTACCCACGGGATTTGCCAACTGTGGGCAGTTTGATTGTTTCCTCTGAAGTGTGCAGTTAATTACTTTCATGTTAGGATATATGGTTTTGTAGAACTAAACACTACAGCTGGATGTGAGTGGTGAAAGGAATAGAAATATAAGGACATTTTGGGCAGTTAAAATGATTTTGGCTATGACATAATTGAATTACCCAAATATTTCAGCTCATCATAAACTAATTAGCTTTTTAACCACAGTTTCATATTTGCTCTCGCTTGACCAGAGTACTGCTTTGATTGTTCAAGTTTTAGACTCATGTTTGAACAAATCCAGAAGCACCATTTCTCTCATTCAAGGAAAATGTAAGTCTGTAGTTCTTTCTAATTCCAGTGCTAAGTTTGCAAGTTCCCTTTTTGTACAGTATTTCTGGGGTAGAGATGTACATGGAAAAAAATGTTTGGGGGTTGAAATTTCTCTCTTTTTCATCTTCCATGTTTACATCTGGTTTGTTTCAGCGTGCGCTTAAATTTATTTTACAATGTAGTCTTGGTACATTATGCAAATACTGTGCATAGAAGCAACATCATAAACGATATTTTGGAAGGTTTTTAAATGTCATTTCAGATGAGCAAAAGGCAGAACACGATAAAAGATTGTTAATTTTTCTTGTCATTTGCAAGTGTATTATCTAGACTCAAAGATATCTTTGTGTAGGTAGATCACATAAGGATTTATTTGCTAAATTATGCAAAAGTTTGCCATTAACGTGCATTGAAGGCAAAATTACACACGCATAAGTGGCAAAAAGGTTCCTTGGTAAGGTTTTCTAGTCAAAGAGGATGGGGTTGACATGTTTGGTAGGGTGGGAATTGGAGAAACAGTTAGCCTGATTTACAACATATTAATGCATTAACTATTACAAATGAAGTATTAAATTTCCATGGTAACAGCCTGCCTTGTCATTGACATGTTACAGTGTGTAAATATTTGAAAATGATAAAGGACCATGTGGCTATCCTGATGTACTTCAAGGCTGCCTGATACAGGTAGAACCATGGGACAGGTCTACCATAAGGCTGTGGTCCAGGTCCTGAACCCAAAAGTAAGCACTGCCTATCACAAAGGGGGTGAGGGGTGAGAAGAGAATGGCAAAGATAACCATAGGGCCGGTTGCTGCAGAGAGAAAGCAGGATGAGGGCAACACTGACAAGGAAGAAAGAGCAGAGAGAGCAAAGCTGAGAACCATGGATTGCAGTAGCCATGTGAGCAGACTAAGCAGGAACCAGGGGCGTAGCCAGACACCCGATTTTGGGTGGGCTTGGGGCCAAGATGGATGAGCAGAAGAACTCCGCCTTGTCCCACAAGTGATTTGGTCTCTCCCTCTCACGCCTGCATGCCATATGGTCTGTCAAACATCCCCCCTCCCCTGCATACCTTTTAAATAGCAGATTTTCACCGACAGCGAGCAGCAAATAATACACACTGCTCATGTTGGCCCTACAGCCTTCCATATGATGTAACTTCCTGTTTCTGCATAGGCGGGAATACATCAGAGGGAAGTTTATGGGGCCAGTGCAAGCAGTATGTATCAGTCTCTGCTCACTGCAGGGAAAGATCTGCTATTTAAAGGAGGGACAGTTGTTGAGAGTTTTTGGCTGACGGAACTTGGAGATCCATGCCAGCCACATCATAGGTGTGCTGATACTGGGTGGGCCTCAGCCCAAAGTGGTTGGGCCTGGGTCCACCCGGGCCCACCCTTGGCTACGCCACTGGCTGGAACACAGCAGGGCTGCAGAAGCAGGAGGTAGGAACAGATCCATGGGGTCCAGCAGGATAGCTGTGGCCAGAGGACAGCTCCTCCTTTCTCTGGAGATCTTCTTCCTGTTCTGGGCCTCCCTGCTTGTCTCCCTTCTGGGGTTTTTATCTGCCCTGACTGAACCAAACCCTCTAGAGTCCAGCCTCTTAATGTGATCCTGTGAAGGAGCGTGCTTCAGGAGGATTGCAGTTTCCTAAACACTCCGTCACAGAGTCAATATATTTTGTTAAAAAATAATGGGCTGAGTATTTTAAACTACTTATCTATAGAATGGTAGCTACTACACAAATAACTCCTCTATCTGTGAATTTTCAGTGGCAATATCTGGATAGTACCATTGAAAAATTCATTCTGACCACCCCGGTACTATCTGGATACTGCCGAGGCAGAGTGGTAACATTTCATCCAGCTAAATACAAAGTGCTAATTCTCGGCCGCTGTCCTCATAACTGAGCAGATCTGTCTTTACACTGCTCATCTATACGAATTGCAGCTGAATGTCACTGCTATCTGTATAGGGGTGGACATAAATGGCACATTTTGGCAATTTCTGGACCTATACGTCTAGCTCCATCTCTACCTGTTTTCAAATCTATGCTGAAAACCCACCTTTTCACTGCTGCTTTTTAGCTCCTAGCCACTACTCAATTGCCCTCCCCTTGTCCCTTCCCACCCATTACTTCCCTCACCCTTAACTGTCTTGTCTGTCTGTATTATTTAGATTGTAAGGTCTTTTGAGCAGGGACTGTCTCTTTGTATCAGATGTTCAGCACTGCGTGCGTCTGGTAGCGCTATACAAATGCTAATAATAATAAATACAAGTTGCAAAATAAAATGAAATGTTTTACCACCCCACATGATATGTAAATGACCCTATTTACCAAAAAGCTGTAAACGTTTGCAGTTACCACTTATAGATTGTCAAAAATACTGTACAAAAACTGTAAAGCTTGTTTTAACTTCTGGAGGTACCCCTGGCTAACAGTGTTGCATTTAGTTAATACAGAAGAAATGTCTGGTTAACTGCATTGCATTAACTGTGCCATATTAACTGTAAAGCACAGTCCTCACCATTCTGCACCCATTTCATTCTCTATTAAGTACATAAGTATTGACTTACTGGGACAGACCAAAGGTCCATCGAGCCCAGCATCCTGTTTCCAACAGTGGCCAATCCAGGTCACAAATACCTGGAAAGATCCCAAAAATGTACAAAACATTTTATACTGCTTATCCCAGAAACAATGGATTTTCCCCATGTCCATTTAATAACGGTCTATGGACTTTTCCTTTAGGAAGCCGTCCAAACCTTTTTTAAACTCCGCTAAGCTAACCGACTTTACCACATTCTCTGGCAACGAATTCCAGAGTTTAATTACATGTTGAGTGAAGAAATCTTTTCTCTGATTCGTTTTAAATTTACTACATTGTAGCTTCATCGCATGCCTCCTTAGTCCTAGTATTTTTGGAAAGCTTGAACATTAACTGTTAACAGCAGCAGTTAGTGTGTGTCCACTGTTAATGTGTCAGCCACATTGTCATGTTGACAGCTAGCACAGCTTAGTAAACAGACCCCAGAAAGATGTATTCCCTCTCACAATAAATAATGACAGGTAATAGAACATAAGAACGTAAGAGTAGCCATACTGGGTCAGAGCAATGGTCCATCTAGCCCAGTATCCTGTTTTCCAAACAGTGGCCAAACCAGTTCACAAGTATCTGGTAGAAACCCAAATCATGGCAACACTCCATACTACAAATCCCAGAGCAAGCAGTTGCTTCCCATGTCTGCCTCAATAACAGACTATGGACTTTTCCTCCAGGAATTTGCCCAAACCTTTTTTAAACCCAAAATACGCTAACCGCCATTACCACATCCTCCGGCAAAGAGTTCCAGAGCTTAACTATTCGTTGAGTAAAAAAATATTTCCTCCTATTTGTTTTTAAAAGTATTTCCGTGTAACTTCCTCGAGTGTACTTTTGGAACGAGTAAAAAATCGATTTACTTCTGCTCGTTCTACACCACTCAGGACAATGGTTACAGTCTAACCCAAACATTACCGATCAAGAAAAGAGTCTCTAAAACATCATAGTCTTTATACCCTCTGAACCCTAGGTCGTCTGCCGCTAAGCTTATCTTCTGGTTACTGCAGGGGACCATTACAATCCTCTCTTCACTTACTGGCTGTATATAATTCTCAGTGCAAATGCCGTTAAATCTATTTTTACTGCATACACTAATATTGAAAGGTTACCTGGGCAACTTTCCAATTTTTATGCACTTTATTACAAACGTGTCTTGGTACTAATTATTTCTTCAGGCACAGGGGAGGTAATTTCAACAGCATTTCCATGGCTAAAATAGTGCTTTTATAAAATTGCTCATCTGATATGCGAGTACATTTGCGTGTGTACTGCCTGTACGCACATAATTTTACCCAAACAAACGATAAGAAGCGGTGATCTGCAAAAGTAAAACAGCAGAACACGGAGCAGACCAACAGTTTGAAGAGGTAGGCAGTTTATTAAAACAAGCACCTGATGTGGACATGTTTTGCCCACAGGCTGCGTCAGAAGTTAAAGCTATAGTACAAAAAATATTTCTTTTGAGTCTACCAGACACTGAGCTTTGTACTTTGCTGCACCTGCTCTCTGGAATTCACTACCTCTTTTCATCCATGCTGAGCTTTCTTTGCAGAAATTTAAATCCCTGGTTAAAACAAGGCTTTTTCCTGCTCCTTAGGGTTAGGTTCTCTGGATTTTATTTTGCATTTGATTAACGTCAATCCTACCCCTAAGTGTTTTCTCTCCTTCTCCTTTCCACCCTAGGCATTCGTCTAATCTTTCCCAGTTGTCGTATGCTTGCCTGTATTTTGTTTTCCTTTCCATTACTGTAGTTCCGTTTCCTTATTTGAATATATGTTTTATGATCATAATTACTGTACACTGCTTTGAACTGCCTGTTAGCAAAGGCGATATAGAAAGTCTAAATAAATAAAAAAATAAAAGAAAACATATCATCCAGAATAAGAGAGAGTCATGCAGTCAAAATGATATATATAGCAGGCAGAAATATATAAAATCATGTAGGCAAGATCATTCCATAGAGAAAACAACTGTGTGACAGGCATAAAAAGTGACATAGATTGATGTGAGAAAATACACGTTCAAAACTCTATCCAAACAAACTGAAGTGGTTTCTCAAATATGTTTCTCTTTATACTACTTCTATACTCAATAATTCATTTATTTAGAGCTCTCAGGCCCTGATGCACAACGGCAGCCATAAAATACAGTTGCCTCAGTAAAAATGAGCAACTCACAAACAGCGGGGGATCTCATGCAAACGAGCTGCACAGTTCCCCCCTTTCCCTCACAGTTTGCAAGTCTGAGCTGTCAAATGCATTCGAAAGCTCTGATGCACCAGACCCTGACACCCTCGCGACTCCTGACAGCTTCCATGCCTGAATCCATATCCGCGACACACCTACTACTCGACCCCCCCCCCCCCCCAAATCATTTTTACAAATTTTACCTGGTGGTCCAGTGAACCAGACCCCTTCACCTCACACATCCCCTCCTGATCCCTCCGCACCCCTCCCTGTAACTTTACAAGATATGAAGGCAGGAGGGCATGCTAAAGAGCAGGAATAAATGAGTGTGGACCAGTTTCACTGCAGCACTTTTCAAAGCAGCAAATATGCATAGGTATAAAATTAACCCCTTGAATAGAAATTAGCTAAGAAATTCCATAAGTGTAGGTTCTTCTATTTCAATCTAAGTATTTGTGGTGAAGCTATGGCGTTAGTTGGATGGCTGGCTGGAGACTAATGTGCCTGCAAGCAATACTCCAAATCTCAGCCAAGGTAATAAAATTTGGAAATTGGCTGTCTGGCTGTATATTATGTTGGAACTATCTGTCCTGTATAAACATTTTCTTTTGGGCTTTGCTGCTGGAACAGTATTTACATAAGCAGTATTTATGAACTGTCTGCAAACTCAGTATTCTTTCTTTGATATTTTATGCAACAATCATAAGGAAAGTTTGTTGCTTGGTGAAGTTTATTTAAATTTGAATGAAATAGGTGCTAGGATGGAAGCAGCTTGCAGGAGACCTGCCAAAATAGTTCAGGGTCTGAAAGTAGGGATGTGCATTCATTTCAAATGAATTCGGATAATGTGGGATATAAGTATCAATAAATAAATATAATTTTTCACCTGAAATGGCAGAAAAAGACCATAACATTTTGTGTGTTTCTGCTTAAGAGTTTGCCCGGTTGCTCAATGATGTGCACTATTTATCATTAGACACACCATTGAACCTACTGTGCACAATTGAAAATACTGCTCCTAAAATGGAAAACAACAACAACAACAAAAAAACATAACAAAAAATTTTGCGAGTGATATGGGGAACTAAACAAAACAAAAATGTTGGGTGCAAACCCTTACCTGAAGCACTAACTCAACACAGAGAAACTACCATAGTAGTTGTTCTCTACAAGAAAGAAGGCAAAGGGGGGTAATATGACATGAACCTTCAGATATATGGCAGACTTCCATAAGCTAAAAGAAGGGTCCATAATGAGCTGCAGTGATGAGAGAATGACAGGAGCCAGGAGGAGCAGAATTCAGGGCAGAATGAGGACAGAGAAACCACCGCTCTGAATAAACAGCACAACCAAAACAAAAAAACAAGTCTTCCTGGGCTACGTTCTTATCCCTCACTCACCAGCACTCCCTTCCCCTGACTCCTCTAGCTTACCCACAATGACAGGGATCACCAGTACTGCACCATAGTGCTGGTTTCAGGTTAGCCAGCACCAATCTATATTAATAATTCTCACCTCAACCATTCTGAAGCTCACTCTGTGGCAGGGAAACCCTGGAGCCCTGCACTTAGGCTGTCACCACTCACCACTCACTCTCACTGATAGACCCACCCACAGCCACGCCCCTTCCGCACATAATTTGCTACCTCAACGTTCTAATGAAGCTGCAACTTCCAGTTTGTGAGGTGCCAGAGATCAGAATTTAGCCCCATTACTGTTTGCCCTGCCCTCACGTCAAACGTGATGACATCGAGGGCGGAGCTATGACACTCATCGCTCCGCCCTCAATGTCATCACGTTTGATGCGAGGGCGGGGAATACATCGATCTACTACTTGAGGACAAACGGAGGGAGTGAGCCAGGCAGGCTGTAGGTCACAGGCAGCGAGGGAGCCAGCCACTCTCTACGTCGCGGGGCGGGGCGCCCACGACCACCCTGAAGCACGGAGGGTAAGTCCAGCAACAAGGGGAGGGGGATGGGAATGAAAGAGCCTTGCTAGCACCCGTTTCATTGGCCTCAGAAACGGGCCTTTCTTGCTAGTTTTTAAATATGGCACCAGTAAGGTGGGAGCAAGTGGAGATGGCTCCTTTGGACCCCTTGATTGCATGCAAACTAGGATTTTTCGGGGGATATGTAGGAATCTGGGGGAGAAAGGTAGGAGGATAAGGAGATTTGTTTTCATTTTTGGCAGCATGATTTCTTTGGTAGGTTGGCTTCCAGTCCTCTCTTTTTTAAAACCAAAATGAAATGGAAAAATTTGCTGATATTTCTTATTTCATGGACCGTGCAGGTCTTTTCTGCCGTCATCTACTGTGTTACGTTATGAAAGGGCATCCTAGTCCATGTTGCAAACAGCATTAGCATCTTTGGCAACTGTTTTCCTAATGAAGAGGCCCAAGTTTAGGAGAGAAAAAGCAAAAGAACACCAGAGGTCCCGCCCATCACCAGGTACTCTTTCATCCCCTGTAGAGTCACTGGAGCAACAAAACAATTCTGTTAAACATTTTGGGGAAAATTGTATAACTGTGCATCACAAATTAGTCACTCCTGCCCATATAAGCTCTGCAGTCAAAATGGCTGCCGGGGCCTCCCACAACAGTCTTGCAGCAGCCATTTTGAGAATGGAACTGGCCTGGACAGGAGCAGTTGGGAGAGTGGTGGCTTTTGGTCAGGGCGGCAATGGCATATTTCGGTGGGGAGCGGGCAGCTTTCTGTTATGGGGGTCCGAGGGCTAGCGGCCATGCAGCACAATTTTGGTCGGAGGGAGAGTTTTGTTTTTAGCTGAAACCAAAGCATGGCAGAATCTGGATTTTGGACCAATTTCAACATTGAAGCTGAAGCTGAAACTGAAATTTGGTCAGCCTTTAAAGTGGTGCAAGGTACCTTAGTAACTTACAGTACTCTGTAAGCTATGGGTTACATTCTGTAAATGGTGTCTAAAATCTAGACGCGTCCGATTAAAGCGCCTAGCGCTATTCTATATAACATGCCTAAAGTTAGGTGCGGTGTACAGAATAGCATATAGGAACGTGTCTATATTTAGGCGCAGCCATTTATGCCACACCCACACCTAAATATAGGTACGTTCCCCCAAATTCTATAACAACGTGCGTAGATTCCAGTAATGCCCCTGACACGTCCACACGCCTCCCATGGCCACACCCCTTTTTCAGCTACACTCATTAGAATTTATGTGCACCTCTTTTTAGAATACACCTAAAAGAAGTGTGTGTAAATTCCAATTATTGTCAATTGGTTGTTATCAGTCAACTATCATCACCGATTGGCTCGTTACTCAACTGAGTAGCATGGGTAAATTGACTGCGCGCACAATTTCACATGCGCTGCTTGCTGCACCTTATATAGAATTCGGGGTAAATGGGAGCCCTGCCTATATCCAACCCATGCCTCACCCCTATATACGCCCCCTTGCAAATATACACAATGTAAGTTAAGCAGGTATTTGCAGAATAATGGCTTATATATGTCTATAACTGCTCACGTACGTGCATATAAGCTAGCATTCAAATCATTTATGTACATAATGCACACATAAATGTTAGCACTCAGTTTATAGAATTTCCCCCCTTGTGATCTGCCCAAGGTCACGTGGGAGAAGTGGTAGTTGAATCCTGACGTCCCTGGTTCTCAGCCTGAAGATTTCCTTCACATAGATGTAGGGATTTTTCGTATTGCAGTACTGTACAGTTAGTGCAGACAGTGCTGTTTGTATTGAGGAAGGTCATGTCCTGTTGATTCACCTAGTGTGTGATGTTAAGAGTTTGCATGAATGCAAAATATGTGTGGTGTGCAAATTGGCGTGGATGAGATGTGAAGAACTGGATGAGAAGGGGGAGAGGGCAAAAGGAGTGAACGCAAGGAAAGGTAGGTTAAGATTAAGCCTAAGAGAACATTGATTATTTACAGTTCTGCTGGCATCCTACTTGCAAAAATAAAACAGCCTCGCCTATAAATTTTTATTTCAATGAGTTGTCAGCCTCTAAGAATGACTGTGTAAATGGGATTGGTTGGAAGCCATTCTTCTTTTGAAATGCCTGGGAAAGCCAGTGCTTTAATATGGTGCATTCATTTTCACTCAGCCATCAAAAAGTGAAGGCCTGAAGCCTGATTGAATGTATGCTTTTATTCATTGCCTAGCAAAAACCTGATGGGCCTCAAGTCAAAATACTTTTACTCTAAATATGCACAGAATTAATCAGAAGTGACAGGAGGTTTAATGGTAGATGTTACAAAGTGGTAGAACAAATAGCTTCTAGCAATCAAGGTGCAACGTCAATTCAAATGTGAAAGACCATCAAAAATGTCTTGGAACTCTCTATAGAACAGATGTACAGAGAACTGGAAGCTTGTCATAGTAATTTAGACATACAATGATTTCTTTTCCATTAACACCATGAACCTGGCTGATTGAAGTTTCACACTGAGAGAGTTTTGAGTGGCCACAGTTCTCAATTGATATGGTATTTAGTTCTGAGAGAAAAATAAAGCCCTGGAGCAAAAACTTGAAAATAGCTAAGCACGAAGCTTACATGTTTATGTACTCATGTCACAACCTAAACTGAACAGCCAGACGAACCAACCAGTGGTGAACAAATATAAGATTTATAATCAAAAGCAATCTTAAGTGGTAAGGTGTGGTATGTCCTGTCCTACCATAGAGGTATCTCGATCATCACCCAACATGTTTTGGCAGTAAAACTGCCTCCATCGGGGCACATTCAGTCTTTATAACAGGAGCAAACATACCATATCCTATATAATAAAACTCACCCTCAACATTCTGAGGACACTGACGTCACTTCCTTCATGAAGGGTTCGTGGTGGTGAAGCCACCGAAAGCACCAAGTCTCTGGGCCCCGCCTTTGCGTCAAACGTGATGACGTCAAGGGCAGAGCAATGGCGTCACTCATCGAGGGTGGAGCAATGGTGTCAGTGGTGGCTTCAGAAACAAGAAGGTGATGAAGGTGCGTTCACGAGGTGCGGACCAATGGCGTCAGTGGCAACAGAACGATGAACGGGTGGGTAGGGAGGGAGGAAGGTGGGGGGGTGTTGGGAGGAAAACACCCATTTGCTCCAGAAACGGACCCTTTTTACTAGTTCACTAATAAATGAATAAATATAAGAACTGCTTCTCAAGGCCAATGTGAACTGCTTTCTAAATGTGATGGAGATACCTCTGTGATAGGACAGTACATATCCGTTTTCGCATACCGTTCAAACTTCTCTTATTGACCTATAAGTGCATTCACTCTGCAGCTCCTCAGTACCTCTCCGCTCTCATCTCTCCCTACATTCCTCCCCGGGAACTCTGTTCACTGGGTAAATCTCTCTTATCTACACCCTTCTCCTCCACTGCTAACTCCAGACTCCGTTCCTTTTATCTTGCTGCACCATATGCGTGGAATAGACTTCCTGAGCCGGTACGTCAAGCTCCATCTCTGGCCGTCTTCAAATCTAAGCTAAAAGCCCACCTTTTTGATGCTGCTTTTAACTCCTAACCCTTATTCACTTGTTCAGAACCCTTATTTTATCATCCTCACCTTAATATTCCCTTATTTCTTGTTTGTTCTGTTTGTCTGTCCTAATTAGATTGTAAGCTCTATCGAGCAGGGACTGTCTCTTCATGTTCAAGTGTAGTGCTGCGTACGTCTAGTAGCGCTATAGAAATTATAAGTAGTAGTAGTAGTACATATCACATCTTGCTTTTAATAATACATGTTATAATTGTTCACCACTAGTTGGTTCATCTGGCTGCTCTTTTTTTCTGACAATATGGACCTTCATTGCAGCTTTTATGGGCCACTTGGGATTTTTTTTTTCTGTACAACCTAAACTGAACCATCTTTCTCTGCTGTGTGCTATGCAAAATTCAGCTGCGTGATTTATCTTCATTATGTCACATCTGACCTTGTAAGAACATGAAATTTGTGTTTGCTCCTGTTATAACTGAATGTGCCCCGATGCAGGCAGTTTTACTGCTGAAACATGTTGGGTGATGCTTGTGGAGTGGAGGACTGGCCTAGTGGTTAGAGCACCAGTCTTGCAATCCAGAAGTGGCTGGTTGAAATCCCACTGCTGCTCCTTGTGATCTTGGACAAGTCACTTAACCCTCCATTGCCTCAGGTACAAACTTAGATTGTGAGACCTCCTGGGACAGAGAAATATCCAGTGTACCTGAATGTAACTCACCTTGAGCTACTGCTGAAAAAGGTGTGAGCAAAATCTAAATAAATAGTTGAGATTCTACATGGAATGTTGGTACTATTTGAGATTCTACACAGAATGTTGCTAGTGGAGGAGTGGCCTAGTGGTTAGAGCACCAGTCTTGCAATCCAGAGCTGGCCATCTCACTGCTGCTGCTCCTTGTGATCTTGGGCAAGTCACTTAACCCTCCATTGCTGCAGGTACAAACTTAGATTGTGAGACCTCCTGGGACAGAGAAATATCCAGTGTACCTGAATGTAACTCACCTTGAGCTACTACTGAAAAAGGTGTGAGCAAAATCTAAATAAATAACATTAAGTTAGACCAAAGGTCCATCTAGCTCAGCATCCTGTTTCCAATAGTGGCCAATCCAGGTCACAAGTACCTGGCAGATTCCCAAACATTTTGGAACGCCCACCCATCCTAACTGTGGGCCCACACAAAATGATAGGTCTGGCTACACCACAGGATCCGAGGCATTATATTTTTTGTTTTATACTCTATTCCTTTCCTAGAAATTCCAAACATTCCCTTATGTGTGACACTTAAATGTAATACACCTCCACAGATGTAGTTCAATACTTTCCACTTTAGCAGCTGCATTGTTTACTTGTGGTAATGACTACTGCCCCATGATAGTGGCCCTGCTGCTTTGCCCCAAATGCAAGGAACACCTCCTGTAATTACTGTAGAGGTTTTGAAAATACTGTGAGTTAATTTTTGCAATTAATTCATGTTACCTGCAACACCTTAATGCATTTTAATAATGTGGACCTTTATTGCTTTTGTGAACACCTTTCCACCCTGACACTTTTTCATGGAAAGGGTGGTGGATGCCTGGAATGGACATCAAAAACAGAAGACCAAAGTCCCTCACTGTATACAAGTCAAGCAAACACAGCAAAGATGACACCAATACGCACATTGTTATAGAATATGCCTGAATTTTGGCACAGATCTGTAGGCATGCTATATAGAATGTGGGGGAAAGTGTACGTATGGAGGGGGGTAACCTGCACGGAGTGGCAGTTACAACCCTAGCCACCTGACTGGGCAGTCCAGATGTGTCGTTGCAATTGATACATCGGCCTCGTTTGTGTAACTCACGCAAGACAGCAAGTTCATGCTGAGTTTTCCCAAACAACTCATTCCCTTTTTAAAAACTTTATTTCACCTTATTTTGCAATTTGCAACTGTAAGAGGTGCAAACTTATTCTGAAAATATAATTCTAATAAAAAATTGTCAGAATTAGCAAGGCATTGCAAGAGTCACAAAGATTCACAAGATTATGGCTGGCCTAATTGAAGCAGGATTGTGTGGTAGAAAGCGAGAGGCTCATGCGTTATTTTCACCTCTGTGAGACAATCTGGAATAGATCAAGTTCCATTCATGATTCGGCACCACCATTTCCGTAATTCAGCTATGTTCTTCAGTGAGGATCTGGATGGAACCATGTTTTATTACCGTAGTGCTACAGTATGGTGTTGGG
Source organism: Microcaecilia unicolor (assembly GCF_901765095.1). Taxonomy (NCBI): domain Eukaryota; kingdom Metazoa; phylum Chordata; class Amphibia; order Gymnophiona; family Siphonopidae; genus Microcaecilia; species Microcaecilia unicolor. The sequence goes on along the minus strand of NC_044040.1, from coordinate 185,563,051 downwards.
GTGGAGGATAGTAATGGAGGAGGAAGACCAAAAGGGAAAATGACATCAACAGTAAAGGAAGTTCCAAAATCCATGGTGCATCAGCATTGATCCATCACAAAATGATGGGAACTGGAAGACCAAGGAAAAGAAGATCAGAGCCTAGGCAAAATATATTCAGATTTATGTAGTTCATAATGATATAAACAGTGGTCATCCATGAGGGAGTGCCGGTGCTGGATTTAGTTTAAATCAGTCAGATCAGGCTCCTGAAATATTAATATATACAGCTGCACCAATATATTGACAAATTTATACTGCAGGTGGGTCTATGACAGTGGGGTAGAGCGGTTTACATCAAGTCAAATACGAATAGAAAATGAAAGGAAGGTCATGTAATTATTTAATAGGATAGATGAATAGGAGGGAATATATCTTAGGAAGAGGAAATCCCTCAAAAGAACAAAGATATGTACTAACAGTTTCTAGGTCTAGCAGAGGCAGGATACAGGAAGATGACACCAGCTACAGACGAGAACTCCAGTCCTGTTCTAAATTTAGGGTAGGAAAGTTCTGTCCAGAGACAGAGAGGAATATTATTCCATAAGTGTGGAAAAGTGCAGCGTGCTACATTGATTCAAAGCTGGTGGACAAAGGTAACATAAACTTGAGGGATGACATGAGATCTGTGATGTTGCGACAAATACAAACAAGGACTAGACTAGCAGGGCCTGGAAGTCTTTATCTACAGCCAACTTCTATGTTAAGAGGCAGATTTTAGAAAGGGACGTACAAATCGGAATTGAGACATCCAGGTTGGGCCATGTCAAGGTCCACTTGTAGTTTAGAAGAGGATCTGCCCATGTAGAGCCTGTTCTAAAATATATCTAGGAACGAACATGCATCCTGGTCACATGCTGTGGGAGCATCTATTTTACAAGCATTAAAGCTTCTAAAATATCATGTATGCACCAGGGGTGTAGCCAGACTTCGGCGGGAGGGGGTCAAGAGCCCGAGGTGAGGGGGCACATTTTACCTCCCCCCCGGTGCCACCTCCCCCCCCTCCCTTTTCGACCCCCACCCCCCGCTCCTGCCAACCCTCCCCCGCCGCCGTCAGGTACCTTTGCTGGTGGGGGTCCCCAACCCCCACCAGCTGAAGTCCTCTTCAGCGCTGGTCTCTGGCGCGTTGCTGATCTGGACTCACACAGAAACAGAATCCTTCCAGATCAGCAATGCGCTGGAGACCGGCACTGAAGAGGACTTTGGCTGGCGGGGGTTGGGGACCCCCACCAGCAAAGGTACCTGACGGCGGTGGAGGAGGGTTGGCAGTGGTGGGAGGGGGGGTCGAAAGGGTCAGCAGTGGGAAGGGCCAGGCCAAATCTGTAGGGGCTCATGCCCCCATGGCTCCACGTAGCTACATCCCTGGTATGCACTGGAATATAGATGTGTACGTCAGCCATTTCAGAAACATACACGTTTCTGTTTTCCGAAGCTGTCACAGAGCCCCATATCCTTTACTAGTATTGCTTTTAGGGGGAGGGGGGGGGAAACAAAAAGAAATCATAGGGGAGGGCAGCACGAAACGAACAACTTTCTAAATCCTAGACGTCCCCGGGAACAGGTGTAAATCTCGACATAGATGTTGGCGGACATAAATGTGTAGTTCCCTACTAAAATGGGGAATGCATGAGTATCTTTTTGATTCTACCTAGTCCCAAACAGCACATACCTCAATCATACCTATATGTGTATTCACAGTATAGAATGTGGGGGAAAGAGTGTGAAAATGGCAGAAACAAATCAAGGTCAGCTATACACATAAAGTAGCACATATGAGTTTAAATTGTTGGGCAGACTAGATGGACCATGCAGGTCTTTTTCTGCCATCATCTACTATGTTATGTTACTATGAGTGTGTGGAGGGGGGGTAACCTGCAACAGAGTGGCAGTTACAATCCTAGCCACCTGACCGGGCAGTCCAGATGTGTCGTTGCAATTGATACCTCGGCCTCGTTTGTGTAACTCATGCAAGACAGCAAGTTCATGCTGAGTTTTCCCAAACAACTCATTCCCTTTTTAAAAAAAATTATTTCACCTTATTTTGCAATTTGCAACTGTAAGAGGTGCAAACCTATTCTGAAATATAGAAACATATTCTGAAAATATAATTCTAATAAAAAATTGTCAGAATTAACAAGGCACTGCACACATCCTGTCTTTTAAAAATTGGGATTTAGACATGTATGCAATATATATGTCTATATGCCAGTTTCTGTACATCCAAAACATGAACAGAGCTTGTAAAATGATTGCCTTAATGTCTAAGTGGGCACATAGATTCTTAAATGAATGTTCGTGAATGTAAATCAAAAGCAGTTTCACAGTTACTTAACATTTTTCATCAATATCCTCCTAATATTTCATAAATACTGTATAAGCATCCTTCATGTATGTACAGGATACAGCTATACCTTTAAACTGTAGATATGTATGCATATATGAGTGCACTGTAATGTTAAGTCTTTTTCTTATATTATTTGGAACCAAAACAGTCTGTGAATTTAATTATACACAAAGTTGCCTCATATCTTTAACTAGACAGAGGAAGTGGTTTCCATGGAAATGAGAACAGCATCTCCCACTTCCAACATTCTCCGTCAGCTTAGTTGGCCACGTCTTAGCTTACTTAGGGAACAAAATAAACACACAATATCTGCAAAATTACGTTAGATAAGCTTCAAGAAAAAAACAAATTAATTTAATACATAATGGTCCTCATTTGACAAGCTCTAGTTGTGTTTGAGACATGCATAAACCAGCACATAAATGTCCAAGTCCCCTTTTTTACAAAGCTGGGATATTCACACATTGATCCCCAAGTGTGTGTACATGGGAAGGTGCTTCCAGGAATCTCCAGATTATTGACCCTCCCACCTTATCATCTAGTATTTCTAATCTCCTCCCCTCCATCATGTCCTCCGAGTCTGTTGACGAGGCTGTCTCCGCTTACAATGCCACTCTCTCCTCTGCTCTGGACACCCTTGCACCATCCACCTCCCGTCCCACAAGGCGTACTAATCCCCAGCCCTGGCTGACCCCTTGCATCCGTTACCTTCGCTCCTGCGCCCGATCTGCTGAACGCCTCTGGAGGAAATCTCGCACCCATTCAGATTTCCTTCACTACAAATTCATGCTATCCTCCTTCCAGTCCTCACTATTCCTTGCCAAACAGGACTATTACACCCAATTGACTAATTCTCTCAGCTCTAACCCTCGTCGTCTCTTCGCCACCCTTAACTCCCTCCTCAAAGTGCCCTCCGCTCCCACCCCCCCGTCACTCTCTCCTCAATCACTGGCTGACTACTTCCGCGACAAGGTGCAAAAGATCAACCTTGAGTTCACTACCAAGCCACCTCCTCCTCTTCACCCTTCAACCCTCTCCCTCAACCAACCAACCCAGACCTCCTTCTCCTCCTTTCCTGATATCTCCGAGGAGGAAACCGCCCGCCTTCTTTCCTCCTCAAAATGCACCACTTGTTCCTCTGATCCCATCCCCACCAACTTACTTAACACCATCTCTCCTACTATCACCCCCTCCATCTGTCATATCCTCAACCTCTCTCTCTCCACTGCAACTGTCCCCGACACCTTCAAGCATGCTGTAGTCACGCCACTCCTCAAAAAACCATCACTAGACCCTACCTGTCCCTCCAACTACCGCCCCATCTCCATCCTACCCTTCCTCTCCAAGACACTTGAGCGCGCAGTCCACAGCCGCTGCCTTGATTTTCTCTCCTCTCATGCCATCCTTGATCCGCTTCAATCCGGTTTTCGCCCTCTTCACTCGACAGAAACAGCACTTTCTAAAGTCTGTAATGACCTGTTCCTTGCCAAATCCAGAGGCCACTACTCCATCCTCATCCTCCTGGATCTATCCGCCGCTTTTGACACTGTCAATCATGACTTACTTCTTGCCACACTGTCCTCATTTGGGTTCCAGGGCTCTGTCCTCTCCTGGTTCTCCTCCTATCTCTCCCACCGCACCTTCAAAGTTCACTCTCATGGATCTTCCTCCACCCCCATCCCCTTATCTGTTGGTGTTCCCCAGGGATCGGTCCTTGGACCCCTTCTCTTCTCAATCTACACCTCTTCCCTGGGCTCCCTGATCTCATCTCATGGTTTCCAGTATCATCTCTATGCTGATGACACCCAACTGTATCTCTCCACACCAGACATCACCGCGGAGACCCAGGCAAAGGTATCGGCCTGCTTATCCGACATTGCTGCCTGGATGTCCAACCGCCACCTGAAACTGAACATGTCCAAGACCGAGCTTATCGTCTTTCCACCAAAACCCACTTCTCCTCTTCCTCCACTTTCTATCTCAGTTGATAACACCCTCATCCTCCCCGTCTCATCTGCCCGCAACCTCGGAGTCATCTTTGACTCCTCTCTTTCCTTCTCTGCGCATATCCAGCAGATAGCCAAGACCTGTCGCTTCTTCCTCTTTAACATCAGCAAAATTCGCCCTTTCCTCTCTGAACACACCACCCGAACTCTCGTCCACGCTCTCATTACCTCTCGCCTGGACTACTGCAACTTACTCCTCACCGGCCTCCCACTTAGCCATCTATCCCCCCTTCAGTCTGTTCAGAACTCTGCTGCACGTCTCATATTCCGCCAGAACCGATATACTCATATCACCCCTCTCCTCAGGTCACTTCACTGGCTTCCGATCAGATACCGCATTCAATTCAAGCTTCTCCTTCTTACCTACAAATGCACTCAGTCTGCTGCCCCTCACTACCTCTCTACCCTCATCTCCCCTTACGTTCCCGCCCGTAACCTCCGTTCACAGGATAAATCCCTCCTCTCAGTACCCTTCTCCACTACCGCCAACTCCAGGCTCCGCTCATTCTGCTTCGCCTCACCCTATGCTTGGAACAACCTTCCTGAACCCTTACGCCAAGCCCCCTCCCTGCCCATCTTCAAGTCTTTGCTTAAAGCCCACCTCTTCAATGCTGCGTTCGGCACCTAACCCTTACCGTTCAGTGAATCCAGACTGCCCCAATTTGACTGCCCCTATCGGACCGACCGTTCACTTGTCTATTAGATTGTAAGCTCTTTGAGCAGGGACTGTCTCTCTTTGTTAAATTGTACAGCGCTGCGTAACCCTAGTAGCGCTCTAGAAATGTTAAGTAGTAGTAGTAGTAGTAGGTGGGGCAAGTTTGTAGGCATTTATTTCCCATTCTCTGTGTGTACACATAAATATGTGTGTGTACTCTACCCCAATCCCACTCAACTATTCATTCATTCAGGGACTCTTTTACAAAGGCGCACTGAAAAATGGCCTGCGGTAGTGTAGACACGTGTTTTGGGCACACATAGAATCATTTTTCAGCGCACCTGTAAAAAAATGCCTTTTTAAAATTTTTGCTGAAAATGGACAGTTTTCTAAAGGACAAGTCCATAGACAGCGCTAAATGGACTTGGGAAAAATTCACAATTTCGGGAATAACATGTATAGAATGTTTGTACGTTTAGGTAGCTTGCCAGGTGCCCTTGACCTGGATTGACCACTGTCTGGGACAGGATGCTAGGCTCGATGGACCTTTGGTCTTTTACCAGTATGGCATTATTTATGTACTTATTTACTTATGACGTGCAACAAAATGAAAATTGCTGCGCGTCCATTTTGAGTCTGAGTTCTTACCGCCATCATTGACCTAGCAGTAAGGTCTCACTCAGTAACTGGGCGGTAATGGTCTACGTGCGTAAATTGTCAATTACCGCCCACGCACCAGAAAATAAAAATATTTTCCGGTGCACGTAGCAGACGCACGTCAAAAATGAAATTACTGCAAGGGCCACATGGTAGTTGGGTGATAACTCAAAATTGATGTGCATTGGGTTTGTGTAGGTGCCTATGCAGCTTATTTATTTTGGATTATGCTCACACCTTTTTCACTAGTAGCTCAAGGTGAGTTACATTCAGGTACACTGGATATTTCTCTGTCCCTGGAGGGCTCACAATCTAAGTTTGTACCTGGAGCAATGGAGGGTTAAGTGACTTGCCTAAGATCATAAGGAACAACAGTGAGATTTGAACTGGCCACCTCTGGCTTGCAAGACTGGTGCTCTAACCACCAGGCCACTCCTCCACTCCTTAGTAAGTGGGCCCCTCAAGTATTTATCTATCACTTAGACCTAAGCAGTTTACAGTTTTTCATTTTACAGGTACAGTGTCTGTCTCTAGTGGGCTCACAGTCTAAGTAGTACATTGTACTACTGTTGTACCTGGGGTAACAGAGGGTTAAGTGACTTGCCCATGGTCATACAGAGCTGCAGAGAGAATTGAATCTGGTTCCCCAGGATCTCAACCCCCTGCTGACAATCAGGCAGCAGCAGGAAATGAACCCATTTTCCCAGGCCCTCAACCCGCTACACCAGTGGTTCCGAAACCTGATTCTGGAGGCACCCCAGTCAGTCAGGTTTTCAGGCTATCCACAATGAATATTCATAAGAGATATTTGCATGCACTGCCCCCACTACCTACAAATCTCTTTCATAAATATTCATTATCTGACTGGCCGGGGTGCCTCCAGGATCAGGTTTGGGAACCACTGTGCTACACTAATCATTAGGCCGCTCCTCCACTCCACTATGACCTTGGGAATGCCTTCATGCAGGTTGTATAAAAGCATGTGCAAACTTGTGTATGCCATATTTAACTTTGCTTTGGGCAGTCCTATCAGATTGAAAAGTGGGGTATAAGTAAAAGATTAGATTAGAACTTATAGCAGTCTTAATTATTCCACACTCTCAGTGTTTAACAAAAACTGTACATAAACAGCTGACTTACAAGCATGATTCAAGACTCAAGAAAAATGTCAGGAAGTATTTCTTCACGGAGAGAGTGGTGGATGCTTGGAATGCCCTCCCGCGGGAGGTGGTGGAGATGAAAACGGTAACGGAATTCAAACATGCGTGGGATAAACATAAAGGAATCCTGTTCAGAAGGAATGGATCCTCAGGAGCTTAACCGAGATTGGATAGCTGAGCCGGTAGTGAGAGGCGGGGCTGGAGGTTGGGAGGCGGGGATAGTGCGGGGCAGACTTATACAGTCTGTGCCAGAGCCAGTGGTGGGAGGCGGGACTGGAGGTTGGGAGGCAGGGATAGTGCTGGGCAGACTTGTACGGTCTATGCCAGAGCCGGTGGTTGGGAGGCAGGGCTGGTGGTTGGGAGGCGAGGATAGTGCTGGGCAGACTTATACGGTCTGTGCCAGAGCCGGTGGTTGGGAGGCGGGGCTGGTGGTTGGGAGGCGGGGATAGTGCTGTGCAGACTTATACGGTCTGTTCCCTGAAGAGCATAGGTACAAATCAAAGTAGGGTATACACAAAAAGTAGCACACATGAGTTGTCTTGTTGGGCAGACTGGATGGACCGTGCAGGTCTTTTTCTGCCATCATCTACTATGTTACTATGTTACTATGATTGCACATTACGTGTAAAGCAGCGAGTTAATACCAGTCCGAGAACAATGAAATAAGAACCCAAAAACCCTTATCAGAACACTGCCGTTTTCAGACATCCTCCCAGCCAGAAGGAAAAACAGTTAAAAATTGCCAATTTAAAGACAATTTGCTGAAACCACACTCTGTAAAACCAATATTGGATTGACTTCTTTGTCAAGTGACTTTCTTATTGCTATAGGTCACCTTTATATTATCAACCAGTCTTTAATCTAGGGTGCAAGAAGATAGAAAACACTTTAATAAAAATGGTATTAAAAACATAGGGGCCCTTATACTAAGCTGCATTAGATGCTAACGTATGCCTAATGCGGCAAAAAAAAAAGACTACCACGGGATGTGCTACAGCGTCACATGGTCATTTTGGAATGTGCGAGCACTAACTGTGAACTAAAATTTATTTTTCTTGAGAGGGCATGTCAGGGGTAGAGAGTGAATAAGCATAAGAACATAAGTGTTGCCAAACTGGGACCGATCAAAGGTCCATCAGGCCCAGTATCCTGTTTCCAACAGTGGCCAATCCAGGTTACAAGTACCTGACAAGATCCCAAAACAGTACAATACATTTTATGCAGCTTATCCTAGAAATAAACAGTGGATTTTCCCCAAGTACATCTTAATAATTTATTTATTTTTATTTATTTATTTGTTACATTTGTACCCCACATTTTCCCACCTATTTGCAGGCTCAATGTGGCTTACATAGTACCGTACAGGCATTCACCAGTCGGTTGTTAACAAATACAGGTTATATTGTGGTCGAATTGATAATGGCTTATGGTCTTTTCTTTTAGGAAGTTATCCAAACCTTTTTAAACCTCAATAAGCTAACTGCTTTTACCACAATCTGTGGCAATGAATTCCAGAGTTTAATTACATGTGGAGTGAAAGAATACTTTCTCCAATTTGTTTTAAATTTACTACTTCTACCTTCATTGCGTGCCCCTTAGTCCTAGTATTTTTGGAAAGAGTAAACAAGCGATTCACGTCTACCTGTTCCACTCCACTCATTATTTTATAGACCTCTTTCATATCTCCTCTCAGCCATCTTTTCTCCAAGCTGAAGAGCCCTAACTGCTTTAGCCTTCCCTCATAGGGAAGTTGTCCCATCTCCTTTATCATTTCCATCGCCCTTCTTTCCTTTTTCTAAATCCACTATCAGGCTTATTTTCGAAAAGGAAGGACGCCCATGTTCCGAAACAAATCGGGACATGGGCGTCCTTCTCTCAACCAAATCGGCATAATCGAAAGCCGATTTTGGGTGTCCTCAACTGCTTTCCATCGTGGGGACGACCAAAGTTCACGGGGGCGTGTCTGCAGTGTACCAAATGAGGGACGGGGCATGGTTAAGAGATGGGCGTCCTCAGCCGATAATGGAAAAAAGAATGGCGTCCCTCACAAGCATTTGGTCGACTTGGTCCCTTTTTTTTCACGACTAAGCCTCGAAAAGGTGCCCGAACTGACCAGTTGATCACTGGAGGGAATCGGGGATGACCTCCCCTTACTCCCCCAGTGGTCACCAACCCCCCTCCCGCCCAAAACAAAATATGAAAAAACATTTTTTCCAGCCTCTATGCCAGCCTCAAATGTCATACCCAGCTCCATCACAGCAGTATGCAGGTCCCTGGAGCAGTTTTTAGTGGATGCAGTGCACTTCAGGCAGGCGGACCCAGGACCATCTCCCGCCACCTGTTACACTTGTGGTGGTAAATGTGAGCTCTCCAAAACCCACCCGAAACCCACTGTACCCACATGTAGGTGCCCCCCCTTCATCCCTAAGGGCTATGGTAGTGGTGTACAGTTGTGGGGAGTGGGTTTTAGGGGGGGGGGCTGGGAGGCTCAGCACTCAAGGTAAGGGAGCTATGCACCTGGGAGCAATTTGTGAAGTTTTGTGAAGTCCGCTGCAATGCCCCCTAGAGTGCCCGGTTGGTGTCCTGGCATGTGAGGGGAACCAGTGCACTACGAATGCTGGCTCCTCCCATGACCAAATGCCTTGGATTTGGTCGTTTTTGAGATTGGCGTCCTCGGTTTCCATTATCGTCGAAAACCGGGAACCACCATCTCTATGGTTGACCATCTCAACATTTAGGTTGACCATCTCTAAGGTCGACCTAAATGTTGAGATTTGGGTGTCGCCGACCGTATTATCGAAATGAAAGATGGATGTCCATCTTGTTTCAATAATACGGGTTTCCCCGCCCATTTGGCGGAACGTCCTTAGAGATAGACGCCCTTAGAGATGGTCGTCCCTGTTCAATTATGCCCCTCCACATGTTTTTTGAGATGCAGTGACCAGAATTGCACACAGTGCATCTACATTACTGCGTGCTAACTGGTTAGTACATGGATAGCACAGGACCCTTTACTGCCTACAAAATTGGAGGTGGTACATTCTCTTGTGTTAATTTTTATAAATGGCTGCTTGCTAATGACATTAGCACATGGCCATGAATGCAAAAAAATAGAGCATCAGCTACTTTATGGCTGTGGTAAAAATGGCCTTAGCATGCGAGAAAGACACGTTTATGGGCACGCTAATGCTGCTTTTTGCCGGAGTGTAGTAAATGGATCCCATAATTCCAGTAATAAAGCAGGGCATAGTTCCAGTACAATGTAATGCAAGGGTGAGCTGTATTTTGTTTATTTCGCTTCATTTAGTGTGTGCTAATTTTTTTTTTAAGTGTGCATAAAATGATTTATATGCACTAAATCGAGTTAGTGTGTGTTAAATTATGTTAATGCATATTAAATGGGTTTTAATGCTAACTGATAAAAATCATGCTCTCTAAAATAAAACAACATACATCAAAAGGAAAAGTAGAGATAATAATTAAAAAAACAAATACCCAAAATGAAACAAATGACAGTCTTTCGGTGCATATCCCTAATGTAATAAAAGAACACAAGTTCATGACAGATCTGGTTGATGCTAATTTATGACTATTTCCAGACCTTGCACACTGTGATCAATTATTGTACCAAAAATGAAGTGTTAAAGCATAAACATAGCAAACATGGTCCATCCAGTCTGCCCAACAGGGCGTCCAGAGTTGCACCTGCAGGTTATTAAGCACTGGCATCACAAACCAGGCAGTCAGCAATTCACCACCATGCCAATTGCATAAAGGCCGTTATATATGATGCAATCTTGGAACACAATACCACAGCACCATGCCAATAGTCTGAGAAGTGGTTTTATTATTATGGCTGCAACATAGTCACATTCATTTTCAGCAGATGATTAAGCCAACCATATTGCTAACAACATTTTACTTGCTAATGTTAATGTTAAGATATCTTCCCTTCCACTCACTGAGGTGGCGGTAAGGGCTACTGTGCTAGCCCGGCGGTAACTGGGCAGCATGCGGCACTGCCCGATGACCTCCAGGTACATTCCGGCGCTACAAAAATAAATATATTTTTATAGTGCCAGATAAGACGGCACGCTATGGGTGGGAAGTACCGACAGGCTCCTGCGGTAGCCCAGCAGTTACTTCCTGTTTAGCAAGCGATAAGAACGCATTACCACCGCTTAGTAAAAGGGGTCCCCTGTTTACTAAGGTGCGCTAGCATTTTTAGAGTGAGCAAAAAATTAGCGTTCACTAACACTAGAGACCCATAGGAATATATGGGTGTCTCTAGGGTTAGCATGCACTAATTTTTAGCATGCGCTAAAAACACTTGCGCGCCTACAGCACAGCTTAGTAAACAGGGCCCTTAATTTTGTTTTGATTCCATCCTTTTTCTGAATAGGAATCTGCTGTGTTTATCCCACACATTTTTGAATTCAGTCATTGTTTTTTGTCACCACCACCAGGAGGATATTCCAGGCATCCGCCACCCTCTCCGTGAAAAAGTATTTCTTAATGTTACTTCTAAATCTACCACCCTGCAGCCTCAATTCACTTCCTCCAGTTCCATGGCTTCCCTCTGTCTGAAAAACATTTGTTGGTATGTTAATACCTTTGAAATATTTAAATATCCTTCTTTTCCTCTGGGGCAGGGGTTCTAAACCCAGCCCTTGGGATGCCAGTTAGGTTATCAGGATATCCACAATGAATAGATGGGATTGGGTGCACTCAGGGTTGAATCGACAATGAATATACCTAAGATTTGCATGCACTGCATCCGCTGTATGTCACATATAAGCATGACCATTTACACCTGTCATTCACATGACCTAAATGGTTGTGCCGAAACTTAGGGTCACCCATGCCAACATATGCTGGGTGATTAATACATGCCTTAGCATGCTGGAAAGTCCTGCGAAAGGGCGTGCCAAGACCATTATTTACCGCACCCACTTGAACCTCTCCTGGGGTGGATCTCATCCAGCCCCATGGCTTTGTCTACTTTAAGGGCCCCTTTTACCAAGCTGCAGCAAAAAAGGGCCGGAGCTACCGTCGGCGACTGTTTTACACGCGCGCCGAGGCCCCCTTTTACCACAGCTAGTAAAAGGGAAGTCTTGCTTTTCTACGGGAAATGTCCAGGCGACAAGTAAAGCATTTGCCACACCGCCATTTCAGGGGGGAGCCCTTACCGCCACCCATTGAGGTGGCGGTAAGGGCTCCCGTATTAACCTGGTGGTAACTGGGTAGTGATTACCGCTGGATACACTCTGGCACTTCAAAAATAAATAAATGGTTGTAGCACCGGAAATGACGGCATGCTAGGGGTGGGAAATACAGTACTTCATGGATAGCAAGCAGGAAGCCCATGTTGGGCTTACCACTGCTTAGTAAAAGGAGCCCTAAGTTTTTCAAGATGTTCATAAACAGTTTCTTCTACTCCTTTCCCATACATACAGTACCTTTGTCAGCCTACTGAGGTCCTTCTCTAGGAATTTCTTCTGTGAACACCCATCCCCACCAGTACTGGCCTTCCGACAGCCACCCAACTTAAAACACAAGTTAATCAGAAGTAGACTTCCATCACAGACAGAAAAGGAACAGAAGGGCACACTTCCCTGTAATTTATCCAGTTGCAAACTATGCCAAAATATTTCACAGGACCCCACAGCCATCCACAAAGGAAAGATATTCAACATAAAGGGATCTTTCACTTGCTCATCTTCCAATGTGGTATATATCATTCAGTGTAAAAAATGTAACGAAGGATGCTATATTGGAGAAACAGGCCAGATGCTTAAGACAAGATTCAATTTACATAGACATCACATGAACAATACTGGTGCCAGTAGGGCTCCCACGCCTGTTGGTCAGCATTTTACAGGACCAGGACACTGTACCAGTGATTTCACAGTGAGAATACTGAAAGGTAACTTTAAAACCATACAAGAACGTAAGACCTTTGAAGTCAGAATGATTGAATATTTTAACACCCAACAGAAAGGACTTAACAAGGATCTGGGGTTCCAAGCCCATTATAAACCATAAAGCTGTATGTCTCTGTTGATCACCCCACCCCTCACCTATTCACACCCATCCTGTTAGAATATCAATGATATGCTTTGATGTCCCCATGCATACCTCCGACCCACCCCCATCCTCCCACCCTGTCAGACTGTCATAGTAATGCTTGAATGTTTTCACTTATATACACTGTCAGCTAGCACATTTGCTTATTTCCGATCTGACGAAGAAGGGCAACCTTCGAAAGCTAATCAAGAAATGTATTAAGTTATGTCCAATAAAAAAGGTATCATCTTATTTTCTTTTCCATGTTTTATTTTGTTTGATTTCTATTGATATTCTGTGAACACAGAAGTATTTGTTTAGCATGTCTGCTTTTTCCTCATCACTCTCCGCCTAGTGGTTCTCAGCATCTTTCAGTCTTACAATTCAATTTCTAGCCTTCCTTCTTTTCCCAGTTTACCTGAAAAAGCCTGGTCAGCTTTTTGTTTACATCTCTAGCCATTTTTTTCTTCCAACCGTGCTTTTGCTAGCTATATTTCTCTCTTCGCTTCTTTGAGTTTAACACAATATCCTTCTCTGTGTTCCTATTTTTGTGATCTTCTGTATTTCATTAGCACCATCTCTTTCACCTTTATGTTATTTAATTATTTTAGAGGTAGGCAACAATTACATTTTTAATCAAAATTAGTGCTGCATTTCAATTAAAATTTTAATTGCACGATTAAAGGTATGTTATTTATTTGGTTTTGTACTCACTGCAGCTCCTTGTGATTCTGGGCAAGTCTATTGCCCAGAGTCACAAGGAGCTGCAGTGGGAACAAAAATAAATAAATAAATAACACACTGTTAACCAAAATGCAGCCCTAAAACAATTAAAGAGTAAAAAGTAATGAAAAGATAAGACATACAAAATACATTAAAGAGTCTAAAACTGCATGAAGAATAGCTATAAAGAGCCTTACAGTTTTCACTACTTCAGAAATACAACCCTAATCAAAATTAGTCGTGGAATTAAAAAATTTAATCATGATTACACACAGCATGCTCCCTCCCAATGTCCAGCATCTATCACACCCACCCCCAAAACTCCCCATTTCCAAGATCTTTCTTCCCTTTCTGCCTCCTATTTTCAGCATCTCTTCCTCCTTGCTTCCCAATTCAAATATTTCTCCCTCTCTCCCTTCCTACCTCCTGTTGTCCACCATCACTCTCTTCCTCCCCTCTGCCCTTGAGTTTCACATGTCTCCTCAATTCCATCTTCTCTCTTTCCACCCCCTCAGCATCTGGCATCTTCCTCTCTCTCTCTCTCGCTCCCAAACCCCTTCCCCCCAGTCTACCTTAACCTGTCTGCTAGAGATTGGCATGCGGTGGCAGTGATTCACATTTGCTGCCTGCTGCTGGTCCCAGAGTCCCCTCTCTACCATGTCCCGCCCTGTCTGACATAACTTCCTGTTTCTTCAGGGGCAGGACACAGTAGAGAGAGGAGACTCCGAGGCCAGTGGCGGACAACAAATGTGAATTGTTGCCACCACCTGGTGATCTCTAGCAGGCAAGTTGAGAGATTTATTTATTATTTATTTAAAAATTTTCTAGGTGGTTTACAAGAAAACATTTATAGTATTCATAACACAAAACATAAAACAATCCATGATAAAAAAAATTCAATCTACAAGAAAATTTTTAAAACGCTGATACAAACAATTTTGTCTTCAACAGCTTTCTAAATTGTGTTGTGGAATGCCAGGCAGTGCATTCCACAATGTAATCCCAGCAGGAATAAAAGCTGTGACTTGTGTACCTGCATACCGTAACTGAGTTACTGTATCAGTTGCACGTCTCATAGCGGATTCCGAGTACAGTACGCATCCTGGATGGTAAACAGTCAACATGTGTTTCAGATAAAATGGAGCAACAGCAAACAAAACCTGATGTATAATTGTCAACGCTTTAAATAGGATCCTTTGTAGAACAGGATGCCAGTGTAATTGCTTGAGCACAGGTGTTCCATGGGAAAACTTTACCACCCCCTATTATCGTTCTCACAGCTGCGTTCTGAACCACTTGCAATGCCTTGACACTCAAAGACTGCATACCAATGTAAAGGCATTGCAGTAGTCTAAACATACCAGAACCATACTTTGAACAACACATCGAAAACCATAAACAGAAAGCCTAGGTTTCAATCTATATAACATATGCAAATGTTTAAATGCCACCTGAACTACATGTGCAACCTGTGATCTCATTGCCAATTTACTGTCCAGAGTTACCCCTTACAATTTCATCTCTTCCCTAACTGGTACATACTTGTCTCCTAAGCATACAGCAGTCAGCCAGTCAAACATTTCCTTTACCCACAATCATAACTTCTGTTTTTGCCGCATTCAAAACTAATCCATGCTCAGACTTCCATTGCTTCACTCTCACCATATATTCACTTAGTTGACTATTCAAAGCATCTCCCCAAGATACTCTCAGGAAAAAGATGCTGGGGGGTGTTACAAATATTAAGGGGGGGGGGGGGTCTTTTCCAAAGCAATGGTAAGCCCAACACGGGCTTGCTACTTGCTAATCCGGAAGTACCACTGACCCAACGCGGTTGCTAGCAGTACTTCTGGCTGGAGTATGAATTTTCTTTCTGTAGCGTGGTGCTAACCCAGTGGTAATTGGACATTGCCGCACGCTGCCCGGTTACTACTGGGTTACCGTGGGAGCCCTTACCGACACCTCAGTAGCTGGCAGTAAGTGCTCTTCATTGCATGACCACATGGTAAGGGTTATCTTACCACGTGGCCATTTTTTGGGAGGGAGGGGGCATTTTACCTGCTGCAGTAAAAATGCCCTGGTGTGCAGGAAAAATGGCCCCCACCACAGGGCCCTTTTTCCCGCAGTTTAGTAAACGGATCCCTAAATGCATTAAAAAATGTAGTTCATGTTAAAATTTGAATGCATTAATCACATTAATAATGAGTTAAATGCCCACCTCTATTTGATATACTGCCCATCTACATCAAGAAGCAAAATAAAGCAGTTTACAATAAAGGTTCAGTTTTCACATCAATTGTATATAAACATCTATAACTCACACATGACAATGTAAAAGAAAACAATCCACAGGAAACAAGACACATGGGCGGGCTATCAGATTTTCATAAGTCATTAGATAAGTCTGCACTAGTAATTGATCCCATAAGCCTGGGAATGCTAATCTAAAGAAATAAATCCTTAGATTCTAATCTCAATTCTGTTCTCAACTCCTGAGGAAGAGAATTCCACAATTTATTTATTGCATTTGTAACCCACATTTTCCCACCTATTTGCAGGCTCAATGTGGCTTATAGAGTTTTGTTATGACATGGAGGGGCATAATCGACCAGAAACGCCTATCTCCATGGGCGTTTATCTCCGAGAACGGGTCCGTGAAGGGGCGGAGTGAACCGTATTTTCAAAAAAAATAGACGCCCATGTGTTATTCGCCAAGGTGTGAGCTGGGCGTTTTTGCTTTTCAGCGATAATGGAAAATGAAATCGCCCAGCTCAAAAACGAATAAATCCAAGGCATTTGTTCGTGGGAGGGGCCAGGATTCATAGTGCACTGGTCCCCCTCACATGCCAGGACACCAACCGGGCACCCTAGGGGGCACTTTTACAAAAACAAAAAAAAAGGTAAAAGAGCTCCCAGGTGCATAGCACCCTTCCCTTGGGTGTTGAGCCCCCCAAATCCCCCTCAAAACCTACTGCCCACAAGTTTACACCATTACTATAGCCCTAAGAGGTGAAGGGGGGCACCTACATGTGGGTACAGTGAGTTTGGGGGGGTTGGACGACTAAGCATTAAGCAGCACAATTGTAACAGGTAGGGGGGGGATGGGCCTGGGTCCACCTGCCTGACGTCCACTGCACCCCCTAACAACTGCTCCAGGGACCTGCATACTGCTGCTTGGGAGGAGGGTATGACATTTGAGGGTGAAAGTAAAAAGTTGTGAAACATCATTTTTTTGTGGTGGGAGGGGGTTAGTGACCACTGGGGGAGTCAGGGGAGGTCATCCCCGACTCCCTCTGGGGGTCATCTGGTCATTTAGGGCACTTTTTGGGGCCTTATTCGTGAAAAAACAGGGTCCAGGAAAAGTGCCCTAAATTCTAGCTACAAACGTATCCATTATCGGCGAAAGGCGCCCATCTCTGTTCGGGTGATAACCACGCCCCAGTTCCGCCTTCACCACGCCTCCGACACGCCCCCGTCAACTTTGTCCGCATCCGCGACGGAGTGCAGTTGAAAGCGTCCAAAGTTCGGCTTTCGATTATACCGCTTTATTTGTTTTTGTGAGAAAAACGCCCATCTCCCGATTTAGGTCGGAACTTGGGCGTTTTTCTCGTTCGATTATAAGCAGGATAGTCATTCCAGGATATCAGATACAATAGGTAATGATAAAACCAGGGGGAAAATGCTGTTTCTCTAGTATAATCCAATCTGGTATGAGCTAATGGAGGAATTACTAATCAATATTTGATTCTGTGATCACAGTGTCCTAATTGGAACGTAAGATAAGAGTTCTACAAAGTAAAAGTGGTAAACCTAGATAGAAAGCTTTCTGAGCCAGCCTGGTGTCTTAAAGTTAACGTGATAAGCACATGGCAATCAGTGTGCATCTTTCAACATGGGAGTCACATGATCGCATCTACGCACCTCCTTAATTAATCTGATTGCTTTTTCAGTTGCCTGTTTGGAGAACCATATCGTTTTCCTGTTCCTTTTGCATTTATTTATTTTCCTTACATAAAGATCTGTTGCCATTTTTTACAGCTCCTTTTCAGTCTGCAGTTTCTGTCCGTCTCCTAAATGAATATTACTTGTACCAAGCTCTGAATATGTAACACAGTTAAAGAGTTACTGTTAATTAGATTGGAAAACCTTAATTAGAGGCGGGACAGAGCATATTCTCTTTGGATCTCCACAGTAAAATTCACATGCTTGGAGCAGTAGCGTAGCCACAGGTGGGGCTCAGGCCCACCCAACAGTAGAACACGTTTAGCGGTAGCTGGTGGGGATCCCAAGCTCCGCCACCTGAAGTCTTCCCCCGATGGTAACAAAAATGCTACTCTCCATGATAATGGCATCTGCACATGCTCAGTTTTTAGTGCATGCCTGCTGCAGACTGCCAAGGTGGAAAGAAGCGTTTTCCCACCAGCTGAGATTTATTTTGGTGGTGTGGGGGGGGGGGGAGAGAAACACTTGGTGCCCACCCACTTCTTGCCTAGGCCCACCCAAAATCTGTTGTCTGGCTACGCCCCTGACTTGGAAAGGAATTAATGGGGCACTTGTACTAAGGTGCGCTGAAAATGGGCTGCACTAGTGTAGCCACGTGTTTTGGGTGCGCACAGATCCATTTTTCAGTGCGCCTGTAAAAAAGGCCTTTTCAAAATGTTTGCTGAAAATGGACGTGCAGCAAAGTAAAAACTGGTTCACGTCCATTTTAGGTCTGAGACCTTACCGCCAGCCATTGACTTAGTGGTAAGGTCTCACGCGTTAACCGTGCGGTAATCATCTACGCACGTCGAATGGCGATTACCACCCAGTTTCTGCCGCCTGCTAGAAAATAACAATTATTTTTCAGTGTGCATTGCGGATGCATGTCAAAAATGAAATTACTGCAAGGGCCACGTGGTAGCCGGGCAGTAACTCAAAATTGACATGCATTGGGTGCATGAAGGCTTAGTAAAAGGGCCCCCTAAGCTTAGCTCGGGTTATCTGCAGCAGAGTCCATTTTATTCCTATGGGCCCTGCTGCAGATAACTCAAGCTAAGCTTTAGTAAAAGACCCCCTAAGATTTTCTGTATGACTGAGATGCAATCACTCTCAGACATGTCAATTCCACCTTTTCCAGGAAATAAATGAAAATGATTTAATATTCAGTTTTAAAGAATCATGCATTTTTCAGTTTTAAATTGGGGTTAGATTTACTGATGTGCTTTAATGGGGAAATGCATGCTAATGCATATTAATAGGCATCAATGGGACTTGATGCATGTTATTAACTGAGTGCCTAATTGCTAAGACGATGATTTTACAACTTATTTATTTATTTATTTATTTATTTAAAAATGTATATTCTGCTTTATCTACTATCCTAAGTGGATTACAATGAAAACATACACAATTTCAGTAAGGTGCATTGATGCTGCCTGCAGGGCACAAATTCTTTTGCTTGGTTCTTATTTGTCTTTTAAAAAACTGTCTTTTTCAAATGATGGTTACTTCGTAGAATGAGAGATCTGTTGTCATTGTCTTATTTTCAGATGTTTTGTGCTGCCACTTTGTGACTATTGCAATGCTTTGTTGGTTGGTCTGCCTTAAAACCATCACAGGTGGCACAAAACTCTGCAGCGTGTCTAATCGCTCATACTTCAAGATTTGAGCACATTTCTCCAGTATCAGCCTCTCTTCATTAGATGCCAATATTGGTATTTGTTATGCTGTTGGATTGTAGTTGAAGATGTGAAATTATAGACCGGTGAGTCTGACGTCGGTGCCGGGGAAAATGGTAGAGGCTATTATTAAAAACAAAATTACAGAGCACATCCGAGGACATGGATTACTGAGACCGAGTCAGCACGGCTTTTGTGTGGGGAAATCTTGCCTGACCAATTTACTTCAATTCTTTGAAGGAGTAAACAAACATGTGGACAAAGGGGAGCCAGTTGATATTGTGTATCTGGATTTTCAAAAGGCGTTTGACAAGGTACCTCATGAAAGGCTACAGAGGAAACTGGAGGGTCATGGGATAGGAGGAAATGTCCTATTGTGGATTAAAAACTGGTTGAAGGATAGGAAACAGAGAGTGGGGTTAAATGGGCAGTATTCACAATGGAGAAGGGTAGTTAGTGGGGTTCCTCAGGGGTCTGTGCTAGGACCGCTGCTTTTTAATATATTTATAAATGATTTAGAGATGGGAGTAACTAGCGAGGTAATTAAATTTGCTGATGACACAAAGTTATTCAAAGTCGTTAACTCGCGACAGGATTGTGAAAAATTACAAGAGGACCTTACGAGACTGGGAGACTGGGCGGCTAAATGGCAGATGACGTTTAATGTGAGCAAGTGCAAGGTGATGCATGTGGGAAAAAAGAACCCGAATTATAGCTATGTCATGCAAGGTTCCACGTTAGGAGTTATGGACCAAGAAAGGGATCTTGGTGTCGTCTTCGATAACACACTGAAACCTTCTGCTCAGTGTGCTGCTGCGGCTAGGAAAGCGAATAGAATGTTGGGTATTATTAGGAAAGGTATGGAAAACAGGTGTGAGGATGTTATAATGCCGTTGTATCGCTCCATGGTGCGACCGCACCTTGAGTATTGTGTTCAATTCTGGTCGCCGCATCTCAAGAAAGATATAGTACAATTGGAAAAGGTGCAGCGAAGGGCGACTAAAATGATAGCGGGGATGGGACGACTTCCCTATGAAGAAAGACTAAGAAGGCTAGGGCTATTCAGCTTGGAGAAGAGACGGCTGAGGGGAGACATGATAGAGGTATATAAAATAATGAGTGGAGTGGAACAGGTGGATGTGAAGCGTCTGTTCACGCTTTCCAAAAATACTAGGACTAGGGGGCATGCTATTAAACTACAGTGTAGTAAATTTAAAACAAATCGGAGAAAATTTTTCTTCACCCAACGTGTAATTAAACTCTGGAATTCATTGCCGGAAAATGTGGTGAAGGCGGTTAGCTTAGCAGAGTTTAAAAAGGGGTTGGACGGTTTCCTAAAGGACAAATCCATAAACCGCTACTAAACGGACTTGGAAAAATCCAAAATCCCTGGAATAACATGTATAGAATGTTTGTACGTTTGGGAAGCTTGCCAGGTGCCCTTGGCCTGGATTGGCCGCTGTCGTAGACAAGATGCTGGGCTCGATGGACCCTTGGTCTTTTCCCAGTATGGCATTACTTATGTACTTATGTACTTTATATTTGATTTTATTGTGCTCCTCCTGGATAAGGGCCGATAATAAATAATAAGTCTAAACATCTAAATCTAATAACATCTGTGTGCCTTATTGAGTTGCCAATGCGTAATGCATTGAAATCTTCCAGAGGCTTCCTTGTTCTCCACTTCCCAAATTGCAATAAAATTCAATACCAAACAATTTGTAATGCTGGATTCTCCTATAAATGTAATATGAGATGGAACTCCCTTCCTAAGCAATTATGTCAAACAACTGACTATTTCATATTTCACAAATTGCTAAAAACTTACTTATTAAGATCATCTCTCATTGACGAAAGCAACAAATTCACTGTTCGATCTTTAAGATGTACTATTCCTATTGATTTTTGCATTCTATTATTGTTATTATATTGTATTCATATACGTTTCTGTCTTTATAACTAACATAACTTGGATTTTTTATCAAATGTTCTATTTTTAATGTGATAACGCAATTCCAATAGTGCAAAGCTGTACAACAATTCAGTTCCAAAGACTCTACGTAGTCTTGCATTTCAACGCTAATGCGCCTTCTTCAGGAGTCAAATGAAAAATCTCAGCCACTGATGTTAAAAACACATAAATTGGCTAGAGAAACCAAAGTACCGCAGCACACTGAAATGCAATGGGAATTAGTCAAGCAGGCACAAAGCTGAATTGGCACGGTTAAATTTAGGTATAACCAATCTATGCCAGGTCAATGTCAGGCATAAAAGGATGCACCTAAGTGTGCTATGCAGTCTTCTATCATTTGTCCCCCTAATTTTGTAAAGGTCATCAAAAATTGCATGTGCAAATTTAGGTGTGTTTCTAATTTACGTGTGCAATTTAATTGAATAACAAGCCAATTAGTGCCAGTAACTGGTTTTTAAACAAGCAATTATTGGCACTAATTAGATTTAATCGGAACCAAAGCATGTATATTTAGGTGCAGGATCCACAACTAAAATTTACATGCAATCCAAAAAAAAGGGGGCACAGAAATGGGAGGGTCATGGGCATTTTGAGGCAGAATGGGGCATGGTCTTGGACGTTTTTGTTTTGTTCCATAATCGCTGAAAGACAAACACCCAAGTCCCGCCTTGAACACACCCCTGGCACGCCCCCTTGAGATTTGGATGTGCTTCTGATGGACTGCAGTTGGAGACGTCCAAAATTGGGTTTCGATTATACCGATTTGGACGTCCCTGGGAGATGGACGTCCATGTTCTGATTTATGTCGAAAGATGGACGTCCATCTCTTTCGAAAATGAGCCTGAAAATGTCCATAATTAAAGCAGTAATGTCTCTTACTAACAACAAAATAATTTTAGCATGAGTTAGGGGCCCTTTTACTAAAGGGTTGAGGCGTGGCCCAATGCAGGTTCCAGCAGCAGTTCCACCCCCAGTGCGCGCCATTTCCGGTGCTAGCAGAAATATTTACAAAATATTTCTGCAGGGGGTTACCTCCTGTTTCCAAGTGCCTTGTCTTGCACCTATTTTTCTATATAGCACAGGGGCGTAGCCAGACACCCAATTTTGGGTGGGCTTGGGGCCAAGATGGATGGGCAGAAGAACTCCGCCTTGTCCCACAAGTGATTGGGTCTCTCCCTCTCTCGCCTGCATGCCATATGGTCTCTCAAGCATCCCCCCTCCCCTGCATACCTTTTAAGTAGCAGATTTTCACCGACAGCGAACAGCAACTAATACACACTGCTCATGTCAGCCCCACAGCCTTCCCAACGATATAACTTCCTGTTTCCGCATAGGTGGGAATACATCAGAGGGAAGACTAAGGGGCCAGTGCAAGCAGTATGTATCAGTCGCTGCTCACTGCAGGCAAAGATCTGCTATTTAAAAGGTATACAAGGAGGGACAGTTGTTGAGAGTTTTCGGTTGGTGGGACTTGGGGATCCATGCCAGCCACATCATAGGTGTGCTGATACTGGGTGGGCCTGAGCCCAAAGTGGGTGGACCTGGGTCCACCGGGGCCCACCCTTGGCTACGCCACTGGTATAGAATACTAGCACAAGTGGGAAAAGGGCATCTAGATGTGAGGTGTGAGCATTTAAACTAGTCCTATAGGTGGTATAAATGCCTGTCCTTGGATGTAAGCTATGATACAACTTCTTGCCACCTACAAAAATGCAGTGCCTTATAAAATTATTTATTTATTTATAGCGTTTATATCTTTACTTTATTTATTTATTTATTTTTATTTATTACATTTGTATCCCACATTCCCCCACCTATTTGCAGGCTCAAAGTGGCTTACATAGATTTGTTAATATTGTCATTTCAAGATATCAAATACAGTTAGTAATGTGTAGCGATTAAGGAAGGGAAGAAAGAAGAAGGAAGAGATTGTTTAGGGTAGTTATAGAAGGTGGGCGTTCATAATTGAGTGGGTTAGTGAGGTATCCCACATATTCCCACCCAAGGGCAGGCCCAATGTGGCTTACAGGAATTTACAGAAAGCATACATCAAGTCTACAACAAACAGTCAATGGCATTGTAGTGAAAGAGGCTAGTAAGTAATAGCAGAGGTGGGGAAATGTGGAAAGAGAAATGGAATTCAATAGACAGCGGTGCGGGGCGGGTCAGGAGCATAAGCTTTCCCGAATAAGAAGGTCTTAAGGTATTTTTTAAAGGTCGGATGATCAGGGGTGATTTTCACAAATTTAGGTAGACCATCCCACAGTTGTGCGCTAATGTAGGAAAAGGTGGAAGCGTAGGTGGTTTTATACTTGAGGCCTCTGTAGATTGGGTAATGCAGATTTAGGTACAAGCGAGCTGATCTGTGAGAGTTATGCGGTGGTAAGCTGACAAGGGTGTCCATATACGCTGGGGCCTCTCCATAGAGAAGTTTATGCACCATTGCGCAAATTTTAAATGTTATTCGGTCCTTGACAGGGAGCCAATGCAGTTTCTCACGCAGCGGTCTTGAGCTTTCAAACCTCAATTTACCATAAATAAGCCTAGCAGCTGTGTTCTGGGCAGTTTGTAATTTTTTCAGAAGCATGTCCTTGCACCCTGCATATATCCCATTACAATAATCAAGGCGACTAAGGACGAAAGACTGAATTAAACTTCGAAATACTTCCCTAGGGAAATATGGCTTTATGCGTTTTAGCTTCCAAAGAGAGAAGAACATTTGTCTGGTGTTAGAGTTCGTGTGCTGCTCCAGAGTTAAGTGCCTGTCTATAATTACATCTAATATTTTTAGAGACTACACTACACATGCATATATCTATATCGTCTTAGGAAAAGGTGTAAATTTGTGTGTGTGGATTTATGCAGTACTGGGGCTGGGAATCTACTATATAAAGACATATAGAAGCCTATGCTCCCTTTTATAAAACAGGCTTAAAATAGTCTCCTTTTTCCAACTTTGACAAAGCATCCTTTTAAAATATTACCCCAGTGGCATAGCCACAGGTGGGCCCGGGTGGGCCGGGGCCCATCCACTTAGGGCTCAGGCCCACCCATTTAGTGCTAGCTAGTGGGGATCCCAAGCTCCGACAGCTGAAGACCTCCCTCCGATAGTGCTGAAAACACTGCTCTCCACTTCAGCAGTCTAAGCTTCCTAAGCTGCTGATACTGGCCTCATCACATGGGGGAGGGGAGGAGGACACTTGGTGCCCACCCACTTCTTGACTAGGCCCACCCAAAATCTGCTGTCTGGCTACGCCCCTGCATTACCCCCTTCTTGACTAGCTGTTGAAGAAATAGCCTAGTGGTTAGTACAGTGGCCTGAGAACTGCAACTCCTTGTGACTCTGGGCAAGTCACTTAACCCTCCATTGCCAGGCCAGGTTCAAAATAAGTACCTGTATATAATATGCAAACCATTTGATTTTAACCACAGAAAGGCAGTATATCAAATCTCATCTCCTTTCCCTTCCCTTTTTCTTTCCTCAGGTCACAGCAGAATGAGCAAAAAAAAAAAAAAAATAGTGATACTTTAAAATATATAGTGCTGAGGAAAGGTTTGTGATCCCCAACTATAATAATGAGAATTATAAGTTCTTATTGTGATGCTCGTGTTTAACTGAAGCCACTTTTTTCTTATGCAATAAAAAGGGTATTAATTAACCAATTCGGTCGATATTCTGCCAGCAGCGATCACTTTTGTTTTTTTTAATGCTGACTGTCACGGGCAGAATTAGCCTGGATATTCTGTGCTAGGCCATGTCCAGTCACCGGCACTGAATATTAAGGCTACTTGCAGTTGTGCTGGCCACCAAAGCTATGAGGTTCCCAATCGATATTCAGACGGGGCCTATATAAGACTCAGGTCCTAGCTTAATATTGGTTGGGACCCAAGATGTCTTTGTCCCTCTGATCTCTCCCCCCTCCCCTTCCAGTGAGATCTATACCCTCAACCCTGTGATGAGGTAAGATCCCCTCCTCCCAGACCCCCCCAGGTCAATACTCAATACATCCTCCCCCCCCCCCCCCCCCCCACACACACACACACACATACACTTTTTATGATACTATCTACATTAGGGTCTGTACTATGCCATATAATGTAATGCATGACTTATTTATATCTCCTTCAAATAAGTCATTAATACATGTATAAAATGTAGCTTTTATTGCACTTATAGATAATGTTCATGCAGTTTAGTGCATCAGTCATTCAGTTTCCAATTTGTTTCCTCTTTGCCTGCCCAACACTAGGGTTTACTGCAGTGTGCCAGTGTGTGTCCCAGAAAACAACAAGGCAAGCGATCTGCAAAATCCAACGTGGAAAACAAACTAGCAGATCAATATAATATCCCAAAAACTTTATTGAAGATACCGTATGTAAGACAAATGCCCGACACAGGCCGTGTTTCGCCCAACAATAGGGCTGTGTCAGGGGCTATAATAAACAACAAACATATCCAATTATGAAACATAAAAAAAATCATACAAAATATGTATCTCTATAAAAATGTACATAAAAACATCAATATGAATAATAGTGTACATGTAAAACATAGACATGAATTATAAACATTGAGAGTCCCTTTTGATTCAAAAATAATATCAACATTAAAAAATATATTAAAATGAACATATAAAATAACATTAAACGCAAATTATTATTTAAAAAAATATATAACATAAATATGCATATATAAAAATATATATATAAATATGTCAGAAACCTCAACATTGTAAATAAAAAATTAAAAAACATATATATTAGATATAAAATAACAGTGTGTGGCAGGTGCAATAAAATTCTCCCAAGTCTGCATCTTCTAGTACATTGTTTAACTCATAAAATATGCCAGCAGAGTTTAATCACTCTGCATAGGCGGTCGGTGGCCCAACTGTTTGGGGATGCTAAAGGGGGCGGGTTAGGGGTGGGGCCAGGGGCGGGGCTTGCATTCATAATTGTCTGACAACATAGAAAAAAAAGTAAAAAATAAGTCACAATTAATACCTTTTATTAAATTTAGATATTAAATATGTATCGTATGTCAAAAAATAAAGTGGTTGCTCAAAGCATATACTAACCACAATTGCTCAGCTGCAAAACACAATGCACAAATTTGTGCAAAAACACACTCAGAAACCTTACTGTACCATAACACTGGGCAGACCCTAATAAACCAATATACCACCCATACGGAAAATGCAGACCGTCAACAATATGAAACAAGGGATCATAATATCACAATTCTCATGTAGAGCCA
This sequence comes from Microcaecilia unicolor, assembly GCF_901765095.1. NCBI lineage: Eukaryota > Metazoa > Chordata > Amphibia > Gymnophiona > Siphonopidae > Microcaecilia > Microcaecilia unicolor. Next base: position 185,536,512 of record NC_044040.1, on the reverse strand, counting down.
CAAAACACCCTTTTAGGGTGGATAGTGTTCACAATGAGCTCCTTTTATGAATGACTATATGTAGATCCTTCAAGAGGTAGTGTGTCATGATTTTGGCTCTAAAACCCTTTCTGATGATTTGGTGCCACCTTAGTAAGGCCAATACACAATCTCTCCACTGAAAAACACTATACACAAACTTGTGCAAAAGCACACTCATAACCTTACCAAACCATAACAGTACTAATTCCAAGGACAGGACAAGCTACAACCTTATGCATGGAAAGGCAGCACTGTAATTACACCGGGCTCTAAAACAGCAGTGCACAACCTAGTGAAACAAAAAAAACCCCAAAAAGGGCTGAAAATACTACACGCTAGCAGAATACTGCACCTTGATCACATGAAAAACACATGACACAACAGATATGAAGGCAAAATACTAAACTGGAAAGTTACCTCAAGAAGTCAGACTCAGCATGCAGCAATACTAGAAAAATTGAAACCTACATGCAAAACATCACAGATGCACATTTCCAAAAGCTGACATATTCCAGTTAATAAATTCTGAATAAAATACTTTTTTCTACCTTTGTTGTCTGATCATTTAGTTTTTCTATTCGCTTTGGTCCCAGTGTCTTCTGTTTTATGCAGGGTCTTCTTTCTATTTGATATTTTTTCTCTCACCACGTCCACCATCCTCCTGTGTCCTTATGCGTCCTGTCTACCATCTGTAGCCCTGTCCCTATCCTTCAGTATCCCGATCCAGCTCTTAAATTCAACAGTCCCTCCATCTATATCCAGCATTTCTCCTCACTCCCCTCCATCCATGTGCATATACTTCCCGTCCCTCCATCCATGTCCAGCACCTTCCTTCATTCTCTCCTACCCTTCCATCCAGTGTCATCCCTCTTTCTCTCTCCATCCTTCCACCCATTACCCTCTCCCAATCCTTCCGTCCATTGTCTCCCTCTATCTCCCCTTCCTTCTAGACAGTTCTCTCTCTTGACCCTTTTCCATTCAGCATGTCCTCTCTCACCCATCCTTCCAGTGTCTTTCCTCTGTCCCTCCCTACCAGGGTCTTCTCTCATTCTGACCCCTCCTTCCAGCATTTTTCCTCTTTCTCCCTCCTTTCATCCAGCCAGCATTTCTCAGTCTGACAGCTAGGGTCTCCCCCAGTCTCTCCCCAGCAGCTTCTCTCTCTCCTGCCCATGTCCCCTCTTTCGCTCCCCATCTCTTTCTGGCTCTCCCTTGCTTTATTCCATGTCCCTGGCTCTCCCCTGCTCCTTTCCATGGCCCCTCTTTCTCTCCCCAACTCTTTCTGGCTCTCCCCTGCTTTATTCCATGTCCCTGGCTCTCCCCTGCTCCTTTCCATGGCCCCTCTTTCTCTCCCCATCTCTTTCTGGCTCTCCCCTGCTTTATTCCATGTCCCTGGCTCTCCCCTGCTCCTTTCCATGGCCCCTCTTTCTCTCCCCATCTCTTTCTGGCTCTCCCCTGCTTTATTCCATGTCCCTGGCTCTCCCCTGCTCCTTTCCATGGCCCCTCTTTCTCTCCCCATCTCTTTCTGGCTCTCCCTTGCTTTATTCCATGTCCCTGGCTCTCCCCTGCTCCTTTCCATGGCCCCTCTTTCTCTCCCCATCTCTTTCTGGCTCTCCCTGCTTTATTCCATGTCCCTGGCTCTCCCCTGCTCCTTTCCATGGCCCCTCTTTCTCTCCCCATCTCTTTCTGGCTCTCCCTTGCTTTATTCCATGTCCCTGGCTCTCCCCTGCTCCTTTCCATGGCCCCTCTTTCTCTCCCCATCTCTTTCTGGCTCTCCCTTGCTTTATTCCATGTCCCTGGCTCTCCCCTGCTCTTTTCCATGGCCCCTCTTTCTCTCCCCATCTCTTTCTGGCTCTCCCTTGCTTTATTCCATGTCCCTGGCTCTCCCCTGCTCTTTTCCATGGCCCCTCTTTCTCTCCCTATCGCTCTCTGGCTCTCCACTGCTCTTATCCATGCCCCCTGGCTCTCCTCTGCTCTCCCTCTCTCTCCTCCTACCATTTCCCGCCAGTGACCACGTTCTCTTCTCACCCTCCGGCCCGGGCCTCTTTGCTGCAGCGCTGACATAAGAAGAAAAAGAAGCGCGGGGCCGCAGCAGCGTTCAGACATGCGCTGTCGGCTCTGCCGGTCCTCTGCCCCCCGGAACGGGAAATTGACGTCACGGGGCAGAGACAGCGCATGTCTGAACGCTGCTGCGGGCGGCCCCGCGCTTCTTTTTCTTCTTCTGTTATGCTGGCTGTACGTCTCGTTCGTGGCTGCCACTGCACTGCTCAACAGAAGCGGCGGCACGCGGCAGCAGAAGATTTGAACTCGGGAGTCATCTCGGGCTGCATTTAGAGGAGGTAGGCGGGGCTGTGGGGAAGGTCACAGCTGGGCTGGGGAGGCTTAGCCTCCCCAAGCCTCTTATACGGGGCGCCTATGTCACTCTGCCTTTTACCAGTAAGTAGCGTCAGGGCCATAGCTAGCTATGAGCAGGTGGTGTGACCAAATAGGGCACAAGGGAAGCAGGGATGCCAAAGGTGTACCCCATCCATTGCCTCCCCTGCTTAGCTGTGACACGGTGGGTGGGGTGGGAGTGTTAGGGGGCATTTCATACAGCTTGGGATGTTCCTGAATAACATTCACAATCAGCTGCAGAAAGGCTTGATTTGTAACGAGTCATCAAGGGGTCCTTTTACTAAGGTGCGCTGAAAAACGGGCTGCGCTAGTGTAGGCGCATGTTTTGGGCGTGAGCAGATCCATTTTTCAGCACACCTGTAAAAAAAAGGCCTTTTTAAATTTTTGCCAAAAATGGATGTGAGGCAAAATAAAAATTGACACATATCCATTTGGGGTCTGAGACCTTACCGCCACCCTTAACTTAGCGGTAAGGTCTCATGCGGTAACCGTGCGGTAATCATCTATGCACGTAGAATGATGATTACCTCCCGGTTTCAGCAGCGCGCAGGAAATAAAAATTATTTTCTGGCACACGTAGCGGGCACGTGTAAAAAAAATGAAATTACCACCCTGGCGGTGTGATGGAAAATATTAAGGACTGCTTTTCAGTCTTGCTTTAATCGATAATACATTTTTAAAATTTTCTGTCTTTGATCAAAAGTGACTTTCCTGGTATATCTCAAAGAACAGTCTGGAATGTAAGGCACATCTCAAGAACAATGTATGAGATAAGGCACACTCAAGAACAATGTATAAGATAAAGCAAATCTTAAGAACGATATATGAGATAAGGCACATCTCAAGAACAGGTTGGAATGCCTCTGAAGCCAGCTTGTGCAGGAGGGAGGCGGGGTATGCTTGAGGTTCGGGAGATAAGCCGCCTGGCCAGGGGTTTGTTTACCTGAACTGAGAGCATATGACTGAAACCTCATATACATTCCTGGATAAGTTTTAGCTTAATAAAAAGGGGGCTCATTCTGTGGATAGACGCATCATGCAGAAAAGACTTGTTCCTGGTCATATGGAGACTTTGGGCTTTCGCTGCAACGGGCCCCCCAGCTGATGAGATAAGGGCCTGAATGATGTAATTCCTGACCAGTGATGTTGTATATATATATTTTTTTGTTGTTGTTGTTGTTGTTATTTTACTTTTCTATAGCCTTCCTTTAGTAATGTACTCGATTAGTGTGTGTATTTCTTAATCACTGTGTAGTTGGAACAATAATGACTTATACATTCTCCATTTAAAGTACTAATAAAGAGTTTCATTTACCCAATACGAATCCAAAAGAATCTGTAGTATTTTATTCTGTGAGCAGTCTGCAATACCAAAGCAATACAGGCGGTAACTCCAAACTGACGTGAGTAGGATGCGCTTACGTACCTACACGGCTTAGTAAAAGGGCCCCCTAATGAGCAAAAAACTGAGCTACAAATTCTTGATTCTGTATCATGTACTAGTTTCTTTTCCAGAAATGTACCTGTAGTCATTATCAAAGCCTGGGACAAACAGAGAGAAGTGAGGAAGTAATAGAAAGGCCAGGGATCAATTGGGTCTGTGGCTGCTGCAGCAGGAAGGAATCGGGGCAGACTGGATGGGCCTTATGATGCTTATCTGCAGTCATGTTCTTTTATTTCTCTTTCTCCAAGTAATGCATTCCCTTCTTACTCGCTATTTCCCATCCTTCTGCCATCCATTCCCATTGTTTGCTTTCACTCTCCAAATGTTTCCTCAACCAGATTAGCAATGATTAAAATTAATTTTACTCTACTCGGGGATTCCAAGATGGCCCCACGCATATAGCAGAGCTGCAGACCACGATTTCCTTAAGCTTAAATTATGCCGAAACGAAGAGGGAAAGCTTCAGTCCGAGCTCCCCCGACACCTACCTCAACTCCTGTTGGTCCGATGGACAGATTTGGATGGTCTGCAGGACAAAGCAGACAGGTCGGGAGCGGTTCCTTAGGAGGCGCCAGCGCTACGGAGGGCATTGTGGCATCTCCAGGACTCGACATCACTCTGAGCCCCGACTAGAGAGCTCCGCCCCCGCAGCCCCAACGGACTAGTTCTCCCTCCCTCGAGAGGCCCAGTACCAGAAGATGAACGGGATCTATCTCTGAGTGAAACTCAATTTGAACAACTGGTGAGGGAGCCTGAGAGACAGATTTTACCTCAGAGAGAAGCAGTCCAAAATCCACCGGCGCGGGACAAGGCACAGAAACAGAGCAGGTCCCAGAACCTATGTTTGGAATACCTCCTGGAGTCTTGGTAAAACCGGCAGAGGTAACCCTTGATTCTTTGTGGGACTTAATGGCTCAAATGGCCCAATCATTACTTAAACAATCTAATTCTCTGTTACAAAAATCTATAGAGACTGAGAAAAAAGTGGAGAAAAATTCCTCTGATATAAAATCTCTTGAAAATCGGTTTGAAACAACAGAAAAGGAGGTTATGAAAGTTGGGAACATTCAAAGTGCTATGCTTTAAGATGTTTCAAACCTCAGAAATAAGGGGGAGATTTATGAAAACTATGTGCGAAGATACAATTTAAGATTTGTGAATTTTCCAATGGTAAATATGATTAGTCCATTAGATACGTTAAAAAGATACTTGAAGGAAATATTGAAAATTCCAGAAACTAATCTCCCACCATTTACTCAATCTTATTATACAAATCTTATTATACAAAAAGAGGGAGTATTAAAGCAACAACAATTACCTTTGGATGTAACAGATTTTTTGGAGACATCCGACACGGCACAGGCAACAGCTGCAACTTTGGTAGCGGCTGTAGCCCTGCTGCCAGATAAACAGTGGTTATTCAAATTGTTTTTTCGGAATAAAGCGAAGTTATTCCTGGGCCAAAGAGTATTATTGTTCCCCGACGTCTCAAGGGACACCCCAAAAGAAGAGGAAACCATTCCTACTATTAAACCCAGCTGTTTTACAACTAGGAGGCACATTCTATCTTAAGTTTCCCTGTAAATGTATTGCGAATTATAATTCACTTAAATATGTGTTCACGGACCCGGCTCATTTGACAACATTTGTGGCCTCAAAAAGAGTTATTGGAGTATAAAAAGATAGCTTTGTATCTTTTTGCTATATGCATATTTTCCACATAATGATTTCTTGTTTTGCCTAATATTCAATCACGGAATCCTTAAAATGTGGACTTAATTTATGTTTATTACCTATTTGTCTTTTATTTCCCTTGAAAGAATGTTGTGAATTTATGACACTTTCCTATTCAAGTGTAAACTCTTGAAATTTGTCATTTGAAAATTAAAAAAAAAATAAAAATTTTTTTTTTAAATTTTACTCACAGGCAGCCATCTCAGAGAAACCACTAAGGAGAAATGAAATTCTAGTACTACATAAACAAAGTTTCACTTGCTTACGGTCTTTATTTTGTTTTAAGTGTCTTAATTTCATTCAGATGTCCCTTACAGCATTTGCAAGGGTAATGAAAGGGAAAAAGAAGCCCCAGTTAATTATGTATAAATAAAACAACATGATAATTTAATGAGTGTTCTCTATTAATAATTCATTACTTTCCAAGGTAAACCAAACAGTGACGATGATTTTTCTTACCTTTACCTAAGGTAGAGAGAACGATCCCCTTTGTCAATTAACACATTGTTAAGATGTGGTGGCTACAAGCCCAATAGTGCATTGAGACAACGGTTACCCTCTTGAAAACACCATTTAGTCAATAAATTGCAAGGTGGAAAAAGACTTTACAAGTTAAAGAGGTGATTTTTGCAATATATTTTCAGTTAACTGCCCTGTCTAGCAACTGCTATCTCACTCTGGATCAGAGGAAAAAGCATGCAGAAACAGCTGTGAATGGTATGGATTTATCAATGAAAGTCTAATTTTGATTGGAATCTTCTAAATTGCTTTTATTTTCTTTCTTAAATAACAAAACACTGAGAAATATCTTTGGAGCAGAGGAGTAGCCTAATGGTTTGAGCAGCAGGCTGAGAACTGGTAGGCCTTAGTTCAAATCCTATGACAGCTCCTTGTGGCCATGGGAAAGTCAATTAGGGACCCTTTTACAGAGCAGCAGTAAGCCGGACCACTCGCTCTTTCGGGACTACAGCCGGCCCAACGCAGCTGCTGGCGGTAGTCCCGCCCTGAGTGCGCCATTTTCGGGGGAAAAAGAAAACCTCTGGAAATGGCTTGTGTGGCATTAACCCAGCGGTAATCGGGCATCACCGTGTACTGCACAGTTACCTCTGGATTAGCGCGAGAGCCCTTATCGCCACCTCAGTGGGTGGCGGTAAGGACTCCCTGTCACATGGCCATGTGGTAAGAGTTTTCTTACCGCATGGCCATGTGTGCCTGGGGGTCTTTTTACCCGCTGCAGTAAATAGGGCCCTGACATGTGTGAAAAATGGCCCCTGCTGCCAGCGCAGGGCCCTTTTCCCATAGCTTGATGAAAGGGCCCCTTAATTATATAATGTTGGGTAATATGGAGGGGAATAATCGAATGGGGACGCCCATCTCTAAGGGCACCCATCTCTAAAAATGGCCCCGTAAAGGGGCAGGGCAACCTGTATTATTGAAACAAGATGGGCGTCCATCTTTCCTTTTGATAATACGGTCGGGGACGCCCAAATCATGAAATTTAGGTCAACCTTAGAGATGGTCGTCCCCGGTTTTCGGCGATAATGGAAAGCGAGGACACCCATCTCAGAAACGACGAAATCGAAGCCATTTGGTCATGGGAGGAGCCAGCATTTGTAGTGCACTGGTCCCACTAACTGAATGGAAAAAGCCCTTCCCTTACCGATCCGGAAAGGAACGGGCACGCATGAAGGAAATTGCATGCAAATGAGCTGCTTGCTGTTAGCTCATTTGCACACGACTTCCTTCCTAAGGAGGGGAAGCGACAGCAGTTGAGGGAGTCCAAAATGTGGATGTTTGTAAGAAGGACATCCAGGCCTGCTATGCCTCCGATACCCCCTTTATTTATTTGGATTTTGGATCACAAGTAGCAGCAGTGGGATTTGAACCAGCCACCTCTAGATTGCAAGACCAGTGCTCTAACCACTAGGCCACTCCTCCACTCCACTCCCTTGAAATTTGGCCATCCCTGTGGGGTGCAGTTGAGGACGCCCAAAATGTCTGAAAGAAGGACGTCCACGCCTTTGTTATGCCTTCCGCTGACACACACATACCTCCCCCCCCCCCAGGAGCCTGCATACTGCCCCCACAGGGATGGCCAAATTTCAAGGGAGTGGAGTTGTGCACTAATACACTTTCCTAGTAACTGCCAATTGATGTTTTTATAAATTTATAGATTTTCTCCATTCAACCCTTAGCTCAAAGTCATGTTTTTTTGCTCCATGCATGTTCTAGCGTTCTACAGTCATTTTTTTAAAGTCAGTAAGGTGTCATTATACCAAGTAAACTGTATTTTTCTAATTGAGCTACACTTTCTTAAAGGAGCTATTTCATCCAGGACTTTTGGACCAATTTAATCCATTCCTACAGAGATAACTGGGGATCATCAACGGTATCTTTTAAAGACAGGAAAACATTAAACCAGAACTGATTATGGTCAAATTTTCCATTATATGATAGACTCTACATGAATTACTATAATAACTGTTAACAATTTTCCAATTCAGTGTAAATTCTCGTATGTAGTGATCTGACCAGGTGAAGGTTTTCCAAATTATATCTGTAAAGAATAATTCTGAAGTAACTTTTCTAGTACTGGCAACAATATCTAAATGGTGACCCATCACCTAATCTGTGAAGAATTAAGGTTGATAGGAAATCAAGGGGGTCTTTTAATAAGGCGCACTAGCTTTTTAGTGCACACTAAGACCTTTGAAGTCAGAATGATTGAATATTTTGACACCCAACAGACAGGACAACAAAGATCTGGGTTTTCTAGCCCATTATAAACCATAAAGTTATATTGCTCTGTTTGTCACCCTCCTCTCACCTATCCACCCCCATCCTGTTAGACTATCTCTGAAATGTTTTGATGTTCCCATGCATACCTCCTACCCATCCCCACCCTGTTAGTCTGTCAATGAAATGCTTGGATGTTTTACTTATATATACTGTCATCTACCACATTTGCTTATTTCCGATCTGACGAAGAAGGGCAACCTTCGAAAGCTAATCAAGAAACGTATTAAAGTTATGTCCAATAAAAAAAGGTATCATCTTATTTTCTTTTCCATGTTTTATTTTGTTTGATTTCTATTGATTACCTTTAAAAGTGGACTAACACGGCTACCACACCTCTCTAGCGCACACTAAAAATAGGCATGTGCTAAACGCTAGAGACGCCAACGTATTCCTATAGTAAAAGACCCCCATTAAAAAATCAGCTACATTAGAGTCTAGAGTATTCTCTAAGGGGTCCTTTTACTAAGGTGCACTATTATTTTCAGTCAGGTCCTTCTTCCATGTTCTGAAGGATTTTCTTTTAGCTCTACTAGCTTCCTTCATCTTACTTTTTAACCATGCTGGCTGTCATTTAGTCTGTTCATTTCATTTTTAGATTATCTAATGCACAAGATATAGAAAAAAAAGAAACTTTAGAGATATTTCTCTCCCTATTAAAAGTTATTTTAAAATCATTAAGTGCAGTTAAAACTATTTGGAGGCTCCAGGCTCACAGATGCTCATAAAGGGGCTCACAATGGGGCAAGACATACCCCTTTGGTTTGCCCCTTTGGCACAGCGCCTGAGTTGGCATGCTTCTGAGTCTCTTGGTGATGATGTCACTATTTTGAGCCTGACTCCTCTTACAATTGCCCATTGTAGATTGCAGAACAAAATGTTACCAGAGTATCATGCAGAGATCGAATCGCTAAACCACAAAGCTGTTGTCCTGATTATGGTGTGGGTGGGTAATGGCAGAGATAGTACAGCCTCAGGATTCAGCTGCTTTTGAGACTTTTGGTGATGATGTAACTATTTTGAGCCTGAATTCTCCCACAACCACCCAATGTAGATCACAGAATAAAAATCTTACTGGGACTTCATGCAGAAATGGAATCAGTAGAGCACAAAGATGACATCCCAATTTGGGATATGCAGTATAAGCACTTGTTATATTTCAATGGTGATGTAATATGGAAAGGGATAGTTAGGTCTGAAGTATTGGTAAGGTGCAAGAAGGTGATAGAGAGGAAGCTGAATTATATTTATTAGTCAGAGCCAGACATAAAATGACACTCTCTCAGCCCCTCCCCCTTTGTTTTTCCCCTCACCCTATCATTGTAATATAAGCTGTATAGTCAAACATTATTGGCTATCTTTTGTTTTTATTATCAATTAAACTTGCAGACTAAGAATAGTTTTACATATTGATATACCCTGCAATCAAGAAACCTTTGTTTTGGCTTTCTTGGTCTAAGGGGCAGGGTCTGTCAAGATTAAGCTAATTTCACATTTTCTAGTGGTTGCTTAATACACCTTAATATCTCACTAGAAACAAATTGACCAGCCCACAAATGGTGCTGAGATTTTGCTATGGAACACTATTCTATAAATGATGCTCCAGGTTGAATAGTGCTTAGAGCTCATTTCCACACCAAAAGTTGGGCACCGGTATTTATGCAGCCTGAAATTTGGTGTAAATGCCTGTGTCCAAGCATTTTGTCATGGAAATGGGACTATTCTATAATCCCACTGTGAAGAAGCAGTGCATTTTAAGTCTGTAAAATGTATTGGATATTTTCCTACATTGATTATGTTCTGAAGCGTATTTGTCCTATTTTTCCAGCAGGTGGTGTTTTCTGTAAAGCTGTTACAGAGAACTGAGTGGGTTTTTTTTTAGTTTGATACAAACAGGAAGCAAGGAGCAGTATATATTTGAAATCTTGTTGACTGGGCTCTGATTGTCCCAGAAGCTCATTTCATTTGGACTTTACTGGATTTGAGTTCAGCTTCAACCCAGGAGAAGAGAGCGCTTTGCTGAAGCCCTGTAAAAAAGTTATATTTGGTAACTGGTGAACAAGCTATATATGTCCTGATCTTCTCAAGTACTTTCTAGGAAGTATGCAGATGTTTAGTTAGTTTTCTAATTGATCCATTTTTTTTAGTTACTTGTTACTGTTTGCTAAATGCACATTTTTTTGTCCACTGTTCCAAGTTCTGAGAATAAACACATTTGTTTGTTTGTTCTGCCTGTCTGGGCTGATAAAGAATCCTGGTGGTGTGTGTGTTGGGTCTATTAGTACTTTCTGGGAACTGTGGGACCACTGGGAGTGTGGCCTCAGTAACCTAGAAATCACTGGGGATAACTTGAAAGCGGGAGACTCACCCAGAGGCAGTTGGGACCCAGTCAGTGGGAGCAGGGTGCAAGTGTAGAGCACAAGTGGCAGCAGCAGGCGGACCTGAACTATGCTGAGGATAGACCCTCTAAGTGGCCACGAGGTAACCCCAGGTGAGTGGCTAGGCATTTTGTGACACCCACACATGACGTTTAGGAATGTCCCTGCCACTCCCCTCACCACACTCCCCTTTGGGTTGCATGCTAGAGGATTAAGGGCTCCTTTTACAAAGCGGCGGTAAGCCCAATACGGGTTTACCGTTCGCTATACAGGAAGTACTGCCAGGCTACCGCAGAAGGGTACCTCAATGGGTAAGTGTTTTACTTGCCACCCAGCCATTTCCTGTCAGAAAGCAAGACTTCCCTTTTACCAGCTGCAGTAAAAGGGGGACTCAGCATATATGTAAAACATGCACAGACACCAGTGCTGGCCTCCTTTTCCCACAGCTTAGTAAAAGGGGCCCTTAGACATGCCAGATTATAGAATAGTAATTACTTAAATCCCAGCCATCATAAGATAATAATATGTGACTCAAGTGTCGCTTAAACTTTTATCATGAACGTTGGCTTTTTCTTTTTTTAAGGGTCCTCAGAATACATGGCACACTTAAGCACATACTGTTTCTTTCATGCAAAAGTGGTTTACTGTTTCTTTCATGCTGTTCCACGTGCTGGCATGAAGTCTGATCTTATTAGCAGCCAGTGGAACAGCATTCTAAAAGCTAAGTACAGCATTTAGAGTCTATTGCAGTAAAAGTATGTTAAAGACATTTTATTTCAAAGTACTGAAGAAAAAGATTTTTGCTAAAAAATTTGGGATCTGTGAGGAAGGGACCACTTTTGCATGAAAGAAACAGTATGCGCTTAACTGTACTGTGTATTCTGAGGACCCTTAAAAATGGGGGGTTTTTTAAACTTATTGTTGATGATAAAAGTTTAAGCGACAATTGACTCAGATATTATTATCTTATGATGGCTGGGATTTAAGTAATTACTTGAAGTATTGCCCTGCTGCACAAATATTGCCCTACTCTTTGGTGGATTTAGATTATAGAATAGAGCATGGAGAAATGCACACTCAAATTTCAAATATTGTCAATTAACTGCAATAATTGACTGTTACATCAATTATTTGCTATTAATTGGCTTGTAAACTAATTAAGTTGCATACAGATCTTTGATCTGTGCACACATTTTGATACCGAAACCTTGACCCCATATATAGAATTTGAGGGATAATGGCTGGTTGATCTGGGCCAGGGAGAGTTACCATATTTCAGGTATATAACCCACAATCATGAGGAAAAACTGAAAGAAATCCACCCTGCTAATTTAAAAAGAATAGAAAGAATACAAAACACAGCGGCTCGCATGATTTGTAGGGCTCGGAGGGATGACAGAATAACACCTCTGGTATGCCAACTTCATTGGCTTCCGATTGAAGCAAGAGTTAAATTTAAAGCACTCGCTCTGACACATAAGGCTTTTCATTCACTTATTCCTAGCTATCTATCAAATTTGATGATTCCCTACTCTCCTATGTGGACACTTAGATCATTAACAGATAATAGGTTAGTCATTCCGCCGCTTGCTAAGGCTCGCTGGGAATCTACATGGGGATCAGCTTTTTTCTTTTTGTCTCCCTCTCTTTGGAATGGGCTTCCAAAAGAGATTAGATTAGAGAAGTCCTACATTCACTTTTGAAAACTTCTGAAAACTTTTCTCTTCCCGAACTGTATTGAACAGAGCTTATAATAGTAGAGAAGGTGTAGAAGTTTAGGCTAAACTGTATTTAATTTGTAGATTTTACTAGATATGTACATCTTTGTCATTTTGAGTTGCTGGGCTTTTCTATCAATGATTGGAGTTCTCATTTGTTTGCATGTATGAGTTGTATTTTTTAAAAATGTAAGCCGTATTTGCGGAGCTTAAGCGAGAACACCATTTGGCTCAGACTGATCATTTTGCATATTTGCAGATTCAGCATTACCTGAAAGCCCTGGGCTGGATTAACCTTAGTGAAGATGTACAAGACACCTTAAATACGGCTATGACCCTTGGAGCCCAAAACTCCGTGCCCCTCCGATATCACCACAGGTTCCTCCAGGACTCTACAGAGGACATTGATTACATTAGCAGAGCACAGGCCTGGGCCAGAGACTTGGAGACCGAAGTAACAACAGAGATATTCAAAGACTTTCTTCGTTCAGCCCAGAGCGGCGCAATTTACACGCGTCATTGGGAGTTACAGTATAAATTTGCGATGAGGCTGTATATTTCTCCATCAAGAGCACTGAAAGCGGGGTTTGGTGACTCTGGGGCGTGCCCCAGATGTGGATAATTACTTGCAACACTTGGTCATATGTTTTGGCATTGCCCTAACATAGCGGACTTCTGGTCTTGGGTACTGGCCGAAATTCAGACATACTGGGGTTGCACCATACAGAAACATCCGTTGCTGCTCTTTGGAATCTACAAAGAGTCTACACCTACAGTTCCAGGACTCACCTCTTTCCTCAGACGAGCAGTGTTGATTGGGAAAAAGACTATATTATTGAACTGGCGAGAAACAACAACCCCGCCAATAAGCGTTTGGAGGACGCAGATGATTGACCTACTAAAACTAGAAAGATGTGGAGTTAGGGATTTCGCCTCCAAGGAAGGCAGGAGCCTAGAGAAAACGTGGGCGAACTTTTGGGATACACTACAGCCAGCGGCAAGAAGCAGAATACTGAATTGAATACGTTGGTGGACAGGATCCGTGTGACTTGGACTCCTTGCAGAGAACAGAGACAGTGTGGGGGGTAGGGGGGAAGGGAGGATTTTGGGGGAGGGATTAAGGGATTTGGACAGGGAAGGAATGTTGGGAAGGTTCTTTGTACCTGTTTTGAAAATGTTTCTGCAGATTGTCTTTTCCATGACATGTCTTGTTCCTTTTGAAACTTAATAAAAATGATTTAAACATAAAAATGTAAGCCGTTCTGTTTTGCAGCAGCAATAAGAAACGGTATATAAAATGAATAAATGACAAATGATTGATATTCTGCAGAAAAGAAGGAATCAAGTAAAAAAAGGTTTTGTACAGCCCGTACCCCTGTGCTCCCTGCACATGTTCAGTTCTTTGTGCCTACATAAGCATGAGCAGGAGTGTGGGCATGGGTGGCCGAGGCACGCCGACAATGCTGGACCGGAGGAAAAGCAAGGCCAGCCGACATGAAGGAAAGGTTTACCTTAAATTTACTGGTTGTCCATGTACAATGCCAAAGAAAAAGTCATATACAGCTGACTTCAAATTATTGGCAGTCGAATACACAAAAGAACATGGAAATCGTGAAGACGGGCATATGTTTACTGTTGATGAGAAGTCTATCCGTGAGGGATGCAAAGCTGAGGAAAAACTGAAAGAAATCCACCCTGCAGAACATTTCAATAACACCGATGATGATGATGATACAGACTTTGAAGGTTTTCGTTCTAGCAATGAACAAGACAATATTTGAGATACTGTTTTATGCTGACCATTTGGAAGATTTTTTGCTATAGATCTGTTCAATGCCTCCTTATAAGGTATATTACCAAAATTACCTATGGGAACTTTACTAAATGCTTGCAGGCTCTTTTCCATCCATGGCAGCCAATGGGAATTGCATGCAAATGCATGCAAATGAACTAATTAGAATTTAAATGTGCATTCCGTGGGATGTACAACAGTTTACCAGTGATGCATAGCAAGGACTGCCTACCCGTAGCGAGCAACATTTACCAGGAGGTCTGGAGCAGCTGTAGGCAGTGGAATCTTGTCACTCTTGTGCAGCTGGGCTCTCTCTTGCAGCTCCACACAGCACAGCCAGCTCTAGCCCATTTCGGTGTTGATTTGTAATTCCGGGAGAAGATGCAAGTTCCGAACGGTTGCCTAACAAAGGCGTCTGATCCCAGATGTTAATCTCACCTCAGCAGGCTACGTGATTGAGAGCCCGCTGTCTCTTTAAGGGCATGGACCTGGAGAAAGTCATGTTTGTAAGGGAAAAAAGTTATGCTGCTCTGGAGGTTAGCGTGGAAGGGGGGCAGCTCTGGTGGTCAGCGGGGAAGGAAAGCAGCTCCCTCCTGCTACTGCTGCTTTGCAGCGGCCTTTCCAGCTCTGGACTGCTATGAATGACTTGAAGTGAGCATTTTAAAATTACTGTGTATCAGCAATACACACTGTTTTCATACACGCAGCACGTATGAAAGCTGCAAAATGCTGTGGAGGGCTTTTTAGGGCATGCACAGCTTTGCGAGTAGATGCTCTGCACACGTCCTGGCAACCTTCCCTATGAGCTGCATAGTAAAAGTCCATGCAGTTCATTTGCATGTGATTTCTTCTGAGAATTACTCGCTATTTCCACCTCGGTAATTTTTACCGAGGTGGAAATAGTGAGTGGTTCTTTCCGGGGACTTTTGTGCATCGGCCCCTGATCTTCAACTTACATGCCCAGTGCTGTATGTCTTTGTAGTCCCTGATTCTTTCTGTTGAAATCAATTCTTCCGGGCCAAAACAGTGTGTCAGGTTAGGGTCGCCAGAAATCAAGAATTAGCTTAAAATGTCCCTACAGGAACTGGATAAAGTAGCATCTCTGCTGATCTGACTCATCAAAAATGTAACAAAAGTTTCCTGAAATGAAAAAAAAAAATCACTCCCACTCATTAGACTGATTTATTTGTATTCCCTAAATTCTAATATAATTTATAGTAATTGCATTTATTTTTTTTTAATTTATAGAAGTCTTTATTGAACTTTGTTGATACAAAACAAAAGGTAATCATCACATTACAATGCGATACTTAAGCAGATATCTTCAGGCAAGTCAAACATGCTGAACACGCACAAAGAAGAAACAATGACATTTAGTATGTATCATGGTTATAATAACTCCCAAGTATCCTTCAACATGTTTCGATTTTATGAAACAGAAATCCCCCAACCCTAAGAAAACCCCTCCCCCCACCTTAGACCCTCCCTATACCAACCTCTGTTGCTCCCTCGTGTCACTCAGGCCAAGTGCACTCATCCCTACTGCACACTCAAAAAAGGCATCCATATCTTTTCCCACCTAGGCAAGGTCCTCCTTTTAACTGCAGTCAGCCTCTCCATTTCACATAAATAACGCACCTTTGTTATCCATCGTACCAACGATGGAACCAAGGGTGACTTCCAACTCTGTGCCAAGTTTACTCGAGCAGCCTGTAAAATCCCCCTCACCAGGAGCCACTCATTCCACTTTGGTTTGATTAGCTTTTAGAAAAACACTATAGCGGTTAGTAAAATAAGGGTACCCGGTCAAAATAGCCCTGACAAAAAAGCTCCAAACAAAAAAAGCTCCCGACATAATAGTCCCTGACATAACAGCCACTGTCAAAATGGCCTGCCCCACAATATAGCCCTTGACAAATTAACCCCCTGACAAAAGGGCCCGATCAGGCTGCCCAGAATATGGTACTACATTATTTTTCTAGAGGGCTATTTTGTGGGAGGGGACATTTTGACAAGGGGATTTTGTGGGAGGCTGATTTGTCAAGGGCTATTTTGTTGCAAGGCTGTTTTGTCGGGGCTATTTTGTCAGGGCTATTGTGTTGGGGTGCCCAAAATAAGACATCTCCTCAAATTAACTACACCCACTGAAGATTTCTGTCTCCTTACACTGTGCCTACATAGTTTAAAAAAAAAAAAAAAAGATGGATTTCTGGAAATGTAATTCCTTGAAGAAAATCATTCATTCTGATATGTACATGTTCACTACATTGGCTTTCTACCAATTCATAAACTTTACCTTATGGAAACTAATTTTTGATCATTAAGACAAGAGCTAACTTAAGTGGATAAGTTAGATGGTGGTTTAACATGAGACTTTAATGGCGATTCCACCCATGTAGCTAAACTTAGCTTTGTGAAATTTCCTCTGCTATAAAGGGCAGCTGGATAACATATTTTCTTCACCGATACTAGCTCACGTTTTGTGTGACACCAGTACAAACTAAACTTATCTGAAGAAATGGCTACGCATGTGTTAGAAAAAAAAAAAAACCTTTCAGCACATTTCCAACATGAAATAGAAGTTTTAAAGAATCCAGGTCTTACCTGTATGGCATTCCAGTAGTGGAGGCTGTGGTATATTCATAGGACAGTTCGCAAATGCTCAAGTACCAATTCATCTCCAGTTCCCTCATGAGAGCCAGCCTCTGGGCCCTCTGCTGCATTTGTCTTTTTGCCTGACCATGGTCTGTAGAGTTTTTTACACCCCTCTCTCTGCTACTCACAGAAACAACAGAGTATTTCCTAAACTTTCCACTATCTTCTGCACTTTGGTTATTACCAGCTCCCCCAGTACGTGCTGCGAGCATTGTCTTGATGGTGTGAAAGAAGGCACCACTTGTCACTAAGTCACTGTCATTAAGTTATTTAAATTGATTTTCTGCAGCTCCTTCCTTCCCATATAACCTTATCCTGACTCTACAGCTGTAACTAGATCCATGTAGACTTGGCTCAAACTGAAAGAAAGATAGTTGCCTCTTTTTAGAAACAGCCCTTACAGCTCTCTGGTTGGAACACTTAAAATATTTTAGTTCCAGGGAAGGGAAACATTTTTTTTAATGTATCCTGGCTGTTTTTGAAGACCTTCTCATTCACAGAAGGGCAAACAGGAATGACACTTGAAGATGTCTTTGGGGCTGAATTTTACTCCTGTGCTGTATGTGGGCCAGGGCGGACTTTCTTCAGAGACTCTGACCTTAAGGCTGTTATATAATTGCTTTACAGTATTCTTCAATGTTTATATTTCTGATATTGTTTCATATTAGTCCTACCCTTAGTCTACCATTGCCAACTTTATTTCATTGATTCTATTCATTTTTCTATTTACACTGTTAAACCAAATTGTAAGTTTTATGTTAAAAGTTTACCTGCTGTACACCCACTTTGGTTGAATCTCTTCATAAAAGTGGTTAATGAATCCCAATAAAGAAATACAAATAAATAAAAGCTATTCTGTAACATGACCCCATTTTGAAATATCATATAAGGGACCAAATAAAATCAGATCAAGAGATAAAAAGAAATTGCCACATCTTTGCAGAAGCTCTTTAGATAAGTTAGAATTATTCAGTGTTGGTAAAAATGATTCTATTACAGACAGAGGTATCAGCAACTTTTAACGCACTTCTTCTTCATCGAAAATGGGGGGAAAAAAGTGCCCTTGAAATTTAGGGGCCCTTTTACAAAGCCGTGTAGGCGCCTAAACATGCCCAACATGCACCAATTCAGAACTATCATCTGGCTACCTTGTGGCCTGGTCGGTAATTTCATTTTTTACATGCACCCACTACTCGTGCCAGACACTTTGTGGCACACAGCCCTATCCGGGCAATAACTGGCATTGTACGCATGCTGATGATTACCGCCCGGTTAATATGTGAAACCTTACTGCTAAGTCAATGGGTGGCAGGTAAGGTCTCAGGCCCAAAATGGACACTCTCCAATTTTCATTTTGTCGCACGTCCATTTTCAGTTTTTAAAAAAAAGGCCTTTTTTGCAGGTGCTCTGAAAAATGAACCTGCGTGCGTCCAATCCCCGCATCTATACCAGCGCAGGCCGCTTTTTGGCAAACCTTAGTTAAAAGGACCCCACAGTACATTAATGTAACAGTCAGGGGCGTAGCCAGACACCAAATTTTGGGTGGGCCTGGGCACAAGATGGGTGGGCAGAAGAACTCTGCCCTGTCCCACAAGTGATTTGGTCTCTCAATCTCTTGCCTGCATGCCATATGGTCACTCAAACATCCCCCTCCCCCGCATACCTTTTAAATAGATTTTCACTGGCAGCAAGAAGCAACTAATACACACTGCTCATGTTGGTCCCACAGCCTTCCCTGATGCAACTTCCTGTTTCCACATAGGTGGGAATACATCAGAGAGAAGGCTGTGGGGCCGGTGCGAGCAGTATGTATCAGTTGCTTCTCGCTGCTGTTTACAAGGTATGCAGGAGGGACAGCTGTTGGGAGTTTTCAGCTGGTGGGGCTTGGGGATCCCTGCCAACTACATCATAGGTGTGCTGCTACTGGGTGGGTCTGAGCCCAACGTGGGTGGGCCTGGGCCCACCCAGGCCCACCATTGGCTACGCCACTGGTAACAGTACTCAATATCATTTTATCCGAGAAATATGTCTTCAATAACTAAATTCAAACTCAAAATTGTTAACATGTTCACTTTGAAGCTGTTGAACCCGCGGTCAGGTAGCAGAGCTGAATATTGTATGGGAATTTATCAGTTCCCCTGGGATTCAATGAGGTCAAAGGCAACAGTGACTCTTATTTAAATATTTAACAGTAAAGGAACTATCAAAATACAATGCCGGTCTTATGATGGAAATAAATGAGCCATAGTATCAAGAGTTTCTGCTTGAAGAATAAAGAACATGTTATTTTACCTGTCAATCTGTTAGCAGCTCATCTTGGTGACATCAGTACACGGAGTCTAGTTATACCGAAGAAAGTGTGTTATCCTCAGTGTGAGGTAACACCAGACAGAGCTATGAAAAATGTACAACACAGGCACATCAGATAACCATTCCTAGAAAGGCAATCCAGCTGTTTAAACATTGATGGCAAGGTTCTCCTTCCGATTCTCTTTTAAAGATTTTATCCGTCAGCTGCACTAACTGTGTATGATTATGGCACAGAAATTAATTTTACAACAAAACTGTAGCACCGTCTACAACATGATATTATTTCACTTATGCAGATAGAACTAACGCCTCTAAATTAAGAAACTTAACTTTCTGTACTGGAAGATCATCTTATCCTTAATCTGGTGTGGTAGTTGGCTGAGGGTAATTGGATCAATATATAAAGGAAGCCCGAGGAATTGCCTGAGGGCAATATAACATTGGCATCGCTCCTGCTGAAGGCTATGACTCTGTAATTTTATTTTAAAGTGGGTAAGGTGGGGGTGAGGAAAAAGGGATACAAGGATGGTTAAGGAATCGCGAATTTATTTAAATGATTTATTTATGATTGAGGAGGTAATTTAATAAATAAGAGAAGGACAAAGAGACAATTTAAATTAATTTAATTTGCCCCCCCCCCTTTTTACAAAGCCACGCGGCAATGCCAACACAGCCCATGAATGGGCTGTGTCGGCATTGCTGCATGGCTTTGTAAAAGGGGGGGGGGGTGCTATGAACTGCAGGGTGATAGAAATTAAATTACTTTTATTTTTAAGTACTGTTATGGGGAACTGTTGGCACTTATCTGAAGTTCAGGACCAGTGAGGGGAGAAAGGTGTTAATGTAGCATGGACTGGTGGGAATTACGAGGGCGGGAAGAGAAAGAAAATAGAGCGTTCAGTTTTGAAGAGTTGTGTGAGGAAGGGCTAGGGTGGTGGGTGGTGAGAGAGTCAAAGAGGAGGCTACTAATTGCTAATTTTGTTCCCACCCACCCCACCCCTCTTTTTGTTGGGAATTCTGTTTGGCCTTGGAATTTGTTTGATGGGGATGATGTTATTACTTTTGTGTGTGGTGTTTTATATTTGTATTGGGGGTTGGGGTTGTTTGAAATGGGGTGGGGTTGGGGGGGGGGTCACAGCTGCAGAAAGACAATAAATATTGGTAAATGGCCTGCAATTGTAATTAAATTATTATTTTATTTGGGATAGGAGATCCTGGTGTGCGAGACGCCAAAAACTGAGGTGAAGACTTGTCGATACTGCAGGTGTCACTGGAAATACATTTGAGATGAATATTTAAATACATTTAAAGTGAAATTGGGCGCTAGTTTGGCATCAACTAGCAACTTAGGGCCCCTTTTACTAAGCCGTGAAATTACACACCCAACACTCACCAAAACTGACTTACCGCCCAACTACTGCGTGCTTTTTGCGGTAATTTCATTTTTGGTGCGTGTCCGCTACGTGTGTCTGAAAAATAATTTTTATTTTTGGACATGCACCGTGTTATCTGATGCACGTATGTCCTTACCACGCAGATTCCTTACCGCTAGGCCTATGGCTGGCGGTAAGGTCAGATACCCAAAATGGACATGCGGCAAAATAGTTTTTGCACGTCCATTTTCTGAAAAAAAATTTTAAAAGGCATTTTTGGTATGTGCGTTGAAAAATATTTCTGCACATGCCCAAAACCCGCGCCTATACTATTGCAAGCCACTTTTTACCATGGCCTAGTAAAAGGACCTCTTAGATGGTTAATGGAAATGAAAGGTCGCTTGATATTTAGTTGTTTGTTATGAATTCTTATTGATTGTAATGAAATAAAGCTGCAACCAAGTTTTCATCCATTTTAAATTTGATATTGTTTGATTTAATTTGTGAGTGAGTATGTAAGTGGATGTGAGTGACAATGTTATGGACTAAATTCTGTGTATGGCCCTGAAAAAAATGAGGCTGAGAGGAGATGTGAGGCCAGGGACAGGATCCTCACGCCCAGGTCGATCTTTGGTCACAATCTGCCCATCATAGTGGAACCTGGAAAACAACAACAAACTACCTGCAAACCAGGGGCGTAGCCAGACACCCAATTTTGGGTGGGCCTGGGCTCAAGATGGGTGGGCAGAAGAACTCCACCTTGTCCCACAAGTGATTTGGTCTCTCCCTCTCTCACCTGCATGCCATATGGTTCTCAAACATACCCCCCTCTCCTGTATACTTTTTAAATAGCAGATTTTCACAAAAGTCTGGCTGTGAATACGCACTGCTCATGTTGGCCCAATAGCCTTCCATCTGATGCAACTTCCTGTTTCCACATAGGAAGGAATACATCAGAGGAAAGGCTGTGGGGCTAGTGCGAGCACTACGTCTCAGTTGCTGCTCGCTGCAGGTGAAGATCTGCTATTTAAAAAGTAAGCAGGAGGGACAGTTGTTGGGAGTTTTTGGCTGGTGGGGCTTGGGGATCCCTGCCAGCCACATCATAAGTGTGCTGCTACTAGGTGGGCCTGAGCCCAAAGTGGGTGGGCCTGGGCCCACCCGGGCCCACCCTTGGCTACGCCACTGCTGCAAACATAAAGACAAAAGTACTTTTTGTGCAGTAACGACATCCAGAACATTATCAGAATCATCCCAAACTTGAAAACAGGTAAATGAAAACCAGACTAACTAGTCTATACAAATGTTTTATTGTTCTTGCTTGTATTAAATGAACAGGTGAGCTATCATTTCATGCATACATATCAGATGGTGTGGTAAGTTACATTTTCTCCATTTCAAATTACTTCTTTTTTAAGGTAAGAATGATTATTTTAATATTTCTAGCCATTGCCTCCCCAGACTCAGTTCTCTTTGAAAATACCATCATCTGAAGGTAGGGATGAGCTACTCCTAGACGTTCCTGAGAATGATCCCTAATGCCTTGGCTTCAGATCTTCTTCGGGTTACAGATTCCTCTCTGGATGAGCTCCAATGAGGAGGAAAGGTCTGTGGAGACATAACATACTGAACAGCAGGAGTCACATGACAAGACTACATTATTTTAACCAAATCAGAGGTTTCTCCAAGTGTATAGGGAAAAGTCTGGCTTCATTATACCCTGTTATCTCATGCACACTTAGCCACAGTAAATGTTTAGTACCAAATCCTATGTCTCATATATCTACCATTACTGGGTTGTGTGGCCATGGCAACCTTCACATCCCCATTTAATGACTTGGTACTTTATTCTACTTCCAGATGTATCCAACTCTCCCAAGAGGGATTTGTTTCCAAGGCTGGGGGAATGATACCAGTTTGAATCTTGGTTTGGGTTGATGAATCTACTTGCATTTCATAGAACAAGGAAACACTTATGCTCAAGGAAAAAGTAGCTCTCCATCCAACTCCCTTTACTACTCAGATGTAATCATCTATCTGTGCCCATTACATGGTTTGGTAGCAGGCATGAAATACCTTTCCTCAATACTCTCTACTAACTTCTATTTATCTGATATCGCTTGTGCTCCTACTTATAGAGTATCTACCACAAGAGAATTTACAAGCCCTCTAAGTGATGGTTTCTCGTTTGCCATATCACTATAAAACTCTGTATAGGTACAAGTACCAGAGCCAGTCACAAGGTTATCTTCTGAGTAGGTGCCTCCATAAGGTTCCCTGTACACCACTACTGTCTACATGCCGGTTCTCTTCATTCCTTTGCTATTCACTAACCTTGCCAACAGGAACAAAATCTTTTTTTCACTGGCTTGATGCAGGTGAAGGAGCAGAGCCCCTTACTTGCTTTCTGCACCGGGTAGAAACTGTCCTGGTCTGCTGGTCAGTTTTCTCCTGGGCTTCTTACAAGTTTTTTCCTCCACCTTCCATCACATTTGTTTCTTTAGTTCATGGGAAATGCAGTGCCATGCTGGGGTAATTTTGGACTACCAGGTGACATGTACCATATTTGGTGGACCTTCCCTTTTGTCCAACTGGATTGGCAATCTGTTCATTCTTTGATGCAACAGATTTTAGGGGGTTCATCCTCTGAAGGTGGAACATTGTTTGCTACATCATAGGCCCGTTGGAATATCACCTTAACAGCATAGTTTGGCTATTCATCTGTTTACAGCAGCTCATCTGGCATTAGCTGTGACATGGAAGAGTCCTTGAATCCCAGATCACTCTATTTATGTAGATGCATTATTTTTGCTTGATATCTGAGCTAACGGCAACGAGAAATGGCCAAATTACTAAGTTTCGTGAAGTCTGGGACTGTTATCGCACATGGAAATCCACTCCACAAACCTGAGAGTGACAGACACTCCAAATTTACTTTTTTCTCTCTGAAGCTGTACTGGAAGTTTATGGTTGTGCATGTAAACCCCCTCTGGATGTGTTCTGGGAGTGTGGTGGGGTGAGGATTTGTACCTCTAAATGAGAGGTTGCGTCGTTAAAAGGAAAAGAAGATTGGAAGATCTGGTATAGTGGAATGGACATTTGATTATTGCAATATTATGGACTAAGGATTATTTCATCAGAAAAACTCACGGTTATTAGAGTGAACTAACAGGACTTTGAAGGACACAGTAGCTGTCAATACAGAGATGTGGTTCTCTTTGGGGATGGATGGTTGAGTAATTTGATTCATTTAGTGGCTTATTAGGAAATAGGTTGGATCACCATCAAAGCCACGCAAAGCCACACAGAAGTATGTAAAATGGATATTGAATTGTTACTCAATTGATCCAGGAATCTTTGTAGATGTGTATATGAGACCTATTGTATAAGGTCATGCAGTAATAATTTTTATAAGTTTATAATAAAATTTTTTTAAAAATCTGTTCTTAGTAAGTAATTGATATCACTTTTCTTGACATATCATTCTAGCTGCAATGTTTTGTAGAGTCTGTAATTGTTACATCGATCTATGAGTAGAGTCTGTAATTGTCACATCGATCTATGAGAACAACCCACATCAACGGGCACTTTTACAAAGGGCTTGCCATGCGCCAATTCAGGAATACCACCGGGTTACTGCAGGACCCTGGTGGTAGTTCATACCCCCAGCATGCATCATTTCCAGCACTACAAAAATATTTTGTACTTTTGTTGCACTGGGGCTTCCCCAGTGGTAATCAGGCAGTGCCGTGCACTGTCTGGTTACCACCAGGTTAGCACAGGAGTCCTTACCGTCATCTAAATAGGTGGTAGTAAGGGCTCCCCCTGCAAATGACTGTGTGCCTATCCCTGTGATTAGCACAGGGCCATTTCTCTTTGTTTAAAAAAGTAGCCTTTTGCCCACTGTAGTAAAAAGGGGCCTCGGTGCGTGTCAAAAAAACACACGCTGACGCTACCGCAGGCCCCCTTTTACTGCAGCTTGGCAAAAGAGACCCAAAGTGCATTACAATAATCTAATTGACTGAGCACTAGAGATTGGACTGGCAGAGAAAAATGATCCAAACTGAAGTAATTTCTAACTTTATTTTAGCCTCCAAAAGATTTTTTTTTCTCAAGTGGTTGTCAAAAGTTAGCAATAGAATCCAAAATTATTCCAAGTACTTTGAAAGTAGGTTCATTAGATAATCAAATATTACTGAATGACAGGCAATATTAAGTAAAAGTGGAGAAAGACTTCCTAGCCATAATGAAGGAGATTCTATATATAGTGCAAGGAAAATCCACAAGGAAATCATTTTTGCGTAAGCATATTTAGGCGCGGTATATAGAATATACTTAGTTGATTTCCCAGGGCATAAAACTAAGGGGTATGTTTACTAAGGTGCATTAGCATTTTTAATGCGCCTGTAAATTTAAGGAGCGTTAAACGCTAATGCACATTTACATTTCTATGGGCGCATTAGTGTTTAACACATTTATGTGTGTTAAAAACGCTAATGCGCCTCTAGCGCCGCTTAGTAAACATAGGTGCAAGTGCATCCATTTACACCAACTGAAATGTAGTGTAAATCCCTATACGTAGATTTATGCAAACTGGGCCATATTCTATAACAACGCATAAATCACATAAAATGGCGCCCACAAAACACCCATTTCCCTGCCTAAACCCCTTTTTGGATGTGTGCATTAAAATTTAGGCGCAGTGAGTTACAGCATATGCTTAGAGAGTTATGCACGTAAATTCTAATTATTGCCAATTAGTGCTCATTATTGCTTAATTGCTGTTAACAACGCTGATTGGCTTGTTAAGCCAATTAAGTTACGCACATTGTTATGGAATACTCTTTGATTTAGGCACAGAAGGCTAGGCGCATATATAGAATCGGCAGAATATGTTTGACTAATCAGCATGTAGTCCAAGCGCTAATCGAATTGAAAAACAGGAATTAATGGAGTAATGTCATCAGCTTAAGGGTAAAAGCTGACTTCCAGAGGAGACAGCCCAGACGCCGGATCATCTTCGTAAATGTTTAAGATATGAGTTTCAGTAGGGTTGGGGGGGAGAGGAGTGATCTTGCCTAAAATAGTTAAAATTTGAAAGGGAACTAGGGTAGTGGGGAGGAGGGTGTGGGAGTTTTCTCACAAAACAATAGAAATCAAACAAAATAAAACATGGAAAAGAAAATAAGATGATACCTTTTTTATTGGACATAACTTAATACATTTCTTGATTAGCTTTCGAAGGTTGCCCTTCTTCGTCAGATCGGAAATAAGCAAATGTGCTAGCTGACAGTGTATATAAGTGAAAACATTCAAGCATTACTATGATAGTCTGACAGGGTGGGAGGATGGGGGTGGGTCAGAGGTATGCATGGGGACATCAAAGCATATCATTGATATTCTAACAGGATGGGTGTGGGTAGGTGAGGGGAGGGTGATCAACAGAGACATACAGTTTTATGGTTTATAATGGGCTAGGAACCCCAGGTCCTTGTTAAGTCCTTTCTGTTGGGTCCTTTTCCATGTTTTATTTTGTTTGATTTCTATTGATAACCTTAAGAGTGGACTAACACGGCTACCACACTCCTCTACTCACAAAACAAAAAATGGGATCATAAATTATCCAGCTCTTTGCTGTATGCTGTTTTTGCTTATTATTATGTAATCGCTCAATGTTTTTGTTTGATCTTGTTGTTTAGTTGTTCAATGTTGATTTGTTTTTTGATCCTTAATAAAAACCCGTTAAACCTAAAACAGTATTGGTGATAGGGTGACCCCTGTTGAACACCATTAGTGGGTTTCCAGAGTTCAAAGCTGAAGGAAGTGAAACTAGGAAATCAAGTACGCTAGCGTTTAACTATAGAAAAGGTGATTACGACAAAATGAGAAAAATGGTGAAAAAAAGACTGAAAGGAGCAGCTCGCAGAGTAAAAAACTTGCATCAGGCGTGGATGCTGTTTAAAAACACCATCCTGGAGGTTCAGGACAAATATATTCCACGTATTAGAAAAAAGGGAAAAAAGACTAAACGTCAGCCGGCGTGGCTAAACAGTAAGATAAAGGAAATCATTAGAGCCAAAAAACAATCCTTCAGAAAGTGGAGAAGAGAACCAACTGAAAGTAACAGGATAGATCATAAGGAATGCCAAGCCAAATGCAAAGCGGAGATAAGGAGGGCAAAAAAGGACTTTGAGAAGAAATTAGCGTTGGAAGCAAAAATACATAGTAAAAACTTTTTTAGATACATTAAAAGCAGGAAACCGGCCAAAGAGTCGGTTGGGCCGCTGGACGAAAATGGTGTTAAAGGGGCGATCAAGGAGGACAAAGCCGTAGCGGAGAAATTAAATGAATTCTTTGCTTCGGTCTTCACCGAGGAGGATTTGGGGGGGACACCGGTGCCGGAAAGAATATTTGAAGCGGGGGAGTCGGAGAAACTAAACAAATTCTCTGTAACCTTGGAGGATGTAATGGGTCAGTTCAGCAAGCTGAAGAGTAGTAAATCACCGGGACCTGATGGTATTCATCCCAGAGTATTAATAGAACTAAAAAATGAACTTGCGGAGCTACTGTTAGAAATATGCAATCTGTCCCTAAAATCGAGTGTAATACCGGAAGACTGGAGGGTAGCCAATGTTACTCCGATTTTTAAGAAAGGTTCCAGAGGAGATCCGGGAAATTATAGACCGGTGAGTCTGACGTCGGTGCCGGGCAAGATGGTGGAGGCTATTATTAAGAATAAAATTGCAGAGCATATACAAAAACATGGACTGATGAGACAAAGTCAGCACGGATTTAGTGAAGGGAAGTCTTGCCTCACCAATCTAATGCATTTTTTTGAGGGGGTAAGCAAACATGTGGACAATGGGGAGCCGGTTGATATTGTATATCTGGATTTTCAGAAGGCGTTTGACAAAGTGCCGCACGAAAGACTCCTGAAGAAATTGCAGAGTCATGGAATCGGAGGTAGGGTATTATTATGGATTAAGAACTGGTTGAAAGATAGGAAGCAGAGAGTAGGATTGCGTGGCCAGTATTCTCAGTGGAGGAGGGTAGTTAGTGGGGTCCCGCAGGGGTCTGTGCTGGGTCCGTTGCTTTTTAATGTATTTATAAATGACCTAGAGATGGGAATAACTAGTGAGGTAATTAAATTCGCCGATGACACAAAATTATTCAGGGTCGTCAAGTCGCAGGAGGAATGTGAACGATTACAGGAGGACCTTGCGAGACTGGGAGAATGGGCGTGCAAGTGGCAGATGAAGTTCAATGTTGACAAGTGCAAAGTGATGCATGTGGGTAAGAGGAACCCGAATTATAGCTACGTCTTGCAAGGTTCCGCGTTAGGAGTTACGGATCAAGAAAGGGATCTGGGTGTCGTCGTCGATGATACGCTGAAACCTTCTGCTCAGTGTGCTGCTGCGGCTAGGAAAGCGAATAGAATGTTGGGTGTTATTAGGAAGGGTATGGAGTCCAGGTGTGCGGATGTTATAATGCCGTTGTATCGCTCCATGGTGCGACCGCACCTGGAGTATTGTGTTCAGTACTGGTCTCCGTATCTCAAAAAAGATATAGTAGAATTGGAAAAGGTACAGCGAAGGGCGACGAAAATGATAGTGGGGATGGGACGACTTTCCTATGAAGAGAGGCTGAGAAGGCTAGGGCTTTTCAGCTTGGAGAAGAGACGGCTGAGGGGAGATATGATAGAAGTGTATAAATAATGAGTGGAATGGATCGGGTGGATGTGAAGCGACTGTTCACGCTATCCAAAAATACTAGGACTAGAGGGCATGAGTTGAAGCTACAGTGTGGTAAATTTAAAACGAATCGGAGAAAATTTTTCTTCACCCAACGTGTAATTAGACTCTGGAATTCATTGCCGGAGAACGTGGTACGGGCGGTTAGCTTGACGGAGTTTAAAAAGGGGTTAGATAGATTCCTAAAGGACAAGTCCATAGACCGCTATTAAATGGACTGGAAAAATTCCTCATTTTTAGGTATAACTTGTCTGGAATGTTTTTACGTTTGGGGAGCGTGCCAGGTGCCCTTGACCTGGATTGGCCACTGTCGGTGACAGGATGCTGGGCTAGATGGACCTTTGGTCTTTCCCAGTATGGCACTACTTATGTACTTATGTACTTATTAGTTTGAATTAAGCACAAGGTCTGCTCCAGACCGGTGGTAGTGCATTTGAAACATTATTGTCCAGTCCCAAATTATGCAACTCTCTTCTCAGTGGATTCCATTTCTTGTCTGTGTGAGCGCTTAGGTTTCTTTCTTATCTTTCTGATTTGTAGGCCTGATGACAAGGCCTGCAACTGTCGGCCTCCCTGGTATTAGGCAGGATGCAAAGCAAAGCCAACACCCTCCTTCACTCATGCTGCCTTGTGCTCTCTTTTATGTGAGCAATGTGCACATACCATCTGGTGTGTAGTTCCATAGTTCTGGGCTTTGTATTTGCTGATTAAGGGTAGTCACTGCTGACATTTTGGTAATCACATTATGCTCTTTTTCATCGGAGTTCCATGTGCTTTCCTATTCATATTGGTCTCAGCATGGGGGTGACAACCTTTTTATGTGCTTATAGCGCTGTTTTCACAATTTTCTTTCCACTTGTGGCAATTCTGGAAACCTTAAAACGTCACATTTTACTATCAAATCACTCAAAGCAAAGTCTCTAATACCCTCCCCTCCAGGTCTGCCTTATATATTAACAATAGAGAGTGTAAAATAAATCACATACCATTTGGGTGCCATTTCTGAATAAATCCTGTCTCAGACCAATCCTAAATATAAATGGATAAGTGGAACTATGGGGAAGAGGACATCAGGTACTGGAGGACTGAGTGGAGGAGAAGAAAGAAGGAACCGAGACAGGGAATGGAGGGAGGGAACTAGGGGGAAGGCAGAGAACAGAGAATGAGGATATAATTTGATATCCCAGGGGCCATCTTTTAAAATATTTCCCAGCTGATATTTTTTCCTACATTGTTTATTTATTTATTTGTTACATTTATATCCCACATTGTCCCACCTATTTGTAGGCTCAATGTGGCTTACATAGTACCAGAGAGGCATTACAGACTCCGGTGTAAACAAATACAAAGTGATGTTGTGGTGAGATAAAGTTCATGTGGCACAGCCACACTAGGGAATTGTACAACGGAAGAGTTGTGTTATGTCCATTACGTTCTTTAGTTTTGTTGTGTTGCAGAGATCAGGCATTTATGTTGGATCGGTAGGTTCTCCATTCCTCTATTTCCAAAACTCTCTCTACTTCCAAGAACTGAGCGTTGGCAACAACCTAATTACGCAATCAGTTCAGGGCTTGTTGAGAGGCCTTGTAGTGCCCCTACCTTATGCAGGTTTCCTAGGTAACAGAAGCCTGTATGGAAAGATGGAGAAGGGTCTCAACAGGGCTGTCATCCTTGGACCAACTAGTAGTCCCCATGCTGTTTTCTAATTATACTGCTACTGGTGCTCAAATCTCCAGGGCAAGATAACTTTGAAGTCCCCGATCCCTTGCTGTTTAATAGACATCTCCTTCCAGGTGCCCCCTCCACACAAGGTGTCAGTAGGACCAAGGCCAGCATTGTCTCCTGTCCCCAGTCGTCTAACTGTTCGCTGTTAAAGTGGGGCCCTAAGAGCCTTCTGGCTCCAGGGTCCCAAGACAGGTTAAAACAGTACTACCAAAAATAGTCCCAAATTCCTTGGGCACTCTTATTCTTTCAAGGCAGTCTCTGCTTCTGAATTCAATGTGCTATCTAAACCAGCACTGCAGCTGCCCCCGCATACATGTATTTGTATTTTTCTGATTCATTGTCTATGATAATTAACAGGTTTAAGCCACAGCTCTGTCAATTGCTTTTTTTTTTTTTAATCAGTTTTTACCTTTTTTTTTTTTTTTGTTCTCTGTGCCTTTTATTTTTCTGCTAAAACGTTGAGACTGTGATGAAAATGCCATTATGTTAACATTTTAATAGTAGTACAACGCCTCTGCAATTTATATTTTATTCTAACACACATCCTTCCTGTCCACCAGGAAGGATTTTGTTTGCTTTTCTTCCCTTTAACATGTATTTGCTGTGTTCCAAATGTAGAGGTCACAGCAACGGAAGAAAAAAAAAAAAAACTAGATCCAGGACAGAATTTTGAGTTAAAAGGAATTAAACACCAGATGGTACCTGCAACCTAATGAAAGCTTTGGCTGCCAAAAGCTTAACAGTTTGAACTGATTGTCAGGTTAGCACGAAGTAGGACCATGCAGAACTATTTAAGAGAAAGGAACAACAATAGCCTACTATTGATGTGTCCCAGCTAATATGAGAACTGAACAGCTGTTAACACATAACTAGAAATTGGTGGAAATGTTAATGGATATTCTCTCACTGTCTATTATTGCAACATTCAGAAAATAATGCGCGTCAGTAGACAGGCGTTAATGAACGATAAGAGTCCTCACTGAAAAAAATACCTGCGTTGTAGATTGAATTTGTGGAAATTAAAGATACCATCTCAATATATGTGAATGATTTAACAAATTTCATCGAAAGAGAAATTCAAGAACAAGGGATTATGAGAAAAGTAGAACTAGAAGGAGGGAGATTAGGAGGGAATGCAAGGAAACAGCCAGTGGTGTTCCGTGCTTGGCTGACACCCGGGGTGGATCGCCGCTGCACGCACCCCCCCCCCGGGGTGCAGTGCAACACGGCACCCCCCCAGTGTGGAACGGCACCCCCCCTGGTGTCGGCACCCCCCCTGGTGTGGACCCTACCCCCCCCCCCGGCGCAGCGCCTCTCACTCCCCCCGACAGTCCCCACCTGCCTACCAGCTGAGCTCCAGCCGGCACTTCCAATCTGCAGCGCTGCTTACTTTAAATGAAGAAAACCGTCTCGTCGTTGGCCCTTCACTACTGAGTCACGCCCTCTGATATAACTTCCTATTTCCTCGAGGGCAGGACTCAGTGAGTGAAGGGCCAACGACGAGACGGTTTTCTTCATTTAAAGTCAGCAGCGCTGCAGATTGGAGGTGCCGGCCGGAGCTCAGCTGGTAGGCAGGTGGGGACTGTCGGGGGGAGTGAGAGGTGCTGTGCCGGGGGGGGGGGGTGGATGGAGCACCCCCCCCCCCACCCGTTGACACCCGGGGCGGACCGCCCCCACCGCCCCGCCCTTGCTACGCCACTGGAAACAGCTATGTCTGACCTCATGTGCAACTTTCTTTAAATTAGTTACCTTATTTTCTAACTCCTCTTATTCTCTTACCCATCTATGGGGCATTTTTACTAAACCACATCAGCGCCTATGCAAGCCCAACACATAGCAATTCTGAGTTACCGCCCGGCTACCATATGGCCATGCAGTAATTTCATTTTTTACGCACGCCCGCTACGTGCACTGGAAAATATTTTTATTTTCTGGCGCATGAGCGGTAATCAGCATTTTACACATGTAGACCATTACCGCCCGGTTACCGCTCGAGACCTTACTGCTAGGTCAATGGCTGGCAGCAAGGTCTCAGACTCAAAATGGATGCGCAGCAATTTTTCATTTTGCCGCACGTCCATTTTCGGCAAAAAGTTTTAAAAAGGCATTTTTTTACAGTTGCGCTGAAAAATGATTCTGCGCAAGCCCAAAACATGGGTCTACACTACCACAGGCCATTTTTCAGTGTGCCTTAGTAAAAGGGCCCCTATATGTTCCATCTTTGCTTACACCCTACGCTGTCTATTAAAATGGCCTATTATGTATTGTGTTGGCATTGTAAGTGGTATACTACGCCACACTTTGTATTGTTATTTGAATATTTTTACTGCTGTAATTGTCTATTGCTTATGTTTGATTTATACTTACTGTGCACCACCTTCAGTGAATTCTTTAAAAAAGACAGTAAATAAATCCTAATAAATAAATATTTACTGAACGGATAGTGAATGACTGGAATAGGCTAGTAACAACCCATGGTAATCATAGTTAAACAAATTTAGGACAAAGACGAAGTCAGCAGCACATGCAAAGAAGGAAGTTGCTGGAGACCAAGTAGTATCTCTGGCAACATGCAACACAAGAGGCAGAGGTATCTAAGTAGGTATCCTTATCTTCTAGAAAATACTATAGGGTTGAGTGCCAGCTCCCTTCCCGGACATCTTGGTGTTCCACATGATGAACAGAATCTCTCCTCCCCTACTTTGCATCTTCAATCTGGTGTTCCCTAGAGTTCCATCCTTACACCCACCCTCTTCAATATATTTCTTATCCCCTTTCTCACTATCATTCAAGATCACAGCTGCACCCATTTTTGCTATGCTGACGCCATTCAGATGTTCCACTGCATCTCCGACCCCATTGCCCCGCTGATGTTACTAAACAAATGTCTTCATGTATCCCTTAACACCTCCAAATGCAATTCCATAATCTTCCTGAATCCTTGCACCTCATTACCTCCATATCCTTCACTTGACAATAAATCCCTTCTTGTCCAAGACACAATGAAAATCCAGGGTATATTCTTTGACACCAAGCTTACCTTCAAACTACAAATCAACTCAGTTGTTCATTGGGTATTCTTTACCGTTCACCACATTCGTTCTGTCTGTCCATTTCGTACAGCCTCTCTGCTGCACTCTCATTCTAGCACTTGTCATATCCCACTTCGACTATTGCAATATGCTTTATGCAGCTCGCCCTCTCTATTCCCTTACAACTTATCCAATCCACCACCGTTATACTTTTCCATAAATCCCATCGCTTTGACCATATCACCCCACTATTGTGCTCCGAACACTAGCTCCAAATATCTGCTCGCATCAAATTCAAATTTCTTCTATTAGTCTATAAGGGTGGCCTACCTACTCCTCATCTCTTACATTCCCTCTCGCCAACTGAGCTCCTCTGACAATAACCTACTAGTTCTACTGTCTCCCTCTGCCTTGCACCTCACCATCTCACGTGAAACAGCATTCAGCTACCTAGGTCCTCAGCTCTGGAACTCACTCCCACTGCACATCAAAACATCAAACATCCCTTCACACATTTAAGAAGCTACTTAAAACCCACCTCAAAGAGACCTTAGGCCCTCCTGCTGACTGATCTACCCTGCTCAACTCTGTTCTTTTCTCTCTCCCCACCCCACCCCCGCCCCGCTCTCTGCTGTACTCCATTTATCTTCTCTTCTGTCTTAAAAAAATTTGTTTTATGTTGTAAACCACATAGATATCTTATTGACCCACTGCAGTATATCAAGAACAATAAATAAGTTAATACATCAGATATTCAGGATTCTGCTCACTATCAACTATTTTTAAATGGTTTTATGTTGGTGAAGGGTGCGGAAAGTAAACATCTATTTATTTTAAACTTCTACAGTACTCTTTATTGCTATTAGTATTTGGGACATCCTACAGCATAATTTAGGAACACATTTACATGTAACAGTCAGTAAAATTTGGTATACATGTTCCTCATCAAAATACATTCACATTTAACAGTTCTTAAAAGTGACTGTAGGCATTCCAATGACTAAACCCTCTGTGAACATTAAAAAACAAAAGCCTCTACCCCAACTGGGTTTCCCATCACTTCTCACCCCCAAATAAACGTAAGAATTCCAGACCCATCACTGAACTTTTTTGTTGTAAACCATGCAGACACATTATTATTGAGTGGTACATTAAATCAATAAATCCAATCCGATTTAATCCATAGACTCAGGTCGAAAGGGGCATGAACAATCCCCAGTTGCTTCTGTCCCACCAGGACCATATTACAAAATGGCAT
This sequence comes from Microcaecilia unicolor, assembly GCF_901765095.1. Lineage (NCBI taxonomy): Eukaryota > Metazoa > Chordata > Amphibia > Gymnophiona > Siphonopidae > Microcaecilia > Microcaecilia unicolor. Next base: position 185,502,137 of record NC_044040.1, on the reverse strand, counting down.
CCAATGATGAGGTGGTTTCACTCAATAGTACTTGGGGCCTGCCTCCCTGTCTCCTCTCTGAAAAATATAGTTTAGTTCTTCCTACATAACTTAGAAGGAAACATATGAGCATAAACTCTGAAAAAAATCTGTGTTCTTTTTTTTTTTTTTTTCTTCCTCTTGGAGATCACATCTCTATTACTCATTTTTTTCATCACTACAAATTCATCACTCTTCCTGAATCCTCTTTTCTGTTTGTCCATCGAGCTGTTTTTTCTCGTGATTTTTTCTGTTTTCCTCTCTTCTGACATTTGCCTCTCAAGCTTCCTCTTCCAAATGCTTCAGTACCTCCTGAATATTTTCTCACTCCATCTTTCCCTTAAGTGCTCTCTCCCACATTTTGCCATGCTGTCAAGCTTTCTTTCCTTCTGCTGCCTCTCTCTATCTTACTTACTCTGTTGCTGTCATCTCCCTTTCTCCTGCTATCAATCTTTTCCTCCCTCCCTTTCACCTGCTATCTGCCAGTCATTCTCTCCCTCCCTTTTCTGTGCAGCACTGTGGTTCTCCTGATTCATTGACACTGGGCTTGCAGAGGATAAAAATCATTAGAGGTGTTGCTTCCGCTGGGATTCTGTTTTCTTGAACCACATAGACTGGATATCAAGAAGAATCTTAGACGTATTCTGTTGAAAAGATTAGCAACTCTTGGCATGCATGCCACCTTCCTCCAGGCACTGCAATGATTCAGAAAACGCTGGGGTTGGCTGTGGTAATCTTGTGAGCTCATGATTAGCATGGCCAGCCTCTGAATTGTGAGAATTCTTGTGAACCTGGCAATGGAGAAGTATCATGCTGACAGGCATTCAAACATCAAATGTCTTCAGATTTTCCAGTAGCAACAAGATTTTGGTTGGAGGGAATATCCCATGCAGGTAGATTATATAAAAGAAATATGGCAATAGTTTTAAAGACATAGTGCAAGCCTGTGCAATCATTAACAGAAAATGCAATGTAGAAAGGCAGCCATGCTGAGCTTTAAAAAACAATCAGGTCAATACTCAGGCAGTGGTGGTCTGCTTGTATTTGAATGCTAACTGCCGCTGGCTAAGTTAGACCTAGATAATCAGTGTCAGACCATGTCTGAGCATTGGCATTGAGTATCTGGGCATATCCTGGCATGCATTGGCCGCCAGCAATTATCCAGGTCCTGTCTGAATGTTGGTCAGGATTAGGGAAGAGCACCCAGAAAAATTTCATTTTGGTGTTTGTTTGCTTTTTATTTTTCAAATGAATGGGATTTGTGTTGCAAACCATACGAAGAGAGACTTGCCAACCTCAACATGTATACCTTGGAGAAAGGGAGAAACAGGGGTGATATGATACAGATGTTCAAATATTTGATAGGTATTAATCCGCAAACGAACCTGTTTAGAAGGAATGAATCTATGGAATCTTAGCGGAGATTGGGTGGTGACGCAAGTAATTGGAGAGTAAACCCAATGCTGGGCAGACTTCTACGGTCTAAGCCCTGATCGTGGCTGAATAGAAATGGATGGGCTGGAGTGTAAATTTTAAGGGGATGTGACGTTAGCTTCAGAACTTTTAGTACAAGAACAGTGCTGGGCAGACTTTTATGGTCTGTGCCCTGAGAAAGGCAAGGACAAATCAAACCCGGGTATACATATAAAGTATCACATACCATGTAAAATTAGTTTATCTTGCTGGGCAGACTGGATGGACCGTTCAGGTCTTTATCTACCGTCATTTACTATGTTAGTATGTAAATGTGCACACAGGGGTAAATTCAAGAAAGGTCACCTAAACATTTGGGCGCTAACCCCCACATTGTAAATAGTGCAACCAGAGTTGTGCGCGCAAATCAGGTCATATTCTGATTAGTGCATGCAACTTATTTTAACAAGCGAATCAGCACCAATAATTGCCACTTCACATGCAATTATTGACACTAATTGGCATTAATTAGAATTTACATGCAGAACTTGCTAAGCATATTCTGTAAAGTTCTGCGTGTAAATTCTGACACAGAACTGAAAAGGGGCGTGGCCATGGGCAGGTCATGGACGTTTCTAAAATCTTTGAACAGTGATACAGAATACACTCGCTCCGCGCCTAACTTAGTCGCCAGCATTTATACCAAGTTTTTCTTGGCGTAAATACCTGCAACTAAATTTAGTTGTGTGGATGGGCATTAGATGTATTCTATAAACCACGTCTAACTTTAGGCATAGTTTATAGAATACGCCTAGGTGTATTTTTTCAGCACAGATTTTTATGGTGTCAATTCTATAACGGAGGAGATGATCCACCGAGGTGGATGAACACTAACTCCCACGAGAAAATAACAGTTAAAAGGAAGTGGGAAGTGGACCAATGACTCCAGGGAGACGGGATACTGATGTATAAAGTATCACTTTATTCACCGATTTGACACAGTACCGTGTTTCAGCCACAGGCCTGCCTCAGGAGTCTTAAATGATTCTGGTACTAGGAATCATCTGAAAGTTAGGTGGTCTTGAAAAAGACCTTTGAATGATTGAAACAGATACTTTAAAGTCTCTGTGTAGTCTGTCAAAAGTAAAACGACTACACAGAGACTTTAAAGTATCTGTTTCAATCATTCAAAGGTCTTTTTCAAGACCACCTAACTTTCAGACGATTCCTAGTACCAGAATCATTTAAAACTCCTGAGGCAGGCCTGTGGCCGAAACGCAGTACTGTGTCGAGTCTGTGAATAAAGTGATACTTTATACATCAGTATCCCGTCTCCCTGGAGTCATTGGTCCACTTCCCATTTCCTTTTAACTGTCAATTCTATAACAACAGGTCTGCACAGATTTTTTTGTATACTTTGTAAGCGATCCAGCATCTCTCCCGGTCTCTCAACCCCCCGCTCCCCCCCCCCCCCACCATGTACTTTTTAAAAAATTCACTTCCAGAGGTCATGGTTAGCAAGCAGTGACTCATGCATGGTACTCACATCAGCCTAAAGCCTTCCTTCTTATGCGGTTCTGCTTATGCGGAAGCAAGAAGTTGCATCAGAGGAAAGGCTCTTGCGCCAATGCAAATACCATGTGTGAGTCACTGCTCGCTGTAGGTGACCCTTTGGAAATGAAGAGAAGTTTTTAAAAGGTACACCAAGTGGAGAGGTATGAGAGACTGGGAGAAATGTTGGATCGCCAGCAAGGAAGGGGAGGGAGAAATACCGGACTGCAGGAGGGGCTGGAGTGGGGGCAGAGAGAAAAGTTTGTGCCTACTTACCGACTGTGAGCTCAGGCTCACCTTGAAATTGGCCATCTGGTTATAAGTTATAAGTCTGCAACAGAGGAAAACTATAGCAACATGGCTACAAATGCATAAGTTGAACATGACACCTTAAAGAATTTTTAGTGCTGCTTGGATGCTTATTATTATTATTTTAGTAATAATTGCCTTTCTGCATATTTGTATGGCAAAATATCTTCATGCTCCTAAAAAAAATAATCATTTCAAAGGACAAGACCAGCTGCAAAACCAAGTGACAGTTTTTATTCCTTCTGTTCATCCACTTTCTCTGACATTAACAAGAATACCACTCTTGCTGCTGCAATCCATTCTTCATAGCTCCCAAACTATCCCTTAATCCACCTCACGATGATAGAAAGTTTGTATTTCCTTGTAGATCAGTTGTACAGAGAGCAATACATGTGAAAAACTACTAATTTCTCTCATGGTATTAAGAATTTGAAAGATAACGGTATGTACGTTGCTTATAGAACATTGCAGAAAACTGGGAATCCATTTACCCTGTACTCTATGGCCCTCTACTGGCAGAGACAATGCATAACACACCTACAGCAAATGAAAGGTAATTCTGACCACATTCATGAGGTCTGGGATGATAAACATTATGCAGACCAATCCTGCTGATCCATGCTTTGCTTATCCAGATGTTTTTCCTTATTCAAAAGATTAAAAGCTACCAGTTTTACAGTACTAGTGTCTGATTAACCTGAATTCTAAATGCCAGTAGCAGAAACATTTACAAACTGATTTTGGATAAACTAAGTCTGACTATGAGTAAACAGTATGTACCATATGCAGGTTTGTCCAGTTAGCAAATCAGTGTCCTCCTGCACCTCTCTCCCATTCTGAGATTCTGCAGCTCAAATCCCAGACTGACTGGTTAGCCCCGAGTAAGCAATTCACCAGCAAGGAGCCATTTCTGGCAAGTTAACTCACTTTGAATATCAACCCGGTTAAAGCATTGTGTGTGTGTTTTTTTTTTCCTGTTTATGCACACTAACCCATTCTGTTGCTTATTTTTCCTAAATATTTTTCTAGGGGGAGTGTCATAGGCGGAGAATGGATGTGGAATGTATGCTAACCAGCTAGTGCGTTAAGATTATCGGAAGTACCTTTCTAAATAGGAAGCAGTATGTGCTCCTGCATTAACTTTTGTAGGTAGTGGCAACATTAGCGCATGATCTGCAAAAAAAAAAAAGAAGTAAAAATTATTTTTTAAAAGACCCCATAAAATCTAGGATAAGCACGTGAAAAAGTCCCACATTAGGAAACGCTACGCACAGATTTTACTGCCCTAGAGTAAAAGGTCCTCTCAGCTCCTTAGCACACCTTAAAAAATTGAGGTGGTCTTTTACGTAGGCGCTGGTGTTTATAGCGCATGTTAAAAATAGGTGTGCACTAAACACTAAAGACACCCATAGAAATACATTGGTGTTTTTAGCATTTAGCGCGTTCCTATTTTTAATGCACGCTAAAAACGCCAGCACGCCTACGAAAAAGACCCCATTAGTGCACGCTAAATTGATTTAAAGCACATTAACCTAGGAACTAGTACCCAAGTTGATTAACGTGCATTACAAAATTCTACCCTGCATTTAAAATTTTTATTACAATGAACTGAAAAATGGCAGAAATAAACCGGAATTTTTTTTTTACAGACCCCTCTCTATAATGCATGCGCATTGGACAATCAAATGAACGTGTACCGTTGTACATCCCAGACCTAAACACTCCCACAGAAATGTCTCTTTTTCATCTGGCTAAAAGTACACGTGTTTTGAAAGCCAGCGTGCCCTTCAAGATGGACAGAGTACCAGCCTATTTAACCAGGCAAATGGCTTTGACGTTAATTCAATGAAAAAGTAATTCCCATAGCTTGCTTTTCTTCCCCTTTAGGGTTTCACACCTAACCAGAATATATAAGTGTTCTAATATTCTGCTTTATCTTTTTGTGATATGTATTAATAGAGTCTGTATTAAATGAACACGGCAGCTATCATTTCATGCATTCATATCAGATAGTACAGTAAATTACATTTTTGTTCTTTTGCAAATTATTTCTTTACATTCTGCTCTAAAGAGAATTCAATATTGCTAAGCAATCCTGATAGGCTTAGTCACTGCTATGTAGCTGTTTTGCATAGTTTGAAAACCGAACATGCAAAATCAGTAAGACTGCCTGTTATGCACAAAGAAAACCATGTTAGGCTCCTTGTTCTAAAGAAGCAGTGTTCTCTGAACAGATTACATGCCAGTTGCCATCCCTCTCCCTAATGATCTAAAGCTATTAAATGTAACGATATAACCAAATAGTTCCTGGTCCTCAAGGGGAAACGGGTTCTTGTTATGTACTATATTCCCTCCACAGACTGAACACAGCCAATTAATCCAACCGATTGCAGCATGACATAACCTCCCCCAACCAGTGCGGCATGAATCCTTTCTAAGGCAGAAACCCCAGCACTGTGTGGAGGTTGTCTGCTCTGTAATTAGTGACCACGGCCCAAATAAAACATGTGATCCTCTATTTTGAAAACGCTTTCTGCAAAAAATCTTGCAAACGTGAAGGCTTCCAACTAGGAGCCATGAAAGAGTAATTTTAGCATATCGACCAGTCTCAGACTTGGCTGCACAGAGAGGTGTGAACTAAATCTAAATGAATAAAATATCTGCAGCTATGATACCATGTGTAGCGCTTGCTAGCCTTGGCTGTTATTCCTGCCTGGTAGCTGAGAACATGACAAATGTCCTGGGAACAGAAAGGACAGAAAGTAACTTCCATCTACCATTTATTAAATGACAAATTGTAAAATGCACCAGTTGCGACATGGGCACAGCAAGATAGAGTGGGACTCAATACAGGACATGCTTTGAATAATGGGACTGAACAGTTGTTCAAGCAGGGCTTTTTTTGAGGGGGTACTTGGGGTACCTTTTCCATTGTCTGCTAAAATAGACCCATGGTCCCCAAGTTTTAATGAAAGAGCTCAGGCTCTACACATCAATTCTGCCTTGTCATAGATTCTGTGACTGGTTGCAGGGGGCCTGGCTATTATGGGGTGGGTCCTTCAGTGATCACTCCACTCCTGAAGGGTGGCCAGGCATTTGAGTACCGGTACCTTTTTTGCTAGAAAAAAACGCACTGTATTCAAGAAAGTCTATTCTGAACTGCAGCTGACTGACACTGATCAGACCTCACTGAGGCCTAGCTGCAGCTTCCTGCACTATTGAGACTTCAGAGATTTCCCATAGCTTTACTCAAGCAGATTCAGAATTATAAATTCAAATCATCCAAATAGTAGGGATCCTTTTTAAGACATGGGAAAGTGTTTATTGATTTTGCTATATTTGTCAGTGTAGGTGCTGTATGTAATATGAGATGCCACCCACAAGTCCAGAAGTGTTATTATCAGGGCTTTTTTTGAGGGGGTACTGAGTACCGGCACCTTTTCCATTGTCTGCTAAAATTGACCCAGGGACCCCAAGTTTTAATGAAAGAGCTCAGGCCCTACACACCAATTCTGCCTTGTCATAGATTCTGTGACTGGTTGCAGGGGGCCTGGCTATTGTGGGGTGGGTCCCTCAGTGATCACCCCACCCCTGAAGGGTGGCCTAGCATTTGAGTAGCGGCACCTTTTTTGCTAGAGAAAACACACTGGTTATTATATAAGATAAGATCTTCTCCTCCATATTCACCCTTCCCAAGTTGGAACTATCCATTTTTACTGCTTTTACAAAGGCTACTGCCTCAGGTGACTCATAGATACAATACAATGGACCAACAATTGTGTGAGTAGAACTCAGAGCAGGGACAGGAAGGATAAAGGGGCTGGAACAAGGTTATAGACTGCTGGACAACCAGGGATAAAAAAAAAAAACGCTAACCATTGCCAGCTGAATATCAGGGGGGCATGTCTTTAATCCAGCTTCCTTACTTAAATCTATAGGGAGTAAATTCCAAAGCACTGGAGCTATTTAGCTATCAAGACACAGTGAAAATGACTTAGTCATGGCATCATAAAGTTGATGCAGTTGAAAGAGCACCTGGCATGCCAAATCTAATTACTGCAGGACCTCTCACACCCCTCAGGGGAAACATCTCCAGTAAAGACTGAAAATGTATCTTGCCTCTAAATGGCAGCCCATCCATATTAAATCACAGACAAAGCAAAACAGACTAGATTTTTAAGTTAGTTAAATTTCCAGAGTCTCCTTCTGAGCATGAGATGCATCATTTTGTGTGCTTGCAGTACTGCCAGCTCGAAACTACAAGAATCTTTCCCCATTTTAACAATAATTTCAAAGCCATTTACATGGGGAAAAGTATTTTCCCCCTTTTTTGTCCACATAAAGAAAGTAATTTTACAACCAAGCACCTAGGTTAAGGCAGCTGAAACATGCCTGTTTTAAGCCTATTTTATAAAGAAAAGAAGGTGCTTAAGGGGCTGACACTCCCCTTAATTTAAGGTGCACTCACTCACCCCAGCCCTAGAGCTGGTGTAAAAACAGCATGCGATATAGACACAGAAGAACACAGTCTTCCCAAACTTGAAACCACAAGAAACACAGCAAAGATGACACAAAGATACAGTCTTCAGATGATGTAGAATAAATTCCAATTTCTTGATGGGTCCATATAAATCATGCAAATCTACAGGATTCGACATGGCCATGTTTCGGCCTGCCTCAGGAGTCTTATATTCTTGTATAATGGCTCTGAAAAATACTGTAGCTGTCAGCTTGTAATCAGAAGAAGACCTCATATGTAAAACTCCGTTGAGAAAAGAAATGTAGTAATGTAAGATCAGTACTCAATAAACTATGTCGTACAGGTGCGGCAGCAAAATGTCACCTGTTGCAACAGGCTGTCGTTGGGGTTGAAGGGTTGACATTTGGGAACACATATCCTGTAGAACTCTGGACAGACGGTTTAGCTGGGCCTGTTGCTGCTGAAGAACCTGGGCCAACTCAGACAGGTCGGTTTTGTCCAGTGAACTCATGGCTTCGGCTTACTGACAGACTTGTGAGTTCTTGTACCACGTAGAGCGCTGCTGAGCCCGGTACTCAGACCAGGTTCTGCTTGGCGGCCGGACAACCCCGGGGTTTCACCTGCGCTGACCGCCGTTCCCCAGAGGTTGAGCCCCTAGGTGCGGGCGGCCTGCAGGACTTACGAGACGGAGCTGGAAGCGGGGTGGTGAACATATCGGCCAGGCAGGCAGCAGGTCAAGAGAGTAATCCAGGTACAGGCAAAGTCAGTAGGCAGGCAGCAGGCAAGAGAGTAATCCAGGCACAGGTAAAGTCAATAGGCAGGCAGCAGGCAAGAGAGTAATCCAGGCACAGGTAATGTCAATAGGCAGGCAGCAGGCAAGAGAGTAATCCAGGTACAGGTAAAGTCAATAGGCAGGCAGCCGGTCAAGAGGGTAATCCAGGTACAGGCAAAGTCAGTAGGCAGGCAGCAGGCAAGAGAGTAATCCAGGCACAGGTAAAGTCAATAGGCAGGCAGCAGGCAAGAGAGTAATCCAGGTACAGGCAAAGTCAGCAACGAGGGACAAAGTAGAGAAGAAGCAAACTACTGAGCAAGTAACACCTACCAAAGTAGAAGCCGAAGCATGGAGTCCAGGAAGAGCTCAGCTGATAAAGTGCTGGCGTCTGACATCAGCAGGGACCAGCAGGGAGAAGGAGCACAGCCATAGAACAAGAGCAGGGGAAGGAGGAACCAGAAGACCAATAGGAGAGAAGCAAGGGAAGCCAGGCAGAGAGAGAGAGAGCAGACTCAGGTGCGTGGAAGCAAAGCAATCAAGGAGCCTGGAAGTCAGGCAGAGAGAGAGCAGAACCAGGTGCATGGAAGCAAAGCAAATCAAGGAACCTGCAGCCAGAGAAGAACTATACACACATGGCTCAGAGCTGTGCCAGTCAAGTGTGTGTCGACGGGACCCCGCACAGCCCGAGGACGCCACTTGTGTTGAGGTAGGGGACATGACATGCCCATGTCCTGCCCACAATCTGTATGCCTCCTTGTATTTGCATGCCATAGAACTTATGTGCACCCATATATAATAGCAATTAGGGCGCTTTTATGGATGTGGTCTCCTAACTGTGGGGTCCTTCAAGTATCCCCACTCTCTCCTGTCCTGTTCAATTTCTTTATGTCATCCCTTGGCCCAATATATCTGGGTCTTAGCAAGCGACTATTGTCCTATGCTGATGACATCCTGCTTCTTCTACCAGTGACCTCTTCAAATAAAGACCCAATTCAGTCTGTAATGACTGGCATGAATGCTGTTAGTACAAACAAATCTTATTGACTGTTTTGACTGGGTGACCAAAGAACTGGATGAGTGACATGCACTAGATGTAATCTACTTGGACTTCAGCAAAGCCTTTGATACAGTCCCCCACAGAAGACTTGTGAATAAGCTGAAAAGGTTGAACTTAGGACCGAAAGTGGTGAACTGGATAAGAAACTGGTTGACTGACAGGTGGCAGAGGGTGGTGGGAAATGGAATCTGCTCGGAGGAAAGGAAGGTGAGCAGTAGAGTTCCTCAGGGGTCCGTGCTGGGGCCTATTCTGTTTAATATATTTGTGGGAAATATTGCTGAAGGGTTGAAAGGAAAGGTGTGCCTTTTTACGGATGACACAAAAATAGCCAATAGAGTGGATACCCTGGAGGGAGTAGAAACGATGAGAAGGGATCTCCAAACGTTAGAAGAATGGTCGAGGGTCTGGCAGTTAAAATTTAATTATATTATATTAAACCATAGAAGGTTTTTGGCCAATGATGAACAGAGGACCTATACAGATCCATTTAAGCTCCGATAGATGGTCATAATCTAGGAGCTCTGTGAGGCCTTTTTTCCTTCTTAATTATGGAACGGTACTATTGTTATATATTTAAAACATTTTCATCCAGTGGAAATGAATATAATTTGACAATATCTAACAATTGTATATTTCTACACCCTAGATATTTTTTATATAATTTAGTAGTTAAAATTTAATGCCAAGAAGTGTAGAGTGATGCACTTGGGGTGCGGAAACCCAAAAGAGAGATACCGGATAGGAGGGGAGAGATTAGTAAGCTCGACTCAGGAGATAGACCTTGGGATGCTAGGCTGTGTAGAGAGGGGCATAACCAGCAGAAGAAAGGAGGTGTTGATGCCCCTCTACAAGTCATTGGTGAGGCCCCACTTGGAATATTGTGTTCAGTTTTGGAGGCCATATCTTGCTAAAGATGTAAAAGACTGGAAGTGATGCAAAGAAAAGCTACAAAAATGGTATGGGATTTGCATTGCAAACCGTACGAGAAGAGACTTGCTGACCTGAACATGTATACCTTGGAGGAAAGGAGAAACAGGTGTGATATGATACAGACATTCAAATATCCGCAAACGAACCTTTTCCGGAGACGGGAAGGCGGTAGAACTAGAGGTCATGAATTGAGGTTGAAGGGGGGCAGACTCATGACTAATGTCAGGAAGTATTTTTTCACAAAGAGGGTGGTGGATATGTGGCATGCCCTCCCGCGGGTGGTGGTGGAGATGAAAATGGTAATGGAATTGAAACGCGTGGGATAAACAGAAAGGAATCCTGTTTAGAAGGAATGGCTCCATGGAATCTTAGTGGAGATTGGGTGGCGACGCCGGTCATTGGAAACAAAACCGGAGCTGAGCAGACTTCTATGGTCTACGCCCTGATCGTGACTGAATAGACAGGGATGGACTGGAGTGTAAATTTTAAGGGGCTTCGATGTTAGCTTCAGAACTTAGTACCAGAACAGTACTGGGCAGACTTCTACAGTCTGTGCCCTGAGAAAGGCAAGGACAAATCAAACTCAGGTATACATATAAAGTATCACATACCATGTACAATGAGTTTATGTTGTTGGGCAGACTGGATGGACCATACAGGTCTTTATCTGCCGTCATTTACTATGTTACTATGTTACTTGGGTCCTGACCAATAAACTGAAATTGAATGCACAGAAAACCAAGGTCCTGTGGTTCCAGAATCAGGGAATTGGGGGTCCCATCTTCAATATCTTTGTCTAATGGTCAACTTTTTGCAGTCAAATCTAAAACCAGAATGCTAGAGGTCTTGCTTGACTCACTTTCTCCTCCCATATTAACCAGCTATGGAAGAAAGCTCTATTCAAAATGAGACAGCTATGTCTAGTCAGATCATTCTTTGACCAAAAAGCCTTTGCGGAGTTAGTTCAAATGTAAGTCCTAACCACACCTGGACTACTGTAATGTCTTATTTCTTGGTATTAAGTGTTTATATCAGAAAAAACTACAAGTCATAAAGAACACAGCTGGCAGACTAATATTGAAACTGAACAGATATACTAGTGTTTCATCTTTATCTTTTCAGACAGCATTGGCTTCTCGTATCAGAAAGAATCAGGTTTAAAGCTGCTTGTTTAGTTTTTTAAATCTTGCTGGATTTTACATCTGAATTGTTAACTAGGGTATCTTTGGCTCAGTCTAAAAGACTGAAAGAACAACTAACACTAGCAACACCGTTTCATTAGGCAATTCAGTATCAGAAGATCTTTGGCTCTTTATTCTCTGTACTTGGAGTTACATTACGGAATTTTTTACTTATTGCCATCATAGTAACATAGTAGATGACGGCAGAAAAAGACCTGCACGGTCCATCCAGTCTGCCCAACAAGACAACTCATGTGTGCTACTTATTGCCATCATAGTAACATAGTAACATAGTAGATGACGGCAGAAAAAGACCTGCACGGTCCATCCAGTCTGCCCAACAAGACAACTCATGTGTGCTACTTTTGTGTATACCCTACTTTGATTTGTACCTGTGCTCTTCAGGGCATAGACCATATAAGTCTGCCCAGCTCTAGCCCCGCCTCCCACCACCGGCTCTGGCACAGACCGTATAAGTCTGCCCAGCGCTATCCCTGCCTCCCAACCTCCAGTCCCGCCTCCCACCACTGGCTCTGGCACAGACCGTATAAGTCTGCCCAGCGCTATCCCTGCCTCCCAACCTCCAGTCCCGCCTCCCACCACTGGCTCTGGCACAGACCGTATAAGTCTGCCCCGCACTATCCCCGCCTCCCAAACTCCAGCCCCGCCTCCCACTACCGGCTCTGCTATCCAATCTCGGTTAAATCATTTGGGATCATCAGAACAGATAACAGCTACCTTAGGTTCCAGAAGAGGCTAAAAACCTTTCTCTTCTCAAAGACTGTTTCATAACAATCCATTACGACTTCTGTCTCCTCATATCATCTATTAGACTTTCCTATAATGTTCTTTTACACACAGTTTCTGCTTTTGTCACACCTAGAATGTAAACTGCACTGAGCCCTGGAATAGGGTTATTAGCAGTATACAAAATTGATTTGATTTGATTTGTGCAAAAAATGGCACCTAATCATAGAATTGTCCTCCATGTTTCACAATATCTTTGTTGCAAATATTTGTATTTCTCGGCTATTTTAATGATGTTAAATCATTTGGGATCATTTGCAAATCTGACCATTTCACTCATCACTCCTATCTTCAGATCATTTATGCAAATGTTAAAGAGCACTGCTACCAGCACAGCCCCTTAGGCCACTCAACCACTGACCCTTTTCCATGTGGACATCTGATCAGGTAGTCCCTACTCTCTGTTTCCAGTCTTTTATACAATTTGTAATCTACAAAAAAGTGCATTGGCTCCTATCCACTGACCCCTCAGTTTCCTAAGGGATCTCAGCTGAAGACTACAAACCATGGTTGTCTTTGGAAGCTGGCAAACTTGAACCCTTTCAAGCCGCTAGATGTCACCATTGAGAGATGATGGATACTCTCTGTTCCCAAAGTCTGTCAATTCTGTCTCTACAGCATCCCTAAATGTAGCTGAGTCAGGACTTAGAGGCCTATTTTAGAAGTACATTCCAGATTTCGCATTAAAGAAATGTCCACTGGACTAGCAGGTTAGTTAATATATTTACATGTATTTTGGATTAGATTTGATTTATTGACTTGATATACTGCTTGATACCAAAGTTTGAAAGCAGTTTACAATAAAAAGAATACTTGATAAACATAAAAAAAACATAATAGAAGCTAAAAACATCCTACTTTATCATTTTTTACACTAAAACTTTATCAATCGATAGGACAAAGCAAAAAACCTAGCAAAAGTTATTTTTGAAAATCCAGGGTTTTAATGCTTTGTGAAAACCCAAATAACTGGACATACTACAAACATTGACAGGTAGTCAGCTGTATCCAATACTATTTATTGTAAGCCACACTGAACTCAAACTTGTTTGGGATAATGTAGGATATAAATGTCACAAATAAATAAATACAAGCGGACTGAGGCAGCCAGTGTTCAGAGTAAAAGTTTATTTGCCTGGAATGCAACAGTTCTAGAAACACAACAGTGAGGAAATGTACCTGTAACCTTTTTGTGACATTCCATGGACAAATTGTGTTTCCTTCAATGTTAACTTGATGATAACTCAATGATGTTAAAAAGAAAAAGGTTCTGTACCACACAGCATGATTAATCTAGAATGCAATCTGGGCATTCATAGAGTTTATTAGAAAACATTTTTGTTGTACATTTACAGGTGTCATTGATTATAGCAAAAACTGCATAACTGCCATAAGTTTTACCTTAGAATTGAGAAATTGAGTTTATGTGGTCTCCAAAGCACAAAACTAAGAAAAATTTACAAGGAATAGTTTTCATAATATCTACATAAAATGGCAAAATTGATAACTACTATTATTGGTTAATAAATCATTTAAGTAAGCAATGTTTTAGTAATGTATAAGGAGAAATTCTATGGTCTGCAAAAATTGTGTTAAATTGTAAATCTCCCCAGGTAGAGTCTGTAATAGATCCTTGAAGCACAGAGAATAATGTTGCATGCCATATATTATCAGATATTTGACATGATTCAGGAAAAAGTTATAAGCCTCTGTTTTGAAAAATGTATTAGCCTTGCATATGGTTGGGCATTCCCCAATCTCTCACATGTTTCAAGACATTCCAGTCTGTGGAGATTTATTCCTGATGTACAGCGAGAGTGGCCCACAATAAGCAGTCCAAAATCGCTCGTGTTTCCTCCCCTTTCACCAATTCCATGCTGCTTCCATCGGGCTACATCAGTGATGTTGAAAAACAATGAATTTTTTTTTCTGCAACTATTCTTGCAGTTCTCAAGTCCTCTCTCTTTCCTTGTCTCCAGACTTTTCCTGTCCTCTTTACTCTTTTCTTCCTCCACTTTATTCCCCATGAGCTGATTTCCTTCAGTTTATTACTCTGATCCAGTCTTCTTAGTACACTATCCTCTGCACTCTGATTGCCCCCTCAGTTTGTAATCCTCAGTACAAATTCTCATCTTTTCTCAGAAATACTCTTCACAAATCTCCCCTTAATTTTTCTCACCCTTACAACCTCTACACAAATCCTTTACTCCCCTATATATTATTGCCAACCATTCAGCAATCTAGTCTTCTAGAAGTACTTTTCAGTATCTATTGGTAGGATGTATCATTGGATAAAATACATATATTTTGCTTTGCCTATCATAAAGCAGAAGTTGTAGCTCCAAAAACAGAAACAGTGACTTCCTCTACAACTTCAGTAGTAGCACTGGAGCAGAGGTCCTCAACCCAGTCCTTGGGAGATACCCTGGCAGTCTGGTTTTTAGTTTATCCACAATGGATATTTGTTGCCACAGAATGTGGTAAAGGCAGTTAGCTTAGCAGGATTTTAAAAAAGGTCTGGATGGCTTCCTAAAGGAAAAGTCCATAGACCATTACTAAATTGACTTGGGAAAAATCCATTGCTTATTTCTGAGATAAGCAGCATAAAATGTATTGAACTTTTTATTTATTTTATTTTATTTATTTATAGCATTTGTATCCCACATTTTCCCACCAATTTGCAGGCTCAATGTGGCTTACATTTGCCATAGTGGCAGATACCATTTCCGGGTAACAGAATTACAAATGGTAATGCGTTAATGTGCATACATACATGGTAACATACATGGATCATAGCATATGTGGTACAGATCATGGTATATGTATATATATATATACCATGTGCATACATATATGGTAGAGAAGAATGCATTATGATATGGCATGAAGGTTCCTGATTTATACATTGGATTGTAACGTACTTTTGGTCATCGACTAAGGAGAGACCATGTTATTTGTTCATTAGTATCAAAGAGGTTGATCAGTCAAGTGATAAGATTTCGAATTTGTCTAGTTCGTGTGTGGTCTTATTATTTAATGTTTAAGATGGATGTTTGTGATATGCCTTCTTGAACAGATCTGTTTTCAGTAGTTTTTGGAAAATGGTTAGGTCTTGCATTGTTTTTATGGTCTTCGGTAGTGCATTCCATAATTGCGTGCAAATGTATGAGAAACTGGTCGCGTATGTGGATTTATTTTAGTCCTTTACAAGTAGGGTAATGGAGATTGAGGAATGTGTGTGCTGATCTTTTTGCGTTCCTAGTAGGCAAGTCTATAAGGTCTAACATATAGATCGGGGCTTCTCCGTGAATACTTTTGTGGACCAAGGTGCAGACTTTGAATGCAATTCATTCTTTTAGTGGGAGCCAGTGTAGTTTTTCTCTTAGGGGTTTGGCGCTTTCGTATTTCGCTTTCCCAAATATGAGTCTGGCTGCTGTGTTTTGAGCGGTTTGAAGCTTTTTAATGATTTGTTCTTTGCATCCGGCATAGATGGCATTGCAGTAATCTAGATGGCTTAGTACCATTGATTGTACTAGGCTACGGAATACTTCCCTTGGGAAGAAAGGTTTGATCCTTTTAAGTTTCCACATTGAGTAGAACATTTTCTTTGCTGTATTTTTCGCATGATCTTCGAGTGTGAGATTTCGGTCAATTGTTACTCCCAGAATTTTCAGGGTGTCTGAGACCGGAAGGGTGTCATCTGGGGTGTTTATGGTGTTGGGTTTATTTGTGTTGTATTGTGAGGACAGAATGAGACATTGTGTTTTTTCTGCGTTTAGCTTTAGCTGGAATGCGTCCGCCCATGAGTTCATTATTTGGGGACCTTACCAGGTATTTGTAACCTGGATTGGCCACTGTTGGAAACAGGATGCTGGGCTTGATGGACCTTTGGTCTGTCCCAGTGCGGCAAGATTTATGTACTTAAGTAATGAATCTGTATGAGATAGATTTGAATGCACTTGCTCCATTGTGTACAAATCTATCTCATTTATATTCATTGTGGATATTCTGAAAACCAGACTGGCCTGGTGTGTCCCGAGGACTAGGTTGAAGACCTCTGCTATAGAGCATACTGCAATCTGAACTCATGGCCATGAGAAATCATCGTGGGGCCCTTTTACAAAGCCATGTATGCGCCTACGCACACCCAACATGTGCCAAAATGGAGTTACCACCCGGCTACCGTGTGGCCCTTACGGTAATTTCATTTTTGGTGCGCGTCCAATACGCGCATCCAAAAAATAATTTTTATTTTCAAACGTACATATTGGACGCGCGCCAAGTGACATTTGATGTGCTTAGGTCATTACCGCCCGGTTACCACATGAGACTTTACTGCTAGGTCAGTGGGTGGCAGTAAGGTCTCAGACCCAAAATAGACACGCGGCAATTTTCATTTTGCTGCACGTCCATTTTCAGCAAAAATTTTTAAAAGACATTTTTTTGTAGGTGCGCTGAAAAATAATTCTGCACATGCCCAAAACATGCGTCTACACTACCGCAAGCCATTTTTCAGTGCTTAACATAGGACTTCCCTGTGCAGTAGCTATAAATGTAGTGATTGGGGTGTTCCCAGCATTTGCTTTTATAGGTGCCACATTAAATTTGCACCTAGCACATTAGCGTGGAAGCACTTAGGGCAGATTCTATATATGGCGCCTGAAAACTCTGCGTTGAATCTGCCTAAGCGTATTCTGCAAGTGGCACCTATATTTAGGCGTGGTATATAGAATACGCTTAGTCAATATCACAACGCTTAAAACTCCACATATCCATCTACACCAACAGAAACATGGTGTAAATGTCAGCACGTAGATTTATCTATTTCAAGAGACCGTCCAATTCTTAGTGTGGGGATTCCCTTTATATAAATTTTTGTAGTATCCCAAACACTATCAAATTTATTTCATTCATAGATAGTAATTACTCCCACAGTGAAGCAGTAATATTATATCATTGGCAACAGATTAATCTGTTTATAAACGGGGATCTTCAGAGCTTTTGAAACATACACCATCCGGGAATACCGTCCGAATGTTATCAAGGCGCTGTTCACATCGTCATTGATCTACCCGTATATCTCATATGTTGTAACATTTTTTCAATTTTTCCCCCTTTTTAAAACATTTTTTATCAAACTTTTCTATGTTCTCCTTACTTATTGTCTTTCAAATTCATTTCAAAATTTAGCATTCAAGAATGACATTAAACTTAACTTAAGCGGCAGAGGTTTGAGTCGGGTGAAAAAAATTGCTGCTTGAAGCCGCTTAAGTTTAATGTCATTCTTGAATGCTAAATTTTGAAATGAGTTTGAAAGACGGTAAGTAAGGAGAACATAGAAAATTTTGATTAAAAAAATGTTAAAAAGGGGAAAAAATTGAACAAATGTTACAACATATGAGATATACGGGTAGATCAATGACGACGTGAGCAGCGCCATGATAACATTGGGACGGTATTCCCGGATGGTGTATGTTTCAAAAGCTCTGAAGATCCCCGTTTATAAACAGATTAATCTGTTGCCAATGATATAATATTACTGCTTCACTGTGGGAGTAATTACTATCTATGAATGAAATAAATTTGATAGTGTTTGGGATACTACAAAAGCACGTAGATTTAGGCACACAGGGCATATTCTCTAACAGTGCGTGTAAATTTAGGAACGCCCATGAAAATGCCCATTTCCCTGCCTATAACCACACACCCCTGTTTGGCTGTGCACATTAGAATTTAGATGCAGTGCATTACAAAATACGCTTAGCAAGTTGCGTGTGTAACTTCTAATTATTGCCGATCAGTGCTCATTAAGACCTATTATCAATACAATATATAGAATGTGGGGGCTTGTGCCTCCTATTTAGGAGGCAGTAAATGATCCTGCACTAACTGTAAAAGTGGTGATTAGCATGCGTTATTTGCAGCGCATTAATCATGACTACCCATGAGAAGCCCCCTAATGCAAAAAGCACTTAACGCACAGTTTACCGCACGTTAACTGCAAAAATACTGCAAAGCCTATTAACATGGTTGTGCGCTAGTTGTTACCATGTGGTAAACCACGTGTTAAGTGCTTAACGTGGTTCAGTGAAAGGGTTCTTTGGTGTAGGTTTGCAAAAACAGATAAAATCGTAGATGCCATGTGCGAGGACTATTCCATAAATATTAGATTTCAAGATATAAGGAAAAGAACCTTGTACAAGAACACTTTTTTCTGTAAATAGCATGCTTTTTAGCATTAGAGCAGGTTAATTTGATGGCTTTTTTTTGTTTGTTTAAATTTAGGAAAACATAACTTGACCTGCTTGTAGACTTAGCATAGAAAACCCATATTATAAACTGAGATTAACATATTTATATTTTAGTACAATATATATTTTTTCTTTGTTTTTTTTAAAGACAGAAATCCATAAGAGTTCATATTTTTTATAAAGTACTTTTTTATATTATCATGCACTTTAATTTGATTTTTCTCTCTCTCTCTCTCTCTAAAATGTACATTATAGGTACAAAGATACTGTATCATTTTACTTAGCTTGATTTGAACAAGGTCTCCCTCTCTGGCTCTCATACTCCTCTCTTTCAAAGTACTTAAAGAAGTGAAAAGTTTAACACATGCCAAAGTGCAAACAAACAAAAATAAATGTTAAAGTGATTATGTACAAGTGAGTGGAACACTAAACAGAATAATCAGACTAAGACCATTGATGCTGAAGTGTTCTGCTCATTCTACTCATCAGTATAAGTGAGAGTGGGATGTTTGACCACGGGAATACAAATCCTGGAGACAAGAATCTTAAAAAGTTTGTTTATTGATGAAAAGACTCGACACAAATGTTGTGTTTCGACCGTCAGGCCTGAATCAGGAGTCTTGCTCAATAACGTGTCGTTCATTGAGTCTCAGACACCGGAAGAACAGCTGATATGTGCAGTAGGTAGCGTGTGATGTGCTTTTTATGACACTCGATTTGTCTATGAGCAAGCTCATCACCAAAAGTCTTTCTAAAGACTCGTACAACACATCACGTTGTCTCCAGGATTTGTATTCCCGTGGTCAAATATCCCACTCTCACTTATACTTGTGTTTTCCCGTGGGGCGTTCCAGTTCTCCGCTTGGCTGCGGATTCTTTTGAACATTCTACTCATCAAGCACAACAGTAGAAACAGTGGCGACATTAATCTCACTAGTGATAGAAGCAGAGGTCGGTGGAGCACTCTTATCATTCATTCTGGCTTTACCTCCCACAATTTCTTCTGTGTTTCTCTCTGGCTTCAACAAAATTATATAACATTTAGGGGCAAAAATGCAACCAAGCAAACCAAAACTGGAAGCCAAAATAGCAAATATTTCAACAGCCACTTTGAATTTTCCTCTGGTACTTAAGTAAGCTGGAACAAATGATATCCAGACTATGAAGAAAACCAGCATCCCAAAAGTGACAAACTTGGCTTCATTGAAGTTATCCGGTAACTTACGTGCTACAAATGCAGCAATGAAGGCTAATATGGCTAGGAAAACATCAAATCCGAACATCGAGCACAAAAATTCAATTGAGCCTTCATTGCATTCAAATATTATCTTTACATTTTGAGATTCCATATTTTTGTACACACTTGGAGGCATTAATAGGAGGTAGGCAATGCAAATGCCAATTTCAATTATTAAACCGATGAGAGCAACGCATTTTTGATGTATAGGTTTCACTGGTATTTCACCTGTTTTTTCTGGAGATTTAGATTTGGCTGCTCTTGATATCAACATCAATACAATTGTTTTTCCAAGTACACAGGAGAGACAAAGCGAAAATCCAAGACCGAGAGTTGTCTGGCGTGCCATACAAGACCATTCTTCTGGCTTGCCGACGAAAAGGATGGAAGTTAGTAAAGTAATGACCAGTGAAAACTGAATCATAAAGCTTAGCTCTCGGTCGTTTGCCTTGACAAGGGGTGTGTCTCTGTGCAGAATGTAGACGACGGTAACAGCAAAGACAATAAGGACTCCGAATACAGACAAGGCTATCAAGGTAATCCCCAGTGCTTCCTCGTAGGCAAGAAATTCTACTTCCTTCAGCACACACTCATTTCGGTGGACATTTGACCAGTAATCTGCAGTGCATGAAATGCATTCTCTTGCATCTGTTGAACAAATAATCAAAATCTGAATGTTTAGCAGAATAAGCAAAAGAGGCCGCTGGATTTTTGTAGGCCTCTGTCAGAATAAAACAATTCTACTGTAAGTATCCGGATGCATGGCCATACTAAAGCAGGTTGATATTGAAAAGGATATGTCTGGTTAACTTTGGAGTTACTAAAACCTGAACCTAATAGGGTGTGGAAATGAAAACTCGCAAGAATACAATGTGCAAAACATTTCCACAAACTGAAAATGTCCTGGTTAGCTTTTATATATATATCTATATATATCTATATATATCTACAGTGGTGGAAATAAGTATTTGATCCCTTGCTGATTTTGTAAGTTTGCCCACTGACAAAGACATGAGCAGCCCATAATTGAAGGGTAGGTTATTGGTAACAGTGAGAGATAGCACATCACAAATTAAATCCGGAAAATCACATTGTGGAAAGTATATGAATTTATTTGCATTCTGCAGAGGGAAATAAGTATTTAATCCCTCTGGCAAACAAGACCTAATACTTGGTGGCAAAACCCTTGTTGGCAAGCACAGCGGTCAGACGTCTTCTGTAGTTGATGATGAGGTTTGCACACATGTCAGGAGGAATTTTGGTCCACTCCTCTTTGCAGATCATCTCTAAATCATTAAGAGTTCTGGGCTGTCGCTTGGCAACTCGCAGCTTCAGCTTCCTCCATAAGTTTTCAATGGGATTAAGGTCTGGTGACTGGCTAGGCCACTCCATGACCCTAATGTGCTTCTTCCTGAGCCACTCCTTTGTTGCCTTGGCTGTATGTTTTGGGTCATTGTCGTGCTGGAAGACCCAGCCACGACCCATTTTTAAGGCCCTGGCGGAGGGAAGGAGGTTGTCACTCAGAATTGTACGGTACATGGCCCCATCCATTCTCCCATTGATGCGGTGAAGTAGTCCTGTGCCCTTAGCAGAGAAACACCCCCAAAACATAACATTTCCACCTCCATGCTTGACAGTGGGGACGGTGTTCTTTGGGTCATAGGCAGCATTTCTCTTCCTCCAAACACGGCGAGTTGAGTTCATGCCAAAGAGCTCAATTTTTGTCTCATCTGACCACAGCACCTTCTCCCAATCACTCTCGGCATCATCCAGGTGTTCACTGGCAAACTTCAGACGGGCCGTCACATGTGCCTTCCGGAGCAGGGGGACCTTGCGGGCACTGCAGGATTGCAATCCGTTATGTCGTAATGTGTTACCAATGGTTTTCGTGGTGACAGTGGTCCCAGCTGCCTTGAGATCATTGACAAGTTCCCCCCTTGTAGTTGTAGGCTGATTTCTAACCTTCCTCATGATCAAGGATACCCCACGAGGTGAGATTTTGCGTGGAGCCCCAGATCTTTGTCGATTGACAGTCATTTTGTACTTCTTCCATTTTCTTACTATGGCACCAACAGTTGTCTCCTTCTCGCCCAGCGTCTTACTGATGGTTTTGTAGCCCATTCCAGCCTTGTGCAGGTGTATGATCTTGTCCCTGACATCCTTAGACAGCTCCTTGCTCTTGGCCATTTTGTAGAGGTTAGAGTCTGACTGATTCACTGAGTCTGTGGACAGGTGTCTTTCATACAGGTGACCATTGCCGACAGCTGTCTGTCATGCAGGTAACGAGTTGATTTGGAGCATCTACCTGGTCTGTAGGGGCCAGATCTCTTACTGGTTGGTGGGGGATCAAATACTTATTTCCCTCTGCAGAATGCAAATAAATTCATATACTTTCCACAATGTGATTTTCCGGATTTAATTTGTGATGTGCTATCTCTCACTGTTACCAATAACCTACCCTTCAATTATGGGCTGCTCATGTCTTTGTCAGTGGGCAAACTTACAAAATCAGCAAGGGATCAAATACTTATTTCCACCACTGTATATGTATATATCTATATGTATATATAGATATATATTGTGATAAACACAGTGACTGCCCTTACATGAGGAGGCCGCCAGAGGGCGCTCTCCCATTGAAAACCTAAAAATGCCCTGATCTGGCCACTAGAGGGAGCCAAAGAGTATAGTCCATGGTAGTGACCAGAAGGAACGGCTAGGGGGTGCTCGTGGCATAGGACCTGTACTTCCCTGGGGAGGCCACCAGGGGGACTCTCTGAGTGGAAGCTGGAAAGGTGGAGAGAGTTCTGGGTGCGGACCTTTCTGGAAGCAGGGGAAAAGGCCTAAAGAGAGGTGGGATGGATTATTGGGCACCATATAAAAGCATCCTCTAAGCCAAGGGAGGAGAGAGAAGATGGGGGGGGGGGGGGGGGGGGGGGGGGGGGGGGGGGGGGGGGGGACACCTACAACACCCAGAACTGGAGAATTATAAGCCAGGGACTGAAGAAAGAGGCTGGCTGAAGTAGAGCTCAAGAGAGAGATCAGGAGAAGATTCCCTCCAAAGGCAAAGAGGTACTTACCTGGTGGGGGCCAGGCAATGGATATGATTGTTATGCACAATTGCTACTGAGAGAGAACTAACAGCCGTGGGGTGGAGGATAGGACCGTAAGGTTAAGGTGAATAAAGTGTGTCCTATCCAGGGGAGGTGGCTGTTATACCCTGAGACCCAGATGTTCCCCAGTAAATGGTCTCAGGAGGGTGAATTGCAGTCAAAGAAGAGTTGGAAAGCCATGTTCCCAAAAGACTGTAACCTAGCTCTAATAAACTGAATTTACATGCAACCAGTTAATTTGCATATTTTTGGCAAGCAGAGGAAGCTGTGCTATCTTCCAGAGAAGGGTGACCAGGGGGACCCCACCAGAAGAACTGGTAAGGGGGATTGGTTACCAGGAGATACAGCGGGGAGGCCGGGCCAGGACTGAAGGTTAATGAAGAGGTCACCCTGAGGGAAAGGGGAGGCCCAAACATAGAGGCCTGAGTCAACGCAGTCACAGAGAAGTCTGATTTCAAGGTGGTTCCCTGAGGCAAAGGGCTACTGAGGCTGGGCAGGAGCCACTAGAGGGTCACTGCACACTGGAGAGCACCCCTGTGGGCTTACAAATGGTACCCCAGATGGGACCTTGTTGGAATAACCACATGAGGACAAGGACATCAGAGAATCCCTGCTACCCTTGGCCATTGAATACAACTGTCTGAAAGCTGAAGCCAAGGGAAGAGCAGAGGGTTGGTTGGACCCAGGCAGTAATTGTATCCCCCAGGGAAGTGTGCAGAGAGGTCAATAGAATACCTGCTGGTTCTAGAGGACCAGAGAGCTCAAAGTGAAGCTGAGTGGAAAAGGCATCAGTCTCCAGAGGAGGTCTCCTGTGTGGGGATAGTGAGCAGAAGCAGGTCCTTTTAGGAGGTGGATTAGCCCGAATTGTGTGGGTGAAGACAGACAGCACGGAGAGGTGCAGGTCGAGAGCAGACAGCACGGAGAGGTGCTTGCTGACAATATATATATATAGATAGATAGATAGATATATATATAGATATATATAAGCTAAACAGGACATTTTCAGTTTGTGGAAATTTTTTGCACATTGTAACTTTGGAGTTAATCCTCTCTTGGTGCCAACCAATGCATAATTTTGGGCAAAGTATTTTAATGTCCTGCCAAAAGTTTATGTCTATGAAGCCCACGTGAGATATGATGAGAAACTGGAATTGAAACTACCAGGTCAGAATGTGTACTCTTCTAGTAGTGCTTTAGGGCAGGATCTGCCGATGTTGAACTTTGTCTAAAACACATGCAGGAATGAATATGTGTGCACCGCTTACATGCAGTGGGAGCATCCATTTTACAAATATGAACACAGATAACATCAGCAGAGGAATTTGTGTCGGAAGGTGGCCGGCGATCTCCTTCGAAAATAAGCTGGATAGATCACAACTCCACCTGTGCCTACCAAAACTCATCCCCAAAACCATCTACATCCTAGGTGACTAAAAGTACATGCATGGGATTTTTTATAGGACATGTTTTATACATATCAAAAACAATTTATGTGAAAAAAATCCTTTATCAAGTTATCCAAATGTTTATTTGATGAGTAAACATCTTATAAAATAGCAATACCTGTTTCATTAGTTATCTCTCCTTCTGCACATTGAATGCAGTCAAAACAGCACACTGGTTCCCCTTGTCGAATGCCCTTCCTGTAGCCAGGTACACAGCTTATACTGCAGACAGAAACAGGTGCCTAGGAAATACACAAATTAAGAGAGAGACACTTAGACATCACACATTAATCTATACTTCTGGGTAAGATCATGTCATGGAGATAGACCAGTGTTGGAAACTATCACGCCTGGTTGAGACCAGGGGTTCTCAACCCAGTCCTAGGGGGCACAGCCAGCCAGTCAGCTTTTCAGGATACCCACGATGAATATACATGAGATAGATTTGCATATGATGAAGACAGTGCATGCAAATCTACCTCATACATATTCATCGGGGATACACTGAAAATAAGACTGGCTAGGTGTATTCCGAGGACTGGGATGAGAACCCCTGTTCTAGACTTTTGTAAGAACAGTGCTTATGGTTCTGTTTTAAACATGCTGTCAAAACTAGATGTCAAATTTGAGACTGAATTAAAGCAATGAAGTAAAACAAACGATGTTCTGTTTCAGAAAGACTTTAAAGAAATGCTGCAAAAAAAAAAGTAATTTACAACAACAAAGGGATGTCCCACAGCTAGTATTCAGGGTGCAGAGGGTAACGGAAGCTGTATTAGGTGGCCCTCTGCTTGGGACTGTTGCTGCAATGGCTGAAATATAGAGGGAGGAAGGTGGAGCTTAATCAAGGTTATATATCTAGAGGTAGACTTATGATAGCTCAGAAATGAGCAAGTCCCAACCTGGATGTGTCAATTCTGATCTCTACATTCTCCCCTGAATTTATAAAAGTCACTAAAAATTGTGCAGACATATGTGGGTGCACGCCCAATTTGCAATTTATTTCATTTTTCATTTCCTTTATATACCACTCTTATCCAGAGCGGAGCACAAATATACACACATAATAAAACCACATCAATCACAAACATACACATAAAAAATACAATCTTTAATCGAATAACGAGCCAATTATTGCTAATGAAATCCAATTATTGGTGCTAATTGGATTTAATTTACGTACGGGACCAGAAAAGGGGGCACAGACCGGGGGCATTCCTTTAATTTACACACATTGTTACAGAATAAAAGGGCACAGGAATTTACACAAGGTTTCATTGGTGTAAATTGTCATGCCCAGTGCTTTTTTTTTGTAGGAAAAAAGGTACCGGTACTCATTATGGGTGGGGGTCACCATCTATGGCTCTGCCCCTATGGTATCCACACCCACAGTATCCACACCGCTTATACCAGCCGTGGTGCATATAAGCGGTATCATTGAAAATACTATACCAGTATAGGAGAAAAAAATAACGCGATTTTATTTCATTATAAATAATTTCTATAAGCTATTACAGCTCTAGTATACCTAGTGCAAAATAAGACAGCAGATATAAATTCTCAAATTGGACATCTTCCAAACACTAAAATTAAAATAAAATGATTTTTTTCTACCTTTGTTGTCTGGTGACTTTGTTTTTCTGATCATGTTGGTCCCAGTCTCTGATTCTGCTGCTCTCTATCTGTTCCCTTAGCTCCGTTTCCAGGGCTTCCTTTCCATTTATTTCTTTGCTTTCTTCCTTTCTTCTTCATTTCTTGCCCTACATCCATAGGTAAAAGCTGGGTCCTCCATGGACTTGACTGGAGGAAGTATAGAGTGGATCCAGCTTTCGCCTATTTTATTCATCCATGTGCAGTTTTTCTCCTCTTTTCCCTTTCCCTCATCTCGTCAGTAAGGGAAAGGGAAATGGGACTTGATATACCGCCTTTCTGAGGTTTTTGCAACTACATTCAAAGTGATTTACATATATTCAGGTACTTATTTTGTACCAGTATGTATCTCCTTCATCTTTCCATCCACGTCCAGCATTTTTCCTCTCTCCCTCCATCCATGTCCAGCATTTCTCCTCTCTCCTCCCCACCATCCATGTTCCCAGTGTGGCATTACTTATATACTTATATCTCACTTCCTCTCTCTTCTCTCCCCTCCATTTCCAGCATTTCAACTCTCTCCCCTTCCCTCCATCGATGTCCAGCATTTCTCCTCTCCCCCTCCACTCCATCCATGTGCATCTACTTCCTCTGTCTTCCCTCCCCTCCATCCATGTCCAGTATTTCTCCTCTCTCCCTTCCCCTCCAACCGAGTGCATCTCCTTCCTCTGTCTTTCCTTTCCACCAACATTTGTCCTCTCTTCCTTGCCCTCCACTTCATCCATATCCAGCATTTCTCCTCTCTCCCCTCCCTTCCATCCATGTACATCTCCTTCCTGTCTTCCCTCTCCTCCATCCATGTCCAGCATTTCTCCTGCCCTTCCCTCCATCCACCCATGTCCAGCAACTCTACTCTCTCCCCTGCCCTCCCTTCCCATCCATGTCCAGCGATTCTCCTCTGCCCTCCCCTCCCATCTATGTCCAGTGATTTTCCTTTGCCCCTATGCTCCCCTCTCAGCCATGTCCAGCGATTCTTCTCTCTTGCCTGCCCTCCATGTCCAGCGAATCTCTTCTGCCTCCCTCCAATCTATGTCCAGCGATTTCTTCTCCTGCCCTCTCCATGTCAGCGATTCTCTCTCCTCTCCATGTCCAGCGATTCTCCTATCCTCCCCTCCATGTCCAGTAACTTACCCCAGCCTCCACCTGCCCCCGTCAAGTTCCAGTACCAACCCCAGCCCTACCAGCCCGCCCTTAGTTCCCCAACAGCCCTGCTTTCTGTTCCTGCCGCCCCGCAATGCATTTAAATCTTTTATTTTTTTTACCTGGAGTCGAAGCGCCGGTGGCAGCATTGGTGAAAGCACCAGGCTCACCTCCTACAGCCTTCCCTTCATTCCCTCTCAGCCTTCCAATGACATTGTTCCCTGTTTCCACAAGGGCGGGACACTGAGAGGGAATGAAGGGAAGGCTGGAGGAGGCGAGCCTGGTCCTTTCACTAATGCCGCCGCCGACACAGTGACTTCAGGTTAAAAAAAATAAAAGATTTAAACGCGTCGTGGGGTGGCAGGAACAGAAAGCAGGGCCGTCAGGGAGCTAAGGGCAGGCAGATGAGCTGGCCCTAGGAAAAAAGGTGCCGCGTACCGGCACAAAAAAAGCACTGGTCATTCCTAAATGTAGCCATGGTTCCTGGCGCTAAGTGCTATTCTATAAATAGTGCCTAACTTTAAGCGCTGTTTATAAAGTCGTGCCAAGCACTATTTTTTTCAGCACCGGTTGTTTTAGGTGTCATTTTAGTCCTCTATGTAAAACAGAGCTCTTATAGGGTCCTTTTACAAAGGCACACTGAAAAACAGCCTGCGATATTGTAGGCGCGGGTTTGGGCATGTGTAGAATTATTTTTCAGTGCACCTGTTAAAAGGGCCTCTTTTTTTCCCCCGAAAATGGAAGTGTGGCAAAATCAAAATTGCCTCGCGTCCACTTTGGGTCTCAGACCTTAGCGCCAGCCACAGACCTAGTGGTAAAGAATTGGGGCAGTAAGGACCTACGTGCGTCAGATGCCACTTGGTGCGCATCTGAAAATAAAAATTATTTTTCAGATGCGCGTAGTGGATGCATGCCAAAAATGAAATTACTGCAAGACCCACGTGGTAGTCAGGTGGTAAGTTCATTTTGGCACGCGTTAGGCTTATTGAAAGGGGCCCACAGTGAATTGACAGATGAATTTTGTTCTATGAAAATCTCACTGAGTGAATCATCATTTTAACTCACATCATTGTGGCTTCAATGCAGTGGATTTTGATCATGTAAAATTTGAGGAGAACTGAAGTGCGTTACCCAGAAAGAGATTGTGTGCTGGGGTTTTGCTCCCACAGAAAACGTGCTCAACAAAGATGGATTCTCAGCAAAATTTTGTGCACCTGGTTAGCTGCCAGGGATGTGCATTCATTTGAAATGACATGAGAAATATCAATATTTTCCATGTCATTGCATGTTATTATCAAACTAGTAAAAAAGGCCCGTT